>NC_089495.1:163266339-164466339 GCF_036850765.1 Saccopteryx bilineata
CGGCTGCAGGAGGGGGAGAAAGAGGGAGAGAGAGAGAGAGAGAGAGAGAGAGAGAGAGGAGAGAGAGAAGCGATAGGAGCGATAGGGAGAGGGGTGGAGAAGCAGATGGGCACTTCTCCTGTGTGCCTTAACCAGGAATCGAACCCAGGACATCCATACGGCTGCTTGACATGTTTCCACTGAGCCAACTGGCCAGGGCAGAAGGAAGATTTTAGTCAAAACAACATTTCCACTGCTGGACATTATTTGAGATTTGTTCAATATACTGTGTCAATTAATATGTTAGAGAATCAGATGTCTTTATAAGTAGTGAAGACCCCATACAGACATACAAATGAATGATCTTTATTTTGAACTTGACCTCAGACATTTCAGTTTTCTCCTGGGCAATAATTTTGTATTCTCCTGAGTTTCATTTGATATGTTACATGTATTGGAGCTCATAAAAAAACAAAGAAAGCCATTCTTTCCTCTTTCTTTCTGATATAACATAGGACCATATTAAACAACTTGATTATTCTGTAAACATTGTTTTAAGTTCAGACCAAGTTTCTTGATCTTCTAGAATTTATGTATGAAAGCACTTTAGTGACCTGTATTTCCTGTAGTTCTTTTGCCTCTTATTTACTATGTAAAAATAAACTGTGTGTGTGTGTCTCTCAGGGTGCTGCTTCTGTCTGTTACACACTTGCACGCCTTCATATTGTTGCTGGTCCCCAGGCGAGCCCTTTCTCCCACTGTCCCCTCCAATCTGGGACTGTCTAAAAGCATTTCATTCTTCAAGCTGCAGAACTTGTCATATATTGCTTTATAAACATCTATGAGGCAGTAGGCATATCTAATTCACTTTGTAGAGTTTGGAGTCCAGAGAGAGCTGAGGAGGAAATGCAGAGCTTCATGCAGAGTGGGTAGGGAAAGTAGGAGCACTACTTGCAAGAGCTTCTTCTGGGAAGTGGTCAGAAAGGGCCGGTTCTCCTACCTCTCGTGATAAGAAAACAGGACTCCCATCCTTTGGCCTGTCTCTATACTATTGTAAAAATTAAATGTCACCTATCCTCACTGTAAAAACAGAAAAAGAGGTCACACTGTATTTGTCTTTCTTTGTCTGACTTATTTCATTAATACAATGCCCTCAAAGTCCATCCATGTTGTTGCAAATGGCAAGATCTCCTTTTTTTCTCCCATTGCTGAATAATATTCAGTTGTGTGTGTGTGTGTGTGTGTGTGTGTGTGTGTGTGTGTGGTGTTTTCTTTGTCCATTCATTTGTCAGTAGACACTTAAGTTGTTTCCATACTTAGTATTGTGAGTAATGCTGCAGTGAACATAGGAGTCCAGATAACTCTTAAAGATAGTGATTTCATCTCCTTTGGATATACACCCATAAGTGAGATTACTGAATCACATGGTAGTTCCACTTATTATTTTTTTTTTTTGAAGAACTTCCATATTGTATTCCACAGTGGCTATACCTGCCCCTTTATCTCTTAATAGTGTGTGTACTTCCAATATACCAAGGACATTCTCTTATATAATCTGAGTAGTTTTCAACTTCAGAAAATCTGAATGCAATGCTTTAATTTAAATCTAAATACAATATTCTAAACCTGAATGGAATATAGTATTCTAAAACTGAATATAACACTTTTATTTAACATAATATAATGTTAGACACAATGTCTAATAATGAATAAATACAGTATTCTAATTTGAATACAAAGCTTTTATTATAATACAGCATTGATTACAGTATTATAAATCTGAAAACAATATAGTATTCTAAATCTGGGCAAGTTTTGCCAATTGATTGAATAATGTCTTTTATAGAACTTTTTTTCCATATACATTCTAGTTTAGAATTATGTATTTCATTTAGTTGTCATGCCCCTCTGATCTGGAATATCTCAGCTTTTCTTTGTCTTTCATGACATTAATAGTTTTGAAGAGCACAGATCAATTATTTTACAGAATGTCCCCTCAATTTGGGCATAATGTTCCTTTATGATTAGGTTTGAGGTTATACATTTTTGGTGGGAATACTCCTCAAATTATCAGCTAAAAGAAGTAAAAGGTTGACTCAGAATAGAAAGGCAGGGGGTGGGAGATAGGAGGGTAGTTTCTCCTATTATTGTTACTGAACTCAGGCAGTTTGCTGCCTGGGGTGTTCTATTCAAGAATAAGCTGTGGTTGTTGTAAGGTCACTTTATTTACTTGACATAAAGGAAACAGGATTCACATGAAGCCCTGTTTCCCTGAGGGAATGTAGAGCAATTTCTTATATATACTATTTGGTCAATTACACGTTGATTTTTTTGCAGTTGGCTAGCTCAACACATGAAGTTCTTGTCAAGCTCATCCTGTTTACAGATCCTCTGCAAAGTATTGTGCTACATTTGAGCATTTAGCAAGAAAAGCAATTAGAACTGCCCAGACCTTGAGACCCTTGTCCTATCTATTAGCCTTACCTCAGATTTTTCAGTACTCATCCTTGAGGGAGAGGAGACAAGGCCATCCCTCTATAACTTCTTCTTGCTGAACATGGATGGAGTAGTGCTTGAGTTAGAGGAGTGAAATTCTCTGGCTGCCTGACTTAGGAAAGTCTCGGGGTCCTCTAAGTTCTGGGATTCCTGAGAATGGGAGTGCATAATAGCCATCACTGGTCTTTTGAAGAGCAGCTGGAGGTCACACAAATCTGGCTTTTTGTTCTCACTGGGTGGAATAGCCGGCTTAACGCAGAGTGATGTATCCAGGAAGCGCTATATCTTGTAGTTTGAGAAGGAATTGTTATACCAAATGAGGACTTGTCCATATTGGGTTTGGTTAATCTTGCAGGGATTCTAATTTCCAGGTTTTTAAATATACCCAGTTCCCTGGATCGTATGGGTATAGCTTAGTATTAATTGGTGTGGGTAAAATCAGATTAGCATATTTATTTCTGTTTAGGAACCTTTCCTAATTGTATAGTATGTTTAACAGCCTGTTCCATAAATGGGTCTGTGTCAGGCCAGTGGCTGTCGCCCTGGCTATGCAGATTCACATTGAATTCGGGCAGATGGTAAAGGAACAGTGGAGCCAGAGGGGTGGTGGGCCATTCCAATTTATTGGAGGCTCACCAAGACAGGCAAGCCAAAAGAAGACACAGGGAAAAGGAAAAACCTGTTTTTTTGCAGTGGACGGCAAGGGGAAAAAAAATAACTGCACCTCTCAGTGGCAGGGCATGATCTCCTGAAATATAGAAAAGAAAGTTTCTTAGCATAGATAATTTTTGGCAGAACTTACTTTCTCTAAAACAAAGAGACTTTGAGCAGAACTTACTTTTTTCTAAAAAGACTCCCTATTCTTGGTCTTGAGGCTGGTCTCCCAGACTATGGCCTTGGGCTAGCTTTGTAAGGTTGCAGGTGTTCTCAGAATGTTTCTCCCTGAATTAACCCTATAGATAAACATTGTAAGAAAGCTTGTTTCACTGCTATGCTTTCTCTCCTCCCCATTCCTCAATCAGTATGTAATTCCACCTATAAAACCTAACTCCAAAATGCAGTCAGGACCGCATTGATTTGAACGACTTAGGTCTCCATGTGGTCCATGCAGCCAGTTAATTAAGAGACTCCATAATTTCTTAATTTGGCTAATTAATTGATTGTGTGGCAAGATGTCTTATCTCACTGTTCTTTTTTTTTTTTTTTTCTTCATTTTTCTGAAGCTGGAAACAGGGAGAGACAGTCAGACAGACTCCCGCATGCGCCTGACCGGGATCCACCCGGCACGCCCACCATGGGGCGACGCTCTGCCCACCAGGGGGCGATGCTCTGCCCATCCTGGGCGTCGCCATGTTGCGACCAGAGCCACTCTAGCACCTGAGGCAGAGGCCACAGAGCCATCCCCAGTGCCCGGGCCATCTTTGCTCCAATGGAGCCTTGGCTGCGGGAGGGGAAGAGAGAGACAGAGAGGAAAGCGCGGCGGAGGGGTGGAGAAGCAAATGGGCGCTTCTCCTGTGTGCCCTGGCCGGGAATTGAACCCGGGTCCTCCGCACGCTAGGCCGACGCTCTACCGCTGAGCCAACCGGCCAGGGCCTTGCTGTTCTGATACAATATATGGAGGCCCCAGCGAGATAAGAGTCCTTTGGACTTATTTGTCTTTTTGTCTTTGCAACACATATGGGCCGGCTGACCTCCTCGGCCTGACTACCCAGAGCAGAAACCCAGCAGGGGAGGTGCCACCTGAGATGTTCCAGGGCCCTGCTGGTCTTTTCTGTCTGACTGACAGTCAGCCACAGACAATCAGCATGCCCATCCACCCATTTGGAGTCATCAAGAAAGCCTCCAGAGGTAAGCAGAAAAGATTTGCAATCTGCTCAATCTGTGGTTTGTTTGTGGCTAGCTGTCTGTACTATTGTGATCAAGGATCGGACATGACTGAACTCACACAGTAGGCTCTCCAGTGCCAAGACGTTGGCGGGGAGTTATCTGGAAGAGGGATTTGTGTGCTCTTGGGAAGACAGTTGCTGGGACTGAGTCCCACCTCAAGTTTCCCAGGACACATTTGAATTTGCTTCCATATGTCTACCCTCTGTCTGTTTTGCCCATTCGTTTATTTTTACAGGATATCCTAAGAGACATCTGGTTTGGTCCCTCTTGGGGATCTCCTTCCAGCATTCTTCTCTGGATAGAGGACCTTTATTTTCAAGGGTCTCTCTCTGATTTTACTCCTGCCGAGATCTAGTTCTTTGCTTTTGTTTTGTTATTTTGTCTCTGTGTTGAAAACTCCTGAGTAAATGTGTGAATAAGGAACTCAGGTACCAGAGCCTGAGTTTCCAGTGTGTGGCTCCCCACGGGCACCCCCTTCCCTTTTGTCTGAAAGTTCTTTGTCCTTTGGTTCTCCAGGATATGACCCAACGGGGGACATTTTAGAGAACTGGCACAAACCTCATTTCTTAATCCCTTTTGTGATTTTGTGAAGTTTATTTGTACTCATATTGTTTGTAACAATGGGGTAAGGGCTAAGTAAGAGTCAAAAACCTCTTGGCCCTGGCCGGTTGGCTCAGCGGTAGAGCGTTGGCCTGGCGTGCGGGGGGAACCAGGTTCGATTCCCGGCCAGGGCACATAAGGGAAGCGCCCATTTGCTTCTCTACCCCCCCTCCTTCCTCTCTGTCTCTCTTTTCCCCTCCTGCAGCCAAGGCTCCATTGGAGCAAAGATGGCCCGGGCGCTGGGGATGGCTCCTTGGCCTCTGCCCCAGGCGCTAGAGTGGCTCTGGTTGCAGCAGAGCGACGCCCCGGAGGGGCAGAGCATCGCCCCCTGGTGGGCGTGCCGGGTAGATCCCGGTTGGGCGCATGCGGGAGTCTGTCTGACTGTCTCTCCCCGTTTCCAGCTTTAGAAAAATACAAAAAAAAAAAAAAAAAAAAAGAGTCAAAAACCTCTTGAGTGTATGCTTAAAAATTTCAAAATTGGATTTTCTGATGATTATGGTGTAAAACTAAGCAAGGGGAGTCTTTGTGAACTAGAATGGCCATCCTTTGTGGTAAAATGGCCAAAACAGGGCTCATTAGATCCTAGAGATGTTAGAGCCATATGGAATGTAATAGCTAAGCCTCCGGGCCACACCCAGACCAGTTCCCATATATATATATATAAAATAGAGGGCTCTAGTAGAGAATCCCCCTCCCTGGCTGAAAAGCTGTGCTGTCACAGACAGCCATCATGTTTTGCTAGCAACAGCCCCAAAATCAGACAAGAAGGTCCCTGTTTTACAATCTGTCCAGGAAGGTTCAGGATTTCCTCCTCCATATCTTCCTCCTCCGTCGGCTCCATCTGCCTTGGAGAATCCTCAGGCTCTAACAGAACTGTTGGAATCTGTGCTGTACACACATTGCCCCACCTGGGACGATTGCCAGCAGTTTTTAGTTATTTTGTTGACTACTGAAGAGAGAGAAAATAAAACCCGAGGCTAGAAAAGCTGTCATGCTGGGGAGAAACGGCTCTGAGGAGGACAATCAGGACCACCTTGATAAGGTGTTTCCCATTGTCCAGCTTAAATGGGACCCTAACACTACTGTGGAACGGGAAGCTTTGAACACTTTTCACCAGTTTCTGTTAGCCGGGATCAGGGGAGCTGCTAAGAAACCCATGAATATGTCTAAGGTGTCGGAGGTTATCCAGGGCCCCCAGGAAACTCCCTCAGCTTTCTTAGAGAGACTGCAAGAAGCTTACAGGGTCTACATACCTCTAGACCCTGAAGCACCAGAGAATGCTAGGGAAGTTAACTTAGCTTTAGTGTCACAGTCTGCTCCAGATATCAGGAGGAAGCTACAAAAGTTAAAAGGCTTCCCAGGAATAGTGATTTCCCAATTGTTAGAAATAGCTCAGAAAGTTTATCAGAGACACCCCTGAGGAGAAACAGACTAAGAAAATAACAAAGGTAGTTGTAGCTGTTTTAGAACACCAGAATAAAAAGAAAAGAAAAACTAAGTTAAGCAGAAATCAGTGCACTTATTGTAAAGAAGAAGGACATTGGAAGAAAGACGGTCCAAAGCTGAAAGTTACAGCAGACCCCAAGAATCCTTAATCTAAAGGAGGACTAATGGGGCCAGGGCTCCATACCTGTTAGCCTTTACAAGTAGGAGGCTACCTGGTAGACTTCCTCACTAGCACTAGAGCTTCTCACTCTGTTCTCACTGCCCTCCTCAGACTGCTCTCAGGGAAGCAAGTGCTCATATTAAAAGACTGTTAGAAGCTGGTATTCTTGTTCCTTGCCAATCCCAATAGAATGCTTCTTTACTGCCTGCCCAAAAGCCAGGCACCGAAGACTATTGTCCAGTCCAGAACTTACGGGAGGTAAACAAACGGGTTGAGACGATGCACTCAGCTGTGCCTAACCCCTACACAGGCACCTGTTGTCACCGGACTTGAAATTTTACACAGTCTTAGATTTAAAAGATGCTTTCTTTAGTATTTCCCTGGCCCCTTTAAGTCAGCCCATCTTTACCTTTGAGTAAAATGACCCAGAGGCAGGCATTTTAGGACAACTAACCTGGACCAGATTACCACAGGGCTCCAAGAATTCATCAACTCTTTTTGATGAGACATTACATCAGGACCTGCTCACCCTCCGCCAGGAACATCCGGAATGCACGCTGCTACAGTACGTAGATGATTAGCTTCTAGCTGCGGAAACGGAGGTAAGCGCTGCACAGCCACTGAGGGACTTTCACAAACACTGCAGACCCTGGGGTACTGGGTGTGAGCTAAGAAGGCATGACTCTGCACCTCTAAGGTGACCTATCTGGGCTACCACATTGAGGCAGAGAAGTGCACGCTCTCCTCCAGTCGTATAGAGGCAGTACTTCGAATTCCAACCCTATTTGATACTGCACGTTGTGGATTCCTAGCTTTGCAGAGATAGCCAAGCCTTTATACTCCTGTACAGCAGGAACCCAAGAGTTAATTGGGATAGATAAGGAACAAGAAACTTTTGAAACCCCCAAAAGTCCCTCACTGAGGCCCCTGCCCTGGCTTTGCCAGACATTACCAAGCCCTTCCAGCTAGCTTTTTGTTCATGAAAGCAAGGGAATAGCAAAAGGGGTTTTGGCCCAAACTTTAGGGCCATAGAGCAGGCCTATTGCTTACCTCTCTAAGTGGCTAGACCCTGTTGCATCTGGATGGCCAAACTGTCTCCGAGCTGTAGTGGCCACTGCCATACTAGTGAAGGAGGCAGATAAACTAACCATGGGGCAAGAACTGTTCCTGACAGACCCACATGCAGTGGAGACTTTGCTTAGAGGAACTCCAGAAAGGTGGAAGTCTAATGCTAGGATCACGCAGTATCAAGCTCTGCTCATAGAACAGCCTTGCATTAAGTTTGTTCAGATGCAGGCTATCAACCCAGCAAGCCTGATGCCTGACGAGGATCCGAGCATCCCCTTGCATGACTGCTCTGAAGTGTTAGACTCTGTTCAAACTGCAAGACCAGACCGTACTGATGTACCTCTATTTAATGCAGAAGTACAGCGATGCACTGATGGCAGCAGTTCTGTCCTAGATGGGGTTTGATATGCTGGAGTGGTTGTAGTAACTCCTGATGAGACCTTACGGCCCAAGCCTTGCCCCACGGGACCTCAGCTTAGCGGGCAGAACTTACTGCTCTCACCCAGGCATTGAGGTGGGCCAAAAGAAAGAAGGTCAACATTTACACTGACAGTAGGTATGCTTTTGTTACTGTCCATGCTCATGCAGCAATCTATAAGGAGAGAGAATTTCTGACATCTGCTGGTGAGGACATTAAAAACAAAGAAAAGATTTTAGCTTTACTAGAAGCTATTTGGTTGACGGAAACTGTAGCATGTATTCATTGCCCAGGACACCAGAAAGGGGACCCAATAGAGGCAAAAGGAAATCTGACAGCAGATAAGGCAGCCAAAGAAGTTGCTTTAAAACCAGTAGGGCGGCCCTGGCTGGTTGGCTCAGTAGTAGGACATCGGCCAGTGTGCAGGAGTCCTGGGTTCGATTCCCGGCCAGGGCACACAGGAGAAGTGCCCATCTGCTTCTCTACCCCTCCCCCTCTCCTTCCTCTCTGTCTCTCTCTTCCCCTCTGCAGCCAAGGCTCCATTGGAGCAAAGTTGGCCTGGGCACTGAGGATGGCTCTGTGGCCTCTGCCTCAGGTGCTAGAATGGCTCTGGTCGCAACAGAGCTACGCCCCAGATGGGCAGAGCATAGTCCCCTGGTGGGTGTGCCGGGTGTACCCCGGTCGGGCGCATGAGGGAGTCTGTCTGACTGCCTTCCCATTTCCAACTTCAGAAAAATACAAAAAATAAAAATAAATAAATAAAATAAAACCAGTAGGGCCTTTAGAAATCTTAGTGACTTCACCAGAACACTTCTTGCCAGAGACACCTTTTTGGAGGATTTTGCTGTAAGAAAAAGAATACTTAAAAATACAGAAGGGTAGTTAGAGTTGCCAGACAAGAGACAATTCTTACCTGAAGCCCTAGGGCAGTGGTTGGCAAACTCATTAGTCAACAGAGCCAAATATCAACAGTACAACGATGGAAATTTCTTTTGAGAGTCAAATTTTTTAAACTTAAATTATATAGGTAGGTACATTCCTCATCAAGGTAGCACCCGCACACGGTATTTTTGTGGAAGAGCCACACTCAAGGGGCCAAAGAGCCACATGTGGTTCGTGAGCCACAGTTTGCCGACCAGGGCCCTAGGCAGAGAGGTTATCAGTCAGCTACATCAAGCTACTCATTTAGACCAAACTAAGCTAATAGAATTATATAAGAAAAATTACTACTTGCCAGGCTTAGAAGCTATTGCAGAAAGCATAAAGTTCATGTATCTAATTTGTGCCCCAGTAAACTCTAAACAAAATAGATAAGTTGTAAAGAGAAATAGGGATAGAGGAGATTTCCTAAGAAAACATTAGAAGATAGATAAAGCCACCAGCATAGGTATATAGGTATATAAGTATCTATTAGTTTTTACTGACACCTTTTCAGGATAGGTAGAGTCTTTTCCTGCTAGAAATGGGACCGCAATAACAGTCGTTAAGAAATAGCTATATAAAATTATTCCCAGATTTAGCTTGCCCATTAATATTGGATCCTATAATGGGCTTGCATTTGTATCTAAGGTCTCACAGCCAGTAGGAAAGGCACTCAGCATTAATTAGAAATTACATTGTGCTTACAGGCCTTAGAGTTCGGTTCATTCTTTCAACTTGTCCTGAGCTCGGAAGTCCTAACTAAATTCATTTTAGAAACTGGTGAAAACTGGACTGACTTACTCCCTCTAGTTTTGCTAGAAGCTAAATACACCCCCTACTGGGAAAAATTCACCCCACATAGAATTGTATTAGGCAGGGTGACGCCCCTTCTCCCTAGGATCCCTTGAGGATCCCCTCGGAGACTGTGCAAATGGATCCCACCAACCCCTGTAAGTTGGCCCTGAGAAGGATGACATGCCCTGCTTCAGCCACAAACCAGAAGCTGGCCGGTCTATTCATGACAGAGCTTGAGGAACCACGCCGTGAGGGAACTTCTTTATAATTGAACTTTGGGAAGGGGGAGAGCTCGTGTTGTGGGAAGGCCAGAGCGAGTCATCTTAAGATTTAATACATGTACTGCTATGAGTCATAAAGAAGGGGGGGGTATAAGTCCCTTCACTAAGAGAGAAGCTACAGGGTAAATGAAAAATATATATGCTCATAGCTACCCCTGTAAGGTAACCTATAAATATTAATCATGTGTTCGACAAGCTACTTAGAGGGAGGACACCACCAAAAAAAAAAAAAAAAAAGCACTTTTTAAAAAGAAAGTTGCTTATTACTAACTTAAGTTTTAACTGAAGGTATTCTAGCAAATGTTATGCCTCAACTTTATTTGTATACAAAATAAAAGAGGCTTAGATGTACTTTTCCTTCCACAAGGTAGCTTATGTGCAGCATTAAGGGAAACGTTGTTTCTATGCTAAGTAATTCTAGTGTAATTAAAGAAAGCCTATCTTTGGTTAGGGCAAACATAGAAAAGAGAAGAAAATAATTTGAACAGTCAGAGAATTAGTTCCAAAGAATGTTTAATTAGTCACTATAGCTTTTGTCTACAGCAATTGGTCCTCTTTAATTTTAACTTGTTTGATAGTAGGACCATGTTTAATCAATTTTATAACAAGGTTTGTTTGAGAGAGGATAAACTCTATCAAATTAATAGTAATCAGAAATCAATACACACCAATACAAGAAGGTAACAACAAAAATGAACCAATGACTTGATTAAAATTTAATTAAAACCAGCAGGAAATGAAGTGTAGAAAAGAAAGGCTCTTAATATGAATACTTTTTGGCAAAATTTACTTTCTCTAAGACAAAGAGACTTTTAGAAGAACTTACTTTTTCTGAAAAGACTCCCTATTCCTGACCTGGAGGCCGGTTTCCCAGACTGTGGCCTTGGGCTAGCTTTGCAAGGTTGCAGGTGTTCTCAATGATTCTCCCTGAATTAACCCTATAGATAAACATTGTAAGAATGCTTGTTTCACTGCTTTGTTTTACTGCTATGCTTCCTCTCCTCCCCATTCCTCAATCAGTATGTAATTCTACCTATAAAACCTAACTCCAAAGTACAGTTGAAGCCGCATTGATTTGAACGACTTAGGTCTCCATGTGGTCCGCACAGCCAGTTAATTAAGACTCTGTAATTTTTAATTTGGCTAGTTGATTGATTGTGTGGCAAGACGTCTTATCTTGCTGTTCTGATACAATAGCAAGTGTTCTCAGAATGTTTATCCCTGAATTAACCTTATAGATAAACATTGTAAGAGAGCTTGTTTCACTGCTTTGTTTTACTGCTATGTTTCCTCTCCTCCCCATTCCTCAATCAGTGTGTAATTTTGTCTTTAAAAGCTAGCCCCAAACTGTGTTCGCTGCCACATTGATTTGAACAGGTCTCCATGCGGTCATGCAGCCGGCATTAATAAAGACTACTTAATTTCTTAATTTGGCTTCTTGATTGTGTAGCAGGACGTCTGTTTCTTGCTGTTCTGATACAATACTCCCTTATTCCCTGAAGAAAAGTATTTACATCCTTAGAGTAGTGCTGTCACGTACTATTTGCCCAAAGGGCTTGCAGCTGGTAAACCTATGAGCAAGCCTAACACAGCCGTTTTCCCCACAGTCTGGACATACTAAAATTTGAGAGGAGCCCAAAAAGGGCCTACCATAAATACATTCAAAATGACTTAATTTAAGCATTCCTTTAGGCACTGCCCTGATCCTGGGCAGGGCAATTGGTAGTAATTTAAGCCAAGTCGCATAGGTTTTCTGGCACAGTTTGACCAGGGTCTTTTTGAGTATTTGATTACATTATTGCATTTTTCCTGAGGACTGGTCTCCCTAGGAATGTAGAACCCAGTTAATTTGACAGCCTGTACTACTCCCTTATATCATGGTCACTATGAAAGCCAACTTATTGTCATTTTGAAAGGTTCTGGGGGAGTCCATATATAGCTATTCTTTCCTTAAGCAGCGCCTTGACAACTTCATTGCTCCTTTCAGTTCAGCATGGGAAAGCTTGAACTCATCCAGTAAAGGTAGCTACTACCATTAATAAGTATTTGAATCCTCCAGGGGCAGAGGATGTTACTGCAGTAACAGTCTTCTCTAGATAACATCTCCTGGGACTGGTCTGCCTGACTTAAAGGTGGTACCAGAGGTTCACCTTTAACATGCATTATTCATTGTGCACTGCATGGAGCTAGGCATTGACACTACTGATGACTTTTCTCATGAATGGGGCCACTGGTACCCAAACCACTTATACAATGTTTCCTTTCCAGAATTCCAGAATGTGTGAAATCAAGGCTTGACTTTTTTCCAACTTGACCCTTGAGGAACAAAAACTTTTGTATCCATTTAACAGCCACCCTTAGATGTAGGCATCTTCTTTTTTTTTTTTAATTTTTTTAACAGAGACAGAGAGAGAGAGTCAGAGAGAGGGATAGATAGGAATGGAGAGAGATGAGAAGCATCAATCATCAGTTTTTTGTTGCGACACGTTAGTTGTTCATTGATTGCTTTCTCATACATGCCTTGACTGTGGGCCTTCAGCAGACCAAGTAATCCCTTGCTCAAGCCAGCAACCTTGGGTCTAAGCTGGTGAGCTTTGCTCAAACCAGATAAGCCCGCACTCAAACTGGCGACCTCGGGGTCTCAAAACTGGGTCCTCAGCATCCCAGTCTGATGCTCTATCCAGTGCACCACCGCCTGATCAGGCTGTAGACATCTTCTTAAAGCCCATCAACACGGTTAGGACCTCAGGCTTTGAAGGAGGTTGGCAGTAAAGTAGCAGTATCGAAGGAGTGACAACTTTTTATAGTGATACTAGGATTATCCAACAACACGGCCTAGGATGGAATTATTCTCCCTCCGGTTAGCCAATTATTTTCCTTGGTTTCAAGGCCCATGCTTACCTGGTGTGAGGTTCATATAGTTGGAGGCTATTCCATTGTTAACTTTTATGCTTCTAATATTGTGCTGCTGTGTCAAGTTGTTTAAAAAAATAAGCAATCACTCATTTTAGGGGGTCTCAGCATTTGAACTAAAACCCCTTGGTTTTATATGTCTTACACACATATAATTCAAAAGGTTTTTCCAAATCAGGTAAGCCCAGGGCAGAATCTTGCTGCAGTTTTATCTTTAGTTTTTTAAAAAGTATTCTGGACCTTTTTGTTCCAGTCTAAGGAGGTAGTCTCTTCTCCTTTCAACTTATTATAAAGAGGCATGGTTTTAAGACCAAAATTAGGGATCTAGATCCTGGAGAATCTTGCCATTCTGAGAAAACCTCTCAGCTCTGGTTCCATGTCAAATCTAGAGTGACTGGTGTTGCCTTTTGCTCTGTGGGTAGGCTTCTTTGTCCCTGGGAAACAAAGAAAACCCAGGTACTTCACTTCTGGTTTGTTTAAGGTGACCAACTTTTTATAATGAAAGGGGGACAAAAATAAATTGAGTGACAGAGGACAATCTGACTTTAGGTGATGGGTATGCAACATAATTGAACAAGATAACCTGGACATGTTATCTTTGAATATATGTATCCTGATTTATTGATGTCGCCCCATTAAAAAATAAAATTATTAAAAAAATAAAATAAATTGAAGAATACAATATCATAAATCAAAGAAACATTAAGACTATACTTTCAGGGATTATTTCTATAGTTTGTTACTAGAGAAGTTTCTCTGATCGTGTAGAGTACCCAAGATCACGAGGAGGAGTTGCAGTGTTCTCTCCTGAGCGTGAAGCTGGCTCTTGATGTTGCTTGTGCAACTGCCTTTTGCCATTGATGATCGTTCTTCTGTTCCTTTGGGAGAGTAAGAGGGAGAGAATGCAGTCTGAGTGGTATAAAAATAAATAAATAAATAAATAAAATAAACATTTGATTCATTGCAACAATAATACACTATAATAAATGCATAATAACATTTGTAATATTTTATATTGTATTATGCTTACATGTCTATTAATTTTTAATGATAATTGTAAGAAAAAAGTACTCATTTAGGTATCATTTAAATGAATACTTTACCACTGAATGAATATTTTTTGTCAATGTATCATCTTGTAACAATATATTGGAAATATCTGAACAAGAAATATCCTTCATATTGAATTTTACATGAATTGTGCTTCACTGTCTATGATTGAATATTCACTGAGAGAAATAATTGTGAGTCTACAATGTTGTATGTGCCGTGTAATGTTTCAGTAAGAAGTACACAAAGCCATTTGCATGCTCGGTATATTGCACACTCTCTCAAGGTCTTCCGTGTGGAGCGCATGTGTCTTATAATCGCATCTCGCTGCATTGTACTCATCCTTGACAAATCGTCATGTCAAATAAAAATGTCACATCACACACAATGGATTGATTCTGCATTGATCAAATACGGACATTTACAGATTAGTCTTTCAGTATAAAAAAGGAGGACATGTAGGTGGACACTTTTCAATGGAGGTCAGAACTTAGAAAAGGACTGTCCTCCCTAGAGGATGATTGGTCACCTTATATATCTGGACCTTTTCCTGGGATATTTGTATCCCATTTCTGTTAGATGGTTTAAGGTCAGAATAGTATTTGTGTCTGAACTTTCATCAGAGTTGGAAGTTAGAACATCATCTACATGTTGCACAACAGTCTCATTTTCAAGGTGGAAATCTCTCAAGACTCTTGCAAGAGCCTTCCCGAAGAGGATTGAGAAGATTTAGAAACATTGTGATAACACAGTCTAGCAACACTGAGACTTGTTATGGGGGTCAGGATCTTCCCATTCAAAGGCAAAAACTTTCTAGGAGTCACCGTCTAAGCAAACGCAAAAGAAAGCATCTTTTAAACCAAGAACTATGTAATATTTGATAGATTCTGGAAGATTGGCCAATAGGGTATTGATTGGGGTTAGAAACAGTAGGGTGTGTATCCTGTAGTATTTTATTTATGGATCTTAACTCTTTTACAAATTTATATTCTCCCATCCTTGGTTTGGAAATATTAGGAGCTCAAGAGTAAAAGTGAAGATTGGAAACAGCTATGGGAACAGGTTGTAATGAAACAGGAGGGAAAGTAAGGAGAGCGGTGATGCCCAAGGCGCCGCTCATCCAGGGCACCACATGCCTCACCTTTTCTCTCGGCAGACACCACACTACCTGAATCTCCCCTTAGTCCAGCTGAGGCAAGACAGTTAGATGTTAGGAGAATTTTTGACTATAGGAAAAGGGAAACTGAGTCAGATGATTATATTTTTGGTGGAAATGGGGACCTTTCATGGAGTTGCAAGGAAAGCATTCCAAGGGACGCACACACAGGAGATGAGGTCTTGTGGTAAGATTTATTGGGATAGAAATGAAAGGCTGCTTCCTGGTTCCAGCAGATGAGGGAAGGAGCTCATGGGCTGTCTCATCGCTGTCCATCCCACTGCAGAACAAGTCCAGCCTTGTCTTCACTAAGCCCAGAAAAGGGTAAATGTCCAGAAAGTCTGTGCCATTGGCTTAGTCCATGTGAAAACTTAGTAGAGTTCAGCCTTTGCTCCTGTCTGGCTAGCATAGTCTGTATTCCCAGCTGTGCTCTGGCTGGGGCTGCATTGCTGTACCCAGGCTCACTCTTGGAGCATGCACTGGGAGTCTGCGTGGCTGCTGGGCCAGGCAGCTGCTAGGCCCACATGGCGGCTGTGGAGAAAGAACATGCAAGGGAAGTGGGCCAGTGCATGTTACTGAGAGAGAGAGAGAGAGAGAGAGAGAGAGAGAGAGAGAGGTCTTGAAAGCTTGGATTATATTACCTCAGGCTTGGGATGGACCAGGCCCTTTTTTAAACCAGTTAATTTCCCAATCCTTCACAGTCTACTTCCTAGATCTTTCAGGGTTCTGTGTCCCTTAACCAATCTGATCTCTTTTCCAGACTAAGCTCTTCCCCTTATGGGCACCATCTTAATTTCTACTGGGCATGTGCTTACCTTCCCCAGTGCCATCTTGGCTCCTACTGCACATGTGCTCCACAAAGGAATTTCCCCTTTATTGTTTTACCTCTCAGTAATCCAGAATAATGGCTAGTTGTATCCTGGGAGATTGGAAAAATGGTCCTTCCTCGCTACATGGGGAAGGGAGGAGTGTTAATTACCTTGGCACTGCAATGCTGTGATCCCCTGGGGAGCCTATGACTGGTGCAACTTCCTAGTGAAGCAGGCTTCTGTGACATCTTAGGACAAGCGGTGCAGGCCACCAGCCATGAAAACTGAGTACATCCAGTACATGGCTGGAGGAAAAAAGATAAACAACTGTTAGAAATGTATCAATATTTTTCACTGAACTCTATGTACCCAGATCAAGGAAGCCCCTACCCTAGAAACTTGGCCAAGAACAAAGTCAGTTAACCGCACCTCTCCCGCCCTTGTAAACGTTGCTTGCTTGCTCAGCCTAGATAGCCACCCTATAAAAAGGAGCCATTTTAGAAGCTCAGGGCTGCAGTGTTCCCTTGCATGGGTTGCCTGCAGTCCCTGCACAGGTTTGCAATAAAACTTATAAAATTCACTTTGAGTTTGCTGTGGTCTGTCTCCTGGGATGTAACATATGGAGGCCCCAGCAAGATTGGCCATGTAAGACCCCTCCTCACGGAGTGGGCTGCAGCAGACGTTGGTAGCTGGCCAGCCTCTGGCAGTTGCCGTTTGGAAACTGAATTTGGCTGATTCGAAACATTTGGAGTCTCGAGACTGTTTGGTAAGGAAGCTTCCTCTTTGACTATTTGGAAACAGAGCTCTGGTTAGAAAAGGATGTAGTGGAGCAGGCGGGACACCACCTGATTTCTCCCCACCCGGTTGGTTGGGGAATGCAGGATGCTGCCTTCTCCCTTTGGTTTTGGTTTACAAGTTTTATTTGTGTGCATATTTGGTTTGTTTGTCTGCTTCGCCTGTTGCTTCCTCACAGGATTCCTTCGAGAGTCAAGGGCCATGGGTCAGAGGCAATCTACTGCCCTAACACCTCTTCAGTACTTGCTTGATAACTTTTCTGATTTCTCTTGCAGGGCACGAGACTATAGGACTCCTGTTTATTCCACCACGTTGCAGACTCTTTGTGAACTAGAATGGCCAACCTTTGGTGTAGGGTGGCCCTCAGAGGGCACCTTCAATTTACCCACACTCTTTGCTGTCAGGGCAAATGTCTATCGGGTCCCACACCCTGACCAGATGCCATATATAGATGTGTGGATTGACATAGCCATGGGAAGACCAAGTTATGTTAAGAAATTTTTTAAGAACTATATTAAAGGAAATTTGTAAACAAGCCCACAAATTATAGGAACTAACTAAAGACCTAAGAGAGTGCTAGAGGAAGTATAGAGTAGAAACTAGTTTCAGATATTCAGATATTCACCTACTGACCCAAAGAAATTTTACCCATTTAGAAAATAAAGGGTAAGAATTAATATTAAGAAGATACATTGAGCCCTGGCTGGTTGGCTTAGCGGTAGAGTGTTGGCCTAGCGTGCGGAGGACCCGGGTTCGATTCCCGGCCAGGGCACATAGGAGAAGTGCCCATTTGCTTCTCCACCCCTCCGCCGCGCCTTCCTCTCTGTCTCTCTCTTCCCCTCCCGCAGCCAAGGCTCCATTGGAGCAAAGATGGCCTGGGTGCTGGGGATGGCTCTGTGGCCTCTGCCCCAGGCACTAGAGTGGCTCTGGTCGCAACATGGTGACGCCCAGGATGGGCAGAGCATCGCCCCCTGGTGGGCAGAGCGTCGCCCCTGGTGGGCGTGCCGGGTGGATCCCCGTCGGGCGCATGCGGGAGTCTGTCTGACTGTCTCTTCCCATTTCCAGCTTCAAAAAAATACAAAAAAAAAAAAAAAAAGAAGATACATTGAGAACTCTCTGTAAATTAAAATGGCCAACTTAAGAGCAGACTGGCCAAACCAAGGATTGCTAGACCCATAGAAAACATAGAGAGTCTAGCGTACTATCACCAGCACCCACCCGCAGGCAGGTGGCATGGTCAGTATGCAGCCCAGTATGGCAGCAGAGGTAGAGAAAGAAAAGGCAGCCAGGCTGCAGCTGGCTGCAGGAGAAGTGGCAGAGAAAAGGAGAAGCAGCAGGCTCCCCTCACAGTTTTGGGCACCTGCCCCTCCCCCTTGGGCACCGGAACCCCAGGCACCCTGACTGATCCCTTATAGTATATATAACAAAGAAACCTCTTTCTTAGCTCAAGGGCTGAGCCACTGCTTGGTCAGGCAAAAGATAACAGCACAGTAAGCTAGAGGCTATCATCACCTTGCTATAGCCCCCTGCCCTCCTCTGCTTTGGCTCTGGGGAATCCCCACCTCCTACCTGGAGCCAGACCCGAGGAGATTTAGGGAATACGGCCCCTTCTAAAACCACTGCTTTAGCCATAATAGTCAAGAATTATAAGAAAAAGGTCCCAGGGAATTATAGAGTTACTATGTCCCTGAGGAAATTAAGGACCTTAAGTAAACTAGAATACCCCACTGTTAAGAAAATAAGTTTATAAAATTGTGTTTTTTTAGTTTACTACCCCGACCCTTATAATGACTTAATGTTGTAAAGCTCTATAGGTCAAAAAGAGGGTTAGCATCTCTTTGCCAGCTGGGAAGCCACAAAATAGTAACTACATTTTGACCATTCCTTATTTTTCTCTGAAAATCAGTAGTTCATTAGGGATAGTAGTTTATAATCTCTTATTGTGAATCGTACTAAATTTGTACTAATAATAAAGCATATAGAATTGTATAGTCTGTCAAATACAAAGACTTCCTTTTTGTACCAAGGATCTATTGTTGTAAAAAAACATTTTCTATGTTAGAAATGTATATGTTATTTCAACAGCCTTTTGTTAATTCTCCTTTTCATTTGCTATTTCATAGCCTATAATGTTAAAATTTTAGTTTAAATATTAAGGGATATGTAATAATTCAATAATTGTTAATTGTTCAATGTTAGGTCACAAAACCCAGAGTAACAAATATTACTATTAATTAGCTTAGTATAAGAATTCTTAACATAATAGGTAGAAAAGAGAACTCTAGAGACATAATCCTGAACCTCCACCTGATTTACCACCCTATCAAACTGCAATTGTTAATCAGCTAAGTAAATAAGTACATTAGGAAAAGTGCAAAGGTGAAACTGCTCGGGTTTTACTTAATGTTTCATATAGAAATGTCATAGATTAGGCCCTGGCCGGTTGGTTCAGTGGTAGAGCGTCGGCCTGGCATGCAGGAGTCCCGGGTTTGATTTCTGGCCAGGGCACACAGGAGAAGCGCCCATCTGCTTCTCCACCCCTCCCCCTCTCCTTCCTCTCTGTCTCTTTCTTCCCCTCCCGCAGCCAAGGCTCCATTGGAGCAAAGTTGGCCCGGGCACTGAGGATGGCTCTGTGGCCTCTGCCTCAGGCGCTAGAATGGCTCTGGTTGCGACAGAGCAACACCCCAGATAGGCAGAGCATTGCCCCCTGGTGGGCATGCCGGGTGGATCCCAGTTGGGCATATGCAGGAGTCTGTGTCTGACTGCCTCCCTGTTTCCAACTTCAGAAAAATACAAAAAAAAAAAAACAACCACAAAGAAAAAAAAAAAAAGGAAATGTCATAGATTAGAGCCCTCATAGTTCCAACTGAGTTAAAGGGCAGGGTGCTGATTTAAGGTGGCATAAGAACAAGGAAGGAGAAAATAAGAAATAGTTTAAATTCTTTTTTCCAAGTAGCCTACATAATTAGAAAGCTCAGAACCCCCTTTTCTCAGAGGAGCCTCAAGCCTAAACAGGACTGTTAGAAATCTGTACTGTACATAGGCTGCCCCGCCCCACTTACAACAACTGAGACCACCTTGAGAAAATGTTTTTAATTACCTAGCCTAAACGGGACCCCACCATACAAAAAGAAAAGAAAAAAGAAAAAACAAAACACAAACAAATCCCTAGATCTCCCTGGTTACCATATACCATTTGTAGTTTCCCTCTTTATCTCTTCTCTTACATTTTGAGTTACTCTCTATTTTGTCTGATATTTCATTCATATTTATTTGGGAAAAATTTTTCATTCTTTCACTATCAGTATTTCTGAATACCTTTATTTAGTTTTAGGTATTCTCTTGAAGAAGTATCTAGTTGAGAATGAAAAAAAACCCTTCCAATAATCTTTGTCTTTATAGAGAATTTATTTATATAGACTGTAATTATTGATATTTTCATTAATTTATTTTTTGTGCATTTTAAAATTTTTCCAACCTTTTCTTTTCCTCTCTCATATTACTCAGAACTTTTTTTTTTTTTGTATTTTTCTGAAGCTGGAAACGGGGAGGCAGTCAGACAGACTCCCGGATGCGCCCGACCAGGATCCACCCAGCACACCCACTGGGGGCTATGCTCTGCCCATCCGGGACGTCACTCTGTCATGATCAGAGCCACTCTAGCGCCTGGGACAGAGGCCAAGGAGCCATCCCCAGCGCCCAGGCCATCTTTTACTCCAATGGAGCCTCGGCTGAGGGAGGGGAAGAGAGAGACAGAGAGGAAGGAGAGGGAGAGGGATGGAGAAGCAGATGGGCGCCTCTCCTGTGTGCCCTGGCCGGGAATCGAACCATGGACTTCCGCACGCCAGGCCGACGCTCTACCACTGAGCCAACCGGCCAGGGCCACTCAGAACTTTTCTTACCCCATTTTCCCTGTTAGAAGTTATGTCTTCTCTTTCTGGTTAATCTAGAATTTTAACATACCTACTTGATTAAATTTAAAACTCTCAGGCATTGGACGAATTGTTGTATGCTACTTCTAATTTTTCATCAACTTCCATGGTCTTGCTCAGAATTTTGCCCTATTTTGCTTGCCCTGTTTTAATGCAATGTAGACATTATTATATATACTTTCATATTGCTCATGTTTGTTTTGATTTATCCATTTCCTTACTCACTGGACTTTTTGCATTTCAAATCTGCATTTGGGAACAATACAATTTATTCCTGAGTAATTCTTTCAGGAGGGTCTCTAGACTCTAGACTTTAGAGTGAAGAATGTGATTGGTTTTTGTCTGAAGTGTATTTTGTATCTACCCTTGAAAGATAATTTCACTAACTACATTATTCATGGTTGACAATTATTATCCTGTAATACTTTTAAAAATATTCATCCACTGATAGCTGTTAAGGTAATTACCATTTTTGTATCAGTGACCTGCCTTTTCTTTGTGTTTAAGACCTGCTGCTTGTATTTTGGTTTTTGATAGTTTCACATATAAATAGGTGCTGGCTTCATTCCAACTGGTTTGGCATTTGTGTTCTCTATGAATCTGAATTTTGTTTTTCATTAATTATGGAAAATGTGCATCTTTTAATTAATCAAATATTGCCTCTGCTCTTTCTCTCCTTCTGGATCTCTAAATGTGTGTGTGTATTCCATAACCTGTCTGTTTGTAAACACAGACCCGAGGAAAAGACCGGAGACTGAAAATATACTTTTTTTTTTTTTGTATTTTTCTGAAGCTGGAAACGGGGAGAGACAGTCAGACAGACTCCCGCATGAGCCCGACCAGGATCCACCCGGCACGCCCACCAGGGGCATCGCTCTGCCCACCAGGGGGCGATGCTCTGCCCCTATGGGGCGTCGCTCTGCCGCGACCAGAGCCACTCTAGCGCCTGGGGCAGAGGCCAAGGAGCCATCCCCAGCGCCCGGGCCATCTTTGCTCCAATGGAGCCTTGGCTGCGGGAGGGGAAGAGAGAGACAGAGAGGAAGGAGGGGGGGGTGGAGAAGCAAATGGGCGCTTCTCCTATGTGCCCTGGCCGGGAATTGAACCCGGGTCCCCCGCACACCAGGCCGACGCTCTACCGCTGAGCCAAAAATACACCTTTTTAAGCAGAGAGCAAGGAAAGACTGAAGAGGCTGTCGCTCCAGTCTGCCAATTAATAGAATTTATTAAAGGAAACATATATCAGTACAAGGTGCATCTTGAGCAGCTACAAAACAAAGTGGCTATCCTCCAAGCTGCATGACGGGCACCAGAGTTCTACAGAACAGGCAAGATGGAGAGGGGCGCTGTGATGTGACCTGTCCTTGGTATGGGGAAATGCTTGCCCCCTGTCAGGATCCAGCACTCCTGGGACACAGCGGGTACTGGTTTATCTCAGAAGGAAAGTATCAACTGCCATCAGACAGTCTCCCAGGGGAGTTACAGGAAGCAATCTCTGTTC
Organism: Saccopteryx bilineata; assembly: GCF_036850765.1. Classification (NCBI taxonomy): domain Eukaryota; kingdom Metazoa; phylum Chordata; class Mammalia; order Chiroptera; family Emballonuridae; genus Saccopteryx; species Saccopteryx bilineata. Next base: position 163,288,544 of record NC_089495.1, read on the forward strand.
TGGACTAATATAGCTTGAGGGCCCAGTCATGTCATGGAAAATTCTCCCCTCCACACTGTGTCCTGCATCCTTTTCCAAATGTTCTATCCTTTTGATTCTATTACAATTTCTATTTAATGGGGGAATTAGATTAATTTGTAGCTATTACTGATATGATGCTTGGATATATCCTTTGATCGTACTTTATATTTTTCAACTTAACCATCTGTGCTCACTCCCTCTCTCATCTCACCCATTCAGCTATTTTTTTTTTTTACTTAATCAACATTTGTCCCATTTCCCTCACTAATGGCTTTGAAGTTGCAAACTCTATTTTCAGCTTTCTAAGAATTATCCATAAATTTGACACATATATCCGCATGTTTCTATAAACATCTAGTTACAGTGTTTATTCCGTACCCCCATCCAGGCAGAAACTTTTGCATAGTTTTACTTTCCTCTACGCCCATATTTGTGACTCCCAACAAAACACCTGAGCATCTTCCCACTGCTCACATCGGGCTCCTCTAACTCATTTCCAACTTGTGTGTTTTGGGCTGCTGTTTGTTCCTCTGATTCCACCTGCTTGCCTCCCAGCTGCCAGAAATCCTCCTCACGCCAAGGGGTTATGGACTGAATGTCTACGTCCTTCAGAAGTTGTATGTTGAGATCCTAACCCTCAGAGAGATGGCATTAGGAGGCATTACTGTGGGGTCTCTGGAAAGGGATAGATCCTGAGAGTGGAGCCCCCTGAATGGGGTTAGCATCCCTTACAAAAGATTCCAGACAGGTCTCTCACTTGTTCTGCTATCTGAGGACACAACGAAAAGACTGCTAGTAACTGGGAAGTGAGTCCTCACCTGACACTGAAGCTGCCAGTGCCGTATCTTGGGCTTCCCAGCCACCAGAGCTGTGAGAAATTTCTGTGGTTCAGCCATCCAGTTTATGGTACTTATTTTTAATATCAGGCCGAACTAAGACAGAGGGGCCTTATCATTTCCCAACGTATCGGATTTTAAAATAAGTCTTTTCATCTTTTCAGTTATTTTATATACCTAAGGTATGTTTTATATACCTTGATTGACTCTATTACTTATAATAGATCATTCATCTCCCTTGAGTCCAGGACTGCTAACCAATCACTGTTGATTTGTTCAGTAGAAAGACAAAGCAAGACTATCCCCAGGTGCCTCATTGTTCAGGAAATGCTCCTGGATTCCTTTGATGGTGACAACATTGCAAAGAATGTGCTGTGCTCTTCCAGTGAGCTTGTTCTGTAAATTGCCAACACTAAGTTCGCCAGGTGGCAGTGTTGGCCAACTTTAAATTTTCTCAAATTCAGTGACACAAATTTTATTAACATTAGATTTATTTTGTGTTTTACCACTCATCTTTCCATTTGATCAATCAATATTTATTCACTTCCTGCTCAATCAGTATACATGCTTACATCCTTTTGAATCTCCACATGGGTTTTTTTTCTTTTAGTTTTCCATTGATTTGAGAGACAGAGAGAAAGGGAAAGAGAGAGAAGCATCAACTCATTGTTCCACTTAGTTGTGCACTCATTGATTGCTTCTCGTATGTGCCCTGACTGGGAACCAAATCTATGACCCCTGGCATGCGCGGCTGACACTTTATCTACTGAGCCATCTGGTTAGGGCTAGTGTTTTTTGGATGACCTATTTAATGTCCTTGGGACCCACAAGAACTGGCCTCAGAGAAAGCAAAGTCCCTCCAGGCAGTCAGCACTTGTTTGTGGGCTACCTCCTTCCTTACTATGGTCTTTTGTCTCAAAGTCACACCCATATGATAAACTGGCCTTCTTGGGTTAACTAAGCTGGGGGGGGGGGGTGGGGAGCTCACTATTCCCAAGGTCACAGGCAGCAATGGCAACAGTGAGGGCAGGAAAAGGGGCCCGACAGCTCAGACCTGTCCAAAGGCTGCCCCCCACCCCGTTCCCCTCACTCCCTCATAGCCTCTTCTGGAGGAACCAAGCAACCAGAATGATCACTGTCAAGCAAGCATCCGAGCAAGGATACCTGCTAGACCGAGACCTTGAAGGGGTCAGGGCAGCCGGCTGGTGGGCACTGGGATCTTGGGCTCAGAATGAGTGGACTGTACAGACTTTTGCCAGAGGATGAACCCATAGGATGGACCATGAGGACAAGTGGCCACTGAGCCTTTCTGGCACATGTGGGAAATCCACATGCTGTTCAAGATGACGCTGTCTTGGCTTGTGATTTTGCTTCTCTGAGTGGAGTTGGACTTGGCCATCCCTTCCCATTTGCCCTCGGATGTATAAGCATCCTCCTCTCACCTCCACACTGTGACTCCTCATTCAAACTCAAGTGAAAGGAAATTCCAGGAGCTAGCTGAGGGGCCTTTCCTAGCTGCCCACCCCTCTGATATTTTATTTTATGCAAGTCAAAATAAAAAACCTTCTAAACCAGAACTGGATGCCACTCTTGGGAGCTACTGGACCAGAAGTACCCGAAACCCTGATTCTTGGTTGCACTGGAATCTTGGAGGAGGTTACGTTACTTCTAGTTGGGCCAGGTTTCAGAGAAAACCACAGAGGGTATTCCTGACTTCCTCACTGGACTGTGTGGGCTTGGGCCCTGAAGTCATGTGAGAAACAGTGGCTAGCCGGGAGATGGGCCAGTCTACTGAACTGAAAACCAAGAAAAGTACGGAGTGGGGGAGGGGATTGGGCTCCAGTTCTCCAAAGCGAAAGCGAAACCCGCCTTACGCATGTTCATGGAGTGCCCACACTGGCATTAGCTGTGATTTAGGGAAACAGAAGGAACTTGGATATTAAGTCTGACATACCCTTTTTGGGATGAAAGTACCACTTGGAATTTTAGAGTGAAATGATAAAAAAATCTGGCTCACATTCGTTCATTATGCAGATAAAAAAACTGAGGCTTGGAGATATTGGGGGACTTGTCCTGTGGCAGGCTGGGTCAGAACCGAGAGTCTACTCTAGTCCATGTCTGCTGGCTCCCTGTCCAGAGCTCTGTCCACTCAGCTTCCGCAGGTTATAAAGACAGGGTTTGAGCCACGTGTGATGGCAGCTACTTACAGCTTGTCCAGGCAGTGACTTGTATGTGTCTGTGTGATCATACCAGTAATGCTGGCCTGGCCTTGAGTGAGGGCAGGGGCAGGAGGTGCTGTCGCCCCAGCAAAGGATCCATGCAGGAGGCCATGAAACAGGGTGTGGGCATGGGGGTCCTGGCTTTTCTTGGCCCAGTGCACCTGGCACCTACAGGACTGGTTCTTCCAGGTGTCAATGTTTAGCAGTCACAGGAGATGCCATTGTCTTCTCTGATGATTCTTTTGATCACTGTAAACTGAGGGCATCTAACGGAAGCCATAAGTGAATCCAAAAGTGAAAGTCCTTTCTGTGAGTTTGTGGGTAAATGACACCCTAGCCTTGCACACTCATGGAGGGTTAGAGTGAATTAGGAGTTAACAGGATTTGGCTTGATGGAATTTAGTTAGTATGCTGCTAGAGCTGATGGAGAACGAACCCCATGAGGTCTGGCTGCTCCACATGGAGTGCTGCCTTCAGATGGGAGTCTCCAACCCAGGAGGACACCTGGCTGACAGCCTGTTGTTTCCTGGAGTGGGTCCTGGTTTTCACCTCCTGTGTCTTCCTGCTCTTTGGTGGTGAACTCACTCATCCTGGGCACTTGGTGTGCAGTTTACAAGACAGAGACAAAGGTTTTGCCTCAGTTGTATGGGAATCATGAAACCCCCACTGCTGAAGCAGATTACATAGCCTCCCCCCGTCATCACTACCACTAGTTTATGGGAACTGTCAGGGAAGGTGAGCCCTTTACTCTCTGAAGCTACTCACAGACTCTCAGACAATTGGGCCTCTCCTTCCTCCAAACCCCTTCAAGATTCTGATTATGAAGTTTTTGCTTTGCATTTCAGTTATTTGAGCTGGTGTCCACCTCTCTGTTCCTCCCCACACTCCTCCCCCAATCATGACCTTGATTTCAGGGGCTGTGTTCATCCTTGTTGAGTTGACAGCCTCCTGTGGGCTGTGTACACAGAGGGTCTCCACACACCCTTTGTGTGCTATTGAAAGGAGGAACTGGGGGAATGAAGAGAAGAGGAATAACGTGGTGAAGAGGAAGCAGAGTGCTTTACAGGTTGTTTGAATGCACCTGAATACCGTGAATGGATTTGGTGACTTCATGTTAGGTCTTGCTGACTGGGGGCAGGTGGGTCTCCCAGGGGATCCGTTATGAACAAAGCCTGTTTCTTAGGGGCACCCAAGTCCTGCAAATCTGAGTAATGTCAGTTGTAGGACCTAAGACAAATCGCAAAATGGGTATTGATGGGCTGTCCATCTGAAGCAGCTAAAACTATAAGCTCTGGAACAGAAAGCTAAGGCTCTACCACTTGCTAGCTGTGTAGCCTTGATTGAGCATCCTCTGTGCTTGTTTTCTCATATGTAAAGTGATGATCAAAGCATCTATCTTTAAGGATTGTGAGGGTCAGCCTGACCAGGCAGTGGTGCAGTGGATAGAGCGTCGGACTGGGATGCAGAGGACCCAGGTTCGAGACCCCGAGTCGCCAGCTTGAGCGCCGGCTCATCTGGTTTAAGCAAAAGCCCACCAGCTTGAACCCAAGATTGCTGGCTCCAGCAACCTTGCTCAGTCTGCTGAAGGCCCACGGTCAAAGCACAAATGAGAGAACAATCAATGAACAACTGGGGTGTTGCAACGTGCAATGAAAAACTAATGATTGATGCTTCTCATCTCTCTCTGTTCCTGTCTGTCTGTCCCTGCCTATCCCTCTCTCTGACTCACTCTTTGTCTCTGTAAAAAAAAATAAAAATAAATAAATAAATAAAAGGATTGTGAGGGTCAGCAGTCGTGACTATACTACTATCTCCAACTTAAACACCAGGCCTGAGACACCAGGTTCCTGCAGGAAACCTCCTAGGCCTTCCTAACTTCTGCATCTGCCAACTTCAGCTTTCAGGATTGAAGGGCTCTGCTCACGTTAAGGTTGAGGGGGGCTTCCTGGGGAAAAACGTGATCAGCATGGCTTGGATAAGCTGCTCCTCTCTTTGAATTACCCAGGTGCCAAAGGACACTGCTGTGTGGACACGGCTAGGGTAGGGGCAGGGTGGCTCCACCTTTTCTAGTTCAGGGAGATCTGCTTCCAGAACACAGCAGGAACAGCCTTTGCCAAGAGGCTGCGACACTTAGTAGGAAAGTCCTATAAAACATGGAGCTCTATGTTAACATACAAGTCTTTGAAGAAGGAGAAATTGCTTTAATAGTTCCTCATCAGTAGTTGTCCCTAAGACAGCAGTCTTTATAGTGGAAACCATAAGTAAATATTTGCTGTCTATATACAGATTAAAGGAAGAACATGGCAAATGCTGAAAAGCCATGATAATGGCATGTAATTCTAGTTAAAGCGACTGTTTCAGTAAAAACTTGTCCATCGATTATTAAGCCTGCTATTCCTGAGCTGGACCCATCAGTAAAGACTGTAGGTGCTTCAGGAATGGGCTCATTAACAATTGTCTTAGGAAATACAAATGTAACTATTTTATCAGCTGGGTAGTGCGAATCAATTTGGCCTGTAAAATTTGCAAAAGCAATTTGCCATTTAGTGAAAGTTTCCCAGGCCATTGTTGTTGATCGTTTGAAAAAAGAAACAACAATAATTTGAGGCTCAAAACCTATAAGCTGTAAGAGCGCCTATGCCCCTTGATAATCAAGGAGGCAATAAGATCAAAATATGGAGATAAAACTTTCTTAGGAGTAACAGCTAAATGAATCCATTCAATAGGACCTGAAGCTTGCTACAATAGTCCCATTGGAGTGTAGCTTGAGGGACAAATTAGTAAGGCAACTGATTCTTCAGGATTTATGTTTTTTTATTTTTTTTATAAATTTTTATTTTAATGGGGTGACATCAATAAATCAGGGTACATATATTCAAAGAAAACATTTCCAGGTTATCTTATCATTTAGTTCTGTTGCATACCCATCACCCAAAGAGAGATCATCTTCCGTCACCCTCTATCCAGTTTTCTTTGTACCCCTCCTGCTCCCCCTCCCCCTCCCCCTCCTTCCCTCCCCCCCTCCTAACCACCCACTCCTGTCCATGCCTCTTAGTCTCGTTTTTATGTCCCACCAATGTATGGAATCCTGCAGTTCTTGTTTTTTTCTGATTCACTTATTTCACTCCGCATAATGTTATCAAGATTCCAGCATTCTGCTGTAAGTGATCCGATGTCATCATTTCTTCTAGCTGAATATTGGCCAAGAGTTTGCCTAAAGGCTTTTAATCACTGTAAAAAGAAGATGGGGCACATATACACCAGGATTTATGCTTTTCAGTTGTGCTTGTTGCTAGGCTTTTTCTACAAGCTTTAAAGCTTGCTGTCCTGCAGATAGATGTAAGTAGCCGAGGAGAAGCTGGTTCAGCCAAGCCTCTAAGAATATAAAAAAGCGGCTTCAGTTCTCCAGTAGTTAATTTCAAGGAAGGTTTAAGCCAATTAATATCTCCTAATAATTTCTGGAAATCGTTTAAAGTTTGCAAATGATCTGTCCTGATTTCTAATTTTTGTGGATGAATTTGTTGTCCTTCAATAATTTGTCCTAAATAAGAAAAAGGTAAAGATTGCTATACCTTTTCAGGAGCTATATAAAGTCCTGTTTCTTTCAAAGAATATTCTAGTTGTTGCAAAATGGTCAACACAGTGTCTTTATCTGGATGAGCAATAAGAATATCATCCATATAATGAATTATGTATGCCTTAGGGTGCTGCCTTTGTACTGGAGAGATAGCTTGAGCAACATATTTTTGGCACAAGATAGGAACTGTTAGCCATACCTTGAGGCAAAACTCTACATTGGTATCAATCACTCCATGGGAGCCTGGAAATTAAGTGAAGGAACACTGAATGCAAAACACTTGCAATCATGAGGGCTTAAAGGAGTAGTAAAAAAGCAATCTTTCAAGTCAACAATTACAAGATGAAAATTCCATGGAATGGCAGTAGGAGAAGGAAGTCCTAGCTAGAGAGGACCCATAATTTCCATAGTCTTATTTATTGCTCTCCAATCTTGTAATAGCCTCCAGTTTCCTGATTTCTTTCTAATGACAAATATAGGTGTATTCCATGGGCTATAAGATGGTTCAATGTGCCCAAGCTGTAGCTGTTCTTGGACCAATTGAGCAGCTGCCCTAAGTTTCTTCTGTGAAAGGGGCCATTGGTCTACCCATACAGGATTATCTGATTTCCAATAACTGGGTCTGCACAATGCATTATTGGGTTAGCAGGGGCTACCAAGGCCCCTATGCTAAATTTTGATATCCTAATCCATGCCTTCTGGTATCGGGTACCACTTCTATGGGGGTGAAAATTCCCTGCTGTTCTTTCCCTAGTCCCTTAGTGAGCAAAAAATCCCTGATCAAGCATTTGAGTATTGACTAAACTATTAGGACAAGCAACGCCCCCATATTTTTCAAGCACATAAGGCTGAAAAAGTCCAGAATGACCTTAAATATCTTCCCATTGTAAAAAACTAGAACTTTGTTGAGGGGATTTGCTCTGCCCTATACCTTGTAATTCTGTGGCTGCTGCATGAGTGGGCCAGGAAGGAGGCCAATGTCGCTTAGCAATAACAGATACATCAGCCCCAGTATCTAAAAGTCCTTTAAATTTACACCCTTGTTTTGTTAGTTCCATTTCAGGGCGTTCCTGACCCATTTTTATTTATTTATTTATTTATTTATTTTTCTGAAGCTGGAAACGGGGAGAGACAGTCAGACAGACTCCAGCATGCGCCCGACCGGGATCCACCCGGCACGCCTACCAGGGGTGACACTCTGCCCACCAGGGGGCGACGCTCTGCCCCTCCGGGGTGTCACTCTGTCGCGACCAGAGCCACTCTAGCACCTGGGGCAGAGGCCAAGGAGCTATCCCCAGCACCCGGGCCATCTTTGCTCCAATGGAGCCTCAGCTGCAGGAGGGGAAGAGAGAGACAGAGAGGAAGGAGAGGGGGAGGGGTGGAGAAGCAGATGGGCGCTTCTCCTGTGTGCCCTGGTCGGGAATCGAACTCAGGACTTCTGCATGCCAGGCCGACACTCTACCACTGAGCCAACCGGCCAGGGCCCTATTTTTTGAATCCAATAGGCAGTATCAGTGGAGCCAAATCTTTGATTTTCTCAGGGTCCCTTTAGCAAGGTTTGGCCTTGTCTTAAAAGAGGTAAAAGGATTAATTGAGCAATTTTCATGTCGGGGAGATAGTGACTATATTCCTCAGAGTGTGAGCCATTATTTTAATTTCCCCTGTATAATCTGAGTCTATTACTCCAGGAAGAACAAAAAATTCTCTCATAGTTAAACTACTTCTGCCTAACAAGAGTCCTACTGTGTTACTGGGAAGTGGCTCAAAAATTCCAGTGGGTATAGCTTGAGGTCTTATCTCTGAAGTTAATACGAGTTGGGAGGTGGGACTGAGGTCCAGTCCTGCACTGCCTGTTGTTGCCCGGGATAGCTGGGCAATGTTTGGCCTGCTGGAATCAGAGTTTGCTGAGGAAACACCGACTTCGCCCCTATTGTTTGATGGGGCCAGGGAGGGCCCCACTGTCCGTTTCCCTGCCCTCCGGTAGTACATTTAGTCCTCCACTTATTCTTCCAATGTTTCCCTTTTCTACAACGTGGGCAGAGGTCCGGAGCCTTAAGGGCTGGCTGTCCTTGAAGGAGACGCCGAGACCAATATCCGGGGGAAGCAGGGCAGTTTCTAGCAAAATGCCCTGAACCCCCGCATTAAAAACAATTTCCATGGGCAGAAGTACTTCCCTGACCTTCCTTCTTTTGCTTGTTCTGCCCTTTATCAAAGTATCATCCAGGAAATCTTGCCTTATCGTCTGTGGCAAAGCAAGACCTTGCATGTATGAAGGCCCAACATCGGCGCATATTCTGATATAGTCCTCTATATCTCTCTTCTTGCGGTGAGGTCGAAGTGCAGCCTGACAAGCAGAATTAGCATTTTCATAGGCTAATTGTTTTATTAAAATCTTTCCCACATTTTTATCCCCTACTATTCTTTTGACTGCTGGAATTAGCCATGAGACAAATTCTTGAAATCGCTCATCTGCATGCACCCTGCCTAATTTTACCAGATTCTTCCGTTTTGGTCCCTGGAATAGGCAGGCATCTCCATGCCTGTGTGGCTATCTGATTAATTATTTTATAAGAAGTTAGTTGAGCCCTGGCTGGTTGGCTCAGCGGTAGAGCGTCGGCCTAGCGTGCGGAGGACCCGGGTTCGATTCCTGGCCAGGGCACACAGGAGAAGCGCCCATTTGCTTCTCCACCCCTCCGCCGCACCTTCCTCTCTGTCTCTCTCTTCCCCTCCCGCAGCCAAGGCTCCATTGGAGCAAAGATGGCCTGGGCGCTGGGAATGGCTCCTTGGCCTCTGCCCCAGGCGCTGGAGTGGCTCTGGTCGCAACATGGCGACGCCCAGGATGGGCAGAGCATCGCCCCCTGGTGGGCAGAGTGTCGCCCCCTGGTGGGCGTGCCGGGTGGATCCCGGTCGGGCGCATGCGGGAGTCTGTCTGACTGTCTCTCCCTGTTTCCAGCTTCAGAAAAATGCAAAAAAAAAAAAAAAGAAGTTAGTTGATACTCTAATTGAGTTGCCATATGGGCATACTGTCCTTCTCCAGTTAACATATCTACAGTAACAGCAACCTCCTCTTCCTGATTTTTCTCATCCTGCTCAACAGCCTTTTCATGAAAGTCTGACTTCCACAGCAAATAATCACCCCAGAGAGATAAGCATGAGCAATCTCCTTCCAGTCATTTGGGGGAAGAGCCTGTGCACTAATAGTATCTAATAAACCAAGTGTAAAAGGGGCAGTAGGCCCATACTGAACACAAGCAAGTTTAAGCTCTTTCAGAGTTCTAAAAGGTACAGGTTCATGTTCCCGCACTAGTCTCCCTGTATCATCCTGTCTTTCTACAACAGGAAAACGGGTAAAGCCATTTATTGTTTCCCCTATATTTCGAGCCTGGTCTATAGATTGTTGGAGAGGGGATTTCCCAGATTTTGAGCTATAGACTCCGGAATCAGCCCGATAAGGGAACGGAGGAGCAGAGCGTTGAATGTAGGAAGGAGCTGAGGGCAGCGGAGGCCCCGCTGCTAAGGCAGCCATAGCCGTGAATTTTCTTATCCCCCGAGTCATCCTCAGACTCCAAGTTACCCTCGTATTCACATCCCTCTGTTTCCAGCTCACCCTGATTCTCTTCAGACAATGATTTGTCCTCATACGAAAACATTTCTACAAAAAGGTCCCTTATTTTTGACCCTGTCCCATAATTTTTTACTCCCGTTTATACTTTCCCCCAAAACTTTCTTTACCTATTGTGCACACTTCACTTGGGGAGTTCCGTCACCTGCCTCCAGTTTTAGTTTCCTCGTACTCAAGTCTCTGTTCAGGCGCCACTTGCCGCGGACCTGCGCAGCTCCTAATAATGGTGCAGAATTAAGGAAACATACTTATTAAGAAAAAAAAGGATGGGCCCGGGAGGACTCTTCAAATGCTGATGGCAATATCCAAGCGCCCCATAGCCCCAGTTTGCTTATGCAAATCAAGGAAGTCCTTGATACAAAGTTACACATCCAGGCTAAAACAGGAACTCTCCCAAGGCATAAACAGGAATCCCCCCACCATGCATAAGTGAAATCAACCAACATCTGAACAAAGAGTAAGAGGAAGGGCATGTAAATTGCTTCCAGCAACTTAAGCAAGAGAGTGAAGTGGGTGCAAATACTCAGCATCATAGCCAATATGGAGCTGGTGGGGGGAGAACTTAGCCTTTTGCTAAGCCTCGAATCTACAAAGGCTTTTTGCCATTTACAGTCCACAGCACATTATCACTGATTCTCCAGCCTTCAAATCCTCTCTTCTCTGGCAGGAAGCTCGTATTTGACATGGTTTGGGACTAACTGGTGGCAGAAGCTCCCTGGAATGGCAGGGACTCTATCTCTGCTCATCTCACAGCTAAGAGGGCAGAATCGTTCCCAAACCCAAAGAACTCAAGCAACCAGTTTTCAAAAATCCCCTTTCCCATGTGCTTACCTTTTTTGTTATGTGTTTGCTTCTTAAGTGTTGAAATAGCTTCCTGACTAAACAACAAAAACACTGCCTATGCTATTAGGTTCTCTCTGTGTTGATTCCAGGTGTGGGCCTGAAAAAGTAGATACCTACTAAAAAGGGCTCATGATGGCTAACTGGGCACAAACAAACACAGAGCCTAGCAGCCATTTCTATACAGGGGTGTCTCATGCAAATGACACTTCAGGGAGAAGCCTGCACTGAACTAACTGCCTCTGTACAGCACCACCTGCCCTCACTGGGTTCCTGCCATGGAGCCAGCCTCTTACAGAATACTTCCTGGAGTCCTATTTTAACCAATAGGACTGAGACTTTCCCCATCCAACTAGAGCTGCATGGCTATATCCCCACTGGCATCTTAACCAACTAATTAGAGAGGAGAATTTGGAGTCCTGTTTGCATGAGATGAACCAATCAGAGACCTGGGTAGGGACTTCTGTCTAAGTAAGTCAGCTCTCCTGTGACCCTGGGAGGCACTTTCCTTTTCCACTTTCAAGACTTCCTTTCCCCAGAGCTGAAACCCAAAATGTCTCTCTGGAGTGGGAGCAGAGCTGTTTACCTGGAAAGGTGCTGCTGTTCCACGTTTATATTGAATAGTTTCCTTCAACGCATCTCAAATTGGGGGTTCCTATTGGCCCTGAGGCTTCACACACATGCCATTCATCCTTTACTACAGCAGGGGAGAGAGTTATTACTGCCATTTTCTACAAAAGTAAAACGAGGCACAGAGAAGTTTAGGAACTTGTCAAAGGTCACAGAGCTAGAAAATCCAGGGTTTGAACCCAGGTCAGACGCTGAGGCAATCAGAGACCCCCCCCACACACACACACACGCGTTACACAGTTCCAAACCAATGGAAGTTAGTGTGGCGGTTGCTTCTGTCACACTTTTCTCCTCCCCATACCTCCCCACCCCCCAAAAGACGACACCTTCCGGGGCTGAGGCGGCAGTTCGGTGATAAAAACATTGGATCCCAGGTCCCCACAGCCTCCCGACCCGTGGGTCAGACCATTTACCCCGCGGGGCTACTTGTGAATGTGTGTTAGGGGGTACAGACCGGCCTGACGGTTGAGGGGGGTTCTCTCTCAAGGACACACCAAGGGAGCCGTACTTTGACTTGAGCCTGAGATGTGAACCGACCTGACTTTGGTCCTTGCACCCACCTGTGCACTTTGCTACATCAGTCGCTTCTGTTCTGTGAGCGCTTCTTCCTTCGGGCCAAAGGTCCTGGGCGCCCGGCCCAGCCTGCGTCCGGGACACACGTGGCCCGGCGGCTGGGCGCAGCTATCAGAACTTGACACACAAACTGAAACCAAAACGGCTGGCGCCCGGAGTCAGCACGAGCGCGCAGACAGCGCAGGCAAGCGGGCCGCCCCGCAGCCCCGCCAGGGCCCGACCCGCTCCGCCCCGCACCCCAGCAGCCCTCCCCTGGCCACTTCCCTCCTCCTCCGCGGCCCTCTTGTCTCGGGAGGAGACTGGAGCTGGGAACCCGCGGGCCCCGGAAGGGGCCTGGGGAATGGGTGGCGGCGGGAGGGCGGAGATGGGGCGGGGCGCGTGGCGAGCGAACGCGAACGCTAACGCCTTCCCCCCGGGCTTGCGGTGCAGTTGGGGGCACGGAGGCCTTGGGACGTTGGGGAGATGGCGGCGCGCAGTCTGGCCTGCGGCTTCGGGCGGATCCCGGGCATCCTGCAGGGTCGCGGGGGACCGCGGGGGTGGCGGCTGCGCGGAGTGAGCGCACTGCTCAGGGCGGCCCACGGACCCCGCGGCAGCGCCCCGGCCGGTGCGGCGCAGTACGCCTCGTACCCCACGCTCAGCGAGCAGGCGGCCCGGCAGCCCGCAGCCTTCTGGGGGCCGCTTGCGCGGGATACGTTGGTGTGGGACACCCCCTACCACACCGTCCTGGACTGTGACTTAAACAGCGGCAAGCTCGGCTGGTTCCTGGGAGGTCAGCTAAACGTGTCTGGTGAGTGGGCTGCGGGGAGCCGGGGCGCCCCCAACTCATGCGTTCGGATGCAACTCAAAGAACCCAGCCGGCGCAGCCGTCCTGGTCGGATCGCTGGCCGCTGGGCCGTCGCCCCCGGACCCAGAGGCTCCATCCTCCAGGTCCGTTGCAGCCCCGCGTCCCGACCCTTCTTTCCCCGTTATAGCCCGCGCCCGCGGAGACCCGGCCGGGCGTCAGCTCGGGTCGCCCAGCTGCTGGCCTTGCCCCAGCTGTCTTCTCCAATGGCTGGCTCTCAAGTTTAACCACGAGGTTCCGCCGCCCTGCGTACCGTAAATCAGCGGGGAGTAGCGGCGACACCTGCGCCAGCCTGGGGTAGGGGGTGTCGGACGCCCCGAGTCGGGACTTCCCTACTTTTGTCCCCGAAGCTGGGGACAAAACTGGAAAGCAACAGGCTGTTACTACAAGCTGCCTGCCCAGTGACTGGCCTGGAGATAAAGGTTGCCAATGTAAACAAAACGAGTGGAGTGAGAAAACCCAGGGCCAGCAGCTGGAATCGTTTATCTCCTTGCAACGCCTGTGGGAGGAAAGAAGGGAGTGGCCGGAGCTCCTCGCTCTCTTTTTCACAACCCCCACCACCTCCCGCCACCACACTATCTCGCCAAAAACAAAAACCCTCTACTTCTCTTTAAAAACTTTTAAATTTATTTATTCATTTTAGAGAGGAGAGAGAGTGAGAGAGAAAGGGGGAGGAGCAGGAAGCATCAATTCCCATATGTGCCTTGACCAGACCAGTGCAGGGTTATTGAACCGGCAACCTCAGCTTCCAGGTCGACGCTTTATCCACTGCGCCGCCACAGGTCTGGCCAACCCTCTACTTCTTTAGCTCTGACTCTGATTGAGGTCTTAGAAAGCAGCTCCACCAACCACTCAATCCTTTGGTATCTGCTGTGGTTGAATCTACTGTTTTGTTCAGACTTGGTATTTGAGTGGTGGGATAAATACACTATTCCCTGAGGCACCAAGGAGAGAAGGCCCAGGAACTGGAGGCAGTGGCCAGTCAGGCAGGGTAGGTCAGGGTGTGGCCAGCCTGGGGAGGTGGGGCTTACAGTCAGGTGGGGTGCTGCATGGTCGGGAGGATGGGGTACCTAGTTAGGTGGAGGTAGGGTCTGGGGAGTGTTTCAGGGAAGGAACTGTAGATCCTTTTTAAAAACTTTTTATTTACTGATTTAAGTAAGAGAGGAAGGGAGAGAGAGACAGGAACATTGATCTCTTCCTGTATGTGTGCTGACCAGGGATGTAACCCATAAGCTCTGGACAACGCTCTAGATAACCTTGTTATCAGGGCACTGCAGATTTGTGTGTGTGTGTGTGTGTGTGTAAGTGTGTGTGTGACAGAGACAGAGAGAGGGACAGATGGGGACAGACAGGAAGGGAGAGAGATGAAAAGCATCAGTTCTTCCTTGCAGCTCCTTAGTCGTCTTAGTTGTTCATTGATTGCTTTCTCATTTGTGCCTTGATGGGGGGAGGGGAGGGGCTACAACAGAATGAGTGACCCCTTGCTAAAGCCAATGACATTGATCTTAAGCCATTGACCTTGGGCTTCAAGCCAGCGACCATGGGGTCATGTCTATGATCCCATGCTCAAGACAGTGACCCTGGGCTCAAGCTGGTGAGCCTGCGTTCAAGCCAGTGACCTCGGGGTCTTGAACCTGAGTCCACTGTATCCTAGTCCGATGCTCTATCCATGGCGCCACCAACTGGTCAGGTGGAACTGCAGATCTTTATGGGAGGGTCAGGCCAGGGCCAAGACCTGAACTGGGTAGGATTTTGCATCTTGTACAACTTCACTATTTCCTCAGCCCGTAACTCTACTCTTCTGAGCCTAAGTCTCCTCATTTGCGAACTGGGAGCAGTAAGCCCACCTAACCTGCTGGGTTGATTATGAGGACAGAGTGCTGGAGTTGTGGAACAGGCCTAGCACTTATTGGTGATCAATAAGTAGTAGCAATTTTAATTTGTTATATTTAGAAATAGCTATACAATTGTAGATAGGGTCTTGAGTTTCTTGAGTTATTTTTCAAGCAAAGAAACATAGGGAAGAACTTTGAACCAGAATTTATCTTGCATTGTATACTACATTAATGTTTTTTTTTTGTGTGTGTGTGACAGAGACAGAGAAACAGAGGGATAGATAGGGACAGACAGGAAGGGAGGGAGATGAAAAGCATCAATTCTTCATTGCAGCACCTTAGTTGTTCATTGATGCTTTCTTATATGTGCCTTGACCTGGGGGCTACAGCAGACTGAATGATCCCTTGCTTAAGCTGGTGAGCCTTGCTCAAACCAGATGAGCCCGTGCTCAAGCCAGCGACCTCGAGGTTTTGAACCTGGGTCCTCTGGGTCCCAGTCCGATGCTCTATCCACTGCACCACCACCTGGTCAGGCCATTAATGGTTTAATCAAAATGAATCACTTAGTAGTTAATTGTTTTATCTAAAATTGAGTCAGCCCTGGCCGGTTGGCTCAGCAGTAGAGCGTTGGCCTAGCGTGTGGAGGACCCGGGTTCGATTCCTGGCCAGGGCACATAGGAGAAGCGCCCATTTGCTTCTCCACCCCTCCACCGCGCCTTCCTCTCTGTCTCTCTCTTCCCCTCCCGCAGCCAAGGCTCCATTGGAGCAAAGATGGCCCGGGCGCTGGGGATGGCTCTGTGGCCTCTGCCCCAGGCGCTAGAGTGGCTCTGGTCGCAACATGGCAACACCCAGGAGGGTCGCAACATGGCGACGCCCAGGATGGGCAGAGCATCGCCCCCTGGTGGGCAGAGCGTCGCCCCCATGGTGGGCGTGCGGGGTGGATCCCGGTCGGGCGCATGCGGGAGTCTGTCTGACTGTCTCTCCCTGTTTCCAGCTTCAGAAAAATGCAAAAAAATAAATAAATAAATAAAATTGAGTCAGCAGCAAGTGTCCTTGAACTAGTGGGGAAAAAAGAAAACAAACCCTTAGGTTTGTAGAGTCGGTGACATGTGCCCTTGAAGGGAGAAGTGCAACTCACAGAGGAGAGATCAGAAAGTGTGCCGCTCTGCAAGCTGACTAGGCGCCTGAGGCCTCTGCGACTGCTCAGGGTTGGCTCACGCACACTTGCAGCCTCTCACTCCCAGATAGGTCACTGGGCATGGCTTCCCAGAGCAGGCAGGAAGGGCCTCTTGAGCCTCACTTGGTCAGAGGCAGCTTGTGGTTGGCTAGCTCAGGGGCCTCTTTTCCTTCATGTGTTTTGCCAGAAATTGAGCTTCAGAAACTGCCTTGTGAAAAAAGTTTTCCAGCAGCATTCTCACCCTAAATGTGTGTGTCCAACCTGTCATCTGTCAGGCATGTCTCTGCCCTTTGTCAGTGTCTCCAAACCACAGAGGTGATAGTATACAAAGGCCAGGCCCTGGGAGATCCCTAGAAAGTTGTGGAATGATAGGCATGTTTGGACTGATCTGTGTGTATGATGGCTTATTCCAGGGGTCTCAAACTCGTGGCCCGCCCACCAATTTTGTGCGGCCCGCAGACTAATCAAACTTCGTGGATTAGTCTGCGGGCCAGTCTGTGACTGCACAAAATTGGTGGGTGGGCCACATGCGGCCCGCGGGTCGCGAGTTTGAGACCCCTGGCTTATTCCAAACGAGTATCACTTTTGAAACTCCAATCACCCTTCTAGGAAAATCTGCCGTGGTTCTCAGACTGTGGTCTCAGACCAGTAGCGTCAGCATCGTCTGGGCACTGCAGTAAGTTCTCAGACCCCACCCCAGACCACCAGAATCAGAAACCCTGAAGATGGGGCTATGCCATCTGTGTTTACTAGCTCTCCTGGTGCTTCTTGGGGCAGACGAAGACACTTCTAAATGGGCAGAATTGGGATTCGTGTCCTGGAAGTGATCTAGTAAACAAACAAATGGAAGATGGGTGGTTCTGGGTATGTCTTGAGAATTCTACCTGGGTCTGAATTGTTGCTTTCTCCTTACTGTTCTTTGCATGGCTTTCCCTGGTTATACAACAGACCAGTCTGAATTCTGTTCTAGTTACTATTGTTGCATATCAGGCTGCTCCAAGCATAATTTTAGTCTCCTAGTTCTCTGGGTCAGGACTTTGGACAGGGCCCTCTGGGCACGGCTTGCTTCTGTTCCCGATTGATCTATGTCTGAGGCTGCTGTCACGTGTCTGTGGCCTTGACTGGGATGACTCAGGCTGGACTCAGTTGGAACTGTGTCCCAAAGCACCGACGCAGGGCTTCCCACAGCTGGGCGACTGGGCCCAGTGGACATCAACCAGATGTCACAGACGACACCACAGCAGAAGCTGCTACGTTTCTTCTTAACAGCAGTGGATGACTTGGGGACACCTAGGGCTGTTGTTATCATTACGTGAGAAAACACTCAATAGAGCTCTCTGCACAGTCTTACTCATACCCCAAAACTGGCCTTTGTTATTTATCATGAATCCTGTGGGGTTGGGGAGTGGAGGTGTGTAGGGGGCTGTGACATTAAGCCTTGCCTTCAGCAGTGCTGCTGAGAGTGCTGTGTTTCCTCTGAATAGGACCACATGGGCTTGCATCTTATCAGTCGGGGATAGGCAGGAAACAGGAGGGTTGGCCAACAGGGCTCAAATCCCATCCTGAAGCTCTGGGTTAGTAGCCAGGTCACCTGGTGACTCATAGTGTCAGAGGGCCCCCTCTGGGCAGGGGAAGTAGAGTCACCACCCCCTTCAGTTTCTTGCTTTTATTAACTTTACATAAAGCTGCTTTAAAGAAGGTTCTGTGGAAAGCCAAGACCTAAAAAAGATTCTTTCCAGTCTTTGAAATTGGCTCTTTTGTATCAGCACAACAGATGTTTTGCTCTTTGGTGTATAAACTCAAGATGTCAGGAAGTGGCCCTGGCTGGATGGCTCAGTAGTAGAGCATCGGCCTGGTGTGTGAAAGTTCCGGGTTTGATTCCTGGTCTGGGCATACAGGAGAAGTGCCCATCTGCTTCTCCATCCTTCTCTTTCTCTTTCCTCTCTATCTCTCTCTTCCCTGCCCACAGCCAAGGTTCCATTGGAGCAAAGTTGGCCTGGGCGCTGAGAATGGCTCCATGGTCTCCACCTCAAGCACTAGAATGGCTCTGGCAGCAACGGAGAAATGCCCTAGATGGGCAGAGCCTTGCCCCCTGGTAGGCATGCTGGGTGGATCCTGGTCGGGCGCATGCAGGTGTCTGTCTGTCTGCCTCCCCACTTCTCACTTTGGAAAAATACAAAAAAAAAAAAAAGAAAAAAAAGAAAAAAGATGTCAGGAAGTTGCGGAACTGGTGGGTAATGACGTGTTGCTTTCAGAACACGCAACTATCGTCTATTTTCTAAACACCAAATTCTGGGTCTTTTTTTTTTTTTTTAAGTGTATGTATACTTAATTTTAAGCAAGGGTGCAAAGAAACCATTTTTAAGTAAACATTGAAGACAGAGATTTCTGGTTACTTTTTGGAACATTCATTGGCAACAATGGGAACCATTTTGCTGTACCTTTCTCTTTAGGACCCACCTCCAACAATTTAGAAGGCAGATGCACTGACAATCACAAGATGCTACACTCCTGTGCTTCAGTTGTTTCTCAGTGATCGAAGTAACTTGTCTAAGGTCTTTCAGGAAACTCTGTGTGAAAGTGTGACCCCAGGTTTTAGGAGAAAGGTCCTCCAGAAAAGACTGAATTCTCCATAGTTGTCAGAGACCTGACTGAGTTTAGGTAGCAGATGCTTCTGGAAAATTGGCAAGTACAATTTAAATTGTCCCAGAGAGATTTTTATACTGCTCACAAAAATTAGGAGATATTTCAAAATGAATATGAAGTGGTAAAATATCCCCTAATTTTTGTAAGCAGTGTATTTAAAGAAAACCTGTTGTGCTTGACCAGGCGGTGGTGTAGTGGATAGAGCATTGGCCTGGGGTGCAGAGGACCCAGGTTCAAAACCCTGAGGTCGCCTGCTTGAGTGTGAGCTCACCAGCTTGAGCGTGGGATCAGACATGACCCCATGGTTGCTGGCTTGAGCCCAAAGTTTGCTAGCTTGAGCCCAAGGTCGCTGGCTCGGCTGAAGGCCCCCTTCCCCGGGTCAAGGCACATATGAGAAAGCAGTCAATGAACAACTACAGTGCTGCAACGAAGAATTGATGCTTCTCATCTCTCTCTCTTTCTGTCTGTCCCTATCTGTCCCTCTTTCTTTGTCTGTCTCCCATAAAAAAATAAATATAAAAAAACCCATTGTGAATCCTTTGCGAATATTAACACCCTTGTTTCTTTTGATCAAAATAGAATTTCTGTATGTGGGTTTATAAAGTTAGGGAGGGGGAGGCATATATTTAAACAACTGACTGTAGTTCTTTAAAATTCCTATCTAAATGTGTGCTATTTTTATAATGGAAACAAGGTCTCATAGTCTTTTTTTTTTTTTTTAATCTCAAACCTGTGAGCCATCAGCAGGCATTTGCTTAACTATTTGCAGAACTGTGTTAGGCTCGGTGTTAGACTTGCCTTGAGGTGAACATGACTGAGCCTCTTCTCATCTCAGTGTCATGTCACCAGTGTGAAGTGGTTGGCGGTCCCGTTGTACAGATGTGCAGATAAAGGCACCAGCTCATGTACAGTGATGAACAGTGCAGAAGATGCCCCATTGCCACAGAGTCTGCATTTTAATGAGCAGATGAACCACAAATGAGTAAATGAGCAAATCCACACTAGGGTAACTTGCTCAGGGTATTTACAGTTGCTAAGGGAAGAATTACAGTGTTACCTCTCAACTCACTGCCATGATATATGAATTTTAGGGACATGGTCTCAGGGACCTTGTGACCCCGACTGGGGAGAGTTTAGCAGAGCCAGCATTATGTCCCAGAATGGGATCACTGGGCAGAATACCTAAGTGTTAAGTGGTGTGGGCCCCTGAGTGATGGAGAGGAGAGATCACTGTGTGCTGGAAGTTTGGAAGAGGCTTGAATTAGGAGGTGGGGCTTGAACTGAGCCTTGAATTGCATTAGGGCCTTGCCCAGCTCTTCTTGGAAATGCTTGTAAACGGAATTTTCTTGTCCCACTGCCCAGTTCTCTAGATGGAGACGTTTTTTAAATAGGGAGAAGAATTTCTTCCTTTTAGCCTCGCTCTCTCCCTTCTTTCTTTTTACCCCTGCAGTTGAAGCAACAGCAGGAACCACACATCTGTATTAAAAGCCAACATATACATGGTGTTTTAAGATCACTGTCACCCGGACCCTGCAGTGTGTTTTCTCTCTAGGTGCCCGTGTCATCTGAGTGTCAACCATGGCAGCTGTGAGCTGTGTTTCCGTTGGGAACACTGTCGCACAATCTGATCCTGTGACAGAAAGCTCTACAGTCTCATCTAATTCCTGCTGTCACTCCCAGAATTAGGAACTGTTACCCCCCACTTTGGATTAGGAAAGTGAGATTTAGATTAAAAAGTGTGTCTGTCGTCTGTGCTTAGTGAGTGAGTGGACAGGGGCTGGTCTCTGGGGGGTGGGTCTGACCCCTGACTTAGGCTGCCTTCCAGCAAGGATGTGGCCAGGTGTCTTCTAGAGCTGGCAGGTGTTTTTGATCACTCCTGTCCCCATAGGGAAAAGAGCCCCCTTGAACCTGGAATATGCATACAAAATGGAATGCCTGCAGATGTATGCGCGCACATCTGTGTGTGGGAGCATGTCCGGGCCAGCCGCAGTGGCAGCACTGGGTCTGTTAGAGGTGAAGTGCTCAAGCTCACCCAGACCTGCTCCCTCAGACTTCTGGTGGTGGGCACTGCTCACAATCTGTGTGCTAAGAAGCCCTTTGGGGGTTCTGGGCAATTTAGAAGTGCTAATTTGGACCAACAGGAGAACTATTTGAGGAACAAAATCATGAAGACAGGAAGAGGTCTGTACCCTCCCCTGGGCATGGGGCCAACCTGGTGCCATTTAGACTCCATTGTTGCCCTTCAGCTTGAGGACTTGAATGTTCTGTCCACCATCCAGAGCTGCTGTGCTTCTCTGCTCTGCTCTGGGTTAGGCTGCATGTATATAACATGAACAGGACGTCTGGCCTCTGCCCACAGAGGGACAGCAAGTGCATACATCTCGGGTGAGTTAGAGGTCCAAGGGACATGAAGTGCTCATTGAAAGAGTAAGAAAGTGTGAGGATGGGCACCAGGTGAGGACAGTAGTGGGGAGAGCAGGACAGTGTGCCCCAGGCAGGGAGAAACTGTGCAGAGGTCCCAAGCAGGAAGGTGCTCACAGAATCGGCACTGCCAGTGGGGAGGGGTAGATCACTCAGGGCCTTGGTGGCCATTTGTCCAGCACTTCCCATATGCAAGGAAGGCACGTAGCAACACTGTACCTGGGTCTCAGTGCTGACCTGCCTGAATTCCTGCCATTCGTCAGTCCTGGGAAGAGATGGACACGGGACTGGTCTTGTTGGCTACCCAGCCACACCCTGGGTGCTGTCTATCCTGGGGCAGTCTTCGTCACCTGCACCTTTGCCCTCCTGCTCGGTGTAAACCAGACACAGGGTGCTGGGCTCCGAGGCACTGAGGGTTCAGGATTGAAGTCGGGCGGTCATGTGCTGGCACCCTGGCTGCCGTGTGGGCAGGCGATGTGGGTAGATGAGCTCTAGGAAAGGCATTCCTTGTGCTTTGAGTCCCTTTCCTATTGCTTCCTGGCTAGGCCATGGGCAGGTTGCTGGAGCACCTGCAGACTGTTTCCTAAGCTGTACCTGAGCTGGCCCCTTTCCACGGTCACTTAGAAGGTCCAACTCAGGGTGAAAGAAGTTCAGGAGCAGGCTTCTTGAATAAGCGAGTGCACACCTGTCACCTGGAGTCTTCTCAGGCCTGGCCTGGGGCGGGCTAAGGGTTTGCATTTGTTCCCCAGTGATGCCTGGTGCAGCCAGCGTCCAGGGAATACTCAGGTGCACATGGAACCACCATTCTCCTGCTGGCTTTCTGCTCAGTGCACAGCGCTAACTCTCTCTGTTTTTCCTCCAACCCTTTCTCAGTATCTGTCCTCAACTTTAAGGAACTGGCTCTCCAAGGCTTATCAGGACCTGCTTTGGGTCACTGCTTCCCATTCAGTCATTTAGGTCTTCCCGGGCCAGGCGGTGGAGGGGTGAGAGGACCCATCCTGCTGAGGCAGCTCCTGATTGTTCAAGAAAAGTCAGAAATTCCTAATTTTAGTGTGGAAATTTGATTTCTCAACTTTGGACCATCTCTCTCTCTCTCTCTCTCTCTCTCTCTCTCTCCCTCTCTCTCTCTCTCACACACACACACACACACACACACACACACACACACGCTGATTTTGGGTTTATTGTGTAAATCCAGGTTCTGCCACCAAACCCCTTTTCAGTGTCCCTTCTTGCTTTTCCTCTCTTCAGTATTTTGGGCATTTCTTCTCTTCTATTTTTCTAATATTTCAAAAACTTTTTGTATCAGTAAATAGTGTTAAGACTTTATCCATGACAGCTGTCTTTAGTTATTAAACTTTTTGACATATAATTTATATGCCTGTCAGGAGCCAAAAATTGAAGTAAATTTTTTATTATAAGAACCAATAATAGATAAAATAGCATAAGAAGAAAAAGTAACTTTCTCTCTCTACACACACATACACACAGACACACACACAAATATAAAAGCTAAAGTATGTAAATATTTTCCTATGAGTTAACCCTCTCAAGAATTATAGGAGTTACATGATCTTTTCGTGTCTCCCATAACTTCTGTCAGAATGGTTATCCCATTTCAGTGTCTAACTCATAGCATGGCAGTTATCAGTGGTTAATAGTGTCTTATACTCATATAAAGCACTTGAACATTTGGTACGACGTTTGTTTCCTGTCGTAGGCTCAAGGGTTAGACGTGATAGATAAGGCAGCTCCCATTTATATGGCAGAACATGGACTTGGAGAATATAAGCAACTGCCCACAAAAGGGAAACACGTTTATATACCTGAACATTGGGGTGACCCTGAGGACCAGGTGGACAGGTGGCTGCTGCCTCCAACAGCTGTTTGGTGTTCGTTTCCCTGCTGGTGGAGAGGTAGACAGGGAAAGCCTGGCTTTGAAGGCTGGCAGTAACGGCCACAGCCAGGCTCACTTTGAACAACATGTCAGCAAATGAACTTGATCCTATTAATCTTCAGGTTTACAGTAAACTGGCAGAACTGACTTTTTTTTTTTTATGGGAAATCATGTGACCTGAGCTTGAGTAATAGAGGGGGAGGGGAGCAGAGCCTTCCAGAACCAGCATTGCATTTCCTCATCGTTGCGACACTCCTTGGAGCAGAGGCTGGTCCTAGGATGCTGACTGGACACCTGTCAAGGGAGTGTGGCTCCTTAACCCGGACCGTGTGCATCTCTGCCACATGCAAGATGCTTCTTCCCTTACATGAACCTTGTATTGAATCAGGGGCATCATGTTTGTGTTAAGAATTCTTTCCAACAGCTCAGGCTGTGGTGCCCAGCCCCTTCTGCACATTAGAACCACCCAGGGAGACTTGCAAAGCCCAGGGTCAGTTAGGTCAGGGTTCCTGGGGGTGGCTTAGACAGGTGGCTGGGGTTGGGACTACTGGCGTGAAGTGCCTACTTCAGACTGTTCCCAGGGGATCACCCTATCCCTGTGAGATCATGTTTGTGTAATTTTGCCTTGTTTTCGCAGGCTCTGGCACTCATCCTTCTCCTTGCAAGGAAGTAGAAACCCCCCTTTGATGATGGAACGGTCCACCTTAGCAGCAGGCAGAGTAGTGTAGGTCACAGCAAACCAGACCCTCCCCTGATTCTGACTCTAAAAACACCAAGTTTAGTGTTTCTTAACCTGTTTTTGTGCAGTCAACTGCTTGGATCAGCATGTTCAGAAGTCCCCGGAGAGCATTGCTTTGATCTGGGAGCGAGACGAGCCCGGAACTGAAGTGAGGATCACCTACAGGTACTGTGTGTTCCCTGATGGCAGGCATCTCAGTGCCCCCAGGGTTTCCTGGGCCTCTGTGTTGCTGCTATCGACGCTGGCCCGGGCACCTCTGCTGGACTGTTTCCCAAGAGCAGGGTTACCCAGCTTGGAGGAAGTCTGGCTTTCCTGCTCACTTGGCAATACTTGGTGTCTTCAGATTCCCGTAGAAGGAGCTGGGTCTTCGGGAACAGCTGTGATGAGTGTTCAAGGCATAGGGGAGGCTGTTGGCACAGCCCTGTGAGTGTGTCTGGTCCTGGGCAGGGGTTCTCGGAGGATCAAGGAGCATGTTTCAGCTTTGGGAATATTCTGTCATCCCAGGACAAGGAAGTCTGAAAGCAAGGGAATAAAATACATGCTGGCATAATTAAGACCGGCCCACTCACCCTTAGTGAGCCTATAAGATTGAGACCCAAAAATAAAATCAAGTCTTTTAAAGAGGAGGCACGCACATCTGACATTTCTATTCTTTGACTCCTTAAATTCTTTACATATTCTCAGTGCCATACACCCTTCTGGGTATTGTGTATGTGTTTTGGGTTTTGATTGAGCTCAGTGTCCAGGATGGTAACTGACCTCCGCAAAGGGCTGTTTCCTGTGGCAACAGCTTTGCTTTGCGTCTCTGTGGTTGATCGCTGCAGGACATTGGGTCCCCTTCCCCTGGGGATAAAATTCCCTTTGTTAAAGCCTCAAGTTCTCTTTGCTGTACTAGCTCAGACCCACTGGGAACCTGAGTTGTGTGTCCCCACTCCTCACCAAGGAGTCACGAGCCCAGTTATGCTCCTGGTGGATGGCTTACAACTTTTCTTGTGCAGTCATTGAACAAGTTTCATCGTGTGCCTCTGTATCTAACAGTCCTCTAACAGAGCAGTGTGCTGGGTGTCTCTGGAGGAGGTGACGTTGAAGCTGAGGTCTTATTGATAAAAAGCAGCAGCCATGAGAAGAATAGGGGAAGAACTTCCCGGGTCAATTCTGGACCCTGAAGGTGCATAAGCATAGGTAACCCGGGAACAGAGAAGGTGTGTGTGGCTGGGGTGATGCTGTCCGGGAATGTGGTGGGAGGAGTGTTCAGAGAAGTGGCTCCAGACCCTGGGGTCTGAGAGCAACAGTTCCTCCTCTGCCACTTGGATGACTGAGGGGGGGGGCACGAGCACCCCTAGTTTCCTGTTTGTTTTTCGAACTTGGGATTTATTACCAAGGATGGTAAAATTCACTGAAGATGATAAAATGGCTCAAGTTGACTTTTGAGTCCAACAAAGTGATGTTTGTTGATCTGCAGCTTCTAGTGGTCACTGCCTACTCGTCCTCTCTTGTCCTTGCCACCTCCTCAGCACTCACAGTCGGCCGTGGCCTTTGCAGCCTCTGCACCGACCTGTTTCCCAGTGGCCAAGCTCAGGGCCTGCACAGCTAAACCTTGGGCCCCGTCCAAGTGACTGAGCCAGATCCCTAGGCCTGTGCACACTGTTAGAGTTTGGGGAGCGCTGCTCTAATAAACTGGCTCCAGTGTTCTTTGCTATTATTGGCCCAATTTGATTTGTGTGTGATTTTTTTTTTCTTTCCCAAGTGAGAAGTAGGGAGCTATAGAGACAGACTACTGCATGTGCTCTGACCTGGATCCCCCTGGCAGGACCGCTACTGGGTGATGCTCTGACCTTCTGGGGCCAAGTATGTGATTCTTTAGTACAAGATTAAGACTGTATGGATGGGGTGGAAGAGCAAACCAGCTGGACGCTGGAGATAAAGTGGGTCCAGCCACAGGCTGACCTCCTTCTGTTGCTGCGCAGGCATGCCCGGAGCCTGGGGCAGGGGCGGTGGGCGCGTTGTGACGTCGCCTTGGCTGGACACAGCCTGTGCACACACCCTGTGAGTGCTCTGCAGTGATTGGCAGTCCGAGAGCCGGGCTCAGGCTGGCTGCTGAGATATATGGCCGACTAGAAACCACGGGGAATTGTCAGGACTGCAGCCAGCCTGTTAAAGCTGAGAACAACTTCAGTTCATTCACCAAAGTTACCCTGGGCAAGGGGCAAACTTAGGAGCACAGGCAAGGCATTTCTTGTTCTCTCTCCAGAGATGCACAGATTGAGCCCGGACTAGTTTTACAGACCCGGCTGTCTTAGCACCGAGGACTGTCACTGTGTACTGTTGGAGTAAAAAGAAAAGTGAACGTACGGATTGTCTTTAGTTGCGGC
This sequence comes from Saccopteryx bilineata, assembly GCF_036850765.1. Classification (NCBI taxonomy): domain Eukaryota; kingdom Metazoa; phylum Chordata; class Mammalia; order Chiroptera; family Emballonuridae; genus Saccopteryx; species Saccopteryx bilineata. The sequence continues at coordinate 163,314,790 of NC_089495.1, forward strand.
TAGTTTTTGAGAGACTTGGGTGAATTGTTTCCCTGGTCATTTTACATTTTTGACATAAGATTTTCTTCCTCTGCTGTCAGAGTAAAGCCACCTAGAGGTGGTGCTGGCCACCCTGCCAGCACACAGACCGTCATTGAAACGCAGTGCTCCCCTGCCCCGTGCTCCCCGCTGTGGCTCCCAGGTGCCCCAGGGCAGCCACAGCCCAAAGACCATGTTCTAGACCCATAGTCTGAGCCCTTTACGGCAACGCCTTGGGGTTGTGGCTCTTAGAGGCTGGGGTGCAGGTGGCAGTGCAGTTTCCTGGGACTGTTCCCACCTTTCTGTCTCAAGCTTGGGTGACATGTCTCATTCCTCGGGTGCCCAAAACCTCTCACTTCTGGGTCTGCCGAATTATTTGGATGAGGCACATTTGTTTTTTTCTTTTTCCTTCCTTCTTCCTTCTTCTCTTTTTTTTTTTTTTAACTGACTTTAGAGAAAAACAGGAAGGGAGAGAGAGAATAGTGAGAAGCTTCAATTTGTAGTTGCTTCACTGTAGTTGTTCATTGATTGCTTCTCATATGTGCTTTGACTGGGGGGGGGTTCAAGCTGAGCCAGTGACCCCTTGCTCAAGCCAGTGAACTTGGGCTCATGTCGATGATCCCATGCTCAAGCTGGACAAGTTTGTACTCAAGCCAGTGACCTCAGGGATCTGGGTCAACGTTCTATCCACCGCACCACTACTGGTCAGGCGACAAGGTACATTTCTGAAAAATCCTTGTAGAGTTTGTAAGATGAACCAACAACTTCTGCCCTAATCATTCCACTCTCAAGAATCACCACTGTTTTCCATATGTCTAGACAGATGTGCATACCCAGGGGCGTGTGTATATGTCTGTGTTACACCACGTGCACCCGTACACATTCATTTTAAACATGCTCATCCTCCAGGTGTGTTTCCACGAGCTGCTCCTAGTTTTGAAGAACCTGTCCTGGAACAGTCTCCAGGTTGCAGGCACGGCCCTCCTCCTGCTCCCTTCGTCTTGCCTGCAACTAGCTGTTGTCTTCAAGCGTGCTCTTCTGAACATTGGCATGTGTTTGTTACCTTGCCTCCCTTGCGAGGGAGAGGGCTGGCAGGTCGGCTTTGGGGACTTTGGGGGGGCTGCCAGATCATCCTGTTTCCTTCTGCGAGGCACCAGTTCTGAAGCACACCTGCCAGGAGCGGTGTGCTCCCAGCAGCACGCGTAGGCCACATGCTGGTGTTGCCACCGGGTTCTGGTCAGAGAACCTCATTGGCTGTGGTTTTTCCCAGCCGCCTCCTTCAGAAATGTAGTGCTCACTTCCCTGTGGGTAGTGAGGGGCAGGAGCCCTGCTTGTCGGGGATCACCCTGGAATGGTCTGCACGCATCCCTGCATCTCCCGGCAACAAGGACAACCTGTGGCCTGCCGCCAGAGCCAGGGCCAGAGGGCCACCCCACCCCATTTTCAGATGTGTTCCGAGATGGCCTGAGGAAGCTGTTCTTTCCTAGTGGATCAGCAGGACTGCAAACCCTGGGCTCCATTTGCATTGCTTGAGGCTGGATGGTCTGAAGCCCTCGAGACAGGGTCTGCAGAGGCCAGGTGCTCAAACAACCTGGGCGGTGGCCAGAGGCTTTGCAGCTAGAGAACAGGTCTTCTCCAGCTCGGCGCTCATTTCACAAGACTGTCCTCTGCGTGTAGTTCCAGCTGGCAGATTCCTGAGGCCCTCGGGGATGGGGATGTGGAGAGACACACATCCCTTTCTTTCAGGAAGGTAGAGGTGGGGTTTCAGGTAGATTCATGAGGTCAAGGTCCGTGCTGTGTGTAGGGGTGCCCAGCAACAGAAGAGAACAGGTTGTGGGTGCCACACTGAGAGTATTTACCAAAGCTCTTAACCAACTCATCTTCTGCCTAAGGTCCTTTAAAGAGGGGTCTGAACTTGACTCTGAGTCCAGATGTGACCCTTTTAATTAAGCTGTGACAGGCTGTAACATTGGCCAGCACTGGGGAGCTCAGCATCCTCGTTTGACCAAACCAAGGGCTGGAGGAGGCCAGTGCTGCTCCAGGTCTAGCGGCTGGGGGGGGGGGGGTAGCGCATGGGGTAGTGCCCGGGGTTGTAAAGCACAGAGTAGCAGAGCTGGGCATTGGTGCTGCACCCGGAGGGGCCTGCGTCCTCTTGGTGTGCCCCATGTGAGCTGAGTGTAGTTTTACTGTGAGTCAGGGCCCTGGACTGGGGGATTTCTGTGACTGCTCCATCAGGGCCTTTTTATTAGGGAGGGGCCCTCCTCTCCTCTGCCTGCCTCAGCGCTCAGGGGCCAAGACTATGGCTTTCTCCCTGGGTGTCTGGGCCAGGCATTGGGTGCCATTGAGACTTGGTGTGGCCTTGGGCCTAATGTGGAGGGCTCACTGGAAATATAAGATGGGCCCCAGGCCCTTTGGGATGCCCCTCTGTCTAGGGCAGCTAGACCAGCACTTGTGGGCGGACGGAGCCAGGCGGGCCTGCAGTCTGGAGGCCTGCCCTCAGAGGCTTGTGTGTTTCCTTGGACCTGGGTGTCTTCAAAGTTGGCCGCTTACTAAGCTTGTAGAAGTGGTCAGTCCCCATGGGCATTAGTGGTAGGGAGCAGGAAGCCGTACCATGGACACCTGGTTGAGGAGGCACCGGGGAGGTCCTGTGGAGGGTTGGGTTTCGGGAGGCAGGGGAGGTCCTGTGGAGGGTTGGGTTTCGGGAGGCAGAGGAGGGGGCGGGTGATGATAGAGGCAGAGGGGGCAGTGGTATGTGAGGCCGTGTAGGGTGAGGCAGCCAGCAAGGGTGGCGGTGGGAGGCTTGTGCTCCTTGCTTGCTCTGTCCCCTAGCTATGTGTGTGACCTTGAAAGCAAATCACTCCAGCTTTCTGACCCTCAGTTTTCTCATCTGCAAAGTGGAAACACACGTCTTTTCCACTAGGTGGCTGAGCATTAGCAGGATATGGGGATCAAAGCCCAGAATAGTGTCTTGGAAGTGGGTCTGTTTTAGGTGAGGGTCAGGTCCAGTGGAAGGGAGATCAGCAGAGGATTTCAGATGTGACAATTTGAAAGGCACAGGGTGGCCCTGTGGCTGCTGGTGCTGGGAGGATACGGTGGCATTTTAGGGTGAGGACTTTAACTCAGGAGACCAATTTCATCAGCTGACAGGCTGCCCCACCCCTTCTCGTGTGCCAGACCCTTGCACCTTGCCCTTCTCACCCCCAAAGTAATTACCTTAGCAAGCAGCCTGTGGGCAGTATCGCTGCTGGCATAGGGATGTCGATGGGTGTGGTACCTGGCTGCCTGTCACGCAGGACAGAGTTGGATTGTTCAGTGGGCTCCCCTGAGTGAGGCAGAGTGGCCCATGGCTCCTGGGCTTCTGTGTGGCGTCCCAGCTTTCAGCCTAAGAGGAATCTGCGTGCTGACACCCAGAATCCCGTAGAAACCTTGTGTTATTTGAATGTTGCTGGTTTTAAAGACTTTTTTTTTTTTTTAAGACTTCAGCTCCAGATGTCAAGGCCGAGGAGTGTTTCAAACCTTTCTAAACATGGCCACTTATTTTTTTTGTCCTTTTTTTTGGCAAGCTAGGGCTCCTGGAATTTTGTATTTTAGAATGGCCACATCTTGGGACTGCAACAGGGACGACCCACAGATGAGATATTCCTGATTTTTTAACAGCCACATATGGATGTGGGATCAGCCCATTCCACATCTCTGCCCCTCCTACCAGTCTTGATGTGGCTTCTTGTGTGTGTTCTTAGTTATAGGACTTCTGCTCAGCTAGACTTTAGGCATTTCTCAATGATTGTTGTTCTGTAGTTTTGTTGTAATTTCAATGGGAGGAAGCGAGTGCAGTGTTTACTACTCACCATTTTGACTGGAAGCCCAAACAACTTTCATTTTCATTAGCAATTTTGTCTTTATTATGAAATGAATAATTATTAAATAAAATGAATTAAATAATTAACCACTATTGTTTTGGGGTTTTTTTTAAAGGAAAAATTGGTTGAAACGACCTTTAAGGACAGCCTTGGTAGGGGTCACAGGCTGCCTTTGGGGTGCTGACGGCACACAGGACTGGGTCTGCTGTTGCAGGTCTCCTCCTCCCAATGCCTGGCTCAGTAAGTCGTGCTAGAAGCTGGAAATCAACTGTGGTGGGACTGTTTCCACTACAGTAATTGGCTAACGGTATCAGTCATGAAGCCCAGGCACTTTAGCAACAGGAAGCGAGCAGTCCTGATGCTGAGGGTTAGAGGAACAGATTCTAAGACAAGACCCTTGGACCCAGATCTGAGAAAGTCACTTAACTTCTGTGTGCCTCAGTTTCCTCATCTGGAAAATGGGGAGGGATGATGATAGCACACAGCCCACAGGCTGTTGTGAGGGTTAAATGGATGTGTGAAGGACTCGGCAGTACTGGGCACAGGACATTCACTTAACAGCGGTTCCTGTTGTCATTCCACGGGCAGGAAATGTGAGTGGGGTCAGGTAGACAGGAGGGTACACGGATAGTAACGCATTGGGGCTAGGGAAGGAACTAGCCCCCTCGATGCTGAGGGGGTAGGACATGGTGGGTCTGACGGTACCACGATCTGGGCTAGAGAGGAGGTTTCCCGTGCTCAGTGGGTGGCAGGAGGGGGTAGAATTGCTGATGGAGACTGTGGGGTGACATGCAGGTGATGCGTGGCTGGGGTACACAGAGCACGACAGGATGGGTCTGTCTGTCTTCCCTCCAGCCTCTCACAACCACAGGCCACAGGCCGAGTGCCTGGAACATGCAGGCCAGTAGTAGCTCTGACTGTAGATGATGTACCCTTCTCAGAGCCACCCAGCAGCCCCCACAGGGACACAGCAGGTAGGCCCTGCAGGTGACGGACGGTTTCATGCTTGGCATTCAGTACTTGTGAGGCTCCTTCATTCTGAGTCACTGAATGACTTGGGTACTTGCAACTTATACAGACGCAGACTGGCATTTTTATTCTTCCTCCTGAGAAGAGGTCACTGAAGTGCCCATCTTCTTTTAAGGAAGCACCGGTTTTCACTAAATTTCTTTTTCTGCCACTTTCTGCAGTTACTGTTCATGGGACCTCATATTTGATTCTTGTTTTAAGTCTGTTCTAGCTGCTATAATGAAACACCACAGATTGATGTCTTACTTATTGCTCACAGTAGTGGAGTCTGGAAGTCCAAATTGGAGGCGTTCGCATGGTGACATTCTGGTGAGGCTCTCTCCTCCTGGCTCATGACCAGCACCTTCTCACTGTGTCTTCACATAGTGAAAGGGGCAAAGGAGCTCAGGGGGGTCTCTGTTATAAGGGCACTAACCCATATCACCTCCCAAAGGCCCCACCGCTTCATAGCATCACCTTTTGAATGGGGTAAGATTTCCACATGTGAATTTAGGGGACACAACCATTCAGACCATAGCAGTCCTCACAGGTACCCTGAAAGTGGGCCTTATCGTTAGGCCATTCTATAAATAAGGACAACTTAGGCCCTCGGTACATGGGGAGCTGGAGTGGAAAAACCATCTCTGATCAGATGTTGTCTGGCATGAGACAGAAACTCTGAGTCCAGTAGTTTTTACAGACTATGGCAAAGCCTCAAGGAAAAAACATTTATTTTTGTAAAAAACTTAGAACACCTGAAGCTCTAGTGATCCCAGATTCACTAGTTGACCTGGGGTTGCTAGTGACCACTCAGCTCTTGTGTGCATCGAGTCCTGAGTGTGTCTGGGGCCTTCCTGGAAAATACCAGCTTTGGGATTTTTTTGTGTTTAAGTGTGGCTGCTGCTTTATATATCACTGCAACTTCTGTTTCTTCAAGGCCATAGTCATGAAATTAAATAGTGATGTCTGAGGAGCTTCCTAGTGGGTTTATGATCCTGTTCAGCTGAATTTCCTGAGCTTCTACTCTCTCAGTGGTTTAAACAGCAGACCGAGCAAATTTCCTCACCATCAAATCAGATTTAGTGGCTGCAGTAACGTCTGGATCAGAGGCGTCTGCCAGCAGGGCACGGAGCTCTGAGATGTGATTCCTTCGCCAACCCCATGCCCTGCCCTCCTGTGAGTCAGTCCTTCATGCTGTGTTCTGCTTCCCCAAGCCAGTCCGTTTCTTCTCTCACCGACCTTTGTCCTTCAGAACTGTTTTGCTGAAGGATTCTAGAAAAGCATACCGAGGAAAGATAGGTGTCAAGTTGTGCATCCCAGGGGTCCCCAAACTTTTTACGCAGGGGGCCAGTTCACTGTCCCTCAGACCGTTGGAGGGCCGCCACATACAGTGCTCCTCTCACTGACCACCAATGAAAGAGGTGCCCCTTCTGGAAGTGCGGGGGCTGGATAAATGGCCTCGGGGCCGCATATGGCCCAAGGGCCGTAGTTTGGGGATGCCTGATAGACCATCCAGTTGACCAGTCCTCTCTAGTCACCCAGGCTTAGAAGAGTAACTGTCTGTGAACTGCTGTGTCTATCACAGGCCTTCCATTTGCATATCAACACAACTACCTGGGTTTACTTCTCTTGTTGGTGGAAAAAAATGAAGAGAAAAAGTAGTTGTGAGTTGGTTTATCAGTGAGAGTGGTCCTTTCTGTTTCCCTTCTCAAAGTCTCAAAGGGGCAGGGTGTTCTCCCAGAGGGACAATGAGATGACGGCCAGCCTTGCCCTTTCTTGATTCAGGAAAGTGGGCAGGTGCTCATGGTTTGAGCATGAGCTCAAGTCATCCAGGGCCTGCAGGCTCTTGTAGTTTCAACTTACCCACAATTCTCATTCATTCAACAGATGTTGATAGAGCATCTTCAATGAGCGAGGCTCAGTTCTAAACACGGGGAAGGAGGCAATAAATCCCCAAGTCTCCACCCAAATAGAGATTGTACTTAGTGGGGGCAGATGGAAATTAAAGGAGGTAAATCTCATACCTGGTGTTTATTTAATGACTACTAAGAGCCAGAATAATTTTAGGAAGTGAGCAAATTGTTCGTTCCCCTTAATTACAAAAACATGCACACATGGGCTTACTCCCTTGGGCTGTCATCAGGAAATGTCTAGGAAGGAGAGATACTTTCAAATAGTAACCATGAAAAAAATAGTTTTGATTTGAAGACAGATGAATAAATACCAGTGTATTTCTTTCTCTCTTTCTTCTGAAATCTATTTCCAGCTGTGTCCTGTTTTGGGCTGAGCTGGGCCAGGGGTGCCTTTATACCATCTGAGTTTGGGCAGGTATCATATTGGTTACAAATACTTGTAGTAGATTATGTCTTTAGCATTGAAATACATGATTCCCAGTTGATGCTGAGGAGTTGGCTGTAGCAGGTCTCCTTTCTTCCCCAAGGCCAGCCAGCATTTTACTGGTGTAAGCACCAGGGAGTAGGGTGGACTAGCAGCCGCACTAAATTTGAGCCACTCCTTTTTAAAAAAATTTATTTTATTAAGTGAGAGGCAGGGAGGCAGAGACAGACTCCCACATGTACCCCAACTGAGATCCACCCAGCAAGCCCCCTACTGGGTGATGCTCTGCCTATCTGGAGCTGCTGCCCCATTGCTCGGCAAACAAGCTATTTTAGCACTTGAGGTGAGGCCACGGACCCATTCTCAGTGCTCAGGGCCAACTTGCTTGACCATTGGAGCCATGGCTACAGGAGGGGAAGAGAGAAGGGTGGGGGAGGGGGAGGGGTGGAGAAGCAGATGGTCGATTCTCCTGTGTCCCCTGACTGAGAATCGAACCCGGAACTTCCGCATGCCAGGCCGACACTGTATGACTGAGCCAAACTGCTAGAGCTGAGTCATTCTTAATTTATGTGGTTAAATAGAGTTGAGCTCAAGGGTCTGAGTACCTACCCTTTGCTCTGGGCAGATATCATGGGAATTTGGGGGTCCCTTTGGTAACTCATAGGTATCTAGAGAGTGAAAGTGGGGCCCTAGAGGGCTGGATTAGAGAACCTGGGTGATGAAAGGCTTCATGGTGCCATTGTGGATATTTAGGATTCTAAAGGGCTGTCACTGAATGACAAATTAGTTTTATTCGGGGTAGCATTAAAGGACTGAGCTAGGACCAAGGGGTGGAATTTGAACAGCTACAAATCTTGGTCTAACTTTAGGAAGACAGTCTCTCTACTGAAGAGACAAAGAGGTGACTCTGTGAGGTGGTGACTCCCAGCAGTGTGATGTTTAAACAGAGGCTGGACTGCTGTGTTCAAGAATGTGACAGTGAGCTTGGCCTGTGGTGGCGCAATGGATAGAGTGTTGACCTGGGAGACTGAGGTTGCTGGTTTGAAACCCTGGGCTTTGCCAGGTCAAGGCACATAGGACAAGCAAGCAGTGAATGACTGGGGTGAGACTGCTTGGGTTGATACTTCCCATTCCTCCCCTCTCTCTCCTCTCTCTGTAAAATCAATAAATGAAATCTTTATACATATATCTTTTATTTTTAATTAAAAAAATTTTTTAGTGAGCGGCAGGGCAACAGAGACAGACTCCCATGTGTGCACCAACTGGGATCCACCCAGCAAGCCCACTAGGGGGCGATGCTCTGCCCATCGGGGGACTTTGCTCCGTAGCTCAGCAAAAACCAGAGCCATTTTTTAGCACCTTAGGGGGAGGCCAAGGAGTCATCCTCAGCACCTGAGGCCAATTCACTTGAACCAATTGAGCCATGGCTGCAGGAGGGGAAGAGAGCAAGTGAGCGAGAGAGAGAGAGAGAGAGAGAGAGAGAGAGAGAGAAGGGGGAGGGATGGAGAAGCAGATGGTTGCCTCCCCTGTGTGCCCTGACCGGGAATCAAACCCAGGATATCCACATGCCTGGCCAATGCTCTACCACTGAGCCAACCGGCTAGGAGATATATATATATATTTTTTTTCTTAAAAAAATGTGACAATGAGATTTCTGAACGCCAGGGAGGCTGCACCTTCTGCCCTTCAAGGATTCCTTTGACCTTGAGGTTTATGGCCTTGTAGAGCAGATAGGAAGGGGAGTGAGCTTAAAGATTTACCTGGATCAAATTCTTCATCAGAAATTTCTCCTCTGGGCCTGACCTGTGGTGGTGCAGTGGGTAAAGCGTCGACCTGGAAATGCTGAGGTCACCAGTTCGAAACCCTGGGCTTGCCTGGTCAAGGCACATATGGGAGTTGATGCTTCCACCTCCTCCCTGCTTCTCTCTCTCTGTCTCTCTCTCCTCTCTCTCCCTCTCTGTCTCTCTCTCCTCTCTAAAAATGAATAAATTTAAAAAATAATTTAAAAAAAAAAAAGAAATTTCTCCTCTGGATGCAGCAGGAATGTGGGACCCTGCCTCCAGCTTTGGGCACATGTTGAGTCCCCTTGACCCTCCAGGAACACAAGGGTTGCTTCACTGTGGTCTACGGACCCTCTGACACGCCAAGGCTATGAGTCAACTGCCTAGCTCTGGCAGCTAAGTGACTTCGGCCCTTGTAGAGAAAATTCACTCATCCATTTCCCCTTTGTGGCCTTGCTCCTCCTCCCCATACCAACCTTTCCAGAGGCTTTCCTCACTGCCCTCAGCAATGCACCACCAAATGTAGATGATAAGTACACTTCACGCTCCCGTGCACGTACCTTCATTTCCCCAGTCAGATCTGTACTCCTGGAAGAAACATTCCCTCTCATTTCCTCTGTCTAATGTCCCACTCACCTCATGGTACCAAGAATGGGATATTTATTTATTTATTTATTTATTAATTTTTTCAAAAGAGAGAAGGAGGCAAGAAGGGAGAGAGATGAGAAGTATCAACTCACAGCTGCGGCACCTTAATTGTTTGTTGATTGCTTCTCATATGTGCTTTGATGAGGGAGCCCCAGCCAAGCCAGTGAGCCCCTTGCTCAAGCCAGTGACCTTGGGCTTAAGCCAGCAACCATGGGGTCATGTCAGTGATACCACACTCAAGCCAGCGACCACTTGCTCAAGCTGGTGAGCTTTTGCTCAAGCCGGCAACCTAGGGGTTTTGAACCTGGGATTATTGCATCCCATGTTGATGTTTTATCCACTATGCCAGGCCCTAGGATGGTATTTTTAATATCTTAGGAGCTCAGTAAAATGAATTAACCAATTTTAGCTATTTTAGAAAATTATTTCAAACAAAGATATCTGATGGGAAAGAAAATACCTACTTAATGTTTGGCAGGGTCTCAGGTGGGTGATAAGTCTCAGTAGTGCTTGTGAGAGGTGCTTGAGGTGGATGGTGCTTGCTGTTTCTTAGACGATTGTGTGGCGGCTGAGAAAGGTGGGCTCTGTGCTTGTGCAGCTGCTGTAGGTAGCTAAGGCAGGTCTCTTTGTTGGGACAGTTCACATTTGTTCTTTGACTTCAAACTGCTGCCTTTGGTCTACAGAATGACAGGATTTGATCACTGTGGATTGGTGATGCACACTCAAGCTTCCACCTGCCCGAGTGCTGCCCAGAGGCCAAAGTCCTTGGAGCTGAACACGGTGCCTGGACTGGACTTGAGTTACTTCCCTGTGTCACTGACCATAGCTGCCTCTTCAGCACTGTCACAGGCCAGCCCAGCCTCCTCTCCTAGAGAGTAGTAGGGGTGTTTCTGGCCCCTGAATTCGGGGAACTTTGGTGTTACGGATGTTGGGGGGTTCTTTCTTCATCATAAACTTAGCAAGGGGTAGGTAGGGTGCTAATGAAAGGTGTCTTTGTCCTCCTGAAAGCTTTAAGGAGAAAAGGTGAAATCCCACAGAAGCGAGTGGGAGCCAGCCTGGGCAGGAGCTGCTGGCAGTGGTGGGGCAAAGTGCAGGCTGGGCTTATGATCTGGTTTTCATCTAGTCTCCTTGCGTAATGGCTTTGAGAAGAAACGAAAGCCCCCTTGAGTTCCCTGCCTCAGGTGGGGGCCTCTCATCTGTATTCTGCTGTGGTTTTCTGGCAGCCTCTTGCTGAGCTTTACCTTTCTCTGTAGCCCTTTCCATGATGACTTGAACAGAGGGGAAATGCAAATGCCTGTGGGGCCTTGCAGAGCTTGAAGGCAGGTCTGACCCTGGCCTGATGCTTGTCTGTAGAGGCTGTCGCTGGCCCACTAGTGGCCTCTTTGAGCATTGCAGAGAGCAGGGGTGTGGTCCCACCAATGTGCTGCCCAACTACAGAGAGTGTCACCAAACCCTTATCAGGGGCACCAGAATCAGGTTCTGTTCAATGTTGCTCAGACCATTGGAATGAGACTATATTAAGTAAAGCTGAGCAGAAACTTTATTTTTTGATCGAGGAAGGAAAAGGGCAAGCTTATGCCCTAAAGACACCTTCTTTTTGATTTGAAGAAATAAGGAGAGTCTTAAAGGGTTGGTGGCAGGTAGATGGGTTTAGGGGTGAGGATTTCTGAGAAAAGGATGTCAAGATCTAGGGATTGCAAGGGAGCAGGCTCAGTTTATAAACATGCTGGGAACATGCCTGGCTGTACATTGTATCTCATTATTGTTAAATCACCCCTGGGCATGATTTTTAGCATACTAATGAAGGAAAGTTTGTCAAAAGGTCCCTTAGGCATGGCATCAGAGTAATGGTGGTGTGAGAGGTACCCTTGATCTCCCCCCTTGAAATTTCAACAAATTGAACAACTATAACAGCAAAGTAGCCCCATCTGGGCTTGCAATGTTGCCTGAAAGATTCGTGCACTGAATGGACTGAAGGTGGGAAGGATGGAGAAAGGGGGAAGAAGATAAGATGCACTCTCAGTGGGCTCTGGATAGGAGAGAAACCCAGCGTAACTGGGTCTCCTTCTGCTGGAAGGAGCAGAGAATTTAGGGAGATATTGAACCAAAGCAGCAGCAGCACAAGGGGTCACTGCCACTGTTCCCATGGTTTTCCAGCAGCCCACATGTGGACAGAGGCAAAAAATACAAAGTGTGGTACCCCAGCCTTCCAAATCCCGCCTCCCCACCTTTGCAGGTACAGAGAGTGGCAGAACAGACCCTACTGCTAGATCTACAGAACCACTCTCTCCCTTGAAGAACAGAGGTGCTTCATGTCTGGTCTTCTGGTCTGTTGAAATGCAGGAATGAGCACCTGGAGGCATGAGATTGCCATTGCTAGAGCCAGCCGTACACCTCACAGCACACCCTGCCCATCATCAAGACTGCAGCCTCATCTCCATCATTTCCAGCAGCTTCTCAGCAGAGGCTGGACTGGGAATTTCACAAAGCTAAAACTTATAATACAGCACCATCTACTGGAAGAAAAAACTCTTTTTGCTTGGGAGTTTGGGGGAGATTTTTCTTTGAATTTTTTCTTTTTTCTAGTTTTTCCTTGTTTGTTTTTGATTATTATGTTTTGGTTTCTGTTCTTTGTTTTTTGTGTGTATTTTCTCTTATTCTTTATTTTAGTTTTTTATTTAAAAATTATATTATCAGTTTTACCTTTTTATTTTCTTATTTTTAACTTTTCAATGTTGTTTTTGCTTGATTTTTAAAAATAATATCATTGGAAATGCCCTCAAGGCAGAATAAAATCAAATACCATGGCTACCCAAGAAAGAAATGCAGTTCATAAAGAAAACGAAAACTCCAGAAAGCAATCTCAATCACATGGAAACCTTGGAGTTAAACGGTAGAGAATTCAAAACTGAAGTTCTGAAAATACTTAACGAGATGAGAGAAAAAACTAATAGGCAACTTAATGAGCTCAGAAAGCAAAACGAGACCTCACCAAGGAGACTGAAACTTTAAAAACTCGTTCAAAACTCAATACATGGATTGAAAAATGAACTAGCAAGTTTAGTTAATAGAAAAGGGAAGATAGAGGAGAGAGCCAGTGACATTGAAGACAGGCAACTAGAGATGCTACAGAGAGAAGAAGAGAGAGACTCATGAATTAAAAAAAACTGACAGAGCTCTACAAAAATTGTCTGAATTCACCAGAAAGAGCAGCATAAGAATAATGAGTGTATCAGAAGAAGAAGAAGAGAGGTAGAAGGGAATAGAGAGCCTATTCAAACAAATAATTAATGAGAACTTCCCAAACTTATTGGAAGAAGTTAGAGCCTTGAATCCAAGAAGAAAACAACATTGAGTTGCCGCAACACAAACAGACCTTCTCCAAGGCACATCATAATAAAGTTTTCAAAAATCAATAACAAAGAAAGAATCCTCAAGGCAGCTAGGAAAAATAAGAACATCACATAGAAAGGAAGGCACTTTAGGTTATCTTCAGACTTCTCAGCAGAAACTCTACAAGATGGAAGAGAATGGATCCAAGAATTCAAAATGCTGACAGAGGAATTACCAGCCAAGAATACTATATCCATCAAAGTTATCCTTCAAATATGAAAGAGAAATAAAAACTTTTGCAGACATACAGAAGCTGAGGGAACTTATCACCAGAAAACCCCCATTGCAGTTCATACTCAAGGGGGTTATTCTACCAGATACAAAGAACAAAACAAAACTATTGTACAACTAAAAGCTCCAACAAAGCTACAGTATAAACAAGGATAATCTGAGACAACAAAAGCATAAAAGGGGAGAGGATAAAGGTCTGAAGTGGCTAAGGGGGATGAAGTGCAGAAGCACTCATAAGACAAAGGACTTATATAAATGAAAAACATTTTTCTCAGTAACCTAATGGTAACAATCCATGAAAAAAAGCAAAACTGAAAGACAGAACTTAAAAAACAGAAGAAATAGAGGAAAGAAGCATGGAATAACATCAAATAAAACAACAGACAGAAACACAGGAAAAAAGCCAAAGGAGACGTAGATACCAGAAAACAAAACATAAAATTGCTATAGGAAATCCTCAAATGTCAATAATTACCTTAAATGTAAATGGACTGAACTCACCAATAAAGAGGTGCAGAGGAGCAGATTGGATTAAAAAGCTGCCTTTAGGAGATACACCTAAGCTGCAAGGACAAAAGTAGATTCAAAGTGAAAGGTTGGGAAACGATTCTCCTGGCAAATAATACCCAAAGAAAAGCAGGTGTAGCCATACTCATAATTTGACTATGCTGACTTCAAGACAACAAAGATAACTAGAGACAAAGAAGAACATTTCATAATGATAAAGGGGGCATTGTGTCAAGAAAACATAACACTTCATAATACATATGCACGGAACCAGGGAGCAACCAAATATATAAGACATCAACTAACAGAACAAAAAGGGAGAGAGACAAAAACACAGTCATATTTGGAGATTTTGATGCACCATTGACAGCTTTAGATAGATCATCCAATCAGAAAATTAAAAAAAAAAAATCAGCCCTAAATGACACAGTAGACAAAAAAGATATAATAGACATTTAAAGAATGTATCACAGAACATCTAGATTATACATTTTTCTCCAGGGTGCATGGAACATTCTCAAGGATAGACCATATGTTGGGCCACAAAACTAACCTCAGCAAATTCAAGAAGAGTGAAATTATACCAAGCATATTCTTTGACCATACGGCTTTGAAATTAGAATTCATCTACAAAAGGGAAGTAAAGAAACCTACAAAAATGTGGAAATTAAACAGCATACTTTAAAATACTGACTGGGTCAAAGAAGAAATAAAATCAGATAACAAATGATATATACAGATAAATGAGAATGACAACACAATATATCAAAACATCTGGGATGCAGCAAAAGCAGCAATAAGGGAATTTTTATATCATTACAGGCTTATATCAAGAAACAATAGAGATTCCAAGTAAACAACCTAACATCACTTCTTAAAGAACTAGAAAAAGAAGAAAAAATGCAGCCCAATGTCAGCAGAAGAAAGGAAATAGTAAAAATTAGAGCAGAACTAAATGAAACAAAAAACAACAACAAAAATAGCTATAGAAAAAATTAATACAACAAGAGCTGGTTCTTTGAAAAGATAAATACAATTGACAAACCCCTGGCTAGACTCACTAAGGAAAAAAGAGAAATTCATATAAATGAAATTTGAAAGAAAGAGGAGAAATTACCACAGATGACACAGATATACAAAAGGATTATAGTTGAATACTATGAAAGATAATATGCCACTAAATTCAACAATCTAGAAAAAATGGATGTTTCTAGAACTATGCAATCTTCCTAGCCTGAGTCACAAAGTAGAAAACCTAAATAGACCTGTAAGCAGGAAGGAAGTAGAAACAACTATCAAAAATCTCCCCCAAAAGAAAAGTCCAGGGCTAGAGGGCTACACTGCTGAATTCTACCAAACATTCAAAGAAGATTTGGTACTTGTTCTTCTCAAAGTCTTCCAAAAAATAGAAGAAGAAGCTATGTTCCTAACACATTTTTTGAGGCAACATAACTCTAATACCAAAACCTGGGAAGGACAACACGAAAAAAGAAAACTACAGACCAATATCTCTAATGAATACAGATGCAAAAATCCTAAACAAAATACTAGCAAATTGAATACAACAACACATTAAAAAATGAATACATCATGATCAAGTGGGATTCATTCCAGGAGCACAGGGTGGTTCAATATATGGAAATTGATCAATGTATTACACAACATCAACAGAACAAAGAACAAAAATCATATGATCCTATTAATAGATGCAAGAAAGGATTTGATAAGATACAGCATGCCTTTATGTTTAGAACAATAAAATATATACATTTATATACAGAAGGAAAGTACCTTAACATAGTAAAAACCATATATGACAAACCATCAGTTGATATCATATTAAATAGTAAAGAATTAAAAGCTTGGCCTCTAAAATCAGAAAAATGACAAGGCTACCCACTCTCCACTATTATTCAACATAGTACTGGAATCCTAGTCAAAGCAATCAGACAAGAGAAAGAAATAAAAGGCATCCATATTGGGAAAGAAGTAAAGGTATCACTTTTTGCAGATGACATGATCTTGTTTGTATATAGAAAACCCCAAAGATTCCACCAAAAAACCATTAGAAACAATAAACCAAAAGAATCACAGGGTACAAATTTTTTTTTTTTTAAATAATAGCATTTATTTAAGTTTTTTTTTTTATATAAATAAATTTTTATTTTAATGGGGTGACATCAATAAATCAGGGTACATACATTCAAAGAAAACATTTCCAGGTTATCTTGTCATTTAGTTATGTTGCATACCCATCACCCAAAGAGAGATCGTCCTCTGCCACCCTCCATCCAGTTCTCTCTGTACCCCTCCCCCTCCCCTCCCCCTCTCCCTCCATCCCTCCCCCCACCCCCCATAGCCACCACACTCCTGTTCATGCCTCTCAGTCTCGCTTTTATGTCCCACTAATGTATGGAATCCTGCAGTTCCTGTTTTTTTCTGATTCGCTTATTTCACTCCACACAATGCTACCAAGACTCCACCATTCCGCTATAAGTAATCCAATTTCACCATTTCTCCTAGCTGAATAATATACCATGGTGTATATGTGCCCTATCTTCTTCATCTAGTCCTCTATTTTTTTTACAGTGATTAAAAGCCTTTAAGCAAACTCTTGGCCAATACAGCAAGAATCCATAAATGAGTAGTGTCCTTAACATGTTCCCCAAGTCCAAGTTGGCCCCCTCACCATGCCAAATCCCTGAAAAATGCAACCCAACCACAGTTCAGTCTGTTAGGAGCTGTCACAGGGAGCAGGAGTCCAGGAAAGTTCCCCACAGGAAAAGTCCGTATGGCACTGGAATTGTTGTCACCATTCTATACTTTGCAGCTCATGTCCAAGTCCCAATGACTGCTGCTTCTAGCTGGTAATGATTTTGAAAGCTGATGAACAGGAGACACCAAATCTACCTTCTTTATTAGATCTAGCTAATAACACTGTTCTGTCTTTTTTCCAAATAGCTCCAGATATATGGAAAAGATTTATATAGGCGGATGGGGATCCTCAAACCCCTCAGCGAGATCTTCTGAGAATGGCTTTTAAGATACCTAGAGGCAGAAAAAGCCCAATAGAGATCAGGGGGAACTACCAGCTTTTAGGATACACCCTTAAAGGCTCCAGCACCCCAAAGGGGTCTCATAGGATGCCATCTGGGTCCTGCTTCAATAGTGGAAAGGAAGGTCATTGAGCTAAAGCCTGCCAGGCTTACACACCTCTGCTGTGAGGAAACAGGGACACTGGAAGGTGGGCTTCCCCCTCGCTCCTCTAAGGGAGGGTTCAGTCTCTTCCAGGCCTGCTCCAGCCACCTATGACCTAACCTTGCCCAGAATGCTGGGGTTTGCCACTGAAGGCTGAAGGTGCCCAGGGCCGTCGACCCCATCTACGACACTGTGGACGAGCCTAGGGTATTTCTTCCAAGAAGCAGGTAAACTGATCTCATTTGCACAAGGGCCACTTAACTATGTTTTGCCTGAATAGTCAGGTTCTTTATTCTTCCCTCAAAGATCTCTGTTGTGGGTGTTGATAGTCCTATTTTCTGCTGCTTTGCTTAATATATAGTGTTTCCTTTATTCCTCCTACCTCAATGCCCCACTCATATTTCAGGCTGGGACCTACTCTTAATTTAGAGCTCTCTTTCCTCCTTTTGCCAACTTGTATTATGAATTTACCTTTGCCACCTGGCTTAGTGTATCCCAAGGTTCTCTTTACCAGGCCACAGTCACAGAGCTCCAGGGAAAAGCAACCTGGTCTCAACTCTCCAGGCAGAGGAGAACAGAAGCTCCATATCCACGCATGCTGCAAATGGCTTTTTCCAGTCTACCTGAATCATTACCAGCTAGAAGGGTACAAATTAATATACAAAAGTCTACTGCTTTTCTATCACCAACACTGAAACTGCAGAAAGTGAATTTAAAAAGTTACAACAATGGAAAAATAACGTACCTGGGAATAAACTTAACAAAGGATATGAAGGACCTATATACTGAAAACTATAAGGACTCAATGAAATAGAAACATATTTCATTTTCGTGGATTAGAAGAATCAAAATAGTTAAAATGGCCCTATTATCCAAAGCAATATACAAATTTAACGTAATCCCCATTAAAATACCAATGTAATTTTTTAAAGAAATAGAACAAAAAATTGTATGGAACCATAAAAGACCCCCAATAGCCAAAGCCATCCTGAGAAAAAAGAATGGAGCTGGAGTTATTACAATACCTGACTTCAAATTATACTACAGAGCATAATCAAAACAGCATGGTATTGGCAGAAAAACAGACATACAGACCAATGAAACAGAATCAAGAGCCCAGAAATAAAACCATATATATATATGGACAAGTAATCTTTGACAAAGGAGCCAAAAACACACAATGGAGAAAAGAAAGCCACTTCAATAAATGGTGCTAGGAAAATTGGAAAGCCACATGCAAAAGAATAAAACTTGACTATTGTTTGTCCCCATGCACAAAATTAATTCAAAATGGGTCAAAGACTTAAATACATGATCTGAAACAATAAATTACATTGAAGAAAACATGGCCCTGGCCAGTTGGCTCAGTTGATAGAGCATTGCCCTAGTGTGTGGACATCCCGGGTTTAGTCCCCGGTCAGGGCACACATGAGGAGCGACCATCTGCTTCTCTTTTCTTCTCTCTCCCCCTTCTCCTCTCACAGCTAATGGCTCAATTCAAGCATCAGCTCTGGACACTAAGGATGGCTCGGTTGTTTGAGCATTGGCCCCAAATAGGGGTTGTCAGGTGGAGCCCGTTCAGGGCGCTTGTGGATATCTGTTTCACTATCTCCACTCCTCTCACTTAAAAAGAAAAAAAAAATGAAAAAGAAGAAAACGTAGGTACTAAACTTACGGATGTTGGCTGTAGAGAACAATTTATGAATTTGATCCCAAAGGCCAGGGAAGTAAAGGCAACAATAAATAAATAGGACTATAGCAAACTAGAAAGCTTCTGCACAACAAAAGAAACCAATAAGAAAAAAAAAGAGAGCTAAACAAATGGGAGGTGATATTTACACACAACAACTTCTATAAAGGATTACTATCAAAAAAAAAAAAATATATATATATATGGAGCTCACAAAGCTCAGCAACAAACAAGCAAACAATCCAAGTGAAAAATGGGGAGAGGACCTGAACAGACACTCTGCCAAGAAGAAATACAAATGGCCAACGGATACATGAAAAGATGCTCATCTTCACTAGCTATTAGAGAAATGCAAATCAAAACTACGAGATACCACCTCACACCTTTAGATGGACTGTTATCAACAAGACAGGAGAGAAAGAAAGTATTTTGGTTCCTCAAGAAATTAAAACTAGAACTACCATATGAGCTAGCAACACCTCTACTGGGTATCTACCCGATGAACTTGAAAATATTGGTATGTGAAGACACATACACCCTCATGTTCATCACAGCATTATTCCCAGTGGCCAGGACATGGAAACAATCAAAGTGCCCTTCAATGGAGGACTGGATAAAGAAAATGTGATGCATATATACAATGGAATACTACTCATCCACAAGAAACGATGACATTGTTATTTACAACAACATGGATGGACCTTGAGAACATTATATGAGTGAAATAAGTAAATCAGAAAAAGCTAAGACGTAGATGACTTTATGCATAAGTGGGATGTGAAAGAGAATCGTGGGCATAGATGAAAGTGAAGTGGTTTTAACGGGGAGGATGTGAAGGGAAGGGAAATGAAGAGGGACAAATATAAGGTGACAAAATGATTTGACTTTGGAGGATGGCACAGAAAACAATCAACAGTTCAAATGCTATAGAGATGTTCACCTGAAACCTATATGCTATTATAATAATTATTGATCAATGTCAGTCCATTAAATTTAATTTCTAAAAAAAAGAAAAATCCACTTGGGAAGGGGTTGGGTATCATCTTGGATCTTTCCAGTGCAGACTGTTTTCTTAGCTATGTTGGGTTTTTAAACTGATTTTTGCCTGCAGGCTTCATTCTTCCTGGAATTTCCACCCTTTCCTGGCTTGTTCAGCCAGCTCTTGTTAGGGTGTATATGTTGGAGAATAAAAGAAGACAAGAAAGACAGTCTCAGATCCTGATGATGCCATAGCCTGCAGCCTCAGCCAGAGTCACAGCCGCTTTCAGTGGAGGAGAAGCCTGGCCAGCCGCAGCCTCAGTCTCAGCCCCATCACAGCCACTACCACACACCCAGCAACAGCAGCCACCATTAGCACCACCATCAGCCTGGCCATCAGCACGGCCATCACCAGCAGCCTCACCACTGCCTGCAGCATGGAGCCAAGGGGAACCCAAAGCCCAGCCAAAGCCACTGAAACATGAGCAGAACACACCCTCCAGCAGCACCAGGAGACACCAAAGAAGAAAGCAGGCTTTCGTGAACTGAAATACCTTTAAAGAACCTGGGTTCTGATGAAACCACCAACCCTATTTCTAGGGTCCTCAGTGGCAACCAACTAAGTTGTAGAGACTAATCTGAAGTAGACTGTAAAGTCCAGCACCTTTGGGAAAGCAGGAATTAAAACCAGGAATTTTATTCAGAAAAACAGTATGAACAAAAAGAATGGAAAGTCTTACGAAAATAAATTCGGAGAGAAACAGTATGTAAGAGTGATACTGTAGCAACTCCAGATGGTATTGTAACAAACAATTCTGGCTCTGTTACTAATGTGTTCATGGGCAGAGGAGCACATAATGATGGTAGTGGATCTGGGAGTGGATATACCATTCCAAGAAAAAAAGTAAAGCTAGGCTCAGTAGTGCCAAGGTTTGTGAAAAACTCAATTTATTAGTATAGGACAAAATAACGCAACAAGAGGCCAGTGTCTCAGCCTTAACACAGGGACTTGAAACTCTCAAGCCTGCCTACAGTGAACAGAAGGAAATCTGAGTAGATGGTTCGAAGCCCATTTGGAAGTATGAAACTGGGCCTGGAGGAACGAGTTGAGGAGAGCCTGCTGTGAGGGATTTACTGTGGGAAAGCTCTGATATTAAACCTGGCATGAGCGGAAAGAGTTTGGTGATTGGCCCAAAGAAAAGAATGCTTCTGCTGTTGCCTCCAGAGGGGACTCGTGGACCCTATTTAAGCCTCTCCCAGTTTTTCCATAGACAGTAGCAGTACTAAAATAATTCCTAAAGTAAGTTATACAAGCAAAGTTAAGGAAAACTTAAAAAAAGCAAAACTAAAAACCAAACTATACTGAACTCTTTTTGTGTCGCCACCTTCATCTTCATCCTCTTCACCATCTACTGGAGAAACTCAGACCCAGTCTTCAAGTCTGTTATCCCAGGTCTCTGCATCAGTGCTGCATATCTTACTTTTGCCAGCTTTTCTAGTGGGCTTGTTTCATCAGGGACTGATGCTGGTGTGTCTTCTCTGAGGAGCCCCTACTGCTCTCTGCTGCTGCTAATATGCTAACACCCATCTCTTCCGGGGCTGAGTCAGTTCTCAGGACGTGAGTCTGACTTCAGCTGTTGAACAAATTAGATCTAGTCCTTTCATCTACCCTTCAAAGATGCACGCTGTGCTAGTGAGCACAGCTCAGGTGGATCAACCTTCTCACCCAGATCAGCAAAACCTGGGGGATATCTTCCAGAATGAATGGGGTTTATCACTTATAAATGAGCCCAGTGCTGATCCTGAGACTATTATTGGGAAGTCATCAGATCATAAAGTGATGGAAGTGACATTTCAGAGGTTATCTCCTGCTCAGATTTCCTTTTGTTCACTGTAGGCAGGCTTGAGAGTTTCAAGTCCCTGTGTTAAGGCTGAGACACTGGTCTCTTGTTGCATTATTTTGTCCTACACTAATAAACCGGTTTCCCAGGGGCTAATGCAATCCCATCAGCAACTGAGCATCCCGTATTCCCCAAGGCTTACAAACTGGGAAAACGGACTTGTCCTGAAGTTATGGGTAGCATTCTAAAATCTGGGATCACTAGTGAGAACCCAGACCTGTAGGTGGCCTGCAAAAGTCAGTCACTAGTAGTCAAGGTGATTTAGTGTTTCTCTTAAAGGACCAGGAGATAGGAAATCCAAGTCCTCTGGTGTCTCCTATGATACTTTGTTAGGCTCCACCAAAGAGCAGAGATACCAGAGGTGCCTGGGAAGGAATGGCAGCTGGGGTTCTTTTGACCCGGGGGCTGCTGTTCTGTATCACACTAAAGAAATGCAGTGTTTGGAATTTGCAGGAGCAAGATCCCTAAAGGATACACTTACATTGCAGCCATGGGTAGTCCAGATCAACGAAGGAGCAGACTGCCATTTATAACTTCTTGGCAGCATTGGAGCCACTCTCATGGGGCACACGAGGCTTTGATGCTCCTAGATCTTCAACACAGCCAAGAAACCATAAGTAGAATCATGGGATAAATATACATATATGCATATATAGTTATATAATATATATTTTCAAAAAGGCAACTAAAAGGAATTGGGACTTCTTAGGGAATCAGATTATTTCAGACTACACGTTGTAATCTCCAGTACTGAATAGTTTTTCTCTAGTTTTTTTTGTTTTTGTGTTTTTAAGTGTGAATTAATGAGTACAAGTGATTGATGAATTTAGGCTTATTAACAAGTGTGAAAAAAGGAAAGTAGAAGTTTACAGATTTACTAATGTGACACAACCTGGTGATAAGAGGAGGACCTTGGTTTCCCCTTATTCTGTCCTTCTCTGTTAGCTGTTTTATTAAATAAGTTTAATCAGACCACATATAGCAGAAATGGGAAAGTGGTTATTTGCAAAGTCCGTGTCCTGCCAGACTGGCGCTGGAACAAGGTGAAATTTTGTCTCCAGCTCACGTCCACTCTCCCAGCTGCTGTCTCCACTTCATGCTCTACTCTAGACAAGTGGGCAGCTCCCGGATTTGACTGCCATAGACTGTGATTGGGCTGGGTTTGGTCATGTGCTAACTCCTAAACCAATCAGCTGGTTGAAAGAGATACAGGGTGCTGATTGATGATGGGGGGTAGAAGAGGCTCATGCACAAGAGGGGAGAGGTGTAGGATGGTGCCAGGGCACAGTTGTCTCCATCCCATGGTACTTAGCATGCAGAGAAATGGAGTGCCCTCACTACCCACTAACCATGTTTTGGGGCTGTGTGGAGGGTTGCTGTGCTGAGACCAGGGCCCTGCCTGATGAGTCTCGTTTGGTGCCACTGGCCTGTGTTGATTCAGAGAACTGGGTCTTGCTTTTCCCCACTGTCTTACTTGTTAAATCTTTATTTTGGAGGTGAATGTTTTGAGAGGCTCAGGGATATAATGATATAGGCTTTGGACACTTGCAATCTGTGAGAAGCCATGCTCTAAATCAGGGGTAGTCAACCTTTTATACCTACCACCCCTTTTTGTATCTTTGTTAGTAGTAAAATTTTCTAACCGCCCATTGGTTCCACAGTAATGGTGATTTATAAAGTAGGGAAGTAACTTTACTTTCTAAAATTTATAAAGCAGAGTTAACAGCAAGTTAAAGCATATAATAATAATTACTTACCAGGTACTTTATGTTGAATTTTTGCTAAATTTTGCAGAATAAATCTTTATAAAACAACTTACTATAGTTAAATCTTTTTTTATTTATACTTTGGTTGCTCTGCTACTGCCCACCATGAAAGCTGGAATGCCCACTAGTGGGCAGTAGGGACCAGGTTGACTACCATTGCTTTAAATGAACACAAGGAGTCATTTTATTTCAGCAGTGTGACAGTGAATCATTGTCAATCCCAGTCTACAAAGTTAAAAACATTGTTTTCTTAAAAGACCTTACAATGCAGTAAGTATTTATTGTCTGCTATCCTCTAGGCAATGGCTGGTTGTGTAGTACTTGCAGAATTATTCCACTCCAAAATTTTCTGAGTTTTGGGCATTTTCCATCTCTCTTTCTCTTTTTTTAATTTATTTTTTAATTTGTTGTGTTGACATGGTTTTGGGCATCCTTCTTCTCTGATGACCTTCTCTCTGCCACAGGGAATTGTTGGAGACCACATGTCGCCTGGCCAACACGTTGAAGAGGCATGGAGTTCATCGAGGGGACCGTGTGGCCATCTACATGTCTGTGTCCCCACTGGCTGTGGCTGCAATGCTTGCCTGTGCCAGGATTGGAGCTGTCCACACGGTCATCTTTGCTGGCTTCAGTGCACAGTCCTTGGCTGGGAGGATCAACGACGGTAAGCATGTGGGCAGGGGAAGGAGGGTGGAACCCCGAGTTCCCTGGTCCTTATTCCTTGGACTTAGAGTAGAGACATACATTAATAAAGTCACATAGACAAATGAGACACATCGCTGAATGAACAAATGAGCTGAGATCTGAGTGTGTTGGATTTAACCAGCTGAGGAAGGGAAGGAAGATTCCAGGTGGAGGGAACAGCATAGGTACCAGCTGACTGGTGGGAGGAACACAAAGTGGTGAGCCCTGGAGTAGGCTAGTATGGTTGCAGAGGGGAAGAGAAGAAACTGGTAAGGTGAGATGAAGCTGGGTGTACAGGGAGGGTCCCTCAGTCATAGCTGAAAGCCTTCCATTGTGAAAATTGATGGGGGACCATCTCTAGAGGTCTACAGTCAGGAATGGGAGTTTGTGAGGGATCTTTAAGGCTTTCTGTCTGCAGGTGGGTCAGAATTTCCTGGACAGTGTGCAGAACAATATCATTTCCTTTTTTGGGTGTCAGAGAGCCCAGTGTTTGGATAGTACCCCTGTCCATGCACTCTGAACCCTGCTCCAGTGACATTCTAGACAGAGTTCAGCTCCCCAAGGAGTGTGCCAAAATTCTGGGGGCCATCAGAGTTCTTTGTCTCATAGAAGACTTGCCTCTGAGTAATGAACAGAGCTAAAGGTTGGAGTTCACAGGCTCTTGCTGACCACTCTCTTTAGAAAAGGCTGATATTGACTGACCGGTGGTGGCACAGTAAATAGAGTGTTGACTTGAGATGCTGAGGACCCAGGTTTGAAACACTGAGGTCGCTGGCTTGAGCACAGGCTCACTAGCTTGAGTGCGGGGTCACCAGCTTGAGCATGGGATCATCGACATAATTCCATGGTCTCTACTGGCTTGAGCTGAAGATCGCTGGTTTGAGCTCAAGGTCACTGGCTTGAGCAAGGGGTCACTGGCTCAGCTGGAGCACTGTGGCCAAGGCACATATGAAAAGCAATCAATGAACAACTAAAGTGATGCAACTACGAGTTGATGCTTCTCATCTCTCTCCCTGACTTGTTTGTCTCTCTCTCTCAATTTCTCTCTCATTTCCTCTTGCTGAAAAAAAAAAGAAAAAAAAAGGCTGGTAAGCCTTTCCACTCCCTTTCATTGTTTTCTCCTCTGTGTCCAAGTATTGGTGCTGCCACCTCTTTTTTCTCTCTCTCTCTCAACTCTGTAGTGCTCACTATCTTTCAGGGCCTTTGACTTAACATAAATACTGTAATATTCTTACTATTTTTCCCTTTTCTATTGCAATTGTAATGATTTTAAAATGTACCATTTTGTGGCATTAAGTACTGTATTTCCCCATGTATAAGATGCTTCCATGTATAAGATGCATCTTAATTTTGGGGCCCGAAATTTGAAAAAAAAATGTATTACATAAAGTTATTGAACTTAAGTTTTATTCATCATAAAATTCATACAACTCCTCATCACTGTCAAAACTCCCATCCATTAGCTTGTCCTCATCTGTCTGATGATGAATCACTGTCTTCATATATTGCCTTGTCCTCAGTTCCATCTATGGCATTTGAAATGCCACACTTCTTTTTTTTTTAATTTTTATTAATTTTAATGGGGTGACATCAATAAATCAGGGTACATATATTCAAAGAAAACATGTCCAGGCTATCGTGTCATCCAGTTATGTTGCATACCCATCACCCAAAGTCAGATTGTCCTCTGTCACCTTCTTGCCACACTTCTTAAATGACTTGACAATGATCTCAATCTTGATATTATCCCAGGATCTTTTCACCCAGGTACAAACTTCTCCTATAGTTGGTTTCTTCATTCTTCCTGCTGGTGTCATATTGTCCCCAAAATACTTCATTTGTTCCATTCATCTCGGCAGCTTTGAAGGGTTTGTTGATGCTGACATCAGGTGGTTGGAGTTGGGATGTCAAGGGTCCAGGTATGACAGCAGGTTTTGTTTTTTGCTCTGCGGCAATCTTTGTGTGTTTTTGTTATGTGTGCCCTGAACTAATCAAGCACCAATAGGGCAGGTTTGCATAAGAGCCGACCTGATCTTCTTCTTCAAAGTTTCTCAAACCGGATCTTTATTCCATCCTGATCCATCCAACCCTTGTCATGAACATGGACAACCACTCCTCGAGGAATGTCTTCTTTTGGCATTGTTTTGCGTTTGAAAATCAGCATGGGACGCAGCTTGGTTCCGTCGGCACAACCAGCTAGGACAGCTGTACAATGGCTCTTTTCATGTCCACTTGTCTTCACAGTTACAGTTTCCACCCCCTTCGTATCAGTAGTTCTGTTACTTGGGACATCAAATTGAAGGGGGACTTCATCCATATTTGCAATCTGTCCCAACTCAAACTGATGTGTCTTCTGACATTGAATGACAAAACCATGAAATTCAAGGACCTTCTGCTCATAGCTTTCAGGCATCTTTTGGTTAAGTCTGGTGCATGTACACATACTTAGTCCATTCCGTTTCATGAACCTGAAGCACCAATTGTGTCCTCCTTTGAAATCAGTAACTTCTTTTTCATCAGCAATTCTTCTTGCCTCATGCTGAACCATCTTTGTGGACACGGGAATTCTAACTGCCCTTTGCTCTTCAATCCATAGCTTCATTTCCCTCTCTACATCAGGCCATTTTGCTAACCTGCCTCTCATGGCCTTCTTCTGCTGTGGTGTTTTCAGTAGGGTTTCTTCTTCCTGTAGCCAGCCTCGGATTGATTTCTCAGTTGGAGGAGGACCAAACTTACATTCAGCAGCATGATTTCCAATCACTTTTGCAAACTGGATCGCTTTTAACTTGAATTCAGCACTGAACGAAAATCTTTTCTGAGCCATTTTTGGGCAGAAGGTGGCAAAACGTAATATACCATAATATACCGGTAACAAGTGCGATACAATGAGCGCAAAGACAACAAGTGCGAAAAAGCGGGAAATGCAAGTAAAAAAATCTATAACAACTTTATAAGACGCACCCACCCAGTTTTTAGACCCCAAAATTTTTCAGAAAAGGGTGGGTCTTATACATGGGGAAATACGGTACATTCACAATGTTGTGCAAGCATCAGCATTATCTTTATCTCTTCCAGAACCACTTCCTCACTCCAGATGGACTCTTCATATCCATTAAGCATGCACTCCCCTGCATCCCCCTCAACCCAGCCTCTGACAACCACTTATCTGTTTTCTCTATATATAATTTGCCTATTCTGGACATTTCATATAAATGAACTCACAGTATGTGGCCTTCTGTGTCTAGCTTCTTCCGCTAAGCATAATGTGTTTAAGGTTGGAATGTGTATCAGTACTGCATTTTTTGTGGCTGAAGAATGTTTCACTATATTGCTATACCACATTTTGTTTAACCATGCATCTGTTGATGGACATTTGAGTTGTTTACACTTTTTGGCTATAGTGAATAGAACTGCTGTGAATGTCTGTGTACAAAAACACCTGCTTTGACTAGTTGAGTATATACCTAGGTATGGAATTTCTGGCTTAAATGATGATTCTGTGTTTCACTTACTGAGGAACTGCAATCCTGTTTTCCAAAGGAGCTGGTCTGTTTCCCATTCTGACCAGCAATGTATGATGGTTTCAAGTTCTCAAAATTCTGATCAATGCTTGTTATTTTCCCGGGGGGGTTTTTTGTTTGTTTGTTTTTTGTATTTTTCTGAAGCTGGTAACGGGGAGGCAGTCAGACAGACTCCCACATGCGCCTGACTGGAATCCACCCGTCATGCTCACCAGGGGGTGATGCTCTGCCCACCTGGGGGCATTGCTCTGTTGCAACCAGAGCTACTCTAGCGCCTGAGGCAGAGGCCACAGAGCCATCCCCAGCGCCTGGGCCATCTTTGCTCCAATAGAGCCTTGGCTGTGGGAGGGGAAGAGAGAGACAGAGAGGAGGAGGGGTGGAGAAGCAGATGGGTGCTTCTCCTTTGTGCCCTGGCCTGGAATCGAACCCGGGACTTCCGCACGCCAGGCCGACACTCTACCACTGAGCCAACCAGCCAGGGCCATTATTTTCCGTTTTTTTAAAAAAATGTTATACCTATTCTAATGGGTATGAAATGGTATTAGCATTGTGGTTTTGATTTGCAGTTTTGGAATGACTAATATCATTGAGCATCTTTCAAGTGCTCGTTGTCCATTGTTGTTTTCTTTGGAGCAAAGTACTTTCCCCATTTTTTATTGGTTGTGTATTGTTTTGTTGTTGAATTGTGAGTGTTCTCTATATATTCTGGATACAAGACTTTTATAGATATGTAATTTTCTGTTATTTTATTCCATTCTGTGAGTTTTCTTTTCACCCTTTCTGATAGTGCACAAAACTTTTAAAATTGTGATGAAATCCAATTCATTTTTTCTTTTGTTGTTTGTGCTTTTGCTGTATTTTTTTAACGAATCCAATGTCATGAAGATCTGCCTCTATATTTTCTTCTAAGAGATTTGTAGTTTTAGCTTTTACATTTGGATCTTTGACCCATTTTGAGTTAATTTTGTATGAAATAAAAAATAATGACCTGACTTTATTCTTTGACCTGTGGCTATCCAGGGGACCAGTGCCCTGTGTTGAAGAGGCTATGTTTTCACCCATTGAATGTCTTGGCACCCTTGTGACCATATTTGTAAGGGATTATTTCTAAGATCTCTGTTCTGTTCTATTGCTCTAAATGTCTGTCCTTACTCTAGTACCAAATGGTTTGATACAAGCTTTGTAGTAAGTTTTGAAATCAAATGTGAGTCTTCCAGCTTTGTATTCTTTTTTCAAGATTGCTTTGGTGGTTATTATTTGTCCCTTGCGTTTTCATATTCATTTTATGATCAACTTTTCCATTTCTGCAAAAAGGACTATTAGATTCTGGGAATTTAGCACAAGGGGATTTAGTAGCTGGATACTGGGGCAGTGCCCAGACCACAGGAATCCTGAACAACCATGCCACGGGAAGGCAGGAGCTGAGGCTCTGAGAGCCTTAGTAGGGGACACCACTATAAATTTGCTCCAGAACTTTGTCATTACAATTCCCAGTACTCTTCAGTCTCTGTGTCTAGCTATTCAGATGTCAGGTTCCTGGGAGCTGGACTCTGGGGACGAGTGTATGCTCTCGGGTCAGTGAGGGAGTGCTCTGTATGGCTGTGTAATTGTTGCTGAGTAATATTTTGGTGTGTAATAAACTACCGCACAACTTAGAGCTTATAGTTTATGATTCTGTGGGGCAGGAGTCAGATGGGCACAGGGAATGGCTTTTCTCTGTTCCATGATGTGTGGGGTGTCAGCTGGGTTGGCTTGAACAGTGGGGGCTGCTAGTCAGGCATTGTTTTCTCTTTGTGTGGCACTTTCCACTTGAGTGATGGGTGCTTCCTCACAGTGTGGCAGCCTCAGGCAGCCAGACTGTCACACAGTGCTGCATGGCTCCAGGATAGAGGAAGTGGACACTGCCAATTGTCCTGAAGGCCCAGCCCAGAATACACGTGGCATCATTTTAGCTATTCTCCAGTGGTCAAAGCAGTCTAGCCATTCCAAATTCAAGAGAATAGGACCTAGACCAGGGGTCTCAAACTCGTGGCCCATGGGCCGCATGCGGCCCGCCGAACAATTTTGTGCGGCCCGCAGACTGTTTTCAACTGCAGTGAGAAAAGTGTTGCGTAACAGTTGCCTTTTGTAGACCTAGTGCGGCCCGCCGAACAGCTGTGATCTTGCTCTGCGGCCCACATGCTGAGTTGAGTTTGAGACCCCTGACCTAGACCCTACTTCTCCATAAGAAGTAGAATGAGACCAGGTCAAGAATTTACAGCTATCTTTAATCTGCCCCTGGGAGGGAGGGAGTGTGAGCATGGCCACCAGGGTCTCACCATGAGTTGGGTGGCCACCTCAGGTAGTATGTACTATTTTCGAGTTCTGGTCCCCTGGCCTGGCTTCCAGGTTCTGACCACTCCTTCCTTTATTCTCTTGCTTTAGGGGGACGAAGACTGGAGAGAGAGGGAAGTGTGATAGCGGGGAAAGGGGTATCAGGAGAATGGCTCAGGAGAGGCTGTGGAGCCAGAATAATGGCCCATAGAGCTGTCTACTGCCTGAGCCCCCAGAAGCTGTGACTGTGTTATCTAATGTGGCAGAAGGGCTGTGCAGATATAATGTTCCTTAAAATGGAGAAATTATTCAGGTGGGCCAATCTAGTCACATAAGCCCTTAAAAAGAGAAAACTTCCTCCAGCTGGAGGCAGAAGACATGTGGCAGAGGAGAGATCAGAGAGGCTCAGAGGGTGAAAAGGCTTGACTTACCTTTGCTGGCTTTGAAGGTACCGGGGTCACAAGCCCGGGGATGTAGATAGCTCTTGAAGCTGCCAATGACCACTGGCTGACAGCAAGGACATAGGGCCCTCAGTCCTGTAGTCACAGGGAACTGAGTTCTGCCGACACCCTGAATGAGATTGGAAGCAGGTCCCCCGAGAGCTTCGAAATGAGAACCCGGCCCCCTGATACCTTGATTTTGGCCTTGAGACTCTTAGGACCGAACCCGGTGGAGTTTACCTGTACTACAGAACTGTGAGCTAAAATATTAGTGTTCTGGCCTGACCTGTGGTGGCGCAGTGGATAGAGTGTCAACCTGGAATGTGGAGGTCCCAGGTTTAAAACCCTGAGGTCACTGGCTTGAGCACAGGCTCACCAGCTTGAGTGAGGGGTCACTGGCTTGAGCGTGGGATCACA
Organism: Saccopteryx bilineata; assembly: GCF_036850765.1. NCBI lineage: Eukaryota > Metazoa > Chordata > Mammalia > Chiroptera > Emballonuridae > Saccopteryx > Saccopteryx bilineata. The sequence goes on from NC_089495.1 coordinate 163,345,481, forward strand.
GACATGACCCCATAATTACTGTCTTGAGCCCAAAGGTTGCTGTCTTGAGCCCAAGGTCACTGGCTTAAGCAAAGGGTCATGGGCTCCGCTATAGCCTCCCAGTCAAGGCACATAAGAGAAGCAATCAATGAACAACTAAGGTGCTGTAATAAAGAATTAATGCTTCTCACCTCTCTCCCTTCTGGTCTGTTCCTGTTTTTCTGTCTGTCTGTCTGTCTGTCTCTCTCTCTCATTAAAAAAACCAAACACGATAATAATAATGTTCTGATTTGTGGTAATTGGCTATGGAAAGCATAGAAAACTAATACAGATGCTGATACCCTGCTCAGAACCAGGAAGGGAAATCAACTCCTCCAAGAGAAAGCATCAGGTTGATCCTGCCTGCGCCCAGATGCCATGCACTCGCTCTGTGCCCCTGCCCATCTACAGGGAGCCACAAGGCGATATGTGGTCCCCACACAGCTCCTGGGGCTGTGGGAGGCTGAGGAGGAGCTAAAACCCACGTAATAGGATTCTAGCATGTTGGATGGGCCAGGCCAGTGTTTTCTCTTGGGGATGGGGAGGTTCCTGGAGAAGGGTCCCTTTGCACCTGCTAGATCATCTCCCTTCTTTCTCCTCAGGGAGCTCACATGGAGCAGTCTTAGCTCTGGGAGTCATAGGCTTGGAGAGGCTCTGACAGGCTCTACCCAACATAATTTGTTTTCATAAAGTGACTGATGTCAAGGCCTGAGGAGGCGAAGGGCCCCAGGTATGCAGAGCCAGATGGCACTGCCTGGGCACCCAGGAAGTCTAGATTATCTCTGTGACCCCTGTATGATTATGCTGACTCATCCAGCTGCAAAGGCCTGTCCAGAGAATTCTTCAGTGGCCCTCAAAGCAACGTCATTTCCGGGTTCTTAGAAAGAAGAAAGAATGTGAATACAGACCCCGAGACGAGAGTTTCAGCTCATTTAGGAAGTGGTCCTGGGAAGTGCTGTGGGGCGGTGGGGGTGAGGCTGGGAAGAGGAGTCAGGTAAGACCAGCTTTCACAGTGGGTGACCCGAACTCAGTCCCACAGGGAGACCCTCTAGGTGATGGAACCATGTGTCAGGATAGCCTCCCACCCAGGGCCAGGGGATGGGGGTACTCATGCTCCAACTCTTGAGAGTTATTTGTTAAGGGCTGCTGGAGTTGGAGTAATTCCCCGGCACTTCTGCCTGTGGCTCCCCCCCAAAAAAAGCCCTTGATGCAGAGTGATGTGCTCAGCTCTTCTTTAGGGAACCATATAAAAACCCACTGTAGCCTGATTCTTCCAGGTCATCCAAGTCAAGGCACAGTGTAGAGGGTCATTTCTCTGTGGTCCTGAGGCCTAGTTGTGTCTGTACCTGATTTCCCTGCTGTGGGCCTCCCCCTGGGTTGACCATGGACACTCCAGTCAGTCTGGCATTGCCCTGGGCCTGGCTGAGCCTGGTTGGGTCACTGAAGAGCAGGTGTGGAGCCTGCAGGGCCTTCACTGAAGGGGAGGGTGGGGCCAACAGCTCCCGGCATCCACCTGGGCTGTGGCCTCTGGTCTTCGGCAGTTTGGCCCTGGATGGAGCAGGGGCCACACAGAACACGTTGGCGCTTGGCCTCTGCCTTCTGGTGGCTGTGGCAGGGGTCATTGTGCTCACTGTGAGGGCCTCTCACCTGGGAAAGCCTCCAGGGCAGGTAGGAAAGGATGGTGGAAGGCTGGAAGAGTTCAGAGTTACTTATCTCCAGTTTCTTCCTGCTGCTCTTCAGACCTGGGAAAAGGTCTGGCACTTCTGTGTTCTGCACAAAGATTGCAAAGTAGGCTCATCTTTCACTTTTTGGTTGACCCTTTTACTTGATGTTCGACCTTCCTATGCCTGGAATGTGTGGCTGCCACTGTGGGCTGTGAGGGTCAAGGTGGGGAAGAAACTAATCAGAAATGTTTATTCTCTGTTAGCAAAGTGCAAGGTAGTTATCACCTTCAACCAAGTACTGCGGGGAGGGCGCGTGGTGGAGCTGAAGAAGATAGTGGATGAAGCTGTGAAGCTCTGCCCAACCGTCCAGCATGTCCTGGTGGCCCACAGGACAGACAACAAGGTCCACATGGGGCATCTGGATATCCCCCTCGAGCAGGTACTGTTTGAGGAGGAGAGGTTATTACTGGGTTAACTGGGTCTAGGTCTTGTCAGATTGTGGTTTTGAATCTGGGACCCCCAGGGGTGTCTAGGGTTCCCTGTTCCCCTGTGGTATTTGAAGGGCTTTCATCCTGGTTGGGAAGATGGAGCTCAAATACCACAAAAATAGTGAAACAATTAATGTAACAAATGGCTAGACCAGGGGTCAGGAACCTTTTTGGCTGAGAGAGCCATGAACACCGCATATTTTAAAATGTAATTCCGTGAGAGCCATACAACGACCCATGTATGTTGTGTGCTATCCAGTAAAAATTTGGTGTTGTCCCGGAGGACAGCTGTGATTGGCTCCAGCCACCTGCAACCATGAACATGAGCGGTAGGAAATGAATGAATTATAATACATGGCCCTGGCCAGTTGGCTCAGTGGTAGAACGTCGGCCTCGCATGCAGGAGTCCCGGGTTCGATTCCCGGCCAGGGCACACAAGAGAAGCACCCATCTGCTTCTCCACCCCTCCCCCTCTCCTTCCTCTCTGTCTCTCTCTTCCCCTCCCGCAGCCGAGGCTCCATTGTAGCAAAGATTGCCGGGGCACTGAGGATAACTCTGTGGCCTCTGCCTCAGGCGCTAGAATGACTCTGGATGCAGCAGAGCGACGCCCCAGGGGGGCAGAGCATCACCCCTTGGTGGGCATGCCAGGTGGATCCCGGTCGGGCGCATGTGGGAGTCTGTCTGACTGCCTCCCCGTTTCCAGCTTCGGAAAAATGAAAATAAATAAATAAATAAATAAATTGTAATACATGAGAATGTTTTATATTTTTAACGTTATTATTATTAATGATTTGTCTGTGAGCCAGATGCAGCCATCAAAAGAGCCACATCTGGCTTGCAAGCCATAGGTTCCTGACCCCTGAACTAGACTAATTCTCTTAGGTGTTCTCTGCATCTGGAATTGAATGTGGGGAGGCCAGAGAACATGCACTCTTTCCCAGGCTGCCAGGCCTGGCAGCAGCCGGGGAGAGGTGTTCTCAGGGAGGCCAAATGGACAGGAGAGGCTCACTGTCCTGAGGGGGGTGTTTTTGTCTTCTCCCTTACAGGAAATGGCCAAGGAGGACCCTGTGTGTGCCCCAGAGAGCATGGGCAGTGAGGACATGCTGTTTCTGCTGTATACCTCCGGGAGCACCGGGATGCCCAAAGGCCTCGTGCACACCCAGGCGGGCTACCTGCTGTACTCGGCCGTGACGCACCGGGTATGGCCTTGGCTGTGGGTCGAGGGTGGGAGGTTCTCGCCTCCCTGGTGGAAATGGGCAGAGGGCCAGATGGGGCTGGATTTAGTGCTAGTGCTCCTGCTGCTGTAAAGCAGTGCCTGTGGGTGTGAGGGCTCCTGCTTTTCCTCAGCACTCAGGAGCAGGGCTGCCGTGGGTTGTGCCACTAGTGCAGTGGAGTGTGTTGGTAGGGGTGCCATGTTCCTGTCCTTGCTGAAGGAGCCCAGACCCCAAGCCGGGGTCTCACTGCTGGTCTTTATCCCTTTGCACCCGCGCCTGTGTTGTGCATTGGCTTGAAGGCCTGCAGGAACCAGGCGCTCATGGCTCTGATGCGCTCACAGGCAGGGCCACATCTGATGCTCTGGCCCTGGACATTTTGGCCTCTGGGCCCCTTCCTCTATAAAAAAAAATGTTAAGAATTATATTTTGCAATGGCATTGATATAAGGATGACTTTATTAGTATTATATATTAAAACATTTTCTTTTACTTAAAAGATCATTTTATTTTCTTATGACTTTAAAAGAATATAAACTTTTTTGGGGCCCCTAAAAGTATTGTGATCTCTAGATCCTGCTCGATGGAACCATATTTTAAAAGTAAAAGTATTTACTTTTATAAAGAAACTTAAATTTAGTACCTGGGAATTATATTACAGTGAGCCATCTTTAGGGTTTATAAAGCAAATGCTATGACATGTTTTTTTTTATTTCAATAAATAAATTTAGACATCTTCTCACTTAAATGGGGGGGGGATTGCAGTTTAACATGGTTCCCTTGGAAACTGGCTGACCCTTTCCAGGTAGGGTTGGGTTTTGATATACTCTGTGTGGACCAGACTTTCTCCTTTGCAAAAGGCAAAACTCCGCTCCGGCAGGTGCCAGCAGGAAAGGGAACTGTCTGGCCAGGTGACTAGAAAGCCCAGGCCCATCCAAGCAGGGCTGGGGCACCGACCTGGGCAGTGGTATCCGCCCTGCCTCGGGCCTCTTCTGTGCCCATGACTGCAGCTTTACCATCGTGTGTTTTTCTTTCTCTAGCTGTCACCTGATGTGCAAACATAGGTCCTATAGCTTACTTTTGCCCCTGGCTTTTTTTTATATGTCTTTTAAGCCTTTTATAAGCTATCAGTTTCCCCTCTGTCCCTTCCATCTGCTTGAACTTTGTTGCAGCGCCTGGCCACTCATCCCTCTCTTTTGTGTTTCCTGAGAAGGGCGTTAGATCCGAAATGGGATCAGGCTCAGGCCGGACCCATTGGTAAGGATGAGGGAGACACCCATCTCTCCTCTCAGGTGCTTAGAAGCTGATAATGCTTTTCTTGATCTTTTTTACTTTACTATATATTTTTTAAGTTTTTAAGGGATTTAAAAAATTGTGGCATAACTGGTGTTCTTCAACCACCAGTCCGTGGACTGGTGCCAGTCTGCCAGAAATTTTGTTATTACGTGAAGGTGGTGAGCACTTTTGTGGATGGGCATGACATTTCTGGTGGACTGGCAGTTGAAAAACACTGATACAACTTAATGCAGAAAGATGCCCTTATACGTACCACTAGATAAAGTGTTGCCTGTGCGTACATGTGCACATGGGGCATCTTCAGCCCCCAGCAAGATCCCTAGTGTGATCTCCGCATGCAGATTGGTGCTGTGGAGCTGGGGCTCCCCAGTGTACACTCTGAGGTCTGGATTCTTTCGCTGTGCTCTGCGAGAGTCCGTGTTATTGCTTGTACCAGTAACTCTTGTCTTTTCCCTTACTCTAACTCCGCTGTCAGACAATGGAGCAGCTGTTATAGAACACGCTTAGTGACATGTGTGAATGTGGGTTCATAGGCTTCTGACAGCCTGTCCTGTTTCTGCAGCTTGTGTTTGACTACCGGCCAGGGGACGTCTTTGGCTGTGTGGCTGACATCGGCTGGATCACTGGACACAGCTATGTGGTGTATGGGCCCCTCTGCAATGGAGCAACCAGTGTCCTTTTTGAGAGTACCCCAGTTTACCCTGATGCTGGTGAGGCCTGGAACTCAAATAGGGTCCTTTGGGGGGAGCTTGAGGAAGGAGGAAAGGTTCACAGGAGCGGGGAGTAGAGGCCTTCACTTTGGCCTGGCTGTGGTGCGTGGTCCCATGGCGTAGTTGCTGAGCCATGGGCCCTGCCAGGTGGGCCAGAGCTAGGCCTCAGCCACAGGGAGATTGGATGAACGACAGAAGAGGCTCTAACTTGGTACTTGAAGCCATCTCAGGACCACTCACTCCAGGCTTCAGCTTAAACTACCTGCCTCAGGCCTTCCCCTGAGCCCTGTCCCTCTTACCTCTGTGGAAACCTGACCAGATCCAGACCTTCCTTAAAGCCCAGGCCAACTGTCAGCTTCCTCTGGTCCCCAGATGGAGGGGGTTTTCTGCAGCCTGCTACCTGTTCCGTGAGAGTGAGTCATGTGTAGCCTGGAACCACCTCCAGGAATTGATTTCACTTGGAAGACGGGATCTTCCTCCCACACAGCACAGTGTCTCCAAGTATTTCTTTTAATGTACTCCAGTGGTGGTGGCCCTGACAGACAGCTCTTGCCCAAGCATCCCACAGCACTCACAGCTATGTGTGTGGGATGTCCCTGTCACCTCCCCTTGCTCCTCTCCAGCCTCCTGGTAGCACTGGATGCTCTTTAGGAAGAATAGGTAGGGGAGAGGGGGCATAGCTAGGGATTAAGAGCCATGTCTTAGGTATGGCCACTTCAACCTCTTGAAGCACAGCTTCCTGTCTGCAGAGCAGTGGTGGTGAGTTGAGGGTGGAGGGCTTATGGGAAATGAGGTGAATGCATGCCAGATAGTCTCCCTGCTCCCTGGGACGCATATGTTTGTGGCCTGTCTACAATGTGTCACCACTTCAGAGACCATTTAAGTGCAACTGAATGTAAGTTCTATTTAATGCTACATGGGTTATTTATTATTATTTTGTTTTAGTGAGAAAGAGAGAGAGGGACAGACAGATTGGAAGGGAGAGAGATGAGCTTGTTGTGGCACGTTAGTTGATCGTTGATTGCTTTTTCATATGTGCCTTGACCAGGGCATTTCAGCTGAGCCAGAGACCCCTTGCTCAAGCCAGCAACCTTTGGGCTCAAGCCAGCGACCATGGTGTCATGTCTATGATCCCATGCTCAAGCCGGCAACCTTGGAGTTTCGAACCTAGGTCCTCAGCATCCCAGGTTGATGCTCTATCCACTGTGCCACCGCCTGGTCAGGCTAAAATAGTTTTATTTATTGATTGATTTGAGAGAAACATGGATTCATGGATTTGTTGTTCCACGTATTTATGCATTCATTGGTTGAATCTTATATGTGCCCTGACCAGGGATTGAACCCACAACCTTGAAGTATTGGGACCATGCTCCAACCAAGTTACCCGGCTACACGGGTTATTTTTAAATTTACAGTAACATCTTTCTAACTGATTGCTTCACTGTATCATTCAGGGTACACTACGTGGGTGTAACTGTCCAGAGCCAGCCTGAAGGGGGGGTGTGTGCCGGGGGATGGCTGGCACAGGGAACCCCTTCCCAGAGGTGTCCCTGCCCAGCCCGTGATGGGTGTTGAGTTCTGTTTTTGTAAACAGTGCAGGTATTTGCATGTATCCAGTGTCCAGTATTGTTGACTGATTGATAATTAGGTTAAAGTAGATGCTGTCACCTGACCAGGTGGTGACTCAGTGGACAGAGCAGAACTGGGATGCAGAGGACCCAGGTTCGAGACCCCGAGGTCACCAGCTTGAGCGCGGGCTCATCTGGTTTGAGCAAAAGCTCACCAGCTTGGACCCAAGGTCGCTGGCTTGAGCAAGGGGTTACTCGGCCTGCTGAAGGCCCACGGTCAAGGCACATATGAGAAAGCAATCAATGAACAACTAAGATGTCGCAATGAAAAACTGATGATTGATGCTTCTCATCTCTCTCTGTTCCCGTCTGTCTGTCCCTATTTATCCCTCTCTCTGACTCTCTCTCTGTCTCTGTAAAAAAAATTAAAAATAAATAAATAAAGTAGACGCTGTCTGGCAGGCTGTGAGACTAACTGAATTGGGGCTTTTCCGTAGGTCGGTATTGGGAGACGGTGCAGAGGTTGAAGATCAATCAGTTCTATGGTGCACCGACGGCTTTCCGGCTGCTGCTGAAATATGGAGACAGCTGGGTGAGGAAGTATGACCGCTCGTCCCTGCGGACTCTGGGGTCAGGTGAGCACCGCCCTGCAGCCCGAGAGGGGGTGCATGTTGTCCATCCAAGCCACTGCAGGCTCTGAATGTTTTCATCATGAAAGTTACATGTCCATGTCTGTGCTGACGTCAAACAAGGCCAGGCCGCGTCAAACCGGAAGCGGAGGCCTGCCAGTCCCTGCCCAGAGCCCACAGCCATTAACAGTTTGGCGCACAGCATTCCAGATGCTCTCTGTGCCCATCTTTGTCACGGGCTTTGTCTGTCCTTACTGTGAACCTTACCAGCTGCAGAAGGTGGGGCCTGAGCCCTTTCTCTGGCGGTTGCCCCGTGGAGGCCAGCTGCTGTTCACAGAGCACTCCCGTGATGCCGCATGGTGATAAATGTCATTCTGTGCTGCACTGCTCTCACTTCATCTATTTCCTGGCAGGTGGTTGTGAGATCACAGGTTATCTCCATTTTTAGTCTTGATAGAAGCTGCCAAGTCACAGGAAAGCTTTTGGGACAGGTGAGATGGGGTTAGTTCAGAGGGTCCTGGGGAGCCCTGCCTGTTCTCCCTGCTTTTCCTGATGTGTTTCGTTTCTGCCCCGACACGTGTTGTCAGGTGTGGTCAGGAGGGAACACCAGGCGGGAGGCCCTCCGTGCTCCTTGCTGAACACACAGATCTGCTTGGTGGTTTTTCACGGGATGTCTTTCTGCCAGCTTTGTCTGTGGAAGAGGGAGCTCAGCGATGGTGTGTCCCTGTCATTTGTCAGGATGAGGGTGCGCAGTGCTGGTGCAGGACTCGGGGCCCTGGTCTGCCCTGCCCCCCTTGCCTACAGGGCCTGCTGCTCCTCCTACTCTAGTACCCTGACCCTCCTGCAGGCCTGTCTCTGTGCTGCTGCTTGTGGGGATTGCCTCGGCTGCTCTGGACCTTGGGCTTTTGGCTGTCGGGTGAACTGTGTGCTTTGTACCTGAGCAGGGCCAGCTCGGTGCCGAGCTCTGGCTGTGCTCATAGCTCAGGACCATTCTAGGCACTGGATTGGCCCTCACAGCACTGCAGGCTTTGGCTGTGCTGACTTCCTTTAATCTTGCCTGTCAGCAAAATCTGGGTCACTCCAGACTTCTACCCCAAGATAAATATTTCTCAAAAGAATTTTTTTAACTTTCAGTTTTTTAAGTAGCACATAGGTACAATATAATTGTAAAATGCTAAACTTGGTGACTTATGGCGAAAGCTGATGTCCTCCCTGAGTGCTGCTCCAGGGGACCTGCTGCGTGCCTGCCTTCTAGTACGTTCTCCAAAGGTACATTCCTCTGCAAAGACTCAGCTCAGCTCGGAGGCGGTACTTTATCATGAACGCGATCACACTATACTATTATAATGTGTTTATTTTAAATTAGCAATAGGCAGAGCTTTCCATATGGTTCCGCCACGTTGTTTGACAACTTGCTCACACGCTCCTGTGTGTGTTGCTGTGGTCCTGGTAGTCGTGTCCCTGTGGTTGGCTATTGGGGCTGTTGGCGGTTTAGAGCTACAGGGGCATCTTCCTGCCTCCTGTGGGCATGCATGAGTGCAGCGGCAATACAACACCCAACCGCCCGCCTGACCAGCATGGAAGACCCCAGTCAGGGCAGGCCTTGGTTCACTGCTGCATTCTGGGTGGTCCTGAGCAAAAGGCAACCAGCAAAAGAGTATTTTAGCAACAGGTTTATGTCTAAACCTGCAAGTTCTGGCTGAATGCTAGTCTGGTGTGGGTGTTTCATTAGTGTTGTATCATCGTGTTAGGATTTCAACATAAATGTGGGAGGCATACATATATATTCAGGCCACAGCAGGTAGATGCTGAGAATCAGCAGTAGAGTCATAGGGTATAAGCACTTTTCCATTTTCTATTGAGGTGTAAAATACAGTGAAGTGCACAGATGTCAGGTTCAGCTTGAGAACTACTTATATATATTACCACACTCAGATCAAGCCATAGACATTTCCAGTCCCTGGTCTGGAGCCCTCAGATATGGCTGCTCTCAGCATGGGTTGATTTGCTTGTTCTTGGGCTTCATATACATGGTTTGTGCTGCCTGCATTCTCTCGTGCCTGCTGCATTTGCTTGGAGCTGTGACTCAGAGGTTCGTCCCTGATGGGCATCCTGGTGGCTTATACTCCCTTTCACACTGTGTAATATTTTACTGCATGAATAGACCACTTTATTTCTTCATTCCACTCTTGGTGGATAGTGTTTTAGTTTTCGGCCACTGTGAACATTCTTGTATGTGTCCCATTTTCAATGGACGGAGGCCCTCATTTTTATGGGGTGTGTGCCAGGAGTGACATTTTTGAGTAATAACATAAATTTATATTAACTTTAGCGTAACCTTCCCCAAACAGTTGACCAAAGTAGTTGTGTAGGGTGTATGCATTTTTAAATATTAAGAGAAATACCCAAATTGTTCCCTAGACTTGCGGTCCTAAGTTACATTCCTGCAATGCATGTGGTAGTCTTTTTCCTACATTCCTGTCCATTTTTTAATTTTTGACCCTCCAGTGGTGAAACTCTCTCATTATTATTTGTATTTCTTTGCCGTCCATAACGCGACAGATCTCACTGCTTTTTCAAACCTCCTTTTACGCCCTTCAGGAAAATTATACAGCTGTTTCCTCTTAACAATCTGCTCCTTTTGGTTTCATGTATATTGAAGTCTCTTAGTATTTTTTCTTCTTTCATGTGTCGTTTAGTGGGAGAACCAATCAACCGGGAGGCCTGGGAGTGGCTCCACAATGTGGTGGGGGACCGCAGATGCACCCTGGTGGACACCTGGTGGCAGACAGGTGAGAGCACCTCCCAGGAGGCGGGGTCAGGGCACCGGCTCACCAGGTGGGCCCCTCCTGCAGCAGCCGTGCTCGCACGTCAGCGCCCTGAGCACACACAGCTCAGCGCCACGTGTGGGGCTCAGACATGAGGCTGTGATCCCGCACTGCAAATGCCTCGGCCCTCAGCAGACGTGCTTGCGGGAAGCCTGGTGTGGAGCTCCGAGGCAGAGCCTGGCTCCGCAGCGAGTTCTCTGAGCCTTGGTTTCCTCACCTGTAAAATTGGAGTGGTCCCTCCAGGCCCCGGATGAGGAAGGAATGAAATGATGTCACTAGAGCATGTTGTCCACCCTCCAACATGTCGTTGAGCACTCACTGAATGCTCACGTTCCTCATAGGGCTGCTGTCCGAATGCAAGTCCGTGTGATGAGGGTGAGCCCTGTTGTTTATGGGACTCTTAAGTTTAAGTCTGAATTTTAGTGGGCAAAGGAGTTCCTGTGGTGTTTGGTTTAGCTCTGCTCCCTCTTCTTGGGTGTCTGACTTACTAGGATGTTTGGAGCAAGAGAGCACCACTGCGGTAACTGGGGTCTTGTCTTCCTGGAAGCCAGAAGGTGGGACGTCCCTTAATGGCTCATCCTCGTCCACTTGGGGGGTACAGGACTAAGATTACCGCTGAGTCTCATGGGGTATTTTCATGAAGGCTGACAGAAATAATGTGAAAGCAGAATGTGTGGGTGTCTTTCCGTTGCTTGATCTGTGGACTGGGGTGCTTCTCCCTCATCCTCTGTGCAAGTGGGTGGGCTCCCCTTCCTGCTGACGTGGGGGCTAGACAAGCAGGGCTGGAGCAGGAGAGGTGGCCTCTGCCAGGCTGTGAGGCCCTGGCGCCCGAGACTGAGCCCTGTCCCAGGGCCCTGCCCCCACTCCACAGTGGAGGAGACTGGTTTTGCCTCAGAGATAAGTCCTTGTGAAAGTGGGGGCCATTTCTGTGCCCCGAGTGGGCAGGTCCACTCACCTCCCACTCCGCAAGGGCAGCAGCCAGTGTATCTATCCCAGATTCTCGATGGCGTGGCCTGGACAAGCACGCCGCTAGCCCCTGGCCCATTGGCGTTTCTGCCCTGTCACCCCCACAGAGACGGGGGGCATCTGCATTGCACCGCGACCCTCAGAAGAAGGGGCAGAAATCCTCCCAGCCATGGCAATGAGGCCCTTCTTTGGCATTGTCCTAGCTCTCATGGATGAGAAGGTGGGTAAGGGTCCCCCAGAGGTGACTCCCCCCTCCATGTGTACCCTGCTGGGCCCCCTGGTGCTTCTTTCTGCCTTCCTGGCCTCCATCATCCACTCACCAACGTCACACACACCAGGGTCTGGAAGGCAGCGGAAGGTGCCTGTGTCCTCGTGCAGCATGCAGTGCAGAGTCCCCTCTTAGAGACACAGTGGCTAAAGTTGGCATGTGGGGCAAGCCCAGGTTCTCAGAAGCCCTCTCAGCAGGCGTCCGTGTTCTTTACAGAGGAGAAAGCTTGGACACTTCCTTCAGGGCACACTTGTCGTGTTTCTGCCTCAAGCCAAGCAGTTAGGAGAATGGTGCTGATTCCGTTGTTTGCGTCTGAACCAGAATCCGTGCCTATCCTCACATGCTTGTCTTCCCGGTCTGCAGGGGAAGGTCATGGAAGGTGGCAATGTCTCGGGGGCTCTGTGCATTTCCCAGGCCTGGCCGGGCATCGCCAGGACCATCTACGGAGACCACCAGAGGTTCATGGAAGCCTACTTCAAGGCTTATCCAGGTGAGATGGCTACTGTAGGTGTGTCCTGCCTTTGCACACACTGCTGGAGCCCCGTCCTCAGAACGTCTCCACAGTAATGGTGGTTGTGAGCGCAGTGCCGATTAAGAACAGGCACTTTGGGCCCTGGCCGGTTGGCTCAGTGGTAGAGCATCGGCCTGGCGTGCGGGGGACCCGGGTTCGATTCCCGGCCAGGGCACATAGGAGAAGCGCCCATTTGCTTCTCCACTCCCACCCCCTCCTTCCTCTCTGTCTCTCTCTTCCCCTCCCGCAGCCAAGGCTCCATTGGAGCAAAGATGGCCCAGGCGCTGGGGATGGCTCCTTGGCCTCTGCCCCAGGCGCTGGAGTGGCTCTGGTCGCAGCAGAGCGACGCCCCGGAGGGGCAGAGCATTGCCCCCTGGTGGGCAGAGCGTCGCCCCTGATGGGCATGCTGGGTGGATCCCAGTTGGGCGCATGTGGGAGTCTGTCTGACTGTCTCTCCCCGTTTCCAGCTTCAGAAAAACACACACACACACACAAAAAAAAGAACAGGCACTTTGGAGGGATGAGTCTGAGTCCTCTCCCCTCCCCCTTTGCCTCCCTGATGTTATGTCTGAAATGGGGAAGGAGTCACCTCAGGAGCCTTCATTGATGTTTTCAGTTAAGGGTTAAGTGAGAGAGCACACAGAGCACTGAGCGCATGGCCCATGCTGTGTACTCTTTCCGTTATTAGAACAGAAGGGTGAGGAAACCACCTTGGAAGACTGTCACAATGGCTGAAAGTTTCCTTCTGGCTTACTTCTTTTCCCAGTTTGCCTTTGCGTCAGTGGGTTGGAAGTTTGCACAGTGTACCTGTTGGAACCCGTAATCTTCCATCTCAAGCCTGTAAATGAAACTCACGTTTTGAGAAGCTTGAGTGTGTTCCTCGTATGTCTTCTGCTCCCAAGACCTTTGCTGTCTCTATTGCGTTCTGCTCCTTCAGAGCCCCGCCCTTTCCCTAGCACACAGCCAAGTAGCACGTCTGGAGAGTGTCCCCAAGACGGGCTCAGGGAAGGTAGCAGGCAGGATGTCAGCAGTGCAGGGCTTCAGAGCTTTCTTGTGTAGAGTGAGGTTGGGACAGGACTCCCATTGTGTCCGTTAAGGAAGGACTAGAGCCCTGCTAGGTCCTGGTTTGGAGTACTGGGTCTGAGCTCCCTCGCTGTGCCGCAGGTTACTACTTCACTGGAGACGGGGCTTACCGAACTGAGGAAGGCTATTACCAGATCACAGGGCGGATGGACGACGTCATCAACATCAGTGGCCACAGGCTGGGGACCGCGGAGGTCGAGGATGCGATGGTGAGTACAGGCCGTATTGGCTTCAGATTGGGAGCTGTGATTTGCAGTCAGGGTGTTCCACCTCCCACATATTTTGCCTTTCCTATTCTGTGCAGGCTAGCCACCCTGCAGTGCCGGAGACCGCTGTCATTGGCTATCCCCACAGCATCAAAGGAGAAGGTGAGTGCCACAGAAGGAACTCCTTGGGTCTCTGGTCTCACTCCCATCACAGCACCTCTGTAAGAAGAACAGACTCTGGAGGAGGGGTGGCAGAGTGTTTATGGGGGAAGCTGTTGGTTTTCTCTTTGAAGTGCAGATTTTAGGTGAGGGGGCTGAGTGGCATGCCTGTTAAGACTAAGGTCCGGTTTCTGAGATTTTCTGGCTCTGCTGTCCTTTAAGGACACTCATCCGCAGGCAGCCCTCAGCTCTTTGGTTACAACTGAGCTTGGGGAGGTCGCTGCTCTGCCCATGATAACTCTGGCAGCCCTGTTACACAGGACTTAGGATGAAATGCCCTGCCCTGCTCACAGCGTCTCCTCACACATGCGCATGCACAGCACCCTGGCCAGCTTATAGCTACGCTGGCAGGTCAGAGTGTGCCTGGAGTGAGCTCTTGCTGCTCTGGGACTCTTTTTAGAGGCGTTTGACCTGTGGTTCCCAGTGCGCAGTGACATGTGGTGGGGAATGCAGAGCAGTGATCAGAATTGTCTTCTTTGTCGAGGATACACTTTGTTCCCAAGTCTGTTGGTTTCTAAGCAGGTAGGTCTGGGAAGGGGCAGGGTCACCTGAGTGTTGTAAAGCCAGGTGTACAGTGGCCACACTGGCCTGGCCTGTTGTGACCTGGACACTCAGGGTCCTGCGCTGTACTGCTGCCTGCCGAGTGGTCCTCCTGCTGTCAGGGGCACTCTGCCAGGTGTGTCCCTGAGCCACCTGCCTCCCGTCCACGCTTGTGTGCCGCTCTTCCATTATTTGCTCAACACTTTCTCTAAATTGACCCACAGTGAAAAGTAATATTGTTTCAATGTTCAGTCACCATGAGAAGCGTGCACCAGGAGGCTGCCTCCCTTTGGTAATAGGAGATTGGCATGTGTGGGAGCCGCGGGGGGTCGGAAGCGGTGGAGGTGGGCAGGCCTCGTGTGTGGGAGCCGCCGGGGGTCGGAAGTGATGGAGGTGGGCAGGCCTCACGTGTGGGGAGCCGCCGGGGGTCGGAGGCGGCGGAGGTGGGCAGGCCTCATGTGTGACTCGCTCCCGTGCGCAGCTCGCAGCACTGCTTCCTGGCATCCTCAGTGACGGTGAGACTGCCAGGCCTTCTAACATCTGCCAGGCTGGTGAGGGGAGAATTTGTATATAATGGGTATGATGTTGTATATTTTCCTGATTTCTTAAAATTTGAGCATCTGTCCATTTATAATACATGAATAACCCATTAACTGTCTGGTTGAACTCTGAAGCCATCTGTGAGAGCTGTGTGCATTTGTCTGTCCACACTCTGTACTTGATGTCACCTCCGCCGTCGTCCTGTCTCACCTGTCTCACCGTCCGCGCTGAGCCCTGCAGCCTCCTCTCCGGGCTCTCAGCTGGCTCCTCCTCCCACGTCAAGGCTTTCCCGACCCCGCTCTGCTCAGAATTCAACAATCCAGGCTCATTTCACTCCCATCTCATTAGAGATACAGTGGCTACAGGGGAGGTGCCAGCTGAGATGCTGGGAAACACCAGGGCAGCATGTCCAGTGTGGTCCCACCAGAATGTAAACGATGGCTGTGAACACCCAGAAGTTAACTTGCAAATTTGGGACTGGAGACAGCAGCCAGCAGCCCCTGGAAGCCTCCTCACTGTGGGCATTGTGCAGGGGCTTTCGCCATTCAACCCTGACACAGCTGTGAGGCAGGGACTGTGAGCTCCCCATTGTGCGTGCGGAGAGCTCTGGCACAGAGTGGCGGAGCCAGGGTGGGGGCCAGAGCAGCCCCTCACCCTCGTCTGCGCTGCCTTCAAAGGGAGGAGGGGGGGGGGAGGGCAGGTGCAGTCTTATATACTTCTACAGTGTTTTCATTTTTTTAGTAATAAGTGTTGCTTCGGTGGTTTTATAATTTTAATTAAATCCATAAGAGACATCTTCCCAGCCAGCTCTGGTGTCAACTCTGTCCCTTTCCTCTGAGCCCCCGTGGTGTTGGCCTAGACCGCCTAGAATCTCAAATACAGGAGGAGAGAAAAATGCAGACCTTCCCCTCAAAGATCTCACCACCTAGTACAGTGGGCATGGGGACCCACGGCTACGTATTCATAGCAAGTGCCACAGCTACAGTCGGGGGCAGGGTCAGGAAGGGCTTCACAGAGTGCAGGGTAGCCGAACTGGGTCTTAAGGGACGAGTAGGAGTTTGTCAGGTGGAAATGGGAGGAGGGCTTTCAGGCAAAGGCTGTAGGTCTCTACAGATTGGAGCTCATTCAGGGAAGTCACTTCTTAATTATTATTTTATTTATTTTTATTTTTTTACAGAGACAGAGAGTGAGTCAGAGAGAGGGATAGACAGTGACAGACAGGAACGGAGAGAGATCAGAAGCATTAATCATTAGTATTTCATTGCGTGTTGCAACACCTTAGTTGTTCATTGATTGCTTTCTCACATGTGCCTTGACCGCGGGCCTTCAGCAGACCGAGTAACCCCTTGCTGGAGCCAGCGACCTTGGGTTCAAGCTGGTGGGCTTTTTGCCCAAATCAGATGAGCCCGCGCTCAAGCTGGCGACCATGGAGGTCTCCAACCTGGGTCCTCTGCATCCCAGTCCGACGCTCTATCCACTGCACCACCGCCTGGTCAGGTGGGAAGTCACTTCTTAATGATGTAACAAACATTTGTTGAGTACCGGCTCTGTTCCAGGCACAGTTATCGATGCTGAGACACAGCAGAAAGGGAAAGGGGCAGAAGTCCCTGTTCGTAGAGCTGACATGCTGTAGTGGTTGGGATTAGAGGGGAGGGACAGACACAAACAATAAACATGATCTGTGAGGAAACTATGTAGTATGTTAGGGTACCAGAGGGACACTTCATTAAGATGGGGTGGAATTGGTACGGGAATAAACAGACAAAGGAACAAGGAGGAGAGCTACACACCTATAACAACTTTGCACATGAGAGAGGGGGACACTGCAGGTCGCAGGGGAAAAGGGCAGACTGTCCAAGATGATGCTGGGACAAGTGAGACTGCTATGGACAGAAAATTGGATTGGATCCTGATGTCATACCATATACAAGATTATCCTAGATCGATTAAAAAGAAATGAATGTGGAGACCTGTGCGAGCAGCGGTAAATCTCTGGAACATAGCAGGATATCTACAGAGTGTCTGTGCTACAGTATGGGATGGCCATTGTGTGCACTAGACTTCCTGATGTGACAGAGCCATCCATCATTGGCTCACGTAACTGAGCAACTGCATTTTTAACTTAATTTAAATTCAGAAAGCCACTGTGGCTAGTGCTTACAATGTTGGATGCATACATACAAAATTAGTGTGTCTGCCATGCTCCCTTACACCACCTCATGGGAGCTGAGAGTAAATCTCCTATGACCCATGTTACAGGCTTTTTCACAGGTGTTAGGACAGGGTAAGTCCTGTGTCCAAGGTCACATGCAAAAGCCAGTCAACAACAGAGCCAGGTGCCAAACTCTCACCCTCACATGCCTGCCCAACCACCCGGGAGGTGTGGACGAGCTGACAGAACTGCTTCCACTGGAATGGAAACTATGATGCATTTTTGGGGATGCAGCTAAGGAACCAGCTGCTGCCAGGTCATCAACATGTGACTGGAAGTCCTCTGAATTCGTGGTGACTTATGTGCAGCACTCCGGCTGACCCACCCCCAAATCTCTCCTTCCAGTTCCGTTTGCCTTCGTCGTGTTGAAAGATGACACAGGTGACTCGGATGTGGTGATACGTGAACTCAGGTCCAACGTGGCCACCAAGATCGCCAAGTATGCTGTGCCTGACCATATTCTGGTGAGTGGACTTCTGCTTCAGTTCAGCTGCGCTGCCTGTCTTAGGCCATCATCTTCCCTTCCCACAGGTAACATCGCAGCCAAACTGACACTAGCTGTTTGGTTTCCTAGGTCAGTGGTCCCAACGCCTGGGCCGTGGACTGGTACTGGTCCGTGGGCCATTTGGTACCGGTCTGCAGAGAAAGAATAAATAACTTACATTATTTCTGTTTTATTTATATTTAAGTCTGAACGATGTTTTATTTTTAAAAAATGACCAAATTCCCTCTGTTACATCCATCTAGGACTCACTTTTTTTTTTTTTTTTTTGTATTTTTCTGAAGTTGGAAACGGGGAGGCAGTCAGACAGACTCCCGCATGCGCCTGACCGGGATCCACCCGGCACACCCACCAGGGGGCAATGCTCTGCCCATCTGGGGCGTTGCTATGTTGCAACCAGAGCCATTCTAGCGCCTGGGGCAGAGGCCAAGGAGCCATCCCCAGTGCCCGGGCCATCTTTGCTCCAATGGAGCCTCACTGCGGGAGGGGAAGAAAGAGACAGAGAGGAAGGAGAGGGGGAGGGGTGGAGAAGCAGATGGGCGCCTCTCCTGTGTGCCCTGGCCGGGAATTGAACCTGGGACTCCTGCACGCCAGGCTGACGCTCTACCACTGAGCCAACCGGCCAGGGCTAGGACTCACTCTTGACACTTGTCATGGTCATGTGATACATTTATCCATCCCACCCTAAAGGCCGGTCCGTGAAAATATTTTCTGACATTAAACCGGTCCGTGGCCCAAAAAAGGTTGGGGACCACTGTCCTAGGTGGTCAGTAAGGGTGGCAGATATATTGTCAGACAGCGCGGGGCAGAGGCGCAGCAGAAGAAGTTTGCACAGCTCGCCTGTTCAGGGGGTAGTGCTTGGCAAGATTAGATGCTCTTTTACTTTGGCATATGGAGGTTGGTTGCAGGAACAAAAGAAAATTAGGGATTTTAAATAGAGAAATCTGAGGGAAGTACCAGAGTCCCTCAGCCCCTGTCTGGTTTCTGAACACTCTCCCCGTGCCGGCAAAGGAGCCGCTGCCGGGCCCCGTGAGGGAGCCTGTGTGGAGTGGTTTCATGGCAGAACTACCGCCCTCTCAGCCCTGGTAGCTCTCTGTCCCTTCCTTTGTGAATGTGCCCCCACGGTGTTCCTTTGTCTGGAAGTGGTCCTCTGAGGCCTTACTTAGTGTGGCACAAGGTCAAACTGTTGGCCTGGGGACCAGAATTTCACTCTCCTTAGGTGAACTGAACTCTTTTACAAGCTAGGTCACTATTAAGGTGCTCAACTAGCTTCTGATGTGTTGCCATTGACCTTGAATGGGCTGTGCCTTTTTGAAAATGTAAAATATTTAATTTTCAAACACTAAGTAAGACGATGTTTTTTCTCTTGAAGTACCTCTCACCTCATACATAAGACAAAACCCACCTGGACCCCGTCCAGGGGGTGAGACGAGGTGCTGGGCCCCAGCTTGGTTCTGTTGCTACCTGGGAAGCCCTCTCCGATGCAGCTTATGGGACAAGCAGGGTCGGCAGGGAGCTGAAGCCTGGTCTGTGGAGACTTCAGCATGGCTCACAGTTGATTCTGCCCTTTGGGTTGATTACAGCTTCAGATCCAGATTGTAGGAGGATGAAACCAGAGACCTTGGGCCCCACCAACCCATGGGAGGAGCCCTTCTTGTCTCAGCGAAGTAGGATGTGGGCACCACCCCACATTCAAATGTTGCACCCCTTCCTTGCCAGGTAGTGAAACGTCTTCCAAAAACTCGGTCTGGAAAAGTCATGCGGAGGCTCCTGAGGAAGATAGTCACAGGCAAAGCTGAGGACCTGGGAGACACCACCACCCTGGAGGACCCCAGCATCATCATGGAAATACTGAGTGCCTACCAGAAGCACAGAGACAAGGGGGCTTCTGGGCAGTGAAGTGCTGTGACCAGGTCCCAGCACTAAGCCCGTAACTTCTAGAGCATAGCTCTCAGTTGGCTTGTTTGTAAACTCCCAGCTCAGTCCCCCCCCCCCCCCAGTATATAACCCCCATGGCCCCTAATATAAAGTTCATACTAAAATCCCTCACTTTCTTCTGTTGGAGAACTCGTGCTGTCATGCGGTGTTTGTTGTTTTTGTCCTGAATTTGGTTTCCTGGAATGAAAAGCGCCGTGTCCTCTCCAGACAGCACAGGAAGGTGACAACCCCGGTAAAGGGTGCCTGCCTGCTCAGACGACCGAGAACTATAAGCAGTCGTGTTTTTTCCAGATGTTTCTAGATATAAAAGGCAGAAACTTTATTTTTATACCTTTATATTTTGGAAGAATAGCATGCAAACACATGTATGGAATGTGTGGGTTTGCTTGTACATGCTCTTTGTGACATTCGGAGTTAGAAAAATCTCCTTTTCTGCCTTCTCTCCTGGGGAAACTTGGAGAGGAACGGAGGGTGCGCTTTCACTTGTTTGGCCTATTTGGGAATATTAATTGGAAAATGTTTGTGCCTCAGACTAAACACAGCTCTCTTGAGAACACTGGAGCCTGCAGCATTTTTATTGTATTTTTTGTGTATGTTTCTACTTCTCTTGGTTTGTGTTTCATGAAACCCAGCTTGTAAAGTGGTGGCCTGGGTGGGTCACCTTTGTTCTGAAGCTACTCCAGTCACTTGTTCTGTTTCTCCAAGCTCTGATCTGAAGAGATCTCCCTTTCCCCATCCTGGATGCCTCTTGGTAGGAGGTCAGTGTGCTCCAAATTTGTGGAGTGGTTCAGGGAATCCAGTGAAAATTCAGGTAACTTAGAGGACTGATTCGGCTAGAACCAGATCCTTGCAAACTCTGCCTGTCCTTCATTCTGTGGTTGGGGCCTAAGAACCATGGAGGTCCAGTGAAGAGAGCTGGAGCTCTGAATAAAGTTTCTCTTTCTTTTCTTTCTTATTTTATTTTATTAATGTTTTTTATTGACTTATTTCTTAGAGAAGGAGAGAGAGAAATAGCAACTTGTTGCACTTACTTATGCCATCACTGGTTGATTCTTGTATGTGCCCTGACCCAGGATGGAAACTGCAGCCTGAGCATGTCAGCATAACGCTAACCAGCTGAGTTACCCAGCCAGGGCCAACGTTTCTTTCTTTCAGTGTGCCTTAAGTCCTCTGAAGGTTAGCAAGATTATGCATATAATCAAATTAAACAAAGTGTTCATTTATTAGCCAAGCATGCCAAGGCCAATGGCGTGGAGTGCAGGTTAAGGCAACATGCTGAGTTAGGTCGTTGAGAGCTGGGAAAGGTTATCTTGTTCCTTGCACCAGGGGTTACCTGTGGTGCTGAACAGTTACTGTGGACCATAGCTATGCTGGGCTCAGGTGATAAGTGAGGACACCTGTGACACCCAGTGGGGTGGCCATTGGCTATCGCACACAGGTGCACTGAGGGGTGGTCTGTTGCTGCAGTGCTTAGCCACAAAGACCGTGCACCTGGACCTGCCCCATCGGTGGTGGACTTGGGCTTGGCAGGCTGCAGTCGCAGTGCTATTTCTGAAATGGTTTAGATGTGAACTGGGACAGTGACCGCCTCAGAATGATCTGAAGGGCAATTCAAATAAAGCTTTATTTTATTTTCTTCTGTTTGTGGTGATTTTTAAAAATCAAATAATGCTATTTTTTTGTTGCTGAATATAATCCTAAGAACAAAGCTAGAAGGGGTCTATTCACTCAAAAGAGAACACTTAAAAAAATCCATTGTCTGATAGGGAGGAACTACACAATAAGAGGTCATCTATCTTTGACTTATTTGGTAAATTTACCTGTCTCTAGATTATTTTTCTGCCCAATACATAAGTCACATGTGGCTATTTGAATATAAATAAAAACAGTAGAATAGAATGAACAGAATAGAATAAGATATTTAGTCCTCCTAGCCACAGTTCAAGGGCTCAGCAGCCGCACGTGGTAAGTAGCTACCAGAGTGGACACATTCACGAGAACATTCCAGTCATCACCCCGGGTCTGGTGGCGAGTTCTGATCTAGAATACAGGTGAGAATGACGACACAAGATCTCTAGGCAACTGAGTCAGCATCACAGACTACAGAGAGAGAAGTGACTGCCCATAGCCCAGGTTGTCCTTACACTGGATGTATGTGAATGAGGTTATCCATGTCCTTCAGAGAAACAGAAGGATGCATTGAATTGGTGCCATGAGAGGTCAGATGAGAAAAGCCGATTCGGCTCCCACAGAACCTAAATGCACTGCTGTGTCCAAAGCAGGAGCTGGGAACGGCTGTTCTCAGGGATGGAGTTTGCTCTTGTGCCTCAGGAGTGGGGGAAGGGAGGCTGGGGGTTCCAGGTGCCACCCGAGGTAATCTGAATGCAGCTCACTGGGAAGGACACACCGTGTGCCTCTGGGTTCTTTGGGAAGTCACAGAAGAACTGCTTTATTTATTTTTTTGAAAGACTCACTTTTAGAGAGGAGAGAGAAAGAAGGGAGGGAGGCGCAGAAAGCATTATCTCCTATACATACCTTGATCAGGCAAAGCCCAGGGTTTCAAACCAGAGACCTCAGCGTTCCAGGTCAAAGCTTTATCCACTGCACCACCACTGTGACGCAGGACTGCTTTTTTACAGGGATAGTCTATATCCATTGTATCCACACCTTGCCAGGTGGGGCATCATAAGAGGCTTATAACAGGTTAGGTTGTCCTCACCACCCCTCTCTGGTAAAGCCACCCTGATTTATTTTAGGGACCATCCTGTGCCCTACTTTTTCAAGGACCCACTCTGGCTGCTAGGGGGTTTGTGATGGTCATTCTCAGCATCACAGTCCCTGGCCTAAGTGACAAGTTCATGCCTGCCATTTGACACTATTCAGAGTCCCTGGGAGGCAGACACAAATACACCACTGGTAAAGGGGCTATTGCCCACGCACCCACCAGACAAGATGGGGCATGGGGATGAGCTGCCTTCTAGTTACCACAGGGCAGGGCCTGCCCAGGGGTAGAGCAATGCTGAAGACCTGGAGCCCAGAGGAGGCACAGAGCCTGGCCAGGCTGCACCAGGCCCACCTACCCCCGGACTCCACTGCCTGCCTCAGCTTTCCTTGTCTTAACCAACATACCAAGAAGCAGAGAGGAGCAGGCAGCTGCAGCAAAGGCGCAGGAGGTTCCTGACGATGTGAACACACACGGATATATTAGACCGGATTCGGAGACAGCTGATCTGAATGTTGAGTACCTCTCAGGATGCCATGAAATTACATTTGTAATACCCATGAGTCCCCAAGGCAAGTGAAATTCATACTCAGAAGAGCAGTAGGCAGTGCCTTTTAAGAATAACTTCCTTTTCAAGTGGCTAAAACAAATTAAAAGTTGTGCTCAAAGGGAAAATTCAGTTTTCAAAATGATTAATTCCCAAAAGGAAATATGTCCCTATTAAATAGAAAAAAAGAAATCATGGCCAATGTTCATGATTTACACATATCTACAAGTAAATCATGTGGTAATTCAGGCAGTGGTTCACCCACAGCAGCTGAGTTGATGGTGAGTTGATGGTGAGAACTCGCGTCCCCTCACCTCAACTTGACAGGAGTAGACACCCGGCTGTGCAGGTCCCACAAGCTGTGCTAGTCCTTGCAGAGCTGACTGCACTGTGCCCTCATGACACCAAGATCGGGGACGAGGACAGAAATGTTTATGTAGCAGTGGAAAGAGTGTAGACCTGGAGTGCTGAGCTCACCTGTTTGAAACCCTGCTTTGCCCAATCAAGGCTCATACAAGAAGCAACCCCCACGAGTTGATGCTTCCTGCTCTCTGCTTCTCTTTGTCTCTCGCTCTCTAATAAATCAATAAATAAAATCTTTTAAATACATATAAATATATATATTATATATATAATACAGTGGTACCTTGAGATACAAACAGACCAACATACGAATTTTTTTAAGATATGAACTGCGACTTTGTCCGTATTTTTGTTCGAGATCTGAGCAAAATTCTGAGATATGAGTCGTGATTCAGGAAGCTGCTGCTAGTTGGCATATTGGCACATGGGTCCAGTATCGGCAGTTTGATATACGGGTTGACTGACTTACGAGCTAGGTTACAGAATGAATTAAATTCGTATTTCGAGGTACCACTGTATAAAATATATATATATATTATATATAATATATAATATATATAAAATATAAATATATAATAAATATATAATATAAATATATAATATATATAATATAAAACATATATACAATATAAAAAATATATATATAATATAAAAATATATATAAAGGCCCTGGCTGGATAGCTCGGTTGGGTAGAGCATCGTCCCAGTATGCAAAGGTTGCCTATTCGATCCCTGGTCAGGACACATACAGGAAAAGATCAACATTTCTGTCTCTTTCTCCCCACTACTTCCTCTCTCTCTAAAATCAATCAGTAAAAAAAGAAAATGCTTAAGAATGCTTGTATTACTGAGTGCAGTGTGCAAGGAGGCTCTGAACCACTTTTTAATTCCATCACCCATTTCATCCTCACACCACCTTCCAAGGCAGTGTGGACCAGAAAGGGGTCACATACTAAACCTGACGAGCTTGAGGGAGGCCTGCATCAGTGGTGGATTCAGCTGGTTTGCACCATTTTGGCAGAACCAATACTTAATTTTTGTTGAGTTTGGCAAACCGGATGTTAAAATAGCACTTGTAATCAGAGTTCTCTCTAAAGTAGGCGCCTGGGCAGTAGGGCCCAATGTGGAAATCACAAATTTACATTCCTTAGTTTTTTAACATTCATCTGCACATATTCTAAGCACTCATAGTAATGTTCATTCTGTCCATAGGTGAAAAAAATTGCAAGTAAGGATGCCAATCAAGCAGTAAGGAGATAAATATCTTAAATGACAGTTTTATTGTTCAATACAAGAAATTTACTGTTAATATTTGGCTATATTAACTAATAACTTTTCTGACCATTAGGTTAAAATATATGCATTATTTCAAAGTCTTTTGTTAATTCTCTTTATTTTCTATTTCATAGCCCTATAATATTGAAATCTTAGTTTGAATATTTAGGGAATATATAATAATTATTAATGTCTTTTTATATAATGTTTAGTTTATTATCATTTTGAAACACTTTTATTCAATGTTAGGTCACCAAAACCCAGAGTAACAGATATTACTATTGATTAGCCTAACAGTAAAATTACAGCATAAATAAAGTGTACTCAATAAATGCTTAAAGGTCAATTGTAAATAATATAAAAAAGGGAAGTCATATCCTGGAACTCCTGCAAATCTATTTTTATCATGCTTTTTACTTAAAAATCTCTTTTAAATGCTAATGTACTGAGTAATTCAGCAGAGAAGAGACTCTGGAATCCTATGGGAGATGCCAAACCTGTTACTCCTGGCAAGCTTCTACCCTCTTTTATTAGATCCAGCTAATAATGCTGTTTTTGTCTTTTTCCAATCAGCTTCAGATATATGGAAAAAGTTTATCTAAGAAGATGTGGGCCCTTAAGCCCCTCAGTAAGATCTTCTGAGCATGGCTTTTAAAGTCTACAGTGACCAAGAGGAACAGAAAAGGCAAATAGAGCCCCCCCCCCAAAAAAAATCAGACAAAATACCAGCTCTTGGCATAAGCCTTTAAAAGGCTCCAATGCCCCAAAGGGCTTCATAGGACTCCATTAGGGTCCTGCTTCAAGAGTGGAAAGGAAGGTCATTGAGCTAAGGCCTACCAGGCTTCTCAGCCCCCACCAGGGATATGCCTTGGCTGTGGGAAAAAGGGACATGAGAAGGTAAGCTGCCCCCTCGCTCCTCTCAGTCTTTTCCAGCCTTACTCCAGCCACTTGTGACCTGACCTTGCCCAGCCTGCTGGGACTTGCCTCTGAAGGCTAAAGGTGCCCATGGCCATTGGCCCCATCTTGTGACACTGTGGACGAGCCTAGGGTATTTCTTCCAAGTAGCAGGTAAACTGATCTCGTTTCTTGTGGACATGAGGACCACTTACTATACCTAGCCTGAATATTCGGGTTTTATTTATCCCTCAAAGATCTCTGTTTTGGGTATTAATAGTCCTATTTTCTGCTGCTTTGTTTAATGTATAGTGTCTCCTTTATTCCTCTTGTCTCAGTGCCCCATGCCTATTTTAGGCTGGGACCTGCTCCTAATTTAGATGAATTTACCTCTGCTTCCCAGCATAGTGTATCCCAATGTTCTCTTCACCATGCCACGGTTACAGAGCCCCAGGGAAAGCCCCCCTGGGTTCACCTCTCCAGTTTAAAGAAAACGAAAGCTCCATTTCCATACGTGCTGCAAAGGGCTTTTCCAGTCTACCTGAATCATTGCCAGCTAGAAGCAGTGGTCATTGGGACCTGGACTTTAGCTGCAAAGTGTGGAAATGTGACCACAAATCCAGTGCCTTGTGGACTTTTCCTGCATGTGTGTGACTCTTGCTCTTTGGGACAGTTCTCAGACTGAAGTGGGGTTGGGTTACATTTGCAAATAATATGAAGCAATGATAGTGTCAACATGGACTTAATAAAATTACATTAACATGTTAAGGACACTTAAGACTGTAAAAATTTTATTTTAAATCCTGTTGTATTAGTTAAAACTTTGTTTAATAATTTAATTGGCTTTAATCACTTCATTGTATTAAAACACTTGTTATAGTATTTGTTAACATTAGCTGTTTTAATTTTTGTTGTTTATTTTATATTTTTCCAGTCTGCCTCAAAATTGGAACATGGGAGTTCAAATGCGTATGAAAATGCTACCCAAAACCAGTGGGGTTTTTTAGAAACTTCACTAAAACCCTTGTTACTAAAGGCTTATTAGCAACTAATTAGAAAAAGATTTTGCCAGTGGGAAAGGGATAATTAAAAAACCAGACTTAAGCCTGGCCAGGCGGTGGCACAGTGGATAGAGCATCGGACTGGGATGTGGAGGACCCAGGTTTGAGACCCTGAGGTTGCCAGCTTGAGCGCAGGCTCATCCGGTTTGAGCAAAGCTCACCAGCTTGGACCCAGGGTCGCTGGCTCGAGCAAGGGGTTGCTCGGTTTGCTGAAGGCTCACGGTTGGGGCACATGTGAGAAAGCAATCAATGAACAACTAAGGTGTCACAAAGAAAAACTGATGATTGATGCTTCTCATCTCTCTCCATTCCTGTCTGTCTGTCCCTGTCTATCTCTCTGTCTGTAAAAATAAATAAGTAAATAAAAAATAAAAAAACCAGACTTAAAATCTATTGCAGAAGGCATAATATCTAAATGTTTAGTTTATGTCCAAGTAAATACTAAGCAAAATAAAAGAATTGTAAAAGAAAAAAACAGGGAAAGAGGAACTTTCCCAGGTAAACATTTAGAAACAGACCTTAATGAAATAATTAACAAATAAATAGAAGCTTTCCCTACTGGGAGTAGGGCCACAGTGACAGTTGTTAGGAAGTTGTTGTGTAGAATTCTTTCCAAATTTAGCTTTCCCATTCAAATGTTAGGCCTGCATTTGTATCCAAGGTCTCAAGGCTAGTGGGAAAGGCACTCAATATTAATTGGAAGTTAACTGGAAATTACATTATGCCTACAGACCCCAAAAGGTTCAGGACAAATAGAATGCATAAATTAAATCGTGAGGAAAACTTTAGCCAAATTTGTTTTTTAAACTGGTGAAAACTGGTCAACCTTACTCCCACTAGCCCTCCTTAGGGCAAGGTGTACCCCCTATAGAGGATTTACACCTTTTGAAATAATGATTGGAAAACCCCCTCCCTTACTACCAAAACTCAGAAGAGTTAAAAGCTGAGTTAAATAACCATGCTTTTCTTAAGTACTTGCAGGGTCTATAAATTACTCAGCAGGCCATTCAAAAGACTGTCCAAGAGGCACTTCCAGCACTGCCAGGAAATCCAGTACATCCTTTTCAGCCTGGGGACTCAGTCTGGGTAAAGAAATACATCACCCAAGGACTGACTCCCACGTGAACGGGTCCATACACTGTGATCCTGACAACTCCCACTGCTGCCAAGGTAGAAGGCATGCCTGCCTGGGTCCACCATAGCCAGTTAAAACCTGCAGTCCCAGCAGAGACACCTTCGTGGACAGCAGAAACTAACCCACCAACCTTTGTAAGTTAACCCTAAAAAGGACAGCATGCCTTGCTCCAACCACAAACTGGGAGCTGGTTGGTCTACACACGGTAATGCATGAAGAAATTCACTAAGGACCCCTTTTAATCAGACTTTGAGGAAAAAGGGAAACTAGGGTAAAAAAAAGTGAGCTTGGTTATCACTAAAGGTTAAATTCTTTAAAAATTCTGACTAAAAGGAAATGTATCATATAATAATAAAAAAGTATAGGGTACAGCAATACTTTAAAAAATAAATTATTATAAAAGCAAATTATTTCTAAATTAAAAATTTTTAAAAATTAAAAATTGCCTCATACACCTCATTAAAATGAGTCAAGAATTTGACTCAGAATATAAAACCAGTGGGGGATGTGGTAAGGTGCCAAAGAACTGTGAAACTTAGTATTGGCAGTGCCATTTTAAAAGGAAAAGTCAGGCTTTCTGTCCTGTCCTTTCTTTGGAAAATGGAGGGAGAAGGATGTGAAAGTCTCCTGACTTACAAGGACAACTGGGTCATTTAGTTTTAGTTCTATGAAAGGATTAAAATTATCTGAAGAACTTCCTTTCCCTTTCAATAAGAGACAAAATTTAGCCTGACTAGGCAGTGGCGCAGTGGATAGAGCGTCGGACTGGGATGTGGAAGGACCCAGGTTCGAGACCCTGAGGTCACTGGATCAAGCAAGGGGTTACTTGATCTGCTGAAGGCCCGCAGTCAAGGCACATATGAGAAAGCAATCAATGAACAACTAAGGTGTCACAAAGAAAAACTGATGATTGATGCTTCTCATCTCTCTCTGTTCCTGTCTGTCTGTCCCTGTCTATCTCTCTCTCTGTCTCTGTAAAAAAAAAAAAAAAAAAAAAAAAAAAGACAAAATTTATATACCACCCTACACTGATTTTTAGCTCTCCCTCCATTCCTGGAATCCTGAGATTAATGTGTATCTCTAGGCAAAGGAGGAAAGCTAGATACTAAAAGGTTTACAAATGTATTTTGATATGTAAAATGACATCACCATTGTGTTACCTTAAAAGTTTTTAACATTTTTTAAGTCCCCTAGACAAATATTATAATCTTGTTAATGATTGTGTCATGCTGTCATGCCCCCCCCCAAACTGTATGTGGTTAAAGAACATATAACCAGCCTCTGAGATACATTTGGGGCTGCACAATTTGGGGCTGCAATGCCCCGTGTCAGTCATATGAGGCTGGCATATTTAATAAATCTCCTTTAATAAAATCCTTCAAAATTCATCTGGACTTGATGTCTCTACGTAAACCCTCACAAGTGAGATACAGTACTTTACAACATTTGGGGTACAATACTTTACAACACTACCTCCTAAGGTGATAGATAGTATCAGGAGGTGGTGCCTTTGGTCATATAGTCATGGGTGAAGCTTTCATGAATGGGATTAGTGCCCTTATCAAAGTGCTCTTGCTCCTTCCACCATATGGGGATACAGCAACAAGATGGCTGCCTATGGACCAGGAAGTGGGGTCTCATCAGACACTGAATCTGCTGGGTCTCTGATTTTGGACTTTAAGACTCCAGCACTGTAAGTAGTAATTTCTGTTGTTTATAAACCACCCAGCTTATAATCTTTTGTTAGAGTAGCCTGAATGGACTAAAATAACCCCTGACCTGCAATTGTGGCTTTTTTCTTTTGTTTTTCGGGTATAGTCCAAGAACACAAACTGTACATAGAATCTTATGCAGTGTAGATGATAAGTAAAGCACAAAGAGGAGGACTATTACAATGTAAATAAAATCAGGCACAAGATTATATTGATCTTAAAGCTTAAAGAAGTAGGAATTACTAATAGGATGCATTATAAATCAGCCATTAACTGTAGAGGTAGAGATTAGTCAGTGATAAAATGTAATAGAATAATTTTCTAAGCATGAGTTTTCTAGTCATTCTTTTTTTCTGGAAAGTTTTCTCTAGAGATTTGAAGTTACTACTAAAATCCTTGAGATTTTCTCTATGTGGAACTTTGGTTCAGAAATAGCCTTTATGATTTGGTCCTATGAATAGATTTTTTAAAACTTTCATATTTAAAGCACAAGAGAGACATTTTATTATAAAATTATTTTCCATTAAATCATGTTTTGGAAGCAACTTCTTGTGCTAACACTTTATTTCCAAACTGTTGCATTAAATGTTGTAAAGTACCATACCCCAGATGCTGAAAAGTACTGTGCCTTACTTTTGCAGGTTTACGTAGAGAAACCAAGTCCAGATGAATTTTGAAGGGTTTTATTAAAGAAGGAGATTTATTAAATATGCTGGCCACATATGGCTGACACGGGCATTTGCAGACCCAAATCGTGTGCCCCAAATACATCTCAGGGGCTGGTTATATATCCTTGATCACACACGGGCTGGGGAGAGCATGACATCATGGCACAAGCTTACAACATTTGTTTAGGGGATACACAAAAACATTAAGACTTTCAAGGTAACACGAAAAGATATTTACAATCTTTCAGTGTTCATCTTCCCTCCTTTGCCTAGAGGTATGTTACTCTCAGGATTCCAGGAAGGGAGGAGGAACTACAATCAACACAGGGTGGTATATAAGTGCTGTCTCCCATTGAAAGAGAAGAAGTTTCTCAGTTAACCTTTATTTTAGTTTTAAAACTAAATGACCCATTGTTCTTGCAAGCCAGAAAATTCTACATTCTTCTCCTTCCCCTCCCCAAAGGAAGGACGGGACAGGAAAGCCTGACCTTTCCTCTTAGAATATCAATATTAATTTTGCAGCTTTTTGGTACCTTACTACATAAAGATCTTTGCTTTCTTGGGTTCATGTACAATAATCAAGACACCAATTATAATAAAGTCTACGTCCTCTCAAATCTGGCTCTAGATAAGTTACATGCTGATTGCTAGTCCCAGAGGTGTGGATTCTTCAGGTTCAGAGGGCTTTCCAAGTCCTCAGCCATGGCCCAAGTTCATGGTGTATTGCTGTCTGTGGAACACATGGTGGTCACCAGGAAAAACTTCCAAGGACCAGGCTCACCTGGTGGCTCAATGAAAACACAGACTCCTGGGTTCTATTTCTGAAGTGCTGAGCTTGGATCTCAGGAGGCTGGGGTCTGGGAATCTAGACTTTCAACAATTCCCAGTTATTTTGCACAGTTAGCCAGTCTCTAGTGACTAGCTTTTTGAGGATCGCTGACCAAGCCCAATGCATTTCCTTGTATTTCAGTGGAAGAAAGTGACCTGGATACACAGAGGCAGATTAAGTTCGGTTGAGGCCTCAGCACAGAAGAAACTATGGGGCCCTTTTAAAAAAAGGGAGAGACAGGTAAATAAAAATACATGTTAACCATATTTTTAAATAAATAAATATTATGTACTATTAATGTTAAAATTGCACATATAAAACCAAACTTGGTGGCATTAGAAAAAAAATGTCAAGTTGGGGTTTTGTGGGGGCCCTTCAGAAGTCAGGGCCCAGGGTGTGCGTCCGGTGCGCCAGCCATTATATCCGCCTCTGGCCAAAGGGACGTTTTCTAGCCTGTCCCCCTTGCCCGGATCCATCGGGAGAGAGTGTCATTTTTCAGTTGGGGGCTGCTGCCAGTCTGTACCGCTAAGACTATTCACTCACTTGTCACTTCGATAGTGTGCACCAGCATCAGGCGGTCTAACAGGCAGCACTGCCCAAGGGCACGGCTGCTGTCCACACCTGACGCAGCACCTTAGGAGCACAGGTAGCGCAGGGAGAGCCGAGACACCCGCCGGCGGGGAACCCAGCTCCTGCAGGCTGGATTCGTGGGGAAGGCCCACGGCGTGACGCACAGAGGGAACCGCCGGCTGCCGGAAGGGGCGGGTCCAGCGTTCCCCGGCGCGCGGGGGCGACGGGGTGGTGCGCGGCCGCTGGTTCGCGTTGCTCGCATTCGTGCTGGCCGGGCGGGCGGCGGTGGCAATCGCAGGATGAACGAGGCGGACGGGCTGCGGCAGCGCCGGCCCCTGCGGCCGCACGTCGTCACGGACGACGGCCAGACCCCGGAGGTCAAGGACGGCAGGTAGGCCCGGCCGCCAGACCTGGTCCTCAGCGGCGGGCTGACCGCCCAGCGCAGTGGTGGTAACCGCCGCAGAGTAAATGCCAGCGTGCTGCTAGCGCTGTGTGTCGTTTAATATTCTCGGCAGAGCTTGTTCTACGGGGCGGAGCCAGGCTCCGACCGAGCGGCTGCACCTGCTGAGTCCTGGAGGCCTGGGCACACTGCGCCCTGCAGCGGCGTTGTCCCGGCTCCCGGCCCCGGGCCGCCTCGCGCCGCACCTGCCCTCCTGCGCCTCCTTCGGGCGCGGTGGTTCCGTCGCTCCGCCTGGCCCTGCGCTTAGTCCTCCCCGCTGGCGCACCTAATCCCAGAAGTCGCCTAGCCCCTGCCCTGCCGCCTAGCCCCTGCCCTGCGGCTTCGAGTCCCGCGCCCGCGCTGTCTTGAAGGGAGGTCGGTCGGAGAAGTTCGGTCGCCTGGAGACGCAGCCGAAGCTGGCTGTACACTTATCCCTTCTCCCTGCGCGGGACCGGCCCTCGCCGCGGTTTTCCAGAAAGAGTAGAAAACAGACTTCATTGGGCAATTTTCGTGAGAGTTTAGCCTTGCAGAATTTTCTGCGTAGAACAGAGAAGCATAGGAAACTAATTGTTGATGCCTGTGAAAGAAATCTCAGGGTTTTGGCCTTTGCTTCTCCCAACTCTCCCAACTTTCCAGGATTTAAGTATGCTGTATTTTGTTAGCTAAAAACTAAAGCACAGTTCTTAAACAGCTATTTTAATATACTTAAACTTCGGCTTTTAATTTTGTGTACTGAAGTCTCAGAACTTTGAGTATTTTGGGAGAACCAAGCAGCCCTATATATTAAACTCAAAGTTTGGTTGACTAGTAAGTTGATACAAATATTGGAAATGTTCATTGGTGTGCCAAGGGATGTGGTTCATACTGAATGAGGGACAGTTTTTGCCATGACAGACTGAATTTATTCACTGATGATACTAAGGATCACTTTTGAAGGAGAGCTATAGTAGAGAGGAGTGTTTGGGCTCTAGAAAGATGATTGCCAGAGAAGATTTTCTGGTAAAATCTGACCCTGGGCTCAGAGGAAATGTGGGAAATACTATATAGTCCTGACTATAGAGTGACCAACCTTTTATTTATTTATTTATTTATTTATTTATTTATTTATTTATTTATTTATTTTTTACAGAGACAGAGAGTGAGTCAGAGAGAGGGATAGACAGGGACAGGCAGGAATGGAGAGAGATGAGAAGCATCAATCATCAGTTTTTCGTTGCAACATCTTAGTTGTTCATTGATTGCTCTCTCATATGTGCCTTGACCGCGGGCCTTCAGCAGACCAAGTAACCCCTTGCTGGAGCCAGCGACCTTGGGTTCAAGCTGGTGGGCCTTTTCCTCAAACCAGATGAGCCTGCACTCAAGCTGGCGACCTCGGGGTTTTAAACCCAGGTCCTCTGCATCCCAGTCGGACGCTCTATCCACTGCGCCACCACCTGGTCAGGCTAGTCCTTTTCTTTTGGCACATAGTTCTGTATGGGAAGAGAGAATAGCTGTTTAATGTCCACACATGAGTTTTTAGGACTGAAGAGAGAATACATTGAAAATTTAACAGCTGCTCTTTCAACAGTAGCTTTTTTCTAAAGGATTTTTATATTACTTAAAAATCTCTACTAGGTCAGTTTTCCTTTTTCCTTTTTAAGACTGAGGGATAAGGGTTGGAGGCAGTGTGGAGAAACAGATAGGGCTGTCTTAAATTCATGAAGTCATGAACATTTAGGAATCTGGAGTTTTCAGCCCATTCCCTGCCCCAGTATGTGTTGAATTTTCAAGAGGCTCTTTTAACTTCTTAGTTATTTTTAATGCCCTAATGAAGACATCTATAGTCTAGGAGCCCCCGTATAAAGAAATGTGAAAAGTGGACAAGTTTAAGGCACAGTCACTTAAAAAGATGGACTGTGTTGTTGTTTGTCTCAGTTTCCAGAGACAACTTTGATACCTGGGGTTATGGTCCCCGTGGATTTGGGACTCAGATTTCCCATGAAAAGCACAGTTTGTTTTTAATCTTACAGGTTCTGTGGATCAGGACTAGTCCATGACTGGAGGAGGCTCTTCATGTCCTGTGTACAGCAGGGATACAAGAACACCCTGCATATTTGGCAGTGAAAGTATTGTGCAGGATTATGTAAATTGTGGTTGAGCCAACAGTAATTGCATCACTGTAATTGTTTGCCCTAGAAACTGTAGGAAATTTCAGAGTTGAGATTGGGGCAAGCAAATTGATTTCCCAAACTGCAAGGAAGGAACTTGTCGGCTTTTCTGAAAGTGTCAGTGACAATGGATAGGGGTAAATGTAGTGCCCTTTAAATTATCATATTGTAGGTGTGTAGAAGCAAGGGACAGACACACGTGGAGGAAAGGGAAAATTGTAGTTGACTGAGTTTGCCGGAACCAGCAGTGAGGTGGGTCTGCGAGAGAGTTAATGAACCTAGTGATAAAATAAGTGTTCCTAGAGCACAGGTACAGGAACCACTGCCAGGCCCTCTGCCCAGACAGGGACTCAGATGCCTCGAGGAGCTGCAGTCCTGGTACCTACCACTTACTGAGAGCTTTTTGTGTTCCAGGCCCTGGTCTTAGCCTCAGTCACTTAGGTTCTTGTGCCAGCCTGTTATGGTACTGTCTGCAGCAGTGTAGGGCTGGGGAGAGCAGTGCGTGCGTGTGTCTGAAGAGTGGAAACCCTTGTGCAGTTGCCCTGCAACTCTGTTTCATAGGGCCAGATCTGCGGTTTTCTCACGAGAAGCTGGAAACCAGGTTTTTCTGTGAAGTCCTTTACTTTTCAATTTTGACAACTAAAGCCATTTTGTGGAGTGACAGTTTATGATTTAGACTAGAGCAGGGGTCGGGAACCTATGGCTCACGAGCCAGATGTGGCTCTTTTGATGGCTGCATCTGGCTCACAAACAAATCTTTAATAAAAAAAATAATGTTAAAAATATAAAACATTCTCATGTATTACAATCCACTCATTTCCTACCACTCATGTTCATGGTTGCGGGTGGCTGGAGCCAATCACAGCTGTCCTCCGGGACAACAAATTTTTATTGGATAATGCTTAATGTACATGGGTTGTTGTATGGCTCTCACTGAATTACATTTTAAAATATGTGGCATTCATGGCTCTCTCAGCCAAAAAGGTTCCCGACCCCTGGACTAGAGCTTTGCCTTGAGTTGTGGACAGCACATTTTGTGGGAGACTTTGACAAACGGAAACATCCAGGAGAGAAAATGTTCTATACGCCCCACTGTCTGAGGAGCTCTGGTAGGACTGGGGACACTTGGCCTGGAGATGAGAGAACTGAGTGTGGTGAGACTTCGGGCGTCAGTTCTGGGGAGTGCTGTCTAGGAGGTCAAGGGTTTGTTCCTCCTGAGGGCAGAACTGCGACCAATCAGTGCAGCATGCTTCTCAAAACATGTTGCATGAGATAACCTAAGTTAAGGAATTGGGTAAATGCTCTGTGTTCTGGCCTTCTTGGACATTGACCATGCACGTTGGCAGGCATTTCCCTGTCTTCAGGACCCTGTGGCATTGGCCCCTGGCAGCAGGCCTGAACTGTTCTAGCAGCCTCCCCTCACTCACTATGGCTCTGGCTCCCTGTTTTGGTCTTTTTGCCTCTGTGGTCAAGACTTGGGAATGGGGACTTTAGGTTAATGCCTAAAGCATGTATGCTTTGCTCATATGCCAAGTGTTTGTTGAATGTTTCCTCTGGCTCTTCCTGCCTTGCTTTGGCCCCAATCTTTGATGTGTCCCAGCTTCACTCACTTTCTCTGTTCCGAGATCATCTGCTTTGACCCCTATGTGTGGCCAGCCATCTATCATACCACCCTCGACCCTGCTGTATTGTTCTACATTGTACCTGTTACTGTCTGGCATTTGCATACTTATACTAGAATACACAAGAGGGCAGGAAACTTTATGGCTATACTCTCAGGGCTTCCCATAGAACCTGGCGTGTATTTGTAGATGATTATTAAATGATTGCATTTGAAGGAGCAATAAATGCTCTAAGGCTGTCGTCTGATGTTGTGGCCACTTTGCCATATGCAACTATTTAATTTTAAATTAATTTAAAAGTTAATTAACTAAAATTAACAATTCAGTTCCTCATTTATGCTATGTGGGGAGTTTGAGGGGATTTGGGGAAAGGAGGCAGCAGCAGCACACAAGCTTTATTGGGTGACACTGACAGGATGCATGTGGAGGA
This sequence comes from Saccopteryx bilineata, assembly GCF_036850765.1. NCBI lineage: Eukaryota > Metazoa > Chordata > Mammalia > Chiroptera > Emballonuridae > Saccopteryx > Saccopteryx bilineata. The sequence goes on from NC_089495.1 coordinate 163,381,291, forward strand.
CGTCTCACAGCAGGGGGGTGCCACAGTCCTGAGGGGAGGGGGGATCTGGAGGAGAGGGGAACAGAGAAAGGGCTCTCTGGGCCAGAGAGCTCCCAGGGCAACACTGGCTGGGGCAGGGACCTCTTCTCAGTGGGCAACAGTTGTCAGGGGAGGTTTCACAGAGTATGCAGAGCAGGCAGGCTCTAAATGGCTGGAAAGTTGCTTATTTTGGCCTGTTTTAAAAAATAATTGGATATGTTAAAAAAAATTGGATATGTAACACTTGGGAGTTTGGCACTGGTGCACCTTTTGAACTAATGGGTCTTACAGCCTGCAGTGAATAAATAAACAACCCCGGGGCTGATCCGCAGAGGTGGTCTTTGGGTCACAGACATAACATGCTAGCCCCATTTCAAGTGCTGAGTAGCCACACATGGATAGTGGCTGCTGTATTTCTGTCATTGCAGAAAGTTACACTGGACAGCACTGCTCAAGGAGTGTAAGTTTAAGGTGCTATTTCTACATCATGACCACAGAACTTTTAAAGCTTTTTATTTTTATATTTTTTAGAGGGAGAGAAAAGGAGAGAGACAGGAACACTGTTCCTGTTTGTGCCCTGACCAGGAATCGAGCTGGCAACCTCTGCACTTTAGGATGATGCTCTGAACCAACCGAGCGATCTGGCCAGGGCAAGGGCTTGGGTTTTTGTTTGTTTGTTTTTTTTGTTTGTTTGTTGTTGGTTTTTTTTGCATTTTACCGAAGCTGGAAACGGGGAGGCAGTCAGACAGACTCCTGCATGTGCCCAACTGGGATCCACCAGGCACGCCCACCAGGGGATGATGCTCTGCCCATCTGGGGCGTTGCTCTGTTGCATCCAGAGCCATCCTAGTGCCTGAGGCAGAGGCCACAGAGCCATCCCCAGCGCCCGGGCCATCTTTGCTCCAATGGAGCCTTGGCTGCGGGAGGGGAAGAGAGAGACAGAGAGGAAGGAGAGGGGGAGGGGTGGAGAAGCAGATGGGTGCTTCTCCTTTGTGCCCTGGCCGGGAATCGAACCTGGGACTCCTGCACGCCAGGCCGACGCTCTACCACTGAGCCAACTGGCCAGGGGCAAGGGCTTGGTTTTTTTTCTTCTTCTTTTTTTTTTCTGAGAGAGAGAGAGAGAGAGAGAGAGAAAATAAATGAGAGGAAAGGAGAGAGATGAGAAGCATCAACTCATAGTTGAGGCACTTTAGTTGTTCATTGATTGTTTCTCATATGTGCGTTGGTGTGGGGACTCCAGCTGAGCCAGTGACCCCTTGCTCAAGCCACTGACCTTGGGTTCAAACTGGCGACCTTGGGGTTTTGAACCTGGGACTTCAATGTTCCAGGTTGACACTCTATCCACTGTACCACCACTGATCAGGTAACAGAACTTTTTTTTCTTCCTTTAAAGATTTTATTTATTTATTTTAGAGAGGAGAAAGAGAAGACGGGGAGGGGCAGGAAGCATCAACGCCCATATGTGCCTTGACTAGGCAAACGCAGGATATAGAACTGGCAACCTCAGTGTTCTAGGTTGATGCTTTATCTACTGCGGCACCACAGGTCAGGACTTTTCAATAGAGGCTAGCTGATGATCAGTCAGTGCGGTGTTGATAGACTTCTGTTATTGAGGAGGAAGTTAGATAAGGTTGGTGATGTCCAGTTGCACATCAGGAACAACTGGGAAGCATAAAAAAACACATAAAAAAACAGGTTTCCCAGGCCTATGCTGGACCTGCTCAATCAGAATATCTGGGCCTTGTTTAGAGCTGCCCAGTCATCTGGTGTAGGCGATCCAGGGACCAGCTGGTCTTGGGAGCGCTCTAATTCTTCAGCTTTTTGTACTCTGATTGTAAGAGGGTGTTAGCTAGATCTCTGGCAGGGATGGGCCATGTGGGACACAGGTCATCCTTCCTGACCTCTGGATGCCTTCTAGCTATAAGCACTGTTGCTTTCAATCCTGGTTTGACTATTTTTGGAAATAAGTGAGCCTTTTAATATTGTGTGAAGGGGCAACCAAATATTCTTTTTTTTTTTTAATTTTTCCGAAGCTGGAAACGGGGAGTCAGTCAGACAGACTCCCGCATGCGCCCGACCGGGATCCACCCGGCATGCCCACCAGGGGGCGATGCTTTGCCCCTCTGGGCGTCGCTCTGTTGCATCCAGAGCCATTCTAGCGCCTGAGGCAGAGGCCACAGAGCCATCCCCAGCGCCCGGGCCATCTTTGCTCCAATGGAGCCTCGGCTGCGGGAGGGGAAGAGAGAGACAGAAAGGAAGGAGAGGGGGAGGGGTGGAGAAGCAAATGGGCGCCTCTCCTGTGTGCCCTGGCCGGGAATTGAACCCGGGACTCCTGCACGCCAGGCTGATGCTCTACCGCTGAGCCAACCAGCCAGGACCACAACCAAATAATCAATCAGGGTATCAAGCTCTAAATCAGATGGCTGGATTTAGAATAGAGATGTAAGCTGCAGTGTGTCAAAGGAGAGTTAACTTTAGGTGTCTGAGACAGATGAGAGGATTCTGTTTCATGTAGAATAATGTCAGGCAAGGAACAGGAAAGTAGCACTTTGGCCAGAGTGTCACCATTTTGTTAGTGACAGCACTATGGTGACACATTGCACAGTGCAGCTTCCCTCAAGGGACTACTCCTCTACTGGCCTAGGTAGGGCTGATTAATCAGCCTCCTGTTCATCACTGATAGCCACATATCTTCACTGTTTGCTTCTCTTGGGGATTTTGTTTTTAAAAACCATACAACAAAGTCTTCAATATCATTTTACTTGTAAATAGTTATTTCCATTGTGTTGAAAGACTAGGCCACTTAGAATCACTTGAGTTACAGATTGTCCCAACCTCTGGAGTGACAGTATGCTTAGTTGAATCATTGACTTTTTTCTTTCTAAACCACATTGTAAATATAATTCACATACCATAAAATCCACCCATGTAGGCTGACTATGGTCGCGCAGTGGATAAAGTGTTAACTAGGAAAGCTGAGGTTGCTGGTTCGAAACCCCGGTCTTGCCTGGTCAAGGCATGGACGATTAGTAACTACAGGTTGATGCTTCCCATTCTCCCCTTCTCTCTTTCTCTCAAATGAATAATTAAAATCTTAAATCCATTCATTTAAATTGTTCGATTCAATGGTTTTTAGTATATTCCCAGAGTTTTGCAATAATCACCACAATCTTAAGTTTGGAATATTTTCATCATAGTTAACTGTTTTTAAAAATTGAGGTGAAATTTATACAATGTAAAATTACCCTCAGAATATATAATAGTTCAGTGGTGTTATCATTCGGTGGTCACCAGTTCTCCCATTTCAAAAGGTTTCATCACCTGTGAAAATACCTTATACCCGTTAGTAAACACTCATTTCCCCTTCCCACTAGAATATCTATCAGCAGATGAGTGGATAAACAGATTGTGATATATACTTACAATGGAATATTACTGAACCAAATAGGAATGAAGTCCTGATATATACTATAACTTGGGTGAACTTTGAAACATTCTGAGTGAAAGAAGCCAGTCACAAAAGGTCACTTATTGTAGAATCCTGTTTGATTCCATGGTATAAAATGTCCAGAATAGGCAAATCACCATTAACTTTTATAGAGTGTTCCAGACCTGACTCAGGTTCCAGGTCCGGTGTCCTTTCTTGGTCTTCTTGTCCTGGCAGGCAGTGTTGCTCATGGTGACCACAGGCTCAGAGTCAGCCCTGGCACTCGGTCATGCTCCTCCAGTTCTGGCAGTGGGCTGTGGGCTACTCACACGTGCTTTCTCTGTCCACTTGTCGGTAAAGCAGGGAGATACGCAGTTCTGCCTAGTCACCAGGTAAGGCACATTGCACGGCATGTTCTTGTTGCTGTTTTTATCATTACTCTCATCGTGGCCCTTACTCCTTTCCTACTGAGGCCTTTCAGGTTATGTTAGCCTGTTGTCAGGTGGGTTTGTAGCTGATCTGTGCCAGACACGCATTTTCATGCATTGTGTAATCTTGCACCCTCGGCCAACACCAGCCAGTGACCTTAGGGGAAGGTTGTGTGGCTGGGAGGGAGCTGTCCTGATTTTTTCCTTCCTGGCCGCTTGTCCTCTTCTAGGCGCCTGGGCTCTTTCGGCTTCTCCCTGCCAGGTCTACAGACTGGACCACCTCCTTTCCTAGCTAGCAAAAGGGGTGAGTTGTGAAGAGAAGGAAGTTAGGAACAAAATTTGTTTTTCCTTCTTTTGAATGAAAATAGACACAGACTAGGTTTCTTATAGCAAAGAGAAAATGTCAAAGGAAAAAAGAACTGGTTAGCAGTGTCCCCTATGCTGTCCTTGTCCTGCTCTGGAGGAAAAAGTAGCAAGAACCAGGCCGCACCTTTAGCTCTGCTCGGAAATGTTCTCAGCTCAGTGTCCTGTTTCTTCATTTACAAGTTCTGCTTTCCTCATCCCTGCAGGAAACCATTCAACCACACTTCCTGCGACCATATAACAAGACTCTGATCCCTCCACTTTCCAATCACCTATCCTGACATCTTTCAGAGCCACCACTCGCGGGGCCTCCCATGTTTCTGCTAACTGTATGTTCCTGACATTTAAGTATTCTTTAAGATGACATCTGTCTCTCTTCCGTGCTCCTCACCTTCTGAGCCCTTGCTAGCAGAGTCTTTAACATCCATGTTTCTACTAACAGTGTGTTCAAGGAGCTCTAGATTTTGTATCCTGCTTCTCAGCCCAATTCCAAAGCTAGTTCCACATTTTAGGTATTTGTTATAGCAGCGTTCTACTTCCAGGTAATAAAACCAGTTTAATGAGAAAATTGTATTGGTTTTCAATGACTCCTGTGACAAATGATCCACACATTTAGTGACGGAAACAACACATTATCTTACAGTTCTGTATGTCACAAGTCCCAGACAAGTCACCTTGCTGAAATTAAGGTGTCACAGAGCTGTGTTCCTTTATGGTGGCCCAAGGGGAGAGCCTGTTTCCTGCCCACTCAGACTGTTGGCAGTACTTGAGCACGCTTGAATTGTGCTGTCCCAGATGTCTGCAGGATGACATGCTGTGAAAGCCTCCCTTCTTTTTTTTCTTTTATTCTCTTTGCCTTTTATTTCCACCTGCATAATGACTTGTTTTCTGCTTTGTTCATTTAATAAAATCTGCATGTTCAGAACTGGGCAGGACTTTGAGGTCCCCTGCCCGGTACCCCATTACTCAGTGGGGAGCCTGTGGGCTTTGGGTGAAGAAACTCGCCTGTAGTGCTTGGCTGTCAGCTGGGAAGTTGGGACTGTGTGTAGGCCCTCCTGTTTCTACCTGGAACAGATTTACGCAGCAGGAGAGTATCCTGTCAAAATCAAGCAAAACACTGCCGTAAAACAATTGTTTTGTTAAGTGTGAATTACTTTTTCTTTAACTCACTTTTTTTTTTTTTTTGGATAGGAAAAGAATCTCCATCTGAGGAGCTCATGGATTTTATTCATTTTGTTAATCTTGATATCAAATATCTAGTAAACTTGAATGGACTTAATATAAGCAAATAACTATCTTGTAGTTTTTTTAGTAGCAAGAGGCTAAATGTGCTCTTTTTTTTTTCTTTTTAACCAGGTAAGTAATGATGTAGGTGAGGATCGTTTGAGAGAATTTTAGTCACTGTTGGTCATTTGTCCAAAAGCAATGCAAGATTGCCAGGGCCACGTTCACATCTTCCCAGAGCTTCAGCAGTTATGACTTGGAATTGTAACTTTATAGATTCTTTGTGAATAATTTTCAGTAACTGTCAGACTTTTCTGAATGGAAGAGCTGGGATTATGTTTCTAGTGTTTAAAGGTGTGATCTACAGATGCCTGGGGAATCGGATGCTCAGGAACTTGTTCTTCGTCTGCTTCATGAGTTTGTCTTTGTCTCTTCTATTTGTAGAACTTGAGAATCTTAGGAACACACTGTTGTTCTGAGTGTTGCTACTTTTAATCCATGTACCAGGAAATAGTGGCTTTTGAGAAACACCTGTTTTCTCTGTGGATGAGTTGTGTCTCCCTTCCCTTAATGCAACTTTTTATTCCTATTTTTGTGTTCATCAGTGCTTTGAGTTTCCCCTCTTTAAAACTCTGCTAGGGGGCCCTGGCCAGAGCATTGACCTGGCATATGGACTTCCTGGGTTTGATCCCCGGTCAGGGCACACATGAGAAGTGACCATCTACTTCTCTCCCCCTTCATCTCTCCCTTCTCTCCCTATTCCCTTCCCGCAGCCAGTGGCTCAATGAGTTCAAGTGTCAGGCCCAAGCATTGAGGATAGTTTGGTTGGTCTGAGCGCAGCAGCCTCACATGCTAAAAATAGCTCAGTACTGGAGCATCGCCCCTAGATGGGGTTGCTGGGTGGATCCCAGTCAGCATGCATGCGGGAGTCTGTCTGTCTATCTCTCCACCTCTTATCTAAAAAACAAAAACAAAAAATAAAACGAAAACTGCTAGAGGACTCAAGATATAACCTATCATACTATCTGGAAAATAATATGAATGCCCTACATAGGTAGAAGATAAAAATAAAAAAGAACGAAAGCATGTTTGGCAATCCCAGAAACGGTGCTAAAGTTTAATTGTAAGCCACAGAGGTTGGTGGCCTGGTAGTGGGGACACTGGGTGAGAGGCCTATTTGTGCTGAAAGGGCTTTAACCACTGAATTTGTCACTGTCTTAGCCTCCACTGATGGCCTTTGTGTGTATTTCGTTTCTGGCAGCTCCTTCAGCAGCAGAGTTTTCCGAGTGACCTTTCTGATGCTGGCTGTGTCCCTCACCGTCCCCCTGCTTGGAGCCATGTTGCTGCTGGATTCTCCCATAGATCCACAGCCCCTCAGGTGAGCTGCCCAGCTGTTCTCGGGTGGGTGCTCGCAGAGTACAGCAGGCGGGGTGATTTCTAGGGTAATTAGACCCGTCTGATGGGAAGGATGAGTTATTAGGAGAAACAGATTTGTGATTTTATTTTTTCACTGTTTTAAGTTGAATTAGATGTTCTACAGAATGTGTGCTTTGTATTGCCTATGTTATTGTTTCAAAACCAAAACTATATGAACCAAAACCAAAAATCAGAAAAATCCCAAATAAGAGAAGGTTATGTAAATATTAGCATGGTGAACCTGAAATCATGTAAAGTGGCAAAAGCACTCACAAGTGAAGGTTAAATTTAAGTTACCTTGTTTAAATTTTATAAAAAAACCTTGTACTTTACGTCCTCTTTTTCTTAAGTTACCTTTCATTATTGGGGATCTATGAGTGATGCATTTATTATAACTTGAAAGAATAGTATACACCTAGGGTGTCCCATAAAATGAATTCATATTTTTAATTATAGTTAATACTCAGCCAGGCTCTTACTGATATGATTGATGACATTGATGTCAAGGTGGTATAAGAGGGTTGGCTGTGAGTCTGGTTCAGCAAGTTCCTGTTTTTCCTTGCAACTGCCCAGAGGGGTAAGCTGTCTGAAGTTTATTTTAAGTGAGTTAGTCCATGTAAGTTTTTAAAAACTGTATGTGTTGGTGTTTTATAAATAAAACTTAAGATCTTATATTGGATTCAGTTCACTAAAAATGTACTCAGCACTGTTTGAGGCAGGCGTCAGCTGGATCTGAAGAGGACACAGTTCTGACCTTAGATTGACATGTGTATAGAAGAATCAACATTTTGTTGTTGGATTTAAAACAGCTAGCATAAGATTGAGACTGGGTGGAGGCCTGGGTACGGAGACCTGTAAGCATGCTTGCTGTGTAATTCCTGGTGTGCAGTCTGTTCTTGCACATGTCTTTCCTCCCGAGAATGTCCTGAATGTTCTCTTTGAGGGTATTCCAGGACACGCTGAGGGGAAGGGTCTTTCTCTTACTAACCTCTCTCATGTGCAGGATGTGGCTCCGCCCATCCCAACTAGAAACTGGACTGGACTTGTCTGTTCTGTTGGCAAGGTGAGAAAACAAACTGTCCACAGCTGGGGATCCAAGTCTGGGCTGGGGAGACAGCCTTGGGGAAGAGGAGGAAAGTGGAGCGAGTAGGTGAAGATAGGGTTTCTAAGTTAGAGTGAGAGGGGTGGAGCTTAGTGACTACTGCCCTTGGATCTCAGTAAAGGTGAATCTGTGTGTGGAAAGGGTGGTGAAGAAAGTCAGGGGAAAGATAGGTGTGTACTCATGACCAGAAGCTCAAAGGAAATGTGGCCCAATAAGGATTTGAAGTTGTGCAAGTCAGTCAGTCCTGCCTGGGGAGCAGATGAGGCCGATGAGGAAGGAGGGGCAGAGAGACCTAGTGAAATCAGTATGGCTGACACGATCTCTCCCACAGGCTCAGACTAGGGATGACTTGCTCAACAACTGGAAGCATGGGCCCCAAAATGCAGAGCAAAAGCAGAAGAGTGGAAGAGAGTATAGGTACAGAAATAAACTGAGGTTTGGGGAAAATGCTATTGACAAAGCAGAAAAAGCCTTTAAAATTCTTCAGAGCAAAAAGCGCAGGGAAGGGGCAAGTGATGCAGCGTTGGTGAGGACAGGAAGAAGAGCTGCTCTGCCGCAGCCACCCAGCCGAGGGGGTGCCGTGCTCAGCGGGGTCAGGCCAGCTGGCTGGTGAGAGCTTAGCAATGGCAGTGCTCTGGGGAGTCCACCTCCAGGGTGCTAAGACCATTCTTAGAAATCTCTGAGAAATCAGAGGACAGACAGACCAGGGACCAGGAGGGGTGGATTCCTTGCAGAGTGGGTTATTAGGCAGTTGGCTTCAGTTCTAGGGAGTCAAGTCACCTGGAAGGCTGTGGGGCCTTGCCAGAAACTTGTAGTCCCCACCAAGGACTGTTATAGACACAACATGTGTAACCTCGTGATCTCTGGAGGCTGTTGACCAGTGTCTTAGCACATGTCTGACACATGGACTTAACAGGAGGTAGTGAAATCAGCAGGAATTAATATGAGTTAACAGGAGTTAATGAGTTAACAGAAGGCCAGTGGCCTTAACCAGGGTCCACTGGCCTGGCTGGCTATGAGTGCCAGTTTGGGCTTCCTGGGGCCACTCTTCCTTGGTGTTCAGCTGCAGGATTGGGGGCCCTTTCTTGCTTGTCCTTTATATTTTCTCAGATAAATTTTCTTCTTGTCTCCTTATTGAGATAATACTCAGGCTCAGTGTGGGCAGGGACAGTGTGCGATATATGGGATAGGTTGGTTCTGCAAATATTTCCTGAGGACTTCCTGTGTATAGGGAATTAGACAAGGTCCAAGGATTGGGAGAGAGGGGGCTGAGTCAGGAGCACCCTCCCCTGTCTCTGGGTTCTATGTGTTATCTGTGTCATTTAATCTTCACACATACCTTTGGAAGGAAGTAGGACCCTCCCAAGGTCAGAGTTTGAATGCAGATGTGTCCTACTCCATACCCCAGGCTTTTCACCACCCATTCCAGTTGTAGTCTGGTTCTTTCTTCAGAAATAAAACTCCTAGTTAAATCCAGAGTATTTTTTAAGCAGGTTGACAGTCATATTAAGGGGTGGGAGGGACAATTTAATTTGGGGGAAGTTTTGCTGTGTCCTGAATAGGTGTCCACGCAGGGTGGCAAGGGTGACGCAGAGAGCTTTTCCATCACTGCATCCTCAGCTGCCCCTGCTCCCTTGGTCCTCCTGCTCTGGTGGGCTGGCTAGGAAACTGCTGGAGGGCACGGTGGGGAGGGAACTGGGAGACAGCCCCCTTTCCCTGCTCTCCTCACCTTTATACTTCATCTGCAGTATTCATTGGGAGCCTCCTGTATGCCAAGTGCCTGGGATACAGCGGCAGAAGACACAGAACAAATTCTTGATCTCGTGTGCTCTAGTAGGGATGGACGACAGACAATAAACATAACAGAAATGAGATGCCGAAAGGGCTATGAACCAGATAGAGTGGTGGGGGAGAGCTGTGCTTTTAGAAGGTGTTCAGTATTAAATTGGGGGGTTAGAGCAGACCTCACTGAGAAGGTAAGGGTGGAGGGAACAGCCAGTATGAAGGACAAGATGAGAGAGCCCTGGTGCAGTCAGGAAGCAGCCGGGAATGGCTGGTGTGGGGGCAGAGTGAACGACTGACGGGAATAGGAGAGTCGACAGGCCAAATAGAAAGGGGCCAAGAGCCCTTGCAGGCCCTTAGGCTCTGGGTGAGATGGGATAGGCCCAGGGCTTTGAGCAGATAATGCTGTATCTGACTGTAGTGCTCACGTGGCTGCTGTGTTGAGAATAGACTGTAGGGGACAGGGAGGAGGCCAGGAGAGAAGATGGTGGCCTAGACCAGGGTGGGGGCGCAGGATGTGGGACGCAGGGATTCAGTCTTGTCTGTCTCTGGAGGCGGCATCCGCGTGATTTGCTGGTGGATTAGGGGAAAGTGTGTTTGCACATGGATGGGAAGGACCCGAGGGGAGGGAAGAAAGAGTTCCTGGAGCAGTCTGCATCAAGGGGGAAGGCAGGGCCCAGTGGAGTGTGTCTTCATAGAGAAGTCAGTGGGTCTGGAGGGTGAGCCTACGCTGGAGCACGGGCCGCGCTGCCAGTCCCGACGGCTCCCTCTCGGCTCCCTCTCGTCTCTTCTGTCTTCTCCTGAAGCACGGGTGTCAGCTGTGAAATGCCGACACAGGGCCCTTCCATCTCCACCGGACTTTAATGGGGGCAGCAACTGGGAGTGCTCATGCCAGGGGGTGTGAGGCTCTCACTTGCTGTGAAGCACTGGACCAGTGGTGAGAAGTTCAGGTGGGTGGAGGTCCTGGGGTGCTCTCAGATGGCAGTAAAAATTTTTGCATTAGCTGTATTTATATTTTCATTTTTATTTAATACTATGACCTTTTTTTAACATTCCAGGATAGTTTTTTTCTTTTGTCATTCTGGCAAATTAGGATATTATTGGAATGAACCCTCTTTATCAAATGGAATTATGCATGCCATAGGTCCTTAATAAACACTTTTTTCACGTTATTTTCTATAGACAAATCCCTCTAATTGCATTATTTTATAGCTTCAAAGAACCCCCTCTCTTCCTTGGTGTTCTGCAACCAAATACGAAGTTACGACAGGCGGAAAGGCTATTTGAAAATCAACTCATTGGGCCAGAGTCCATAGCAAATATTGGGGGTAAGTAAAGCCTTGGAATTGTAGTCTGACTGGGTGCCCTCAGGGATGCCTTTTGCCTGAGGCAGGGTTCTGTAGGAGCAGCCACAGTGGCACCTGCTCTTGCTTGGGAGAGCCCTCAACATCCTCAGCTGCCCGTGTGGGATGTGCACATGCTTGTTGTGCAGACTCCCGTGGGAGCATTGTGGCTGTCTGAGTTGTGGGCCAGTTTAGTGCAGGGTGATTTTGAGTTCATGTCTAGGAACCACTTTATTCTGCTCAAAGTGTTGGACTTATAAAAATAAATGGGAAAATGAAAAATGCAGGCATTGATGTTTAGTTTATCAAAAGTAGATATTTCTTAACAGGACATTATTTCTTAGCTCAGTTTGTCTTTGTATAGATTAATTTTTGAAAGAATATGAACGATTATTTCTCTTTTTTTTTTCCAGACTTATCTAAACCTAAGAACTAGACTTGAGTCTGATTCTAATACTTGAGTCTCAGGCAACCTGAAGCAGGGCTTCTGTTAGAATGAGAATTAAACTTAGGAATCAAAACATAAAGTGTAAGAAAAAGTTGCTGTACTTAAAACAGTGTGACAATTCTGAGCAGCTCAGCTGGGCCCTCTGCTCCTCTAAATACAATGTGCCTGTGAAGTCATTGTGGACAGTTGTGTTGAGGGTGCCCCTCTGTTTGTGTGAAAGGCAGGTCAGGGCTGCTTCTCTGGTGATGCTGACCGCTCATCTTTCCCTGCCCGGCTCCTTGATGCAGGACCAGAGCCTGGCACACACCCACGAAGTTAGAATTGTTGTGGGGCAGGGGAGGTGGTGCTTATGATATAGCTTCATGTTCCTTCTAAAAAAAACTGACGTTTATTGTTAATATATTTTACAAATTTTCTTTTGGTGAAAAATCAGATACTGGAAATCAAAACTGGAACTTGGAGGAGTTAAAGTGGTTTTTTATTTTTTAAACTTTCAGAGAGAATGCTTTTCTTGTCTTTTTCCTTTTCTTTTGGACTCACCTTTCATTGTACTCTGTCACCAGATAAAGGAGCTGGTTACCTTCTTGGTGACATTTCTGGTTAGGTACAGAAGGGCCTATCTGGTTCACCTCCTGCCAGTGTGAACCCCAGGGAAGTCCCCAGGGACCCATTGCTGCTGCCTCATTTGGAAGTTATCCTGGGATTTGTTAACATGTTGCTGACAGTGGAGGGAGGCACCAGCCCCAGGAGGTACCTAAACAATCAATCACCAATTAAGGTTTTAATTTTTTTTTAAAATAGACTACTTTTTAGAGGAGTTTTAGGTTCACAGCAAAACTGAGGGGAAGTACAGAGATTTCCCATATTACCCCTGCCCCCATCTAGACACAAATTCCCCCATTATCAGCGTTCTGCACCTGATGGTGTATTTGTTATAGCTGACACATTATCATTATCCAAAGTATTGGGGTTCCCTATGGTGTTGACTATGCTGTGGATTTGGACAAATGTATAATGACACATATCCATTATTTTAGTATCATACAGAGCAGTTTCACTGTCCTGAAAGCCCTCTGTGCTCTGGCTGTTTACCCCTCCCTCCCCTTACCTTTGCCCTAGCAAACACTGATCTTTTTCTGCTTCTGTAGTTTTTGTCTCTTCCGGAATTTTATATAGTTGGAATCATACAGCATGCAGCTTTTCAGATTGGCTTCTTTCACTTGGTTCCTCTGTCTTTTTATGCCTTCATAGCTCTTTCCTTTTTATTCCTGAATAAGATTCCATTGTTTATTACAGTCTTATCTGTTCACTGATTGAAGGACATCTTGGTTGCTTCCAAGTTTTGGCAGTTGTTATTAAAGCCTTTATAAATACCTGTATGTAGATTTTTGTGTGGACTTGTGTTAAACTCATTTGTGTACATACCAAGAGCACAGCTGCTGCATCTTATGGTTGAAGTAGACTTCGTTTTGTAAGAGACCACCAAACTGCCTTCCAAAGTGGCTGTACCATTTTGTATTCCCACCAACAATGAATGAGAGCTCCTGTTGCTCTCCATTCCCGCCAGCATTGGTGTAGTCATTGTTCAGCTTTCGGCCATTCTGATAGGTGTGTTGTGGTATGTCATTGTTTAATTTGTAGTTCCTTAATGGCAAATGATATTGAATATCTTTTCATGTGCTTATTTGCTATCTGTATTTCTTTAAAATTGGTTTTTTCTTTTCTTTTTTTTTTTCTTGACAGAGAAAGTCAAAGAGAGGGACAGATAAGGACAGACAGACAAGATGGGAGAGAGAGATGAGAAGCATCAATTCTTTGTTGCAGCACCTTAGTTGTTCACTGATTGCTTTCTCATATGTGCCTTGACTGGGATGGGAGGCTACAGCAGAGGGAGTGACCCCTTGCTCAAACCAGCGACATTTGGGCTCAAGCTGGCGACCCCACACTCATGCTGGTGATCCTGTGCTCAAGCTGGTAACCTTAGGGTTTTGAACCTGGGTGCTTTGTGTCCCAGTCCGATGCTCTATCCACTGCGCCACTACCTGGTCAGGCTCTTATTGTTGAGTTTTAAGAGTTCTTTGATCATTATGGATAACAGTCCTTTACCAGATGTGTTTTCTGCAAATATTTTCACCCAGTCTGGTTTGTCTCCTCATTTTCTTGACAGTGTCATTATAGAGCAGCAGCTTTTAATTTTAATGAAGTCTTGCCTGACCTGTGGTGGTACAGTGGATAGTGTTGACCTGGAATGCTGAGGTTGCCAGTTTGAAACCGTGGGCTTGCTTGGTCAAGACATATGGGAGTTGATGCTTCCTGCTCCTCCCTGCTCCTTTCTCTCTCTCTCTTCTCTATAAAATTAAAAAGAAAAATGAAGTCTAGATTATCAGTTTCTCTTTCTTTCATGAATTGTGCCTTTACGATTATAGCTAAAACATTATTTCCACACCCAAGGTCAGCTAGTGAACTCCTATGTTATCTTCTAGGAGTTCTGTAATTTTGAATTTTATGTTTAAGTCCATTTTGAGTTCATTTTTGTGAAGGGTGTAAGGTCTGTAGGTCTGTGTCTAGATTCTTTTTTTTCTGGCATATGGATGTCTTTTTTCCAGCACTATTTGTAGGGAAGACTGTCTTTGCTCTATATTTATATGGTTCTGTTTCTGGCCTCTATCCTGTTCCATTGATCTGTTTGTCCATTCTGTTAACATTATCATGCTGCCTTGTTTACTGTGTCTATATAGCAAGTCTGGAAGTCAAGTAGTCACAGTCTTTGTCGTCTTCAATATTGTGTTGGCTATTTTGGATATTTTGCTTTTCTATATCTAAACTTTATTGTCAGTTTGTGGATATCTATAAAATAACTTTCTGAGATTTTGATTAGGATTGCTTTGAGTATATAAATCAAATTAGAACTGACATCTTGACAGTATTGAATCTTTATATTCATAGATGTCTGATATCTCCATTTTTGCAGTTCTTTGATATTTCATTAGAGTTTCATAGATTTTTCTCATATGGATCTGTACATACTTTGTTATATTTAGACCACAATATTTCATTCTTTTGAATGCTAATGTATGTGGCATTCTATTTTTAATTTCAAATTTAACTTGTTCATTGCTGGTATATAAGAAAGCGATTGACTTATATATTACTCCTTGTATCCTACAACCTTGCTATTTTCGGTTATTAGTTCCAGGAGGCATTGTGGTTGATTCTTTTGAATTTTCTACATAGACAATTCTCTCATCTCTGAACAAAGGCAATTTTATTTCTTCTTTCCCAATTAGTATAGATTTTATTTCCTTTGTTTTATTGCATAAGCTAAGATTTCTAGTACAGTCTTATAAATGAGTGGTGAGAGGGGATATCGTTACTTTGTTACTGATCTCAGTGGGGAAGCTTCTAGTTTGTCACCATTAAGTATAATGTTAGCTGTAGTTTTCTGGGTGTTTTTTTTTTTTTTTTTTGAGATGGTCTTTATCATGTTGAGAAAGTTCCCCCTATTCCTAATTTGCTGAAAGTTTTATCATGAGTGACTGTTTGATTTTTTCAGATGCTTTTTCTATTATGTGATTTTTCTTTAGCCTGTTGATGATATGTTACTCAGTTGATTTTCAGATGCCGAATTAGTCTTGGCACACCGTGTATAAATCCTAGTTGGTTGGATATATAATCGTTTTATACATTGTTGGATTAGATGTGCTAATATTTTGTTGAGGATTTTTGTGTCTTTGTTCATAAGAGATATTGGTCTATAGTTTTCTTATCATGACTTTGGTTAGGATGTTAGGGCAATGCTTCAGAAAATGAATTAAGAAGTATTCCCTTTTGCTTCTGTCTTCTGGAAGAGATTGTGGAGAATTGGTATCATTTCTTCCTTAAATATTTGGTAGTATTCACCAGTGAGCCTATCTTAGCCTGGTGTTTTCTGTTTTGGAAGGTTATTAATTATTGATTAATTTCTTCAATAGATATAGGGTTATTCAAATTATCTTATTTCTTGTGTTAGTTTTGGAAAATTGTATCTTTCATGGTGTTGGTTCATTTCATAGGTGATCAGATGTATGTGCATACGGTTGTTCATAATCTCTCTTTATTCTCTTTTGAGTCCCCACGCGGCCTGTGCTGATGTCCCTGCTTCCATTTCTAAGGTTGAAATGAGATGTGTATTTGCTCTCTTTTTCCCCCAGTTTGGCTAGAAGATTATCAATATTATTGGTTTTTTCAAAGAACTAGTTTTTAGTTTTGTTGATTTTCTTCTTGATTTTCTGCTTTCAATTTTATTGACATTTGCTCTAATACAGTGGTTCTCAACCTTTCTAATGCCGTGACCCTGCAATATAGTTCCTCATGTTGTGGTGACCCCAAACCAAAAAATAATTTTGGTGGCTACTTCATAACTATAATTTTGCTACAGTTATGATTCGGAATGTATTCTCATTGCTTTAGGCGACCCCTGTGTTTTGGTCGTTCAACCCCTCCCGGGATCGCAACCCACAGATTGAGAACCGCTGCTCTAATATTTATCATTTCTTTCTTCTGCTTATCTATGGTTTAATTTTCTAGTCTTTTCTAGTTTTCTAAGATGGAAGCTTAGATAGGTCTGAGTAGATTTCTCTTATAATATATGCATTTGGTGCTGAAAATTTCTCTCAAAGCACTGCTTTTGTTGCATTCCACATATTTTGATAAACTTTTTTTGTTTTCAAAACTTTTAACTTCAAAAAATTTTAATTCCTCTTGAGATTTCTTCTTTGACTCATGTGTTATATAGAAGTGTTTGTTATTTAATCTCCAAGTATTTAGGGATTTTTCCAGCTGCCTTTCTGCTGTTCATTTCTAGTTTAATTCTATTGTGGCCTGAGAGCAGGCATATAATTTCTAGCCCTCTTAAATTTGTTAAGCTGTGTTTTATTGCGCAGAATGTATTCTAATTTGGTGAATATTCCTTGAGAGCCTGAGAGGAATATATATTCTGGTGTATTTGGATTACCTAGTAGTTGATAGACGTGAATTATATCCAGTTGATCAATGATGTTGTTTAGTTCAACTCTGTCTTTACTGATTTTCTGTCTGTGGGACCTGTCCATTTCTGGTTAGATGGATGCTGAAGTCTCCAACTTGAATAGTGGGTTGATCTGTTTCTCCTTGCAGTCCTATCAGTTTTACTTCATGTATTTTGACAATTTAGTATCAGGCACATACACATTAAGGATGTCTTCATGGGGAATTGACCCTTTATCATTATATTATATAATGTTTTCTTTTTCTAGACAACTTCCCTTGCTCTGAAGTTGGCTGTCTAAAATTAATATAGCTAACTGGCTTTCTTTTGTTTAATGTTAGCATGATAATATCTTCCTTCAGTCCTTTATTTTTAATATTGTATATGTATCTTTATATTTAAAGTGAGTTTCTTGCAGAAGACATACAGTTTTATTATTTACTCTGACTTTTAAAAAATCTGTCTTTTAATTGGTATTTTGAGAACATTGATGTTTAAAATATGAATTGACGAGTTTGATTAGTATTTACCATATTTGTTACTGTTTTCTATTCATTGCTCTTTTTTGTTTTTAATTTTGTCCTTTACTCTCCTTTGTAGTTTTTATGGTTCTATTTTCTATCCTTCCCTAGCATATCAGTTACTTTTATGAAGTTGTTTTTAGTGGTTGCCCTAGACTTTGTAATATACATTTTAAAAATATGTAATGTTTCATGAATTTGCATACCATCTTTGTGTGGGGCCATACTAAACTCTGTATTTTTCCAATTTTAGCATGTGTGCTACTTCAGGGAGAACCTAATGTGCTTTCTTTTATCCTGAGCGACCTCCTGGCAGCTCTTCCCTTTTGGTTGGATATTATCAGTCTCAGTAGCAGACACTGGTGAGAGGCAGACATGGGCCCGTGCCTCCAGGTGCCAGTTCAAGAACCCGTACTCTTCTGAGAGTAGGAGATCCTCATAGTTTTATCACTGACTGGTGTCCGCTGCTCCCTTGCTCCAGTGTCAGGCTCAAGCCCATAGGTCGATGGCCCAGAACCTCACAATTTTACTGCTTCATGTTTTAAGGACTTTTAGTTCCCAGACATCACTTCTCCTTCATCTTCAAAACTGCCATTTCTTCTCTGGAGATGAAAATCACTAATAAGCCACCTCTGTTGTAGAAGAAGGTAGTATGATTATGATCACACTTCTTAGGCTAACCTAATAACACTCTTATTCTTTATTTTTTAAACAGATGTGATGTTTACTGGTACAGCAGATGGCCGGGTCATAAAATTTGAAAATGGTGAAGTAGATACCATCGCCCGATTTGGGTCGGGCCCATGCAGTAAGTCAGTGACAGTCCCCCCACATATGTCTCTGCTAGTCATTAAGAAAGGTGCCAAATGGCCTTGTCTAAGTCAGGTTCTCCATCGGAGAAGAGCCCTGACCACCTGACGATAGCCTGAATTGGGTGTGATCACATGCTCTTCATTTGCTGGTGATCCTTGGCCCTCATGGTGTCTGGTTGTCACCCTCATCAGTTTTCCAGTTGGGCAGTGGCCATGGCACCTGTTGGTTACTTCTCAACCCACCACTTGCCATTCTGCAGAGGCCCATGCTTGCTTTTGAGGTCATTTGAAGATGAATAGGTGTTGTCTGAGTGCTACTGTAGCAAAGCAGTCAGCTTTGTCCTTACTTGATGTTTAAATGTGATCCCTGCATTAGCTTCTCAGGCATTTCAGCAATGTCATTCAAAATTAAAATAATCCTGAAGTCACTCCAATTTTAGAAAACTAGAATGGAAATATCTTAATGTTTAAACAGGTAGTCCTGACTTACTAGTTATCATTTTCAATAGCTAGAGGTTTTTGTGAAAAGCATGAATTTATATTGTAAAATGCAAATCACACAAAAGTACAGAAGAAAGTTAAAATCACCCCTGAGTCTTCTCAGATATAACTGTTACTAACATTTTAGTGAATAACTTTTCAGGCATGTTTCTGTTCATAGATACTGACAGTCAATCATGGTTATAGGGGATGGAATCATACTTTGCATTTGGTTCTTTAACCTGCCTTTTTCCACTCCATATTTTGGCTGTAAATGGCCTCTAGTAAGCACCTTGCAGCAATCACCCATCCTTCTGCTGTAAGTGCCTCTGCAGTGCACACCCTGCTGTAAGTGCCTCTGCAGTGGGTGCCCGCAGTCAGTGCCCCACAGTGGGCCCCCTGCAGTGGGTACCAGTAGTAAGTGCCCCACAGTGGGCCCCCTGCAGTGGTACCCGCAGTAAGTGCCCCACGGTGGGCCCTCTGCAGTGGGTACCAGTAGTAAGTGCCCCACAGTGGGCCCCCTGCAGTGGGTACCCACAGTAAGTGCCCCACGGTGGGTCCCCTGCAGTGGATACCAGTAGTAAGTGCCCCACGGTGGGCCCCCTGCAGTGGGTGCCCACAGTCAGTGCCCCACGGTAGGCCCCCTGCAGTGGGTGCCCGCAGTCAGTGCCCCACGGTGGGCCCTCTGCAGTGGGTGCCCGCAGTCAGTGCCCCACGGTGGGCCCCCTGCAGTGGGTGCCCGCAGTCAGTGCCCCACGGTGGGCCCCCTGCAGTGGGTGCCCGCAGTCAGTGCCCCACGGTGGGCCCTCTGCAGTGGGTGCCCGCAGTCAGTGCCCCACGGTGGGCCCCCTGCAGTGGGTGCCCGCAGTCAGTGCCCCACGGTGGGCCCCCTGCAGTGGGTGCCCGCAGTCAGTGCCCCACGGTGGGCCCCCTGCAGTGGGTGCCCGCAGTCAGTGCCCCACGGTGGGCCCCCTGCAGTGGGTGCCCGCAGTCAGTGCCCCACGGTGGGCCCCCTGCAGTGGGTGCCCGCAGTCAGTGCCCCACGGTGGGCCCCCTGCAGTGGGTGCCCGCAGTCAGTGCCCCACGGTGGGCCCCCTGCAGTGGGTGCCCGCAGTCAGTGCCCCACGGTGGGCCCCCTGCAGTGGGTGCCCGCAGTCAGTGCCCCACGGTGGGCCCCCTGCAGTGGGTACCCGCAGTCAGTGCCCCACAGTGGGCCCCCTGCAGTGGGTGCCCGCAGTCAGTGCCCCACACAGGGCACCCTGGAGTAAGGATCCTGTAGGAAACACCATGCAGTAAACATGCATTGTTGCAGGTTTTAAAGGGGTGTAGGTAGTAGAACAAGAGGAATCTAAGGAATAACATAGTAGCTTGCCCTTTATGCCAGGTGGAGAGAAAACCATCATGCTCCCAGACAGGCAGAGTATTCAGATCAGGCTGTTGGGATTAACTTCCCAACTCCTGGGGTTTGTGGGGATTCTGGATTGAGGCTTGGGTCCCGATGATGATGACATTTCTGGGTTAACTGTTCACATTTCGGGATGTTGATGTGAACAAGATTTTGATAGCAGTTGCTGTGCATATGTCCAGAGCTGGATTCTCAGGTGGCCCTTCTGGACATGATGGGCAGTTGTCCTAAATTTTAGGAGACTAGAATACTGGAGGTCAGGCCTCTCTCCAAATGTCATGATCTCTTTTATTCTCTACAGCACTGTGTATATTTAGGAAGGGATGGATGAGGTGTACACTGATGGGAGCACACAGAACATCTTAGACCAGGCACCAATTCCTCTCTGTTTGTTTCTCTAGAAACCCGAGATGACGAGCCTACTTGTGGGAGACCCCTTGGCATCCGGGCAGGGCCCAATGGGACTCTTTTTGTGGTGGATGCATACAAAGGACTATTTGAAGTAAATCCCTGGAATCGTATGTGACAATATCTTGATGATTTAAGATTTTTTAAACAATATGTGTATAAGTGGATTTAATCAAATTTGTTCAGTGCAGTCTAGTGGAGACGAATATTTTCTTACTCATTGAATAATACTGAGCACATTGCCATACAAGTATCAGCTAGTATAAACACCATGTAATATCCTACTGTGTGCAGTTGGTCAGGACCCTAATTTCCTCTGGCTTTTGTGTATTAGCTGTGGGTCTCAAGAGGGCTTATTTTGAAGACGTTAGACATCCTCCTTACATCTTTATTTTGCTGTATCTCTTTGCATCTTATCTTCTTGTTTGTTTTCTGCCTCAGTCTTCTCTTACCTTCGTCTGTGTCTTTTCATTTTCTTTCTCCAGATTCTCCTCCCATTCCTCTCTCCTGACTGGTCATGATGTCACCATGACCAGCAGTATAACGTTTGCTGTTTGTGCTTTGGCAGGACAGGGCCGTGCTCTGGAAGAGCTTGTTACCATGGGTGGTGCTGGGCCCCAGGTTCAGGCACTGCAGAGCAGCTGCATGGGTCTGCTGTGCCCTTGGCTGGCTGGTTGACTGCGGGTTACTTAGTCTCTCTGCACACTTTCCTCAGCGTGAACAGAGATACTGTAGTTGCTGCCTTGTGGGATTGTTGTCCGATTATTTCAAAAACCTATTACTCTTCTTATTTCCTTATTTAAAAATAAGATGAGTAGAACATTTTATATTTCTCTTAAACAAATAAAAAATTGCCTTTCACCTAAGACTTTTAATAGATTTTTAAGTCCGTTGGTCTTGATAAAAGAAAGTTCTGTGTCCTTAGAGGAAGGGATTTGCTTGTAATGTAGTTAGTCTAAAAATAAATTCATCAGCTAACAGATGAAAGAAAGGAAAACACTTTTACTGTAAGAAGGAGTAAATCTGATACATAGCATGGAGAAACTAATTTTAGTTTCCTTCTTTCTTTCTTCCTTCCTTTTCTTCTTTCCTTTTCTTCTTTGCTACTTCAGGTGAAGTGAAATTATTGGTGTCCTCTGACACACCCATTGAGGGGCGGAAAATGTCCTTTGTGAATGATCTCACGATAACTCGGGATGGGAGGAAGATTTATTTTACGGATTCCAGCAGCAAATGGCAAAGACGAGATTATCTGCTTCTGGTTATGGAGGGAACGGATGATGGGCGGTGAGTGCGTATTTCATATTCCTGCTCAGTGAGGTCGTCGGTCAGGCGGGGTAACCTTAGCGGACCTGATTACTTCTGAGAATTCTTTGGAGTGTTTCTGAGCGGAATATTCCAGCATTTCAGTTAGGCTTCTGGAAACAGGTGATGGGTGCAACAAAACAGAGTTCGATGGTCTAATTTTCTCTTTGATGAGATGAAATAAAAATAGGTCAGTCCAGGTGAGGGTGCGGTTGAGGCAGTCTGGGACAGACCCACAGCAGGCCTGGGTTTAAGACGTCCCTCTAAAGGTGGATTTGTGAGGCTGGAGCCAGTTCCCAGGTCAGTGAGAGAACTGACTGGGGATGTCCGGAAGAGGATGCCTCGGGCTGCCCTGGATGGGGCAAGGTCCCTCGGAGCCAGCCTTGAACCAGGTCTGAGCGGGGGACCATCAGGGGCCTTGTCACTCCACTGTGAGGCTGAGTCCCCTTCTGCAGGCCCCTGCCCACAGAGGAGCAAGACTCCAACCCAGCAAGGGGGCGTGGACTCTCCCTGTGTGACCCTTTGCTGTTGGCACCCACAGCCTGCTAGAATATGACACTGAGACCAAGGAAGTAAAGGTGTTACTGGACCAGTTGCGGTTCCCTAATGGAGTCCAGCTTTCTCCTGCAGAGGACTTCATCCTGGTGGCGGAGACAACCATGGCAAGGATAAGAAGGTGCGTGCGCCCCTGCTGAGCTGGCAGAGCTCACCAGAGTCCCGTGCCCGGGAGGGCGCAGGGCTGTCTATTGAGAGAATCTGAGACCTGGCAGGGCACCTTCTTCTTCGTGTAATAATGACAGATGTCAGACTCGGGTGCGTTTCTTTCTCCCCTTTCTCAGCCCACTTGATTGTTGGTCTGGGAGAGTAATTTAATGCAGACTGTGCTTCCAGGCCCCTCTTCCTATCAGTAGGTCTTGGCCCACTGACTTTTCTGGAAACTGCCCCTCGCTGGGCCCTGGGCTCACAGTGCCTCTTAAGCGGCTGCTCCTTGTTCATAATGGACATGTTCATAGTCGTTTCCATACACTTATTGGAACCAAGACTAATCTGGTACTTGGCTAATGTTTTTTCTTAAGGGGCTGCTGCTCACACCTGCTTGGGTGAATTTTTCAGATTCTACGTGTCTGGCCTGATGAAAGGAGGGGCTGACCTGTTTGTGGAGAACCTGCCAGGATTTCCAGACAACATCCGGCCCAGCAGCTCTGGGGGGTACTGGGTCAGCATGGCGGCTGTTCGTGCCAACCCTGGGTTTTCAATGTTGGATTTCTTATCCGAGAGACCTTGTATTAAAAGAATGATTTTTAAGGTAACTGAAAATTATAATTCTAAAAACCAAAACTATAATTAGAAGATGCATATAATTGTGATCTTTTGATTTATTGCTCTAAAAATTCTAGTTCTGCTTATAATATTTACTACTTTTAGTGACTTTCTTTAAGCACTTTTTATTCCTCAGCCTGAATGTAAACTTAAACTTTTGGATTCTTTGTTTTTTTCCTTCTGGTTGTCTGATCTGGGTGTTTTTTATCATCACCTTTCAGCCCCTCTACCCTGCCTGTCAGCTTTGCTCTTCTCGCTTTGAGGTGGCTTTGTCAGGCCCTCTCGCTCTCCTCCAGACCCTGCAGCTTGGCCTTCCCTCCCTGTCAGCACACAGCATGGCTTCTCCTAAACAAGGATCAGGTGCATTTTCCTGTTACCATACATGTACAGCCTCCCTCCTGCTTTGGAACTTCCTGTTCAGTCACCCCTCTCATAATATTTTACCCTTTGACATCTTTTTTTTTTTTTTGTATTTTTCCGAAGTTAGAAGAGGAGAGGCAGTCAGACAGACTCCCGCAAGCACCTGACAGGGATCCACCCGGCATGTCCACCAGGGCGCGATGCTCTGCCATCTGGGGCGTTGCTCTGTTGCTCCGGAGCTATTCTAGTGCCTGAGGCAGAGGCCATAGAGCCATCCCCAGTGCCCGGGCCAACTTTGCTCCAATGGAGCCTTGGCTGCGGGATGAGAAGAGAGAGACAGAGAGGAAGGAGAAGGGGAGGGGTGGAGAAGCAGATGGGCGCTTCTCCTATGTGCCCTGGCCGGGAACTGAACCTGGGACTTCCACACGCTGTGCCGACGCTCTACCACTGAGCCAACCGGGCAGGGCCATACCCTTTAACATCTTAGCACACCACATTCTTTCCCATCCAAAAAAAATATATCATCTACCCTCATCAACATCCAGCAGACCCTTCAACACTGCCTTTACATGTTCGTCATCCTACCCTGTTTTCTGGTGACTCTCATGAAATGCACTGACTGTGACTCAATATCTGGGGGCGAGGGACTTGCTGATGCAGGTGCTTCCATCATATAGAAATCTTATTTTCTGAAAAGCTCCATTTGATAGGCTGAATAGTATTTGAAATTGATATTGAATATTTGAATAGATATTAAAATATTTGCAATTTAAAGTCCTGGAAGGTACCAGGCAGCAATTGCTGAGTCCACGTGGTGCCAGGTGCTGTGTCGGTCCTGGTGAGGGGCTGGCCCATGGTCTTTGGGCTTGTGCTGAGCTCAGTGAGCGATGGTAGAAAAGCCTGATGTTCAGAAACAACATGTTCCTCCTCTTTGTCTTGTCAGCTTCTGAGCCAGCATCTTTTCCCATTGGCCCCTGGGAGGGGCAGAAGGGTAGGGTGGGCAAGAAGAGGGGCCCTGGGCGGATGTTGTGATCTCTCTGCCTTAGTTTCTCCACCAATCAAGTGGAAAGAATAATAGCATTTCATTAGGTGCTGATAGAATGTAATGAGAATATGCATGTCATGCCCTTAGCTGAGTGTAGTGAGTGGTCAGTGTCTGTCCCCATCGGTTTTTCATCAGCAAGGATGTGGTTGACCTCTTGCTGGTGGGTACTTGTCTCTCCAGAGAATTGTGCTTTGTCAGAGCAGGTTGTTTCTGTTTACTTCACCCTTTTATCCTCAGCACCGGGAATAGTGTCTGGCATCCAGTAGGCAGTCAGAAGTTACTATGGAATAAATGAGTGATTGGAGAGCTGACACCATAAATACAAGGCAGAACTGGAGTGACAGAGAACATGGGTGGGGACCCTGGGGCAGGAGAGAGCTCAGCATCTCTGTGTAAACTGAGATGCGACAGATGGAGAGCAGGTAGGAGAAGTGGTGGAGGACCACAGACCTTGTAGGAGGTTAGGTTTTATTCAAAATGTGTTTGAGCCTGACCAGGCGGTGGCGCAGTGAATAGAGCGTTGGACTGGGATGTGGAGGACCCAGGTTCGAGACCTTGAGGTAGCCAGCTTGAGCGCGGCCTCATCTGGTTTGAGCAGAGCTCACCAGCTTGGACCCAAGGTCGCTGGCTTGAGCAAGGGGTCACTCGGTCTGCTGTAGCCCCACGGTCAAGCCACATATGAGAAAGCAATCAATGAACAACTAAGGTGTCACAACGAAAACTAATGATTGATGCTTCTCATCTCTCTCCGTTTTTGTCTGTCTGTCCCTATCTATCCCTCTCTCTGACTCTCTCTGTCTTTGAAAAAATAAAAAAATTAAAAATTAAAAAATAAAGTGGTTCCATTTATAAAAAAAAGTGTTTGAAATCATTGAGGGATTTTATTGTTTTTAGTTTTGAGACAATATTAGACTTTAGAAAAACATCAAGAAAGGTACGAAGGACTTTTTTTCACAAACTTTGCAGATAAGTTGTTGACCAGATGCCCCATCATGCTCAGATACTTTAGTGTATTCCCTACAAGGGACATTATGAGCACCTATCCAAGCAGGAAGTTTACATGGATGCCTGTGGCTGTTTAACCCACACACCCTGTTCTGGTGGCTCCAGTGGCCTAGTGCCCTAGTGATGTCCTTGAGTGATCCAGCCAGGGTCAGGCTGGCCTCTAGTCAGCAATCTCTCCCTTCTCCTTTCGTCTGGAACAGCTCCTCAGTTTGACCTGGGGAAGGTTACAGGCCAGTTCTGTTTGAGGATGCCTTTCCATTTGGGCTGTCAGGTGTTTCTCACGGTTAGATTCAGGTTACGCATCCCTGGCAGGGAGGCCACAGAAATGAAGTTGGGTTTTCAGTATGTCCTATCGGGAGGGACGTGATGTCACCCTGCCCCATGCTGGTGGTAGCATGGCTCATCACCTGATTCAATGGTGTATGCCAGGTTCCCCTCTTCATCTTGGCCTGTTGCCTTGTTTTTAAAAGATCAGATCTGCTCACATTCTCGGTCAGAGAGCAAACTCCTCATACTGTGTTTCTTTTCCAGCTGCTGAGTCAGGAGACGGTGGTGAAGTTTGTGCCACGGTATAGCCTCGTCCTAGAACTCAGTGACAGCGGGGCCTTCCGGAGAAGCCTACATGACCCTGACGGGCAGGTGGTCACCTATGTCAGCGAAGTGCATGAGCATGACGGGCACCTCTACCTGGGTTCCTTCAGGGCCCCCTTCCTCTGCAGACTCAGCCTTCAGTCTGCCTAGCTGGCCGATCGCAGCCCTGACCATGGCTGTGCCTGGAATCGCCACCCTGGGCACCGTACCTGGTCCAGGAGGCATCGTGGATACAGCCCATACTCCTGGTCTTCAGAAGTGTGGTGTGACCCTGTGGACGGACCTATGGGCCTCTATAGGACAGCCTCTCCTGGGTTTGGCTTTGCATTTAGAGGCAAGTGTAACATCTGCCATTGGGAGATAAGCTCATGTAAAGCCATTTTCCCTTTAAAAATTCTTTCTAAGCTGAGGAATTCTGTGGGACTTAGGGGACCGTGCACTTGTGGCAGGCCTCGGGGTTTGGTGGATGGAGCAGTAGATGAACTGCCCAGGATCTTAGCCAGCTTTAGCTGTGGCCTGTCCTGCCCACCCCAGTGTCTTGTTATTGGGTGGGGTGGTGCCTGCCTTGGGGGAGAAGCACAGGCTGGGCAAGAACGGCTCCGTGTGGAGTGCACAGGCCAGCGCTGCACTCGCTCCCTAGAGTGCGCGGCACACGGGCCCTTGATCCCTGGCTTTCCCTGCTGTCGCTCCCACCCTCCGGCCCACCCTCCGGCCCACTCGGGCTCCTAACAGGGTTTTATTTTAGAAAAAAACTCCTGAGTCTGGTCAATCATGAAGGCAAGGACCTGAGGAAGTGCATAGTAGAAGCATGTTGATTTCAACAGCTGAGGGGACTGCTGGGCTTCTCTCTGAACAACCTATCACACAAACTGAGTGACCCATTCGCTGGGTGAATTTAGGACAGTCCTGTTTACACACCTTTGTTCCTCACCTCTAGACCCACAGATGTGAACGGTGTACATGTTAATGTCATACTTCCTTGAGTGTCACCAGCCCGAAAGTTGCTGTATGTCTATCCACTGGTTATAATTTTGTCAGAGAGACCCATGTAATGATGATAATTACTTAAATAAACTTTTTTGATGATTAGTATTTTTGATGGTGTAGCCTAAGAGTTTCTTCCTTACTTTAAATATAGTTATTTTAACAGTGACTGAAATTTGATTCCATTCAGTGTTGGTCTGAGACAAGCAGTTTATCAGATTTGCTCAGGACCTCTCCGGAGGCAGCGGCGGCCTTGGCTGTTGCTGCCCCTCTTGCCTCCTGGCACTGGTTCAGTCTTGGGCAGGCTGGTATTAGTGCTGTGCTATTCCCAGCCTACAGTGTTCCTTTTCCGTCCTGAAGAACAGTTCATGTATCTTGGATAGTTTTTAAGAACATGACAAAGACAATATTTTAACTAGGTGATGACACTAAATTCAAGGGACTGAGAGCAGAGGTAAACTCGGAACTTTAGGTCGCGTCCACCGGCTGGCCTTCAGCCCCTTTGCTCCCTTTCCCGGCTTCAGCCCCCCGCTCGGCTCACTCTGGGGAGGAAGTCTGGAATCCAGTGGTGGCTCACCCCCTGTCGCCGTCCTCAGGCTGCCTTTCTGTATAGCTGCAGCGAGGCAGGCAGAGACTCGCTTTGTCTAGTTGATGCAACCCCTATGTCTCAGATGAATGACTGTTATTTATATAACTTTAGGAAAGAAATGGAGCAGTGATTATTAAATATTTGTGATAGATAATGGTGTACCCCATAAATCAAGTACTACAAGGATACTAGGTGAAACCCGACCAGTCTGTCACAAACTGTACATGCGCTGTGCCTAAAGCAGCTGGCCTTGACCCAGAGCAGAGGCCTGCTCCCAGTGCTTCACCTGTACCGTTACAGCGAGGCCGGGAGACTGCTTTTAGCTGTCAGCAAAGGAGTCTTGGTTTGACTCAGATGTTGATTTTCTGTCTCAAAGTGTCATTTCCTGCTTTATATTTGGTAGTTTACCATGGTGAGGTACAAAATATAGCCTTATTATGTTTAAATATGTGATGTGCTTTTATTGTAAACATAAAATGGATTTGGTCTGATGTAAATTGCCAAAATGGTTTTAAAATTAAATTTAATTGTTCATTCCCTGTGTGCTTTATTATCTGTTATAAGCCCCTCATCAAAATTTAGTTATTGGCCCTGTCTGGGTAGCTCAGTTGGTTAGAGCGTTGTTTCAATATGCCAAGGTTGTGGGTTCAAATCCCTGGCCAGGGCACCTGCAAGAGTCAACAATAAATGCATAAATAACTGGAACAAAAAAAAAATCAATGTTTCTCTCTCTCTCTTTCTCTCTCTCCTCCCTTCTCTCTAAAATTAATAGTTAAAAAAAAGATTCCTTTTTGATTTTTTTTTTTTTTACAGGGACAGAATCAGATAGGGACAGACAGAAACGGAGAGATGAGAAGCATCAATCATTAGTTTTTCGTTACACCTTAGTTGTTCATTGATTGTTTTCTCATATGTGCCTTGACCGTGGGCCTTAAGCAGACCGAGTAACCCCTTGCTCCAGCCAGTGACCTTGGGTCCAAGCTGGTGAGCTTTTTGCTCAAACCAGATGAGGCCGCGCTCAAGCTGGTGACCTCGGGGTCTCGAACCTGGGTTCTCTGCATCCCAGTCCAACGCTCTATCCACTGCGCCACCGCCCGGTCAGGCCCCTTTTGATATTTTTAACATCAGTGAACAATTGCAGAGTGGTCTACAGTTTTGAAAGGGTTTTCTTATACCTTTTTAATGATGCAAGGAGATACAGCCTCATTTGCAGGCAGGAACTGAGGCTGGTGGGGAAGCGACTTGCCCAGAGTCAACAGCCAGCATGCAGCTGAGCCAGGACCTGTGTTGTGATGGTCTACTGGGGAGCTGGGGGACGAGGCAGGTGGTGTGGGGAGGACCTGTCTCTGTGGTGCCCACTACCCGGCCCGAGGGTCAGATCCTAGCTGTATTCAGAGTTCTGTGGGATCCCAGCTCTCTGGGCTGGCCTGGGCATCAGTGTGGTTTCAAGTCTCACAGGTGGTCTCCGCGGGTAGTGGTGAGGCATTCATCACATTCTGGGCCCAGCTGCAACCTCAGGAGGGCCGGCCGGTGACTGGAGCAGGGGCAGTGGCAGGGAGGGGAGGGGCATGGCCAGGGGCAAGCTCAGCACACTTAGGGCTGGACTGTCAGGATTTTGGTGGTCTGTTCAAGTTTGAGAGAGTATTTATGCTTTCTGGCCATAGGTCTGGTATGTCTTAGAATCGTGGGTCTTTAACTTTCCATTTTCTCTATGACAGTAATATTAGATGATGGCGCAGCTTCCCTCTGAGTCGGAGAAGAGCTGGTGAGGTTAGAAAACGGGTGGAACTGGGTTGGCAGTACAGGACTTGAGGCTGTCACTGGTTGACATCCCCCACGGGCGGAACGGTACCTAGCTCCATGTGGGTGTTGGGCACCTGTTGGAACCCACTGCAGGCTCTGGCAGACCCTTCTCAGCTGCAGCAGTGGTGCACTTGGTCTGGAGAGAACAGGGCCTCAGGGCACAGGACCGTCAGGGTCCCTGTGCTGAACAAAGCGATCGGAGCCTGCACGGTCAGACACAGCCCTGCAGGGCCTGCTCTGCAGCAAGCTGGGCCACACGCATCTCTGCGGGGGTCAAAGGGACACCAGCTGCTGGCTTCCGGATTTCAAGGTAGCCTCACACTGGCTCACCTCCCAGCCCCTTCTGGTGTCGCATGGCACGTTTAAATGGTGTTTGACGACACGCATTTACTCCTGAGAGGTGTACTACATACAACCACTGGGATGGGGGTGAGGGGACTGTGGATGCATTGTAACCAAGAGCCCCTTCTACCTGGAATCCAGGCCCCAAGGCCTTCGTGGAGGAAGGTTTGCAGAAGCCTGAGGTTGGGCTGGTGGCTGGTGTGCCATAGGTCTGAGACTTCTCTTTGTCAACTTTGTGGGAGGCAGTACAGACCTGGTTCCAAATGATGTTTTGAAAATTGTGGATATAGGTTAAAGTTCAAACCTGAGAGTTCTGAGATTGGGATTTGAGGCCTCCCCCTCCCTGCTGGGGGGGGGGGAGGTTAGCCACAGCCTCCTGACTGGGCAGGGAGGTTGGGGTGTGGGGGCCCGGCAGGGGTTCTATGAGGCTGCGCTCCCCCCTCCCCTCATAGCTATGTGTGCTCTCATTTCTTTTCTTTCCTTTCTTTTTTTTCATATTTTTCTGAAGCTGGAAACGGGGAGAGACAGTCAGACAGACTCCCGCATGCGCCCGACCGGGATCCACCCAGCACGCCCACCAGGGGGACGCTCTGCCCACCAGGGGGCGATGCTCTGCCCCTCCGGGGCGTCACTCTGCCAAGACCAGAGCCACTCTAGTGCCTGGGGCAGAGGCCAAGGAGCCATCCCCAGCGCCCGGGCCATCTTTGCTCCAATGGAGCCTTGGCTGCAGGAGGGGAAGAGAAAGACAGAGAGGAAGGAGGGGGAGGGTGGAGAAGCAAATGGGTGCTTCTCCTATGTGCCCTGGCCGGGAATCGAACCCAGGTCCCCCGCACGCCAGGCCGACGCTCTACCGCTGAGCCAACCGGCCAGGGCCTGCTCTCATTTCTGACACTACATCATGTGTGGCCAGTGGAGGGGTGCCTGTCGGAGGTCTGAGTAATTTTTAGGACAGGCCTGGCCTTGAGGAGCTCTGATCTGTATACTTAAATGTAAATGAGATGGACTGGGATCTCTGAATGTGGGATTCTCCATTTGCTTCATCATCTTGCACAAATCCTGATGATCCCCGAGCTGTGTTAGTCCAGTCCCGGTGTTGGTGTTCCACCACCTTGGAATGCTTGGGGCCCACAGCGCTGAGTGAACTCACTTGTCTTTATGAAAGGATTGCCTTCGGGAGCCTTCGGAATCATTGGATAATCTTGTGGCATAGTTGCCACCACTGTCTCTGAATTAAATGACCAGAGGGGTGAGGCAAAGCAGCAAAATCATTGAGGATTTGGAATTTAGTTTTACCATCATTAATGAAGGAACGTGAGGGTCATTCATTTTGGTCATCCACATTAATCAAGTTTATGACAGTGTGCTAAATTTGCCATACATATTTAATGCAGATTTTCTCTTTCTGGTGAATTATCAGGTCTGTATTTTTGAAAGGCAACAAGGTATTTTGTACTAATCCATAGTATGAGGAGGCCCTGGAGAGGAAGAATTCCGAAGCGCGTGGCCCTGTATGTGCGCAGGCTCGCTGCCGCTGGTCAGAGCGCCTCTTCTCCGAGTGGAGCTCGGGCCTGGCCTTCGGCAGCTCCTGGGCTTCTGCTCTGTGGTCCAGTCTTACACTGCTTCCAGTTTAAGTGCAAGACTTTTTTTTTTTCTTTCCAATTTTTCCATTAATCTGAGAGTGAGAGAGAAGTATGGTTCCACTCAGTTGTGTACTCATTGATAGCTTCTTGTACATGCCCGGACCAGGGGTTGAATCTGTGACTTCTGGTGGCCTGGGCCGATTCACTATCCACCACCCAACCAGGGCCAGTGAGGCCTGTATTTTACAAGAATTCTGGGTGGTCTCTTTCCCCCATGTTCCCAGGGCAGCATGTCTACCCTTGACCATGTCTTCCCTCTCCTGGGTGGGTCTCAGGGATGTTACCCAGCACTGTCCCCTGCCCTACTTGTCCAAGCACCGCTGTGCACATGCAGAGCCTCCGAGGCGGCAGAGAGAACTGAGTGTATGTCCCAGCCTGGCGGAGACACAGCTGGAGGGGAGCACTCTGTGGGGTGCTGCTGCCCACCTGCCAGTTCACGATAGGGACGCAGGCTGGCCTGTCTCTAGCTGCTTTGGTGTATAGTATGTGGCCATGAGCTAGTGGCCAGAAGAGCCCCCGGGTGCTTTATGGAGGTAACTTAGAGTGGTCAGACCGCTCAGTGAGGGGAACTTTTCAATGCTCACCTTACCTTCCTGAGTCTCCCTTTAACAGGTAAAGCAACAGCCATTTCTTTGAGATGATCAGTATTTTACTCATATTTATTTATGACTTGCTTCATCCACGAGAGGTCAGCATGCTCAGTAGCAGACTTAGTCCCTTTGTCCAGTGCTGTAACTAGACAGACGAAAGGATAGATCTCTGGGCTTCTATCAGGGACCAGGGAGCATGGAGTAGTTGGTGCAGACCACTGGGTAACTGGATGGAAGGGGCTTCTTCAGGGTGAGAACCCCAAACATTCCTATTGTGGGACTCAGTCCCCTGTGTTCACTCTGAATCCAGCTGCACAGCATCAGTAAAATGAATTAAGTTTAGAAGAGAATTCAAAGTATTTAACTTTAGGGCGGTCATTCTTCCATCCCAGTTACTCTGTAATGGACCCATGGCACTTCCACTGCTCTCCGGGAGCTATTTCAGAAGAGCCCGCGGCTGGAGTATCGCAGAAGTCAGTGACAGTGGAGAACAGGCACC
Source organism: Saccopteryx bilineata (assembly GCF_036850765.1). Classification (NCBI taxonomy): domain Eukaryota; kingdom Metazoa; phylum Chordata; class Mammalia; order Chiroptera; family Emballonuridae; genus Saccopteryx; species Saccopteryx bilineata. The sequence goes on from NC_089495.1 coordinate 163,413,546, forward strand.
TCGAACCTCTGGAGCCAGGGGATGACCCAGACTTCAGAGTAGCAACTGAAAGTCTGAAACAAAGAAGGGCAGCCTGAGAGTCCTGCTGCCATCACAGAGGCTGCCACCCCCAAGGCCGCGCACCCGGAGCCCCGCAGTGCCCGTGCCGCTGCGTGGGCTGTGCCCCCGTGTGCATGCCCCTGTGTGCGTGCCCCCGTGTGTGTGCACTCGTGTGTGCATGCCCCTGTGTGCGTGCACCCATATGTGTGCGTGCCCCCGTGTGTGTGCGTGCCCGTGTGTATGCGTGCCCCCGTGTGTGTGCACTCGTGTGTGTGCGTGCCCCTGTGTGCATGCACCCATATGTGTGTGTGCGTGCCCCCATATGTGTGCATGCCCCTGTGTGTGCGTGCCCCCGTGTGTGTGCGTGCCCCTGTGTGCGTGCCCCCGTGTGTGTGCACTCGTGTGTGTGCATGCCCCTGTGTGCATGCCCCCGTGTGTGTGCATGCCCCCATGTGTGTGCGTGCCCCCGTGTGTGTGCACTCGTGTGTGTGCGTGCCCCTGTGTGCGTGCACCCGTGTGTGTGCGTGCCCCTGTGTGTGTGCCTGGACACTGCATTTTCCTTACTGAGGACTTCTCTCCTTGTTCTGAGTTTTTATTTAAAAATTTTTTGAACTTACAGAAAAATGGAAAGAGTAATTCCAGCATTTAGTATTTGTTTTGCCTATATTTATGAATTATTAAATTTTGCCACACTGGCTTTGTCCCTGTGTGTGTATATAAATTTATAAATTATTTCAAAGTTCTCTTTTTTGCTCTAACCCACCCCCAGATGTAGCTGCACTTCTCTGGGAGGTCTCCCGTGTCTGCCCGTGTCTGTTGGGACCCATTGGGTGCTGGGATGCCCGGCCTCAGGCGTGATGCCTGGGCCGTGGAGCAGACCAGGGTGAAGGAGTGTTTCTCAGAGCCCTGCAGAGCACCCGGGGCCAGGACTGGGTGGGAGGTCTCAGGAGGTGTGACCTCCTTTGTTTTACCTGCTTTAAGGTGTAGTTGGTCTGGAAGTCACAGTTGTCCAGACTGGGGTGCTTCATTTTCTTGCAAGTAGTTCTGCCAATCTCCATATCCAGCATGTATTTCAGGCCTTTCACCACCTAGAGAGAGAGAGGGCAGGGCTGGGTTACTTGGTGCAGGGCGGAGGGATGGCAGCCCCTCTCCCAGCAGGAGAGGGCTTGAAGATGGGATGAAGATGTCCTGCTGGGCTGGGCCCGTGCCCTCTGGGGGCTGTGACTGGGGGAGGGCACGTGGAGTGTCCGTGAGCCCCCGTGGGAGGCAGCCTGTGACCAGTCCCCGACGCTCCCTCTGCTTTATTCCCTCATCTTCTCACTCCTGCTCAGGGGCGGACATGTGCTCTGTGTCCAGGACTCGCCATCAGGCAGCAGGAAAGTGGCAGACTATGGTTGCCCAGGGCAAAGGTAAATCCTGCCTGCCCGCCCCCATGCCCTCGCCACCCACTGCTGCCTGCCCTGTGGCCTTTACATGGGGTGTCTGCTGGCTCCCTCACTATTCCCGGCAACAGCGCGGGTATTTCAGTTATATTTCAACATAGCCCTTCTCCACTTGGATGTGGCAACAACCTGGTCCATTCCCCTCATCTACGGTCTCAGGGAAGTCAGAGAAACCATTCTCAGTTTTCAGTCTCAGCCCCACCAACTACCTAAGTGAAATAAAATCCCCAACCTCACTGAGCAATAATGTACCCCTGCAAGAGGCCACAGCCTTCCATGGTCCTGGGGCTCTGTCCTTGGAGTGGTGACACTTGGGTTGTTTCCATGAAGAACCTTACAGAAAGCCTGTCCCCACCAAACTTCCTGCTACAGGACACTTTCTCATCATACAAATACACTACTCTTAAAAGGTTTAAGAGCAAATAAAGAAGATGATAAAAATCACCTATAATTCTGTGACCCAAAGGTAACCAACCATCACTGATGTGTGAGAGGGGTCAGTGTTGTTCTCCCTCACCCCCATAGTTCCCGGGCTTCCCTCGCATAGCTGCCCAGTGTCCCTGGCAGCCAACTCCTGGCTGTGCCTTGTTAGTTACTGATCTGCATCCCGTATCCCGGGCTGACCCTGTGTTCTCAGGACACAGATGAGCAGGGCCTGGCTCTGCGCTGTAGGGTTCTCTCTAGGAGGGAAAGCGCTGAGCCATCTGTGTGACATGGAGGCAAGGCTGGAGGAGGAGGGCTTGTGTGTGGAGGAGGTTGGGGGTGGGCGAAGGAACTGGTCCCAGGTGAAGAATATCAAAAGTTGCTTTGAGGCCATGGTTCTGCTGCAGGGATGAGGCGGGATAGCCTCGGGTGGGGCGGCTCTGGCAGGTGAGGCTGTCGGCCTCCCTGAGGGGACAGCATCTCTATCCATTTGGCTCCTGTTACTTAGCTTCTGGTTTTTCCCCACCTGCAGCCTTCAGCTCGCCCACCTCTGGTCCCTGTCCACCCCACCCTCTGTGCTGCCCCCGTGGCTCTGCCCAGGAGAAGCTGGCTTTAGTAAGAGGTGGCTCCTCTCTGGTGACACTGGTTTGGCCTGCTTGTAGGCTATCTGTGGCTGCTACTGTCAGCCCCCTGGCCTGGTCTGTGCTCTAATGGCCAGGGCACTAGATGGGTGGGCCCCTGAAGGACAGGAGCTTCTGTAGCCTGGCCTCCTAGTCCTCAGACTCTGGCACCAGAACGCAGACCCTCACCTGGACCAGTGCTCTGCTGACATGGGACTCCTTGAATAAGAAGATGTCATTTGTGCAGTTGTTGAACTTTTCAACGCTGTGTCTGGCGGCTTTGAGGACTCCTGGGTCATTGGTCTCGACTGTTTTGGGAAATCCTGGCTTCACATCAGAGTTAAAGATCTGGGAACAAAAATCTGAAAGAGAGACATGGAACCAGACAAGAGCATTGCTGTCAGTGGGGCCCTTGGTCAGGTGTCACACCTCAAACCTTGCTGCTCAGTTCTCTCTGCTCCCCTTGTGGCTCCCAGCCCATCGACTCCTTGCTCATCTGCCCTCCCCTCATTGACCCATCCTCCCCTCACTCATTTACCCTCCACTCTCCTGTCCACCATCCTTGGCCTGTCCTGTCCTCAACCTACAATGCAATTGCTGTGCATCTGCATGGTTGCCTTGCACTGAAAGCTGAGGACCAGGTGAAGCAAGTGGTGCACTGATGGGTGAGACACAGTTCCTGTGCCCTGTTCCTGCCCCTACAGCCTCCTTCAGAACCCAGGGTTATCGCCAATGTGTGTGTGTGTGTTTCTTTTTCTTTTTCTTTTATTCAGTGAGAGGAGGGGAGGCAGAGAGACAGACTCGGCACAGATCCTGACCAGGATCCACCCGGAAAGCCCACTAGGGGGCGATGATCTACCCAACTGGGGTGTTGCTAAGCAACTGAGATGGAGGCCATGGAGCCATCCTCAGCGCCTGGAGCCAACTTGCTCCAGTCGAGCCTTGGCTGCAGGAGGGGAAGAGAGAGAGAGAAGTGAGAGGGGGGGGCAGTGGAGAAGCTTCTGTTGTGTGCCCTGACTGGGAATCAAACCTGGTACATCCACATGCCAGGCTGATGCTCTACCACTATGCCAACCGACCAGGGCCTCCAATGTATGTTACAGAAAACCTGAACATGTCTGAAGATAACAGAGCCTCAGGACAGGATGCAACTTCAAGGTGTTAGGAGAAGTCGTACCCGCTGGCCTTTAAGGCCAACATCTGGTCCCGCCGACCGCTCAGCTTGTCCCCAACAAGTTGACCCCAGGGAACGACCCAAAGGCCAGTCCTGCCCTCCCACTGTGAGGCAGCTGCTGCTATCCTCCTCCTTGGGGCTGCTTGTTAGAACCTACCCAGCTTCCAGCCCACACTCCCAGGGCCCCAGCCCCAGGCAGCACAGAGCACCTGGGACTGCTCGCACCCTGCTGCCTCCTCCTCCACAGTTTTGGGTCACGTCTGAGGGCCAGGCCTGGGTGACTGATTTCACATGGCTCCTGGTGGAGCTGGCATGTGGCGGGAGGAGAGAGCTCTGGGTTTCTTTAAGTTCTTCCTGTCCTGAGGGGAGGCCCATATTTGGATAAAGGGGGGGGAGGGCTCCCCAACCATCGCATACTCAGACTCTGACAGTAGGCAAGCCAGGGGCCCAGTCCCCCTCCTCTGCTCTGCACATCCTCCTCTGCAGCCCCGCAGCAGTGGAGCCCAGGGGGACCCATCCCTCCCTGAGAAAGACCCTGACTTTACTGCTCTCCTCGGCTCCCTGTGGGCTGTGCCCTCCTCACCCTTAGGTGCACAGGCACAGAAGCTCATGTTTGCTGGAGCTCTCACTCCACAGATAAACAGGCTAGACAGATGAGAGAGCAGCGAGTGAAGGAAGGCAGGAGTGTCTGCAGGGAGGCCGCTGTGGGCCGTGGGGCTCAAGGGACCCGGTGGCCCAAGTGAGTAGAGCACGGGAAGCAGCGCTGAGAGGCCGGGCTGGCCCTACGTGGGTGTGTGCGTTTGGGTTACGAACATTGGATCTTATTATTAAGAAAATAGGAATGTAAAAACCCACAGGCTAAAAACAAAAAAAAACCCCAAAAAACAAACAAACAAAAAAAACAAACCCACAGGCTACCTGAATTGCAACAAGTGAACACAGCCTTTTCTGGTTGGTGGCTTATGGTTGAATTTGTCAGTTTTACTACAATGGTCATGTACTAGTTGTGTATAAAAATAACAAAAAGTTAAACGTTTTGGGGAGAAATCTAAATACACTGGTGGGGTTAGAGAGGAGTGAAGGTGCTTAGGTCCGTGGACTTCTCTTTACTACGACTTTCCCACAGCTTTTCCTGAAGCAGCGTGCTGTGATCCAGGTCTCAGCACAAGCAGCTGGAAGTGGAGGTGGGCGTGACAGCAGCAGCACTAAGCTGATGAGCCCCAGCTTAGAGAGTCCTGCTGCCCTGTGTCCCCTGCTCCCCGCACAGACAGGCTCGCACTGAAACTGGAGAGACCCAGGTGTACTTGGGTTGTAGACACGTACTGTCTGAGAAGATACTGGTGGTGAGGGATGTGGGAGTCAAGGTACAAGGTTGTTTCTGGGTTGTGAAGAAATCAAAACTTAGGGAGGAAACCAGTGGCCTAGACTCGGCAGAGCTCGGGAGCTTTGACAGAAGCACGATTCCAGGGGCTGAACTGGTGTGTCCCGTTAGGGCTAAGAAGTCCCCCACTCATAGGGACTGACAGAGGGGCTGAGAGAAGTACCTCAGCCTTGTGCTGGGTGTGGCGTTAGAGAGGGGCAGTGGGCTGGAGAGGCTGGGGGGGCTGGAAACCTGAGCCACTGGCAGACTTGTGCCCAGGAGGATGGCACCCCCGTGTGGCTGTGCTAGCTGTGGCCTGCGAGTAAGGTTGTGCCCGAGAGCCCAGGGAACAGAGCCCTCTTGGGAGGGGGCTTCATACTGGGTGCAGGGTCTCTGAAACGGACTGTCCATATGGCCCCAAGCTGGAGCTGGCCAAGCATGCTGGAACATTTCCCAGGGCACCAGAGTGGGTCACAGCAGAGGGTGAGAAGAGGGGCTGGAAGTGCAGCTCAGCAGGGAGGCCTTGCCCAGAGTATCGGTGATCTCATCAGGCTAAAGTGAGAGGCCCAAGAGGAGGCCATTTCTGCTGCCCAGTCTGGTTCTAGGCAGTGGAACCCGAGTGCTGGACCCTACGGCACGCACGTGAGACCCCACTGGCTGTGAGAACAGGATGGCTGTGCATCTGGCTGGCTGGTCCCATGCGGTCTGCCTGTGGGGTCTCTTCTCCCCTGTGGGGCTGCCATAGAAGGAGCTGAGTGGGCAGAGAAGGCATGGTCCTGTGTAAGTTCTGTGACCCTGGGGGTCTTCCTGCTCTCTCCGGAGGACCCATACTGCCTGACAAGAGGACCTTGCTTGGCCAGTGGGTCTCCTCGGGTGGTTCCCTCCTTGGAATTTCTTTTTTTTTGTATTTTTCTGAAGTTAGAAATGGGGAGGCAGTCAGACAGACTCCTGCATGTGCCTGACCAGTGTCCACCCGGCATACCCACCAGGGGGCGATGCTCTGCCCATCTGGGGCATTGCTCTGTTGCAACCAGAGGCACTCTAGCGCCTGAGACAGAGGCCATAGAGCCATCCCCAGAGCCCGGGCCAATTTGCTCCAATGGAGCCTTGGCTGCGGGAGGGGAAGAGAGAGACAGAGAGGAGAGGGGGAGGGGTGGAGAAGCAGATAGGCACTTCTTCTGTGTGCCCTGGCTGGGAATCGAACCCGGGACTCCTGCATGCCAGGCTGATGCTCTACCACTGAGCCAACCGGTCAGGGCCTTCCCTGGAACTTTCAGAGGCAAATGTCAAGACTAAGCTCATGCATGATTCCTGTGCCAGGCTCCCTACGCTTTAGCAGCCCAAAGACCTGGTCCCTCCCAACAGAAGGGTATGGCCATCTGCTGGTCCAAGGTTTCCCCAGAGCTTTGTTCTCCACAAGCGTGCTCTGAGATTCTCCTTGTCAATAACCCAGCCATCCAATGATAATCTCACAGGGGCTGGGCTGAAGCCTTCACTTGAGGTGTTTGAAGCTTGAAGCTACTAAATCCGCTTCCATCCCTAGAGCCTGGGAGCTGGGTTGACGAAGCTGTGTCAGGCTCTGAAGCCTACATTCCCCGGCCCCCCGCGTGGCTCTGGCGCAGGCGGTGTGGGAGGCCTGGCCGTGCGTGCTGATGCTGACGTGCACGTGGCAGGGAGGACTACCCTGGGGACCTGTCCTTGCTGACCACAGGCAGATAGGCGTGGACTTCAGTTTTAACGAAAAACTGGTTTGGGAAACAGCTTTGTTTCTGCTCATCACTGAAGTCTACACAATAGAGAGAGCAAGACACCCCTTTCTTTTTAATTACCAGTTATTACATGGTCCCCATCCCCTGTGGATTCACACATTTATTGCTTTTTCTGATCATAAGCTTACCTATTTTGGGTAGAAAATTTGAAAAATACAGTACAGTTTAACAAAAAATATTAGAAATCATTCTGAATATCTCCAAGGTAGCCACTGTTAACTGTTTTGTTATTTACATAAAGTGTATTACATTTAATTTTCCTTGTATTCAGCAGAATTAATGAAGTGAAATCAGAGGAAGTTGAACCTCAGATGAATGTGACGTTAGTTCCTAAGTGATTTTGGTAAAGTTACGAGAAAGTTATTTTTATTTAACTACTTGCTTCCTAAAATGTTGGTTTCAAGTCAGCACAGAGGACCAAACAAAAAGTGAAAACTCCACTTTTAATTTTTAAAATAAAAATGTCAAGCCTATTTTTAGAATGATTCAAGAGAAATTAACAGGGAAGGGGCTGACCAGGATAAAAACTGTCCCAGAAGGGACTCCCTTTCAGAGGAGGACACCAGCAGGGACTGACAGCCTGGCGCGTCCCTGGACCCAGCCAGGAGTCAGCCCTCCCTGCATCCCTCCGCTCTGGGAGTTGGGGCATGTGCCCATCGTGCAGGTGAAGAAGCTGAGGCCGCACAGGAGTGCAGGGCGGGCTTAGAGCCAGGTCTGACTAGTTCTAAAGACCATGCTCTTTTTTCTCATTCAAGAGCTATTTCCTGGCAGCTGCTGTGGGCGATTCCAAGACGGCTCTGAAACTACAGGCAGCACGCAGACCCCAGCTGGACAGGTCCCAGGAAGGGGACTAACCTGCCCATAAAGAGAGCGCTGAGGGAGGGGCACTGGGGGTGGGGAGACCAGTGAGACAGCGGTAGCAGGATGTCACCTAGTGAGGAGGAGATAGAACTGACATCACTTGGTGGGGGCTGGGTGTGGGGGAGGCGCTGTGGTGGCTTGGTGATGCACACAGAAAGGGGAGGGCCAGGTTGGTGAGAAGAAGCAAAACATACTTCTGCAAAGGACCACTGCTGGAGAGAAGGGGAATTCTTCCAAATGAGGGGTGACTCAATCCTGCCCCCACCCCCCAGGACAGCACAGAGAACAAACACATCAAGGCTCAGGGCTTGGACATGCTGCGCATAGCCTCTGCTCGGTCAGGTGGGAAGCGAGGTCGAAAGCACCCAGAAAGGAGAGAAGATCGGGGACACTTGCCAGCCCAGCCCAGAAACAGGACCCTCCACGAAGGACTCCTTTACTACTCATAGGAATGAATTCGCTCTTTGGCTGGTCTTGAAAATAATGACTCAAACAGCAGGCTGTTGAGGGGCAGGGAGACGTAGCTGAGGGAGGAGTACCACACACCCCAGCAGGGTTCCTTTTCTGAAGGGACTAGCGGACATTAGGATGACCAAAGGGCTGGGCCGGGCGCTGAGCAGAGTATGAAGTGCTTGTGACCCAGGTGCCACCCCGGGAAGAATGCACAGTTGTAACATTAGGAGGGGACAAGCACAATGTGCAGATGCAAAGTGCTTGGAGGAGAACGCTGGGCCCCAGGCCTCAGGGCGTCAGGACGCAGCCAGCTCTGCGCCTGGGTGTGGACTCGCGCCTGGGGCGGCGCACACCTGTTCTCAGATGACAGGCCCTGGAGAGACCCACAGGGGGGTTGGACGCAGCCAGGTGGTGGGAGGTGCTGACTGTCCCCACCTGCCTGTGAACAGCTCAGCCTTGCTGCAGGAGCTGGGGCATCGAGGGGTCCCCTCAGGCTCCTGGCCATGCCAGCCTGGCACCAGTGGGCCCCTGGGCCACCCCCTTTGTTACGGTCACCCCAGCCCTCTCCAACCTTGTACGTATCAAAGATGTCTAGGGCTCTCTCCTTTCTCTGGTGATCAGAATGGGAAGCAAAGTGGAATTCAAGGAAACATTCTGATGTTTCTCACTTAAAAATGTAATTTTTCTATACAAATCACACATGATTCCTACTCCAGCGTCCAGTTCCTGTTCCCGTTGCATTCCCCCACCCCTTCAAAACTGTGACGGGCCCCGTGGGCCACTGCTTTGGGCACTGCCTTGTCCTCTGTGAGCAGAGGACTTCAATGATAAGCCTGCTGGTGTGCGTTGACCCTTTGGGAAAACAACTAAGAGTTTCAATCAAATCCACGGGTGAACAGGCAACACCACAGCTTGGGGAAACTGTCAATAACCAGAGTGTTAGTGGTAGCAACTGTTAACTGTTTCCAGGCAGATTAAAGAGGGTAAAATCTGCCCTCAAATTACCATAAACGTCTAGGCCAGTGTCCTGTAAAAGGCGTGGGACAGGAACTTCCTGACGAAGAACAGATGGTAAAATAATCTGGTAGTGAACGGTTTTGGTAAACAGCCCTTCATTTACTTTTCTGAAAAGTTAAGACAAGTTGGATGTCTGTCCTGTGGGGAGCACCAGGCCCTGGGACACTGGCCATGTGTACACGTCCTGAAACCACGCGGAGGACAAGACCCTTTGGAGAGAGCGCCTGTTCCCTTGGGCCTGTTCATGTGGAGGGAAAAGGGATCCTTGGGGGGCTGGGGCTCCCCACCACCTTCTTCTTTTAGGTTTTAGGTGTGGCCTGGGAGATGAAGGGGACCAGTGTGTGAAATCATCCCTGAGAAGGGAACTCCAGGGTGCCCACGAGTCAACTATGGGGAGTCTCCCTGTGAGACCTGCGATGGTGTCCTCCAGGTGGCTGCTTGGGCTCCCCCCACCAGCATCGAGGAGCCCTTGTTATGGGCAGGGTGCAGAGACCCTTGAGGAGGCAGTCCCCATGGGCCCCTGCTCCTGAAGCTCACAGGCTGGAGGTCTGGGCCTAAGGACTGACTGTCAGGCTCATGGGGGTCCACTCTCTGCCCACCTGGAGGTGACATCCTGAGCCCTGCACCCCTCTGCTCCTCTCACATGACACCAGCACTCGGTAAGTCTGGATTGTTGCCATTAATGTTATGAAACTGCCCCCTGCCCAGCTGCGTTCTGGGGCTCTGAGAGTGAATAGGCCATTCTTTTGAGGGCACGTGTGTTCTTTGGGCACAAAGGGGGTGTTCGTTAGTCCCAGCCTTAACCCCTGGGACATGTCCAGAGTCCGAATCCCAGCTCTGCCTCTCACTGGCTGTGTAGCTTTGGGCAAGTTGCCTAACCTCTCTGAACCTCTTACGCATCTGTAAAATGGGGATGATGATGGCACTGACTTCACAGGGTGGTGGTGATAATATGTGAGACCTAACAGATAAAGATCTTACCAATAAATGGTATAAATCGTGTAATTGTTATCAAGTATTATATCAAATATGCAATATGGCTAGTGTGGGAGTCTCTGAGGGCAAATTGGTGTCCTCCATTGGGAAAAAATAATCTCAAAGACTGGGCCATGAGCCCCCACGGGCCTAGACAGAGCCTGCAGCAGTTTCCAGGCTCCTGCCCAGGATGCAGGGGCAATGCGGTCCCTCCCCTGCCACAAGTGTTCTCTGGGTATGACAGGAACTCCCAGCCCTTGCTACTGGTCACAGAGAACTGGAGTCACCTTGCAGGTAGAAGGAGTGATGGCTGCCGGACCCCTGCCCAGGTAGCCCTGAAATGGGAAAATGGGCCATTGCTAGCTTGGCTGGGGGTGGGGGCGGGGTGGTGGGAACAGAGTGTGACGCGATGGCCAAGTGGAGCTTCCCTGGAGAGCTAACAAGTTGAGAAAGAAGGGCTTTACATTCTCCCTAAGTTCTGCTGGGCTTGGGGGGAGGGGAGAGCTGCTGGGCGCCTGCATTTAGGTTAGGCAGCTTAGCATTTAGGCTAGGGAGAATGGTGCCACCCTGGGGTTCCTGGGGCACACCCCGCCCCACCGTGGGAAGGTTCTATGACGGAAGCACCTGAGGGGATGAAAGCTAAGGTAGGGCGGGTGGGCGGCACAGCATGGGTGCTGCCAAGACCGAACAGACTCAGGAGCAGGGCAAGGCGGGAGGCCGCAAGCACCCAGGCTCAGTGAGAGTACTTCCATGTCCACCACGGTAAGCCCCTCAGGACCCAAGGTGGATGCGTTATTGACTCGTTTCCTGGGTCAGGAGGCTGACGCTTAGACAGGCTCCAGGCTCCACAGTTACTGGGCTCAGGGAGTCTGCCTGTCCGAAGGCCGTCTGCATGTGAGTGTGCACTCTGGACCCTCCACTGGGCTTGGTGGCAGAGAGCAGGTGGAAGGGGAGGGCCCAGGCTGGCTGAGAAGGGCTTTGGCGGGGACAGGCAGGTGCAGCTGTGGCGGAGGAGGGTGTTGGAGAGAGCTGTGTTCAGTTTGAAACCCCAGCAGAGGGGTGGCTGTCCCGCTGGTGAGTGGGCACTCAGTTAGCTAAGGATGCCCATGCAGCCTGGTGCCGTCCCTACCTTGTTAGGGAGGGGGCTGAGGCAAGCAGGGAGAAGTCAGCAAACCACTGCTGGCGGCCGAGCAACAGTCCTGGCACAGCTGGGAAGGCAGGGCCACGTCCCTCCAGGAGCCCTTCGCTAAGGTTTGAGGAGGAGTGCACTTCTCTGGTCTGAGCTTCGCCTTTCTTCCTCTGGCTTGTCCCCTCCTGTGGACACTAGAGGTCCCAGGAAGACAGTGGCAGCCAGTCAGCCCTGGAAGAGGGGTCAGGGCTTCACTTGTGAGCCAAAAGCTAAGCTCCGGGAGAAGGAGGAAGGGTCCCCTAGGGCCTAGACCGTGAGCACAGCACCCACCCGAGATGGTCCAGGGCCCTGAGACAGTGTTCCCAGGAGGGGTGGGACTGAGAGCCCCCCCCCCCCCCCCCATGGACTGAGAGGCTCTGGGGCCTTGTAACTGGCCCTGTCTGAACACCTTCCACTTGGTCTCCTGTGGCCAGGCTCCGCCCCCTTCCAAAGGGAGAGGAGGGCAGAACCAGCCCCTCCTGGACGCTGCCCCTGCTCCCTGGGCAGTGGCGTGGGACTTGAGCAGGCCACTTTGGTCTTCCAGAACCAGCTTCCTCACTGGAAAGGAAGTGGAATAGAACCCGGGGTCTTCACCAGCATCCATGGCCTGTGGTTCTGAGGCTAGGGAGGCATCTCCAGCTCCACATGCGTGTGTGTTTGAGGGGGTGATCACTGGCTGTGTGACTTGAGCAAGTCACCTGCCCTAACTGTGGCTGGCCAGAAGGATGACAGTGTCTGCTCATCATGGTCTCTAGAGCCAAGTCGCAGGACAGCAGCTAGTGGGCAGGAATGACTGGCCATAAGATAGAAACCACCTAACCACCTAACCCATTTCTGTGCTCTGTCCCTACGGAATCCGCCTTGGGCTGAGGTCCTTAGGCCACTGCATGGATCCCGGAGCAGTGGGGGACAGAAGTCCCTTCCCTTGTCCCCAGGCGGCACTCAGACCCCCACTCCTGAACCCCTGGAAGGCAGCTGAGGCCCTGTCTGCTGGGCCTGCCCACCCAGGACTGGGCTTCAGGACCTGTGTGCGGGGCGGAACTCACAGCACCCGGCTCCCTCCAGCAATATTTGGATCCTGCATAGAACCAAAGAACCAAAGGGAGACCCTCCTCTTACCTGGGGACAGGTGCCCTGTGCTGGTTAAGATGAGGCTGCAGAAGGCCAGCAGCTCCCAGGCTGGCCACATGGTTGCTGGAAGGTGGTGCTGGCTGCGGGCCACCGGAGGAGCTGGCGAGCGTGCTGGTGGTGGGGGACCTACAAACTGCCTGCCCAGACGGAGCTGCCTGCCTTATTACTGGGCGGGGTGGTGGTTTCTTGCTCAGTCATTTTGACCAGAAACTCTACACCTCCACATCTGTCGGCTACAAAGTCAACCACTTCCTTTATTAAAGTTTCCAAAGCGCAAGTCCTTGCAAGGGGAGGAGGGAGAGAAATGAGACCTGGGAACAAAACCCTGCAATCGTCTACCCCTCAAAACACATGAAGACATGTTGCATTGAAAAATGTTAGCAGAATCATTTGGATCTTCTTCTCCAAACCACACTTCTAAGATCCAAGGCTCAGGGTTCCTGAGGTTCTGAGTGGCCCCCGGCAGGAGGCTGCCTGCCTACGGCTGTGAGTGGACATCCTCCTACCCGGAAGTGGGCAGAAAATGACGCAGACTGCAGTTTCACAGGATGAAGGTGGCCAGGGCACATGCGCCCCTGGTGGTTTCTGCGCCCGGAGTCAGGAGAGGAGCAGTGTTTGCCGATTGAAAGAGCACGGCATCATTGGCTCCCAGCTGGGGAGGAGAAGAAAGAACAGCGTTTTAGCCCAGAGGGGCTAGCGCCCTGGCAGATCGCCCGCTGCTGTGCTAGCTCAGCGGTGAGGAGCGGGGCTCTAGAGCCCAATGGCCTGAGTTTGTTTAAATCCAACTCTGGACTGTTATCAGTTGGCTGACCTTAGGTGTGGGTCAGCCTCTGTGCTTTAGTTTCCCCCGGGTAGGGTTGTGGTGAGGATTTGGGGACTTTCTCAGTGTCAATGCCCAGAGCCTGGAAAGCGAAGGTGTATGGGCAGTTCATGGGCAGCCCAGGAGACGCCGAGCCATCTGGACTGTGTGTGGACTGCCTCCCCCAGGGCACAGGACAGGCAGACTCTCCCAGTCAGGACATGCATGTTAACACCATCCAGGGCAAGATCTGCCCCAGGTGGGGTCTGGGTTCTACTAGATTCCAGGCAGGTGACCGGGGTATGTCTGACAGGCAGGTGACCGGGGTATGTCTGACTCAGTCGAACAGGCTAGGTTGCCTCTGGGTGCCCCCAGGTTCCTGGCCCATGTAAGGACTGTTATCAGCAAAGTCCATTAGCCCGGTGCGGGGCAGGTGGCCACACGGATCAACTGCGGCAGATGTGGTGCCAGCGCTTCCTGCTGGACCTGCTCTGCTGCTCCTGGCGCTCACCCTCCGCTGCCAGCGGCTGTGTTATGAGCAATCCAGGGTGGTGTCTTCTTGCCAGGCTCTGTGCCCCGACCATGCGTGCCCTGTCTGAGTTCATCCCCGGGGGCCTGGCCTGGAGGGGAGGCTGGTGCAGCAGCTCTGCTGTCGCAGCTCAGGTGGCAGGTTGCCCTTCCCTTTGTGCTTGCTTTTAGTGTGGGGTTATTCCCGCTTTCAGAAGCTCTGGACGAGGCTCAGGGCGATTTGGGGACTTTCTCCAGTCACTGTATCTTCTCTGGGCCTTGGCCCTTTCATCTGTGACTGTAGGTGACAGCTATCCATATTCCCAGCGCTGCCACTCTCAGGCTTGTGGGGCAAACAAAGGTCCAGGGAGGCCTCATTGTCACAAAGTGCCATAGCAGGAAGGAGCGGATGTTGCACCAGTACTGTTAGAGGGTTCTTCAGGGGAAGTGTGTGTGCGTGCGTGTGCATGGATGGTGTCGTATGTGTAAGTGTCTGTGCCTGTGTCTGTTTGTGTCTCTGTGTGTATGCCTGTGTGTCTAGGAGTCTGTCTCAGTCTTCATATAGTTTGAGTGTGAATTTGTGTGTGTTTTTCAAAGTGTGTGAAAAAGATGAATGTATATGTGCTTATGTGCATATGTGTGTGCAGTTGTGTATATATATTGTAATGGTAAATTTGTTGTCAACTTGACTGGGCCATGGGGTGCTCGGGTGTTTAGTTAAACATGATTCCTGGGTATGCCTATGGGCACATTTCTGGAGGAAATTAACATTTTAATTGGTGCACTGAGTAAAGCAGATTGCCCTCCCTCGTGTGGGTGGGCCTCGTCCAGTTAGTTGAAGACTTAAACAGAATGCAAAGCTGAGCAGGAGAGAATTCTCTCGCCTGATGGTCTTCCAGCCAGCACATCAGTCTTCTGCTTTCAGACTCACACTCGGATTGGAATGCATGCCATTGGCTCTTGCTTCTCAGGCCTTTGGACCCGAACTGGAACTATGTCACTGGTTTTCCTGGGTCTGGACTTCTTAGCCCTCAGAGTTGTGTGAGCCAGTTCCTTATAGCAGGGGTTCCCAAACTACGGCCCGTGGGCCACATGCGGCCCCCTGAGGCCATTTATCCAGCCCGCGCCCCACTTCCAGAAGGGGCACCTCTTTCATTGGTGGTCAGTGAGAGGAGCATAGTTTCCATTGAAATACTGGTCAGTTTGTTGATTTAAATTTACTTGTTCTTTATTTTAAATATTGTATTTGTTCCCTTTTTTTTTTTTTTTACTTTAAAATAAGATATGTGCAGTGTGCATAGGGATTTGTTCATAGTTTTTTTTATAGTCCAGCTCTCCTATGGTCTGAGGGACAGTGAGCTGGCCCCCTGTGTAAAAAGTTTGGGGACCCCTGCCTTATAGTAAATCTCTTTACACACACACACACACCATTGGTTTGGCTTCTCTAGAGAACCCTGACTGATATGTTGTGCACATGTGTGTCTGTGCCTGGACAGGTGTCTATGTATATAAGCATGTACTATTAGTGTGTCTGTGTGTCTTTGCTTACATGTGTGTGTTCCTGTGAATCTGGGTAAAAGCTTTCTGTAGGTGTCTGCATGTGTGCGTACACATGTGCATATGTGTGTATACATCTATGCACACGTGTTATTCTGTGTATGTTATGTACACTATTTCTGTTCTATGCAAGGCGTGCTCGAAGTGCTGTGGGGGTGATGGTCGCTGTACTGAGTCTTGTTCTTTCATTTGTTCATCACGCACCCATCCTTCAACCCCTTGCTTGTTGAAGGGTGGTCCCTGGACCAGTGGGATCAGCATTCCCTGGAAGCTTGATGGAAATGGAGATTCTCAGGCCCCACTAGACCTTATGACTGAGACTGTGAACGGAGCCCAGGAATCTGTTTTCATAAACTCTCCAGGAGAGTTTTTGGCCTCTAAGGTTGGAAGCCCTGATTGAATCCATTTGATTGCCCCTTCTGTCCTTTCCTGTGGATATGCATAACGTCCTTCTGGCCTCCATGTGTGTTCACTGCTGGCCTTGCCCAGCTGTCACCCAACTATGTGAAGAACATGGCTCTGCCCACTAGCTGGTCATAAAGCAGGGCTCCTACATGAAATTCCTAATCCTCAGGGGTGTGACTAGACGCAGGAGGGACACAGAGACAGAATGGGTTAGGGCAGCCTGGCTAAGGGCAGTCAAGGTGTGTGCATGCTTCTCCTCCGCAGTGGGTGTGGTCACACCCCCAGATCCTTCCCTTTGCTGCTTGTGAAACCATAGAGCCTGGTTTTTCCAGAACGTCCAGAGCAAGGGCTTCTAAGACCCTGCCCATGCAGCTGGGTAGCCTCCTGTCTCTGGCTCTGTGAGCAGGAAATGCTATCTATCTACTGTGAAGAGTTAACAGAATTACAGACCGTGGTAGTGACAGGGTGGTTTGTGTCCCTTCCTCCCCAGGCTGTCTCCTGGGAGCTCTTGCTCGCCTCCTGTTGGGCTGTAAAGGAGGCAGGTGCAGTTTAGTTGTTCAGGACTCCGGGTGTCCAGTCTCATTGCTCCTCTTGGGCACTTCTCCCTATCACCCCTTCCTTTGTTTTCAGTTCATGGGACATAGCTGGAGGCCACACAGTCAATTCACACACCTTCAGTTTACTACAGAGGGCACGTCTCGGCCCAGACAGCATTGCCGTGTAGACTTCCCGGCAGGCCCTGCTCTCAGGGCACTTGATCGTTGCCTCCACAGTGGGTCTCTTCTGCAATTTGAAAGGAAAATCCAATGAAGTGTATCCAGTTATTGGGTGAGTTATCAGTTGCAGCATAACAAATGATCACAAATGTAGCAACTTAGAACAGCACACATCTGTTATCTCACAGTAACCATGGGTCAGGATCTGGGCACAGCTGAGCTGCACTCTCCGCTTCAGACCTCACCACGTGGCAGCCCAGGTCCACAGTGCTGCAGTCCCCTGCGAGGGCTGACCTGAGGAATGCTCCCCTTTTAAGTTCAAGTGCTTGTTGGCAGCCATCAGTTCCTCATGGGCCATTCCTAGCCATATGGGCCCTTCCAATGTGGCCATGTGTTTGCTTAAAGCCAGCAAGGGGGGAGAAAGTCCTAAAAAAATGGGTTACAATCTTATGTAAGGTTATCATGGAGGTGACCATCTGTCACTTTGGCTAAACTACTGTTTAGAAGCAAGTCACAAGTCTTGCCCTCAGTCAAGAGGACAGTGCCACAGACCTTCATACAAGGAGGCAGGCATTATGGGGCCACCTTAGAATATGGTTGCCACACTTACTAAGTGGAGTTCAATACAAACACTCATTAATTCTGTCCACTGAAGATGCCTACAAAAAATGACCAATGTTGTGGCAATGAGTACCTTTAAATGAAACTTCTCACCAGAAGGAGCCAAAGCTGCTTGGAGAAATGCTGGTTCTAGCCCAGGGCAGGAAATGCACAGGTGAGCCAGAGAGCAGGGGAGCCACAGAGGACCACTGAGGTCATGTCAAAAGAACATAGGACTCTCAACAATTAACAAGTGCTGGTGAGGATGTGCAGACAAGGGAGCCCTCGTGCACTGTTGGTGGAATGCAGATTGCTGCAGCCATTGTGGAAACATTATAGGAAGCCCTCAAAAAATTAAAAATTCAACTGCCTTATGACCCAGTGATTTTACTTCTCTGTATATATATCCAAAGAAACTCAAATCACTGCTTCAAAAAGCATTTGCACCTTGAGTACATCTTAACCACTTCAAAAGTTTATTTTTATTTATTTTATTTTTTTAAATTCAGTGAGAGGAGGAAAGGCAGAGAGACAGACTCCCACATGTGCCCCGATGGGGATCCATCCATCAAGCCCACTAGGGGGTGATGCTCTGCCCATCTGGGACATTGCTCCGTTGCTCAGCAACCAAGCTCTTCTTAGTGCCTGAGGCAGAGGCCATGGAGTCATCCTCAGTGCCCAGGGCCAACTTGCTCCAGTTGATCCAAGGCTGCAGGAGAGGAAGAGAGAGAAGCGAGAGGGACAGGGGTGGAGAAGCAGATGGGCACTTCCCCTGTGTGCCCTGACTGGGAATCAAACCCGGGACATCCACATGCTGGGTTGACACTCTACCACAGAGCCAACTAGCCAGAGCCACCACTTCAAAATTGTAGTTAAAAACTTATATTATACAAGGAAATAGCAGCACAGAATGACTAATCCTAAACCAACTAACCAATAAAAAAAAAACCCTCAAAATAAATAATGAAAAAGTGCCGCTGCAGTGTTATTTACAATAGCCAAGATATGGAAGCAGCCCGAGTGTCCATCAATAGATGAGTGGATAAAACAAACTGTGGTATATATGTACAGTGGAATATTACTCGGTAATAAAAAAGAATAAAATCTTACCGTTTGTGACAGTGTGGATGAACCTAGAGTGTAAGAGAACACAGGAGTCAACCTGAAGAGGCTCTCACTGGCTCAAGGGGACCATTAGCACCAATAGAAATAATAACAATACAGGGTTGAAACACACCTATTTTTTATAAATGGTGAGTTTATAATGATAGAATGTTTATAATGACAATGATACTCCCTCCCCATCCTCTGAGGCCATGGGGACTGTTGGACCTCTTCTCTCAGCTGCCGGTCCCTCCTCCACTACCCAACTGCAGAAAGTGCCTTCTCAGCTCCACAGGGCTCTAGGCAGGAGAGTCAGTGTGCAGATGCCTCTGTGCTGTGGGCACTACAGCCCCCTCAACCTGCAGGATGCTGTGCTCCTAGAGCTTCCTGGTGCCGGCTGTGGGGCATTGGGTGGGGCACTGGATTCTCCAACTTCACCTCCTTGTCTGTTACCTGGAGATGGTCCATAGTGCCCAATGACAGCACATTGCTTTGTCTCCACCCTCATGGCTGGACTAGTGTTTCCCAGACTATCGGCTGTCAGGTGTGCACCAAGTATGTGGGACTTCTCAGAGCCTTTAGAAAGCAGGTACAGTGCAGACCCCCCGCTACATTAACAATGGCAACATGGAGCCGCTTCTGCCCGGAGTGTCTCTGACCACCTTGTGGGGCATGGGTTTGAGAGTTCTAGTGAGGGAACAGCAGGGCTGGAGTGAAGGGTAAGGCCCTGCCGGGAGTTGGGGGAGTGATTTGCTGCAGCCTGCCCTGGGTTTTGAGTTCAGGGAGGAGGCCTTCATTAGAGGACTCCTGCTTAGTCAGGCCCCAAGCAGTGCACTCCACTGGTGGGCAGTGGTCGGCTGTGACGGTGGCGCCAGGGCCCTGCTGTCCAGCGTGCTGGCTTTGAGCTCCAGCTGGTGAGCTTAGAGACCCTCTGAGCCTCGGGATTCACATCTGCACTAAGGGCACGAGCAGACCCTATGGTTTGTGAAAGTCCAGCACCAGCCTACCAGGAGATAGCCCTAGGCCTGTCACCTCACATGAAGCACAGGGCAAGGAACATGCCCTGGCACAATCCCCGCTAGGGTGAAGAGAGCTGATATCCATCAGGCATTTACAAGACTTTCCACGTCCCCCTGACATGTGTGCCGGAGGTGTGGCTGCCTGCAGCTGGCAACTGGCAGGCCATCCATCCCACCCTGGGAGGTCAGCAGTTCCTGGGCTGTGGGCAGGCGGGGATGCCAGGAGGAGACAGAAGAGGTCTGAGTGAGGCCTGGGGTTGGTGTGGTCAGGTAGGTGGAAGTAATCAAAACACCTGCCATTTATTGACTGCCTCTGTTTGCACATTAACAAATCGAATCAATTGATTGTCCTCATAACACTTTAAGATGGATGTGAGTGTCCTCACTTTCCAGATGAGAAAATTGAGGTTCAGGGAGGTGAAGTCACTTGCATAAGGCCATGCAGCTCGTGTGCTAGAGGGCTGCGCTCTGCACCTTGCTCTGAGGCTCGGCGGAAGTCTGGGTCTTCCGCCATGCTGTCACCACAGAGGTGCTATTCGCAGAGGCATCTGCTCAGCAATCAGGGACCCTTTGCTTAGCTCTGGTCCATTCTGGGGCCCTGGCATCCCAGGGAACACAGGTGGAGGCCACAGCCTTGTTTAGAGGGAAGGGCCTGGCCAGCCCTTTCAGGATCTGACGTTTGAGGCCCGCTGTGTGTTGTTTCTGAGGAGGCAGGACTGATCATGGGAGCAGATTGGTTTTGGTGAGTTCTGCAACCTGAGCAAGTGCATGCAAGCTCAGGAAAAACGACCTTCAGTTCTTGGACTCGGTGCCTTCCCTCAGTCTGTGGCCCCCAGGGCGGGGCCCAGGAGTCTGGGAAGTGGCCACAGGATACCCTGCCACACACGGAGGCCTGGCATCTCAGAGGAGGAGTTTGCCGCTAGGAAGTGTGCAAGGGCTTGGGTGTATGTAGCAGTGAGACAAGGGAGGGGATGGTCCACCCCCTCTAGGCCACTGAACCCTGGGGTGCAGCCTGGGTTCACACGAGTACAGACTCCGGTGTGGGATGTGACAGGGTTGAGTGGGTACTCCAAAACCCCGTGGTCCCTGGAGGCCTGCCTCTTCTGCCTCAGCTTGTGTTTGCACTATGTGGAGTTTGTTTGGCCAGAACTGTCCAGTTCTCACACTGTCCTGTCCCTATCCAGCCAGCCATATGACCAAGAAGCAAAGGAGACATCTGAGACACCGTGTCAGCTCCAGGCCCTGAGCTTTCTTCCTCATGCCACTCATCTCAGCCACAGCAGGGTCTCGGGGTGCAAGTGCTCCATTAGTTCTAGTGATAGAAATGATAACAATGAGAAGGAGCGTCCTTGACAGACTTACTGTGTGCCAGGCACTTCCTCAGCACTTTATGATCGTTTCTCCGTTTATTCCTCACACTGTCATTTCACACACAGGAAACTGAGGCACAGAGAAGGGAAGAAGCTGTGGGAAGTTCTGTCATGATGGAGCCCAGGTCCTTCTTGAACAAAGCTTCCCTGGCCTTTGCCTCATCCTTAGTGACCCTCTTACTCTTGCGGGGAACCCGCTGAGGTGTTTGCCCTCCCAGCACCTCTGGTTATCAACCCCACCAGGAGCGGGCTGGGATCACATGTTGTTGTGTGTGGTAGGAGTAGGTGTCAGAGAACCATGGGTTCAGGGTGAAAGATAATCATCAAACTCAGTTCTTTACATGATTTCTTCCTGCAGCATTTTATTTAAAAATTTTTTTGAACTTTTTCAGAAAAGTTGAGTGATTTGTTCAATGGATGCTCATATGCCCACCCCCAGATTCCACAGTTAAGTTTTCCTACATTTGCTTTACTGTCCATATATTCATCCATCAGTGTCTTACTGGTTTTGCACACTACAAAGTAAGCTGCACCTCAGTTGGGGTTGAATCCCAGGTACGGTACCCTGTCCAAATGACTGCTTGGCCGTTGTTTAAAGCCCCTTGGAGAAGGGAAACCTGCCACAGCTCCCCATTACATCTGCTCCAGCTGTCACCAAGTCCTCTGTGCGAGGGGTTCAGTGACAGGCTCTTTCACAAGACATTAAAAGAACAAAGAATCAGACCCCCTTGGAGTGAGTTGTTAAAGCCGGTGGCTTCCCATTGAGGAAGTCTTGGGCAGAAGTCCAAGAATATGCTCTCTTTTTTTGTGTGTGTGAGAGGAAGGGAGATAATGAGGCAGACTCCTGCATGTGCCTTGACTGGGATCTACCTGGCAACCTCATCTGGGGCCAATGCTTGGGTACCAAGCTAATTTTAGTGCCTGAGGCAGAGGCAGCTGGACCAACTGAGCTATCCTCAGTGCCTGGGTCCACACTTGAACCAATCCAGCCACCGGTTGTGGCAGGAAAAGGGAGAAAAGCACATGGTCACTTTTCCTGTGCCCCACTGCTAATGGAACCCAGGATGTCCATACACTGGGCCAGTGCTCTATCCACTGAGCCACTGGCTGGGGCCAGAACATACATTTCTAATAAGCTCCCAGGTGGGGCTCACATGGCTCTTCCAGGACACTTTGAGAAAGGCTGGTCTAAGTGCACAGCAATTTGGAGATACATTTACTCCTAAAATAAATGGGTTTGGCAGAGTCTTTGGCATATTGTTGGAATAGGGCTGGAAATATGCTTCTGCCCCAATGGTCCCAGTCTTTATCCTTAAGAAAGATCACGCCACTCCTCCCATGCTGACCCCTAGACGTGCCTGGTGCTGGCCTGCAGTTGGTGACTTGCTCTTGTTCTGTGTGGTTTTCTTTGTGGGCTGTGTTTCCTTTGTGGCTTTTCTCTCTACTTGGCTGCCTGCTGGCTCTGCTGGCTGGCAGAGGAGAGGATCCTGCCTGGTCCTTGGAGAGGCACATCAGCATTAGACTTGGAAGGACTGTTGCACACAATAACCTTTCTTTTTCCAATCTATTTCCTCATCACCCACAGCGGAAACTTTCAGAAGGAAAGCCAGTGTGTGTCTTCCAGTCACCTTTGCCTCTTCCTGCGCACTGGGGAGTGCTGTCGTTCATACTCGGCTTTTGCAAATTAAGTCATTAAAGGAAAAGTAAACTTGCATTAATTGTCAATGGCTTATTAGTCTAAGGAGGAAAGCTAGTCTGGGACAAATTATGAATTTCATTAATTTCTCCAAGTTGTTTTTTCTTTTTTTATTGATTTTAATTTATGGTGTTTACATAGATTCTAGTGTTACCCCGAATGCATCCCCTCTCCCCCGTATTCCCCTTAACATTTCCCTTGCCCCCCTTCCCATATAATTTCTTGAAGTTTTTGGGATTTGTCTTGAATGCAAAGGCCTTCTGAGTGACCTTCTATAAAAGCTTTAGTTAACATGGCTGGCGTCATTATGTTGTGTTACCTCCTGTAGCCCACAGCCCCCCTACCCCCTCACCCCCTAGACTGATTTACTCAGAGACTCTTGCTGTACTGATGAAGGCGGTGGCTCAGGGCCTCCACGGGGTGGATTAAGTCACTTCATGGGCTCTGACTGGACGGCAGTTCCTCTCCATCAGAGAGGGTAACAGGGGTGTTCTGCTCCGTGGAGAGCACCCTGAAGTTTCAATTGGAACTTGCTGCGTTAGATATGAAGGTGCTGAGCTTGGAATTATGACCTTGGGCCTGACCATCACTTGGAAGCTGTGGGGTGAAGGGCTTGTCAGCCCCACCTCAGGCCTTCTTTTCCTACATTTGAAAGTAAGGAGTCTTGGGATCATTGTCATGGCCGGAGATGGATGCAGGGTTGCTGAGTTTCATTGGTGTGGTGGGCTCTTGGGGTTGGAGCAAGAAGCCAGCTGTCCAGGCCCCTCAAGCAGTGGCCTGCACACATTCCAGCACTTACCCATGGCTCCTGGGACCTCTGCACACAGGGCTGGGTGGGGTGGGGAATCACAAGCCCCAAGCAGGAGGGGTGAACTGGTAGGCAAACACCACTTCGAAGGGTAGCTTCCTGCAGTCCCAGAGCCCCAGTGGACAAAGACCTGTGGCCCATTGTGGCTGCCAGTCAGCCCCTCTCCTGGCCTTTCCTCCTCACCTCACACCCCTTGTTCTTCTTCCTGTGGTGTAAGAGGTGGGAGGTCTGCAGGTGGGACCTCAGCTTGCCATGGTTGCAGCCCCATGCCCTGGCTTCCCCTTGGCTCCAAATCTGAATTAATCTACATGTTGATATTTGAGGCTTGCCAGTTGGATCTAATTGAGGTAAAATTTACATACAATGAATATAAGCTTATGGTGAACGATTCCTTGAGTTTCGACAAGTGCACATACCCCACCGTCCCCAGCAGAGAGAGCAAGCATGCCTGTCTGGAAGCTCCTTGTGCCTGGCTGTCAGTCAGCAGGCTTCCCTGGCACTGTGTTCTGATTTCGTCACCACAGGGGGCCTTGCCCGTCCTGAGTGCCATGTAAAAAGAGTTGCACAGCCGCAGTCTTTCCTAACCCACTTTTGGGTCATGATGCTTTGAGGATGAGCCATATTTCCACTCCTTTTTTTGTTGGGGAGTATCCTGTTCTAGAAATAGACCATGTTTTTGTTTGTCAATTTACTTTCTGGTGCACGTTATGTTTTCCCCAGGTTTTGGCTAATGATTAAAAATGTCACTATAAATGCTTTTGTATAATTGTTCTTTGTGTGGACATGTATTTTTATTTCTCTTTTTTTTGTATTTTTCTGAAGCTGGAAACGGGGAGAGACAGTCAGACAGACTCCCACAGGCACCCGACCGGGATCCACCCGGCATGCCCACCAAGGGGCGATGCTCTGCCCCTCCAGGGCGTCGCTCTGTTGCGACCAGAGCCACTCTAGCACCTGGGGCAGAGGCCAAGGAGCCATCCCCAGCGCCCGGGTCATCTTTGCTCCAATGGAACCTCTGCTGCGGGAGGGGAAGAGAGAGACAGAGAGGAAGGAGAGGGGGAGGGGTGGAGAAGCAGATGGGCGCTTCTCCTGTGTGCCCTGGCGGGGAATTGAACCTGGGACTTCTGCATGCCAGGCCGACGCTCTACCACTGAGCCAACCAGCCAGGGCCTATTTCTCTTGGGGAGATCATTGTTGAGTCATCGGGTAGCTGTATACTCAGTTTCACAAGAAACTGCCAGGCTGTTTTCCAAAGTGACTGTACCATTTTTAACTTCCAACAGTGTTGCATGAGTTCCCATTGTTACACATTCTTATCAGCACTTGATACTGTCAGTGTTTTTAACTTTATATTTTGGGGGGGATACAGAACAGCATCTAATTGTGGCTCTAATTTGCATTTTTCTAATGAATAGTGGTGTTGAGCATCTTTTAATGTACTTATTGGACTTCTGTATATCTTATTTTGTGAAACATTTGTTCATGTTTTTTACTCATTTAAAGATTGGATTGTTTGGACCCTGGCCAGGTAGCTCAGTTAGTTAGAATGTCATTCCAATATGCCAAGGTTGAGAGTTTGATCCCTGGTCAGGGCACATACAAGAACCAACCAATGAATGCATAAATAAGTGGAATAAAAAATCAATGTTTCTCACTTTCTAAAAATCAATAAATAAATTTTAAAAATTTAAATTTGATTGTCTCTTTATTAATTAGTATTTCTTTAAATGTATATTCTAAAAATAAATCATTTATCAGGGACACACACACACACACACACACATAATCTTCTGAGATATATATCGCACATGTCTCCTAGTCTGTGACTTGTCTTTCATTATCTAAATGTTGACTGCATGAAGAGAAGCTTTAAACTTTGATAAGCATTTTCTCCTTTTGTGAATAAGATGAAGTTAGATTTTGAACTTGGATTGTAACTTTAGGAGTTTTAATTAAAATTTTTAATTATTCCCATGATACACTCCTTACTCAAAGTTAACCAGAGTTGGCAACTTTTTATGTATTCATCCACACCTGTCTGCATGTTCCTACAAACATAGACACACATATATGAGATTTAAAAACAATTAAATGAGAGTACACTACACACCCATTAAGCTATTCTTCTCATTTAATAATACATTGACAAATAGGTACATAAAGAGTTGCTCTACATTACTAATTATCAGTGAAATGCAAATTAAAACCACATATCACTTCATACACATCAGAATGGCTGTCATCAACAAATCAACAAAGAACGAGTGCTAGTGAGCATGTGTAGAAAAGGAAACCCTCCTGCACAGTTGGTGAGGATGCAGATTTGTGTAGCCACTGAGGAAAGCATTTTAAAAAAATATTTAGGGAGAGAAAATGGCAATAGAAGCGGACGTTACAACTCCCACCTCCCAGAACCAAAGTGGATTACAACTTAACTTAGGAACAATCATCTTGAGAAACCAATTTTGGACTAAACTAAGAGGAATCTATAACCAAGCATCACTGAAGGAAGCACACTAAGCTGGTAAGAAAGGCAGAGATATGGAAAGGGCTGCCCTACTCCCAGGAGGGTCTCTCACGGTGAGGTGGGTTTCAGGGGGAGTTGTGGACCCTCAGCTCTAGGACCGGAGCCCCAGCCTGAAGCCCCAGAGATTAGAGGAGGCATATGGACAATAGTTAGCTGAAAGAAGAGCCAGGCTGCTGTTTGCGAGGAGACAGAACTCTCAGACCCAGGCTCCATCTTAAAGGGATTGCGCAGAAAACCTCATTCACAGCCACTACCTGGTCAAGCTACAATCAAGACTTCTTTATCCAGCAAGGCTATTGTTTAAAATTGAAGGAGAAATAAAAAGCTTTCCAGACAAAAAAAACCTCAAGAAATTCATTACAACCAAACCAATGCTGCAAGAAATGTTAAAGGGCCTGTTTTAGACAGGACAAAGGGATAAAAATCTAGTAAAAAAGTATATAGATTTAAAGAATAAAATGGCAATAAACAACTACATATCAATAATAACCTTAAATGTAAATGGATTAAATGCTCCAATCAAAAGAGATAGGGTAGCTGTGTGGATAAGAAAACAGGACCCATACATATGCTGTCTACAAGAGACCCACCTCAAAACAAAAGATGCACATAGACTGAAAGTAAAGGAATAGAAAATAAATATTTCATGCAAATGGAAATGAAACAAAAAGCTGGGGTAGCAATATTTATATTTGAAAAAATAGATTTTAAAACAAAGGCTATAGTAAGGAATAAAGAAGGTCACTACATAATGATAAAAAGAATAATTCAACAGGAAGACATAACCATTATAAATATCTATGCACCTAATATAAGTGCACCTAAATATGTAAATCAGATTTTGATAGACATAAAGGGAGAGATCAATAGCAATACTATAATAGTAGGGGATTCGTGAGCCATATGCGGCTCTTTGGCCCCTTGAGCATGGCTATTCCACAAAATACCACGTGCAGGTGCTACCTTGATAAGGAATGTACCTACCTATATAGTTTAAGTTAAAAAATTTTGGCTCTCCAAAGAAATTTCAATCGTTGTATTGTTGATATTTGGCTCTGTTGGCTAATGAGTTTGCTGACCACTGCACTAGACCAACTGGA
This sequence comes from Saccopteryx bilineata, assembly GCF_036850765.1. Lineage (NCBI taxonomy): Eukaryota > Metazoa > Chordata > Mammalia > Chiroptera > Emballonuridae > Saccopteryx > Saccopteryx bilineata. Next base: position 163,440,186 of record NC_089495.1, read on the forward strand.
TTTAGTAGATATCTTTCTTCAAAACTTTTCACACTAAAGAAGCAGAATATACATTCTTTTAAAGTGCTTGTGGTATGTTCTCTAGGATAGACTACATGTTAGGACACAAAATAAGTCTCAATAAATATAAGAAAATTAAAATCATATTAAGCATCTTCTCTGATCACAATGGCATAAAACTAGAAATCAACTACAATAGAAAAACTGAAAAACACTCAAACACTAGGAAACTAAATACCATGTTATTAAATAACGAATGGGTTAACAATGAGATCAAGGAAGAAATAAAAAATTTCCTTGAAACAAATGAAAATGAACATACAACAACTCAAAATTTATGGGACACAGGAAAAGCAGTCTTGAGAGAAAAGTTCATAGCATTACAGGCATACCTTAAGAAGCTAGAAAAAGCTCAAATAAACAATTTAACCCTGCATTTTAAAGAACTAAAAAAAGAACAGCAAGTAAAACCCAGAGGAAGTAGAAATAGAAAATAATAGAGATCAGAGTAAAAATAAATGACATAGAGGCTAATAAAAAATACAGAAGATCAATGAAACCAAGAACTGGTTCTTTGAAAAGGTAAAAAAGATTGATTAACCTTTAACCAGACTCACGAAGAGAAAAAGAGAGGACTCAAATAAATAAAGTTAGAAATGAGAGTGGAGAAGTAAAAACTGACAGAGCAGAAATGCAAAAGATTGTAAGAAAATACTGTGAAGAACTGTATGCTAAAAAAGTAGGCAACCTAGGTGAAATGGAAAAATTCCTTGATACATATAATTTTTCAAAAATCAATATGGAAGAATCAGAAAACCTAAACAGACCAATTATAACAAATGAGATCGAAACAGTTATCAAAAAACTCCCAACAAACAAAAGCCCTGAGCCAGATGTCTTCACAGGCAAATTCTACCAAATATTCAAAGAAGAACTAAGTCCTATCCTTCTCAAGCTATTTCAAAAAATTCAAGAGGAAGAAAAACTTCTAAGCTCCTTTTATGAGGTGAGCATAATTCTGATTCCAAAACCAGGCAAAGACAATACAAAGAAAAAAAACCTATAAGCCAATATCCCTGATGAATTTAGATGCTAAAATGCTCAACAAAATATTAGCAAACCGGATCCAGCAATACATGAAAAAAAAAATCATACATCATGATCATGTGGGATGTATTCTGGGGAGACAAGGCTGGTACAATATTCACAAATCAATCAATGTGATTCATCACATAAACAAAAGGAAAGAGAAAAACCACATGATAATATCAATAGATGCAGAAAAAGCATTTGATTAAATCCAGCACCCATTTATGATCAAAACTCTCAGCAAAGTGGGAATACAGGGAACATACCTCAACATGATAAAGGTCATCTATGACAGGCCCACAACCAACATCATACTCAATGAGCAAAAATTAAAAGCAATGCCCTTAAGATCAGGAACAAGACAGGGGTGCCCCCTTTCACCACTCTTATTCAACATAGTTCTGGAAGTCCTAGCCACAACAATCAGACAAGAAAAAGAAATAAAAGGCATCCAAATTGGAAAAAAAGAAGTAAAACTATCATTATTTACTGATGATATGGTACTATACATAGAAAACCCTAAAGTCTGAGTCAAAAAACTAGATCTGATAAATGAATTCAGCAAGGTGGCAAGATATAAAATTAATATTCATAAATCAGAGGCATTTTTATACACCAACAATGAACTGTCTGAAAAAGAAATTAAGAAAAAAATCCCCTTCACAATTGCAAAAAAAACCCCCAAAAACACCTAAATAAAATAAAGTACCTAGGAGTAAATTTAACCAAGGAGGTTAAAGACTTGTACTCAGAAAATTATAAAACATTGATAAAAGAAATCAGGGAAGATACAAAAAAGTAGAATCATATACCGTGTTCATGGACAGAAAGAATAAACATAATTAAAATGTCTATATTACCCAAATAAATTTATTAATTCAATGCAATTTCTATTAAAATACCAATGACATACTTCAAAGATATAAAACAAATATTCCAAAAATTTATATGGAACCAAAAAAGTACACAAATAGCCTCAGCAATCTTGAAAAAGAAGAATAAAGTGGAGGAATATCACACTTCCAGATTTCAAGTTAAACTACAAGGCCATTGTATTCAAAACAACTTAGTACTGGCATAAGAACAGGCATACAGATGAATGTAGCAGAATAGAGAACCCAGAAATAAACCCACGCCTTATGGTCAATTGATATTTGACAAAGGAAGTAAGAGTATACAATGGAGTAAAGACAGTTTCTTTAATAAATAGTGTTGGGAAAATTGAACAGTTGCTTGAAAAAAAAAATAAAACTAGACCACCAACTTACACTATTCACAAAAATAAACTCAAAATGATTAAAAGACTTAAATGTAAGTCGGGAAACCATAAGCATCTTAGAAGAAAACATAGGCAGTAAACTCTCTGACATTTCTCGCAGCAATATATTTGCTTATTTATCTCCACAGGCAAGTGAAATAAAGGACAAGATGAACAAATGGGACTATATCAAACTAAAAAGCTTTTCTACAGCTAAAGACAATAAAAACAGAATAAAAAGACAAACCACACAATGGAAGAACATATTTGACAATACATCTGATAAGGGGTTAATAACCAAAATTTATAAAGAACTTGTAAAACTCAACACCAGGAAGACAAAAAATCTAATCAAAAAATTGGCAAAAGAAATGAATAGACACTTCTCCAAAGACAACATACAGATGGCCAATAGGCATATAAAAAATGCTCAACATCACTAGTCATTAGAGAAATGCAAATTAAAACCACAGTGAGATATCACCTTACACCAGTCAGAATAGCACTCATTAATATAACAACATATAATAAGTGCTGGCGAGGATGTGGAGAAAAGGGAACCCTCCTGCACTGCTGGTGGGAATGCAGACTGGTGCAGCCACTGTGGAAAACAGTATGAAGATTCCTCAAAAAATTAAAAACTGCCTTTTGACCCATCCATCCCACTCTTAGGAATATATCCTAAGAATACCACATCACTAATTCAAAAGAAGAAACTCATCCCCATGTTTATGGCAGCATTGTTTACAATAGCCAAGATCTGGAAACAGCCCAAGTGTCCGTCAGTGGACGAGTGGATTAAAAAGCACTGGTACATATACACAATAGAATACTATGGGGCCATGAAAATGAAGAAAATATTACCTTTTGCAACAACATGGATGGACCTGGAAACTATTATGTTAATTGAAATAAGCCAGGCAGAGAAAGAAAAGTATCATATGACCTCACTCATTTGAGGAATCCAATGAACAATGTGAACTGAGGAATGGAACAGAAGCAGAGGCGGGATCAAAGGGACCAGAGGGAACGCGGACAGAGGGAAAGGGGATGATAGGAAGGGATCAGAGAAGGAAAAGAGATTGGTGAAATTATATACACATAACACAGTGTGTTAGAGAGATAAGGGGAAAGGCTGTTGTGGGAGGGAGGCAAGGGGGATGTTGAGGGGAACACAGGGGAGAGGGGGGATGAATTTGGAGGGATACTAGAATTTATGTAAACACAATAAATTAAAATCAATTATAAAAAGAATATTTAATAACATGAGTAAATGCTAACAATATAAATTTCATGTACAATATGAGCTGACTTTTACATAGATACAAAATTAAATATATATATAAATGTGTGTGTATGTGTGTGTCACTGAAAGGAAAACCACAAAAATATTTTGTGAGATTATTTGTGAATAGTGAGATTATGTGCAAGTTTTTTTTTTCTTTTTTCTTTTTCTGAAGTGAGAAATGGGGAGACAGGGAAACAGACTCCTGCATGCTCCTGATTGGGATCCACCCATCATGCCCACTAGGGGGCGATGCTCTGCCCATCTGGGGCATTGCTCTGTTACAACTGGAGCCATTCCAGTGCCTGAGGCAGAGGCATTGGAGCCATCCTCAGTGCCCAGGCCAATTTTGCTCCAGTGGAGCCTTGGCTGTGGGAAGGGAAGAGAGAGAGAGAGAGAAAGGAGAGGCGGAAGGGTGTAGAAGCAGATGGGCTCTTCTGTGTGCCCTGGTTGTGAATTGAACTTGGGACATCCACACGCTGGACTGATGCTCTACCACTGAGCCAACCAGCTAGGGCCTGTAAGTTTTCTTGTTTTCATCATACTTTTGGTATAATCATTCAAATTTCCTATATAGAATGTAAATTAGATAGATAAATAAACAGATAGATGATAAATAGATAGGTGATGGATTGATAAAAAGATATACAGCAGATAGATGATAGATAGATTGATAGAGAGATAGAAAAATAGATGATATATAGGTGATAGATTGGTAAAAGATATTAGATAGATGATAGATAGACAGACAGACAGACAGACAGACATACAATTGTTAGAAATGCCACTATCGTGGTTCTCTCAGCTTCTTCATTTGACATGTAGACATTTATGGATAGTTGGGGAAGTTATTAAAGGATTCAAACCCTAGTTGTATAGGTTTTAATTCTTAAAAACATTTCTTTTTTCACAAAAGCAAGTTAAGTATCCATGGATAAAGAAGTTGTAACTACAATAACAAAATCAGTCAACTCCAGCATCTGTGGGGCCAATTGCGCTGGTCACTCAGTTGTTTGGGTGTTGCACAAAGGCTGGTTACCCTGTTGTTTGTCAATTTTGACAGTCCTTGGGTGGGAGGCTGTGTGACTTTCCTTGTGAGGAAAAGCTTTGCATGCTGTTGTCACGCAGGAGGCCCTAGCACCATCTGATTTCATCCACAGCATTCCAGGGTCTCAACAAGAGCGTTCCACAGCTGGTTTATCTGAATCTGACTCCAAGCAAAGTTCCTGCACAGAGCGCCCACTGTACACGATGTAGTGCTGGGGGTACGACAGCAAAACCCACATGTGGTCCGCACCACAACACGGCTCTGTTCTCGAGAGGAACCTGCATGTCCGTCTTCAGTTTCAGAACCACGGCAGGGATGGGGTCATCGTCCAAGGGGAAAGACAGGATGGGTGTGGGACACACAGGTTGCTGGCCCTGCAGCCTCATATTCTACCAACTGGATATGATAATGGGGGTCCATGAGTAGTACTGACCCAGGGACTGAGGACCCCGTACCTGTTATTTCAGAGCTGGAGAGAACTTTTGACCAGTGGTTCTCATCCTTGAGGTTAGGTGCAAATCAGGTGCAGATCTTATCAAAACAGAGTCAGCAGGTCTGGGCAAGGCCTGGTGCTCTGCATTTCTGACCAGCTCTCCGGGTAGTGTTGCCCAAAGGGTTCAGGGCCTGTGTAAGCTCTTACAGGGGTTTAGTGGGAGCTTGCAGGTTGGGCTCAGTGGGGGTAGCAGGCAGTATGCACAGAATTTGGGATCTGCCCTCTGACCCCGTCCTTTTGGAGATTCCCGTTGCTTTCCAGGACTGTGCTAGGGCTCCAGGTGCCGCCTGGGCCGAACTGCAGGGTGGGAGCTGTGGGCACAGGGTGCCCTGTGCACGTCTCTTCTTCCAATGTCAGAACCTGGCTGGTGTCCACCTGCCCTGGGTGACTTGTTAGTGACACGTGGGTATTGATTATGTATTTTGTCCTGAGGCTGGACTTGTAGTCCATGTCTGTCTGATGGGAGCCTGTTTGGCTTTCACCAGAAAGGGACTTGCATGGGTTCTTGGGTATGAGAGGGACCCCCCCACAGCTTAAGGCACACTGTTATCTTCCACATGATGAGTGGGTAGTGTCCCACTCTCCTGGGCACACCAGCTCTCCTTGTTTCTTTCTTTCTTTTTTTTTTTTGTATTTTTCTGAAGCTGGAAATGGGGAGAGACAGTCAGACAGACTCCCGCATGCGCCCGACCGGGATCCACCCGGCACGCCCACCAGGGGCAATGCTCTGCTCACCAGGGGGCAATGCTCTGCCCCTCTGGGGCATCGTTCTGCCGCGACCAGAGCCACTCTAGCGCCTGGGGCAGAGGCCAAGGAGCCATCCCTAGCGCCTAGGCCATCTTTGCTCCAATGGAGCCTTGGCTGCGGGAGGGGAAGAGAGAGACAGAGAGGAAGGGGGGGGGGTGGAGAAGCAAATGGGCGCTTCTCCTATGTGCCCTGGCCGGGAATTGAACCCGGGTTCCCCGCACGCCAGGCCGACGCTCTACTGCTGAGCCAACCGGCCAGGGCCTCTCCTTGTTTCTGACTCAAAGTCCACCCATGTCCTCACCCCTCACTTCCTCTCCCTTCCCAGACATCACCACCATTCTCTCTCCTAACCCCAGAGCAGCTCCAAACCCTCTCCAGCCCTTACACTTGGACATGTACTCCTGCTGGCATGCAGCGAGGGCACTGGACCCCACTCAGAATGACTGCATTAGGCTTCCCGATCCCACTCTGCTGGGAGGAGGAAGTATGAGGGCATCTACTTGTGATACAAGATGGCAATAAAGCAGTGTCTTGTCCAAAATGGCTGTTTGGGTGTTTTACCCCTGCATGTGCCAAGTCCTAACTGTACAGAGACCTCCAGGGGAGCCCACCTCCCACTGAGACCTTGTGGGACACCTTACAAAGAGGTCAAAATTGGCCACACCTCTGGGGCTGCTGCCCTCTTCTCCTCTGTTTCATGCTTACCCCGATCACTTCCTGCTCTCTGCCCACTACTGCCAGCCCAGCCTTGCCTCATCTGCAGAATATGCTGTTCAGGTCCATGGGGTATGCAGGGTGTTGGAGAGAAGCCCCATAAAATGAGAAACTGCATGTCTTCTAAATGACCCTTTGAGGACAATCTCGCTGGCATACTGAAAACTTAATGAGAATGGAAACGTGAGCCTGTATCGAACCACAGAAGGCAGAAGACGCCAGGTCTGACCTAGCCCGAGACTGTGAGGCCTGGCTGTCAGAAAGAAAGATGTTTTTGCAAGGAGAAGAGGTGATACTTTGGTGGCCCCTTCTAATGGGTTGGCTGAAGTAGTCCGTGGGGATGAGTGTTCTAATTGCGGCCACTCCTAGAGACTGGGCATCTGGAATTGTTCCGACGCTTCAGTTTTGTTGCAGAATTCCTTTGTGGATGCGAGTGTTGGTATAGTCCCAACTCCCGCCTCACATGGATGTGCCCGGGCTGCTGAGATCTGTCAGTGTCCTGGGCCTGCCTGACCAAACTTGAATGGGCAGCACCCCTGTGGCCACTATGAGGGGGAGAAACCGCCAGGCAGGGAGGCGAGGAGGGTGTCTACTCTCCCAAGGATCTGAAGCTGCCCTGTTAGGCTGGCCAGACACAAAATTTGTTGGTAGAGAATGGGTTTTGGACTGAGGACAACCGTGCTTCATTCATAGTCATTTGCTCTACAAATGTATACTGAGTCCCTACTTAGTACTGGAGTCTTACAGGTGGTGTGCACAAAGTCCAATCTGCAAGCAACTCACCATATACTTCAGGGCGTTTCTCCAGCTTTCGCCTCCTCCTCTGTAAAACTGGCACCCAGCCTGGCTCACATGTTGGAACAATGTAGGAAGCCATCGCATTTCTATCAATAACCTCACTAAAGCTTGTCTGTTCTCAAGGAACCCACAGGCCCTGGGGAAGCAGACCACAGGCACAGGATCAGCAGGCATGGTGTTCCTGATGTCTGGACTCTTGGAACGCCCTCCTTCCAGGGACCAACTTTCTGTTATTGGACGAGAGTTCCTTCAGGTCAGAGTGGTTATTGATGAACAAGGGATCTTTCAGAACTCAGAGTTATTTTCCATAAATATTTCCAGATTTTGAGCCAAGATGCTTCTGTTTTGACTTGAGATGGCAACAGAAGGGCTACATTTGGGTTGTGCTGAGTCTTCCTTCTTGGGAACTAGTTCTGTGGATGTCTCAGGCCCTGTCTTACATCTTTGAGGATCAGCAGAGGCAAGCTGCTTCAACCACAAACATGGTGGGGAGGGATTGCTGATCTGGGTCTTTGAGTCATGAGAACCTTGGGGCCATTTGAAAGCTTAGGACAAACAGTCACAGGCTTGGTGAGAAAATAGACTAATAGATCAATGGAAGAGAACAAACAGCCCAGAAACAGACCATTGTAGATTTGGTTAACTGATCTTTGACAAAGAAGCAGAAGCAATAAAACGGAGAAAAGATAGTCTTTACAACAAATGGTGCTGCGACAACTGGATATTCACCTGCAAAAAATAATTTTTTTTTTGTACTTTTCTGAAGCTGGAAACAAGGAGGCAGTCAGACAGACTCCCGCATGTGCCCGACCGGGATCCACCTGGCACGCCCACCAGGGGGCGATGCTCTGCCCATCTTGGGGCATTGCTCTGCCGCAATCAGAGCCATTCTAGTGCCTAAGGCAGAGGCCACAGAGCCATCCTCAGCTCCTGGGGAAACTTTGCTCCAGTGGAGCCTTGGCTGCAGGAGGGGAAGAGAGAGAGAGAGGAAGGAGAGGGGGAGGTATGGAGAAGCAGATGGGCGCTTCTCCTGTGTGCCCTGGTCGGGAATCGAACCCGGGACTCCTACACGCCAGGCTGATGCTCTACCACTGAGCCAACCGGCCAGGGCCCAAAATAATAAATTTAAGGACAAGCCTTACATCCTTCACAAAAGTTAACTCAGACCGGATCAGCGACCTAATGTAAACTGCAAAAGTGTAAAACTCCTGGAAGATAACATAGGAGAAAACCTAAGTGACCTTGAGTTTGGTGATGATGTTTTAGATAAAATAATAAAGACACATTCATAAAAGAAATAATTGATAAGCTGGACTTCATTAAAATGAAAAACTTTTGCTCAGTGAAAGACAAAGTCAAGAGGATAAGACAAACCACAGACTGGGAGAAAATATTTGTAGAAGACACATCTGATAAAAGACTGTTATACAAACTATACACAGGACTCTTACAAACTCAGCAATAAGAAAACAAACAACCCAATTAACAAATGGCCCAAAGATTTTAGCAAATATCTCATCAAAAAATATTTATAGATGGCAAATAAATATATGAAAAGATGCTCCACATCATATATTATTAGCGAATTGAAAGTTAAAGAAACAACACAATGCCACTATATAGCTATCAGAGTGCCCAAAATCTGGAACACTGATACCACCAAATGCTGGTGAGGATGAGGGGGCCACAGGAACTCTCATCCACGACTGGTGGAAATGAAAGATGGTACAGTCTCTTTGGGAGACCGTTTGGAGGTTTCTTACAAAAATAAACATACTCTTACTATACAATCCAGCAACTATGATCCTTAGTATGTACCTGAAGGAGTTGAAAACACAAACACCAGCACGTGGATATTTACAAGCAGCTTTATTAACAATTGCCAGTGTGTGGAAGCAATCAAGGTGTCCTTCAGTAGATGAATAGGTAAATTGTAATACATCCAGACAGTGGATTATTACTCAGCACTAAAAAGGACTGAGCTTTCAAGCCATGAAAAGACATGGAGGAAACTTAAATGCATATTACTAAATGAATGAGGTCAATCTGAAAAGGCTACATGCTGTGTGATTCCAACAGTATGACATTCTGGAAAAGGCAGAACTGTGGAGACAATAAAATGATTAGTGGCTGCTGAGGATGGGATGGGGGAGAGATGAACAGGAGAGTTTTTAGGAGAGTGAAAATACTCCATATGCTGTTGTAGTGATGGATATATGCCATATATTTGTCCAGACCCACAGAATATCCAACAGTAAGACTGAACCCCAATGTAAACTATGGACTTTGGGCAGGAAGCTATGCATATTGAGAAATTGCTGTAACTTCTCAATTTTGTTGTGAACCTAAAACTATTCTAAAAATCAAGTTTTTAAAAATGAATTGGCTTACTAATCCTCATGTATTATTCCTGCTAAATTTTACAGCTGTCGACACTGTCTTCTGACTTGTCCTGGCATCTTTCCTCTCACCCCCACCCTAGAGGATAATGTTCCATGTCCTGAAATACTCTAGAGACACCAGAACACAAAGGGAGAGGAGATGAATGGGCACCTTGGTGTGCCCGGTTGGCAGGCCATATGGGACGGGGCTACTGGCTGGGAAGGCTGCCCTCGAGCTTCTGTCAGAGGAACCTGAAGTTGAGCCTGATTTGTGTTGAGTCAGAGCAACTCATTTCAGTAAACTCATGTCAAGTAGGACAAGTCCACTTTGGGGCTGGACCAGGATGGGCTGAGGGAACTGCCAGAGCCTTCTCTCCCTGCCATGTCTCTCCCTCACTGCCCCTGGTGGGACACCTGTGGAGGCAGGAGGCAGGTGACTGGACTGAGGTGTGGCTGTAAGGGATCCTTTGTAGTGTATCCAGCCTCCCAATCCCATTTGGGCAGGCACTCTGGGAGTGGTCAGCAGGCATCCTGCCCACCACTGGGGTGGTCCTGAAGTCCATTATAATTTACAACAACTATGGACCAGCACTTCTCAGACAAATGCCAGCAGCTCCTGGGAACTTGTCAGAAATGCAAATTCCGGAGCTCATCCCAGGCTCACCTGCCCAGTGAGACATTCTGGGGGTGGTCCTCTTTTCCTGGTGGGATGAGCCTTGTTCAAGTCTGAAAATCTCTGCTATACACCAGGGGGTTAACAAACTGTGGCCCACCCTGGGGAGCCAGATAAGGCTGAGGCTGTTTGGTAAATACAATCTTACTGGGTCACGGCCATCCCACATGTCATCTGCACTGCTTTTATTCTTGAAGTACAAAGTGGTTGTGACAGACCCTGTGTGATTCACAAGACTAAAATGTTACTATATGTTTCTTTACAGAAAAAGTTGGCTAACCTTGGGCTGTTAGTTTTTAGCCTAAGCTGCACATTAGAACCATCTGGAGAATAAAAAACAAACAAACAAGCAAACAATCACTACCATTGCCAGGGCTCTAATTAGAGAACTTGATTTAATTGGTCTGGGGGTTCCCTGGAGGTGGGATTCTAAAAAGCTTTGCAGCTGATTTAATGTGCAGCCAGGCTTTTGAGACCCATGGCTTTGGGCTACCATATGCCTTTGAGATTTGCAACTCGCTCAGCCTTGCTCACATACCATCCTCAGCATCAGCTCGCTCTTTCTGACACAGGTGGCAAGTGATGGTGTCCTCTTCCTTCTCTCAGAGTCTCTGTAGTTCTTAAGAGTGGCAAGAGCTTGGGTCCATGCCTTGCACTCCAACAATGCCTGCACTTGTCAATGCACTAGAGCAGCTCGCCTGCAGCAGGGCCACCTTTCCTGGATTCAGCCTCTTCATACTGTCATGAAGCCAGGAGGTCATCCACAGGAAATGTCCTATTTCTCATGCGCTATTAGTTTATATTCACACTTACTTGCTTTTTAAATAAATTACCATTTTCATTATGATAACAAAAGAAAAGCATTCAGAATAAAAAGCTGAAATTAAAATGTAGACCAAATAAGAAGTCAGAAATCTCCATAGCTCCATACATCCTGTCACAGCCCAATAGAAAGAGCTGAGAAGTCCCAGACAGCATGGCAGCGCCCACAGACATTGCTGGCAGGGGATGTGGAGCCATGAAATCACAAATTTGCCTTCCTTGCCTCATCCAGCCTGACAGAGCCAGGTAGAGAAAATTGAGATGCCTTAACCAGTACAGTGGGGCTGTGAAATTGTGAACTTATGCTCCTCCCCACCCTGGAAGAGCCTGGTAAAGGCAGTGGAAATGCCTCCAGAAACATAGTGGGGTGAACACTAGTGAAAAGATGGCAGTACTTGGAGCTCTCAAAAGCAGCTCTCCATCACCCACCACATACCCACCACAGTGGTGGTGCCTTGTGACTGAGGAGAGCTGGTCCCAGAGGAGGGACTCCCACCATCCCAGCAGGTGGGCAGCACTTTTCTTAACCAAAGGGATGCTTCATCACTGTCATCCCAGAGGTGCAAATAGTGCAAGTTAGAGAAAACAAAAGTTTGTGCCTTAACACCATCTACTGGAAAGCAAAAGAAAGTATATTACCTAGCAAGCTGCTGAGAATAAAGCAATATATAAACAAGAAAAGGGATCACTGCCTGAAATGCACAGGCAGCGAAACAGTTCATCACATAGTATGAATGATAAAGGCAGAATGTGAGCGCAGAAAGTAAATGAAAAGTCTCCAGAAGCCAAACTCAAAGTCATGGAAGCTTGATGAGATATAAGAGAACTCAGAAGGGCAGTTCAGGGAGCTCAGGAGGAAAATTAATGAACAAAAGGAGGATTTTATCATAGAGATCGAAACTACAAAAAAGAACCAAACAGAAACTCTGGAGCTGAAGAATCAATAAATACAATGAGTGGACTGGAAACAGAGCAGACCAGATGGAAAAGAACTAGTGAGCTTGAAAAAGTAAACTTAGAAAGGATCCAGGAAGAAGAAGAGAGAGATCTAAGAGTTAAAAAAAAATGGAAGAACTCTGAAAACTATCTGATTCCATAGAAAGGATATGATAAAGATAATGGGCATATGAGAAGGAGAAGAGAGGGCCTCTCAAAGAAATAATTTCCAGTGAGAACTTCCCAAGGCTCTTGAAAGAACTGGACTTTAGAAATGAGGATATTCTAAATGAAACAAATGGACATAATAGATATTTAGAGAACTTTCTATCCCAAGTGACAGAATATACATTCTTCTCAAGTACCTGCAGAACATTTTCAAGGATATACCATATGTTGGGGCACAAAGCTAGTCTTAATACAATTAAAAAAATTGAAATTATATCAAGCATATCTACCAATCACAAAGTATAAAATTAGAAATTAATTAAAAGAAGAAAGCAGAAAAAGAACCACAAGTACATGGAGACTAAACAACATGATACTAAACAACTACTGGGTCAAAGAAGAAACAAAAGGAGAGATGAAAAGATACATAAGGACAAGTGAAAATGACAGTATGACATACCAATACGTTTAGGATGCAGCAAAAGTGATACTAAGAGGAAAGTTTAACCAATCTAACATTACAAGTTAAGAACTAGAAAAAGAACATGTGAAACCCAAAGGCTGTAAAAAGAAGGAAATAATAAATATTAAAGTATAAATCAATAAAATGGAAAACAAAAAGACAATAGAAAAAATTAATAAAACAGAAAGCTGGTTCTTGGAAAAGATAAATTTGACAAACCTTGGGTTAGACTCACTAAAAAAAAACCTATAAAAGACAAATAAATAAAATCTGAAATGAAAAAGGAGGAGTTAAAATGGACACCACAGAAAGAGAATTACACAAGAATATTGTGAAAGGCTGTATGTCACCAAATTAAAAAACCTAGAAAAAATTGACACATTCTTAGATACATATAACCTTCCCAGACTGAGTCATAAAGAATGGGAATCTAAATAGACTGATTTTATCAAGAATCAAAACTAGCCCTGGTGGGTTAGCTCAGATGGTTAGAGTGTCTTCCCAAAACACTAAGGTTATGGGTTTGATCCCTGGTCAGAGCACATACAGGAAGCGACCAATTAATGAACAACTAAGTGAAACAACAAATGAATGCTTCTCTCTTTCTCTGTCTCTAATCTCCCTTCCTCTCTCTGTCTCTCTAAAATCAATTAATCAAAAAAAAAAAAGAAAGAAAAAGAAAAGGAATCAAAATTAGTAAGGAAATTGAAACACTAATCAAAACCCTCCCCCCAAATAAAAATCTGGTGAATTCTACCAAACATTCAAAGAAGATTTAATATCTGAGCTCCTCAAACTCTTGAAGAAAAGGGATACTTTTTAACTCATTTTATGAGGCCAACATTACCCTGATATCAAACCAGGCAAGGACAATAAACACTAAAAGAAAATTGTAGGCCAGTTTATCTGATGAACATAGATGTAAAAAGTCCTAAAGAAAATACTAGTAAATCAAATGCAATAGATCAAAAAGTTATTACATTGTGATAAAGTAGAATTCATTTCAAGGACACAAGGCTGATTCAACACATGTGAATCAATCAATGTAGGACATCATGTTAACAAAATAAAGGATAAAAATGATATGATCATATTAATAGATGAAGAAAAAACATTTGAAAAAATACAACAGCCATTTATGGTTAAAATGTTTATAGAAGGAAAGTACCTCAACATAATAAAGGCCATGGATAACATATCCTCAGTTAACATTATACTCAATGGTGAAAAACTACAAGGTTTTTCTCTAAGGTCAGGAACAAGACAGATGTTTGCTTTCACAGCTCTTATTCAACATAGTACTGGAAATCGTAGGCAGAACAATCAAGCAAGAGGAAGAAATAAAAGACATTCAAATTGGGTATGAAGAATAAAATGGTCACTACTTACAGATTACATGATTATATATTATATAATATATAGAAAACTAAAGCAGTGGTCAGCAAACTCATTAGTCAACAGAGCCAAATATCAACAGTACAACTATTGAAATTCCTTTTGAGAGCCAAATTTTTTAAACTTAAACTAGATAGGTAGGTACATGCTTTATCGAAGTAGCGCCCACACGTGGTATTTTGTGGAAGAGCCACAGTCAAGGGGTAAAAGAGCCGTAGTTTGCTGACCAGGGCCCTAAGGAATTCACCAGAAGACCATTAGGAACAATGAACAAGTACAGTAAAGTTTCAGGATACGAAATCTACATACAGAAATTTATTGCATTCCTATATACTAACAACAAAATATCAGAAAGTAATAAAGAAAACAGTCCCATTTACAATAATTTTCACAAAAAGGATAAAGCACCCAGGAATAACCAAAAGCAGTGAAGAACCAGTGCACTTAAAACTACAAAACATTGTTGAAAGAAGTTGAAGAAGACACAAAGAAATGGAAAGATATTTTATATTCTTGGATTGGAAGAATTAACATTGTTAAAAATGACCATATTGCCTGACCAGGTGGTGGCGCAGTGGATAGAGCATCGAACTGGGATACGGAGGACCCAGGTTCGAGACCCCGAGGTCACCAGCTTGAGCGCGGGCTCATCTGGTTTGAACAAAGCTCACCAGCTTGGACTCAAGGTTGCTGGCTCGAACAAGGGGTTACTCAGTCTGCTGAAGGCCCACGGTCAAGGCACATATAAGAAAGCAATCAATGAACAACTAAGGTTTCGCAACGAAAAACTGATGATTGACGCTTTTTATCTCTCTCCGTTCCTGTCTGTCTGTCCCTATCTATCCCTCTCCCTGACTCCCTCTCTGTCTCTGTAAAAAAAAAAAAAAAAAAGAAAAAGAAAAAAAAAAAGACCATATTACCAAAACAATATAGAGATTTAATGCAGTCTTCATCAAAATTCTAATGGCATTTATCACAGAAAAATAAAAACATCCTCAAATTTTTATAGAACTACAAAAGACACCAAATAGACAAAGCAATCCTGATTAAAAAAAAAAAGAACAAAGCTAGAGGTATCACACTCCCTGACTTGAAACTATATTACAAAGCTACAGTAATCAAAATAGCATGGTATTTGCTAAAAATAAAAAAAAAACCCAAAACAAAACAAATACACAGAACAATGGAATAGAATTGAGAGCTCAGGCATACCCATACACATCTGGATTACTAATTTTTGACAGAAGAGCTTAAAACATGCAGTTGAAAAAAGAAAGTCTCAATAAATGATGTTGGAAAGATTGGAAAGCCACATTGAAAAGAATGAAACTATACTGCTGTCTGACATAATACACAAAAGTTAACTCAAAATGGATTAGAGAGTCAAATATAAGACCTTAAACAATGAAGTACATAGAAGAAAATGTAAGCACTAAATTTATGGACTTTGATCTCAGAGAAGTCTTTGTTAAATTGACCCCAGGGGCAAGGCAAGTAAATGCAAAAATAAATTAATGGGACTATATAAAACTGAAAAGCTTTTGCACAGCAAAAGAAACGATCAATAAAACAAAAAAAAATATTGAATGAGAGAAGATATTTGCCAATGATGTCTTTGATAAGTGATTAATATCCAAAGTATATAAAGAACTCATACAAGTCAACAACAGAAATCCACACAATTCAATTAAAAAATGAATAGAAAAATTTCCAAGGAGGACTTACAAATGGCCAACAGACATGAAAAAATATTCAATCACACTAGTTATAAAGGAAATGCAAATCAAAATTACAATGACATGCCACCTCACACTCTTTGGAGTGGCTGTTATAAATAAGAAAAAAAATAATGAGTATTGGAGAGAATATTGGAAAAAAGGAACCCTTGTTCCTTTTTTACATTCCATAGGTGGGAATGTAAATTGGTGTAGCCACCATGGAAAACAATATAGAAGGTCCTTAAAAAATTAAGACTAGAACCACCATATGACCCAGCAATCTTGCTTCTGGGTTTCTACCCCCAAAATTTGAAAATACTATTTGGAAATATATATATATGGAGAGAGAGAGAGAGAAAGAGAGAGAGAGAGGTCTATCTATCTATCTATCTATCTATCTATCTATTCATTGCAGTATTATTTACAATAGCCTAGACATGGAAACAACCTAAGTGTTCTCCTATGGATAGAGAAGTAGTACATATGGATGTATATACAATGGAACACTACTCAGCCATAAACATAATGAAATCTTGCCATCTATATCATTATAGATGGATCTTGAGAGCATTAGGCAAAGTCAAATTAGTCAGATGGAAAAGGAAAGGAACCATATGATTTCACTCATGTGAGACATAAAGCAGAAAGCAACAAATGAACAAACAACACTAACAAACCAACAAAAGAACAAACTCATAGATACGGACAACAGAATGGCAGTTACCAGAGGGGGAGAGGGTGGGAAGAAGATGAAGAGGCTAAAGGGGCTCAAATACAAGGTAATGAAATGAATTAACTTTACATAGTGACTGCATAGTAGAGTATTTAGATAACATGTTATCAAGTTGTACACTTGAAATTTCTATAATGTTATTAATCAATATTACTTAATACAATTTATGAAAAAAAATAGATATGCAAAATCATTTACCACCCAGGGAAAATCCCTGCAAAGATGTTGATGCAGCTCACCCTGGTCCTTGTGTCAAAATGGAACTCTGCATAAAATCCAGTTACTTAGCAGCAGCTCCCTGAGGTTGATGGGAATAAAAAATGCCAGTTAGCAGGATGAGAAGTGTCATCTGGGCCCTGAGGATTGTGGAGGAACAATACACATATGAATTTGAACTCAATGGAACATGAACAATAGGGTAACAAGAATGGTTACAGGAATAACAGTCATTTGCTGAGTGGAGTAAGACACCATGCTTTCCCTGAGGCTGCTCAGGTGTGCAGTTTCCCTCCAAACCAGGGAGGTAGGGGCAGGATGGTCTTATTGCTTGACTGCCAGCCCAGTTAATTATTCATGGTGCCAGAATGCCGTGACCTTTCTTTGTTCCTAGAGGCTATGCACTAAGGGCCCTTGTGTAATGGCCTCCAGCTAAAATATTCCCATAAAATACGTAGGGTCTCAGAGTGCCCTGAAGCTCTAGAGAACTCCTTGTCGAAGTGCATTGTGGGTGGCCGACTTTGGAGCCCAGGCTGCGGCTTCCCCATCTGGTGCTGTGTTCCTCCACGGTTTGGTGAGATTTGTATGTACTCATAATTCTTTTTTTCTTAGTACACTGCTGACAAAAATTAGGAGATATTTTATCGCTTCATATTCATTTTGAAATATTCCCTAATTTTTGTGAGCAGTATATATTGCTTTAACTAGCTAGTACTCTAGAGCCCAGGCTGATGTTTCTCTGTCTGATGATGTTACATAGCTTATTGTTGTGTTGATTATACTGAGTTTTTTCTTTATTCTTCTTTAGGTTATATAAGTTCAAACCCCTTTTGATTTTGCATTGATTATTTTTATTATTATTATTAATCATAATAAATTTCTTCCTAATATCTATTTGGGAGTAATTGCATCTCTGTACCGCGTCTCCTGCACAGCACAAGGATAAACATGAAAGGGGATATATACTGCAAAGTAGGGATGTGGATATTCAACTTTGAGAGATATAAAATTGCTTATCTGCAGTCTAATCTTCCAGAGACTTGCTAACATGCAGATTGTGACACAGTGGTCTGTGTGGGCCTGAAGTTTTTCATGACTAGTCAGCTTCCAGAGGAAGCCCATGTTGCTGGCATGTGGACCTCCTTTGAGTACCAGAAACCAGAGGCGGATTAAGGTTGGTTGAGGCTCCGGGCACAGAAGAAAATATGGGCCCCTTAAAAAAGAGAGAAAGACAGGGGGAAAAAAATACATGTTACCAGTCCTGGCCGGTTGGCTCAGTGGTAAAACATTGGTCTGGTGTCTGAAAGTCCCGGGTTCGATTCCCAGCCAAGGCACACAGGAGAAGCACCCATATGCTTTTCTTCCCTTCCCCCTCTCCTTTCTTTCTATCTTTCTCTTTTCCTCCCTCAGCCAAGGCTCCATTGGAGCAAAATTGACTGGGGCTCCATGGCCTCCACCTCAGGTGCTAGCATGGCTCCAGTTGCAGTGGAGCAACGCCCCAGACGGGCCGAGCATAGCCCTTTGGTGGGCATGCTGGGTGGATCCCGGTCGGGCACATGCGGGAGTCTGTCTGCTACCTGCCCTCCCCTTCTCACTTCAGAAAAATACACACAAAAAATACATATTACCCATATTTTTAAATAAATAAAAAATATTGTGTACTATTAACGTTGAAATAGCACAACTGAAAACAAACTTGATGTTATTAGAAAAAAGTGTAAAGTTGGAGTTTTGTGGGGCCCTTCAGAAGTTGGGGCTCAGGATGCGTGCCTAGTGCCCTCGCCTTTAAATCTGCTTCTGCCAGGGACTAAGAAAAATTGAAAAAACCCAGTTGCGGCCCTGGCCGGTTGGCTCAGCGGTAGAGCGTCGGCCTAGCGTGCGGAGGACCCGGGTTCGATTCCCGGCCAGGGCACACAGGAGAAGCGCCCATTTGCTTCTCCACCCCTCCGCCGCGCTTTCCTCTCTGTCTCTCTCTTCCCCTCCTGCAGCCAAGGCTCCATTGGAGCAAAGTTTACCCGGGCACTGAGGATGGCTCTGTGGCCTCTGCCTCAGGCGCTAGAGTGGCTCTGGTCGCAATATGGCGATGCCCAGGATGGGCAGAGCATCGCCCCCTGGTGGGCAGAGCGTCGCCCCATGGTGGGCATGCCGGGTGGATCCCGGTCAGGCGCATGCGGGAGTCTGTCTGACTGTCTCTCCCTGTTTCCAGCTTCAGAAAAATGAAAAAAAAAAAAAGAAAAAAAAAAGAAAAAAAAAGAAAAAACCCAGTTGCATTGTGCTGCAGAACTCTGTGGGATGTAGTATGTTGTGTGAGAGGGAAGGGCTTCTACCTACTTAAATGTCTACTCTCACCTCTTTTATACAGAACTTGCAAAACTATGTTCTATTATAAGAAAAATCCAATGTTCAAATTTAATGATTTTCAAACTAGAGTACTGGTTCTCCAGGAAGCCCTTTTGTTTTCAAAGATAAATATCACATGTTCCTTATCCCAAACCTCTCTTCAACTCCCAGGGACTAACTCCCCTGCCTGTGTTTTCCAGTGTTGTGGGAAGAGAACACTTGTGCCCCAGGGTGGCAGGCAGGACAGAGGTTTTCACCATAGGCCTGCAGATAGCCCCTAAAATCCACGGGCAAGGAACCGAGGTTGCAATAGAGAAACGATGGTTTTCATACCTGATACAATGGGAGGGTGCACCTGGAAGGCTGAGTCCCCTTTCCTGCCTGCTGCAAAAGAGTGCCTGGCCCAGGTTAGTCAATGCCACCCTCATTTGCAAACCCCACTGCAGCCCCCAGGGCAGGGGAATGCAGCCTTTCTAGATACCTGTGCCAGGGCAAAAGCTCCAGAGGGTTAGCACCACAGGGCAACTTTACAAACAGGGCTGAAAATGTCTTTTTATCCATCAAAATATATGTATTTTCCCAGAGGACCTGGATCCAAGATGGCGATGGAGGAGGCAGACAGATGCTCCACTCACCCCCTCCCAGGACAAAACTGGAGTTATAAATAAATTTAAGAACAATCATCCTGGGCAACTTCTTTGGCCTCCATCTTACCTCGGGGCCAGGGAACCTTGCCGGGCGGGATGCGTGCTCTGTACTCAATAAAGCCTTTGCTATTCCACACTTTGTGGCTCTGGCCTCTTCCTTCCTTCTTGGCGGGGAAAAATACCTTACATTTTGGTGCTGAAATCCCGGAAGGAGTTAGAAGTCCGCAAGGACCGCTCCTCTTCCTCATCCCCTCCGAGAAAGAACCAGGAGAAAGAACCAGGATCTCTGACCTTCCACCCACTTTGGCGCATGGTGCGGTAAGTCCCCTGCCTCCGCCTTCCTCTCAGTTCTTTCCTCTGAGACTCCCTGTCCGAAACCGTAGCTACGTCAGGGAAGTCTTTTCCGTCCGTCCAAGTGCGTGTACTTGTCCCCAAGCACATCCACTTTGCCTTTTCCATCTGTGGCCGGACCTTGAGTTTTTGGGAAGCTGATGCTCAAATCTGACCACTCTGAGGACTGAGGGCAGCTGTGGGGGCATAGGAATCTCCCTCCCTAAAGAAGAAGAAACTGTTCTTCTCCGCTGTGGCCAGGCCACAGAACCCACTGAATTAGTCCTGAAGGGACTTTTGGTGTTAACACCCTCACCAATTTAGCTATCGCCAAAAAAGCTGGGAACTGATTGGAGATCTCTTATATTCACGGCTTCTAATTATTCACACACCTGTCCTTAATCTCTGTGCTGCCTGCTCCACCGTGCAGGCCTTTTTCTGGCCAGAGAAACCTCCCCTAAAACCTCTACTCCTGATCTTTCCTTCTCCGTGGACTCCCAACTCTCTCCCTCCTGTCTGACCCCTGGGGGCCGCCCCTCTCTCGGGACTTTTCTATGGTCCCTCTGCGGACCTCTTTTGTGCTCGGGTCTCTTCCCTCTGAGAGCCTCCTCCCCTCCCTTCGCAAAAACCTGTTTCTTATTCACCACTACCATCTCTCTTTCTCCTCCCCTGCTGGCCAGGGGTCCCTCCCTTTACTGTGTTCTTTAACCCCTAAAAAAAAAAGAAGAAAAAAAAGAACAATCATCCTGAAAAACCTACTCATGACTAGACGAGGAAGAGTCTATATACACAGAGGAAACATACACAGAAGAAAGCGCACTGAGACAGGTAGGAAGGGAGGAGACACAAAAAGGGCTGCCCCTGCTACCAGGAGTGAGTGATGGCCAAGGGTTCAGAAGGATGTATTTCAGCTGCAGGAAGGTTTTCCCTGAAGATAAGAGTCCCAGCCCTGGAAAGTTGGCTTAGTGGTAGAATATCTGCCCAGTGTGTGGAAGTCCTGGGTTCGATTCCCGGTCAGGGCACACAGGAGAAGTGCCCATCTGCTTCTCCACCCTCCACTTTTCTCTCTGCCTGACCAGGCGGTGGCGCAGTGGATAGAGCATCGGACTGGGATGAGGAGGACCCAGGCTCGAGACCCTGAGGTCGCCAGCTTGAGCGCGGGCTCATCTGGTTTGAGCAAAAGCTCACCAGCTTGGACCCAAGATCACTGGCTTGAGCAAGGGGTTACTTGGTCTGCTGAAGACCCACAGTCAAGGCACGTATAAGAAAGCAATCAATGAACAACTAAGGTGTCGCAACGAAAAACTGATGATTGATGCTTCTTATCTCTCTCCGTTCTTGTCTGTCTGTCTCTATCTGTCCCTCTCTCTGACTCTCTGTCTCTGTAAAAAAAAAAAAAAAGAGTCCTAAGCCCCAGGCTGGGCACCTCAACCTAGAGCACCAGAGCCTAGAAAAGATGCCCACATAGCATTTGGCAGTAAAAGGAGGTGAGATTTCTGTCTGTGAGAAAAAGACAGGAGCTCCCAGAGATGCAGGTACTCTCTTAAAAGGCCAGTACAGAAAATCTCATTCAGAACTACTTACTCGGAGCTCTGGTGAAGAGAGAGCTGAGAGTTCTAGAGTCCTGTGAGGAGAGTGTGAAATTGATGGCCCAGGGAGAGACATGGTGACAGACAGCCACTGGAACCCCTGTGCTGAATCATTCTTCAATATTATAGTCACTGTCTTTCTTGGGTGGAGCAGTCCCCTCTGTGAGGCATCAGCCTGGGAGGAAACAACTGCCTGGCCCTGGGGATGTCTCTTGCCCCACCTTATGGAGACTGAGCATTGCTGAAAAGTAAGCAGCCTTGGCCAGAAAGTAAGGGACTGAAAGAGGGGTGACAATGACAGTGACACAGTTATCTGGCATTGAAACTGGAGGTTTCCCCTCCCCCACTTTCCTGAGAATGCAACTGGTTTTTCTGCCACACAAAAGATTTAGAGAAACTGTCTGGACTGTGGAGAGATCAATTCTGCGGGTTTAAGGGGCCACAGCCCTGGACTCCTAGTGGTCACACCCTACTGAGGTCTGTAAAAAAACTCAGGACAGACAAACCCTGGGGCCCTGGGGTGGGATCTACACCCACCACTTCTCCTTTTGCCTATTTAACTCCAAGCAGCCAGCACACAGAGGCAGCAGATGAATCTAAGGGAAACGGGTCTTTTGCTGACTTGCCCCCAGGTCTGGGGCTGGTAAAAGCAGCCTAGGTAAAAGCAACGTGGTCCTTCCATGTGCAACTAAACCACGAAGAAGCAGCCCACACACTCTAAATTGTTTATGATGCCAAAGAGGTTGCTGGGGGCTAGTCATGGGTAGTGTCTTATTCTGGTCTGTACCAGGTTCCCCCTGAAGAGGCCAAGATTAACACATCTAGTGGCCAACTACAGACAACATCAGAGAAAGACCCAATAAGCGTATCCAAAGGGAGAGTTTGGCATGCACCAAACCCAGCTGAGGTGAATTCTGCATTCTGTGGACAGTACCTGCACAGCAGCTCAAATGCGTTGGACAAAGTAGAGTCTCACAGTTAGCTGGCTCAAGTCCCTGATATCCTTCCCTGCAGGCCCAGTTTTGCAGGGGGAAGGAAGAGAGGCTTAGAGCTCAGACATTCAAAGTGTGAGTTCCTTGGAGCTTATTGTTGGGACTGGACAAGTGGGTCAGCCACCATTTGGGGGAAGTATCACAATCAGCCCCAGTGGAAGACTCTCTTAATTTTTCTCCCTGAGACCAGGGGCTTACCAGCTGGAAGAACTTCTGCAGACGGGACTGTTGGCCCCACCCACCTGAACCTGCTGCTCACCTCTCTGGATACTGAAATAGAATGGCAGTATCCAGTAGTGACTGAGGGATTAGGCTCTGGGGTAGGGGCCAGTTTCCCCACACTGAGCTCCTATCCAAGAGACCCAAATAGGGGGTCCCACTAATATCCTGACCTCAGTTTTCCTAACCCACCAAGCTTGCAATCTGTGAAAGGGTTGGTAGGGGTAGGCTAGTCTGATACCACTCTATAATCTTTCTTTCTTAAATTTGTCATTTTTTAAAATTCATAAAATTAAACTTAATTGGGTGACATTGATCAGTAAGAGTACACAGGTTTCAGATAAACATTTTATAGCATTTGAACTGTTGATTATGTTGTTTGTCCATCATCCAAAGTCAAATCATTTTCCATCACCGTATATTTGTTCCTTTTTACTCCCCTGACCCCACCCTTCTCCCCAAAACCTCCTTCTCCTCATAACAATTTCACTTTTATCTATGTCCATGAGTCTCAGTTTTGTATCCCACCTATATGTGAAATCATACAGTTCTAAGCTTTTTCTGACTTACTTATTTTACTCAGTATAATGTTCTGTAAATGTTACTGTAACTGTTATGTTACTGTAAATGTCATTATATCATCATTTCTTATGGCTGAGTAGTATTCCATTGTATATCTGTACCACATCTTCTTTACCCAGTCCTCTATTGAGGGACACTTTGGTTGTTTCCATGTCTTGGCCACCATGAATAATGCTGTGATGAACATGGGGGTGCATGTGTCTTTATGTACCAATGTTTTCAAGTTTTGGGGGTAGATACCCAGTAGAGGGATTGCTGGGTCATATGATAATTCTATTCTAAGTGTTTTGAGGAACCACCATACTGTCCTCCATAATGGCCGTGCCAGTTTACATTTCTACCAGCAATGGATGCGGGTTTCTTTTTCTCTACAGCCTCTCAAACACTTGTTATTATCTGTCAAGTTGATAATAGCCAATCTATCAGGTGTGAGGTGGTATCGTAGTTTTTCATTTTTCTTTTAAGTGTGAGGAGGGGAGATAGACAGACTCTGGCATGTGCCCTGACTGAAGTCCATCCAGCAATCCCTGTCTGGGGCTGATGCTTGAATCAACTAAGTTATCCTCAGGGCCTGAGTCTGACTTTTGGACTAACCGAGCTAACCTCAGCTCCTGGGGCTGATGCTCAAACCAATTGAGCCACTGGCTGCGAGAGGGGAAGAGAGAGAGAAGGGTGAGATGGAGGGGAAGAGAAGCAGATGGTTGCTTCCCATTTGTGACCTGATCAGAGCTCAAACCAGGCAGTCCACATACTAGGTCATGCTCTATCCACTGAGCAAACCAGCCAGGATTCTCAATGTAGTTTTTATTTGCATTTCTCTAATAGCGAGTGAGGATGAGCATCTTTTCATATATCCGTTGGCCATTTGTATGTTTTTTGGGGAGAAGTATCTGTTCAGGTCCTCTCCTCGCTTTTTTTTTTTTTTTTTTTTTTACAGAGACAGAGAGAGAGAGTCAGAGAGAGGAACAGACAGGAACAGAGAGAGATGAGAAGCATCAATCGGCCTGACCTGTGGTGGCGCAGTGGATAAAGCATCGACCTGGAAATGCTGAGGTCGCCGGTTCGAAACCCTGGGCTTGCCTGGTCAAGGCACATATGGGAGTTGATGCTTCCAGCTCCTCCCCCCTTCTCTCTCTCTATCTTTCTCTCCTCTCTCTCCCTCTCTGTCTCTCTCTCCTCTCTAAAAATGAATAAATAAAAAAAATTAAAAAAAAAAAAAGAAGCATCAATCATTAATTTTTCGTTGCAACACCCTAGTTGTTCATTGCTTGCTTTCTCATATGTGCCTTGACCGTGGTCCTTCAGCAGACTGAGTAACCCCTTACTCGAGCCAGTGACCTTGGGTCCAAGCTGGTGAGCTTTGCTCAAACCAGTTGAGCCCGCGCTCAAGCTGGCGACCTCGGAGTCTTGAACCTGGGTCCTTTGCATCCCAGTCCGAGGCTCTATCCACTGAGCCACCACCTGGTCAGACCTCTCCTCACTTTTTTTTAAAAAATTTTTAAAAAATTTTATTTATTCATTTTTAGAGAGGAGAGAGAGAGACAGAGAGAGAGACAGAGAAGAGAGAGAGAGACAGAGAGGAGGGAGGAGGAGCCGGAAGCATCAACTCCCATATGTGCCTTGACCAGGCAAGCCCAGGGTTTCGAACCGGCGACCTCAGCATTTCCAGGTCGACGCTTTATCCACTGTGCCACCACAGGTCAGACCTCTCCTCACTTTTTAATTGGGTTGTTTGCTTGTTTGTTGCTGAGCTTTGTGAGTTCTTTATATTTTTAAAAATTAACCCCTTCTCAGAGTTGTTGTATGTGAATATCATCTTCCATTGAGTTGGCTGCCTATTTGTTTTGTTGTCAGTTTCTTTTGCTGTGCAGAAGCTTTTTAGTTTGAGATAGTTCCATTCATTTATTTTTGCCTTTACTTCCTCTACCTTTGGAGTCAAATTCATAATATCTTTCTATGGCCAAGGTCCATGAGCTTAGTACCTATGTTTTCTTCTATGTAATTTTTATTTAGGCTTTTGATCCATTTTGAATTAATTTTTGTGCAGGGGACAAACAGTAGTAGTTTCATTCTTTGCATGTGGCTTTCCAATTTTCCCAGCACCATTTATTGAAGAGGCTTTCTTTTCTCCATTGTGTGTTTTTGGTTCCTTTGTCAAAATTATTTATCCATGTATATGTGGTTTTATTTCTGGGCTCTCAATTTTGTTTCATAAAAGGCATCCATATTGGGAAAGAAGGAGTAAAGGTACTACTTTTTGCAGATGACATGATTTTGCATAGAGAAAACTTCAAAGACTCCACTGAAAAACTATTAGAAACAATAAGTAAATATAGTAAATTGCAAGATACAATATCAATATACAAAAGTCTACTGTTTTTCTATATGCCAACAATGAAACTTCAGAACATGAATTGAAAAAAAAGATATTCTTTTACAATTGAAACACAAAAATAAAACACCTAGGAATAAACTCAACTAAGGATATGAAGAACCTATATACTGAAAACTGTAAAGCATTATTAAGAGAAATTGAAAAAGATACAATAAGTGGAAAAATATTCTATGTTTATGGTTTGGGAGAATCAACATAGTTAAAATGTTTATATTACCCAAAGCAATATACAAATTAATGCAATTCCCATTAAAATCTCAATGTCATTTTTTAAAGAAATAGAACAAAAAAATCACCAGGTTTGTATATGTGATCATAAAAGATCCCAAATAGCCAAAGCCATCCTGAGAAAAAGAATATCACACTACCTGACTTCAAATTATGATATACAGCCATGATAATCAAAACAGAAAAACCAGACATGCAGACCAATGGGACAGAATCAAGACCCCAGAAATAAAACCACATATGTGTATATAAATGATCTTTGACAAAGAAGACATACTAGTTACCAGTTACGGGGTGGGGGGAACGAACAGGTGAGTAAAGAGGGACAAATATTATCCCTCATAGGTGGGATATAAAACTGAGACTTATGGGCACCAATTAAAGTGAAGTTGTTACCAGGGGGATGGACATGGTGGGGTAGTGTTATAAAGAGGGACCAATATACACTGATGTAAAATGATTTGACTTTGGTGATGGGCACACAACACAATCACAGTTCAAATACTGAAGATGTTCACCTAAAATCTATGTACTCTTACTGATCAATTTTACCCCATTAAACTTAATTTCTAAATAAAAAGTCAATCATTACATAAGTAAACTAAACACCATGAAGACAATTAACTTAAAAAATGGGCAAAGAACCTGAATAGACACTTCTCCAATGAAAGCATACAGATGGACAACAGACATATGAAAAAATGCTCAAGTCATTAATCATCAAGATATTCAAATTAAAACCACAATGAGGTATCATCTCACCTCTGCCAGAATGGCTATTATTAACAAATCAACAAACAACAAATGTTGGTGAGGGTGTGGAGATAAGGGAATCCTCCTGTATTGTTGGTGGAAATGCAGACTATTGTGGTGGTGCAGCTACTGTGGAAAGCAATACGGAGTTTCCTAAACAAATTAAAAATGGATCTGCTTTTGACCCAGCTACCTCACTTCTAGGAATATATCCTAAGAATCTCAAAACACTAATTCAAAAGAAGATATGCACTCCCACGTTTATTCAATTGTTATTTACAACAGCCAAGATCTAGAAATAGCCTAAATGTCCATCAGTTGATGAGTGGATAAAAAAGCTGTGGTACATTTACACAATGGAATACTATGCAGCCGTGAAAAATAAGGATATCGTAGCTTTTGGAACAACATGTATAGACCTGGAGATTATTATGCTAAGTGAAATAAGCCAGGGAGAGAAATACAAATATCATATGATTTCACTTATATGTGAGATCTAATGAACACAATAAACTGAGGAACAAAATAGAAACCGAGGCAGGGACACAGGGAACAGAAGGACAGCTTTCAGAGGGAAGGGGGAAGGGGAGATTGGATAAAAGGATGTGAAGGGATTAGCTAAAATCATATATTCATAACATAGGATACAGACAACAGGGTAGCAATAGCCAGAGGGAAAGGGGCATGGAGGTAAGGGGAAAGGGGCAAAAGGGGTGGAAAATGGGGCAGAAGGACTCTTTGCTTGGAGCAGAGGGAGGGTATGATGTGATGTATAGATGGTGTTATATTGAATTATACACTTGAAACCTGTATGATTTGGCAAACCTTGTCAACCCAATAAATTAAAAAATAAATTAAAAAACAAAAACAAAAAATTCAAAGCCTGCTGCTCTCTATATGGAAAGATTTTTAACTTCTTACTCATTTAATTGTTATGGAAATTTTAGACCATCATTCTTAAATAAGTTTTTCAAATTGGCTATAATATACATGTGGAGAAAACGCCCAATCCACAAGTTACAGCATGGTGAATTTTCATAGTGAACACATCCATGTAACCGTCACCTGGTTAGTTTCACCATAGCCCCTAGTGTTCTTTTCTTGCCTACACGTGGGTGTCTGCACCTACTGAAATGGTCCTGTTTTCTCCTTTATTTAGCTAATGTGATTTTCAAATGATAGGCCAACTTTGTGCTTCTGGAATAAACCTTTTCAAAGGTATTGCTGGATTTTACTTGCTAAAATTTTCTTTAAGATATTTGCATTTATGCTCACAATGAAGATCAGTCTCTACTTTTTTCTTCCCAAAATGTCCTTTTCAAGTATGGAAATCAAAATTACAATGGCCTCATAAAAATGAATTGCTGCATTTCTGTGTCAGTTTGTTGTTATTCAATAGTAAGAAATTGAGTAATAGTGGTTTTTAAAAAAGTCACATAATTTTTTTTTTTTTTTCATGCCTCTCAGTCTCGCTTTTATGTCCCACTAATGTATGGAATCCTGCAGTTTCTGTTTTTTTCTGATTCGCTTATTTCACTCCGCACAATGCTACCAAGACTCCACCATTCCGCTATAAGTGATCCAATGTCATCATTTCTCCTAGCTGAATAATATACCATGGTGTATATGTGCCCCATCTTCTTCATCTAGTCCTCTATTTTTTTTACAGTGATTAAAAGCCTTTAAGCAAACTCTTGGCCAATACAGCAAGAATCCATAAATGAGTAGTGTCCTTAACATGTTCCCCAAGTCCAAGTTGGCCCCCTCACCATGCCAAATCCCTGAAAAATGCAACCCAACCACAGTTCAGTCTGTTAGGAGCTGTCACAGGGAGCAGGAGTCCAGGAACGTTCCCCACAGGAAAAGTCCGTATGGCACTGGAATTGTTGTCACCATTCTATACTTTGCAGCTCATGTCCAAGTCCCAATGACTGCTGCTTCTAGCTGGTAATGATTCAGGTAGACTGGAAAAAGCCATTTGCAGCATGCATGGATATGGAGCTTCTGTTCTCCTCTGCCTGGAGAGTTGAGACCAGGTTGCTTTTCCCTGGAGCTCTGTGACTGTGGCCTCGTAAAGAGAACCTTGGGATACACTAAGCTGGGTGGCAAAGGTAAATTCATAATACAAGTTGGCAAAAGGAGGAAAGAGAGCTCTAAATTAAGAGTAGGTCCCAGCCTGAAATATGAGTGGGGCATTGAGGTAGGAGGAATAAAGGAAACACTATATATTAAGCAAAGCAGCAGAAAATAGGACTATCAACACCCACAACAGAGATCTTTGAGGGAAGAATAAAGAACCTGACTATTCAGGCAAAACATAGTTAAGTGGCCCTTGTGCAAATGAGATCAGTTTACCTGCTTCTTGGAAGAAATACCCTAGGCTCGTCCACAGTGTCGTAGATGGGGTCGACGGCCCTGGGCACCTTCAGCCTTCAGTGGCAAACCCCAGCATTCTGGGCAAGGTTAGGTCATAGGTGGCTGGAGCAGGCCTGGAAGAGACTGAACCCTCCCTTAGAGGAGCGAGGGGGAAGCCCACCTTCCAGTGTCCCTGTTTCCTCACAGTAGAGGTGTGTAAGCCTGGCAGGCTTTAGCTCAATGACCTTCCTTTCCACTATTGAAGCAGGACCCAGATGGCATCCTATGAGACCCCTTTGTGGTGCTGGAGCCTTTAAGGGTGTATCCTAAAAGCTGATAGTTCCCCCTGATCTCTATTGGGCTTTTTCTGCCTCTAGGTATCTTAAAAGCCATTCTCAGAAGATCTCGCTGAGGGGTTTGAGGATCCCCATCCGCCTATATAAATCTTTTCCATATATCTGGAGCTATTTGGAAAAAAGACAGAACAGTGTTATTAGCTAGATCTAATAAAGAAGGTAGATTTGGTGTCTCCTGTTCATCAGCTTTCAAAAGAAATGTAAATTTTTTTTTTTAAGTAAAAAGCATGATATGGTAGACCCATCGGAGTCATTGGCCTGGTGTGCAGGATTCCCGGGTTCGATTCCCAGCCAGAGCACACAGGAGAAGCGCCCATCTACCTCTCCACCCCTCCCCCTCTCCCCCCTCCCGGTCCCTCTCCTCCCGCCCACAGCCAAGGCTCCACCGGAGCAAATCCACCCTGGGCACTAAGGATGGCTCCATGGCCTCCGCCCCAGTTGCTAGAATGACTCCGGTTGTAACAGAGCAACATCCCAGATGGGCAGAGCATTCCCCCCGGTAGGCATGCCAGGTGGATCCCAGTCAGGCACATGCAGGAGTCTGTCTGCTTGCCTCCCCATCCCCATCCTCAGAAATATACAAAAAAATAAATAAATAAAAGAAAAAATACAAAAAAAAAAAAAAAAAGGGGGGGGGGCATTCCCTTGTGCTAAAGCACCAGGAAGCATGGAGTGAGCTTGAGTATGTCCTATGAAACATGGAGCTCTATGTTTACATATAAGTCTTTGAAGAAGGAGGAACTGCTGAAATAGTTTGTCAGCATTTGTCCCTAAGACAGCAGTCTTTATAGTGGGAACACCATACGTAAATATTTGCTGTCTGTCTATAGATTAAGGGGGGAATATGGCCAATGCTGAAAAGCCATGATCTTTGTGCCCCTCCCCTCCCCCAACCCCCTCCCTCTCCTCCCCCCACCCTGTAACCCCAACACTGTTGTTCATGTCTCTGAGTCTCATCTTTATGTCCCACCTATGTGTGGAAACATATAGTTCTTAGTTTTTTCTGATTTACTTCTTTCACTCAGTATAATGTTATCAAGGCCCATCCATGTTGTTGTAAAAGATCCTATGTCATCATTTCTTATGGCTGAGTAGTATTCCATAGTATATATATACCAAAGCTTTTTAATCCACTCATCCTCTGATGGACACTTGGGCTGTTTCCAAATCTTTGCTATTGTGAACAATGCTGCCATAAACATGGGGGTGCATTTCTTCTTTTCAAACAGTGCTATGGTGTTCTTGGGGTATATTCCTAACAGTGGTATAGCTGGGTCAAAAGGCAGTTCGATTTTTAATTTCTTGAGGTATCTCCATACTGTTTTCCACAGTGGCTGCACCAGTCTGCATTCCCACCAGCAGTGCAGGAGGGTTCCCTTTTCTCCACATCCTCGCCAGCACTTATTCTGTGTTGTTTTATTGATGAGCACCATTCTGACTGGTGTGAGGTGATATCTCATTGTGGTTTTAATTTGCATTTCTCTAATCATTAATGATGTTGAACATTTTTTCATATGCCTATTGGCCATCTGTGTGTCCTCTTTGGAGAAATGTCTATTCATTTCTTTTGCCCATTTTTGGATTGGATTGTTTGTCTTCCTGGTATTAAGTTTTACAAGTTCTTTATAAATTTTGGTTATTAACCCCTTATCAGACGCTATGTCAAATATATTCTCCCATTGTGTAGTTTGTCTTTTTATTCTGTTCTTATTGTCTTTAGCTGTGCAGAAGCTTTTTAGTTTGATAAAGTCCCATTTGTTTATCCTGTCTTTTATTTCACTTGCCTGTGGAGACAAATCAGCAAATATATTGCTGCGAGAGATGTCAGAGAGCTTACTGCCTATGTTTTCTTCTAAAATGCTTATGGTATCATGGCTTACATTCAAGTCTTTTATCCATTTTGAGTTTATTTTTGTGAGTGGTGTAAGTTGGTGGTCTAGTTTCATTTTTTTGCAGGTAGCTGTCCAGTTTTCCCAACACCATTTGTTGAAGAGGCTGTCTTTACTCCATTGTATTGTCTTACCTCCTTTGTCAAATATCAGTTGTCCATAGAGCTGTGGGTTTATTTCTGAGTTCTCTGTTCTGTTCCATTGATCTATGTGCCTGTTCTTATGCCAGTACCATGCTGTTTTGAGTACAATGGCCTTATAATATAACTTGATATCTGGAAGTGTGATACCTCCCGCTTTTTTCTTCCTTTTCAGGATTGCTGAGGCTATTTGTGTTCTTTTTTGGTTCCATATAAATTTTTGGAATATGTGTTCTATGTCTTTGAAGTAAGTCATTGGTATTTTCATTGGTATTGCATTGAATTTATAAATTGCTTTGGGTAATATAGACATTTTAATGATGTTTATTCTTCCTAACCATGAGCACGGTATATGCCTCCACTTATTCGTATCTTCCCTGATTTCTTTTATCAATGTTTTATAATTTTCTGAGTACAAGTCTTTAATCTCCTTGGTTAGATTTATTCCTAGGTACTTTATTTTTTTGGTTGCAATGGTAAAGGGGATTGATTCCCTGATTTCTCTTTCTGACAGTTCATTATTAGTGTATAAAAATGCCTCTGATTTCTGAGTATTGATTTTATATCCTGCCACCTTGCCAAATTCTTTTATCAGGTCTAGTAGTTTTTTGACTGAAACTTTAGGGTTTTCTATATACAATATCATGTCATCTGCAAATAATGATAGTTTTACTTCTTCTTTTCCAATTTGGATGCCTTTTATTTCTTTTTCTTGTCTGATTGCTGTGGCGAGGACTTCCAGAACTATGTTGAATAAGAGTGGTGAAAGGGGGCAACCCTGCCTTGTTCCTGATCTTAAGGGGATAGCTTTTAATTTTTGCCCATTGAGTATTATGTTGGCTATGGGTTTGTCATAGATGGCCTTTATCATGTTGAGGTATGTTCCCTGTATTCCCACTTTGCTGAGAGTTTTGATCATGAATGGGTGCTGGACTTTATCAAATGCTTTTTCTGCATCTATTGAAATTATCATGTGGTTTTTCTCCTTTCTTTTGTTTATGTGATGAATCACATTGATTGATTTGCGAATATTGTACCAGCCTTGCCTCCCAAGAATAAATCCTACTTGATCATGGTGTATGATTTTTTCCATATATTGCTGGATCCGGTTCGCTAATATTTTATTGAGGATTTTTGCATCTAAGTTCATCAGGGATATTGGCCTATAATTTTCTTTTTTTGTGTTGTCTTTGCCTGGTTTTGGAATCAGAATTATGCTCGCCTCATAAAAGGAGTTTGGAAGTCTTCCTTCCTCTTGAATTTTTTGAAATAGCTTGAGAAGGATAGGAGTTAGTTCTTCTTTGAATATTTGGTAGAATTCACTTGTGAAGCCATCAGGCCCAGGACTTTTCTTTTTTGGGAGTTTTTTGATAGCTGTTTCAATCTCATTTGTTGTAATTGGTCTGTTTAGGTTTTCTGATTCTTCCAGATTGATTTTTGGAAGATTATATGATTCAAGGAATTTGTCCATTTCATCTAGGTTGTCTAGTTTTTTGGCGTACAGTTCTTCATAGTATTTTCTTACAATATTTTGTATTTCTGTTGTGTCAGTTGTTATTTCTCCACTCTCGTTTCTAATTTTATTTATTTGAGTCCTCTCTCTTTTTTTCTTGGTGAGTCTTGTTAAAGGTTCATCGATCTTGTTTACCTTTTCAAAGAACCAGCTCCTGGTTTCATTGATCCTCTGTATTGTTTCTTTAGCCTCTATGTCACTTATTTCTGCTCTGATCTTTATTATTTCCTTCCTTCTACTAGCTCTGGGCTTTACTTGCTGTTCTTTTTCTAGTTCTTTTAGATGCAGGGTTAAGTTGTTAATTTGAGCTTTTTCTAGCTTCTTGAGGTATGCCTGTAATGCTATATACTTCCCTCTCAGGACTGCTTTTGCTGTGTCCCATAAATTTTGAGTTGATGTATGCTCATTATCGTTTGTTTCTAGGAATTTTTTAATTTCTTCTTTGATCTCAATGTTAACCCATTCATTGTTTAATAACGTGCTATTTAGTTTCCAAGTGTTTGAATGTTTTTCAATTTTTCTATTGTGGTTGATTTCTAGTTTAATGCCATTGTGATCAGAGAAAGTGTTCGATATGATTTCAATCTTCTTAAATTTGTTGAGCCCGCTTTTGTGCCCTAACATGTGGTCTATTCTAGAGAATGTCCCATGAGCGCTTGAAAAGAATGTATATTCTGCTCTTTTAGGGTGAAAGGCTCTGAAGATATCTATTAAATCGAGTTCATCTAATATGTCCTTTAAGTCTGCTGTTTCTTTGTTAATTTTCTTTCTTGAGGACCTATCTAATGATGTTAATGGGGTATTGAAATCTCCTACTATTATAGTATTGCTGTTGATCTCGCCCTTTAAGTCTATCAAAGTCTGCTTTATATATTTAGGTGCTCCTATATTAGGTGCGTAGATATTTATAATGGTTATATCTTCCTTTTGGATTGCTCCCTTTATTATTATGTAGTGACCTTCTTTATCTCTAACTATGGTCTTTGTTCTAAAGTCCATTTTGTCTGATATAAGTATTGCTACCCCAGCTTTTTTTTCATTTCCATTTGCGTGAAATATTTTTTTCCATCCTTTTATCTTCAGTCTGTGTGCATCTTTTGATTTAAGGTGTGTCTCTTGTAGACAGCATATGTATGGGTCCTGTTTTCTTATCCACGCAGCTACCCTATGTCTCTTGATCGGATCATTTAATCCATTAACATTTAAGGTTATTACTGATATGTAACTGTTTATTGCCATTTTTTTTCTTTAAAACTGTTTTTCTCTTTTGCTATATTCTTTTTTTCCTTTGATCTGTTTACAACAGGTCCCTTAGCATTTCTTGCAGCCTTGGTTTGGTTGTAGTGAAATCCTTTAGTTTTTTTTTGTCTGTAAAGCTTTTTATTTCTCCTTCAATTTTAAATGATAGCCTTGCTGGATAAAGTAGTCTTGGTTGTAGGTTCTTGTTCTGCATTACTTTGAATATTTCTTGCCATTCCCTTCTGGCCTCAAGTGTTTCTGTTGAGAAGTCAGAAGTCATCCTTATGGGGGCTCCTTTGTAGGTGATTGTCTTTTTTTCTCTAGCAGCTTTTAATATTTTCTCTTTATCATTAAGCTTTGGTAATTTAATTATGATGTGTCTTGGTGTTGGTTTCTTTGGATTTCTCCTTAATGGAGTTCTCTGTGCTTCCTGAACATGTGAAATATTTTCCTGCCTTAATTGGGGGAAGTTTTCCGCTATAATATGTTTGAACAAAGTCTCTATCCCTTGTTCTTTCTCTTCTTCTTCAGGAACCCCTATGATGCGGATGTTATTTCTCTTCATGTTGTCACAGAGCTCTCTTAGAGTTTCTTCAGACTTTTTGAGTCTCTTTTCTTTTTTCTGCTCTGCTTCCGTGCCTTTATTTATTGTGTCCTCTAACTCACTGATTCGATTCTCTGCTTCATCCATCCTGCTTTTAATTCCTTCCATTGTATTCTTTATTTCAGATATTGTATTTGTCATTTCTGTCTGATTCTTTTTTATTATTTCAATGTCCTTTTTTATATTTGTTATCTCTTTATTTAGGTTTTCGTAATGGCCATCTATGGTGGTTCTAATATCTTTGAGCATCCTAACAATCGTTATTTTAAACTCTGCATCTGGTAATTTGGTTATATCTGATTCACTTAGGTCCTTTTCTGGGGATTTCTCTTGGTTTATTTGTGTTGTATTTCTCTGCCTCCGCATTTTCTCTTCACGAGAGTGGCTTTGATCACGTGCTCGGGTGCACAAGGGTTGGTGGCCTTGGCCTTTGCCCCGCCCCCGTGTGTGATGTTATGCTCGGTCCTGAGGGCACTGGCGAGCACCTTTGCTCAGCTGCGGGTCTCCGCCTGTTTCTGAGCTTTCGCCCTGCCTTTGCAGGATGATCCCACTCAAGGAACAGCTGCTAGCCTTGGCTCTACCACCAGGAAAGGCTGCGTGCCCAAGCTCAGCTTCGTAGCGGAACTCTGCCTCTTCTGGGCTTTTGGCTCCACCCCCGCGGGAGGAGCCTGCTACCAAGTCAGACCGCAAGCCTGGGTTGCACGGGTGGGGCAGGGATGTGCTCCTCTGCCCTTGCTCCGGGGCTGGTTTCTACCCTTTCTGGGTTTCCCGCCCTTCTCCCGGAGGCTGGATTACAGGCTGCCGGCAGCTGAGCTTAGCCTCTTTTGCACGCCCCCTTCTCCCTAGCCGGACAAGATTGAGCTCACACCTGAGCCCACTGGTGGCCAGCCGGCTTCCGCCCCTGCCAGCAGAACCGCACTTTTGTCTCCCGCTGCCGCCCGCTCTCCGGTGCGCCCTCAGCCGTGTGGGTGGGGGCGTTGCAGCTCGGACCCTAAGACTCACTACCGTAGACCCGAAAGCTCCCTCCTTCTATGCGACTCTGCTCTGAATGCCGCGGGGGGGGGGCTTGTTTGGCTGCTCTCCTGCTTCCCTTTGCTGGTATTGCTGTTTCCGGGGGAAATATTCACTTCAGCTTTGGGGAGTGACTCGTCCCAGGGGTTAGAGTGGCTATCTCCCAAAAATGTTTCTCCCTATGCCTCCTAGATTGCACTCTCTTCCTGATACTGTGGTTCTCTCCCCTCTCCCTCCGTCTCCAGGAGCCCCGGGTGAGTGTTTGTGAGAGAGATGTTCTGCGTGGTCCCTTTAAGAAGGATCCTGGGTCTGAGAAATCAGACTCTCTCACAAACAGTATCCTGACTTGTTTCAAGCTAAATACTGTCCTTATGCTTCTTCTGGGCTCTGGGGCTGCAGGCTGGGGCTTTGTTCCTGGGGCTCAGGGCCCTTTCCCCTCTGCTAAACTCACTTCCCGCCACGCGAGTCTCTCTCTGCTGCCATTCGCTCCAAGAAGCTGGGCAGCCCTCTCCACGTTTCCGCTTTTCCTACCAGTCTCTGGGTGGCTTCTTCAGCATTCCTGGGTTGAAGAGTCCTTTTAGTTTAGTCCAAAGTTGGTTTTTCCAGTTGATAGTTCATAAAATTAGTTTGTAATCCACATTGGTTCTGGGAGGTAGATGCTGGTACGTTCGCCTACTCCAGCGCCATCTTGTCTCTCCAAAAAGTCACATAATTATTTTACATGATAAGAAGTAAGAAAGGAGCTGGTGCTGGGACTGATTAAGGGCTCATCATTGTCATCTGCGACCCAAGCTCTGTCCATCTTTCTTCTCTGCCACTCTCAACTTGTAGGATTTTTGTTTTTAGACTTAAAAAAACAAAACTCATCGATTGATTTAAGAGAGAGAGAGAGAGAGAGAGAGAGAGAGAGATGTGGATTTGTTGTTCCACTTATTTATGCATTCATTGGTTGATTCCTGTATGTGCCCTGATCAGGGATCAAACCCATAACCTTGGTGTATTGGGATGACGCTCTAACCAACTGAGATACCCAGCGAGAGCTAGATTTCAGGCTTGTTGCCTCATGGCTGCAAGATGGTTTCCCAGTTTCAAGCTTTGTTTTCTCATACTGCTTCCCCACATTATCATGTTCAAGGGCAAGGAGCAAGTGGACAGTGTGGGAAGTGGGATAAATAGACAGACAGATATTTATTATAGAATAAGATGTCTTCCTCCAAAGTTCCCAGATTTCTCCTAAGGTCTTAGTAGCCAAAATAGGATTATCTGTCTACACATGAACCAAGCACTACAAAAGGAATTGGGCTCCTAAATCTGGCTTGGTCCAGTTATGATCCCTTCTTATTGCATACTCCCACATTAGGGTTGGCCTACTGTTTCCTAAACACAAGTAAGATGTGTTGGCCAGGGAAAGTAGAAATGTCTGTCAATTTACTTTATTTGCCATACTATGTCTAAGACATGTAGTAAGCTGTAACTGTTGACAGGGAGACTGGCCCAAGTTTTTAGACCGAGTTTGTGCCTGTGATCTGGGTTTCTGAAAATTACTCAAGTTCTTAGAAGTGAAGGCAGGTGATGCTATTTAATAATGTTAGTAGAGAGGATGACGTCAGAGTAATGGCGGAGTAGGAAGCGATACCGATAAATCTCCCCCAAAACTCAACAAGATCTTCAACCAGAAACAGAAAAACCTATACTTGGAGCTTCCAGATTCTTCGCAATACACCCAAAGGTATGATTGAGTGAAAAATTGGCTAAATATATAACCAAACCCCGAAGGAAATAGGGAGTAAGAAATGCTCCGCCTTCCTCACTAACCTAAACAGGGCGGCTTTCTCTGGTAACTGTGAATATAGAAACTGAGGCGGGCAAAGGGGGTGAATAGATCCAGGCCGCCGCAGCAAAAACGGCCGAACCAGGCTGTGGCTCAGAGATCCAAGCCGAGGAAAATCTGATCCTGTGGCAACCCGGGCAATACAAGCTAACACTCGCGCCAAACCCAAACAAAGAAAGACAAGCGGAGCGGCCATTTTACCCGGTCTCCTGGTCGGTGCGCAGTTAGTGGAAGAGAGATTTCTTCCTAAGCCGCGGAAGTGGGTGCCCGTGTTGCCCCACGGAGAGGCAGGGTCAGAGGCCTTTCTGTGGGCTGAGGGCAGAGTCTCTGGGCAGCCCCAGCGCCCTGGGAAAGCCACGCATGGGAGGGAGTGAGAACTACTTCCAACGGTGGAGATTTTCCGTGCTGGTGAGGGTTTTACTCAGAGGGAACTGCGGCCGGCCTCATATCCTGGTGTGCGCGCGCAGATAAGGAGTGAGTGATTCCTCCGAGTGCCTCGGCAGTGCGTGCCCGTGTTATCGCACAGAGGGGCAGAGTCAGGGGCCTTTGTGTGGGCCAAAGCGGAATCTCGGGCCGCCCCAGCGCCTTGCAAAAG
Organism: Saccopteryx bilineata; assembly: GCF_036850765.1. Lineage (NCBI taxonomy): Eukaryota > Metazoa > Chordata > Mammalia > Chiroptera > Emballonuridae > Saccopteryx > Saccopteryx bilineata. Next base: position 163,478,731 of record NC_089495.1, read on the forward strand.
CCGCACACGGGGACGGAGCGAGACTCAATTCCAACGCTGCAACTTTTCCCTGCGGTTGGGGGTTTCACTCAGAGCGTGAGACTGCTGGCCGGATATCCTGGTTGCAGACAGTGAGTGAGAGTTTCCTCCAAGCGCCCCGGAAGTGGGCGCCCGCTTGTGTTACCGGACAGAGTGGCAGAGCCAGTGGTCTTTGAGTGGGCGGAAAGCCCACCTGATTATGCTAGCAGCTCTGACTGACTGAGCCTTACCCAGAGCCCTGTGCTGAGTGGAAATAGAGTGGGGAGTTGCCAGCAATTTGAGCCTCTTACTATCCAGGCAGAGGCAGCAGCAACCCCATACCTGGACTATCAGGCTACTAATTGAGGAAGGAAAGACTAGGAGAAAGGCTCCAGGAACACGGACTCTCTCACTGTCGGAGCCTATAAATGCTAATGAGCCTCAACTCCCAACGAGAATAAAGCATAATACATGACATTGCCATAGAGACTTATCAACTGCACACCTCTACCTGAGCGTGCCAAAGGGGCAGAACCCGGGGTACAGAGTCACCGACCAGGAAGAGGGAGAGAAAAGAAAAAGCAAGAAGATAACCTCTCAAAATCAAGAATAATCTGCAGACTTTATAACCTATCCCATTTTATTATATTTGTTCGTTTCTCTTATCTTCATTCTTGAGACTTTTTTTTCCTCCTCCAATTTGGCCGATTAACTCTCTACCGGTCTTACTCTCTCCTCTCCTTGAACTACACTACCCATAAGTGTTACATCTCCCATTATCATTTCTCTTCTCTTCCTTTCTCTCTATGAGGGTTGCACTCCAAAACCCTTAACTCTTTCTCTCTCTCTCCTTTCTTTTTTCTTCTTTTAGTGGTTCCCTCTTTTTTTCTCTCTCTCTCTTTCTTTTCTCCCTCTATATTAGTTTCTTCCTTTCTCCTTTACATCTCCTCTCATTCAAACCTAAATAACAAACAAATTATCTTATCTGGGACTCAAACCTATGTTTGTGGCATTTTGGGGGGTTTTTACTTCACCTTTTTAACTCACTAGCAGTGCTCCCATACCTGGCTCTCCATATTATCTAGTTCTTGTTCCACTAAATACAATAGTAAGTTTTTAATTTGTCCCCCCATTTTTCCATTTTCCTCTTATTCCTCTCATCATAACTCTTAGAAAACCAACACCTAAAAGCAAATCATTTTATTCTTGACCCAAATTTTTTCCTTATTTGCTTTTTGTGGGTCCATACGCTCTTTTTTTTTTCTTTTCCTTTTTTTTTTTTCCTTTCTTTCTCTCTTTTTTGCCCCTTTATTACTTTTCCCCAATTCAGGCCCTCCATCACAGGCATTGTTTGTTATAACTCACAGTCCACCACAAGATTTTCTCAAGAAAGAGGGGAGAGGAGAGGAGAGGAAAAAAAGAGGGGGAGAATAATTTCCTTTTTTTAAAAATTTTTATTTTATTTTATTTTTTTTTATTTCATTATTAATTTTTTTAAAAAAAACAACTCTTTTCGATTTGTTATTTTTTTATTTTTTTTAAACTTTTTATTCTTTATTAAATCTCATTAATACTATCAACAAAACCACCCTCAGATGCCATTAAGGAAGAGAAAATCGAATATCATGGATACAAAAGAAAGAGAGGTAACACAGCTAGATGAGGAAAAATCTATGGAGAAAAAATTTAATATATTGGAAACCTTGGAGCTAAATGACAGAGAATTCAAGATAGAAATCCTAAAAATCCTCCGAGATATACAAGAAAACACAGAAAGGCAATATAGGGAGCTCAGAAAACAACTCCATGAACACAAAGAATATATGTCCAAGGAAATTGAAACTATAAAAACAAATCAAACAGAGATGAAAAACTCAATTAACGAGCTGAAAAACGAAGTAACAAGCTTAGCTAATAGAACAGGTCAGATAGAAGAGAGGATTAGTGAAATAGAAGACAAGCAACTTGAGGCACAACAGAGAGAAGAAGAAAGAGACTCAAAAATTAAAAAAAATGAGATAGCCCTACAAGAATTATCTGACTCCATCAAAAAGAATAACATAAGAATAATAGGTATATCAGAGGGAGAAGAGAGAGAAAATGGAATGGAGAACATACTTAAACAAATAATTGATGAGAACTTCCCAAGCCTGTGGAAAGAACTAAAGCCTCAAGTTCAAGAAGCAAACAGAACTCCAAGTTTTCTTAACCCCAACAAACCTACTCCAAGGCATATCATAATGAAATTGACACAAACCAACAGCAAAGAAAAAATTCTCAAGGCAGCCAGGGAAAAGAAGAATACAACATATAAAGGAAGGCCCATTAGATTATCATCAGATTTCTCAGCAGAAACTCTACAAGCTAGAAGAGAGTGGACCCCAATATTTAAAGTCCTAAAAGAGAGGAACTTTCAGCCACGAATACTATACCCATCAAAGCTATCCTTCAAATACGAAGGAGAAATAAAAACATTCACAGATACAGAAAAGATGAGGGAATTTATCATCAGAAAACCCCCACTCCAGGAATTACTAAAGGGGGTTCTCCAATCAGATACAAAGAACAAAAAAAAAAACAGAGCCACAAGTAAAAGCTCCAAGAAGAACACAATAAAACCAAATTTAAACTGTGACAACAACAAAAAGAAAGAGGGGGAGAAGACGGAGATTAACAGTAGCAAAGGACGATGGAGTGCAAAAGTACTCACAAAATAGTTCGCTACAATGAACAGGGTAGGGACCCTTTTCATTACTCAAAGGTAACCACCATTGAAAAAACCACCACAGAAGCACATGAGATAAAAAAGATAGCAACAGAGGAAAGATGTATGGAATACAACCAAATAAAAACAAAAGATAGAAAAACGAAAGAGAAGGATCAAGCAAGACACAAAACTAACAGAAAGCAAGATATAAAATGGCAATAGGGAACTCACAAGTATCAATAATTACACTAAATGTAAATGGATTAAACTCACCAATAAAAAGGCACAGAGTAGCAGAATGGATTAAAAAAGAAAATCCAACTGTATGCTGCCTACAGGAAACTCATCTAAGTAACAAGGATAAAAACAAATTCAAAGTGAAAGGCTGGAAAACAATACTCCAAGCAAATAACATCCAAAAAAAAGCAGGTGTAGCAATACTCATATCGGATAATGCTGACTACAAGACAGGAAAAGTACTTAGAGACAAAAATGGCCATTTCATAATGGCTAAGGGGACACTGAATCAAGAAGACATAACAATTCTTAATATATATGCACCAAACCAAGGAGCACCAAAATATATAAGACAGCTACTTATTGATCTTAAAACAAAAACTGACAAAAATACAATCATACTTGGAGACCTCAATACACCGCTGACGGCTCTAGATCGGTCATCCAAACAGAGAATCAACAAAGACATAGTGGCCTTAAACAAAACACTAGAGCACCTGGATATGATAGACGTCTACAGGACATTTCATCCCAAAGTGACTGAGTATACATTTTTCTCCAGTGTACATGGATCATTCTCAAGAATTGACCATATGTTGGGCCACAAAAACAATATCAGCAAATTCAGAAAAATTGAAGTTGTACCAAGCATATTTTCTGATCATAAAGCCTTGAAACTAGAATTCAACTGCAAAAAAGAGGAAAAAAATCCCACAAAAATGTGGAAACTAAACAACATACTTTTAAAAAATGAATGGGTCAAAGAAGAAATAAGTGCAGAGATCAAAAGATATATACAGACTAATGAAAATGACAATACGACATATCAGAATCTATGGGATGCAGCAAAAGCAGTGATAAGAGGGAAGTTCATATCACTTCAGGCATATATGAACAAACAAGAGAGAGCCCAAGTGAACCACTTAACTTCACACCTTAAGGAACTAGAAAAAGAAGAACAAAGACAACCCAAAACCAGCCGAAGAAAGGAGATACTAAAAATCAGAGCAGAAATAAATGAATTAGAGAACAGAAAAACTATAGAAAAAATAATAGAACAAGGAGCTGGTTCTTTGAAAAGATCAACAAAATTGACAAACCCTTGGCAAGACTTACCAAGGAAAAAAGAGAAAGAACTCATATAAACAAAATCCAAAATGAAAGAGGAGAAATCACCACGGACACCGTAGATATACAAAGAATTATTGTAGAATACTATGAAAAACTTTATGCCACTAAATTCAACAACCTAGAAGAAATGGATAAATTCCTAGAACAATACAACCTTCCTAGACTGAGTCAAGAAGAAGCAGAAAGCCTAAACAGACCTATCAGTAGAGAAGAAATAGAAAAAACCATTAAAAACCTCCCCAAAAATAAAAGTCCAGGCCCTGACGGCTATACCAGCGAATTTTATCAAACATTCAAAGAAGACTTGGTTCCTATTCTACTCAAAGTCTTCCAAAAAATTGAAGAAGAAGCAATACTTCCAAACACATTTTATGAGGCCAACATAACCCTCATACCAAAACCAGGCAAGGATGGCACAAAAAAAGAAAACTACAGACCAATATCTCTAATGAATACAGATGCTAAAATACTAAACAAAATACTAGCAAATCGAATACAACAACATATTAAAAAAATAATACATCATGATCAAGTGGGATTCATCCCAGAATCTCAAGGATGGTTCAACATACGTAAAACGGTTAATGTAATACACCATATCAACAAAACAAAGAACAAAAACCACATGATCTTATCAATAGACGCAGAAAAGGCTTTCGATAAAATACAACACAATTTTATGTTTAAGGCTCTCAACAAAATGGGTATAGAAGGAAAATATCTCAACATGATAAAGGCCATATATGATAAACCATCAGCTAACATCATATTAAATGGCACTAAACTGAAGGCTTTCCCCCTTAAATCAGGAACAAGACAGGGTTGTCCACTCTCTCCACTCTTATTTAATGTGGTACTAGAGGTTCTAGCCAGAGCAATCAGACAAGACAAAGAAATAAAAGGCATCCATATCGGAAAAGAAGAAGTAAAGGTATCACTTTTTGCAGATGATATGATCCTATACATCGAAAACCCCAAAGAATCCACAAAAAGACTACTAGAAACAATAAGCCAATACAGTAAGGTCGCAGGATACAAAATTAACATACAGAAGTCAATAGCCTTTCTATATGCCAACAATGAAACAACTGAGAAGGAACTCAAAAGAATAATCCCCTTCACGATTGCAACAAAAAAAATAAAATACTTAGGAATAAACATAACAAAGAATGTAAAGGACGTATATAATGAAAACTATAAACCATTGTTAAGGGAAATCGAAAAAGATATAATGAGATGGAAGAATATACCTTGTTCTTGGCTAGGAAGAATAAATATAATCAAGATGGCTATATTACCCAAAGCAATATACAAATTTAATGCAATTCCCATCAAAATTCCAATGACATTTTTTAAAGAAATAGAGCAAAAAATCATCAGATTTATATGGAACTATAAAAAACCCCGAATAGCCAAAGCAATCCTAAAGAAAAAGAATGAAGCTGGGGGCATAACAATACCTGACTTCAAACTCTATTATAGGGCCACGACAATCAAAACAGCATGGTATTGGCAGAAAAATAGACACTCAGACCAATGGAACAGAATAGAAAGTCCAGAAATAAAACCACATATATATAGTCAAATAATTTTTGATAAAGGGGCCAACAACACACAATGGAGAAAAGAAAGCCTCTTCAATAAATGGTGCTGGGAAAACTGGAAAGCCACATGCAAAAGAATGAAACTGGACTACAGTCTCTCCCCCTGTACAAAAATTAACTCAAAATGGATCAAAGATCTAAACATAAGACCTGAAACAATTAAGTACATAGAAGAAGACATAGGTACTCAACTCATGGACCTGGGTTTTAAAGAGCATTTTATGAATTTGACTCCAATGGCAAGAGAAGTGAAGGCAAAAATTAATGAATGGGACTACATCAGACTAAGAAGTTTTTGCTCAGCAAGGGAAACTGATAACAAAATAAACAGAAAGCCAACTAAATGGGAAATGATATTTTCAAACAACAGCTCAGATAAGGGCCTAATATCCAAAATATACAAAGAACTCATAAAACTCAACAACAAACAAACAAACAATCCAATAAAAAAATGGGAAGAGGATATGAATAGACACTTCTCCCAGGAAGAAATACAAATGGCCAACAGATATATGAAAAGATGCTCATCTTCTTTAGCTATTAGAGAAATGCAAATCAAAACGGCAATGAGATACCACCTCACACCTGTTCGATTAGCTGTTATTAGCAAGTCAGGTAATAGCAAATGTTGGAGAGGCTGTGGAGAAAAAGGAACCCTCATACACTGTTGGTGGGAATGTAAAGTAGTACAACCATTATGGAAGAAAGTATGGTGGTTCCTCAAAAAACTGCAAATAGAACTACCTTATGACCCAGCAATCCCTCTACTGGGTATATATCCCCAAAACTCAGAAACATTGATACGTAAAGACACATGCAGCCCCATGTTTATTGCAGCATTGTTCACAGTGGCCAGGACATGGAAACAACCAAAAAGCCCATCAATAGATGACTGGATAAAGAAGATGTGGCACATATACACTATGGAATACTACTCAGCCATAAGAAATGATGACTTCGGAACATTTACAGCAAAATGGTGGGATCTTGATAACATGATACGAAGCGAAATAAGTAAATCAGAAAAAAACAGGAACTGTATTATTCCATACGTAGGTGGGACATAATAGTGAAACTAAGAGACATTGATAAGAGTGTGGTGGTTACGGGGGGGAGGGGGGAATGGGAGAGGGATAGGGGGTGGGAGGGGCACAAAGAAAACAAGATAGAAGGTGACAGAGGATAATCTGACTTTGGGTGGTGGGTATGCAACATAATTGAACGACAAGATAACCTGGACTTGTTATCTTTGAATATATGTATCCTGATTTATTGATGTCACCCCATTAAAAAAATAAAATTATATAAAAAAAAAAGAAAAAAAAAGAAAAAAAAATAATAATGTTAGTAGTGCAGAAGTTAGAACTGTTTTGTCTAAAAAACAGTGACAGAGGACTCAGCCCTTAAGCTGAAGCAAGCTGACAAACAAGACTTTACTTTTAGAATGTCTCATACGTCTTAATTATGGATCTTGGGTTGAGTTCATAGCTGGTGCTAAATCTTTAAGTGTTAACTTCATTTTTAACCTATTTGTTAATAAGGTTTAACAGGGAAGCTAGAGACTGCAAGTAAGTACACGGCCATAAAAGCCCTCAAGATGGAGAGTACAATTAAACCCCAGTTTGATACATGGAGCTGACGGCCACCTCCCTTAAGGAAAGTCCCCATTCAGGCTGATCTCCAGAGCTTTCTTTCCCCTTTTTCTCTTTTTCTGTCTGTGTTGGTTTTTTTTTTTTTTTTTTTTTGTATTTTTCTGAAGCTGGAAACGGGGAGAGACAGTCAGACAGACTCCCGTATGCGCCTGACCGGGATCCACCTGGCACGCCCACCAGGGGGCGACGCTCTGTCCACCAGGGGGCGATGCTCTGCCCATCCGGGGTGTTGCTATGTCGCGACCAGAGCCACTCCAGCGCCTGAGGCAGAGGCCACAGAGCCATCCCCAGTGTCTGGGCCATCTTTGCTCCAATGGAGCCTTGGCTGCGGGAGGGGAAGAGATAGACAGAGAGGAAGGAGAGGGGGAGGGGTGGAGAAGCAAATGGGCGCTTCCTCTGTGTGCCCTGGCCGGGAATCCAACCCGGGACCTCTGCACGCCAGGCCGACGCTCTACCACTGAGCCAACCGGTCAGGGCCTGTCTGTGTTGGTTTTTAATAAAAACCAGACAATTTGAATCTAAGAATCTAAGAAAGAGGAACAGAAAGCTTCGGTGAAAGAACAACCATTGGTGAGAGGTAATTTCAAGAACTCCGGCTCAGTTCCACAAAGGGTAGCAGAAAGGGGACCACATGCTTTGTCCCAGGAATCATACGACCTGCGTTTAATTCTCAGCCTCATCATATATAACTTGATGATATTGGGCACTTTTGAGCCCCAACAACCTCAGCTATAAGATGGAAGCATGATGCCCGGAAGTGCCGACCTAAGTGAGGTAGCAACCATTGAGCCGGCAAGTGTTGCTGTGTAACTAACAGCTCCAAAACCTCGGCTGCAGGTGCTGGCTAGCTGGGTGCTGGAGAAGCCAGGGAGACACTGCTGCTCAAGCCCCATCCTGCAGGCCTGGGCACGTTCTCGTGGCCGGCAGCAGCACAAGAATGTCAGTGGAGACACACCAGACCTCCTTCGACTTTGGCCTGGAATAGACGTGCCATCACTTCTTCCTTATTCTATTGGCCACACCCAGAGGTGAGGCAGGCGGAAACACCCTCTGCCTCTTTAGTGGGGGAACTGCTAAGTTGCATGACAAGGTCATGGGTGTATATCTAATCCTGTTACTAAGAGGGGCATAGCATGGTGGGTTGTATGACAAAAGCGCTCGTCAATGCAAGAGTGGAATCAACCTGTTCTACACAGTTGAGAAGAATTTTAATAAATATTGTTGAGCTTTAACTACATTTTAGGAGTTCTGTGTTTCAGTCGCTCTTTCACTCTTCTCACACTTTTATTTGGAGATGTTTGACACCACTGGCATCGGGGGGTGGGTGCACAGGTGAGGCCACATGGCTTGGAGGTTGAAGGTGCTGTCTTCCGGGCCAGAGTGGCTCAGTTTTGTCATCGCGACTCTGCTGTATCTACACTGCATAATTTCATGAGATCCAGTCTCCCCAAGGCGTGGCTTTCCCAGGTTGACCTGAGAGGGAGCTGGGTCTTGTGTGTAGAACTCATCCAATTAATGGTTATTCTCACTGTTGTTTCCTTGAGGTCCATCCTGTGAGCTCCAGGACCCACTGTGGACAAAGTCCTGAATGGGGCAATGACAGTGGACTCTGGGCCAGCTTCTTTTGTTCAGTGCTGCATAAGCTCATCAGAATAATTTCAAGTTTCTGCTTGCCGCAGGTGACAGTCCTGATCAAGAACCCATCATGAATTCTATTGCCGTTGTATCGAGTCCAGATTTCTCATTTGACTTGTGGTCTGTGCATAAGCAATGCTGATGCTTTCCAGAGAGAATGTGCATAGAAAGAAATTATGTTTTTTTCCTCTTTTAAAAAAATCAATAAATCATATATAATGCTTTAAGTCGACTGATAGTATAATGAAGTTGATAGTTTTTAAATGCACTTTGGGCCTGACCAGGCGGTGGCGCAGTGGATAGAGAGTCGAACTGGGATGCAGAGGACCCAGGTTCGGGACCCTGAGGTCACCAGCTTGAGCGCAGGCTCATCTGGTTTGAGGAAAAGCTCACCAGCTTGAACCCAAGGTCACTGGCTCGAGCAAGGGGTTACTCGGTTTGCTGAAGGCCTGTGGTCAAGGCACATATGAGAAAGCAATCAATGAACAACTAAGGTGTTGCAGCGTGCAATGAAAAACTGATGATTGATGCTTCTCATCTCTCTCTGTTCCTGTCTGTCTGTCCCTGTCTAACTCTCTCTGTCTCTGTAAAAAAAAAAAAAAAAAAAAAAAAAAAATTAAATACACTTTGGTTTATAATGTTGACCAGTTATACTGAGGTTGATTATAAAACAGAGCTGGTAACGGGTGAGATGAGAACTCTGGACAGGCTAACACCCTGCCCAGCATTCCCATGCATGGGACTTTGCAATTCCATGCGGGGGCACATACATTTCCCTTGGTTCCTGTCACTCCAGGTCCTTGACTCTGCTAAGCAATTGTGTCTCCAGATTTGTGCACACCTCAGTTCTCATGTAAACAATGCTGTGAGTAGGAAAGGTGGAGGTTGTTTGTATATCTGATACAAAAATTCGGAATCTTTGAGATTTGCTGTGGGTCTCACTATTTATAGGTACATGCTAATGACTCTAAAATGGTAAGCGTCCAGAACCAAAGGCCAAGAGCACCAGCCCTCCATGATGTCCTGAATCAGGCGGTGGTTACTGTTAAGTTTTTTCTTTCTCTTTTAAAACAGTATTATTAAGATATAATTTATAAACCATACAATTCACTCATTTGATGTGTACAGTTCAGTGGCATTAATTACATTCACAATGTTGTGTTGTAATTATTGCCATATCTCTGCCCCAAATTCTTTCATCATCTCAAATAGAAACTCTGTAACACTTAAGCAATAACTGCCCATTTCTCCTTCCCTCTGCCCCTGGCAACCTCTAATCTACTTTCTATGTTTACAAGCTTGTCTATTCTATATAGATATATCATGTAAGTGAAATCATACACTTATTTGAGTTCTTGTTCTTTTGTGTCTGGTTTATTTCATTTAACATAATGTTTTTGAGATTCATCCATGTTGTAGGATGTTTCAGAATGTCATTCCTTTTTGTGGTCAAGTAGTATCCTATATTATGTACATAACATATTTTGTTAATCCATTCTTCCTTGATGGTTTTTTTCCATCTGATGGTTCTTGTGAATAATGTTGCTATAAACATGAGTGTACAGAATCTGTTTGAATCCCTGTTTTTAATTCTTTTAGGCACATACCCAATACTTACTATTTTTTTATCTGTTTTTGATAATAATCATCCTAATGGGTAACTCATTGTGGTTTTGAGTTGCATTTTTGTAATGATTAGTGATGTTTAGCATCTTTTAATGTATTTATTGACTGTTGTATATTTTCTTTGGAGAAATTTCTATTCAAGTCCTTTGCCCATTAAATTTTTTTTTTTTTTTTGCATTTTTCTGAAGCTGGAAACAGGGAGAGACAGTCAGACAGACTCCCGCATGCGCCCGACCGGGATCCACCCGGCACGCCCACCAGGGGGCGACGCTCTGCCCACCAGGGGGCGATTTAACATAATGTTTTTGAGATTCATCCATGTTGTAGGATGTTTCAAAATGTCATTCCTTTTTGTGGTCAAGTAGTATCCCATATTATGTACATAACATATTTTGTTAATCCATTCTTCCTTGATGGTTTTTTTCCATCTGATGGTTCTGCCCATCCTGGGCGTCGCCATGTTGCGACCAGAGCCACTCTAGCGCCTGAGGCAGAGGCCACAGAGCCATCCCCAGCGCCTGGGCCATCTTTGCTCCAATGGAGCCTTGGCTGCGGGAGGGGAAGAGAGAGACAGAGAGGAAGGCACGGCGGAGGGGTGGAGAAGCAAATGGGCGCTTCTCCTGTGTGCCCATTAAAATTTTTTTTGTTGTTGTTGTTGAGTTGTAGCTTTTTACATATTCTGGATATTTCCTTATCAGATATGTGGTTTTCAAACTCTTCATTCTGGGAGTTATCCTTTTACTTTGTAGACAGTGCCCTTTGATGCACAAAAGATTTTACTTTAAATGAAGTCTAATTGAGCTATTTCTTGTTACTGTTGCCTGTGTTTCTGATGTCATATGGAAGAAATCTTGTGGAATATAATGTTGTGAAGCTTTCCCTCCATGTTTCTTCTAAGAGTTTTATTGTTTTAGGTCTTACATTGAGATCATGGATGAATTGTGAGTTAATTTTTGTAGATGGTGTGAGGCAGGGATCTTGCTTTATTCTCTTGCATGATATATATGACAGGCAGTTGTGTGCTCTGGACTTGAAGAATCTTTGTGAAATTTCTCTATTCAAGCTAAGCTTGACCAACACCTTGTTTGACCCCAGTTATGTGCAGTCACATGTCAAAAACTATTTCAAGATTTTCTCATTCATGTTTTCTGTCTTAATTCATGTTACTCCCAGCTCCAGGGCTCATGGCTGTGGGATAGGGTAAAGTTCTGGACACAATATACTTGTCCTTAAAAATGCATTGTTGATTGAGGTAGAAAGGAGAGCAGACAGCTGCTGCCAGGGGCTGGGGCAGGACCTGGGGGTGAGGCTGACTCCAAAGGGGCAAGCAACATGAGGGAGTTTTTGGGGACGAGACTGTTCTGAATCTTGATTGTGGTGTTGGTTCCATGACTATCTACAGTTGCCAAAGCCCACAGAATTGTAACTCAAAATACTGACTCTTATTGTATGTTAATGTGAAACAGAAATTAAAGAGTGAACAATGGGCTGTTTTGAGGCAGCAAAACTTTGGGTAAGCATGCCCTCTAGAGGCAGATGGCCTGGTTTCAAATCTGGATTCTCCCACTTTCCAGCTGTGTCACCTTGGCAACTGCAGCATGCCTCATTTACTTTTCTGTAAACGCAATGATGTGTAAGGTTGGGATTGAGCACCAACTAGGTTCAGCCATACAAAGCTTGGGGGACAAGTTTGTGTGTGGAAAATACCATGCAAGGGATTGCTGTCACCACAGGCATCTCCAGGCCCAGGGGTGTGTGTGCCTGTGGGGTGGGAGGAGGAGGCGCTGACAGGGCGGAAGTTTCTGGGCCTGGTAAAGTACTCTGTTGTCAGTTGGCGTTATCTGTTCAGACCACAGTTGGGTGGGATATTCTGTGTCTCCTAGGGTATCTCTCATGTCCTGGGCGCTGGCCTGAGGAGGTGGCTGGGCTGGGCTGGTCCATTTCTCCTGGGCCTTCTGATGGCTGCAGCCGATCCACGAGCCCTCAGAGGCCTCAGTCCTATGGCCCTAGTACATTGGGACTGTCTCTGGGTGTTGGTGCTGTTTTTTTTTTTTTTGTTGGTGTAACTCATTTTGCTGGTCAGTGGTCACAAGGAAGGGAGAACCGGGCACGGGAGGTAAGAGTGGTCCTCTTGACTCTGCTCTGTTATCCCACATGCTGCACAACCCAAGATCTTATCTTCAAGGAAAAGAAAATTCAGCTTGTTATGGCCTGTTTCCCTGATGGGAGCTGTTCCTATAGACTTTCCTGGATAAGGAGCAGAAGCCAGGTTGCTACCTGTTGGGTGTGTCTGTGGTATTCTTTCTAGATGACTCTTCTCAGATTTACCCCCATCCCTTTGGCTGAGCAGAGGCCTCTCTGGGTCCTTCTACGCACACTCACGCCCATCTGCCTGTATTTTAAGATGCAATCCCTACCCTCTCTTTCATTCACCAGCGTATTTCCACCTGCTTTCTCTCTGCTAGAAGTTGAAATCTTGTCCCAGTTTGCTGACAGCCTGCTTTTATCTTTTTGAAGTAACAGGTTTATTCCTTTTTGAAATAAGCCTGGGATCAGATTCGTCCCTTCAGAAGGCTAATATAGACAGAGGTCAGGGAACCTGGCAGTCATTTACACCTTAGAGAGAAGGACGCAGAGCAGAGTGTCTTTGGAGTGTGAAGTGCTGAGGGCCAGTCGAGTCTGGACTGGAAGGCAGAGGCGGTGTGAGGGCAGTGGGCCCGGTGTGGGGAGGAGGAACACTGGGGGCGGCGGGGGGACCCGGTGTGGGCAGAAGTGATAAAAACCAGGATTACGTTAGAAATGGGACCTGTGGGGAGGGCCCAGCAGAGGGGCTGTTCAGACAGTATTGCAGGTGTTTTAGGGGGACTTCTGGTTACACTCACAGCTTCTCATTTTCTTGCCAGACTCCAAAATGATGCATAAGCCAATTTTATCAGATGGAAACTAAAAGGTTTAGAATTTAACAAATAAACATTGTGGGAGACTGCAAGCTGACAGAGTCCTTGCAGTTTAGATTTGTGGGGGACAGAGGTGTGGGGACTGGCAGTAAGCTGACAGGGTCTGTGCTGCTCATGCCCCACACCTCACTTGCTTGATTAAGTTGCTAAAGGCTAAGCTCTTCCCCACAACCTCTGATTGTTTGATTAAGTTGGTGAAGGCAATGTACATGCCCTTCCCCACAGCTCCGTTAGCTGTGATGCTGATGATTTCTATTGGTCCATTCCCCCATGTCCCTTGAAGAGATTGGAGGCAGTTTTCTTTTTACCCTTGGTTTTGTGAAGTTATTATGTTATGCATGGGGGGGGGTCTGCACTTGGGAGAATTCTTGGTTTGCCTCAGAAATGTGATTTCATACCTGAGCTCTCTTTGATTTGCAAATAATTTTGCTTTACGCTTTAAAAATAAAGCTTTTGGCAGTGCAGGTGCTTTTGATAGGTCATCAGCCTCCAGAAGATCTCCTGATCCCATCCTTTTTCGGTGTATATTTTCTAATTCTCTGCCGTTCCCACTTGAGACCCGTGAAATTACGAGTTGCGCTGGCTCATGACAAAACATCAGCTAGAAAAGTTTTCACCCAAGTCCTTTCGAGAAAACAAAGGTAATGATAGACAGTTCTCATGCAGGTCCGTCAAAATGGCCTGGGGAAAGATTTGAGAGCACACAGTGAAGGCTTCTAGGCTGTCTTTGGGCAGGAATGAGAGCAAAGTGAGTGAGTAGGGAAGAAGGACAAAGAGTGTCTGGGCAGTCCCTGGGCTAGGAGAGGGGTGTCCTGTGCCTACCCTCACCAGGTGCATTGACTCTGGCATGTCTGCACTGGGCTGCTCCTTTCTCCCAAACAGCAGCAGCAGCAGCACTGGTGGGGCCTTGGGTGGGAGGCCAGGGGCACATGTAGGTGGGGGGTGAGGTGACTGAGGCATGCTCACATGGCAGGGCCTTAGCATGCCAGCAGGCAGACCATGAGGTTGTCCAAAATGTCATGGGTACAAGCAGGCATTATTTTTTTTCCTTTAAGTTATTCTTTCTAAATAAAATAATTGGAAGTGGTGCTGCTGTTTGTAACATTTCCTTTTTATTTGGAGGCACTAAACATTGGGCTTCCTCTAGCCCAGTGGTAGTCAATCTGGTCCCTACCACCCACTAGTGGGCGTTCCAGCTTTCATGGTGGGCAGTAGCGGAGCAACCAAAGTATAAATAAAAAGATAGATTTAACTACAGTAAGTTGTTTTATAAAGATTTATTCTGCCAAATTTAGCGAAAACCCGACATAAAGTACTTGGTAAGTAATTATTATTATATGCTTTAACTTGCTGTAACTCTGCTTTATAAATTTTATAAAGTAGCCTGACCTGTGGTGGCGCAGTGGGATAAAGTGTCAACCTGGAACACTGAGGTTGCTGGTTCGAAACCTTGGGCTTGCTTGGTCAAGGCACATATGGGAGTTGATGCTTCCTGCTCCTCCCCTTTCTCTCTCTCTCTCTCTCTCTCTCTCTCCCCCCCTCTAAAAATCAATAAAAATAAATACATAAATAAATAAATAAATTTTATAAAGTAAAGTTACTTCCCTACTTTATAAATCACCATTACTGTGGAACAGGTGGGCGGTTAGAAAATGTTACTACTAAGAGATACAAAAGTGGGTGATAGGTATAAAAAGGTTGACTACCCCTGTTCTAGCCCAACAGAGCTCTTCCAGTGGAGTGAGCATCCCAGCCTCACAGGGCAGAATAAAGCATTGCAGGAACATGGACACACTCCCTCCTGTGCTCAGGGATGTGCTCACAGATCCATTCTTCTGTTGGGAGGGGTGCTTCTGGTGCCAGGACTAAGAGCTCTGACAGCACGTACCACTCCCCACCTCTTCCCCACACTGGCTCAGGCTGTGGACGCCTCTAGAGCACCAGGCAGCTTGTCCTTGTACCCAAGTGTTCTGGGCCCCACCTGTCTGCCTGCCAGCTCTGTCACAAAGGGCAGAAAAAAAGATGGAGACCCAGGCTCTTCCTAACATGGGGCCTGGGGAGCACACTGAAGGGCCCTTTCCCTGCACCTAAGGGTTCCCAGGCCACCAAGTTTGTTACCACCCCCACTGCTCCTGGGGCTTCCAGGGCCATGGTGTGGCCAGAGCACCTTCAGTAACTGGAGCCAGCTCTTTCTTTCCAACAGAAACTGCTTCTGCTGGACTGCAGATAGCCGTGACCCCAGCTGCTGTGCCCAGCCGGAGAGATGAGAGCTGTAAGTGGGCAATGGATGACAAATGTGGCCTTGATCCAAGACCACCATGGGAGTGTGGTGGAGTCTTGATACATCTCTTGAGTGAGGTGGGCTTATCCGGGACTCAGATCTCTGCTCTAAGGATCAAGAAGACTAAACCTGGGGGTTGCTCTCATCTCATCCAGTCCCTGGAGGGTCCCCCAAAAGCAGATCTCAGTGAGGCAAGGGATCTTTGTGGATTTTCCTCTTACTTATCTCACTTATGGTGCAGCAGAAAAAAACAAAACAAAACAAAAAAACCCAAGCCCAGAAAAGCCTGCCTTGCTCTTTCTCTAAAGTTAAGTGGGGATTTGATCAGGACTTCCCAAGAAATGTTTCAAAACTTCACTGAGATCATGATTCCACTTCCTCTTTCCTCTTTTGTGCCCCTTCTCCCTCCAAACACACGTACTTCCAGCAAGGGGCTCTTGGGAAGGAGAGTGAAGCAAGTGAAGTCAGGAGTAATCGGCCACCCTTATTTTTCTGCCCTGGCCACACATCGGCCATGCTCACCCACTCGATTCTCCTTGGGGGCAGTGGGTCTGAGTGAGGGTAGCAGGGAAGCTGGCCAGGTGAGCCCCAGGAAAGGATGGGGGAAGTTGGGACCAGGAAGGAGCACCTGAGGAATGCATGTGAACTTAGGATGTCTGGGCTTAGGGAAAGCTCAGCACAACTCATAGTGAGCAAGCAGCAGGAAAATAGTGTTCCTTCCTGACTGGTGGGGTGCTAGCTGGAACTCGAAGGGGATGCCATCTGGAGGGGTCAGAGGGCACTGGGCTGAAGATGCATTGGCCAGCCAGGCAGTCCCTCGTCCTCCCTGTGAGGTCCTGAGAGTGTTATGCACATAGGTTGGGAGGAGGTCAGCTTCCAGCATTGCTCCCTTGATGTCGACCCTGCTCCTGAAACAATCCTTCCTGTCTGAGAGCACCAACCAGGATTGTTCCCAATACTTTAAAAGAAAATTTATAATGAATTTTTTGGCAAACCAAACTTACAAACAAGTCACCAGAAAATTCTCTTTATTATTTTATTTTTATTTTTAAAATGTTTTTTAGATGAGAAGTGGGGAGACAGAGTGACTCCTGCATGTGTCCCGACTGGGATCATGGCAAGCCCTTTACTGTTCTGCCCATCTGGGGCCATTGCTCTGTTGTTTGGCAATTGAACTATTTTAGCACCTGAAGAAAGGCCATGGAGCCATCCTCGGCACCTGAGGCCAGCTTACTCCTGAGGCCAGCTTCCGAGCCATGGCTGCAGGAAAGGAAGATAGAGATAGAGATAGATAGAAATAAAAGGGAGAGGGAGAGGAGGTGGAGAATCAGATGGTCACTTCTGTGTGCCCTGACTGGGAATCAAACCTGGGATGTCCACACGCCAGGCTGATGCTGTACCACTGAGCCAACCAGCCAGAGCCACAAAATTCTTTTTATGAGTGATAACCCCAAACACATCCTCAGCATGTAACTGAAACACTGGACCATGCTCCCTGCTATGGGTAATCTATGATGCCAGGATGTCACACACTGAGTACAACCCTCTGGGCCATCAGCCAACATGACTTTCTGAATGTGCTATAGGAGGTGACCTGCCATCCTTGGAGCCCTCGGATCCCTTGGAGCCAGCACCAACCAAAAAACAAATTGCTGTCATGCTGAACTAGCTGTTGCTGGGTGAAAAATTACCAACCGTTCTGTTATGCTGCTCACCGCTTCTGAGACCCAGTGATTGGGGGAGGGTACTGGAGACCAGCCAGGCTTTGCTCTATGACTTTGGAGCCTTGGCTAGGAGACCTCAAGTCTATCAGCTAGAATACTTGGGGGGCTTCTTCACCCACATGTCTGGAGTCTGGGCTGGAGCTTCCACACAGTGCTAGTTGAGCAGTCTGTCTTCTCACACGGTGGCAGTGAGCAAGGCAGAAGTTCATTACCTTTGACAACACCCCTCTTGGAAGTCCCAAAGCCTCACTCTATCTAATGTGTGAAGCAGTCACAAGGCCTGATACTATTCTGGAGTTTTCACTCACAACACTTCTGACACCAAATGTATGTGGATTTTTCCCCACACCAACCAATTCTGTGACACTAGCTGGATGTCCTACATACAGTTCAATTCAATTCTGATACTATCTAACCAGAGTTAGTGTAGACCCCACAGGTTAAAGGCTCAATCCCAGAAGACTGCCCCCACCTCCTACTTCAAGTACTAAGACTCCTTCCCTGCTAAAAGCTCTCTGAAACCTGTGGTTTAGGGTTCTACAAAGGTTGTATTATGTAGGCATAGCGGTGAGGCTGAATATTCCAATATTCCAACCTTCTAATTATGCCTTGGTCTTTCTGGTGACCAGACCCATCCTCCAGTGATTTAGTGGCTCCAACCACCAGTCATCTCATTAACAGACAAAAGCTTTCATCATTTTGGAGACTCCAAGGGTAATAGAAGCTCTTGTGTCAGGATCCTGGACTAAAACCAACTATTTAACAAAAAATGCTCCTAACACTCCATCACTCAGGAAATTCCAAGGGCTTCACGATCTCTGTGCCAGGAACTGGGGGCAGAGATAAAGAAAATATATACTTATTATATCACAACATCACACACAGGTTCAGATAAGAGGGGCATGAATGTCACCTCTTGGGGGAAGAGGGTCAGGGCCACACTCTAGGACAGCATGGGATGGCTGATGTGATGCAGCCATCTTTGGAAATTACACGCTGCCACCATAACTATTGGTGCTTTCTTCAAAACACATGCAATTTGGACATTCTACCAATTGTATCGGGAAAGTGACTTAAATGTATTTTGCCACTATTTTGTTAAAAATCATGTATTGAAGAATTGGGATGTAAAAAAATTTTTCCATGTAAATATTTTCTAAGACCCAGTAGGAAGTCTATGATAAAAAAGAGACAGACAATAACAAGTGCTGGAGAGGATGAGGAGACACCAGAACCGTTATGCACTGCTGGTGGGAATGTAAATGGTACAGCCACTCTAGAAAATGCTTGGTGGCTCCTAAAAAGTCAAACATAGAGTTACTGCCTGACCAGGCAGTGGCATAGTGGACAGAGCATTGGCCTGGGATGCTGAGGACCCAGGTTCGAAACCCTGAGTTCGCCAGCTTGAGTGTGGGGTAGCCAGCGTGAATGTGAGATCATAGAGATGACCCTCCAGGGTCGCTGGCTTGAGCCCAAAAGTCGCTGGCTTGAAGTCCAAGGTCGCTGGTTTGAGTCCAAGATCTCTGGCTTGAGCAAGGGATTACTTGCTATGCTGGAGCACCCTAGTAAAAGTACATATGAGAAAGCAATCAATGAAAAACTAAAGTGCTGCAATGATGCTTCTCATCTTTCTCCCTTCCTGTCTGTGTGTGTCTCTCCCTCTTTCACAAAAAAAAAAAAAAAAAAAAAAGGAGTTACTATGTAATGCAGCAATTCCACTCCTAAGTATATGCCTGAGAATAAGTTTACACAAAAATATGTACACAAATGTTCATAGTAGCATTATTCATGGCATTCAGAAAGTGGGAATAATCCAGTACCATTAACAACAAATGAATGAACAAAATATGGGACATGCCCAGTGTTACTAAATGAGGACAGCCCGAGCAGGTCTGCCTCAGATGAGCCTGCAATGTGTGAGTTCTTGACTTCATGCAGAAAAGATTTCACAACAGGAGTCCAGGTGACTTTGAGAGCATGTTTACTAAAGCTGGGACAATGCAACAAAGGAAAAACTTAAGGTAGAAGAAGCAATGGGAGGGAGCCTAGGCGGTGCTCTGCTTTGGCTGCCTAGAAATGTTATAAGAAAAAAAAAAGCCAAGGCCAGGCTGCTGTTAGCTTACTGAGAAGTCATAGGAAAAGGGGCCTTGAGGACAGGTTCAGGGGGTTAGTTCAGGACAAACTGCCACTGTTCACTACTCTTCTGGTCGCAAGTCTAATGGGGACCGTTAAAGTTTAGGAGAAAGAAAGTAAAATGTTCATGTCTGGGGAAGGGCATGGGAATGATCTAGGGCAGTGGTTTTCAACCTGTTTACACTTGGGGACTGGTGAAAATAGAATTATTTTGGGGACTACTAAGGCAGAAATAAAAACCATTATTATTATTTTGTGCAATATCTTTTAAAATTTTTATTTAGAAAATTAAATTTAATGGGGTGTAATATATTTTGATTATAATATTATAAAGTAAAAATTTTCTAAAATAACCAGTCAAAAAATTAAAAAAATAGAATATAGCTGAAATACCTAAAGAGCAATATTTAATTCAAGTAATATCTGCTGTTGCTTCTTTGCAAAAATACTTCATAAAACAGGCTGCAGTTTTGTTCCTAAAAGATAAAGGGCTGCATTTACATCCATTAAGTTTTTCTGTTTGATTTTTATTTAGTGACAGGGCTGAAAAATTCTTCTCATACAAGTAGGAAGTAGAAAATATGATTAAAAGTGAAATGGTTACCGAGGGGAGGAGCTTGGGGGAGACAAAAGGTTGCAGGGAGGGGAGTAAAGAGGGACAAAAATATATAACATAATCAACAGTTCAAATGCTATATAAATGTTTACCTGAAACCTAGGTACTCTTATTGATCAATGCCACCCCATTAAATTTAATTTTATAAGTAAAATTATAAAAAAAGAAAGTATGGAAAAATGACATCAGAGTAATGGCAACGTTAGAGATACTCCTGATCTCTCCCCTTGAAATTTCAACAAATTAAACAACTATAACATAGCAAAGGAACCCCAGCTGGGCTGACAGACATGACAGAAAGATTCAGGCACTGAATGGACTAAAGGTGGGACGGGTTGAAAAAAGGGGACAGAGGATATAATGCATTCACGGTGGGCTCTGGGAAGGAGAGAAGCTGGAGAGACTTTTTTTTCCCCTCTGCCTGGAATAGGAAGAGGAAGGAAGCTCAGGTTGTCTGGGAGGAGCAGTGAGATAGAGGGGCAGAAAGGAAGATAAACCAAAGCAGCCAGAGCACAGGGTCATGACCAGTGTTCCTTGGTCTTCCAGCAGCCCACCACACTCAACACAGAGACAGAGAAAACCAATATGAAGCCCTCCCCACCCCAGCTTCCCAGATCCCACCTCAAGGTATTGAGAGTGGCAGAGACAAACCCCACAGTTAGTTCTCCAGGGATACTCTCTCCCCTGAAGAACAGAGGTGCTCCACATCTGGTCCCATGGTCAGTTGAATCACAGGAGGAGCGCCCAGAGGCCTAAAATTATGACTGCTAAAGCTGTAAAGCTGTAAAGCCCTAAAAGTATGTTCCACCCACCAATGGGACAGCTGCTCTGCCTACATCATTGCAAAAGCAAAATCTCAGCAAGGTCATCCCAGGAATTTCCCAGAGCTAAGACTTGTAATAAAGTGACACCTACTGGAAGAAACAGTAATCTCCAAAACTGAAATTATTTTTCCCCTTTTCCTAGTTTTTCTTCTTTTTTTTGCTCTTTTAAATTTTATTTTCTTTAACTTTTTAAAAATTTCATTTAGAAAATCAAACTTAATAGGGTGACATTGATCAATAGGAGCACATAGGTTTCAGGTAAATGTTTCTATAGTATTTAAACTTTTTTATTATTAAATTTTAAAATTTATTAACATGGATTCAAGTGTCCCACTCAACATAACATCCTCAGCCCCCACCAATGACCCCCCATTTCAACCCCTTTGTCTCCCTCCCCCTGTCTCCTTCTTGCCTTTCCCTCTGGGGTTTGCTGTTTTGTTAGCTTTATCTATCTATCTATCTATCTATCTATCTATCTATCTATCTATCTATCTATCTATCTATATCATATATATCACATAGATATATCCTATGGGTCCTAAGACCCCCTTTACCTTCTATGTTCCTGTCACCTTATCCCCTTTCCTCTGACAGCTGTCTCTCCAATCCCTGTGACTCCACCTTTGCCTCTATTAAATTCCTCAGTTTATTTTGTTCATTAGATTCCACATATAAGTGAGAACATATGATATTTGTCTTTCTCTGCCTTGCTTATTTCACTTAGCATAATAATCTCCAGGTCCATACATGCCATTGCAAAAGGTAAGATTACTTATTTTTCATAGCCGTGTAGTATTCCATTGTGTATATGTATCACAGCATTTTATCCACTCATCCACTGATGGACACTTGGGCTGTTTCCAGATCTTGGCTATTATAAACAATACTTCAGTAAATATGGGGGTGCATATCTTTTTTTGAATTAGTGTTTTGGGATTCTTAGCATACATTCCTAAAAGTGGAAGAGCTGGCTCAAAATGTATTTCCATTTTTAATTTTTTGAGGAAACGCCATACTGTTTTCCACAGTGACTGCACAAATCTGCATTTACACCAGTAATGCACACCCCCACCAGCACCTTTGTGTTGTTTTGTTAATGAGCACCATTCTGACAGGTGTGAGGTGGTGGTATCTCATTGTGGTTTTAATTTGCATTTCTCTAATGATTAGTGATGTTAAACATTTTATTATATGTCTATTGGCCATCTGTATGTTCTCTTTGGAGAAATGTCTCTTCAGTTCCTTTGCCCATTTTTAAATAAGATTGTTTACCATCATGGTGTTGAGTTTTAGAAGTTCTTTATAAATTTTGATTATTAATCCCTTATCAGACATGTTGGTCAATATGTTCTCCCATTCTGTGGGTTGTCTTTTTATTTTTTTATTTTATTTATTTATTTATTTTGTATTTTTCTGAAGCTGGAAACGGGGAGAGACAGTCAGACAGACTCCCGCATGCACCTGACCAGGATCCACCCAGCACGCCCATCAGGGGCGACGCTCTGCCCACCAGGGGGCGATGCTCTGCCCCTCCGGGGCGTCGCTCTGCCTTGACCAGAGCCACTCTAGTGCCTGGGGCAGAGGCCAAGGAGTCATCCCCAGTGCCCGGGCCATCTTTGCTCCAATGGAGCCTTGGCTGCGGGAGGGGAAGAGAGAGATCGAGAGGAAGAAGGGGCAGTGGAGAAGCAAATGGGCGCTTCTCCTATGTGCCCTGGCTGGGAATCAAACCCAGGTCCCCCACACGCCAGGCCGACGCTCTACCATTGAGCCAATCAGCCAGGGCGGTTGTCTTTTTATTTTATCAATGATATCTTTTGTTGTGCAAAAGCTTTTGAGCTTGATGTAGTCCCATTTGTTTATTTTTCCCTTCACATCACTTGCCTGTGAAAATATATTGGCAAAAATATTGCTACAAGATATATTGGAGAGTTTACTGCCTATAATTTATTCTAAAATTTTTATGGTTTTGCGACTTACATTTAAGTCTTTCATCCATTTTAAGTTTGTTTATATGAATGGTGTAAATTGGTGGTCTCGTTTCATTTTTCTGCACATACCTGTCCAATTTTCCCAATACCATTTATTAAAGAGACTGTCTTTATTCCATTGTACACTCTTGCCTTCTTTGTCAAATGTCAATTGACCAAAAAGGTGGAAGTTTATTTCTGGGTTTTCTGATCTGTTCCATTGATTTGTATGTCTGTTCTTATGCCAATAACAATGGGCTTCTAGTATAACTTGATATCAGAAAGTGTAATATCTCACACTTTGTTCTTTATTTTCAAGATTGCTGAGGCTATTCAAGTTCTATTTTGGTTCTATATAAATTGTTGGAATATTTGTTCTAGATCTGTGAAGTATAACATTGGTATTTTAATGGGAATTGCATTGAATTTATAGATTGCTTTGGGTAATATAGACATTTTAATGATGTTTATCTTTCCTGTCCATGAACACGGTATATGTTTCCACTTGTTTGAATCTTCCTCAATTTTTTTTCAATGTCTTATAATTTTCTGAGTACAAGTCTTTTATCTTCTTGGTTAACTTTACTCCTAGGTACTTTATTTTATTTTATATTTTTGCAGTAGTGACGGGGATTGTTTCCTTATTTCTCCTTCTGATAGTTTATTGTTGGTGTATAAAAATGCCACTGATTTCTGAATATTAATTTTAGATCCTGCCACCTTGCTGAATTCATTTATCAGGTTTAGTAGTTTTTTGACTGAGACTTTAGGGTTTTCTATGTACAGTATCATGTCATCAACAAATAATCATAGTTTTACTTCTTTTTTTCCAATTTGGATGCCTTTTATTTCTTCTTCTTGTCTGATTGCTATGGCTAGAACTTCCAGAACTATGTTGAATAAGAGTGGTGAAAGGGGGGCATCCCTGTCTTGTTCCTAATCTTAAGGGAATTGCTTTTAATTTTTGTCTATTGAGTATGATGTTGGCTGTCAGTTTGTCATAGATGGCCTTTATTATGTTGAGATATGATTCCTGTATTCCCACTTCGATGAGAGTTTTGACCATAAAGGGGTACTGGATTTTATCAAATGCTTTTTTGCATCTATTGATATAATCATGTGATTTTTATCCTTCCTTTTGTTTATGTGATGAATCATATTGATTGATTTGCGAATATTATATCAGCCTTGCCCCCCGGAATAAATCCTTCTTGATCATGATGTATGATCTTTTTGATGTTGCTGGATCTGGTTTGTTAATATTTTGTTGAGAATTTTAGCATCTGTTTTCATCATGAATATTGGCCAATAGTTTTTTTTCTTTGTAGTGTCTTTTTCTGGTTTTGGAATGAGGGTAATTGCTTGCCTCATAAAAGGAGCTTAGAAGTCTTCCCTCCTCTTGAATTTTAAAAATAGCATCAGAAGAATAGATATTAGTTCTTCTTTGAATATTTGGTAAAATTCACCCATGAGCCATCTGGTCCAGGACTTTTGTTTGCTAGGAGTTTTTTTTGGTAAGTGTTTCAATTTCATTTGTTGTAATCGGTTTGTTTAGGTTTTCTGATTCTTCCAGATTGAGTTTTGGAAGACAGTATGTTTCTAGAAATTTATCTATTTCACCGAGCTTTTCCTACTTTTTTGTGTATAGATCTTCATAGAATCTTACAATCCTTTGTATTTCTGCAGTATCAGATGTTACTTTTTCATTTTCATTTCTAATTTTATTTATTTGAGTCATCTTTTTTTCTTGATGAGTCTGGTTAAGGGTTCATCAATCTTGTTTACCGTTTTAAAGAACCAGCTCTTGGTTTCATTGACCTTTTTTTTTTTTACAGAGACAGAGAGTCAGAAAGAGGGATAGATAGGGACAGACAGACAGGAACAAAGAGAGATGAGAAGCATCAATCATCAGTTTTTTGTTGCAACACCTTAGTTGTTCATAGATTGCTTTCTCATATGTGCATTGACTGTGGGCCTTCAACAGACTGAGTAACCCCTTGTTCAAGCCAGTGACCTTGGGTCCAAGCTGGTAAGCTTTGCTCAAACCAGATGAGCCCACGCTCAAGCTGGAGACCTCAGGGTCTGGAATCTGGGTCCTTCGCATCCCAATCGGATGTTCTATTCACTGTGCCACCACCTGGTCAGGTGGTTTGGTTGACTTTTTATATTGTTTTTTTAGTCTCTATGTCATTTTTTTCTGCTTTGATCTTTTTAATTTTGTTTCTTCTACTTCCTCTGGGTTTTATTTTTTTATTTTTCAGTTCTTTTAGGTGCAGGGTTAAGTTGTTTTTTGGGTTTTTTTTTTGCTTCTTTTTAAAAATTATGTATTTATTTATTCATTTTAGAGAGGAGAGAGAGAGAGAGAAAGGGGGAGAAGCAGGAAGCATCAACTCTCATATGTGCCTTGACCAGAAAACTGTAAGTTTTTGAACTGACGACCTCAGCATTCCAGGTTGACATTTTATCTACCAAGCCACTACAGATCAGGCATTTTTTTGCTTCTTAAAGTATGTTTGTAATACTATGAACTTCCCTCTCAGGACTGATTTTGCTGTGTTCCATAGATTTTGGTTTGTTATATGTTCATTTTCATTTGTTTCAAGGAAATTTTTTATTTCTTCCTTGATCTCATTGTTAACCCATTTGTTATTTAATAACATGCTATTTAACCTCCAAGTGTTTGAATGTTTTTCATTTTTTTGATTGTAGTTGATTTCTAGTTTCATGTCATTGTGATCAGAGAAGATACTTGATATGATTTCAATCTTGTTATATGTTCATTTTCATTTGTTTCAAGGAAATTTTTTATTTCTTCCTTGATCTCATTGTTAACCCATTTGTTATTTAATAACATGCTATTTAACCTCCAAGTGTTTGAATGTTTTTCATTTTTTTAAAAAAAAATTTTTTTTTTTTTCTTCTTCTGAAGCTGGAAACGGGGAGATACAGTCAGACAGACTCCCGCATGCGCCCGACTGGGATCCACCCGGCACGCCCACCAGGGGCGACGCTCTGCCCACCAGGGGGCGATGCTCTGCCCCTCCGGGGCGTCGCTCTGCGGTGACCAGAGCCACTCTAGCGCCTGGGGCAGAGGCCAAGGAGCCACCCCAGCACCCGGGCCATCTTTGCTCCAACGGAGCCTTGGCTGCGGGAGGGGAAGAGAGAGACAGAGAGGAAGGAGGGGGTGGGGGGTGGAGAAGCAAATGGGCGCTTCTCCTGTGTGCCCTGGCCGGGAATCGAACCCGGGTCCCCCGCACACCAGGCCGACGCTCTACCGCTGAGCCAACCAGCCAGGGCTCATTTTTTGATTGTAGTTGATTTCTAGTTTCATGTCATTGTGATCAGAGAAGATACTTGATATGATTTCAATCTTGTTTTCTGTCCTAAATGTGTTTTGTGGTCTATCCTAGAGAATGTACCATGAGCACTTGAAAAGAATGTATATTCTGCTGCTTTGGGGTGAAAAGTTCTGAGGATATCAATTAAATCTAGTTGGTCTAGTCTACTGTGTCATTTAAGGCTGCCTTTTCTTTGTTAATATTCTGTCTGAAGGAACTATCTATTGATGTTAGTGGGGTATTAAAATCTCTTATTATTATAGTATTGCTGTTGATCTCACCCTTTATGTCCATCAAAACCTGCTTTATATATTTAGGTGCTTCTATATTAGGTGCATAAATATTTACAATGGTTATATTCTCCTGTTGGATTTCTCCCTTTATCATTATGTTGTGACCTTCTTTATTCTTTTGTAGCCTTTGTTTTAAAGGCTATTTTGTCAGATATAAGTATTACTACCTCAACTTTGTTTTTCATTTTCATTTGCATGAAATACTTTTTTCCATCCCTTCACTTTCAGTCCATGGGTGTCTTTTTTTATTTTTGACATGAGTCTCTTGTAGACACCATGTGTATAGGTCCTGTTTCCTTATCCATGCAGTTACCTATGTCTTTTGATTGGAGCATTTAATCTATTTACATATAAGACTATTATTGATATGTACTTATTTATTGCCATTTTATTCTTAAGATTTACAATCCTTTTTCTCTCAATTTTTTTTTTTTTTTTTTTTTTTACAGCAGGCCCCTTATCATTTCTTATAGTACTGGTTTTGTTGTAATGAATTCCTTGAGTCATTTTTTGTACTTCAATTATTTCTCCTTTAATTTTAAATGATAGCCTTGCTGGATAAAGTAGTCTTGGTTGTAGATTCTTGTTTTGCATCACTTTGAATATTTCTTGCCAATCCCTCTGGTCTCAAGTGTTTCTGTTGAGAAGTTGAATGTTATCCTTATGGGGGTTCTTCTGTAGGTAGTTAACTGCTTTTCTCTTGCAGCTTTTAGTATTCTTTATTTGTGTATAAACTTTGGCAGTTTAGTTATAATGTGTCTTGGGGTAGGCCTTCTTGGGTTCCAATTTAATGGGACTCTGTGCTTCTTGAACTTGTGTGACTTTTTCCTTCATCAGTTTAGGGAAATTTTTAGGTATAATTTTTTTTTTTTTTTCATTTCTTTTTTTTTTTTTTATTTTATAATTTTATTTTTTTAATGGGGTGACATCAATAAATCAGGATACATATATTCAAAGATAACAAGTCCAGGTTATCTTGTCGTTCAATTATGTTGCATACCCACCACCCAAAGTCAGATTGTCCTCTGTCACCTTCTATCTTGTTTCCTTTGTGCCCCTCCCACCCCCTATCCCTCTCCCATTCCCCCTCCCCCCCGTAACCACCACACTCTTATCAATGTCTCTTAGTTTCACTATTATGTCCCACCTACGTATGGAATAATACAGTTCCTGTTTTTTTCTGATTTACTTATTTCGCTTCGTATCATGTTATCAAGATCCCACCATTTTGCTGTAAATGTTCCGATGTCATCATTTCTTATGGCTGAGTAGTATTCCATAGTGTATATGTGCCACATCTTCTTTATCCAGTCATCTATTGATGGGCTTTTTGGTTGTTTCCATGTCCTGGCCACTGTGAACAATGCTGCAATAAACATGGGGCTGCATGTGTCTTTACGTATCAATGTTTCTGAGTTTTGGGGATATATACCCAGTAGAGGGATTGCTGGGTCATAAGGTAGTTCTATTTTCAGTTTTTTGAGGAACCACCATACTTTCTTCCATAATGGTTGTACTACTTTACATTCCCACCAACAGTGTATGAGGGTTCCTTTTTCTCCACAGCCTCTCCAACATTTGCTATTACCTGACTTGCTAATAACAGCTAATCGAACAGGTGTGAGGTGGTATCTCATTGCCGTTTTGATTTGCATTTCTCTAATAGCTAAAGAAGATGAGCATCTTTTCATATATCTGTTGGCCATTTGTATTTCTTCCTGGGAGAAGTGTCTATTCATATCCTCTTCCCATTTTTTTATTGGATTGTTTGTTTGTTTGTTGTTGAGTTTTATGAGTTCTTTGTATATTTTGGATATTAGGCCCTTATCTGAGCTGTTGTTTGAAAAAATCATTTCCCATTTAGTTGGCTTTCTGTTTATTTTGTTATCAGTTTCCCTTGCTGAGCAAAAACTTCTTAGTCTGATGTAGTCCCATTCATTAATTTTTGCCTTCACTTCTCTTGCCATTGGAGTCAAATTCATAAAATGCTCTTTAAAACCCAGGTCCATGAGTTGAGTACCTATGTCTTCTTCTATGTACTTAATTGTTTCAGGTCTTATGTTTAGATCTTTGATCCATTTTGAGTTAATTTTTGTACAGGGGGAGAGACTGTAGTCCAGTTTCATTCTTTTGCATGTGGCTTTCCAGTTTTCCCAGCACCATTTATTGAAGAGGCTTTCTTTTCTCCATTGTGTGTTGTTGGCCCCTTTATCAAAAATTATTTGACTATATATATGTGGTTTTACTTCTGGACTTTCTATTCTGTTCCATTGGTCTGAGTGTCTATTTTTCTGCCAATACCATGCTGTTTTGATTGTCGTGGCCCTATAATAGAGTTTGAAGTCAGGTATTGTTATGCCCCCAGCTTCATTCTTTTTCTTTAGGATTGCTTTGGCTATTCGGGGTTTTTTATAGTTCCATATAAATCTGATGATTTTTTGCTCTATTTCTTTAAAAAATGTCATTGGAATTTTGATGGGAATTGCATTAAATTTGTATATTGCTTTGGGTAATATAGCCATCTTGATTATATTTATTCTTCCTAGCCAAGAACAAGGTATATTCTTCCATCTCATTATATCTTTTTCAATTTCCCTTAACAATGGTATATAGTTTTCATTATATAAGTCCTTTACATTCTTTGTTATGTTTATTCCTAAGTATTTTATTTTTTTTGTTGCAATCGTGAAGGGGATTATTCTTTTGAGTTCCTTCTCAGTTGTTTCATTGTTGGCATATAGAAAGGCTATTGACTTCTGTATGTTAATTTTGTATCCTGCGACCTTACTGTATTGGCTTATTGTTTCTAGTAGTCTTTTTGTGGATTCTTTGGGGTTTTCGATGTATAGGATCATATCATCTGCAAAAAGTGATACCTTTACTTCTTCTTTTCCGATATGGATGCCTTTTATTTCTTTGTCTTGTCTGATTGCTCTGGCTAGAACCTCTAGTACCACATTAAATAAGAGTGGAGAGAGTGGACAACCCTGTCTTGTTCCTGATTTAAGGGGGAAAGCCTTCAGTTTAGTGCCATTTAATATGATGTTAGCTGATGGTTTATCATATATGGCCTTTATCATGTTGAGATATTTTCCTTCTATACCCATTTTGTTGAGAGTCTTAAACATAAAATTGTGTTGTATTTTATCGAAAGCCTTTTCTGCGTCTATTGATAAGATCATGTGGTTTTTGTTCTTTGTTTTGTTGATATGGTGTATTACATTAACCGTTTTACGTATGTTGAACCATCCTTGAGATTCTGGGATGAATCCTACTTGATCATGATGTATTATTTTTTTAATATGTTGTTGTATTCGATTTGCTAGTATTTTGTTTAGTATTTTAGCATCTGTATTCATTAGAGATATTGGTCTGTAGTTTTCTTTTTTTGTGCCATCCTTGCCTGGTTTTGGTATGAGGGTTATGTTGGCCTCATAAAATGTGTTTGGAAGTATTGCTTCTTCTTCAATTTTTTGGAAGACTTTGAGTAGAATAGGAACCAAGTCTTCTTTGAATGTTTGATAAAATTCGCTGGTATAGCCGTCAGGGCCTGGACTTTTATTTTTGGGTAGGTTTTTAATGGTTTTTTCTATTTCTTCTCTACTGATAGGTCTGTTTAGGCTTTCTGCTTCTTCTTGACTCAGTCTAGGAAGGTTGTATTTTTCTAGAAATTTATCCATTTCTTCTAGGTTGTTGAATTTAGTGGCATAAAGTTTTTCATAGTATTCTACAATAATTCTTTGTATATCTACGGTGTCCGTGGTGATTTCTCCTCTTTCATTTTGGATTTTGTTTATATGAGTTCTTTCTCTTTTTTCCTTGGTAAGTCTTGCCAAGGGTTTGTCAATTTTGTTGATCTTTTCAAAGAACCAGCTCCTTGTTCTATTAATTTTTTCTATAGTTTTTCTGTTCTCTAATTCATTTATTTCTGCTCTGATTTTTATTATCTCCTTTCTTTGGCTGGTTTTGGGTTGTCTTTGTTCTTCTTTTTCTAGTTCCTTAAGGTGGGAAGTTAAGTGGTTCACTTGGGCTCTCTCTTGTTTGTTCATATATGCCTGAAGCGATATGAACTTCCCTCTTATCACTGCTTTTGCTGCATCCCATAGATTCTGATATGTCGTATTGTCATTTTCATTAGTCTGTATATATCTTTTGATCTCTGCACTTATTTCTTCTTTGACCCATTCATTTTTTAAAAGTATGTTGTTTAGTTTCCACATTTTTGTGGGATTTTTTTCCTCTTTTTTGCAGTTGAATTCTAGTTTCAAGGCTTTATGATCAGAAAATATGCTTGGTACAACTTCAATTTTTCTGAATTTGCTGATATTGTTTTTGTGGCCCAACATATGGTCAATTCTTGAGAATGATCCATGTACACTGGAGAAAAATGTATACTCAGTCACTTTGGGATGAAATGTCCTGTAGACGTCTATCATATCCAGGTGCTCTAGTGTTTTGTTTAAGGCCACTATGTCTTTGTTGATTCTCTGTTTGGATGACCGATCTAGAGCCGTCAGCGGTGTATTGAGGTCTCCAAGTATGATTGTATTTTTGTCAGTTTTTGTTTTAAGATCAATAAGTAGCTGTCTTATATATTTTGGTGCTCCTTGGTTTGGTGCATATATATTAAGAATTGTTATGTCTTCTTGATTCAGTGTCCCCTTAGCCATTATGAAATGGCCATTTTTGTCTCTAAGTACTTTTCCTGTCTTGTAGTCAGCATTATCCGATATGAGTATTGCTACACCTGCTTTTTTTTGGATGTTATTTGCTTGGAGTATTGTTTTCCAGCCTTTCACTTTGAATTTGTTTTTATCCTTGTTACTTAGATGAGTTTCCTGTAGGCAGCATACAGTTGGATTTTCTTTTTTAATCCATTCTGCTACTCTGTGCCTTTTTATTGGTGAGTTTAATCCATTTACATTTAGTGTAATTATTGATACTTGTGAGTTCCCTATTGCCATTTTATATCTTGCTTTCTGTTAGTTTTGTGTCTTGTTTGATCCTTCTCTTTCGTTTTTCTATCTTTTGTTTTTATTTGGTTGTATTCCATACATCTTTCCTCTGTTGCTATCTTTTTTATCTCATGTGCTTCTGTGGTGGTTTTTTCAATGGTGGTTACCTTTGAGTAATGAAAAGGGTCCCTACCCTGTTCATTGTAGCGAACTATTTTGTGAGTACTTTTGCACTCCATCGTCCTTTGCTACTGTTAATCTCCGTCTTCTCCCCCTCTTTCTTTTTGTTGTTGTCACAGTTTAAATTTGGTTTTATTGTGTTCTTCTTGGAGCTTTTACTTGTGGCTCTGTTTTTTTTTGTTCTTTGTATCTGATTGGAGAACCCCCTTTAGTAATTCCTGGAGTGGGGGTTTTCTGATGATAAATTCCCTCATCTTTTCTGTATCTGTGAATGTTTTTATTTCTCCTTCGTATTTGAAGGATAGCTTTGATGGGTATAGTATTCGTGGCTGAAAGTTCCTCTCTTTCAGGACTTTAAATATTGGGGTCCACTCTCTTCTAGCTTGTAGAGTTTCTGCTGAGAAATCTGATGATAATCTAATGGGCCTTCCTTTATATGTTGTATTCTTCTTTTCCCTGGCTGCCTTGAGAATTTTTTCTTTGCTGTTGGTTTGTGTCAATTTCATTATGATATGTCTTGGAGTAGGTTTGTTGGGGTTAAGAAAACTTGGAGTTCTGTTTGCTTCTTGAACTTGAGGCTTTAGTTCTTTCCACAGGCTTGGGAAGTTCTCATCAATTATTTGTTTAAGTATGTTCTCCATTCCATTTTCTCTCTCTTCTCCCTCTGATATACCTATTATTCTTATGTTATTCTTTTTGATGGAGTCAGATAATTCTTGTAGGGCTATCTCATTTTTTTTAATTTTTGAGTCTCTTTCTTCTTCTCTCTGTTGTGCCTCAAGTTGCTTGTCTTCTATTTCACTAATCCTCTCTTCTATCTGACCTGTTCTATTAGCTAAGCTTGTTACTTCATTTTTCAGCTCGTTAATTGAGTTTTTCATCTCTGTTTGATTTTTTTTTATAGTTTCAATTTCCTTGGACATATATTCTTTGTGTTCATGGAGTTGTTTTCTGAGCTCCCTATATTGCCTTTCTGTGTTTTCTTGTATATCTCGGAGGATTTTTAGGATTTCTATCTTGAATTCTCTGTCATTTAGCTCCAAGGTTTCCAATATATTAAATTTTTTCTCCATAGATTTTTCCTCATCTAGCTGTGTTACCTCTCTTTCTTTTGTATCCATGATATTTGATTTTCTCTTCCTTAATGGCATCTGAGGGTGGTTTTGTTGATAGTATTAATGAGATTTAATAAAGAATAAAAAGTTAAAAAAAAATAAAAAAAATAACAAATCGAAAAGAGTTGTTTTTTTTAAAAAAAATTAATAATGAAATAAAGAAAAATAAAATAAAATAAAAATTTTTTAAAAAAGGAAATTATTCCCCCCTCTTTTTTTCCTCTCCTCTCCTCTCCCCTCTTTCTTGAGAAAATCTTGTGGTGGACTGTGAGTTATAACAAACAATGCCTGTGATGGAGGGCCTGAATTGGGGAAAAGTAATAAAGGGGCAAAAAAGAGAGAAAGAAAAAAAAAAAAAAAGAAAAGGAAAAAAAAAAAAAAGAAAAAAAAAAAAAAGAGCGTATGGACCACAAAAAGCAAATAAGGAAAAAATTTGGGTCAAGAATAAAATGATTTGCTTTTAGGTGTTGGTTTTCTAAGAGTTATGATGAGAGGAATAAGAGGAAAATGGAAAAATGGGGGGACAAATTAAAAACTTACTATTGTATTTAGTGGAACAAGAACTAGATAATATGGAGAGCCAGGGATGGGAGCACTGCTAGTGAGTTAAAAAGGTGAAGTAAAAACCCCCCAAAATGCCACAAACATAGGTTTGAGTCCCAGATAAGATCATTTGTTTGTTATTGAGGTTTGAATGAGAGGAGATGTAAAGGAGAAAGGAAGAAACTAATATAGAGGGAGAAAAGAAAGAGAGAGAGAGAAAAAAAGAGGGAACCACTAAAAGAAGAAAAAAGAAAGGAGAGAGAGAGAGAGAGTTAAGGGTTTTGGAGTGCAACCCTCATAGAGAGAAAGGAAGAGAAGAGAAATTATAATGGGAGATGTAACACTTATGGGTAGTGTAGTTCAGGGAGAGGAGAGAGTAAGACCGGTAGAGAGTTAATCGGCCAAATTGGAGGAGGAAAAAAAGTCTCAAGAATGAAGATAATAGAAACAAACGAACAAATATAATAAAATGGGATAGGTTATAAAGTCTGCAGATTATTCTTGATTTTGAGAGGTTATCTTCTTGCTTTTTCTTTTCTCTCTCTCTTCCTGGTCGGTGACTCTGTACCCCGGG
Organism: Saccopteryx bilineata; assembly: GCF_036850765.1. Taxonomy (NCBI): domain Eukaryota; kingdom Metazoa; phylum Chordata; class Mammalia; order Chiroptera; family Emballonuridae; genus Saccopteryx; species Saccopteryx bilineata. The sequence goes on from NC_089495.1 coordinate 163,512,820, forward strand.
TTCTGCCCCTTTGGCACGCTGAGGTAGAGGTTTGCAGTTGATAAGTCTCTATGGCAATGTCATGTATTGTGCTTTATTCTCGTTGGGAGTCGAGGCTCATTAGCATTTATAGGCTCCGACAGTGAGAGAGTCCGTGTTCCTGGAGCCTTTCTCCTAGTCTTTCCTTCCTCAATTAGTAGCCTGATAGTCCAGGTATGGGGTTGCTGCTGCCTCTGCCTGGATAGTAAGAGGCTCAAATTGCTGGCAACTCCCCACTCTATTTCCACTCAGCACAGGGCTCTGGGTAAGGCTCAGTCAGTCAGAGCTGCTAGCATAATCAGGCGGGCTTTCCGCCCACTCGAAGACCTCTGGCTCTGCCACTCTATCCGGTAACACAAGCGGGCGCCCACTTCCGGGGCGCTTGGAGGAAACTCTCACTCACTGTCTGCAACCAGGATATCCGGCCAGCAGTCTCACGCTCTGAGTGAAACCCCCAACCGCAGGGAAAAGTTGCAGCGTTGGAATTGAGTCTCGCTCCGTCCCCGTGTGCGGCTTTTGCAAGGCGCTGGGGCGGCCCGAGATTCCGCTTTGGCCCACACAAAGGCCCCTGACTCTGCCCCTCTGTGCGATAACACGGGCGCGCACTGCCGAGGCACTCGGAGGAATCGCTCACTCCTTATCTGCGCGCGCAAACCAGGATATGAGGCCGGCCGCGTTTCGCTCTGAGTGAAACAGCCTCCAGCACGGAAAATCTCCACCGTTGGGATTAGTTCTCACTCCCTCCCGTTCGTGGCTTTCCCAGGGCGCTGGGGCTGCCCAGAGACTCTGCCCTCAGCCCACAGAAAGGCCTCTGACCCTGCCTCTCCGTGGGGCAACACGGGTACCCACTTCCGCGGCTTAGGAAGAAATCTCTCTTCCACTAACTGCGCACCGACCAGGAGACCGGGTAAAATGGCCGCTCCGCTTGTCTTTCTTTGTTTGGGTTTGGCGCGAGTGTTAGCTTGTATTGCCCGGGTTGCCACAGGATCAGATTTTCCTCGGCTTGGATCTCTGAGCCACAGCCTGGTTCGGCCGTTTTTGCTGCGGCGGCCTGGATCTATTCACCCCCTTTGCCCGCCTCAGTTTCTATATTCACAGTTACCAGAAAAAGCCGCCCTGTTTAGGTTAGTGAGGAAGGCGGAGCATTTCTTACTCCCTATTTCCTTCGGGGTTTGGTTATATATTTAGCCAATTTTTCACTCAATCATACCTTTGGGTGTATTGCGAAGAATCTGGAAGCTCCAAGTATAGGTTTTTCTGTTTCTGGTTGAAGATCTTGTTGAGTTTTGGGGGAGATTTATCGGTATCGCTTCCTACTCCGCCATTACTCTGACGTCATCTAGGTATAATTTTTTAATCAGGTTCTCTATTCCTTGTTTGTTTTCTTCTCCTTCAGGAATCCCTATAATGTGGATGTTATTTCTCTTCATGTTGTCACAGAGGTCTCTTAGAGTTTCCTTAGTCTTTTTGAACTTATTTTCTTTTTGCTGCTCTGCTTCTGTGCTTTCATTTATCTTGTCATCTAAATTGCTGATTCGATCCTCTGCTTCATCCAGCCTGCTTTTGATTCCTTCTAGTGCAGTCTTCATTTCTGATATTGTATTTGTCATTTCTGATTGGTTCTTTTTTATGATTTCAATGTCCTTTGCAATGCTTGCTATCTCTCTTTTTAGGTACTCATTATGATCATCCCTTGTTGCTTTAAGATCCTTAAACATCCTAAAATTATTATTTTAAACTCTGTATCTGGTAGTTTGGTTACTTCCATTTTATTTAGTTCTCTTTCTGGGGATTTCTTTTGTTGATTCATTTGGGTCATATTTCTTTGCCCATTTTGTCTGTGATTAGGTAGTCCTGTCTGATTTTAAAATTTGTTGTGGTATCTTTATAAGAAAGATAGGCTTAGTGGTATTGACCTCCAGGCCTCCTGTTTTTCTTGGTCTAGGAATGCTTCTTGAGGGTAATATTTTTTCTCCTGTTGTATGTGAGTATTGAATCAGTTGATCCTTTCATGTTTGTGGTTATCGCTTAAAACTGGCTGGCTCTAAGAGTCAACCTTGATCATGTGTATTAGACACTGTGCATTGTCTGTCTTGTTGGGTGTATTTATTCTCCACAGTGTCTAATGCCTCCTGGAATCCTCTTTTGTGCATGCTGCTTGTGTAGTTATCTGAGTTTAGGATTGGTACTGTCTGTCATCCACTACTGGTTGTGTTATTTCTAGGTCTTCCTGGGTTGGCATCAGCCATTGTTTATAATGTGCCATGGGCTACCTGTCTGAAGCTACTTCCCTGTTCGCGTCTGCATTTTTTTTTTTGCCTTGGTAATATGGGAGGGGCCAACCTGTGCATAAGGGTTAGCTTCCTCCTGCTTAGAGATGACAGCAGCTGCATAAAAGCCCCAAGCTTTGTAAGATTTGCCTTCACCTCCTCTTGCAGCTTCATAGTGTTACCACAGAGTCTTCTATAGAAAGAATGTAGTTCGGGCTCAGACTGGCCTCACTCAACCAACCTTTCTACAGGTTGCAACCTTGGTGTGTTAGGGCAGTTGAGGTTGGGAATATAATGTTAGTGGGACCCCCTACTTCAGGGGTCTTTTGGTCGGAGTCCATTATGGAGAATGTGGCCCCTACTCCAGAGCCTAATCCCTTAGCCATTGCTGAATACTAAAATTATATTTCTCTCAAGCAAGGTGAGCAGTACGATTAGATTGAGTGGTGCCAACAGTCCCCTCTGCAGAAGTTTTTACAGCTGGTGAGACTTTGGTCTCAGGGAGACAGACTGAGAGAGTCTTCTTTTGTGGCTGACTGTGCCCCTTCAGAAAGTGGCTAAGCCCCTCAACCAGACCCAACAATAGGGTCACAGGACCTACACTTTATTTATTTATTTTTATTTTTTTAAATTAAGACATTTATTTATTTATTTATTTATTTACAGAGACAGGGAGAGAGTCTGAGAGAGAGATAGACAGGGACAGACAGACAGAAACGGAGAGATGAGAAACATCAATCATTAGTTTTTTGTTGCGTGTTGAGACACCTTAGTTGTTCATTGATTGCCCTCCCATATGTGCGTTGACTGTGGGCCTTCAGCAGACTGAGTAACCCCTTGCTCAAGCTAGCGACCTTGGGTCCAAGCTGGTGAGCTTTTGCTCAAACCAGATGAACCTGTGCTCAAGCTGGTGACCTCGAGGTCTCGAACCTTAGTCCTCTGCATCCCAGTTCAACGCTCTATCCACTGTGCCACCACCTGGTCAGGCAGGACCTACACTTAAAATGTTCATTCTCTAAGTCTTTCTTCCTTCCACCTGTGGAATATAGCCCAGTGGGGCAGGATATCCAGCATCTAGGCCAGCTGATTGTGGAGCTCCATCCTATCCAATGCACATGAGTTGCTGTGCTGGTACTTGCCAGAGAAAGTGGAACTCATCTCAGTTGGGCCCAGTGTCTGATGAGCCCTCCCTTAGGACATGCTGCCAGCAAGGGTTGTTAGGTCCTGAACTGATGTTCTCCATAGCTGTCCACTGGATGTACAAGCCCTGGGCCTCCCTGAAGAAAACACGATGCAGACCAATGGGAGACACTGCTTATGGCTAGCCCTCAGCAACCTTCTTGGAGCTACAAGCAATCCAGAGTTTGTGGCTGCCTCTGCTGGGCCCAAGTGCACATGGAAATACCAAGCTGCACATCTAGGCTGGCTTTTTTTCACACTGGGCCTAGGAGAAGTTCCACTTAAAAGACCAAGGTTCCCTAAGTCCCACCTCCTGCAGCCTCTGTCAACTGGCTACTTGTTGGGCTTGGCCAATGAAAAAACCTCTGGTAGAGTCAAGAGCCTGGGGCAATTCAGAGATTAAGAAGGGTGGTGGGTGTGGTTCCCACCTCAGCCCCAGGTGTCAGTCTGTCCAGACTTTTATCACAGATCTCAGTAGGTTGTAGCCCCATGTGTCTGGCTGGTGTGGCCTCTGAGACCCAGAGGTGTGGTCTACCCATAGTCTATACCAGGGGTCGGGAACCTATGGCTCATGAGCCAGATGTGGCTCTTTTGATGGCTGCCTCTGGCTCGCAGACAAATCTTTAATAAAAAAAATAATAACATTAAAAATGTAAAACATTCTCATGTATCACCAGCCATTCACTTCCGACCACTCATGTTCATGGTTGCGGGTGGCTGGCGCCGATCACAGCTGTCTTCCGGGACAACACCTAATTTTTATTGGATAATACATAACGTACAGGGGTTGTTATATGGCTCTCATGGAATTACATTTTAAAATATGTGGCATTCATGGCTCTCTCAGCCAAAAAGTTTCCTGACCCCTGGTCTAGACAGTTTCTACTGAATCTCTAATGAGGCAGAGGCATCAGTTATAGAATTGGGAGTGTGACGGGGAAAGTTTCAACTTCACGCAGTGGGGTTTTTCTGGTGATAAATTCTCTTAACTTTATATGTCTGGAAAACTGAGTCACTGACAGGCCCCTGCTACCTGGTCGTCTTCTCAGAAGGCCTGATCTCCATGGGTGGGGCAAGAGAGACTCCCAAGGGTGGGGTTGTTGCTCTTCCCCAGGCTGATGTCACTTAGAGGGACTGCTCCACTCAGAAAGATGGCAACTGCTGTATTGGAGAATGACTCAGCACAGGGGTTCCCGTGGCTGTCCCCCAGTGTCTTTCCCTGGGCTACTGTGGGTCAAATAAGTTTGCAAATATAATGTATATGTTTGCTTGCTTATAATTTGCATTGGGTGTGGGGGACAGGCTGTAAGCAGGCAAGATCCTTATAGCCTAAGGCTTAGTTTTAAGACTAAGCCTTTCCTACTCTTTTAATTCTAAAATCTTCTCAACACTAAGCTTTTCCTCACTCCCTTGACTGTTGCATGATGTGAGGTGGTGCACTCTGATGAGGAATCCCATTTATGCCTCAGATAAGTGAGTGTGTATCAGAGACTTCCTTATTTGTATATTAGCTTGAGGTTTTGATTTCTACACTATAAATGGGGCAGACCAAGAGCGCTCTCTCTCTCTCTCTCTCTCTCTCAGTTTCTGAAATTAACATTGCAACAGAGAGGCAGCCAAGATAGCAGAGTGCTGAAGGAGAAGCCAGTTTGTGCAGAGTTAGTGCAAAGAGAAGGAGATGGGGAACAGAGGTGAATAAGGCTGGTAAGGTAGAATCTTTGATTCTAGGAAACTCAGATAAGTCAGTGGCTTTGGGAGCCCTGAATGGAAAGGGAAATGTTTTCCCATTGTATGTATTTTCTTGCTCAGCAGGTGCGAGCTAGGATTAAAGCTAATGGCCCCCCGTTCTTGGCTCCGTTGTTTCATTATCGTCTGCCCAAATTCAATGAGAACCTGCATGTGAATGGCCATGATGGCCGCCATGGCCATACAGCCACCAACTTCACACTCTTCTCATGCAACTCTAGTCCTCTCAGCCCTCCCTCCACTGCAACCACAGGTGAGTGGCTGTGAATGAGATTTTCTGTGAGAGCCCTTTAAGATGAAGCCTGAATCTCTGATAACTCCCCTCTGTTTCTCAGACAGAAACCTCAGCTCTTTTCACTGTAAAATGCTGGTTTTTTGTTTTTTTTTGTTTTTTTGTTTTTTTTTTTTTTCATCTTTTCTGAAGCTGGAAACAGGGAGAGACAGTCAGACAGACTCCCGCATGCGCCCGACCGGGATCCACCCGGCACGCCCACCAGGGGGCGACGCTCTGCCCACCAGGGGGCGATGCTCTGCCCATCCTGGGCGTCGCCATGTTGCGACCCTCCTGGGTGTCGCCATATTGCGACCAGAGCCACTCTAGCGCCTGGGGCAGAGGCCACAGAGCCATCCCCAGTGCCCGGGCCATCTTTTGCTCCAATGGAGCCTTGGCTGCGGGAGGGGAAGAGAGAGACAGAGAGGAAGGCACGGTGGAGGGGTGGAGAAGCAAATGGGTGCTTCTCCTATGTGCCCTGGCCGGGAATCGAACCCGGGTCCTCCGCACGCTAGGCCGACGCTCTACCGCTGAGCCAACCGGCCCGGGCCAAATGCTGGGTTTTTTACAAAAAAAAAAACCTTCTAGACTCTGGGTATCTAGGCTGGGGCACCTGGCCTCAGACTGAGCACCCTCCCCTCTCAGGGTTACTCTCCCAATAGTCCCTTCAGACCTTTCATCACTGCTTACTTCTGGAAGTGAGCAGCCCTTTCCACATCTCCGCCCTTTCTACCAGTCTCACTGTAACTACTTCTGTGATCCTTGGTTATAGACTCCTCTTCTTTTAGTCCAAAGTTGGTTTTTAAAGATGATTGTTCTTAAGTTAAATTGTAATCTGATTTCATCCTGGGAGGTATCAGTTGCAATGTTCACTTACTCTGTCACCATCTTGGAATCTATTTCTTCTTTTTTTTAAGCTATGTATTTTTGTTTTTTTATGGGTGGTTACCATTAGGTTATTAAAAGAAAAATGTTCACATATAACAAGTCCTGTATCATATGAGTGCTTTTGCATTCCATCCTCCTTTGCTACTGCAGGTCTTTATCCTCTCCCCTTTTATGTTATTGTTGTCACAGATTATCCTTGTTTTTGTTGTACTCTTGTTGGAGCTTTTACTTATAGTTTTGTTTTATTTTCTTTGTATTATGTTGAATAATCCCCTTGAATATTTCCTGCAGTGGGGGTTTCTGGTGATAAATTCCCTCAACTTCTATATGTCTGGAAAAGTTTTAATTTCTTCTTAATATTTGAAGGATAATTTTGATGAATATGGTATTCTTGTTGGAAAATTCTCTCTTTCAGTATTTTAAATGTCTGGGTCCACTGTCCTCTTGGTGTAGAGTTTCTGCTGAGAAGCTTGATGATAACTTAATGGGCTTTCCTTTATAGGTTATGTTCTGCTTTTCATTAGCTGCCTTGAGGATTCTTTTTTTGTCATTGATTTTTGACACTTTAATTACAATGTACCTTGGAGTAGGTCTGTTTGGGTTGAGGTAACTTGGTGTTCTCTTTGCTTCTTGGATTTGAGGCTCTAAGTCTGTCCATAGGCTTGGGGAATTCTCATCAATTACTTGTTTGAATAAATTCTTCATTTCCTTCTCCCTTTCTTCTGATATACCCATTTTTCTTATATTTCTCTTTCTGATGGAGTCAGACAATTGTTGAGGTTTCTCATTTTTTAAAAAGTTTGTGAATCTCTCTCTTCTTCTCTCTGTAGCATTTGTAGTTGCCCATCTCTGATATAACTGATTGTTTCTCCTATCTGGCCTGTTTTATTAGCTAAACTTGCTACCTCAGTTCTTTATTTATTTATTAAGTTCTTCATCTTTGTTTTAAAAATTTAATTTCCTTGGAGAAGTATTCATTTTGTTTTCTGAACCATTAAGTTGCCTATTCGTGTTTTCTCACATCTCACTGAGTATTTTCAGAACTTCAATTTTGAATTCTCTATCATTTAACTTTAAGGTTTTCATTTGATTGAGATTTTTAAATTTTTTCTCTGAACTAGATCTGTCTTGTGTAGCCATGGTATTGGATTTATTCTTCATTGATGGCGTTTGAGAGTGGTATTGTTAAGAACCCTAAAAAAAAACAAGTAAGAAATAAAAAATTAAAATAAAAATACAATAAAAAATAGAAAAATTAAAAAATTATGACAAGCATAGAAAACAAAGATCAAAAAAATAAACTAAAAAACAAATTACCCACAAAAAATAAGAATAAAAATTAAAGGAAATAAAATTCAAAAGAGAAAAGGGGAAAAAACAATAAGAAGTAAAAAAAGAAAAAAGGAAAAAAAGAAAAATAAAATTTGGTTTTGGAGGGTTTTTTTAGTAATTTTTACTGTATCACATGTTTTAGCTTTATGAATTTCCTGAGCTTTTCTCTGCTGAGTTGTTGCTGTTGCAATGATGTAGGCAGGGTCACAGTCACATTGTGGGTGGGGTGTGTTATGAGGGCATTATGGTTTTGGCTTCCTGGTTTTACCACCTTAGCAATAGTGAACTTAGGCTTTTGGCTGCTCCTCCTCAAGTCTGAACAGACCTGGAGATCAAATGTGGAGCACCTCTGTTCTTTAGAGGAGAGAGTAGCTCTTGTGAGCTAACTGTGGGGTTTGTCTTTGCCACTCTCCATACCTCAAGGTGATGGAAGTGGGATATGTAAGGCTGGGTGGCCACACTTTAGTTTTCTTTGTTTGCTGAGTGTGGGCTGCAGGCAGATCACAGAAACACTAGTCATGACCCTGTGCTCTGGCCTCTTTGGTTTAGTTTCTCCCCTTTTTCCTTTTATTTTTCTACTTCTTCTGGCATAAGGAGACCCAGTCACTCCAAATTTTTCCTCTCTGTATCTCTTAGACAAAATTCAGAGGAGCTTTTCTCCTCCCTATAGTCCAGCAGAGAGAAAAAAAAACCATATAGACTCTCCAGAATCTATAATGAATGTGTTTTACCTTCTGCCCCCTTTTTACCCCATATGACCTTTAGTCCATTTGGTATGTGGATCTTACATGTGTGCTTGTGAGCCCGGATGAAGTTCCTTTGCTGCATTATAGTTGTTCAATTTATTAAAATTTCAAGGGGAGAAATCAGGAGTATCTTTAATGCTGCCATTATTCTGACATCATTCAAGAATGTTGCCAATATTTATTAAAGAACACATAGGTCAGCCTGAGTCATATTACTGACCAACATAGTTTCATCTGGTGCCACCAAACAGCTATCTGAGGGAGATGTGCTACTCTCACTGCATAGATGATGAAGCTGAGACTTGGAGATGTCACAGTTCAAGCTCAACCAGAAATAAAAAAAGAAACTGGAATTTAAACCAGGTCTCTGACTCTGAGGCCCAGATTCTTTTTTTTTTTTTTTAAATGTTTATTTTATTGATTTTAGAGAGAAGAAAGGAGAGAGACAGACAGACGACAGAAACATTGATCTGTTCCTGTATGTGCCTTGACCGGGGATTGAACTGACAACCTCAGTGCTTCAGGACGATGCTCTAGCCAATTGAGCTATCCCGTCAGGGCGAGGCCCAGATTCTTAATCACTACCTTCCATGCTCTCTCTCTCCTTCCAAAAGTGAGACACCTGATCACATCTTGATCTTTCTGCTCTTGACTTTGTTCTCTCAGTTCTGGAACAGGCAGAGTGCTGTTCTAGTAAATGTCACTGAGGAGTGCTCTGCAGATAGCTGTTTTTCTGAGTTCTGTGAGCCACTCTTGCAAATTAATTGAACCCAAGGAGGGGATTATGGAAAACTCCATGGTTTATGACCAGTTGGTCAGAAGCACAGGTGACAACCTGAACTTACGGTTGGCATCTAAAGTAGGTAGGTAGGGAGAGCAGCTAACTGTGATATCTGATACTATCTCTGGATAGATAGTGTCAGAATTTATTTAAATTGTAAAATACCCAGCTGGTATTTGAGAATTTCTAGGTGTTGTGGGAAAAAACCCCTATACATACATCTGGTGTCAGAAGTATTGTGAGTGTGATGGTGGTGTTTTCACACAGGAGTAATGTGGGTTTTTCTTCAAAAATAAATTAAACCTAAAATTGAAGACTTTAATAAAAAACAGAAAATAGAATAGGAAACAGCCCTTTACCTGAACTACAACACCTGACAGAGTATATTGAACCGGCTTTGAACAAAAACAATACAGAACCCAAAATAAACACATGGTCAGTCCTACAAATCAGTTTGGTGACCCCCTCCCCAACAAGCCACCTACTAACAAAGACACTGTAGATATTGTAAATAAAAGGGACACTTGAATAAAAAGTGTCCCATTTTAGAAAAGAAATGCTTAGATGAAGAAAAGTCAGAAAATTCAAATAGATTAGTGTTCTCCAAGAAAGTGAAAAGCACTCAACATTCTGATTTACTGTTAAACACTCAAAGTGAATCAACTGTAAATACAGATGGGTCACTTGTTGTTCCTGGTGGATTCAGTATTAATATTTCTACATTGACACCTTCAGCCTTTGCTCAGCCTCTTCCTGTGTCATCACAGGTAGCTATATATTCATAAACAAAATTACAGCTTCAGACATGCCAGGGGATTATAGCTTTGCCTTGCCAAAAGGATTAACATCCCACTTCCACTGTGTTAGGAAGAAGGACCAGCTTTTTAGTTTCCCCAGGGTACAACCAGTCCATTCACTCAGACTATGAGAAGAGGGAAAAACAGCAAGAGAAGTTCCTCTGTTTGATGTGTGCTCAATAGAAGTCAAGTTGGCACAAGGAGAGGTGCTTCCACTTTGAGACCTGTGCAGAAGGAACTAAGGTAGTGGTCACAGAAGACTGTCAGACAAGTCTGGGAAAAGGGTCAGATTGGATAGGGACACAGAACCCTTGAAGATATAGGAAATGGATTGGTTAGGGGGAAGACTTAACACCGATCCTGAGTGATTGGGAAGTTGACTGGTTAGTTTGAAGGACACCTAGTCATTCCCAAAACCTGAGGTAATATAAGCAGCTTAACGAAGAGCTAACTCCCTTCTCCATCTCCTTCTTCTATCTCTCTATCTCTTTCTTGGGAACATACACTTGTACCATTTGCATGTTCTCCCCATAGCCATGCAGACATAGTAGTAACCTGGGGTCTGTGGCAGACCATGCAACTTCAAAGTGTGGGCCTGGGGACAGCACCAACTGGAGGGCTGCAAGGAGCACCAACAATGCTAGTAAGACAAGGACAAAGACTGAACTGGACTGAACTTTGACATAAATTGAATCATAGCACAGACTATCTGGACACTGAGTCTGATGAAGACTAGACTGGACATTTTCCATGGTGAGACAGACAGAGATGAGACATTGGGAACCTGTTAACAGCTTGCCATTTCAACCCTGAATAAACCTCATCAGGAAGTCTCATCCCTCATACATGAGTCCCTGGAATGCTTTCCTCATGACTCCATGAAAGAATACTATTTCCACTGGCATCACTCAAAGTAAATATACCACAAGGTGGTTGAAATTTTAGATAAATTACAGATTTTCTCTATCTCCCAGTCCCTAACAGTAAGCCTTGGGCCCTTAACTAATAAAGATTCCTTTCTGCTCTGTGATTCTATCCCCGTGAGCTTAGTAGGGAGAGACTGCCAATAGAATTTTGATGTTAAATGCATACCAGAGGGACTATTTCTTGAGGTCTCAGAAGACTTATTTATTCACAATCAAGTTTTTCTCTGGATATACCTTGCCTCCTCCATTAAATTTGATTCATAACCCTGATGATCTTGACACTGGGCCTGACACTTTATGGGTTGTAAGTTCCACTGACATTGGCATATCCTACCAAACTGTTATCCAGACTTTCACAATATCATATGAAGCAAGAACCAAAGGAAAAGCTCAAACCTATAGTTGCAAGCCTTGTATCAGAGGTCTTTCAGGCCCTCCACACTCTTGTCCCACCAGTAAAAACAAACAAACAACACAGTGGGTAAGGATATCAATTTGTTTAAGACCTCAGAGCTGTCAACAAAACTATTGCCCCTCACTTCCTGGCATTACCTAAACCAATCATCATCCTCCCATCAATTCCTTCAGAAGCCCCTTGTTTCACTATAGTGGATCTTGCTCTGCTTTTCCCTGTGCCTCTAGACAACAGTAACTTGCACAGTTGTATCTCATGGTTCATTGAGTTCCCCCTATTTTTCTTAGCTCCTCAGTTAAAACTTCAAAGATATGAGTTTTCTTGTGATTTAGTTCTACTATGATATATGGATGATCTCCTGTTTTGTTCAGGGAACAAGAAAACCTATAAAAAATTTCATTTACTTGCTCTAGCCTTGATAGAAAAGGAACATAAAGTTCTGAAAAATAAATTACATTTTTTTTCTAGAACGCAACCCATTATTTAGGGCATGTCCTAGCTTAGCAGGGAAAGAACACTCTGTACTAGACAAAACGGTATCCAAGCTTCCAAGACCCTTCACACAAATGACAATTGGGAAAACAATATATATTGCAGATGATGGGAGTCAAACTTTTCTAAACTTGAGACACTCCTTTGTGGCCCGTCTTCAGTAACAAACCCTCTGCTCAGGGTGCCAAACATGGAAAGCTTCTGGGACTTAAATAAGACTCATCAACAGCCTCCTTCCCAGGCATTGTAAGTAAAAAAACCACTTTGTTTATTTGTGCCTGAAAGATCTGGGCAAACCCTTGGGCTTTTAACTCAACCCAAAGGGAACCATTCTCAACCCACTGTTTACATGGTCTTGCTCTTGAACCAGTGGCAATGGCTTGTGCCCTTGTCTTAGGGCAAGGATTGCTGCTGCAACACTTGCCAACACTTTTGCTGAAGGAGTCCTTGGCTCCCAGCTTGACCTCATAGTTCCACATACAGTAAAGACATTACTGCTGACTGAGAACATAGCACTTTTCAGCCAGCCAACTAACCTCTCTATTCTATGACTTACTCCCTCACATAACACTGCAACGCCTCAAATTCTGTTGCCCCTTTCCTTCCCCAGAAGACAGGGAGTCTCAGTACTATCTCTCCTCAGTTAGAGAGCTCTCTCTACCTCACTCAGATTTACCAAAGACTCCGAATGAAAAGGTTGACCTTGTTTTGTAGATGGAATATACCTCAAACTGGAAGTTATCAAGCAGGATATGCTATCACCAGTCTAAGCTTTTCTTTGGAATATGGTCCTCTACCTGAGGTAAAATCAGCTCACAAGGCAGAACTAATTGCACATACTAGAGCTTGTCAACTAGTCAAAACCATAGAGTAAACAAACACAGGTGGCAGGTATGGTTTAGGAGAAGTCCATGACTTTAAGATGCTTTGGAAACAAAAGGGGTTTGTCACCACCACTGGAACCCCTGTCAAAATTGACACTGAGTTAGAAACTTTAGATACAGTCCTACGTCCAAGAGAGGTGATGGTTATCATTAAGGTTAAAACCCATGCAAAAAAAGATAAAGGAAATGTTCTAGCATATTGTTACACCAAACAAGCAGCCCTAAAGAATCCTCAAAGAATTTTCAAAGAATAAGTTTCTAGAGAGATTCAAAGAGGTCATTATAAAATACCAACATGTAGCCTCTGATTTTAAAAGAAAGAATGAAAATAATCTGGTTGTATCCTTCACTCAGGTTCCTCTGGTGCTTCCAAGATGACCTCTTAGTGGTATGACTTCAAGTGAATATTAACTAAATTTCTCCGTGAAACTATTCATAATGCCACAGGCAATGCTATTATCTGGAAAGACAGCAAGGTTATTTTCAGGTAATAAGTCACTTGTCAGAAGTACAACCCTGAAAAATCTGTTAAGGTGGGACATTGTTAGGGGTAGAGTTAAGCAAGACTCATGGAGACAAAATATCTTGGCAAGGCAATTTTTAATAAGTTCTGTAGAAGGGCGTGCTGCCACTAGTGAAAACTAGGCAGCAAGCATGTGAGCAGGGGTTTAGATTTTATTTTAAATCCTAACATGGGTCCTAGGCTGAATCTTGTCCCATTGGCTGGAGTGGTGACCATACAATCTCACTCTTTCCCAATTAGCTAATTTCAATGGCCACATGAAGGGGGAAGGGAGAGATAAGAATATCATTAAACTGGGTAAGGGGCCTGGGGGAATGGTAAATAAGTTGTTTCTTTTTTCATCCCCTAGTGGATCTGGATGAAGGGGGATGGGGAATGGTTGAAGAAAAGAACATGAGGTAAACATTTTCTTCAATTCCCCCCATTTTTTATACATCTTCATTCTTTTCTTCAAATTTAGTAAGCAGATGCTGGCTCTGGTCATTGGTATTCATTTCTAGTATCTGGTTAGAGTAAGTAGGGGGAGGCTTTGCTTGGTTATGGTGATCTTGATCAGTCTCTAAATTAAGCCTTGAGCATACAAGATGACACAGCATCCCATAAGAATCAAGACCTCAATAACAATTATTAGGGGGGAGTACAAAGGTCATTAATTCTTTCTGTAAGGTCAGTGGATAATGGGGGATGGTCATTTGGGAAACTCAGACCAACGAACTTTGGCTAAGACCGCCCACAACCAAGCACGCCGAAGGAGGCTTCACAGGAACCGTTTGGAAAAAAGTGACCATCTACCAGCCAGTGGGATTTCACCACGTCATGTTAGCTCTACTTCCCTAGAAGGACCCCTTTAAATATCTCCCACACGGTTTAATCCAGGTGACTTCCCTGGCCTCCATCTTACCTCGGGGCCAGGGAACCTCGTTGGTGGGATGCGCGCTCTGTACTCAATAAAGCCTTTTGTTATTCCACACTTTGTGGCTCCAAGCCCCGTTCCTTCCTTCTCTGCGGGGGAAAAATACCTTACACTTTCCATTTTCCAAATCGTTGTTCCATTGTTGTGAAGTACCATTCTGCTGGGTTTACGTAGAGATAGCAAGTCCAAATAAATTTTTGAGGAGTTTTATTAATAGAAGGAGATTTATTAATAAGCTGGCTGCATATGACAAACACGGGGTATAGCTGACCCAAGTTGTGCCGTCCCAATATAGCTCTGAGGCAGGTTATATATGCTTGACCACATACAGTTTGGCCAGAAAAGGAGGAGGAGGGGAGCATGGCATAATCATTAACATTCATCTATAGGATTTATAAAAAACATTCTTACATATTAAAACTTATAAGGTAACACAGTAGTGAAAAACGTTGTTTTACATTTTAAAAGACATTTCCAAATCTTTTAGTGTTTATTTGCCATCCCTTTGTTTTAGAGGTACATACATCAATCACACGATTTCAGGAGGGGGAGGGCTTACATGATGTCAGAGGATAATCGTTTGTGAATCACCCATTAAAAAGAAAGAAAAGGGGAGAGGAAAGGGCTGCTTAATCTTTCTTCCCTTCTCCTGCACCTGGCTTGCTGTTTACCTCCTTCCTCACAGATGGGGAGGGGAGGGGGTCCAAGTCTCCTTCCTATTTTCATTCAAAACCGAGTACAAAACCTCTGTATTTACAATACAATGCTTTCTGCCATCCTGAGCTGGTGCAGATCACACACAAGTATAAAAATCATATTTACAAAATTTCTCTGAATGCTTGGCCTAACTTTAAAAATGCCTTTAAGCCTCTTAGTAAAAGGGGGTTTCTTATCTCAGTACATTGTATGTCCAGAAAACTCCCACATTCCTCTCCCGTCATTCTCTACAGAAAGGAGGGGGCAAGAAATCTGACTCTCCTAAAATATTAATATTAATTTTTGCAATTCTCTGGTACCTTACCACACCATTAAATCAGTGAAGGGATAATCTATACCTGAGTTTTCAGTTAATTCAGCTGCTAGGGTGCTTAATCAGTGCACAGCTTTGGTAATGGTACCATCTGGGGCTGTGTTATTGAAGATGTAGGTACAACATTGGGATTCAATCATAACACATACTGCACCTTGCTCTGCTAGTATCATATCTAGAGCTAGTCTATTTTGCCATGCCATTTGGCTAGTAGGACCAAGCTGTTCTGTGACTTCCTTGATTGCATCCCTAGTGTAATTCAACAAATCTTTGTTGGTTTTAATATATATTTTTTATCTAATCTATATTCTAGTTTATGGCTACTCACCAGAATAAGGCTGACTCAAATACAGCTGCAATTTGATTCCATGTCTTGAACTTATTGGGAACCCCTCCTGTAGAACTCCAATAGAATCTATATATATAAGAGGATCGAATAACCTGCTGGGAGTTATTGTACTCCTTTCACTGTGCCCATTCTGTGATGAATAAGAAGGGAGGCAGGGGAAGTGAATGTCAGGGTAAAAAGGATAACCAATTTTATTAGGGAGCAAATGCTGCTCCAGTTGACCAGTAGATAGCCTCATAGATCTTTGTCCCACAATACTATCAGACATCAGCTCTGGGGATGATAAAGGCAAATTGGTTTGACAGCCCTGTGGATGGTCATCTTTCACTGCAGTGAGTTAGATTTCCTAGAAAGGTCAAATTGTCCCTGTAAGGCCAGTTGTCACAGCCACCATCACAGCCTCCTGGCCTATGCAAATTCGCATTTGATTTGGATAGACAGTAATGAAACAACTGAGCCAAGAACTGGTGAGCCATCACCTTTAATCCTAGCTTGAACCCGGCAGGCAAGAAATACACACAGTGGGAAAAGACTTCCCTTTCCATTCAGGGCTCCCAAAGCCACTGACTTATCCAAGTTTCCTAGAATCAAAGGTTTGTAACTCACCAGCCTTATTCACCTCTGTTGCTCATCTCCCTCTCTTTGCACAAACTGGCTTCTTCTTCAGCACTCTGCCATCTTGGCTGCTTCTCCTCCCCTCCATGTGGCCTTTGTTCTCCTTTCTCTGCTCTCTCCTTTAATGCTAATCTCAGGAACTGAGAGAAAGCAAGCTTCTGGTCTGCTCCATTTTATAGTGTAGAAATCAAAACCTTTAATCCAATATACAAACAAGGAAGTCTCTGATACAAAGTCACTTAGGGTGAGAAAGGCTTAGTCTTAAGACTAAGCTTTAGGGTATAACAACCCTGCCTGCTTACAGCCTGTCCCCCACACCCAATGCAAATTATAAGCAAGCAAACCTATATATCATATTTACAAACTTATTTGATCAACAAATAGGCATTCTGAGAGCCCTCAGGGGCTGATCTGCAGGGCCTTTGTCATCAGGGAAATAGCAGTGATAATGACCTACATGACTTGTTTTGCCAGGCAGTGGTGTTTTGGAACAGGGCTACCATGTAGTTCATTCTATCAGGGTTCGAGGACCACCCAAGTAGAAATGGGACTATCTGAGGCTTTGGTCTTCTTGTAGCACAAGCATAATAGTTGCTTTTGTTTAGGGTGCTGACAGAATATTTGATCCATCTACCCAGGCATTTGCACCTTGGTATCCTGTTTCTATTGCTAGGCTTTTTTTTTTTTTTTTTTTTAAATACTTCACTTCTACTATGGTTACTAGGTAGAGGGAGGCCTGGAGGTCCCTCCCCCTTTCAATTTGGAGTCCTAATCCTAATCTTACCATTAAATCTCTTCCCAACAAACTGGTTTTACCTCTAAGATTACAAGGGGCTCTGGGTGAGATTCATGGGAGGAGAAGAGCCCCAGACTCTCCTATTCTTTATTGAATGTCAGGAGGGAAATCAGGTTTTTCTCTCTATTCAATTCTGGGCACTCTATCTTAAAAGGACCAGACTTTCTACATTTAAAGCGTTTGTTCTCTCTCTTTCTTTCTTGTCCTTGTCAGCTTGCATTTTCCCCCCTTCTTCTCCTTTTCTCATCTTTGTTCACTTTCTCAGTTCCTTCCCTCTGCATCAACCTTCTATAACCTGCACAAGCCTTCTTCTCTATTCAGAAATAACCATCTTTCAGAACAACTTACTTTTTTCTTTTCCCTTTTAAAAATACCTCCATACTTTATACCTTTTATTATTAACACCATACAATTTTTTCCAGTTAATCAGAATTCTGTTTTTAAAACCCTAACTTTCAATGAAGACTAAGTTAAGTTATTAGCAATTTTTGATCGATACTTTTATGAACTATGAGTAAAAAAAGTAAATAAAAGACAGAGCCACAAACTAAACCTGACAAGCTCAGATGAACCTTGCACAAACTCAGAGACCCAACGTAAATACTCAGATGGTCTAAATCAAACCCTCCCAGCCAAAAGCAGTTTATGGCTGTAAAGCCAGCAGCCAGGGCTACCATCACAGCCACCCGGCTCATGCAGGTTCGCATTGGATTTGGACAGTCGGTAAAGAAACAATGGAGCCAAAAACTGATAGGCCATTTTCTTTAATTCTAGCTTGCACCCGGCGGGCAAGTAAAAACACACACTGGGCTCCAAAACCCAATCACATTCAGTGCTCACAAAGCCACTGACTTATCCGAGTTTCCTAGAATCAAAGGTTTCTAGCTCACCAGCCTTATTCTCCTCAGTTCCCCATCTCCTTCCTTATCCCTGCATAAACTGCACTAACTGGCATCTCACTCAGCACTCTGCCATCTTGGCTGCTTCTCCTGGCCACATGGCCTCTTTCTGCTCTCTGCTTTGCTCCCTCTGCTCTCTCATGCTAGTCATCCCAGGAACCAAGAGAGCAAGCTCTCGTTATGCCCCCATTTTATAGTGTAGGAATCCAAACCTTTAATCCAATATACAAAACAGGGAAGTCTCTAATACAAAGTCACTTCTCTGAGGCATGATTGGATTGTACCACCCCACATCAAAAAGGGTAGGAAAGGCTTAATCCCAAAACCAAGCCTCAGGCTACAAGGATTCTGCCTGCCTTTAGCCCACCCCAACACACATTAATATCACCTGGGCAATGGCCTCCTCCTGGGCAGCGTCATCTTTAACAAAGTGAGCATAATACATTTTATCTGCCCAACAATGGCAAACAGTCACTTCCTAGGGAGGCATTCCATCTCAACAAAGGTCAGTGCTCACCTCCACTCAAGCCTGTTTATTGTCCTCTACAATAATATATCTGAAAACCTGCCTTTGGAATGTGAGGGATATATATAAGGCCATACATCCTATCAGAGCAGGAGTCAAGATCTTCCCTGTTAGTCAAATAAGTTTGTAAATATGATGTATATGTTTACTCACTTTGGGTGTGGGAGACAGGCTGTAAGTTGAAAAAGTCATTAAAGCCTAAGGCTTAGTTTTAAGACTAAAGCCTTTTTCTTCCTTCTAATAATAAAGTCTTCTCAAAACTAAGCATTTCCCCACACACTTAACTGTTGCATGATATGGGGTGGTGCACAATTATGAGGAATCCTATTTATGCTGTGATAAGGTGCCAAAAAATTGCAAAAAATGTTAACATTAGTATTTTAAAAGGAAAAGTCAGGACCCCTTACCCCTTCTTTCTGAAAAGAAAAATACCCAGAAAAAGAGATTAAAGGGGCAAAAGTTAGTAACTAAGCTAACTATAGTTCTCTGGAAGGACTAAGGCCACTTGATAGAGAGCAAAGAAGATAAAAGTTATCTGAAAACTTCCTCTTCCCCTTCCTTCAAAGGTAATTCCATTTCACTTCTCTCCTTATCATAAGCTAACTATTTCATTGTGGCAACAAGGATGGGTGGTAGACACTAGAAGATTTGGGAATGTCTTTGCCTGGTATATAAAACAATTATCACTACTGTGTTATCTTGTGGTCTTGATATGTAAGAATGCTTTTTCCTTTTAATAGATCCTATAAATAGATGTAAGCTTGTTAGTAATTGACTATTGTACCATGCTCCCTCCTTACCCACCCCAACCAGTATGTGATTTGGTCTATAAAATCAGCCACAGGACCTGACCAGGCAGTGGCGCAGTGGATAGAGCGTCGGACTGGGATGCAGAGGACCCAGGTTCGAGACCCCGAGGTCGCCAGCTTGAGCGTGGGCTCATCTGGTTTGAGCAAAGAAAGCCCACCAGCTTGAACCCAAGGTTGCTGGCTCCAGCAAGGGGTTACTTGGTTTGCTGAAGGCCCATGGTCAAGGCACATATGAGAAAGCAATCAATGAACAAGTAAGGCTTCTCATCTCTCCATTTCTGACTGTCTGTCCCTGTCTATCTCTCTCTCTGACTCACTCTCTGTCTCTGTAAAAAATAAATAAATAAATAAATTTAAAAAAAAAGCCTTCCTGGGTTAACATTAAAAAAAAAAGCCACAGAATGGGAGGAACTTTCTACATGATTTGGGATTGTGCCCTGTATGGCTAACCAGCTAATTAACAAACTTCTCAAAAATTTATTTGGACTTGGTGTCTCTATGTAACCCATAGATTAAGGTATAGTACTTTACAACAATGCCTCAGATAAGTGGCTTTGTATGAGGGACTTCCTTATTTGTATATTAGCTGTACCCGATCATACGTTGCTGTGGCTTTGGTTAAATGGAAAAGAAAGAAAAAAGAAAGCACACATTTGTAATATGTTTAATTTCACAATACTTGTGGGTATACAATATTTTTTGTTGTTCCATTGTCTGTGCAGATATAGAGATTGTCTGGTTTCCTGACTCTAGAACACGCAACATATAATTGTCCATGTGAGAAGCAATTCGTGTCTAGATCTAAACCACACAATTCTAAAGATTGGCCCTGAGCTTTGTTGATGGTGATTGCAAACACCAATTGAATTGGGAACTGCAATCTCTTAAATTAAAATGACATATCCATTGCAAGGAATGAGGACATCTTCACCTTTAAAAGGTCCTTTCAAGATTATTGCTTCTACGATGTTGCTCATTAATTTGTTTTACTGCAAGCCGCGTGCCATTGCGAAGTTTGGCTGGTTGATATTTCGCAACATGATAGTTGGCACACCGATTTTCAATTGTAGTACATGTGCTGGCATCCCTGGCAGATCAAGTGAATTCAAAAATTCTGTTGAATAATTATGCTTCATCTGCTTCCACAACAGTGTCGATGAACTTGTATGTGACTGCCTCACTTTGAATGTTAGACTGAATAATGTTAAGTTTGTAGATGTCTTTGTTCTTGGCTGCAAGAATAGCTCGTTCATTCAGCCAATTGTGATTCTTATAATTGGTCTGAATATTGGGAAATACTTTTTCAACCAATTCTCTTTTTTTTTTTTTGTATTTTTCTGAAGCTAGAAACGGGGAGAGACAGTCAGACAGACTCCCGCATGCGCCCGACCGGGATTCACCCAGCACGCCCACCAGGGGGCGATGCTCTGCCCACCAGGGGGTGATGCTCTGTCCACCAGGGGGCGATGCTCTGCCCCTCCGGGGCATCGCTCTATTGCGACCAGAGCCACTCTAGCGCCTGGGGCAGAGGCCACAGAGCCATCCCCAGCACCCGGGCCATCTTTGCTCCAATGGAGCCTTGGCTGTGGGAGGGGAAGAGAGAGACAGAGAGGAAGGAGAGGGGGAGGGGTGGAGAAGCAGATGGGCGCTTCTCCTGTGTGCCTTGGCCGGGAATTGAACCCAGGACCTCTGCACGCCAGGCCGACGCTCTACCACTGAGCCAACCGGCCAGGGCCCAATTCTTCTTTTGACGTCACTAAATCGCAGAAGTTATGAGGCAATAAAATTCGTCCTGAGGTCAGATCAACTGGCACCTTTCTGTTCCCAATTTTCAGCAATTGATGTAAGAGTATCTCAGCTGAACAATCGTTTTGCAGCTGGACATGCATATTTGTAGTTAATTTTAATCTCTTTACGTGTTGCCACAAAGTAGAGTATTTAGGCAAGCATTTATTTCATCCGCTGGTGTTGATCGAAGAATTACACGTAATGTTTGCCTGAAATCTCCTGCAAGCAATATTAATGCATTCCCAAATGGTCTGATGTTTCCACACAAATCTTGCAATGATTGATCAAGAGCCTCGAGCGATTTTTTGTGTGCCATTGTGCATTCATCTCAAACAATAAGTTTGCATTTCTGCAAAACGTTTCCCATGCTGGATTCTTTGGAAATGTTGCACGTGGGAGTTTCAATGAATTGCATGTTCAATGGCAATTTCAAAGCGGAACGAGCAGTTCTTCCACCCGGTAGCAATGTCGCAGCTATCCGGATGACACAAGAGCTAAGGCTATGTCATTTTGGGATTGAATTGCTGCCAAAATCTATCTAATTAGGAACGTTTTAGCAGTTCCTCCTGGCGCATCTAAGAAGATTTCTCCAACCCCGTTATTGACAGTTTGCATTATTTGATTGTAAATGCCTTTTTGCTCAAGCGTTAGCTTAGGAATATTTGATTGCACATATGACAAAAAATCACCTGTGTTATAATTTTGTTCACGATGCAATTCTACATCAAACGAAGCAGCAGCAGATTGATTCGGTGATGGCATTCTCAATTGATTGCGAACTTTGTTCATGATTTCTAAGCACAAATCTTCAATCAATATCAACATTTTGTTGTAGATTTCTGCTGTGAAATCCATGTTCATATTTGAATTTTCCTTACATATTCGACGGAAAATATCTTTAGCCATGTGCGATTTATATTTCTCCCATAACATTGAAATGGAATCGTAAAATATTTAGTATAGCGTGTGTTGTTTTTATGTCCAACAAATGGCGCTGTTTTTCAAAAAAAAGCATGTTTTTACCTGCCACAGGTGTGACATCTACATAATAGTAGGTATATAAAAAAACATAAAAATACGTGTGTATTTGAATGCAACTTTGTGTCAAAATTTCAAAGCAATTGGTGAAGAACTTTTGGAAATTTAAGATTTTGAACAAACGAACATTTACATTTTTATTTATATAGATTGACTTAAAGGCTTTCATTTTCTACACTATAAAATGAAGCAGACCAGGGGCTCTGTCTTGGTAAGACACCAATAAACAGAATGGCTCACCATCCTCTGACTCTGCCATTTCTTTACGCCTGCTCAAATTCAATGAGAACCTGCATGTGAATGGCCATGATGGCAGTCCTTGGCCATACACCCCCCATTATTATTGTTATGTGAACCATTAACTGTTAACTGTCTTGTTCCTCCCTATGTAAAAAAACTTTCAGTATATGTTGGAAGCCGATCAACGACTGCTGGTTGACAAAGTCACAGCAGAGAAGATCAATGGCTTCTGGTTGGCACAGTCACAGCAAAGAAAAGGCGCAACAATACTTCCCCCTTTAACGTTTTGAATTAATTTGGCCTTTTATCCCCCCTTTTCTGGGTGTGTGTGCTATCATTTATGGCCCGGGGATAATAGCACTGTGCTTTCCCTGTAGATTCATAGTAATTTCTTTGGAAATGAGACAGAGGGTGTGAGTTCCACAGAAAAGCCTGTAAGCCCCTTTGCCTGGGCTCATAGACATAAGAGGCTGGCTATGATATCCCTTGAAAAGGGTTAAGTTTGTAGGAGAATTCCTTCTTATTAATCATGTTAGAAAAAATAGATTGTGACTTATGAATAGGTAGGAAACAGTAACTTTATACACAGAAGCACCTTTTAGCCTTCACTGAATTCATTATTTTACCTCCCTAGCCTTTTCATGTGGTAGAGTAGAGAAACTTTCCTTTCTTCTTGCATACCTGACCTGCAGGTGGTGGAACACTCTGAGAAAAGTAAAGTTAGAACTTAACTAGTGTATGAATATAGTAGATAAATAAAATTTGACTAGACAATAGGACATTAGGTAAGGTAGAGTTATTAATCAGTACTGATCTTTTAGAAGTTTGTACCAATATTGTTATTGCTGTTCAAGTTATTGTATAACTATACTTAGAATGACTTACCACCTGATTTAGAGCTTATAGAAATGAATTAACTATTGCCTAGAAATATGTAACCATAGTGAAACAAAAACAATTATTAATCAATGTATTCTGAATACCATGTGATTGTAACTTAGTGTTTGTGTATAAAAATAAAGCTGTATTAGCCATTGGCAGAGATGCCTAGCAGTGAATGCTAAAAGAAAAGAATTCAGCTCTCTCACTCGATTCATGCTGACGCCGTCTCTTCCTGTGGGACCTCTGGATTCCCCCTGGGGCTGGACCCTGGCAAGCATGTATACTTATATACACTTTACTTTTTACCTAATTATATTTTAGTTTTCTATAATTTTTAAGATGACCTGACTTTTTAAAATAAAAAGACTCATCTATAAAAGTTTCTCAATAAACCCTATTTAGTAATTCTGTTGCTTGGCTCCTAGAGACCAGTAAATATATTATTTGGAATAGGTCAGAATGGCCAGGATCACAAGTTCTAACAGTTAAATTTTAAATTTATTTGCAAGCCATTTTGGCCACTTCAAACTGATTTTTTTTTTCCATTTCAGTAGATACTATTGCAGGAATCAAAGCAGGACAAAAACACCCAGACAACTTGATGAAGGAAGTAAGATTTATTTAGCCAGCTGAGCAGTGTGACCTTAAAAGAGGCAATAAGCCTGACCAGGCAGTGGCGCAGTGGATAGAGCGTCGGACTGGGATGCAGAGGACCCAGGTTCAAGACCCCAAGGTTGCCAGCTTGAGTGCGGGCTTGTCTGGTTTGAGCAGGGCTCACCGGCTTGGACCCAAGGTCGCTGGCTCGAGCAAGGGTTTACTTGGTCCGCTGAAGGCCCGCGGTCAAGGCACATATGAGAAAGCAATCAATGAACAACTAAGGTGTTGCAATGCACAACAAAAAACTAATGATTGATGCTTCTCATCTCTTCGTTCCTGTCTGTCTGTCCCTATCTATCCCTCTCTCTGTCTCAGTAAAAAAAAAAGAAAGAAAAAAGAGGCAATAAAACACATGCTCTTGCCTGACCTGTGGTGGTGCAGTGGATAAAGCGTTGACCTGGAAATGCTGAGGTCGCTGGTTTGAAACCCTGGGCTTGCCTGTTCCAGGCACATATGGGAGTTGATGCTTCCAGCTCCTCCCCCCTTCTCTCTCTCTGTCTCTCTCCTCTCTCTCCCTTTCTGTCTCTCTCTCTCTCTCTCTCCTCTCTAAAAATGAATAAATAAAATAAAAATAAAAAATTTAAATAAATAAATAAATAAATAAATAAAACACATGCTCCTGAAGTTAGATTTCTTACATCTTATATACCTTGTACAGAATGCAGGTTTTCATGTAAGGAACTCATGATCCCTTTGTCTAGAGGTACACACCACTCTCATGACTCCAGGATGGGAGGGTGAGTTAAGGTGGGGTCAGAGAATAATTGTTGGAAAATTTAAATTAAAGTATGTAAACATTGATTTTTAAAGCTTTAAAAAAAAGAAAAGGGGAAGGGTTTTTCAGATAGATTCTATCTTCCTTGCTTTGTCTTACAAGAGCTCTAGGCAACCTGCAGGATTATTAATGAGGGGAGGGGCTGGTGTCCTTGAGGTTTGTCGACCTTAAAGGTACAATTTCCCATGTTAATTTTAATTTTCTTTGTATATCTGTGTGGTGTATTCAAGTGTGCTGCTTGTGGGTTGAACTCCAAGGGAATTTCACCTCCCAACTCATCTCAAACCCTCTTATGCATCTCGGTTTCTCTCCCTGGCTGCCTAATACAGCCATGAGGACTCAGAGCGCTAGGTAACCAGCCTTTATATGTGTGTCCTTGGACGAGTTAATTATTTAATTACAGTTTAATTTGGAAGTTCTTATGGGGCGACCTACACATCATAAGGAGTGATACTCACTTGACACCTCCACAGAGATTCTTAGTCACTTAAGAATACCCGAGATTCAGGCTGGAGGGAGGAAGTACCCCTTATCTTTTGAGCTGAACAAATCCAGGCTCTCATTTATCCAGCAAAGGTTTTCTTTGTTCAGACTCTTAGTTAAGTAGTTTCAATTGAAAAAGGCCAAAATTAAAAACCAGCCATCTAGTATTTATCCTCCTGTCCTATTTTAACCTAGGTTCTCTAACCTTAACCTTTAGTTTTTTTTTGAAGATTTCCAAAAACAATTCAAATAAACTCATAAAAAATTTCTTACAGATTTAGACATTGTTTTACATTGACAGAATATATTTCATTAGTAAATGAACTTGTATTTTCAAAAGATATAACAGAGATAATAGGAACCTTTTGTAAACTCATGCAAAATCTTACAGAGTACAGAACCAAGAAACAAGATTAGAATCCAAAACTCTATTTTATTTAAGTTTAAATGAGTGCTCTTTACACATTCTGATTTTAAAGCAATAACACCCAGAGCATTTGAATATAAGAATGAAACTACTGTATTTCCCCATGTATAAGATGCTCCCCTGTATAAGATGCACCTTAATTTGGGGCCTGAAATAAAAAAGTGTATTACATAAAGTTACTGAACTCATGTTTTATTCATCATAATATTCATACATCTCCTCATCACTTTCGAAACTCCCATCCATTAGCTTGTCCTCATTTGTGTCTGATGATGAATCACTGTCCTCATATATTGCCTCATCCTCAGTTACATTTATGGCATTTGGAATGCCACACTTCTACAACCACTGTACAAGATGCACCCAGTTTTTAGACCCCAAATCTTCTGAAAAAAACGTGCTTCTTATACATGGGGAAATATGGTATTTTATTTTGTTCAATATCAGATTCAGCATTTCCAATTTTGCATGCAAGAACTTAATTTAGGCCTCAAAAGAGCCAAATCTTGGCTCTCATAGGTTGACATAATTTGTTGCTTTTCCCCCCCATCATTCAGGGATTATCATCTCAATAAGTGGGTATTTGGCCTGGTGAAACATTGGGAGGTTTCTTTTCCTTTTGGTGGTACTATTTTTGTCTCTAGTTGTTATCTTAGAGCTGTGATTTCCTATCCTGACTGTGGCATGTCTCCTGAGAGAGACTCAACCCCCCTGCCCCCTTCATCCTAGAGGTTTCTTGCACTCTCATCATTTGCTTTGTCCATTTCCAGCTGCTTCCCTGGAAGGGACATTGGCTACCTCTTAGCAATTGATGGTTTGGTATAAACCCCTGACTTAGATCAAGCATTACCTAATATCTCCCTAAGCCTTATGAAGTCACCACAGAACCACAGATTGGGACTCCACACTCGCTCTGTGCATGACACACACATACCAATTTTTGCACGTCTCCCTGACCACCAAGGAGTACTTTCTGCATCTGTGACTTTTCTTATGTTGGTCCATGCACAGAGTTGCCTATTCACTGCAGTATCACTTTTTAGGGCCCCTTCCCTGCATTGCCAAGAGTCTGGGTTTGTCCATTGCCTGGGCTAAGCCCCTTCCCCTTAGTCAAAGGCTGCTGTGAAGCACAGGTGCATCTCCCTCAACAAAGGGCTGAGACTCCTCCCAGGGGGAATGAGGATCCCGGATGAGCCCCCAAACTATTAGAGGTAGAATTAAGCAAGGCTTGTGGAGACAAAAAACCTTGGCAAGGAAATTCTTAATAAGTTCTGTAGAAGGGCATGGTGCCGCTAGTGAAAGCCAGCCAGTAAGCACACGGCAGGGGTTTGGGTTCTATTTTAAATCCTAATGCAGGCCCTAGGCTGGGTCTTGTTCCATTGGCCAGGGTGGTGGGTGTACAATCTTACTCCTTCCCCAATAGCTAATTTCAATGGCTACACAAAGGGGGAAGAGAGAAATGGGGATATCATTCACTGGATAAGTGGGCTGGGAATGGGAAACAAGTTGTTTCTTCTTTCATCCCTTAGTCTGAGGAATCCAAATGAAGGGAGTTGGGAAAATGTTGAAGAAAAGAACATGAGGTAAACATTTCCTTCAACATGACCAGGAGCTGCTGCCTCAGGGCCTTCTGAACAACTTCAGATAAATTTTTATCCAGTCTCTCCCACTATAAGATTGGAATATATTTTAGTAACTGTAGATTTTTTTTAAGGATGGGCTAGATAATTTTCTTGCCAAAAAATTACAGTGCTCATAGTCACAAATATATTGCTTGATTTTGTGTTTTCAATCTGTACATACCAATTTCATATCAAGTGACCAAGGCACACACTTTATGAGAATCATATGAAAGAACTTGTAAGACACTGTCTCTTATTGAAACCCTACACTATTTTTACTATTTTAAATATGGCATCCTCAAATCAAATTAGCAAACTTTCAGAAATCTTCAGTCCCTTGACCAAAGATATTTCCACTAGCTCTATAGCCATATGGTTTACTACATCAGGGATAAGTCAGTCTTCCTCCTGGTAACATCAAGTATGGTGTGATCATTGGAAGGCCCATACCCTCAGGAACTTCACCTCTGAGGCTAGACTCTGCTCTGCTGCATGCAGATGTGGCAACATAGACATGTCATGCATGTAGTACTATACTTGCAGGTTAAGGCTACCTTCCCAGGACCTCTTCCTAAATAGCCTCTTTATGATCTTTTAGCTATTGGACGAGAAATTAGAGAAAAACTGCTCTTGAACTTTATTGGAAGAAGCCTTCACAGGTACTGTTGACAGCAAATACAGTAATAAAACTCCATGGAGCCAATCTTTGAGTTCACATTTTATAACTAAAGAATCGATTAATTATATCTCAGTAGAATTGGAAAGCAAGGAAGCAGTTGAAAATTCCTCATAATTGGATGATTACTCCAATAGGAAACAGTGAATCAAAGGTTCTCAGAGATCCTTCAGAAGCATTTGGTTTATGGTAATAGGCAGCTCACCTAAGGTCTTTGGAACCAGCTGACAACCTCAGATAATAGATAGCTTTTGCCAAGACATCAGATGAAGACCTCTTCCTAATTCCATGTCATTTTAATTTTAATTTTTGCTTTTAATCATCTCCTTTTCTATAGATTCCTGGTTGTCATCCATCCATAATGGCCCCATTTTACTTTTCTTCCCTCCTTGTTATAATTGTTAGGTGAGGACATACTCATTCTGATATCACTTTTAGGTTATCCTAAACAATAGCCACGTTGTCAGTCTTACGTATTGCTGGATATGCCATCCTTTACCAGACCCCGTGACGCAAACCTTTGACATTAAATGAAATGATAGGAAAGTACAGATCATGGCATTTCTACTTGCACTCTTTTGGACAAATGACTATAACCAAATAAACCTATGACTTTGCTGGTGTTCCTCTCCTGTAGAAGAAGAACCCAGCCAGGTATTACAATATATTGACCATATCCTAGATAATCCTAAATTTGAATTCAACATCTATCATAGGGTGTTGGGCAAATCCTTGCCACCCAGAAAAGACCAACAGGAATCCAGATATGGAGCTAGTATCACAAATGCTGTGCCCCTTCTGGGTACTGAAAATATTTTCTTTTTTTGGCCACGGTACGAGGTCTTCTTTGCCTCAGAATAATACCCCCTGTACTTTAGAAACACTTTCACACTTATGTCTACAGAGATACTGTCATTTTGTAAGTCACCAAGCCTGAAAATTTTAGCTCTAATTAAACAGTAAAAAAAAAAAGCCATCTTGATTATTTAGGCACACTGCTCATTGTTTATGCAAAAAACCCAGAGCAGAGCTCCCAACAGTGGGAATGATACCAACTGTGGAATTATAGAAAGTACTACATTACTCACTCTGGCAGAAGTTATAAGTGATCCTATATTCTCCCTGCGTAGAATACAGATTAGCCTCTAGTTATTGGCATGCTCAGTGGTAGCAATCACAAGTACATTGTTCTAAGCTTCCTGTTGACTCCGTATGGTAGTGCTTGTTACTGCTAATATTTCTGGTTGTGGCTGATTAATAACACAGACAAGGTGCATTGTAATGCATTGTGGTTATCCCTTGCTCTGAGGAAAAACCTGCTTGGTTCTGTAAGATGGAAACTTGTGGCCTATGGAACTTGTTCTCTTAGGCTGAGTTGGGTGATTGGGATTCCTAATATATTGACCACATTTCTATGTTCTGGAAACTTGATGCTTTTACATCAGCCCAGCATGAATATTCTAGACATGCCTTGTTCTGAACGACCCCATGATATGCCTGATCACCTTGCCTTGCCCTCATTAGCTCCTTACCTTTGTAGGTGTTCTTTAGAGGGAAATATGCTTTTAAATGTAAACCAATCAAACCAGAGTTTGGATTCCCCTCTCTAATAACCAAGAAAGTTTATTTCTCCTCCTCTGTGCTTCCCACAGAAACCGCAGTGAAAGATTAAGCCCACTCAGTGTTAGAATTCAAATAATTTAATTTAATAACCGGTTCTCTGCTGTAATGACTGTTTTAAGTATAAAAAACAATATACTGAAAAGTAGTTTATTATTTCAGGCATTTAATAAATAACAATAGAAGAGGTACACAAAACTAGAATATGTTATAAGAAAGAGTTTTAAAATATTAATGAAAAAATATTAAGTAACACTTGATAAAAAGCAATAAAACTGTTATTTAAGATATTTCCATATTGCTTTTTGATTGGTGTCCTCACTTGCAACTTTTGTCACCTATGGACAGAATGAACATCACTATGGGCAATTAGGATATGCTGTTATGCAGATGAAAGAGTAAGAAATGTAAATTTGTGATTTCCAAATTGGACGTCTGCCCAGGTGTCCATCTTAGAGAGAATCCTGATCACAAAGTGCCATTTTAACAACCGGTTCACTGAACTCAACCAAAAATTAGGTATTGGTTCTGTCAAACTGGTGCAAACTGGCTGAATCCCACCACTGATTCAATTTCATAAATGGGCAAAGGACTTGAATAGCTATTTTTCTAAAAAGATATAGGAATGACCAACAAGCTGGTTGAAAGATACTCAGTATCATAAATGATCAGGGAACTGCAAATCAAAACCACAATGAGATACTGCTTAATAACCACTAAGAAGGTTGTAATAGAATGATGGACAATAATAGGTGTTGGTAAAGATTTAAAGAAACTGGAACCTTCATAACTTCTGATGGGAATGTAAAATAGTGAAACTGTTGTGGAAAACAGTTTGGTAGTTCCTCAAATAATTGTACATAGAGTTATCTATGACCCAGCAATTCCACTTATGACATATATATATGATACAAGATTATTTAAAACATATATTAACAAAGCTGTGAATGAATGTTCCTAACATCATTATTCCTAATATAAAAAGGTGAAAACAATCCAAATGACCATCAACTGAAGCCTCTGTGCATAAAATACCTTGTTCATAGCCCAAGAGTGTTCTTCACTATGAATAAAAAGGCTGTGGCTGCCTATGTAACTCCTTTAAGCAGAACCTAGAATGGTATTTGGCAGAGAATAGTTACTTCATCACAAATAACTTACCAGTTGTCTTAGCATTCATTCATGTCTTCATTTGCTCCATCCCTCCTTCACTCAAACAATTCATGTCTGTTACCATCTACATGTGCCAAGAACTGTTGTATTAATTCAACTCATCAAACGTGTATTAAAGTACCTACTGCATTCCAGATATCATATGGGGAGGTCGGGGGGGGGGGGGGCAATGAAAGCTGAAATGAGACCAGTGTCCTCCAGTGGTTTAAAACTAAAGGATAGACATTTCATTTTTTTCTTTTATTTATTTTATTGATTTTAATGAAGTGACATTGATAAATCAGGGTACATATGTTTAGAGAGAACATCTTCAGGTTATTTTGACATTTGATTATGCTGCATTCCCACCACCCAAAGTCAAATTGTCTTCCATCACCTTCTGTTTTTCTTTGTGCCCTTCCCCTCCCCAATCCCTTCCCTCTCCCACCCCCACCACCCCATAACCACCACATTCTTGTCCATGTCTGAGTCTCATTTTTATGTCCCAACTATTATGGAATCCTATAATTCTTAGTTTCTTATGATTTACTTATTTCGCTCAGTATAATGTTATCAAGGTCCACCCATGTTTTTGAAAATGACCCGATGTCATCATTTCTTATGGCTGAGTAGTATTCCATAGTATATATGTACCAAAGCTTTTTAATCCACTCATCCACTGACGGATACTTGGGCTGTTTCCAGATCTTTGCTATTGTGAATAATGCTGCCATAAACATGGGGGTGCATTTCTTTTTTTCAAACAGTGCTATGGTGTTCTTGGGGTATATTCCTAAAAGTGGGATAGCTGGGTCAAAAGGCAGTTCAATTTTTAATTTTTTGAGGAATGTCCATACTGTTTTCTACAGTGGCTGCATCAGTCTGCGTTCCCACCAGCGGTGCAAGATGGTTCCCTTTTCTCCTCATCCTCGCCAGCACTTACTCTGTGTTGTTTTGTTGATGAGTGCCATTCTGATAGGTGTGAGGTGATATCTCATTGTGATTTTAATTTGCATCTCTCTAATGATTAGTGATGTTGAGCATTTTTTCATATGCCTATTGGGCATTTGTATGTCCTCTTTGGAGAAGTGTCTATTCATTTCTTTTGCCCATTTTTTGATTGGATTGTTTGTCTTCCTGGTATTGAGTTTTGCAAGTTCTTTATAAATTTTGGTTATTAACCCCTTATCAGACGCTATGTCAAATATGTTCTCCAATTGTGTAGTTTGTCTTTTTATTCTGTTCTTATTATCTTTAGCTGTGCAAAAGCTTTTTAGTTTGATAAAGTCCCATTTGTTTTTCCTGTCTTTTATTTCACTTGCCCATAGAGATAAATTGGCAAATATATTGCTCTGAGAGATGTTGGAGAGCTTACTGCCTATGTTTTCTTCTAAGATGCTTATGGTTTCAAGGCTTACATTTAAGTCTTTTATCCATTTTGAGTTTATTTTTGTGAATGGTGTAAGTTGGTGGTCTAGTTTCATTTTTTTGCAGGTAGCTGTCCAATTTTCCCAACATCATTTGTTGAAGAGGCTATCTTTACTCCATTGTATTTCCTTACCTCCTTTGTCAAATATCAGTTGTCCATAGAACTGTGGGTTTATTTCTGTGTTCTCTGTTCTGTTCCATTGATCTATATGCATGTTCTTATGCCGGTACCAGGCTGTTTTGAGTACAATGGCCTTGTAGTATAACTTGATATCAGGAAGTGTGATACCACCCACTTTCTTCTTCTTTTTTAATATTGCTGAGGCTATTCGTGTTCTTTTTTGGTTCCATATAAATTTTTGGAATATGTGTTCTATATCTTTGAAGTAAGTCATTGGTATTTTAATCAGTATTGCATTGAATTTATAAATTGCTTTGGGTAATATAGACATTTTAATGATGTTTATTCTTCCTAACCATGAGCATAGTATATGCCTCCACTTGTTTGTATCTTCCTTGATTTCTTTTACCAATGTTTTATAATTTTCTGAGTACAAGTCTTTAATCTCCCTGGTTAAATTTATTCCTAGGTACTTTATTTTTTTGGTTGCAATGGTGAAGGAGATTGCTTCCTTAATTTCTCTTTCTGACAGTTCATTGTTAGTGTATAAAAATGCCTCTGATTTCTGAGTATTAATTTTATATCCTGCCACCTTGCTGAAGTCATTTATCAGGACCAGTAGTTTTTTGACTGAGACTTTAGGATTTTCTATATACAATATCATATCATCTGCAAATAATAATAGTTTTACTTCTTCTTTTTGAATTTGGATGCCTTTTATTTCTTTTTCTTGTCTGATTGCTGTGGCTAGGACATCCAGAACTATGTTAAATAAGAGCGGTGAAAGGGGGGCACCCCTGCCTTGTTCCTGATCTTAAGGGGATTTCTTTTAATTTTTGCCCATTGAGTATGATGTTGGTTGTGGGTTTGTCATAGATGGCCTTTATCATGTTGAGGTATGTTCCCTGTATTTCCACTTTGCTGAGAGTTTTGATCATGAATGGGTGCTGGATTTTATCAATTGCTTTTTCTGCATCTCTTGAAATTATCATGTGGTTTTTGTGCTTCATTTTGTTTATGTGATGAATCACATTGATTGATTTATGAATATTGTACTAGCCTTGCCTCCCCAGAATAAATCCCACTTGATCATGGTGTATGATTTTTTTCATATATTGCTGGATTCGGTTTGCTAATATTTTGTTGAGGATTTTAGCATCTAAATTCATCAGGGATATTGGCGTATAATTTTCCTTGTTTGTGTTGTCTTTGCCTGGTTTTGGAATCAGAATTATGCTCGCCTCATAAAAGGAGTTTGGAAGTCTTCCTTCCTCTTGAATTTTTTGAAATAGCTTAAGAAGGATAGGAGTTAGTTCTTCTTTGAATATTTGGTAGAATTCACTTGTGAAGCCATCAGGCCCAGGGCTTTTCTTTTTTGGGAGTTTTTTGATAACTGTTTTGATGTCATTTGTTGTAATTGGTCTGTTTAGGTTTTCTGATTCTTCCAGATTAATTTTTGGAAGATTATATGTTTCAGGGAATTTGTCCATTTCATCTAGGTTGTCTACTTTTTTGGCATACAGTTCTTCATAGTATTTTCTTACAATATTTTGTATTTCTGTGTGTCAGTTGTTATTTCTCCACTCTCATTTCTAATTTTATTTATTTGAGTCCTTTTTTTTTTTTGGTGAGTCTGGTTAAAAGTTTATTGATCTTGTTTACCTTTTCAAAGAAACAGCTCCTGGTTTCATTGATCCTCTGTATTTTTTTTTTAGCTTTTATGTCATTTATTTTCTCTCTGATCTTTATTATTTCCTTCCTTCTGCTACCTCTGGGCTTTACTTGTTGTTCTTGTAGATGCAAAGTCAAGTTGTTTATTTGAGCTTTTTCTAGCTTCTTAAGGTATGCCTGTAATACTATGAACTTCCCTCTCAGGACTGCTTTTGCTGTGTCTCATAAATTTTGAGTTGATGTAAGCTCATTATTGTTTGTTTCTAGGAATTTTAAAATTTCTTCTTTGATCTCATTGTTAACCCATTTGTTATTTAATAACATGCTATTTAGTTTCCAAGTGTTTGAGTATTTTTCAGTTTTTCTGTTTGGTTAATTTCTAGTTTCATGCCATTGTGATCAGAGAAAGTGTTCAATATGATTTCAATCTTCTTAAATTTGTTGAGATCGCTTTTATGCCCTAACATGTAGTCTGTCCTAGAGAATGTACCATGAACACTTGAAAAGAATGTATATTCTGCTGCTTTAGGGTGAAAGGTTCTGAAATATCTATTAAATCGAGTTGGTCTAGTGTGTCCTTTAAGTCTGCTGTTTCTTTGTTAATGTTCTTTCTTTTTTTTTTTATTTTTTTTATTTTTTATTTTTTTATTTTATAATTTTATTTTTTAATGGGGTGACATCAATAAATCAGGATACATATATTCAAAGATAACAAGTCCAGGTTATCTTGTCGTTCAATTATGTTGCATACCCACCACCCAAAGTCAGATTGTCCTCTGTCACCTTCTATCTTGTTTTCTTTGTGCCCCTCCCACCCCCTATCACTCTCCCATTCCCCCCTCCCCCCCGTAACCACCACACTCTTATCAATGTCTCTTAGTTTCACTATTATGTCCCACCTACATATGGAATAATACAGTTCCTGTTTTTTTCTGATTTACTTATTTCGCTTCGTATCATGTTATCAAGATCCCACCATTTTGCTGTAAATGTTCCGATGTCATCATTTCTTATGGCTGAGTAGTATTCCATAGTGTATATGTGCCACATCTTCTTTATCCAGTCATCTATTGATGGGCTTTTTGGTTGTTTCCATGTCCTGGCCACTGTGAACAATGCTGCAATAAACATGGGGCTGCATGTGTCTTTACGTATCAATGTTTCTGAGTTTTGGGGATATATACCCAGTAGAGGGATTGCTGGGTCATAAGGTAGTTCTATTTGCAGTTTTTTGAGGAACCACCATACTTTCTTCCATAATGGTTGTACTACTTTACATTCCCACCAACAGTGGATGAGGGTTCCTTTTTCTCCACAGCCTTTCCAACATTTGCTATTACCTGACTTGCTAATAACAGCTAATCGAACAGGTGTGAGGTGGTATCTCATTGCAGTTTTGATTTGCATTTCTCTAATAGCTAAAGAAGATGAGCATCTTTTCATATATCTGTTGGCCATTTGTATTTCTTCCTGGGAGAAGTGTCTATTCATATCCTCTTCCCATTTTTTTATTGGATTGTTTGTTTGTTTGTTGTTGAGTTTTATGAGTTCTTTGTATATTTTGGATATTAGGCCCTTATCTGAGCTGTTGTTTGAAAATATCATTTCCCATTTAGTTGGCTTTCTGTTTATTTTGTTATCAGTTTCCCTTGCTGAGCAAAAACTTCTTAGTCTGATGTAGTCCCATTCATTAATTTTTGCCTTCACTTCTCTTGCCATTGGAGTCAAATTCATAAAATGCTCTTTAAAACCCAGGTCCATGAGTTGAGTACCTATGTCTTCTTCTATGTACTTAATTGTTTCAGGTCTTATGTTTAGATCTTTGATCCATTTTGAGTTAATTTTTGTACAGGGGGAGAGACTGTAGTCCAGTTTCATTCTTTTGCATGTGGCTTTCCAGTTTTCCCAGCACCATTTATTGAAGAGGCTTTCTTTTCTCCATTGTGTGTTGTTGGCCCCTTTATCAAAAATTATTTGACTATATATATGTGGTTTTATTTCTGGACTTTCTATTCTGTTCCATTGGTCTGAGTGTCTATTTTTCTGCCAATACCATGCTGTTTTGATTGTCGTGGCCCTATAATAGAGTTTGAAGTCAGGTATTGTTATGCCCCCAGCTTCATTCTTTTTCTTTAGAATTGCTTTGGCTATTCGAGGTTTTTTATAGTTCCATATAAATCTGATGATTTTTTGCTCTATTTCTTTAAAAAATGTTATTGGAATTTTGATGGAAATTGCATTAAATTGGTATATTGCTTTGGGTAATATAGCCATCTTGATTATATTTATTCTTCCTAGCCAAGAACAAGGTATATTCTTCCATCTCATTATATCTTTTTCGATTTCCCTTAACAATGGTTTATAGTTTTCATTATATAAGTCCTTTACATTCTTTGTTATGTTTATTCCTAAGTATTTTATTTTTTTTGTTGCAATCGTGAAGGGGATTATTCTTTTGAGTTCCTTCTCAGTTGTTTCATTGTTGGCATATAGAAAGGCTATTGACTTCTGAATGTTAATTTTGTATCCTGCGACCTTACTGTATTGGCTTATTGTTTCTAGTAGTTTTTTTGTGGATTCTTTGGGGTTTTCGATGTATAGGATCATATCATCTGCAAAAAGTGATACCTTTACTTCTTCTTTTCCGATATGGATGCCTTTTATTTCCTTGTCTTGTCTGATTGCTCTGGCTAGAACCTCTAGTACCACATTAAATAAGAGTGGAGAGAGTGGACAACCCTGTCTTGTTCCTGATTTAAGGGGGAAAGCCTTCAGTTTAGTGCCATTTAATATGATGTTAGCTGATGGTTTATCATATATGGCCTTTATCATGTTGAGATATTTTCCTTCTATACCCATTTTGTTGAGAGTCTTAAACATAAAATTGTGTTGTATTTTATCGAAAGCCTTTTCTGCGTCTATTGATAAGATCATGTGGTTTTTGTTCTTTGTTTTGTTGATATGGTGTATTACATTAACCGTTTTACGTATGTTGAACCATCCTTGAGATTCTGGGATGAATCCCACTTGATCATGATGTATTATTTTTTTAATATGTTGTTGTATTCGATTTGCTAGTATTTTGTTTAGTATTTTAGCATCTGTATTCATTAGAGATATTGGTCTGTAGTTTTCTTTTTTTGTGCCATCCTTGCCTGGTTTTGGTATGAGGGTTATGTTGGCCTCATAAAATGTGTTTGGAAGTATTGCTTCTTCTTCAATTTTTTGGAAGACTTTGAGTAGAATAGGAACCAAGTCTTCTTTGAATGTTTGATAAAATTCGCTGGTATAGCCGTCAGGGCCTGGACTTTTATTTTTGGGGAGGTTTTTAATGGTTTTTTCTATTTCTTCTCTACTGATAGGTCTGTTTAGGCTTTCTGCTTCTTCTTGACTCAGTCTAGGAAGGTTGTATTGTTCTAGGAATTTATCCATTTCTTCTAGGTTGTTGAATTTAGTGGCATAAAGTTTTTCATAGTATTCTACAATAATTCTTTGTATATCTACAGTGTCCGTGGTGATTTCTCCTCTTTCATTTTGGATTTTGTTTATATGAGTTCTTTCTCTTTTTTCCTTGGTAAGTCTTGCCAAGGGTTTGTCAATTTTGTTGATCTTTTCAAAGAACCAGCTCCTTGTTCTATTAATTTTTCTATAGTATTTCTGTTCTCTAATTCATTTATTTCTGCTCTGATTTTTATTATCTCCTTTCTTTGGCTGGTTTTGGGTTGTCTTTGTTCTTCTTTTTCTAGTTCCTTAAGGTGGGAAGTTAAGTGGTTCACTTGGGCTCTCTCTTGTTTGTTCATATATGCCTGAAGCGATATGAACTTCCCTCTTATCACTGCTTTTGCTGCATCCCATAGATTCTGATATGTCGTATTGTCATTTTCATTAGTCTGTATATATCTTTTGATCTCTGCACTTATTTCTTCTTTGACCCATTCATTTTTTTTTTTTTTTTAAAGGTTATGAAGCTTTTTTTTTTTTTTTTTTTATTTATTCATTTTTAGAGAGGAGAGAGAGGAGAGAGAAGAGAGAGAGAGAGAAGAGAGAGAGAGAGAGAGAGAGAGAAAGAGAGAGAGAGAGAAGGGGGGAGGAGCTGGAAGCATCAACTCCCATATGTGCCTTGACCAGGCAAGCCCAGGGTTTCGAACCGGCGACCTCAGTATTTCCAGGTCGACGCTTTATCCACTGCGCTACCACAGGTTAGGCTGACCCATTCATTTTTTAAAAGTATGTTGTTTAGTTTCCACATTTTTGTGGGATTTTTTTCCTCTTTTTTACAGTTGAATTTTAGTTTCAAGGCTTTATGATCAGAAAATATGCTTGGTACAACTTCAATTTTTCTGAATTTGCTGATATTGTTTTTGTGGCCCAACATATGGTCAATTCTTGAGAATGATCCATGTACACTGGAGAAAAATGTATACTCAGTCACTTTGGGATGAAATGTCCTGTAGATGTCTATCATATCCAGGTGCTCTAGTGTTTTGTTTAAGGCCACTATGAATTGTTGATTCTCTATTTGGATGACCGATCTAGAGCCGTCAGCGGTGTATTGAGGTCTCCAAGTATAATTGTATTTTTGTCAGTTTTTGTTTTAAGATCAATAAGTAGCTGTCTTATATATTTTGGTGCTCCTTCGTTTGGTGCATATATATTAAGAATTGTTATGTCTTCTTGATTCAGTGTCCCCTTAGCCATTATGAAATGGCCATTTTTGTCTCTGAGTACTTTTCCTGTCTTGTAGTCAGCATTATCCGATATGAGTATTGCTACACCTGCTTTTTTTTGGATGTTATTTGCTTGGAGTATTGTTTTCCAGCCTTTCACTTTGAATTTGTTTTTATCCTTGTTACTTAGATGAGTTTCCTGTAGGCAGCATACAGTTGGATTTTCTTTTTTAATCCATTCTGCTACTCTGTGCCTTTTTATTGGTGAGTTTAATCCGTTTACATTTAGTGTAATTATTGATACTTGTGAGTTCCCTATTGCCATTTTATATCTTGCTTTCTGTTAGTTTTGTGTCTTGTTTGATCCTTCTCTTTCGTTTTTCTATCTTTTGTTTTTATTTGGTTGTATTCCATACATCTTTCCTCTGTTGCTATCTTTTTTATCTCATGTGCTTCTGTGGTGGTTTTTTCAATGGTGGTTACCTTTGAGTAATGAAAAGGGTCCCTACCCTGTTCATTGTAGCGAACTATTTTGTGAGTACTTTTGCACTCCATCGTCCTTTGCTACTGTTAATCTCCGTCTTCTCCCCCTCTTTCTTTTTGTTGTTGTCACAGTTTAAATTTGGTTTTATTGTGTTCTTCTTGGAGCTTTTACTTGTGGCTCTGTTTTTTTTTGTTCTTTGTATCTGATTGGAGAACCCCCTTTAGTAATTCCTGGAGTGGGGGTTTTCTGATGATAAATTCCCTCATCTTTTCTGTATCTGTGAATGTTTTTATTTCTCCTTCGTATTTGAAGGATAGCTTTGATGGGTATAGTATTCGTGGCTGAAAGTTCCTCTCTTTCAGGACTTTAAATATTGGGGTCCACTCTCTTCTAGCTTGTAGAGTTTCT
This sequence comes from Saccopteryx bilineata, assembly GCF_036850765.1. NCBI lineage: Eukaryota > Metazoa > Chordata > Mammalia > Chiroptera > Emballonuridae > Saccopteryx > Saccopteryx bilineata. The sequence goes on from NC_089495.1 coordinate 163,552,164, forward strand.
GCTGAGAAATCTGATGATAATCTAATGGGCCTTCCTTTATATGTTGTATTCTTCTTTTCCCTGGCTGCCTTGAGAATTTTTTCTTTGCTGTTCATTTGTGTCAATTTCATTATGATATGCCTTGGAGTAGGTTTGTTGGGGTTAAGAAAACTTGGAGTTCTGTTTGCTTCTTGAACTTGAGGCTTTAGTTCTTTCCACAGGCTTGGGAAGTTCTCATCAATTATTTGTTTAAGTATGTTCTCCATTTCATTTTCTCTCTCTTCTCCCTCTGATATACCTATTATTCTTATGTTATTCTTTTTAATGGAGTCAGATAATTCTTGTAGGGCTATCTCATTTTTTTAAATTTTTGAGTCTCTTTCTTCTTCTCTCTGTTGTGCCTCAAGTTGCTTGTCTTCTATTTCACTAATCCTCTCTTCTATCTGACCTGTTCTATTAGCTAAGCTTGTTACTTCGTTTTTCAACTCGTGAATTGAGTTTTTCATCTGTGTTTGATTTGTTTTTATAGTTTCAATTTCCTTGGACATATATTCTTTGTGTTCATGGAGTTGTTTTCTGAGCTCCCTATATTGCCTTTCTGTGTTTTCTTGTATATCTCGGAGGATTTTTAGGATTTCTATCTTGAATTCTCTGTCATTTAGCTCCAAGGTTTCCAATATATTAAATTTTTTCTCCATAGATTTTTCCTCATCTAGCTGTGTTACCTCTCTTTCTTTTGTATCCATGATATTCGATTTTCTCTTTCTTAATGGCATCTGAGTGTGGTTTTGTTGATAGTATTAATGGGATTTAATAAAGAATAAAAAGTTAAAAAAAATAAAAAAATAACAAATCGAAAAGAGTTGTTTTTTTTAAAAAAAATTAATAATGAAATAAAGAAAAATAAAATAAAATAAAAATTTTTAAAAAAAGGAAATTATTCCCCCCCTTTTTTTCCTCTCCCCTCCTCTCCCCTCTTTCTTGAGAAAATCTTGTGGTGGACTGTGAGTTATAACAAACAATGCCTGTGATGGAGGGCCTGAATTGGGGAAAAGTAATAAAGGGGCAAAAAAGAGAGAAAGAAAAAAAAAAAAAAAAAAGAAAAAAGAAAAAAAAAAAGAGCGTATGGACCCACAAAAAGCAAATAAGGAAAAAATTTGGGTCAAGAATAAAATGATTTGCTTTTAGGTGTTGGTTTTCTAAGAGTTATGATGAGAGGAATAAGAGGAAAATGGAAAAATGGGGGGACAAATTAAAAACTTACTATTGTATTTAGTGGAACAAGAACTAGATAATATGGAGAGCCAGGGATGGGAGCACTGCTAGTGAGTTAAAAAGGTGAAGTAAAAAACCCCCAAAATGCCACAAACATAGGTTTGAGTCCCAAATAAGATAATTTGTTTGTTATTGAGGTTTGAATGAGAGGAGATGTAAAGGAGAAAGGAAGAAACTAATATAGAGGGAGAAAAGAAAGAGAGAGAGAGAAAAAAAGAGGGAACCACTAAAAGAAGAAAAAAGAAAGGAGAGAGAGAGAGAGTTAAGGGTTTTGGAGTGCAACCCTCATAGAGAGAAAGGAAGAGAAGAGAAATGATAATGGGAGATGTAACACTTATGGGTAGTGTAGTTCAAGGAGAGGAGAGAGTAAGACCGGTAGAGAGTTAATCGGCCAAATTGGAGGAGGAAAAAAAAGTCTCACGAATGAAGATAAGAGAAACAAACGAACAAATATAATAAAATGGGATAGGTTATAAAGTCTGCAGATTATTCTTGATTTTGAGAGGTTATCTTCTTGCTTTTTCTTTTCTCTCCCTCTTCCTGGTCGGTGACTCTGTACCCCGGGTTCTGCCCCTTTGGCACGCTGAGGTAGAGGTTTGCAGTTGATAAGTCTCTATGGCAATGTCATGTATTGTGCTTTATTCTCGTTGGGAGTCGAGGCTCATTAGCATTTATAGGCTCCGACAGTGAGAGAGTCCGTGTTCCTGGAGCCTTTCTCCTAGTCTTTCCTTCCTCAATTAGTAGCCTGATAGTCCAGGTATGGGGTTGCTGCTGCCTCTGCCTGGATAGTAAGAGGCTCAAATTGCTGGCAACTCCCCACTCTATTTCCACTCAGCACAGGGCTCTGGGTAAGGCTCAGTCAGTCAGAGCTGCTAGCATAATCAGGCGGGCTTTCCGCCCACTCGAAGACCTCTGGCTCTGCCACTCTATCCGGTAACACAAGCGGGCGCCCACTTCCGGGGCGCTTGGAGGAAACTCTCACTCACTGTCTGGAACCAGGATATCCGGCCAGCAGTCTCACGCTCTGAGTGAAACCCCCAACCGCAGGGAAAAGTTGCAGCGTTGGAATTGAGTCTCGCTCCGTCCCCGTGTGCGGCTTTTGTAAGGCGCTGGGGCGGCCCGAGATTCCGCTTTGGCCCACACAAAGGCCCCTGACTCTGCCCCTCTCTGCGATAACACGGGCGCGCCCTGCCGAGGCACTCGGAGGAATCGCTCACTCCTTATCTGCGCGCGCAAACCAGGATATGAGGCCGGCCGCGGTTCCCTCTGAGTGAAACAGCCTCCAGCACGGAAAATCTCCACCGTTGGGATTAGTTCTCACTCCCTCCCGTGCGTGGCTTTCCCAGGGCGCTGGGGCTGCCCAGAGACTCTGCCCTCAGCCCACAGAAAGGCCTCTGACCCTGCCTCTCCGTGGGGCAACACGGGCACCCACTTCCGCGGCTTAGGAAGAAATCTCTCTTCCACTAACTGCGCACCGACCAGGAGACCGGGTAAAATGTCCGCTCTGCTTGTCTTTCTTTGTTTGGGTTTGGCGTGAGTGTTAGCTTGTATTGCCCGGGTTGCCACAGGATCAGATTTTCCTCGGCTTGGATCTCCGAGCCACAGCCTGGTTCGGCCGTTTTTGCTGCGGCGGCCTGGATCTATTCACCCCCTTTGCCCACCTCAGTTTCTATATTCACAGTTACCAGAGAAAGCCGCCCTGTTTAGGTTAGTGAGGAAGGCGGAGCATTTCTTACTCTCTATTTCCTTCGGGGTTTGGTTATATATTTAGCCAATTTTTCACTCAATCATACCTTTGGGTGTATTGCGAAGAATCTGGAAGCTCCAAGTATAGGTTTTTCTGTTTCTGGTTGAAGATCTTGTTGAGTTTTGGGGGAGATTTATCGGTATCGCTTCCTACCCCGCCATTACTCTCTAATGTTCTTTCTTGAGGATCTATCTAGTGATGTTATTGGAGTATTGAAATCCCCTACTATTATAGTATTGCTGTTGATCTCGCCCTTTAAATCCATCAAAGTCTGTTTTATATATTTAGGTGCTCCTATATTAGGTGTGTAGATATTTATAGCAGTTATATCTTCCTGTTGGATTTCTCTCTTTATCATTATGTAGTGACCTTCTTTATCTCTTACTATAGTCTTTGTTTTAAAGTCCATTTTGTCTGATATAAGCATTGCTACCCCAGCTTTTTTTTCATTTCCATTTGCTTGAAATACTTTTTTCTATTCTTTTTTTTCCAATTTATGTGCATCTTTTGTTTTATGGTGTGTCTCTTGTAGATAGCATATGTATGGATCCTGTTTTTGTATCCACATAGCTCCCTTATATCTTTTGATTGGTCCATTTAATCCACTTACATTTAAGGTTATTATTGATATATTTATATATTTATTTATTGCCATCTTATTCTTTAAAACTGTATTCCTCTTTTGCTATATTCTTTTTTCTCTTTGATCTCTTTACAACAGGCCCCTTAGCATTTCTTGCAGCATTGGATTTGTTGTAGTGAATTCCTTGAGTTATTTTTTTTTGTCTGGAAAGCTTTTTATTTCTCCTTCAATTTTAAACAATAGCCTTGCTGGATAAAGTTGTAGGTTCTTGTTCTGCATTACTTTGAATATTTCTTGCCATTCCCTTCTGGCCTCAAGTGTTTCTGTTGAGAAGTCGGAAGTCATCAATATCGGGGCTCCTTTGTAGGTGATAGCCTTTTTTTCTCTAGCAGCTTTTAATATTTTCTCTTTATCACTTAGCTTTGGTATTTTAATTATGATGTGTCTTGGTGTAGGTTTCTTTGGGTTTCTCTTTAATGGAGTTCTCTGTGCTTCTTGAACTTGTGAGTTGTTTTCCTGCCTTAATTTAGGGAAGTTTTCAGCTATGACATATTTGAACAAAGTCTCTATCCCTTGTTCTTTCTCTTCTTCTTCAGGAACCCCTATGATGGGGATGTTATTTCTCTTAATGTTGTCACAGAGCTCTCTTAGAGTTTCCTCAGACTTTTTGAGTCTCTTTTCTTTTTTCTGCTGTGCTTCTGTGCCTTTATTTATCATGTCCTCTAACTCACTGATTCAATTCTCCGCTTCATCCATCCTGCTTTTAATTCCTTCCATTGTTCTTTATTTCAGATATTGTATAATATTTGTCATTTCTGACTAATTCTTTTTTTTCATATTTTACTAGTTTTATTTTTAATTTTTTTTGTAAATAAATTTTTATTAATTTTAATGGGGTAACATCAGTAAATCAGGGTACATATATTCAAAGAAAACATGTCCAGGTTATCTTGTCATTCAATTGTTTTGCATACCCATCACCCAAAGTCAGATTGTCCCCTGTCACCTTCTATCTAGTTTTCTTTGTGTCCCCCCTCCCCTTCTCCCTCCCCCCCCCATTACCACCACACTCTTGTCCATGTCTCTTGGTCTCATTTTTATGTCCCACCAATGTATGGAATCATGCATTTCTTGTGTGGTTTTTTTTTTTTTTTTTTTACAGTGATTAAGGCCTTTAAGCAAACTCTTGGCCAATACAGAAGAATCCATAAAAGAGTAGTGTCCTTAACATGTTCACCAAGTCCAAGTTGGCACCAACACCATTCCAAATCCCTGCAAATGCTACCCAACCTCAGTTCAGTCTGTTAGGAGCTGTCACAAGGAGCAGGATTCCAGGAAAAGTTCACATGGCATTGGAATTGTTGTCACAATTCTATACTTTTCAGCTCACGTCCAAGTCCCAATGACTGCTGCTCCTAGCTGGTAATGATTCAGGTAGACTGGAAAAGCCATCTTCTGCATGTGTGGAGATGGAGCTTCTGTTCTCCTCTGTCTGGAGAGATGAGACCAGGTTGCTTTTCCCTGGAGCTCTGCGACTGTGGTGTGGTAAAGAGAACCTTAGGATACATTTCTGCCACGCAAGTCTCTCCCAGCTGTCGTTCGCTTTGGGGAGCTGGGCAGCCCTTTCCACATTTCGCTTTTCCTACCAGTCTCAGTGTGCCTTCTTCAGTGTTCCTTGGTTGAAGAGTCCTCTTATTTTAGTCCAAAGTTGGTTTTTCCAGATGATATTTCTTAAAATTAATTTGTAATCCACTTTGGTTCTGGGAGGTGGATGTTGGTACGTCCACCTACTCCAGCACCATCTTGTCTTAGGCTAATTCTTTTTTATATATTATTTCAATGTCCTTTTTATATTTTCTATGTCTTTATTTAGGTGTTCTTAATGACCATCTATTTTTGTTCTAAGATCTTTGAGCATTCTAACAATCATTATTTTAAACTCTGCATCTGATAATTTGGTTATATCTGACTCATTCAGGTCCTTTTCTGGGGATTTCTCTTGATTCATTTGTGTTGCATTTCTCTGCCTTCTCATTTTGTCTGTGTAAAAGAAGGTTTTGGCCACTGGGGTCCACTGGGTGTGGCCTCTGTGTTCCCTCTGTCTGCAGGCCTGCCACCCCTTCTGCTGCTGCTGCCTAGGGCGTTTGGTATGGGGGTTGCTGGTGCCAGCCCACTGGGGCTGTTATTGTGGTATCTGCCTCTTCTTCACAGGAGGGGCTGTGATTACGTGCTCGGGTGTGCAAGCCTCGGTCGCCTCAGCCTTTGCTCAGCCCATGCGGGTTGGGTTATGCTCTGACCTAAGGGCAGGGGTGAGCACCTTTGCTCAGCTGGAGGTCTCCACTTGATTCTGGGCTTTCGCCTACCCTTGCAGGAGGAGCCTGCTCACAGGATGGCTGCAAACCTTGGCAGCATGGGCCAGGCGGGGTGCGTGCCCATGCTCAGTTGCGGGACTCCACCTGTTCTGGGCTTTCACTCCACTCCTGTGGGAGGAGCCGGCACCCATGTCAGTCCACAAACCTTGGTTTCACGGGCAGGGCGAGGCTGCACTCTTGCGACCTTGCTCAATGGCAGGCCTCCACCCCTTCTGGGGCTTCTGCCCTTCCCTTATAGGCTGGGTTGTGGGTGGCCCACTGCTGGGCCTGACCACTTTCACACGTCCCCTCCTCCCCAGCCAGGCAAGACCGAGCTTACACCTGGGCCTCAGTTGTGGCCAGCTGGCTTCTGCCCTTACCAACAGAACCACACTTCTGCATCCCGCTGCCACCCGCCCTCGGGTGAGCCCTGAGCCGTGTGGGTGGGGGCGCTGCAGCTCAGATCCTAACACTCACTACTGTAGTCCTGAAAGCTCCCTCCTTCTAAGTGATTCTGCTCTAAGTACCATGTGAGAGCTTCTTTGGCTGGTGTTCTGCTTCCCTTTGCTGGTATTGCTGTTTCCAGGGGAAATATTCACTTCAGATTTGGGGAGTGACTCGTCCCAGGGGTTAGGGTGGCTGTCTCTCCAAGTGTTTCTCCCTGTGCCTCCTAGATTACACTCTCTTCCTGCTGCTCCGGTCCTCTCCTCTCTCCCCATTCCCCGGAGTCCCGGGTGAGTGGTTATGAGAAAGGTTTTCTGTGCGGTCCCTTTAAGAAGAAACCTGGGTTTTAAAAAATCAGTCTCTTTCTTACAAACAGTATCCTGACTCATTTCCAGCTAAATACTGTTCATACGACTGGTCTAGGCTCTGGGGCTGCAGGTTGGGGCTTTATTCCTGGGGTTCAGGACCCTCCCCTCTCTGCTAAACTCACTTCCCACCACACGAATCTCTCCGGGATGCCGTTTGCTCTGGGTAGCTGGGCAGCTCTCTCCGCGTTTCCACTTTTCCTACCAGTCTCAGTGTGGCTTTTTTATTGTTCCTTGGTTGAAGAGTCCTCTTAGTTTAGTCCAAAGTTGGTTTTTCCAGATGATGGTTGTTAAAATTAAGTTGTAATCCACTTTTGTTCTGGGAGGTGGAAGTTGGTATGTCCGCCTACTCCATCGCCATCTTGTCGCCTCCAGGATAGACATTTTATATCAAGGCTAAGGTGAAGAGAGACCTTGGTAGACATACAAACCAGGTACCTTGGGAAAGTCTAACTCAGGTACATTTGAGCTACTATGGAAAAGAAAAAATTTAAGAAGAATCTCTGAGTCCTTGCCATTAGTGGACACAAACCAACAGTTACCAGTCAATTACTAAGGACCCAGATCTCCTCTGTTCATTGTCCTATTGACTGTTACCTTCGTGTAAAGCTTTGTCTATTGTGTGTTGAGGTAAGTTTTTACACTTAGTATTGAGCACATCAGTAAGGGTAGGAATGATGACCTTTTCTAAGATGGGATAAGGACAGGGAATATATACAAGCACATATCTACCCATAACATCTTGTGAGGAATATATTGGTATTCATCCTTACTTGACAAATGAGACTCAGGGTGACTTACAGACCTTTAGAAGACTACCAGTCAAAGTTGGAAGTCCTAGTGCAACAAGTGGCCCTGGATAGTTTACTAAAAGCTAAGTGACCACAGCATGAAATAATAGACCTGCATTAGATATTTCACAGCCCAACTCCTTTCAGTCCCCTGACATTCATCTTTTTCTTCAGTGGATAACACGCAGAAAAAAAAACCAGAATCCAGAAACTCATGTATAGATACTATGCCCTAAGAGGGAAGGAACTTTAAAAAGCTGATGAAATGTATATATCAGAAGACTTGAGCTATCAAGTACAATAGAATTTTGAACATACACTTCAGAAGTATGTTGGCTAAAAATATGTCTCCTCTTGGCTATAAAGCTATACCCACCCTGTTAATCTTTGTTCTGGGGTGCTTGGACTAGCTCTCTGTAGCCACATTTTTTTTATCTGTCAGCAGCTCTCCATTAGACTCTGCTGGGGGGGGGCGGTTAGAGGGACCTTCAGGGTTGGAGAAGAGACAAGGAATTATTCTTTTTCTCCTAAGCACTTTTTATTTTTTATCAGCACTACCCTGGCAACACTATATCAATCTGGCTATGGCAGTTCCTACTCGCAGCAGCTGAATTCCATTTATTTACAATAGTTCCCTAACTTTAATAGAACCAGTGACTGAATGCCATTCAGAGACACACTGATGCTCAGAAGGGACCCCCTCATCTGAGTTTGGTCACAGTCCCATAAGACCCTTAGGGTGCCAAGACCAGCCAAGTGTTGCCTTTTCTGTGACCCCTGGTCTCAGCTCCTTGGGCTTCTTCCACTGAGGTCAGAGACACTAGCAGCAGAAGAGCAGCTCTCCTCTCAGTTTTTGATGTACTAGAACTGGCCATACAATCCTATTTACATTTATCTTGGCAATAGGCCTGTGGGGCCCTGTTGGGCAGATAAAATGTATTATGCTCACTTTGTTAAAGATAACACGAGGAGGCCGTCACCCAGGTGATATTAATGTGTGTTGGGGTGGGCTAAAGGCAGGCAGAATCCTTGTAGCCTGGGGCTTGGTTTTGGGATTAAGTCTTTCCTACCCTTTTTGATGTGGGGTGGTACAATCCAATCATCACTCAGAAAGTGACTTTGTATTAGAGACCTCCCTATTTTGTATATTGGATTAAGCGTTTAGATTTTTACACTATAAAATGGGGACGGAGCGGGAGCTTGTACTCTTGGTTCCTGAGATTATCATTAGAAGAGAGAGCAGAGGAGAGCAGAAGGAAGCCACGTGGAGTAGGCCAGGAGAAGCAGCTAAGATGGCGGAGTGCTGAGTGAGGTGCCAGTTTGTGTAGAGTTTGTATCTGGGATAAGGAAGGAGATGGGGAACTGGGGAGAATAAGGCTGGTGAGCTAGAAACCTTTGATTCTAGGAAACTCGGATAAATCAGTAGCTTTGTGAGCACTGAATATGAGTGGGTTTCGGAGCCCAGTGTGTATTTTTTACTTGCCCGCCGGGTGCAAGCTAGAATTGAAGATGACAGCCCATCAGTTCTTGGCTCCATTGTTTCATTACTGTCTACCTGAATCAAATGCGAACCTGCATGGGCTGGGTGGCTGCTCTGATGGTGGCCCTGGCCTTGGCTGCTGGCTTACAGGCCTCTTCTCAGAGGAGGGACCATCCCTAGCTAGGTAGGTGTATGGTCAGGAGGCGCCATTGTCATCATGACCATGCACATGCAGGTTCTCATTAGATTCAGACAGATGGTAAAGAAAGATTGGAGCCAAAAAATGGTGGGCCATTCCTTTATTAAAGTCTCGCAACGGCCAGTGAGAAATGCACAGGGAAAACACTTCCCTCTTCATTCATTCAGAGCTTACAAAGTCCTGACACTATCTGGTTCCACGTTCCACAACCAGGAAAATCTTCTCTGGTTTTTTCTAGAATCAAAGGCCTCACCAGTCCCAAAGCGCCTTACCTTTGGCTCTCCATCTGCCAACATGGCTTCTTACTCTGCAAAACTGGCTTCTCTCTCTTTCCCTGTCATTTTGGCTTCTTTCACCTTCTCCTTTTTCCTCTCCTTTCTTTTAAAAACTTTTCTGGAGCACAAACCTCTCCTCCAGCAACATTAGCATAACAATGTCCCTTTCCAAGCAGAAATGTAATTAACAATTTCACAGATCACATACCTGGTGCTGCCCAGTACCATTTTTAACAATAAAAGTGAGCAAACTCAAATAACACAAATTTTATAAACTCATTTGCTCAACACCAGGGAACAAACCCTACTCAGAAATCTAGTTTTAATCATGAAAATAAATTTTTGCCAAAGTTATATGTCTACTTTAATGTTCCAACTTTTTAATTTTGTTTCTCTGGCTTAGTGATGGAAAAGATCGATGTCAGGATACTGAAAGGAGTTGGGTGGTGAAATATCTAATGCAGGTCTATTATTTCATGTTGTTATCTTCACAAAACTCAGTATTTCCCCTTTGTCTTTTCAGTTATTTAATATCGGTTGACAATATTTTATATTAAATTATTTCTTTTAAGATACCTGATGGGGTTTATTTTTTCTAACTGGACACTGACTAACACAATAAGATAAGTTTTAAGGAAAAAAAAGTATAAAAATAAAAGAAGAGGTAAGAGAACAGAGGAAGATAATATTGATCTGATCTTGGTTATTTGAAATAAAGAAATAAAAGTAAAACTAAAACCATGAAAAAAATAAAAATCTATTTTTTTTTGTATTTTTTTGAAGTGAGAAGTGGGGGGCAGCAGACAGTCTCCCGCATGCACCTGACTGGGATCCACCCACCATGCCCACCAGGGGGCGATGCTCGGCCCATCTGGGGCATTGCTGTGCTGCAACCAGAGTCATTCTAGTGCCTGAGGTGGAGGCCATACAGCCATCCTCAGTGCCTGGGCCAACTTTGCTCCCATGGAGCTTTGGCTGCAGGAGGGGAAGAGAGAGATAGAGAGAAAGGAGAGGAAAAAGGGTGGAGAAGCAGGTGGGCACTTCTCCTGTGTGCCCTGGCCAGGAATCGAACCTGGGACCTCCACACGCCGGGCTGATGCTCCACCATTGAGCCAATTGGCCAGGGTTAAAAATGAAAATCTTAACAGCAATACAAGATGTTAAAAAAAGAGAAAACATTAAAGTATAGATGGTAGTATAGATAATATACTTAGAAAAAACAAATAATATTAATTAAAAGACATCCATCCATATATACATATAAATGGTAATCAAGGACAAGAAATTTAAGTGGAACAGAGACAAATATGCTAAATTTAGAATTTTAAGTGTTCTTAGAATAAAGCAGTCTGACTAAACAGAATGAGAAGAAATGCCACAACTTATGAAAAAACTGGTACATAGTGAATATTTTCCAAGAAAAATCTTGGTGAAGATTTTAGAGTTTGAAGATAAAGAAAGTATCCTAAAAAGTCTCACACAAAATATACAAATTTCAGGAAAAAAAAGGAAGGGGATAATTTTTTCAACATATTTTCCTTCAGCAAATAGTGAATCCAAGTGGACAGTAAAACAATATCTTTGAGTTTGCCAGAAAAAAATACAATAATTAAATATATGGAGCATTATTCTGATATAAAAGGATAAAGAGATATTTTAAATATGTCAGACTTTAAGAAACAGCATCTACACATCAATCCTCCTTGAAAAAATGACTTGCAATTCAAAGTAAAAGGTTTCATAAAAATATAAAACATTCAGTAAGAGAACATGAATGAAATACAGCAATAACAATAGCAAAACAAAAGACAATAAGAACATACCCATAGGGGATCCAGATGTTGGTGTTATTAGATGTAGACTTTAAATAAGTTTGCTTCCTATTTAAAAAAAAATAAAAGAACAGGGTTGAAATTTTAGTCAAAACCCAGACGTTAGGCCCTGGCCAGTTAGCTCAGTGGTAGAGTGTCGGCCTGGTGTGTGGAAGTCCTGGGTTTGATTCCCGGACAGGGCACACAGGAGAAGCACCCATCTGCTTCTCCACCCTTCCCCCTCTCCTTTGTCTCTGTCTCTTTCTTCCCCTCCCACAACCAAGGCTCCATTGGAGCAAAGTTGGCCCTGGGCACTGAGGATGGCTCCATGACCTCTGCCTCAGGTGCTAGAATGGCTTTGGTTGCAGGGTAACAATGCCCCAGATAGGCCGAGCATCGCCCCCTGGTGTACATGCCATGTGGATCCTGGTTGGGGGTATGGGGGAGTCTGTCTCTCTGCCTCCCCCCACACTGCTTCTCACTTCGGAAAAATACAAAAAAATAAATAAATTTAAAAAAAGCCAGAAGTTATAAAAAGTATCAGATGCAGATTTTATTACTTTAAAATAGAACAATTAAAATGAAGAACTCAATAAATGAATTGAATGGAAGATTAGACACAGTTAAAGAGAGAATTAGTGAATTAAAAGATAAATATGAAGAAAATATCTAGAAAGACACATAAAGAGAAAAGAATTATAATAAACCATTTACCCTCACCAGGCAGTGGTGCAGGGGATAGAGTATCAGCTTAGGATGCTGAGGACCCAGGTTTGAAACCCAAAGGTCTCTAGCTTTAGTGTGTGGTCAGTGGCTTGAGTGTGAAATCATAGACATAACTGCATGGTCACTGGCTTGTGCCCACACGTTGCTGGTTTGAAGCTCAAGGTTGCCAGCTTGAGCTCAAGATCGCTGGCTTGAGGAACGTGTCATTGGCTTGGTTGGAGCCCCTTGGTCAAGGCACATATGAGAAAGCAATCAATGAACAACTAAGATGGTGCAATGAAGAATTAATGCTTCTCATCTCTCTTTTGGTCTGTTTGTCTCTGTCTGTCTGTCTTGTGTCTCTCACTCTCATGCTTAAAAAAAAATAAACCATTTTAGGAAATATAGGGCATATGGAAAAGATTTAATATATATGCAATTGGAGCTGGAAAAGAAGAAAAACTAGAACAGAAATAATATTTAGAGAGATAATTTGTGAAAACTTTGCAGAATTGATTAAAGTCATCAACCTACAGATCCAATAAGTATAATCATTAAATAGGATAACTACAAAGAAAACCACATCTAAGCATATTATAGGAAAACTACTTACAAAGAAAAACTAATAAAACATCTTTAAAGTATTCAGAAAATATATAATACTATCTGACTTCTTAGGAGACATAAAGGAAGCCAAAACACACTGCAGTGACATAAAGCAAGGAGCTGAAACCTCCCCCACCAAAACAAAACAAAACAAAACAAAACAAAACAAAACAACTTCTAACCTAGAATTCTACACCCAGTGAAAATATCATTCAAAAATGAATGTAAAATAAAGATACCTACATTCAGAAACACACTAACAACAATGAGAGAATTAATGAAATGCAAGGCTACAATAAAACAAATATTTTTTAAAGAATCATGTTGGGTTTTTTTTGTATTTTTCTGAAGTTGGAAACAGGGAGGCAGTCAGACAGACTCCCGCATGTGCCCGACTGGGATCCACCCGGCATGCCCACCAGGGGGTAATGCTCTGCCCATCTGGGGTGTTGCTCTGTTGCAACCAGAGCCATTCTAGTGCCTGAGGCAGAGGCCATAGAGCCATCCTCAGCGCCCAGGCCAACTTTGCTCCAATGGAGCCTCAGCTGCAGGAGGGGAAGAGAGAGACAGAGAGGAAGGAGAGGGGGAGGGGTGGAGAAGCAGATAAGCACGTCTCCTGTGTGCCCTGGCTGGGAATCAAACCCAGGACTCCTGCATGCCAGGCTGATGCTCTACCACTGAGCCAACTGACCAGAGTACAATAAAACAAATATTAATAAAGAAAGGAAAATAATTCTCAGTGAACATTCATAAACTTTATGAGAAATAAACACAAAAGTAGGTAAAGATATGGAAATTTAAATTAAAATTGACTAGATAAAAATGTCTTGCCTGACCTGTGGTGGTGCAGTGGATAATATGTCAACCTGGAATGCTGAGGTTGCCAGTTTAAAACCCTGGGCTTGTCCGATCAAGGCACATAAAGGAGTTGATAATTCCTGTTCCTTCCCCCTTTCCTCTCTCTTTTCTCTAAAAATGAATAAATAGAGTCCCTTTTTAAAAAAAGAATGTCTTGTGGGGTTTAAAAAATATATTAAATTAATATACATAAAATAATTATAACTTGAGGTAGATAGAATTGCAATGTCAAGTTCTTAGAATTTCCTGGGAATAAGTAAAAATAAAAAAAAAATGAGACTTTAATAATGTATATTTTAATCTTTATGGTAATCTTTAAACAAACATAGTAAAAATGTGTAATTACCAGACTAATAAAGAAGAATGAAATAGACATAACTGCATGGTCACTGGCTTGCGCCCACACGTTGCTGTGCTGACCTATGATGGCACAGTGAATAAAGCGCTGACTTGAAATACTGAGGTTGCCAGTTCAAAACCTTGGGCTTGCCTGGTCAAGGCACATATGAGAGTTGATGCTTCCTGCTACCCTCCTTCTCTCTCTCTCTTTCTTCTCTCTAAAATGAATAAATAAAATCTTTTAAAAAATGTAAAAAAAATACTTAAACATCTAAAACAATTTAAAAAAATAGAATAATAAAGATAACCCCCAAAAGGCAAGAAATAAACATAGAACAAATCAGAAGTATGGAAACTAGAAGTATTGTATATTAAAACTAAACCTATCAGTTATTTTATTAAATATATTTCCTGCATAATGGAAATATTCTTTAATTAAAAGACAAGGAATTTTAGGTTGCACAAGGAAACTAAAGCATGTGTTGCTTATAATACCTACTTTAAATACAAAAAAAGAGTTTGAAAGCAAAAGAATAAAAAGTATATAAATGAAATTTTAAACAGAAAAAATATATATAGTTCTATTATTATCAGATGATGTAAACTTTAAGGCACAAAATATTTATGAAAGAGAAACATTTAATAATAAATGACTTAATAAGGAAAAATGTAATTATTCCAAATTTATATGCACCTGATAATGTAACATCAAAATATATGACCAAAATTGATAGAACTTAAAGAAAAATATATAGCAATCTACAATATAGTGGGAGAATTTAAATGCTTCTCTCCATTATTGATAGAATAAGTAGACCAAATGTTACTAGGAAAAGGATTTGAACAACAAGATCAAGAAACCTGACCCAATTTCTATGTCTAGGCATTGGACTAACATCTGCAAAATACAGTTAATGTACAACTGTACAGGCAGCATTAAAATGATTTATTGATGAGGCATAAAGTGTGTCTCCTAAATTTTAAAAAATTGAGATCATTCAGAGTATGTTTTTGACAACTGTTTAAGGAATTAAAACAATAACCAAGTGACTAGAAGAGCCCCACATATTTGGAAATTAATCAATTATAAAGTAATGATGAGAACAAAAAGAAATCACTATAGAAATTTGAAAATGTTTTAAAATTAACAGTTTAAAATTTGTAATATATTAGAACTTGTGGGGTAGAGCTAAAATGACAATTAGGGAAATAAGATAGCCTAAGTGCATATGTTAGGGAAGAAGAAAGGCTGACATTTATAATATAACTATATGAATAAATTATAAAAATAACAAATTAAACCCCAAATAAGTGAAAGGGTCAGAATAACGAATATAACAACAATTAATAAAGTAGAAAGCATAAATAGTCCTGGCCTGATGGCTCAGTTGGTTAGAGCATCATCCCATTATGCAAAGATTTCCAGTTTGATCCCCAGTCAGGGCACATATAGAAACAGATAAATGTTTCTGTCTCTTTCTCTTTTTTCCTTTTCTTCAGAAATTAATTAATAAAAATATTTTTAAAAAGAAAACAAATAAAATAGAAATAATAAAATAAATTGTTTACTTAAAAAGATAGAAGATTGATAAACCTCAGTAAGACTAACTAAAAAGAAGACAGTTCAGGTAAGTAATGTCAAGAATAATAAAGAATAAAAAAGAATAATAAAGAATAAAGTATTAGAAATTTCATATACTAAAATCAGAGAATCCTATTATTTTCAATTATTTCTGGAGTGTTTATAAAAACTGTCTATTTTGTAAACTTCTAAGAAAAGCACTGTAAACATAAAAGTTTATTTTTTCCCTATTTTCTTTTTAATTCAAGTCAAACACCACACTATTTGAATGTGTTCTAAGCTCTTTGATATTTTTATTAAGTTTATTTTTTAAATTACAGTTTACATTCAGTTTTAGTCTGCATTAGTTTTATATGTACATTATAGTGGTTAGAAAATCATGTACTTTACAGAGCAGTCTACTTGATTTTTGAGGGCCCAGCTGGCCCCTACAAAGTTATCACAATTGATTGAGTATATTCTGCATGCTGTAACTTACAGCTCTGTGACTATACTGCAACTATCAATTTGTACATCTTAATCCTTTAACATTTTCTCACTCAACTCCCTAACCCCTTTCATCTCTGACAACTGTCAGTCTGTTCTCTGTATCTGAGTCTGTTTCTATTTTGTTTGTTTGTTTTGCTCTTTAAATTCCACATATAAGTGAAATCATATGGGTATCTGTCTTTATTTATTTATTTATATTAAGTTACAGGTGGGGAGGTAGAGAGACTCCTGCATGCACCCCGGCCAGTATTCACCTGGCAAGCCCCTACCAGGTGATGCTCTGCCTGACTATTTTACTCTCTGAAGCTGAGGCCATGGAGCTATCCTCAGCACCTGGGACCAACTTTGCCCTAACCATTTGAGCCATGGCTACAGAAAGGGGAGAGAGAGAGAGAGAGAGAGAGAGAGAGAGAGAGAGAGAGAGAGAGAAAGAGAGAGAGAGAGAGAGATAGGGGTGTAGGGGTGGAGATGGTTGCTGGACTGATGCTCTACTGCTGAGCCAACCAACCAGGGCTGTTATTCTCTTTCTGACTTACTTAACTTAGCATTCTAATTTCCAGGTCTATCCACTCTGTCACAAAAGGGAAGATTTCATTCTTCTGTTTGGCCAAGTAGTGTTCCACTCATCTATTAAGGGACACTTGAGTTGCTTCTAAATCTTGGTTATCGTAAATAATGCTTCAATAAACCTAAGGGTGCATATATTTCTTTGAATTAGGGGCTCAGGACTTCAAATATTTTCCCAGAAGTAGGATCGCTGAGTTATAAGGTAATTACTTTTATAAAATTTTAAGAAAACTCCACGATGTTTTCTGTAGTGGTTGCACCAGTCTGCATTCCCACCAAGAGTGCACTAGGGTTACTATTTCTCCACATTCTGTCAACACTTGTTTGTGTTGACTTGTTGTTTATTAATGATAGTCATTCTAACTGGTTTGAGGTTGTATCTCATTGTGGTTTCAATTTGCATTTTTCTGATGATTAGTGATGTTGAGCAAAGTTTTATATATTTACTGATCATCTGTATTTCTTCCTTGGAGAACGATTTATTCAGCTATTCTACCTATTTTTTAAATGGGTTCTTTGTTTTTCTAGTGTTGTCTGAGTTCTTTATAGATTTTGAATATTAAATTCTTATCGAATGTATTATTGGCAAATATCTTCCATTCGGTAGGTTGTCTTAACATTTTGTTGATGGCTTCCTTTGCTGTGCAAAACAACTTGTTTATTTACTTATTTTTGGTTTGTTTCCTTTGCTCAAAAAGATATACCAGCATATTGCTAAGGGATATATTCAAGATTTTGCTGTCCAAGCTTTCTTCAAGAATTTTATGGTTGTAAGACTTATATTTAATTCTTTAATCCATTTTGAGTTTATTATTATACATAGTATAAAAAGGTTTCATTATTTTGCATATCTATTCAATTTTCTTAACATCACTTATTGAATAGGCTCTCTTTACCCCACTGTATGTTCTTGCCTCTTCTGTCAATTTTTTTTTTTTTTTCATTTTTCTGAAGCTGGAAACAGGGAGAGACAGTAAGACAGACTCCCGCATGCGCCCGACCGGGATCCACCCGGCACGCCCATCATGGGGGGGCGCTCTGCCCACCAGGGGGCGATGCTCTGCCCATCCTGGGCGTCGCCATGTTGCGACCAGAGCCACTCTAGCGCCTGAGGCAGAGGCCACAGAGCCATCTCCAGCGCCCGGGCCATCTTTGCTCCAATGGAGCCTTGGCTGCGGGAGGGGAAGAGAGAGACAGAGAGGAAAGCGCGGCGGAGGGGTGGAGAAGCAAATGTGCGCTTCTCCTGTGTGCCCTGGCCGGGAATCGAACCCGGGTCCTCCGCACGCTAGGCCGACGCTCTACCGCTGAGCCAACCGGCCAGGGCTCTTCTGTCAAATATTAATTGACCACATGGTCATGGATCTTTTTTTGTTCTCTCTATTCTGTTCCACTGATCTGAAAGTCTGTTTTTGTGCCCATATCATGCTATTTTGATTACTCTAGACTTGTGTAGTTTGATATCAGGTAGCATAATACCACTAATTTGTTCTTTTCTTTCTCAAGATTGCTGAGGCTATTCAGAGTCTTTTGCATTTCCATATAAATATTTGAATTATTTGTTCTAGTTCTGGGCAATACACCATTGGCATTCTGATAGGAATTATGTCAAATCTATAGATTGCTTTAGGTAGTATGGACACTTTAGAATGTTAATTCTTCCTATCCATGAACACAGTATATGCTATTTATTTGTATCTTCTGCCATTTTTTTAGTCTCTTATAATTTTCTAATTATAGGTCTTTTATCTCCTTGTTAAATGTATTCCTAGGTACTTTTTTTAAAAGGCAATTGTAAATGGGATTGTTTTCTTAGTTGCTCTCTCTTTTTTTAAAAAAAAAGATTTTATTTATTCATTTCAGATATGAGAGAGAGGAGAAGGGGAGGAGGAGCAGGAAGCGTCAACTCTCATATGTGCCTTGACCGGGCAAGCCCAGGGTTTCAAACCGGTGACCTCAGCATTCCAGGTCAACACTTTATCCACTGCGCCACCACAGGTCAGCCTAGTTTCTCTTTTTATAGTTAATTATTGTTGCATAAAAATGCAACTGATTTCTGAATATTTACTTTGTATATTGCTACTTTACTGAATTAATTTATCTGTTCTAATTTTTTTTTTTTGGTAAAACATTAAGGTTCTCTAAAAACAATATCATTGTCATCTGTAAATAATGACAATTTTATATCTTCCTTTCCAATTTGAAAGTCATTTATTTCTTCTTTTCTGATTGCCATGGCTAGGACTTCTGGTACTCTCTTGAATAAAAGTTGTAAAAACAGAAATCTCTGACTTTTTCTTGACTTTAAGGCTAATGCTTTCAGTTTTCCTCTGTTGAGTATGATGTTGGCTGTGGGCTGTTCATATATGGCCTTTATTATGTTGAGAATTTTCCTTCTATTTCCACTTTTCTGAAAGTTTTTTTTACCATAAGTGAATGCTGAATTTTGTGAAATGCTTTTCTTGCATCCATAAATTTTTATTTATTTAATTTTTTTTATTTTACAGAGACAGAGAGAGAGTCAGAGAGAGGGATAGACAGGGACAGACAGACAGGAACGGAGAGATAAGAAGCATCATCATTAGTTTTTAGTTGCGTGTTGCAACATCTTAGTTGTTCATTGATTGCTTTCTCATATGTGCCTTGACCGTGGGCCTTCAGCAGACTGAGTAACCCCTTGCTCAAGCCAGCGACCTTGGGTCCAAGCTGGTGAGCTTTTGCTCAAACCAGCTGAGCCTGCACTCAAGCTGGCGACCTCGAGGTCTCGAACCTGGGTCCTCTGCATCCCAGTCCGACACTCTATCCACTGCGCCACTGCCTGGTCAGGCATCTATAAATATTATTACATGATTTTTTTTTTTCAGAGACAGAGTGAGAGTCAGAGAGAGGGATAGATAAGGACAGACAGGAACAGAGAGAGATGAGAAGCATCAATCATTAGTTTTTCATTGCGACACCTTAGTTGTTCATTGATTGCTTTCTCATATGTGCCTTGACCGCGGGCCTTCAGCAGACCGAGTAACCCGTTGCTCAAGCCAGCGACCTTGGGTCCAAGCTGGTGAGCTTTGCTCAAACCAGAAGAGACCGTGCTCAAGCTGGTGACCTCGGGGTCTCGAACCTGGTTCCTCTGCATCCCAGTCCTACGCTCTATTCACTGCGCCACCACCTGGTCAGGCATTACATGACTTTTATCTTTCATTTTGTTTATGTCATGTATCATGTTAATTTATGTGTGCATATTGTATCAACCTAGCATCCAGGAATAAATCTCATTTGATTATGTAGTACGATCTTTGTAATGCATTGCTGGATCCAGTTTGCTTACATTTTGTCGAGGATTTTTGGCAGAAGCATCATTCTTTTTTTTTTTTTTAATTTATTTTAGAGAGGAGAGGGAGAGACAGAGAGAGAGAAGGGGGGGAGGAGCTGGAAGCATCAACTCCCATATGCGCTTTGACCAGGCAAGCCCAGGGTTTCGAATCGGCGACCTCAGCATTTCCAGGTCGATGCTTTATCCACTGTGCCACCACAGGTCAGGCTTATTGAGGATTTTTGCATGTTTGTTGATCAGGTATATTTGTTTATAAGGGGTTTTTTTTTTTGTTCCTTTATCTGGTTTTGTAATTAAGATAATGCTGGATTTGTAAAATAAGTTTTGAGTCTTCTTGAATTTTTTGGAATATATTGAGAACAATGAATAGTAATTATTTGTTTTAATGTTTCATAAAATTTATCTGTGAAGCCATTCAGTCCAGGACATCTATTTTTCTGAAAAAACTTTAAAACTACTACTACCATTGCTATTATTTCATTAGTTGTAATCAATCTGTTTGGATTTTCTGTTCTTCTAGATTCAGTTTTGAGAGATTTTGTTTCTAGAAACTTATTTCTTCCAGACTGTCCAAAATTTTGGCATATAGTTGTTTAAAATATTCTCTTATAATCTTTGTATTCCTGTGGTATCAGTTGTTTTTTATTTTTGTTTATGATTTTATTTATTTCAGTCCTTTTTTTTCTCTTGTTGAGTCTGGCTAACCATTTATATTTTCCAAGAACCAACTTTCGATTTCATTGTTCTTTTTTATGTTTTTTACTTTGTTTTATTTTTTTATGCTCTGTTCTTTATTTTTTTCTTCCATTTAACCACTTGGGCCTTGTTTTTTGTTTTTCTTTCCTAGTTATTTTAGGTGTAGGTTTAGATTATTTACTTGATATTTTTCTTAATTCTTGAATTATGCCTGTATCACTATGAATTTCTCTCTTATGGCTGCTTTTGTTGTGTTCCATAGATTTTCATTTGTTTTTTTTTTTTTTTTTTTTTTTTTGTATTTTTCTGAAGCTAGAAACGGGGCGAGACAGACAGACTCCTGCATGCGCCCGACCGGGATCCACCCGGCACGCCCACCAGGGGGCGACGCTCTGCCCACCAGGGGGCGATGCTCTGCCCCTCCGGGGCGTCGCTCTGTTGCAACCAGAGCCACTCCAGCGCCTGGGGCAGAGGCCAAGGAGCCATCCCCAGCGCCTGGGCCATCCCTGCTCCAATGGAGCCTCGGCTGAGGGAGGAGAAGAGAGAGACAGAGGAAGGAGAAAGGGAGGAGTGGAGAGGCTGATGGGCACTTCCCCTGTGTGCCCTGACCGGGAATTGAACCCAGGACTTCTGCACACCAGGCCGACGCTCCACCACCGAACCAACCGGCCAGGGCCTGTTTTGTTTTTAATATTCATTTGTCTCAAGGTAACTTTTAATTTTTTCCTTGATCTCATTGTTAATCCATTTATTGATTAGTAACAGCTTACTTAGTCTCCATGTCTTTGTGTGTTTTTCTCTTTTATTCTTGTAATTGATTTCTAGTTTTAAACCATTATGGTTGAAAAAGATGCTGATATGATTTCAATCTTCTTAAATTTATTGGAGTTTTTATTTTGTTGTTACATGTGGTATCCTCAAGAATGCTCCATGTGCACTTGTAAAGAATGTATTTTGCTCCTTTGGGTTGAAATGCTTTGTAAATATCAATTAAATCCTTCTTGTCTACTGTGTCCTATAAGGTCACTGTTTTTTTGTTGACTTTATGTCTAGAAAAATCTATCCATTACTGTCAATGGGATGTTCAGATCCCCTACTATGACTGTATTACTGTTGATCTTTCCCTTTATGTCCATCAGGATTTCCTTTATATAGTTTGGTGCTCCTATGTTGGGTGCACACAAACTTACTAGGTGTGTATCCTATTGTTGAATTGACCCCCTTTTCATTATAAAATGTTTTTCTTTGTTTCTTATTTATAGCCTTTGTTTTAAAGTCCACTTTTTATTTTATAACTATTGCTACATCAGCTTTTTAAAAATTTCTATTTGCATGAAATGTCCTTTTTATCTTTTATTTATTTTTATTTTTATTTTTTTCTGAAGCTGGAAACCGGGAGAGACAGTCAGACAGACTCCCGCATGCGCCCGACCGGGATCCACCCGGCACGCCCACCAGGGGCGACGCTCTGCCCACCAGGGGGCGATGCTCTGCCCCTCCGGGGCGTCGCTCTGTCACGACCAGAGCCACTCTAGCACCTGAGGCAGAGGCCAAGGAGCCATCCCCAGCGCCCGGGCCATCCTTGCTCCAATGGAGCCTTGGCTGCAGGAGGGGAAGAGAGAGACAGAGAGGAAGGAGGGGGTGGGGGTGGAGAAGCAAATGGGTGCTTCCCCTATGTGCCCTGGCTGGGAATCGAACCTGGGTCCCCCGCATGCCAGGCTGACACTCTACCGCTGAGCCAACTGGCCAGGGCCCAGGGCCTATCTTTTTATTTTCAATCTGTATCTTTTTCTTTTTTTTTTTTGAGGTAGGTCTTTTGTGGCCATTATATATATGGGTCTTGTTTTCTTATCCATTCAGCTATCTTATGTTATTTGATTTAAACATTTAATCCTTTGACAATTAAGGTGGTTATTGACAGGTATGTATTTATTGCCACTTTATTCTTTATAACTATGTTTCTTTTTTTTCTCCTTTCTTCTTTTTTTTATAAAAGTCCCTTTAAGATTTCTTGTAATACTGGTTTGGTTGTAATAAACTCCTTTTGCTTTTTCTTATCTGGGAAGCTCTTTATTTCACCTTTAATTTTAAATGATAGCCTTGCTGGGTAGAGTAGTCTTGGTTGTAGGTCCTTGCTTATTATTACCTTGAATATTTTGTGCCAATCTCTCTGGCCTGAAATCTTTCTGTTGAGTAATCAGCTGAAAGTCTTATGGGAGTTCACTCATAGGTAACTAACTCTCTTTCCCTTGTTTCTTTTAAGACTCTTTCCTTGTGTTTAAACATTGCCATTTTAATTGTATTGTGTCTTGGTGTGGTCTCCTTAGGTTTATTTTGATTGGGACTGTTTGTGCTTTCTGGACAGGTGTGTCTTTTTTTCCCCACACTATGTTAGGAAAGCTTTCAGCCTTTATTCCTTTTCTTTCTTTCTTTTTTTAAGTGGGGGAGATTGTAAGACAGATTTCCACATGCACCCTGACCAGGATCTACCCGGCATCCCCTGTCTGGGACCAATGCTGGAATCAACTGAGCTATTTTTAGTGCCTGAAGCTGATGCTTGAACCAATTGAGTTAACTGTTGTGGGAAGAAAAGTCTAGAGTGTGGGCCCAGGCTGGTCTCAGCCAGAAATCTTTTTCACAAGGTACAAACTTGACAGGAAAGGGAAACAGAAGTTTTGCATGATGGGGTTAATGGCTCTACTGTTCAGGGACAGCATTGGTCAGGTGATGAGAGAGGACAAGTGGCCCCTTTTTAGATTCACATGACTCCGTGTATGTCTGTGTCTCTGACTGGAGCTTTAGAAGATAAAGTGCACCATAGTGCCAGGCTTGGTGCAGTCAGTAGACTTTTATGCAGGATGCAAGCTGCGCAGGGCCACAGGCGGTAGAAACGACAGGACTCATGGGTCTTCTGTTGAGGGATGAATGCTAGGGAAACACAGTGAGGGAAAAATGGCCCCTGTTCCAGAGCCACTAACTCAGTGCCTTAACAAGTCTTTGACAAAAACTTCTCAAGAAAAATATCACACCAAAGGTCCTGGCTTGGTGTAGCCAGAAGACCTTTCTGTAGGATGAGAGCTCAGCAGGGCAGTGCCACTGGTACTTGGGAAGTTGAGTTTACTGGGTCTTCTGTTGAGGGGTGGTACCAGTGACATGCAGGGGTGGAAAAGTGGCCCCTGCTCCAAAGCCATACAATTCAGTGACTACCAAAGTCTCCAGGTTCTCCTGGATCTACTTAATTAATACCCAAGGCAGAGCACACTACACCCGAGATTCAGCAGATCTCTGCAGGATGTGAGGTTGGCTGGGTAGGGCCACAGGAAATCAGGAGGATGGGGTTAAGTGCACTCCTAGGCTGGTGCTATGAGGTTAGGGGTGCTTGACCCAGGGGAGGTGGCCTCTGTGGATTATGTGGAATAGAGACTCAGCACAAGTACCTTGGTAGCTGACTCTCCATATCTCTTGTTGGAGACATGCAGAATCACCCAGAGCTTCTCTGTATGACTCCAGTTTCCTCTGATTCACCTTCCCTCCATCAGAGCTGTGGGTAAGTGGCTGAGGATAAGATTTTGTGTCATGGCTCTTTAAGAGAGCACCTGGGTTTCTAGAAGACTCCAGTCTTTCCTTTGTGGATAGAATCTCTGTTGATTTTCATAGCAAGATGTTACGTGGGCTCCTCTTCCCAGCTCTGGTGCTCTGGGTTGGAGATCTCAGTGTGGGACTGAGACCTCTCACTCCTTAAGGGCAATTTTTGCAGCTGAGATACCCTCTTGGATTCTCAATCACTGCACATGGGAGTAGGCCCAGCCCTTTCTGCATCTCTTCCCTTCTTGCCAGTCCTTTGGCTTCTTCTGTAGGTAATTGGTTATAAAATTTCTTTTCAGCTAGTTTTCAGTTGGTTATTCAGGTTTATTGCTCTATAATTTAGCTATAAGATGATTTGGCTCTGGAAGGAGGTAAGTGTAGATTCTACTTACTTTGCAGTCATCTTGAATTCCAAACACCACATTCTTTGAATTTGCAGTAAAATCAACCTTGATGACTATGTATAAAATAGTAAAAGTGATGTCATGTAGCTGAAGCTGTGACCAGATAATATTTTTTAGCCTTCAATACATATTTGTTTACAAGAGTAAGAAAAATAAAGTAAGTGCTTGATTTGGGCAAAGAGAAAAATAAAACAACAAGTTTGCTTTAGAAAAGACAAGGCAGGATATTATGTACACTAAAAGAAGAAACTGGTGAATTTTAAAACAAGAAATGAAATGTAGAAAATATCTCAAGAGCTGATTTGAAGACACACATATGTGTGCACATTCAGAAATTCTGTGTGTACATATGTTATACAAGAGCATGTATGCATATGCACCAACATGCAATAAAATCAATAACTTATAAAAGAGAAAAATTCAAAAAGTAGAAAGTGGGAGAAATCACAGATATAGAAAAATTTTATAATCTAATGCAAAAGAATCTTTTGCTGAATTCTATGTAAATAAATTTAAAAATGCATATGGACAAGATGATTGATTTCTGAAGACTCAAGAAACCTAAACAGATCAATGTGCATGCCTGAAACTGAGAAATAGTTTGGCTTTGTCCTCAAGAAGCATTACTAATCAGGGAGCAACTGTGACTAGAAGGTAGTTGTCTGTGTTAACATGGAAGGATCGTCAAGGTGCTCTGTTAATTCTCTAAGGACATGAACACTTAGGGTGTGCTGCCATTGGTGTAAAACTGTGTACATGAGCATAGAAATGTATGCATTGTTTAATGAACATATGCATTTTCTGGGTACCCAGGAAAATGGACTGAGGTTTGACCCTCAGGCATGTGGGCTTGGAGGAAGCTAATTTCACATTGCAGTTACCTTTGATCCATTTGGTTCATATTTACCTTGCTGTTGTCATTTTTTAATTAAAAAATAAAGGGGAACAAAATAGAATTTTATGGAAAATGCCAGAGGGAACTCCCCATGCCTATTTGTCATCAACAACCCTAGATACAGGTCACAGAAGAACTTTGAAATGTGAGCTGAGGGGGTGGAGAATGTGGTTAATTCGTGCTGTAGCTATTGGTTTCCCCTTAATGACATCTTAGAGTCCAACTGTTCAAGTTTCCTGTTAACGACAATGATAACCCTAGCCCTGAGGCCCAAATTCTATTTTTGCCAGTGGCAATTCTAACCCATTTTTACAAACCAGGAAATAATAAAATCAAGTTGAATGAATGGTTTTCAGAATGAGAACAGTGATTAATACCCACAACTGTCAGTCTTTAGCAGAAATTTGTCATATTATACAAAGAATTAAATTCATCTTGCATTAAAAATATAAAAAAATTAATTTTCTTTTTGTAAAATTTTCAATGTAATAACTTAAGCAACAAAATCTTGTATGAGAATCAGAGGTTTTAAATTGCTAATGAACTGTCTAAAATATTCCAGCAAAGCTACTAAATTAAAAAAGCAGTTCTCTGATAATTGCTAAGATCAAAGACTCCCTTAAATGAGCTATTTGGTTAAATAATTTGCAAAGGAATGAATCCTGAAATAAGGGACGATGAATAAGGACTAACGAATAAAGGAATCAGAAGTTGGAAGTTTTATTCTGTGACCCCCATGAACCACCCTGCCTGATGACCTCGCTTTGTGTGGACTATTCCTATTGACTTGGAAGTTAGCTGTGTGACTTGTTTAGGATGGGTTATTAGCAAGTGTGATTCAAGCAGAGGCTTGATAAGTACTTGTACATCGGGTTTTTCTACTTGGAATGTTCCCTCACAGAACCAGCTGCCACATAAAAGATTGAAATGGCCTGAGGCCACAAGGCTATGAGAAAGCCCAAGCTAGCCAATGTAAGGTCACAGGGAGAGAGAGCTGTGTCTAATTCGCTCCTAGCTCTCCTAACTCTCCTAGCTGAAACACCAGCTACAAGAGTGTTGGGTGCCACAGCCCTCACGTGCACTACCTAGAGCTGAAGATTTCCAGTTGAGCCCCAGCTCAAATTCATTATTGCTATTTAAGTTGCTAAGTTTTGAAGTGTTTTGTATTGCAAGGGATATCTGAACAGAGGACAAGGGGACCTAGTTAAGACATGCTTTGAAGAAGAGGTAGCAGGAATAAATATATAGAGATGATAATACCTCTGTCAGTGATGGGGTCAGAGCATTAACTACCTACTTTACAAGGCTTCTGTGGGTGACAGTGCATCACATATCTGGATAAACAGCAGAGGCTAGGCCTGGATTCTGGGTTTGAAAGGCCCCAGAATGCTGTGCTCTGAGTGGTGAGCTCCTGAAGGTCATGAACCCCTGCACATTTACACGTGTTTGAAACACCTGTCTCCCTTGAAGAACTTCGAAAGGGGGTGATTCATTCATTGAAGGTCTTGCTGCCACCTACACATGAAATAATCAGCCTTTTATGTTATGTTTCTAAATTAGGATGGGAAGTTATCAGGCCACTGTGGCGATTGTAAATGGGGCTCTTTGTCAGCTGTCAAAGTAGAGGCACTACAACCATGAAGGGGAATGTGACCCCTACCTGAGAGGGGCTGTGAAGAGAGAGAGGGCAGGATAATGGCCAAGCGTTGCTCAGCGCTCCGAGCCCCTGGACTGCAAGTACCCGACAGGCTGGCCTACTGTCTCTTGATGTTAATGCGTATGAAACTGCCCTGGAGAGTCTATACCAGGAGGCGGGGGTGGGACGGCAAACCTGCACAGTAACAAGACACCACGGGGTCCTTAGTCAATGCAGCTGATTCGGGGTCCAAGACAGTAACAGTCCTGCTCGCTCCTAAAAGTCTCAGGTTGGAAAACTAACTGAAGCAGAGAAGTGTTTATCTCTAAAAGGCTTCTAATAACTCCAAATCCCAATATATAGACTTCTGTATGTATATAATTTCCAAATATATGCTTATATATTTATATAATATATAAATTTATATATTACATCTAAATATTATGAAAATATAAATTATACTTATATAAAACATATAAATTATATGATATATAATATATTTATGTATTTGGAAAATATATCATCTTTCCCAGAGACAATTACATTAGCAATTTAGTATATACTTCTCTACAGCAATTCTCTTCTTAATAATCTTCACTTAATTAAGTGGCATGATTTTGCAGAATCAGTTCTTACCTCTGCATCCCCACTGTCCAGAGGCATATGTGCGCCCTCCTCAAGGCTTTCAAGGGGCAGATGGTTTGCCATTGAAGGGACACAGCGTGACTTGTTTTACAGTGTGGGTTATCGGTCCCTGTAGTAAAACTTCTGCATCTTATTTCTTACTCTTGCTTACTGTACTGTTGCCTGAGCAAACATATCCAAATTCAGGTGTCATTATGGGGTCAGTAGAAAGTCTCTGGGTGGCTCTTGGTGTTTCTCACTCCAGCTGGAGTCTGTGAACCCCATGCAGGCGAACCCTGGCTGGAGGAGACTCTGTGGGAACAGCATGTCTGTTTCTACTGGAACAGCACATCTGTGCCGCTCACTTCTGTCATCAGTTACTGGCCTGGAATGTGCTGTCATGCAATTCTTACTCAATTTTGCACATTTGCCTTTTTGGTGTTATTGACCATTGAGCACTCTTTTTTTTTTTTTCATTTTTCTGAAGCTGGAAATGGGGAGGCAGTCACACAGACTCCCGCATGCGCCCGACCGGGATCCACCCGGCATGCCCACCAGGAAGCGATGCTCTGCCCCTCTGGGGCATCGCTCTGTTGCATCCAGAGACATTCTAGGGCCTGAGGCAGAGGCCACAGAGCCATCCTCAGTGCCCGGGCCAACTTTGCTCCAATGGAGCCTCAGCTGCGGGAGGGGAAGAGAAAGACAGAGAGGAAGGAGAGGGGGAGGGGTAGAGAAGCAGATGGGTGCTTCTCCTGTGTGCCCTGGCTGGGAATCGAACCTGGGACTCCTGCACGCCAGGCCGATGCTCTACCACTGAGCCAACCAGCCAGGGCCGACCATTGAGCACTCTAAAGCGACCCAGAGAAAAATCTCCAGTAACATTGGGTTAGAGGTGTGCAGTAACAAGGATCAACTTGAGAGGAATGACTTCTGCCTCCCCTGCCCCTGCTGTAATCTACAGAAACCATATCCTCACTCTCCACCCTGTGCTTATCCATAGGCCACAAGCTTAGCAACAATGTCCTTGGTGACCCACAAATTATTGTAGCTAACTATGGCTTCAACACAAATCATCACAAACTTTATTGGATAATTGGCCTTAAGGATATGCGGTCAGGAATTTGGACAAGTACAGTGTGATGCCCTCTCTCTGCTCTACAGCATCTGGGACTCCAGCTGGAGGGCGTGGCCCTGGGCTGGGTGGAGCCCAGAGCTCTATGTGCTCTCTCCATATGGCACAAGAAACATGGTTTCCATCATGTCCATGTGGGCTACTGACCTCCTTATGGTAAGCCCAGGGCTGAAAGAGGCACGTGCCCCAGGGGAGAGAAGCAGCTTAGCTTCAGAAATCAATGTGAAAAAAAAAAAAAAAAAAACAGTGAGAAAAGGCTGGTGGAGGGACACCTCTCAGTGTAGCTGCCTTTAGAAACTTACCTTCCAAGCTGCTGTTTCACAGAGCTGACTGCAGTGGTCATGCAAGTTAGATGTACAGGGATATATGTCACTGGGCCAGAGCGTGAATTGGGACTGAACAGGCTGAGGCTCTCCTAGTGTGGACAGCCCAGCAAGCAGGGTGTGGGGGAGGGTTTAGTTTACCTAGGCCCTGTGGATACAGGGATGGAGTGTGACTGCAGCAAAGTTCAGGAAGGGGATATCACGGATTTTCGAAACAGATGGCACCATGTTGCTGGGGTTTATCAGTTCATTCAGACCAGGAATGCAGCCAATGGCAGGGAACAAGGAGATAAGGGAGGACTGGCCAGCCCCCCAATATTCCAGCCAAGGGTCCAGGTTTCAGGCTCAGTCATACAGCCAGATCCAGGCAAGGGGGGGAGGTTTTCTTTGCTCCATCTCTTAACCAAGGGTCTTCCAAGCTGATTCCAGGTCTGCATCACTGGGTGATGGGCCTGCTGGCCTTTCTGCCCCGTAAGGACAGGCCAGGGACTGTAGCAGCCCTGCTGGGTGGGGCCTGTGAAGGCTGAAACCTGTATGATCGTACAGTGCCTCCAAGGAGCTAGTTATCTTTCTGTCTCAATAGGTGAAACCTGAAGAGCAGGGAAGAGACACACTCCTGCAGGAGGTGCAGGGGGCTTCCTAAGCCAGTCGAGGAAGCGCGGCACCTCATCATCACTGCTTAAAATCAACTGTTTCTTCTTACCCTCATTTCACCTTCTTTTGGGAAGTCCTTGGCAACTTCCTGCAAGGATAATTCCAATGTCTACCCCGAACTCGCGCCTTTCCCGAGATGTGCTTGAAATGGGGCTGGCAGCAGGACCTGTGTGGTGAGTTCCTCAAGCACAGAGTGTGGTGAGTTCCCCTGTCCATTCCACAGAGAACGCAGACCACCTCACAGGGGCTGGGCTGTGAAGGGTGTTCCCTGTCCCAACAGGGGGTAGATGGAATTGTGTTTGGAGCCAACTCAAACAGTCGACTCTCAAACCCTACCAGCTCAGGAGGGCTTTTCTGAACAGTACGTTGCCGTGTCCTCTGGAGGCATGGAAATGGAATGGAAGGTGGAACAGTGTCATCAGAAAATGCAAGAGCAAGAGGACGGAGCAGTTCCATCCTTGGGAAATGGCAGGGTACACAGCTTGGCTCTATCATGCAGGGTGTAAGAAAGATCCGTGGCTTAGTCCCTGAACAAGATGAACACAGGGGAGAAGCTTGGCCTGGGGCCTGGAGGGAGGGCTGCACCTGCCCTTCCTGCTGTGGGAGCATGGTCACCTGCCCTCTGCATCCACTGTCTCTTACCAAGAGCCACCTTGCCGGAGCTGGGGTGTCATCTGGGGAGGGCTGATCCAGTGCAGGTGCAGAGGTGTCCAGAGCTCTCAACTGCTCGTCCACATGCTCCACCAGAGTCCCCATGCACCCAAGCTCACTGTGGCTGTCTGTGGGCTGCTTCCTGGAGCTTGGCTTCTGTTCCAAATTCTAGGTTGTCATATGACTAGAAGGGACTCAGTATCTTTCAACAATACTGTTAGACATAGTGACTCTTCTTCAAGATGTGAAAGAGGGAGGTGGCACCAGCAATAGCCGAGCAATGACAGCTTTGTGAATAAAGCAGACAGATGGTGTAGTTGAGTATGCTGGTGGCTCACTGAGACAGCTGGGTGCGGGGAGGGAGGGAGACAGGCACTCCTAGGACCCCAGCACTCTGGGGACTGGGAGCGGAATAAGAGTTCTTTGCCTGCAAGGCCAGCCTCCAGCGCCCAGCAGAGCCATCCAGCACCGAGCCCAAGAGGTCGGAAAGAGGCATGTGTGAGTCATGGCCTTCCCTGAACAAGAAGATGTTTGAACTCTTAATTAATGTAAATGTTTCTTAATCACCCTCAAATCATCCCAGTGAGGGCTGCCATTGCCGGAGTCCTCTCGTGAGCAGAAAGCCTTGTTACCATCACCTCAGTCACTCTCCCCCAGGGTGGGTTCAGGCGGCTCAGGTTCTGAGCCCTGTGTGCCTGTGGCAGTTACAGGTCACTCAACACATTTCTTCTGCAACTCTTGAGAATCCTGGTGGCGTTCCCTGGCTAGAAGCCTGTGACAGCAGGCGGCATGGCAGGCTGTAACTGACTCCAGTGTTTCCCATGTGCCCTCACAGTGACACCACCAGGGACGGCAGGGTAGAGGCTTGAGTAACACTGGTTAGGAAAGAAAACAGAAGTTCCCAGAGCACCAGTGACTCGCACAGCTCAGCCATGGCTGGCCCCGACCTTGTGCCTGGTGAAGATGCTGATGATACTGGGCAGTTCCACAGCATCAGGCGCCCAGCTGGGGCCCCTGCTGTCTGCTCAGAACCCTGGGAACATGTAACAAACATGACATAGTGTCATCCACATTCCAGATGAGCTGAGAAGCTTAGATATGGAGTGTGCAATTTGCCTCATGTCACAGGGCAAGTTAATGGCTGAGTTGGGACGCCAGGGTTGCCAGTGCCCAGGCTTGGGAGAGAGGCAGGGCCCATGGTTGCTCATGTCTCCTACCTCTGTCACAATATTGAGTTGTTGCAGGATGCTGGGCCCCACTGTCCCTGCCTGCCCTGTAGTGTACAGTGTGGCTGTGTCCCTGGAGCCGGCATGTGGGGGGCAGGGGTCACGCTGGGTGCTCCATGCATGGTGCTTCAAGCACAACCAGGAGTATGTTTCCTGCAGTTGAACACAGAAGTTCCGTCCAGAGGCTGCAGTGTCTCCTTCCATAGGGGCTGAGTCTTTCTGACTTGGGCCGGCCCTCAGGGATGATGCAGGAGCCAGGCCAGATGTATGACAAGTGCCACACAAGCTGTGACTGTGGTGAGGGCATGCAGGGGCAGCGAGCATCATGCATGAGGAGTGCAGTAACAGCTGGGCCCAGGCCTCATAATTAATGTGTCTTGCCCTGCTGTTCCCAGCCTCCTAATTAGGGTGACGTGATTATCTGTGTCGACCTGCAACTTTACAAGATTTCCCCGCCTTTAGGCTAAGTAGGGCTGTTACCCTAATCTTATTAGATGATTGCGGGTTACAGGTGTCAGACATTCATTCTGGGAAGTTAGGTCTTCAAAGAACAGAGCTGTTGCCTAAACCCCTGCCACTGTGTTCTGGGCTGGGAGCAAGTGCTGGTGATCCAGCCTGCGGAAGGGGAGGGAGTGTTCAGAAGGCACAGTGTAATGTCGGTGCCGAGGCCAGGCAGGTTCACACTGGATTCGGGCTGATGGTAGAGGAACTGCGGAGCCAGAAAGTGGTGGATCATTCCCATTTATCAGAGTGTCACAACTGCGGATGAGCAAACAGACAGGGAAAACCGCTTTTCATGGCAGCAGGTGAACAAACAGCAAAACGGCCTCTCAGAGAGACGGGCAAGCAATCCACAATCCACCCTGAGAGCAAGCACCCATTGCTTTACATGGACTGTGCACACAGGGCTCTGCCACGTGCTCACACACTAATCATGCAGAGTGCAAGCAAGTCGTGTGTGTGTGTGTGTGTGTGTGTGTGATGAGTTATAAAATACATGAATGACTAGGTAAAAAGAGATAATGGCCCTACGACACGTGCAGCAGGATCTTTTGTGGGAAGGGCTCTGAGTAGGCCCCCAGACAGACAGGCCCGCCCGCCTCAGTAGTTTCCAGAGGCACCAGAGCAGGGGGATGAGAAGACCTGAGAGCAGCCAGGGGTCGGAGGCTGAAGGTCCGGCACAGAGCGCCGCAGCCCTTCACCTTTAGCCTTGCCCATTAACCTCTTATCATCGCCTGAATGTTCTGCAGCTGTCGCTTAAGGAAAACCTCACTAATTGGATTTTTCATATCAAAGGCTAAACAGGTGGAACGAAGCCCGTGCGATACACACACAGTCACACGCATCACAAGATAAAGATGGTCCTGAACTTCTCAGCCCAGAGAAGTGAAAGAGCCACAGAGAAGGCAAGTGAGTACCCAGGGCTGAGAAGGGACCGGAGACCCTCCTGGGGGCAGTGTGGGACAGGCTTCATGGAGAAGGGGGGAGCAGGATTCAGAAAAGGTCAGTGGTTAGGGGTGGGGTGCGTAATGACTGGGCAGGAGAAGAGAAGCATGGAATAAACCAGGAAGGAAATAAAATATGCAATTGGGGAGCAGTTAGAAAGTCTGGGGGGGTAGGGCAACAGGAATTCTGAACTGAAGGGCCAGGGGTTGACAAGAGCAATATCAGTGCAGTGCTTCAGGAGCAGAAGTCTCGTGGGGATGGGGGAGGGGATTACATGCTGAGAAATGAGGGGGAGTCCCCTTTGAGTGTGGGCTGAGTGCCGGCTCAGAATCTGAACGGGGGAAACAGGGTTGGGTGTGCCTTGCTCTTGCAAACAGCCTTGCAAACACAGGGCTTGCTCACTGAGACGTTCCGTGGAGGCCACAGAAGTAACAGGAAGAAGTCCTGCCCATCTGCATGGCTGCTGACCCTGGACAAATCAGCCCTTTATCCACAGCTGAGATTCTGCTCACAGGGGCTTCCTATGAATTTTGGATGGAACACCCAGGAGGATCTGAATTTACTTATTTTGAGTTACCTAGGTAGGCACTAGGAGTAACAAATTTCCATTAACTTTGATAACTCAGACTTTTGATTTTACAAGGATGGAGGCTGAAGCAGTGGACTGTCTTGCCCCCCAGGTGGACAGGTGCCGGCCACTGCAGGTTGTCTTGTTCTAGAAAGAGGACTGTTTCTATCCAGATCTGTGTTCATATATGTTGCCCCCCAGCTGTGTGGTGGTGGCAGCTCTCTGAAGGCTGGGTCCCTGTGAAGAAAGCAGATTATAAAGAAAGAAGGAGATGCTGCCAGTCACAGAGCTGAGACAGCCTGTCACTGTTGGCCTGGATGAGCCCGCAATTCCAAACTCCCCTCTGTCATTTACACCTGGGCTGTGAGGCTGGCTTCCTGAGGCCCCACTCACCTGTCCCTGCATGTGGCCTCTCCTGCACGTAGGTACAACCAAGTAAAGACAGCGTTCCTGCCAACAGGATGTGGGCAAGGAAGGCTGGGTGGTTTCTCATCCCATATTTGAGAAGTAGCTGTGTATAGGGAAAACAGCTGTGTTAGCCTTGCTCGCTTGCACTCTGCATGATTAGTGCGTGAGCACATGGTGGAGTCACGTGTGCATAGACTATGTAAGGTGACAGGTGCTTGCCCTCAGGGTGGATTGTGAATTGCTTGACCAACACTGTGAAGGGCCGTTTTGCTGTTTGTTCGCCTGCTGCCATGAAAAGCGGTTTTTCCCTGCCTGTTTGCTCATCCATAGTTGCAATACTCTAATAAGTGGGAATGGCCCACCACTTTCCAGCCCTGCAGTTCCTCTACTATCTGCCCGAATCCAATGTGAATCTGCCTGGCTGAGGCCACCAGCATTATAATTGGTGCTGTGAGCAGGATGCAGATCAGGTCAGTATGGAGCCACTGACACCCTTGAAGGGTGGAAGACAGAACTGTCTGTTCCCTGTGGCTTCCCTGTTGGGGGCCTTGGGCTGGATATATTTTATAGCCCTGCAAGAAGAAACTGAAAGCTCTGTGCGAGAGGCTGCATGAGGTCAAAAGCTCCAGGATGAGCTGCAGTCTGAGCACCGACAGCAGCTTGACCTGCAACAGTTACTGGAGAAGGAGACGGATCCAGTTCCAGAGCTTTCAGGCTGAACATCAATGGTGCCTGGAACTGGAACAGTTGATGGAGAAGGAATAGGGTTCAGGAGTTGATGTTTGCTTTAGAAGCTGAATGCTGGCACCAGCAATTGTTGCAGAAACAACTGAGGGTTCAGAAGCTTCAGTTTCAGCTGCAGGTCCAGATCTGGCAGCCACAAGAGCCAAAGCAGGCACTGAGGAAGGAGCTGCGCTTTTTCTGGTGGAGGGACTCAGAGTCTGGTCGCAGGCATCTCTGACTCCTCTGAGGGAGAGGAGGCTTGAGCTGAAACTGCCATTAGCACACTCAGAGCCCGGCCGGTGGTCACCCAGAAGGTAAAATCCCAGCAGCCAAGAGTCTCTTAGGGGCAGGCACAACCTTTTCTGCAGGTAGTTGATCACTCTGTGATCCAGCCCTACACCCAGCCAGAGCTGATGGAATTGGGGGCACAACACCAGGCTCCTGGCAGCCTGGTTGCTGTGGTTGTAGGACATGGGGGAAGATGGCATCATGCTCTCTGGAACAGAGATGAAGAAATTGGCTGCCATTACCACACATTCATCTTTGAGGCAGCATCTTCTACCATGACAAATCAGGAGACCATATCCTATTAGAATGGGTGATGGCTGCCATTCGTATGGTCTGGCAGAATGCTGGAGACTTGCCGGGGGCAGTGATTCGGTGGCAGTCATATACTGAGCTGCAGCAGTTTCTCTGGGAACTAGGTATAAAGCATGCTGCTTTCAACCTGAGGTCCTGTGGGCCAGATGAGGAAGTGCTTATGGCAGGGATGAGGGACCTTATTCTCTGCAGTGCTCCATCAGCCCTTTTTGGGCCACTAGTGGCTATCTTAATCCCTATGTAGGGGAGCCCATCAATACTGTTAAACAGATGATGGCAGGTTTGGGGGAGGTTGAGGCAACATGAAACCATAAGGCTGTGTAGGCTGCTGCCCGTGCTGTGCCCCCCCCCCACCAAGTAATAAGAGAAATGGGCTTGTAGAGGTTACCCAAACACAGACGTAGTTAGCTTTGATTGCAGCCAGGGCAGATAGCAATAACTTTAATGGAAAATATAATAAAGGTAGTTTTGAGCTTTGGGGGCAGCTTAAACCAGAACAGAGATTCCAGCTGCTGAGATAAAAGGCACCAGAAGCTACCAATAAAACTGTTGGTGCATGGGTGGAGTGGTTGCAAAATTATATGATGGAAACAGCTGGGGCAGAGAAGGATCCCCAAGACCCTTTGTTCCAGTTTGAATAGGCGGAAGGCCGAGAGACCAGTCTAATGGGAATGGGTGGGGAGCCAGAAGCCCCATGTGGAACTGACAATCCACTGGTCCTCTTCTAATGTGCAGCAGGTATTGGCGTTAGAAGATAATAGGTGCTTTTTGCAGCAGCAGCTAAGAGAACTGTCAAGGCAGCACAGGCCTTGATTGTATTTGACCCCGCCCAACCCTGTGAGCTTGCTGAGGGGTTTGAATGGAGCTTGTGGCAATGGACAGAGCACTTATGGAAAGGTGCTGAGGTCCATTATCAAAGAGCTGTATGACTAGTTGCCTGTAATAGACTTTCACCTTGGGTGACTTGCACAGACAGTTGGGCTGTCTATTGTGAACTGATCATTGAGTGGTGTAATGGACTTTTAAAGCAGGGACTACGACAAGAGGGCAGCACTGGATTTCTTGCTGGATGGAAACGCCACTTGTGAGCAGAATGAGAGACTTGATGGGGTCAGGCCTGGCACCTGTGAAAGTCTCCTACACCGGGAAGCCGCTCCCATCAAGTTGCAGAGATGTACCAGGGACAATTTTTTTCAATGGACATGGCCCTGGACTGTGCAAGCCCTCCCACCTACCATGGGGTAAGGGTCTAGAGGTGGGCCTCCACTTAACTCCTTGGGCAGGGTGCTCAGGGAGACATTGTGAAGGGCACCTTTGTAATTATCATCATTTTTGGTATAGCCCCTGCCTTTGTAATTCTGTTGCTGTAGTCTATACTGTTCCTATGACATAGTGTACCTCACTCCTCACAGAGGGACCACCACAGAAGAAACCTGTTGCATAGATTGTGAAGTGAGCAACCCTAGAAAGGTTATTTCTCTTCATGTTGTCACAGAGCTCTCTTAGAGTTTCCTTAGACTTTTTGAGTCTCTTTTCTGCTCTGCTTCCATGCCTTCATTTATCTTGTTCTAACTCACTGATTCAATCCTTAGCTTCATCTATCCTGCTTTTAATTCCTTCCACTGTGGTCTTCATTTCTTTTATTTATTTATTTTTTTTATTTTTATTTTATTTTATTTTTTTATAATAAATTTTTATTAATGGTAATGGGATGACATTAATAAATCAGGGTACATATATTCAAAGAAAACATGTCTAGGTTATTTTGTCATTAAATTATGTTGCAAACCCCTCGCCCAAAGTCAGATTGTCCTCCGCCACCCTCTATCTAGTTCTCTGTGCCCCTCCCCCTCCCCCTAACTCTCTCCCTCCCTCCCTCCCTCCCTCCCTCCCATGTCCTCCCTCCCCCCACCCTTGGTAACCACCACACTCTTGTCCATGTCTCTTAGTCTCATTTTTATGTTCCACCAATGTATGGAATCATGTAGTTCTTGTTTTTTTCTGATTTACTTGTTTCACTCCTTATAATGTTATCAAGATCCCACCATTTTGCTGTAAATGATCTGATGTCATCATTTCTTATGGCTGAGTAGTATTCCATAGTGTATATGTGCCACATCTTCTTTATCCAGTCTTCTATTGAAGGGCTTTTTGGTTGTTTCCATGTCTTGGCCACTGTGAACAGTGCTGCAATGAACATGGGGCTACATGTGTCTTCACGTATCAATGTTTCTGAGGTTTTGGGGTATATACCCAGTAGAGGGATTGCTGGGTCATAAGGTAGTTCTATTTGCAGTTTTTTGAGGAACCACCATACTTTCCTCCATAATGGTTGTACTACTTTACAGTCCCACCAACAGTGAATGAGGGTTCCTTTTTCTCCACAGCCTCTCCAACATTTGCTATTACCCGTCTTGTTGATAATAGCTAATCTAACAGGAGTGAGGTGGTATCTCATTGTAGTTTTGATTTGCATTTCTCTAATAACTAATGAAGCTGAGCAGCTTTTCATATATCTGTTGGCCATTTGTATCTCTTCCTGGGAGAAGTGTCTGTTCATGTCCTCTTCCCATTTTTTAATTGGATTGTTTTTTTGTTTGTTGTTGAGTTTTATGAGTTCTTTGTAAATTTTGGATATTAGGCCCTTATCAGAGCTGTTGTTTGAAAATATCATTTCCCATTTAGTTGGCTGTCTGTTTATTTTTATATCAGTTTCTCTTGCTGAGCAAAAACTTTTTATTCTGATGTAGTCCCATTCATTTATCTTTGCCTTCACTTCTCTTGCCATTGGAGTCAAGTTCATAAAATGTTCTTTAAAACCCAGGTCCATGATTTTAGTACCTATGTCTTCTTCTATGTACTTTATTGTTTCAGGTCTTATATTTAGATCTTTGATCCATTTTGAATTAATTTTAGTACACGGGGACAGGCTGTAGTCGAGTTTAATTCTTTTGCATGTGGCTTTCCAGTTTTCCCAACACCATTTGTTGAAGAGGCTTTCTTTTCTCCATTGTGTGTTGTTGGCCCCTTTATCAAAGATTATTTGACCATATATATGTGGTTTTATTTCTGGGCTTTCTATTCTGTTCCATTGGTCTGAGTGTCTATTTTTCTGCCAATACCATACTGTTTTGATTATCGTGGCCCTATAATATAGTTTAAAGTCAGGTATTGTAATGCCCCCAGCTTCATTCTTTTTCCTTAGGATTGTTTTGGCTATTCGGGGTTTTTTATAGTTCCATATAAATCTGATGATTTTTTGTTCCATTTCTTTAAAAAATCTCATAGGGATTTTGATGGGAATTGCATTAAATTTGTATATTGCTTTGGGTAATATGGCCATTTTGATTATATTTATTCTTCCTATCCAAGAACAAGGAATATTTTTCCATCTCATTGTATCTTTTTCGATTTCCCTTAACAATGCTTTGTAATTTTCATTATATAGGTCCTTTACATTCTTTGTTATGTTTATTCCTAGGTATTTTATTTTTTTTTGTTGCAATCGTGAAGGGGATTATTTTTTTGAGTTCGTTTTCTAATATTTCATTGTTGGCATATAGAAAGGCTATGGACTTTTGTATGTTAATTTTGTATCCTGCGACCTTACTGTATTGGTTTATTGTTTCTAATAATCTTTTTGTGGAGTCCTTCGGGTTTTCGATGTATAGGATCATATCATCAGCAAAAAGTGATAGCTTTACTTCTTCTTTTCCGATATGGATGCCTTTTATTTCTTTGTCTTGTCTGATTGCTCTGGCCAGAACTTCTAGCACCACGTTAAATAGGAGTGGAGAGAGCGGGCAACCCTGTCTTGTTCCTGATTTAAGGTAGAAAGTCCTCAGTTTTATGCCGTTTAAAAGGATGTTGGCTGATGGTTTATCATATATGGCCTTTATCATGTTGAGATATTTTCCTTCTATACCCATTTTGTTGAGAGTCTTAAACATAAAATTGTGTTGTATTTTATCAAAAGCCTTTTCTGCATCTATTGATAAGATCATGTGGTTTTTGTTCTTTGTTTTGTTGATATGGTGTATTACGTTAACCGTTTTGCGTATGTTGAACCATCCTTGAGATTCTGGGATGAATCCCACTTGATCATGATGTATTATTTTTTTAATATGTTGTTGTATTCGGTTTGCCAGTATTTTGTTTAGTATTTTAGCATCTGTATTCATTAGAGATATTGGTCTGTAGTTTTCCTTCTTTGTGCCATCCTTGCCAGGTTTTGATATGAGGGTTATGTTGGCCTCATAAAATGTGTTTGGAAGTATTGCTTCTTCTTCAATTTTTTGGAAGACTTTGAGTAGAATAGGAACCAAGTCTTCTTTGAATGTTTGATAGAATTCATTAGTATAACCGTCTGGGCCTGGACTTTTATTTTTGGGGAGGTTTTTAATAGTTTTTTCTATTTCCTCCCTGCTGATTGGTCTGTTTAGGCTTTCTGCTTCTTCATGACTCAGTCTAGGAAGGTTGTATTGTTCTAGGAATTTATCCATTTCTTCTAGAATATTGTATTTGGTGGCATATAATTTTTCATAGTATTCTACAATAATTCTTTGTATATCTATGATGTCTGTGGTGATCTCTCCTCTTTCATTTTGGATTTTATTTATTTGAGTCCTGTGCCTTTTTTCCTTGGTGAGTCTTGCCAAGGGTTTGTCAATTTTGTTGATCTTTTCAAAGAGTGGTCTTCATTTCTGATACTGTATTTGTCATTTCTGATGGATTCTTTTTTATTATTTCAATGTCCTTTTTTATATTTGCTATCTCTTTATTTATATGTTCGTAATGACCATCTATTGTCATTCTAAGATCTTTGAGCATCCTAACAATCCTTATTTTAAACTCTGCATCTGATAATTTGGTTATATCTGACTCATTCAGGTCATTTTCTGGGGATTTCTCCTGATTCATTTGGGTTGCATTTCTCTGCCTTCCCATTTTGTCTGTGTATAAGAAGGGTTTGGCCACTGGAGTCCAATGGGTGTGGCCTCTCTGTTCCTTAGGTGTGGTCTGTCTGCAGGCCTATCACCCCCTCTGCCACTGCCTTGGGCATTTGGGTATGGGCGTTCCCGGTGCTAACCGCCTCGGCTGTCTCTGTGGTTTCCACCTCTCCTCTACTGAAGGGGCTGTGTTCAAGGGGGTCTTCAAGCCTCAGTGGCCTCGGCCTTTGCCCTGCCCCTGCGGGTGGGGTTATGCACCGCACCCAGGCCATAAGCCTCAGCATCGAGGGCAGGGATGAGCACTTTTTTTTTTTTTTTTTTATTTCTGAAGCTGGAAACAGGGAGAGACAGTCAGACAGACTCCCGCATGCGCCCGACCGGGATCCACCCGGCACGCCCACCATGGGGCGACGCTCTGCCCATCCTGGGCGTCGCCATGTTGCGACCAGAGCCACTCTGGCGCCTGGGGCGGAGGCCACAGAGCCATCCCCAGCGCCCGGGCCATCTTTGCTCCAATGGAGCCTTGGCTGCGGGAGGGGAAGAGAGAGACAGAGAGGAAGGCGCGGCGGAGGGGTGGAGAAGCAAATGGGCTCTTCTCCTGTGTGCCCTGGCCGGGAATTGAACCCGGGTCCTCCGCACGCTAGGCCGACGCTCTACCGCTGAGCCAACTGGCCAGGGCCTGGGATGAGCACTTTTGCTCAGCTGTGGGTCTTTGCTTCTACCACTAGATGGGCAGTTGTGACAGCCCAAAATGAGCCCAGACAGTGACAAATGTCCAGAGGTTAGAGGGGATAGGGAAATGACCCAGTTTGCTCATTCATGTGCTGTCAGCCCTTTGACGATCTCTGAGCTTGTGCTGGGAGGTCCAGGCTTCAGCCTCATTCCCTCCTGCTGTACATCTTCAGGCTCTCCCACTACTGTTCCCACACCCCTGCGAGGTGGCCTGTGAGAGCCCTGGGCGGGGTCAGGGGAGTTCTCTATGCCATCTGAGTAGCCACACGCCAGGCTGAAGCTGAAGGAAGCCTGGCTTTCCCATCTTCTCTTTGGCTCCAGCACATCTTCCTGCAGGTTTCTGAGATCTCTCAGCCAGATGCCTTCCTGGGTCCAACTCAGCAAGACTCCAGAGAGCCCCACAGTCTCCTGGTCATGGTTGTGAGGGTACTGGCTCGATGCTGCTTGGCTGAGCCCAAGGTCAGGTTCTGTCCCTCTTTGCTGGTGATGTTAGGGAAACATCCTCCCCAAGTTTTCTTTTCTCATCTGACAGCTGTAACTAGGAATATATATGCTTTATTACTACTGATTTACTGATATTAGTCTGACTAGCCATAAAATAGAGCTAAATAAGAATGTACTAACAAAGTAACTGTTTGTCAAATATGTTTGTAAAATATGACTTTTATGTTTGCTTGCTTATAGTTTTCATTGGGGGCTGGGCAG
The DNA here is from genome assembly GCF_036850765.1 of Saccopteryx bilineata. Classification (NCBI taxonomy): domain Eukaryota; kingdom Metazoa; phylum Chordata; class Mammalia; order Chiroptera; family Emballonuridae; genus Saccopteryx; species Saccopteryx bilineata. The sequence continues at coordinate 163,593,895 of NC_089495.1, forward strand.
TACCAGGTATATGTGGTCTGTGAAATTGCAAATTACCTTCCTGCTTGGGAAGGGCCATTGTTTTACTAATGTTTGCTGGAGGAGAGGTTTCTGCTCCAAAAATTTTTTTTTGATGGAGACAGAGTCAGAGAGAGGGACAGATAGGGACAGACAGACAGGAAGGGAGAGAGTGAGACCCATCAATTCTTCGTTGCAGTACCATAGTTGTTCAGTGATTGCTTTCTCATATGTGTCTTGATTGGGGGGGGGGGCTACAGCAGAGTGAGTGACCCCTTGCTCAAGCCAGCGACCTTGGGCTCAAGCTGGTTTGCCTTGTTCAAACCAGATGTGCCTGCACTCAAGCTGGTGACCTCGGGGTCTCTAACCTGGGTCCTCTGCATCCCAGTCCAATGCTCTATCCACTGTGCCACCGCCTGGTCAGGTGTGCCAGAAAAGAGAAGCCTTGTTGTCAGAGAAGTGAGAAAGTGTGCAGATGAAGAACCAGAGTTGAGGGGCTTTTTGAGCTCTGCTAAGACTGGTGGGGCCTTTGATTCTAGGAGAAACTGGAGAAGATTCTCCTGGTTGTGGAACTGGAGAATGTGTCAGTGTCTTTGGGAGTCCTGAGTGGAAGGGAAGTGTTTTCCCAGCATGTGTGCTCATCGGCCGGTACGAGACTTTAATAAAGGAATGGCCCACCATTTCTTGGCTCCACTGTTTCTTTACCATCTGTCTGAATTTAATGAGAACTGCATGTGAATGGCCAGGGTGGTGGTGGTCTCTGGCCCTACAGTAACCTATAAAAGAATGTTTGTAAAATGTTAAATCAAGTTTGTTACTCTTATAACCATGATCCATGATTACTAGTTTTGGTAATCAGTTATATATTCTGTAACAAATCAAATGTACATGATCAATCCTGTGTTTTCACCTCTGGCCAAGCTCTCATTACAGTTAAAAAGTCTGTTTGACTCAGCTGATGCACATGAACAGTTAACATCTGAGCAAGAGGACAGCGTGACTGTGGGACTCTGAGGATGCTTGTTACATGAAACAATCATCTTAGTTTATAAGCTACTTGCTAGCTTCAATTCCTGTCACAACCAAGGGAAGGAACAGACTCCAACTTTCAGATGTGCCATTTCCGGAAGATTTGTGGCCTTCAATCAGTTATCTGAACACTCTGAGCTAGTTTGCACTAGCCACCCCCCCCCCCCCCCCCACATCCTTCAGCAAAATACTTTCAATCCCTCCCTTTGATTCCTTTGTTCCAGTTTTGCTTATTTCCCCTCTTTCTCCCTTCTTATACAAACTGCTGCCTGCACCAGAAGAGGAAGATGGGTTTTTGAGGATGGGAGTAGCCCCATCTTCACAGGTGGCTAGCACTTGAATAAACCTCTTTCCTTTTCATTAGCATTTGTTTTGAGTAATTGGTTTTCATGGCGACAGGCAGCCAACCTGAAGGTCATTTTTCTATTTCCAAAGCCTGGCAGGAAGCTGAGTCCATTTGCAATACACTCTTCAGATTTAAGGTACTTGTTATTTTAGAAAGAACTATTGATTGAGAATTAACAGGACACCAGATAGAGAGCTGGCTGGGGACTCTGAAGCTGGGTTTCTGTTTGGGAGTGGTAACAAGGGTCATGCCCTCCATGGGGCTTCCACATTTAACTCCCTTCTGGGCTGAAACAAAAGGTGAGTGATACTGATGTGGCCTGACCCCGTTTCTATTTTCTTTTTTTTTAAACTGAATTTATTGAGGTGACACTGGTTAACATAATTATACAGGTTTCAGGTGCCCAATTTTATAATATCCCTCTGAATACTGTGTTGTGTGTTCACCAGCCCCAGGTCTAGGCTTCATCTATCACCATTTATCCCTCTGTTACTCTCCTCCATCTCATCCCACAGCAATCACCACACTGTTGTCTGTGTCTATGAGTTTTTCTTTCTTTATTTTTTGTCTTTTTTTGCTCAGTTTCTCTACCACCCTCACCAATTTCCTCTCCAACCCCTGACAGATATATCAGCCTTCTCTCCATGTAAGAGTGTGTCTCTATTTTGTTGTTAGTTCATTTAGCTCATTAGATTCCATTTCACTCATTATATTGCAGGAGAGGAAAATCTCAGAGGATTGACACTCGGATCACTTAGAAGAGGAAAAAGAGAATTTATTAAGCTGGTGGAGCACACAGGACTTGTAAGTTGAAAGTGTGCAGATGAGGAACCAGAGCTGAGGGGCTTTGTGAGCTCTGCTAAGGCTGGTGGGGCCTTTGATTTTTGAAGAAACTGAAGAAGGTTCTCCTGGTTGTGGAACTGGAGAATGTGTCAGTGTCTTTGGGAGCCCTGAGTGTAAGGGAAGGGAAGTGTTTCCTCCAAATTCTGATTTCTTACTGAGGAGCCCCGAGGAGCCACTGAGCCACTTCACCTGCAGGTGTTGTAAAGAACCAAAAGCTACAGAATCGATATTAATATTTTAAGAGGCTTAAAGAACATTTTATTAATTTGGGTTAAGGTGTGCAGAGAAATTTTGTGAATAATCTCTGTACTGTGTGGTTGGCATAACCAGGATGGCCCTTGGCATTGTATTGTAAATGCAAAGGGAAGGAAAACATGGATCCCCAGACATTCCACCACACCTGTGGGGAAAGGGGTGAATGGCTAGCCAGGTGCAGGAAGAGAAAAGCCAAAATAAACCTTTTCTTATATTAATGGGGCATTTACAGGCATTTGTCCCCATGGAAACTACCTCTTTCTTCCTGAAAGCATGTGGTTAATGTATATATCTCGAAACAAAGGAATAGCAACTGAACACTAGAAAATATAGGATTGTCTTTTAATATGTAAAGTGACATTTTTACCATTGTGTTGCCTTGTAAGTTTTAATGTGTAGAAGCGTCTTTTATGAATCCTATAGACAGATGTTATAATCTTGCTAATGAATTGTGTCCCATTCCCCCCTTCATCCTTTACCCAAACCTGTATAGGAGAAAACAAAGGTTATAAGCATATGCCGTGATGTCAGGCTTTTCCCCCGCCCATGTATAATTAAGGATATATAACCAGCCCCTAGAATATTATAGAGACAAACAATTTGGGACTGCCCCGTGTAAACTATATGCGACCGGCATATTTAATAAATTTCCTCCTTTAATAAAACTCTTCAAAACTTATCTGGACTGGCTGTCTCTACGTGAACTTGATGAAATGAGGTACAGTGCCTTTCAGAATCTGGGATGCAGTACTTTACAACACATGAGGGCATTTCTGCTGGGTCTGCAGGCTTCAGCCAGCTGTGGTGAATCCAGGTGGATATGCCTTCTACCTTGGCAGCAGTGGGAGTGGTCAGGATTACAGTGTAGGGTCCCTTCCACCTGGGTTGGAGGGGAGCTGGATTCCAATCCTTGTTCCACACTTGGTTTCCTGGAGAAAAAGAATACACAGGGGCAAACAGACTGATTGGAGCCCTATCCAGTACCCACTTAGATATGGTATCGGCCACCTGGCCTAAAGCTTCTAATTGCCTATGTCAGGGGTCTCAAACTCGACTCAGCATGTGGGCCGCAGAGCAAGATCACAGCCGTTCGGTGGGCCGCACTAGGTCTACAAAAGGCAACTGTTACGCAACACTTTTCTCACTGCAGTTGAAAACAAAAAAAAATCAGTACAACAAGCACAATTGTACATGCAGTTTACTCAGTGTCACAAAACGACCAGAAACTGTAGTTCGCATCACAACTGCTGTTAACTAAGCTAATATCTAGCTAGGATGCTAGAGAAATGAAAAATACAAGTAGGCCCCTAGGCTTACTTAATTTTATCCAAAATATTTTGAACTTCGTGGATTAGTCTGTGGGCCGCACAAAATTGTTCGGCGGGCCACGAGTTTGAGACCCCTGGTCTATGTAGTTCTGTTTCTACTAATTTTCAGGGAGTCCTTGGCAAATTACGTAATACTGGAGGAGGCCTATTGTATAATACCTCATAAGGTGAATACCCAGTGTTCTTGGAGGGTGTACACCAAATCTTAAACAATATTAATGGCAATGCTTGCACCCCCTTAAGATCTGTTTCCTGACATAATTTGCTAAGCCCTAACTTCAGAGTCCTATTTATGCGTTCCACCTTCCCCGAGCTCTGAGGCCTATATGCCATGTGAAGCTTCCAGGTGATGTCTAATGCTTGATTTGTTTCTTATACTACCTTAGCCACAAAGACTGGGCTGTTGTCGGAGCCTATCCAGAGTGGCAGTCCAAACCTAGGAATAATTTCTCTGAGCAATGCTCTTGTTACTTTCTGAGACATACAGCACAAAAGGCTTCACCAGGTTAGGAAGACCTAGCACAGGGGCAGCTTGTAACTCCTTTTTAAGAGTCCAAAAAGCACAGTCCTATTCTGGCCCCCAGTCCATGGGCTCTTTTTCTCCCCTCTTTGTGACTTCATAGAGAGATTTGGCTAATACTGCAAAGTTGGGGATCCACAAACAGCAGAATCCTACTGTACCCAGTAACTCTCTAACTTGTCTCCTAGTGGTAGCGACTGGGATATTCTGAAGAACTTGTTTCTGTTCTACTTCTAGCCTCCTCTCCCTCTGCTGGAGAATAAGTTCCAAGTATTTTACTTGCCTTTTGCAGATCTGGGCCTTCTTCCTTGGTGCCTTATATCATTCTTCCCCAGATGACGTAGAAGCACGTTCGTTCCTTGAGCACATCCTTGGAGAGTCTCGTGACCTAGCAACAGATCATCCAGGTACCGAAGGAGAACACACCCGATGTCCTGTGCAGGAAACCTCTGGAGGTCCCGAGCACGGGCCTACCCAAAGATAGTAGGGGAGTTCTTGAACCCTTGTGGGAACCTAGTCCAAGTGTACTACTGTGCCTTTGCCCCTGTGGCTGGGTCCTCCCATTGGAAGGCAAACAGCTTTTGGCTTTCAGGAGCCAGTCTTATACTAAAGAAGGCATCTTTTAAGTCTAAGCAAGTGAACCGTGAGACTCAAGCAGGGAGGAGGCTTAGGAGGGTGTAAGGATTTGGCACTGTCGGGTGCAGAGTCACTGCTGCCTCGTTTACAACCCTTAAGTCCTGTATTGGCCATTAATCATTAACCCCTGGTTAACTGGCATTGCCCTAGGGTTTAACTCTATCCACACTGGCACTTGGTTTATTGCCAGCCCCAGGGTATTTTCTTTAGCCCAGACCCCACAGTGGTTTTGAATTAGTTTTTGCTCAGCGGCTACCCAGACTTGGTGTCAAAAATCCTCCATTTCTCCTCTCTAGGAACAGTTAGGTTAAGACAAGCCTAGGCTTAGGTATGCGCAAGTCCAGCTGACCATTGTCAGCAAAGGATATAGTAGCTCTTAATTTGCTCAGCAAATCACGTCCTAGCAAGGGCACTGGACACTCAGGCATGTATAAAAATCGATGCTTAATTTCATGACCTCCTCCTGTACATTTACAGGGCAGACAGAACGCATTCCTGCTTGGTTTGTTTTCTGGTGACCCTTACACACTCCATCTTAGAGAGTGGCACTACTGGCCAAGTTACCACTGAGTGTTCAGCCCCTGTACCAATCAGTAAGTCTAGCTCCTGGCCCCTACTACCATGCAGACCATAGACTCAGTGGGGGCCCTTGAGTCCATTTGCCCTCAGTCCAAGAGGGACTCCCCGGCTATGTTGAACAGGGTGCCTTTCCCTTGGGAGGCGGCTGGCAGGCACGCCTCCCCCTTGTCCGAATTGGGACATTCATTTTTCCAGTGACCAGTTCCTCGGCAGATGGCACACTAATCACGTCGCAGGGGAGCTCTGCCTGAATGCCTTTTCTTGCCCTTACCTGTGTTCCTCTCGTTTTAAAAAAAAAAAAAAAAAAAATTCCTTTTCCCCTCTGTTGGAGGGTTGCTGCGATAAATTCTGCCTTTCTCTGCATGCGGTGTTCATCCTCCTTTCTGCTTGTAATCTCCTTGTTCACATAGACTTTATTGGCCACTTCTATGAGTTGGGTTATGTTCATTCCCGCAAAGCCTTCTAATTTCTGGAGTTTCCTTTCTATATCTCCTATACTCTGGCTGACAAAAGCCACATTAACCATTCTTTGGTTCTCTGGACTCTCTGGATCAAAAGGGGTATACATTCTGTAAGTCTCACACAATCTCATAAAAGTTACCCGGACTTTCATCCTTTCTCTGCAAAGCCTCTGCCACCTTGTTGATATTATAATACTAGCCTTCTGGCCCCCCCTTTTGCAGGCATTGGAGGAGAGCCTCTCTAAATCTCCTCAGCCGTCCCAAGCCCTCCTCTTCATTTGGGTCCCACTTAGGATCCTCTCCAGGCAATCTGTCCCCTTGCAAATTCCTGGGGATTCTGGTGTTCCTTGGGAGCATTCTCCTCTAGCCATTTAACTGCTGCTTGTATTATTTGGTGCCTTTCCTCTGTATTGAACAGAGTGAGGAGTAATTGATAGCAATCAGTCCATGTAGGATTGTGGGTCTCCTCTCAGAGGCATCTGCATACCAGGCATTGTTTTTGAGCGTAACCTCCTGGCTAGGGGAGGAGAGCCAGGACCCAACTCTGACTGAGCAGCGGCAGTTACCTCTGGCTCCGGTGAGCTTATGCTGGGACTTGATAAATCTGGCAGTGACAGACCTGATTCAGAGGCAGTCTCTGGGGTGGACAGAGAGTCTGGTATGGAAGGATAAAGCCTTGCCAGCACGTAAGGTGGGGGAGCCAGAGCTTCCACTTCTTCTGGCTCACTAGAGGTTAAAATTTCTGGCACTAGCAGCTGCAGCAGCTCTCTGGGTCTGGTGGAACGCTTCCCTGCCTTAGCTACCAATACTGTAGAAGCCTGACCTCTAAGCCAAGTGGGTGGGCGCAGACCCAACGTAAGCCAAGTGTCTATGTAGGGAAACTGATCTGGGTAGCCTGGATCTCCAGTGACTACCTGCCACACCTTCTGTACAACAGACCTATCCAAGCTTCCTTCTCCAGGCCAACCTACCCCAAAAGCTGGCCACTCTACTTCACACAAGTCTCTCAATTTCTGTGGGGTCATAGTAACTCCATAATCCCCTGAGAACTCTTTCTTAAAATTCTTAAACATTGTGGCTAAAGGAGTGGGTTTCCCCGGTGACCCTCCCATGCCTCCCATGACAGACACCAGTCCTGCCACAAGAAGGATTGAGGGAAGGGAAGGGGAAACTTGGAGGGGATGCCACTCGCTTCAGTCTATCCCTTCGTGGGAATGGTGGATCTTCTTGGCCTATGGCAGGTTGATGGAAATCATCAGCATGCAATTCTGCCTCCTAGCCATATAAGATACCCTACGGAACCACGGGTCAGGACCCAACACTCGCTTTGGCCCTGAAGGAGAGAGTGGGAACCCTCTCCCGGTGTCTGTCTTGTTCACTCTGCACTCACTCTCTTTCACACAACCTCCAACCCACCAGTAGAGGGCGACAAGTCACCGCTCTTAACACATGGAGCTCCTTCTCCACACCTGTAAAGAGTACACAGTTGCTGCTCCTAACCTATGGAGGGCGATTAGTGACTCTTCCGAGGATGATCAGGCCTCCCTTCTACCAGGTAGGGCAGGACTTTAGCTAGCTTCCCTTGCCCAGCATACCTTACTGTGCTTCAGACGTATCTCTGTTCTCCTTCCTCTGTTATCTGAATCTTGCTGGGACCAGCAGATGGGAACTCCTTTCCCTGCCCTGTGAGGCGTCCAAATGGGGAAAATCCCCGGTGCTCACTCAGTGGGTGCATCTACAGGAGAGTTCGGGAGTCCCAGTGGGGTACCTGAAGTCTGCCAAACACGGGTGTCTTTTCCTCCACGCTTCCTGACCAATGCACCAAAATCTGTTGCAGAAAAGCAAAACCTTGGAGGACTGACACTCAGATAACTTAGAAGAGGAAAGAGAATTTATTAAGCTGGTGGAGCATGCAGGCTATAGCTCCAAAGACACGTGCTCTCCGAAATTAGATTTCTTACATCTTAAAGTATACCCTTTACAGAACATAAGTTTACATTCATGGGTCTCCTGATTCCTTTGTTGTCAATCACACGATTTCAGGATGGGAGGGGGCTTACAGGATGCCCGAAGATAATCATTTGTAAATCGCCCATTAAGGAGAAAGAAAGAGGGAAAGGAAAGGGCTACTCAAATCTCCCTTCCCCCTTCTACATTCCTGGCTGTTTTACCTTCTTTCACCCAGTTGTATAGAAGAGAAGGAGTCCAAGCCTTTTTCCTTCTTCTATTCAAAACCTGCTAAATATGAAAACCTCTTTATTTACGATATAACAGCCCGTCCTAAGCAGGAATATGTTTGGCTATCTTGAGCTTTTGTAAATTACACAAGTACAAAATTATATTTACAAAATCTTTCTGAATGCTTGGCCTAAATTATAAAATATCCTTGAAGCCTCTTATTTAAAGGGAGGTCTTCTTCCTCAATTATATATGAGTGAAATCATATGATATTTGTCTTTTTCTACTGGCTTATTTCACTTAGCATAATGCTCTCCAAGTCCATCCATGCTGTCTCAAAGGGTAAGATTTCCTTCTATTTTATGGTTACATAGTATTCCATTGTGTAAATGTACCACAGCTTTTCTATTTACTTATCTACTGATGGCAAAATGGGCTGCTTCCAAATCTTGGCTATTGTACACAAGGGTACATTTTTCTTTCAAATTAATGTTTTGGTTATCTTCAGATTAATTCCCAAAATTAGAATCACTGGGTCATAAGGCAGTGCCATTTTTAATTTTTTGAGGTAACTGCATATCACTTTCCACACTGGTTATACCAATCTGCATTCCCAACCACAGTGCACAAGGGTTCCATTTTTTCTACATGACTGCAGACACTTGTTGATTTATTGATGATAGCCATTTTGACAGGTATGAGTTAATATCTCATCATGAATTTAATTTGCATTTCTCTGATGATTAGTGATGTTGAACACTTATTCATATGTCTATTGGCTATCTGTACGCTCTCTTTAGAAAAGTGTATATTTAGATCCTTTGCCCATTTTTTAATTGGATTGTTTTTTGTGTGTTGAGTTTTATAAGTCTTTTATAAATTTTGGATATTAATCATATTGGCAAATATGATCTCTCATTCAGTGGGTTGTCATTCCATTTTGTTGATGGTTTTCTTTGCTGTGCAAAGGCGTTTTAGTTTCATGTAGTCCCATTCGTTTATTTTTCTATTCTTTCCCTTTGCCAAAGAGATATCACAGAAAACAATTGACATAAGAATGTCCAAGATTATACTACCTATGTTTTCTTCTAGGGTTTTTATAGTTTCGAGTCTAATATTCAAGTTTTTAATCTATTTCAAGTTTATTTTTGTGTATGGTGCAAGAAGGTGGTCTAGTTTCATTTTTTTGGCATATATCTGTCCAATTTTCTCAACATCTTTTATTAAATAGACTGTCTTTACCCTGTTGTAAGTTCTTGCCTCCTTTGTTAAATATTAATTGACCATATAGATGTGAATTAATTTCTGAGCTATCTAATCTATTCCATTGATCTATATGTCTGTTTTTACACCAGTAACATGCTGTTTTGGTTAGTATGGCCTTGTCATATAGTTTGATATATGTAATGTGATTCCTCTAACTCTGTTCTTCTTTAAGATTGCTGTTACTCTGTGGGGTCATCTGTGGTTCCATATAAACTCTTAGAATATTTGTTCTTGTTCTGTGAAATACATCATTGGTATCTTGATAGGAATTGCATTGAATCTATAGATTTCTTTGGGTAATATGAAAATTTTAATGATGTTAATTCTTCTTACCCATGAACATGGTATATGCTTCTACTTATTTGTATCTTCTTCTGTTAAGCCTAATCCGGAGGGACCCGAAACATTGAAGACACGAACAAAGTCCGTCTATTACACACCAAAGCTTTATTGTCTAGCTTGGCCAAGCGGCGGCTCCTCCAATAGTGGTCTGAGGGAGCGCGTGCTGGTCCTTTGTTCTACTTAGTTTTTATAGTTTTGTAAGTGGGAAGTACAGAAGCAAAAATTGTAATTAGGAGCCCCTTACCACTATTGGTTATAGTCATATGTCCTTTAACATGATAGGACCACATTCAATTTGCAAGCCATACATTATTTTGGAGAAAACAAAATTTATAAGTCAACACAATGGTAGAAAGATGTCTCTTTACATATTAAAAGGCTTTCCTATGTTATCTAGTGTTTATCTGCTATCTCTCTGTCCAGAGTCACACATGTTAACTACACACATTTACACAGGAGAGGTAGTTTCTGTGGGGACAAATGCCCGCAAATGGCTCATTGCTATAAGAAAAGGTTTATTTCAGCTTTCTCTCCCTGTACCTGGCTAGCTGTTCACCCCTTTCCCCACAGGCGTGGTGGAATGTCTGGGGATCCATATTTTCCTCCCCTTTGCATTTACAATACAATGCCAAGGGCCATCCTGGTCATGCCAATCACACAGTATAGGGACTATTCTCACAATTTCTCTGCACACCTTAACCCAAATTAATAAAGTGTTCTTCAAGCCTCTTAAAATATTAATATTAATTCTGTAGTTTTTGGTATATTACAACACCTGCGGGTGAAGTGGCTCAGTGGCTCCTCACTTCAATTTCTTTCTTACATGTCTTATAATTTTCTGAATACAAGTCTGTTACATCCTTGGTTAAATTTATTCCTGAGTATTTTATTCTTTTTGAAGCAATTGTGAATGTGATGATTGTAAGGTATTTCCCCTCTGAGGAAGAAAGAAGGGCATATTTACCGAGTGTGGAATACCAAAAGCTTTATTTGGAGTGCATCTTGGGCAGAGCTCTTTGGTCCACAAGATGAGCCAGAAAAATCACATGAAGGAAACCATATGGGGGAAATTTAAAGCATCGTTTAGGGTGGTTGAGGTAATATGACATGGCGAAATGTCATTGGCTAACAGATGGTCGCTTTTTCCCAAAGGACTCCTGGGAAGTTTCTTTTGGCATGCATGGGTACCAGGGGGAGGGGGTTTGGTCAGGAGAGCCTGGTCTTGATGGAAAGTTTAGTTAGCTGACCCTTCAGGGTTCCATGGGCCCTTTCCACCTTACCCGATGATTGAGGGTGATAGGGTATGTGGAGCTTCCAGGTGATGTTGAGAGAGGTGGCAACCTGCTGGACTATTTGGGCAGTGAAGGCTGGGCCATTGTCTGACTGGATGGTAGTTAGCAGTCCAAATTGTGGGATGATATGTTCAACGAGAATGGAGGCAACAGTGTCTTCCATCTTTCGAGAGGTGGGAAAGGCTTCTATTCATCCTGAAAAGGTATTAATAAAAGTTAAGAAATAATGAATTTTTTTGTGAGGGGGGTATATGAGTGAAGTCAATCTGCCAATCCTGGCCTGGCATGTGCCCCTTCAGTTGATGAGTAGGGAAGCGGGGGCGGAGTCCCCCTTGTGTAGAGGCTTTGTAACAGACAGTGCATACTGCGTGTACCTTTTCAATAGTCTGCTGGATGCCTGGGAAGTAAAAGAGTGGTTGTAAGAACCAATAGAGAGATTTTGGCCCTATGTGTAAGGAACAGTGGATATCAGAAAGGAGAGTTTCAGCCTGTCCTTTTGGTAAGGCAATTCTATCTCCAAGAAATATCCATCCCTGGTTACACATGTCTTTATCCTTTCTGAGGAGGGTCTGTTCTTCCTCAGGAGTGTAGGAAGGTTTCAAGGAGGTGGAGAGGAATATGAGAGGAGTGGGGGAGGTTTTCAGGGTGAGGTTTCAAGCCGTCGTGTCAGCCTGAGCATTTCCCAAGTCCACCGGGTCTTGAGAGGTTTGATGGCCCTTACAATGTACCACAGTCACTTCAGTGGGAAGCTGTAATGCCTGCAAAAGTTTAGAAATGAGGGTAGCATTGATTATGGAGGAGCTCTTGGTAGTGAGGAAGCCCCTCTTCTTCCAGAGGGCAGAGTGGCTATGGGTGATAAGAAAAGCATATTTAGAGTCAGTATATATGGTTACACATTTTCCCTGGGCCAGAGTGAGTGCCTGTGTGAGGGCAATCAGCTCTGCTTTCTGGAAGGTGGTGCCCTTTGGCAGTTGTTGAGCTTCTAGGGTGGAGGAGGTGGTGACTACCACGTAGGCCACCTGTCGACATCCGTCGGGTCCCTGTATAGAACTCCCATTTACAAAGAGTATTACAATAGATCTGGATTTTTTAAAGAAGAGTTTGATAATCCATCCCGGGGTTTGTTGAGGAAATCTATTAGCTCTGTACAAGAGTGGGTGGGTTCCAGAAGTGTTGTTGAAGCTGGCAGTAAAGTGGCTGAGTTGAGTTGGGGAGAGGGTAAAAGAGTAACTGAAGGGTTTTTGATGAACAGGAGGTGAAATTCTTGTAGGCAGGAGGGACTTAACAGAGCTAGAGATTTGTGTGAAAGGAGGTCAGAGAGCCTGTGGGAGGAGAAGATAGTGATGGATTGGGAAAGGGTGAGCTTAGTAGCCTCCTTGGTGAGTTCAGCTGCTGCGCCCAGAGCCCGGAGGCAGGGCTGCCAGCCTTTGACGGTGGTGTCCAATTGTTTAGAGAAGTATGTTATGGGAAGGTATGTAGGCCCCACAGATTGAGTTAACACACCAACAGCATTACTGTGCTTTTCATCAGTGAAAAAGTGGAAGGGGCATCTGGGGTCAGGTAAAGTGAAAGGAGATGAGGGTATCTCGAAGGGTAGAGAAAGCCCTTTTGATGATGTTGGAGGATGTGAGAGGTCCCATGGGAATCTCTTTTGCAACCTCGTAGAGGGGTTTGTCTAAGAAAGCAAAATTGGGAATCCAGTGTCTAAAGAAGCCTATTAGGCCAAGGAAAGAAAGGATTTGATCTGTGGTGGTAGGTGGTTGGAGACTAGAGGGTCTGAGTTTGATCTAGGGTGAGACCTCGGGTAGTGGGGGTTAAGGCAATGCCCAGATAGACTACAGACTGAGAGTGAAGTTGAGCCTTAACAGAGGAGACTTGATATCCTTTTATGGCAAGGAAGTTAAGAAGGGTGGTGGTGTGTCTCCTTGAGGCAGACAGGGAGGGGCTGCAGAGGAGTAGGTCATTTACATATTGTAAGAGAGTACTAGTTTCGAGATTGCATGCTGCTAAATCCTGAGCTAGCAACTGTCTGAACAGGTGTGGGCTGTCTCTGAACCCCTGGGGTAAGACAGTCCATGTAAGCTGCTGGGCTGCCTTACTGTCCGGGTCAGTCCAAGTAAAGGCAAACAGAGAGTCAGGGTGTAGAGGAATGGTAAAGAAGGCATCCTTGAGATTTAGGACCGTGAAGTGAGTGGTGTCTGAGGGAATATGTGACAGTAACCTGTAGGGATTAGGGACTACTGGATAGAGAGGAACTACTGCCTCATTGCTTAGGCATAAATCTTGTATGAGGCAATAAGACCCTGAAGATTTTCGAACAGGAAGGATGGGGCTATTGCAGGGAGAGTCCATGGGGATGAGTAAGCCTTGGTTTAAGAGGCGGGTAATCATTGGTTTAAGGCCCTGGTAGTGACTTGCTGAAATAGGAAATTGGGGTCTAGATGGTAATTGGGAGGGATTCTTCAAGTGGATGTGTACAGGTGGGTGGTGGGCTGCTACCACAGGGTTAGTAGTGTCCCAGACCTGAGAGTTGACAACATCCGGTGGAATAGGAGGTATGATTGGGTTAGGGTCGTCTGTGGTAGTGGAAGAGCCTTCAGTAGGGAGTGGTAGGAGCAGGTGAGAAGATGCTGTCAGCTGGATAGTGGCTCTGAGACTGTGTAGAATGTCTCGACCCAAAAGGGGTACAGGGCACGATGGCATAACTAAGAATGAGAGTGCGAAAAGGGAATTCCATCCAAACTGCATGTCAGGGGTGGTGTGCAAAAGGGAAAAGAAATGGTCTTATCCACTCTTATAACCGAGACCTGTGAGGGAACTAGAGGTCCAGAGTGTGATGGCAAAACAGAGAAGGTAGCCCCCCCCCCCGTGCCCACAAGAAATGAGATGGACTTACCTGGTACCTGTAGCATTACCCGTGGCTCGGCAAGGGTGATGGGGGTCTCCAAGCCCGGGCCTCATCAGTCATCCATAAGGCCTAGAAGTTCGAGCGATGGGCCCATCTGGCTAGTTTGGCCTCCCATTTGGGTGGCTTGTCCTCCACGTAGAGGCACTTAAGATGAGCATGTTGCCCAAAAGGGGCAATCGCTCCATCAGTGATTGGGCTGCTTGCAGTTAGGGCAGGGCTTAGTGGGAAGCCATGGACAGGGACACTGTCGGGACCAGGGACCCTCCTTGCCACATTTTAAACAAGCTTCTGGTGGGGTTCCTCTTTGTGGCCCAGACTTGGGTTGGGCATCTCCTGTGCCTTGCCCCTGTTGCTCTGCTGGCCTCAGGGCTGCCACAAGAGCCCAGGTTTGGAGCGTTACCTTCTGCTGCATGCAGGCCTGGTGAATACCCTTGGCCTTTTCTTCCTGACCATTAAAAACCTTAAATGCCATGTTCATCAGGTCTTGGATAGGGGTCTGGGGGCCCTCCTCTGCCTTTTTAACTTTCCTCTGAATGTCTGGGGCCGATTGGGAAATAAAGTGAGTAGCTAATGCAGTGGCCCCAGCACTGGAGGTAGGGTCTAAACGAGTATGGAGGACCATAGCATCAGTGAGGCAATTTAAGAAGAGAGCAGGATTTTCCTCAGATCCTTGAATAATTTCCCTTGACTTGTCATAGTTAACTACCTTTTGTGCTGCATCCTGCATGCCAGCTATAAGACATTCAATCATTTGGTCTTGTCATTTCCTACCTGTTTGTCCCATTTGGTAATCCCAGTTGGGGTCCGTGTTAGGGACTGCCTCTGGTCCCATTGACATTTGAGGGTTTGAGGCATGGACCTTATCTGCATGAGCTCGCGCCACTGTCCGGATTCGGTCGCATTCGTCGGGGGGAAGGGTAGAAGACATAATATAGAGATTATGCCAAGTGAGGTCATATGCCTGAGTGAGATATTGGAATTCTTTGGTATAGGTGGTAGGATTAGAAGAGTAGGAGCCCAAACGCTTTTTTATTGCAGACAGATTCAAGAGGGAGAAAGGAACATGAACCCGAGCAACTCCTTCTGTTCTGGCCACCTTGCAGAGAGGGCATAGGAGGTTGGCTCCCTCTTGTGGCCTGGAGTGGGATTGGTTGTGAGCACTGACTGGAGAGGAGAGAGAGAGAGACCAGCATTTGCAGGTGGATGAGAAACAGGATCCAGCGAAGGGAGGGGAGGAATTGATAGGACCAAGGGAGTCGAGGAAGTCATGCAGGAGGGGAAGAGAGTTCCTCAGGGGAGTCCGGAGTCCGTAAAGGAGGAGAGATCTGGAGCGAAGGGTTTAACAGGTTTCTCTGGCCAAAAGGACCTGCATTGTAGAGCAGCTGGCACAGAGATTAGGATGAGAGCACAAATGCCAGAAGCCCTGAATGTAAGGGATTTCTGACGATTTCCCAGTTTCTTGGCAATAGTTCCATAAATCAGTAAGGGTGTTAAAATAGAAAGTCCCTTCCTGAGGCCACCTGGTCTGGTTATTCAGTGGGTATTGGGGCCAGACTTCATTGCAGAAGAAGATTAGTTTCTTCTTTCTTAGGGAAAGATCAGTGTTTGAGAGATTTTGGATAAGGCACCCAGGGGTGTTTTAGAGTCAGGTTTGGATTCCTTTGCCCCCATGGTCACCCTCACTTCTTGGAGTGGTCAGAGATGAGAATTGGTGTCCTGCAACTCAAGCTCTGGCCACCGGATGGTTAGGTAGAGTGGATGTGCTTGGGATGTCTCCATGGGCACACACGCACTCAGAATGGAAAAGAAGTCCCTGACGCAGCTGCGATTATGGACAGGGAGTTTCTGCAGAAAGAACTGAGGGGAGGCTGGAGATGGAGAACTTACCTCACCATGTGCTGAAGTGGGTGGAAAGTCGGAGGTCCTGGTTCTTCGTCGAAAGGGAAGGGGAGAGAAGCAGCCCCATCAGGCTTCAACTCCTCCCAGGTTTCAGGACCAAATGTAAGGTATTTCCCCTCCGAGGAAGAAGGAAGGGCATATTTATCAAGTGTGGAATAACAAAAGCTTTATTCAGAGCACATCTTGGGCAGAGCTCTCTGGTCCACGAGATGAGCCAGAGAAATCACATTGAAGAAACCACATGGGGGAAATTTAAAGGGTCATTTAGGGTGGTCAAGGTAATATGACGTGGCGAAATGTCATTGGCTGACAGATGGTCACTTTTTTCCAAAGACTCCTGGGAAGTTTCTTTTGGAGCACAGGGGTGTGGGCGGTTCCAGCCAAAGTTCCCGGGCCTGGTTCCTCACGTGATCTTCCCCCATTGCCCACCGACCTTACAATTATTTTCTCAGTTTTTCTTTTATAGAGCTCATTATTGGTATATAAAAATGAAATTAATTTCTGAATATTTATTTTGTATATTGCTACTTTACTGAATTAATTTATCAGTTCTAAGTAGTTTTTTGTAGAGTCTTTAGGGCTGTCTATACGGGGGTCCTTGGGTTATGGTAGTCCAGACATACAATATTTTGAGTTTACAATGCTCACTACCATAAAAACTTTAAAAAATTGAGACGTGAGTGTTTTGGATTATACTGTTAGAGTTGTACTTATGGACAACGTGAGTGAACTAGTTTGATTGCCTGTGGCAGAATATGCATATAAGTGAGAGAGTTGGCGTCACCCAGTATGCTTACCTAAGTCATTTTGGACTGTTAAAGTGCAACTGTTCCATTTGTGTTGCTTTGGTGACTTTTTGGCCCTTATCATGGCTCCTACACTAAAGTCAGAGTCTTCACATGGTAGTATTTTGAAGAAGAGGAAAGCCATCATGATGGAAGTGAAATTAGACATTGTAAAGAGATCAGAAAAAGGAGAATCAGTGACAAACATTGGCCACATGCTAGGCTTTAGCTGCTCTGCTGTAGCAACAGTTATCAAAGACTTCCTTGGCTTTGAGGAGCCAGTGGAGGCTGTAACAGAAAAGGTTGTTGCCATGGGTAAATAGCTTAATTTTCAGGTGGAGGCTGAGGATGTCACAGAGCTACTGCCATTGCATGGAGAGGAGTTGTCTGCTGATGACCTCATTCAGCTGGAGAAGCAGCTGATTGAAGAGGAAGAGCTAGAAACCCCAAAAACCAAGAGATTTACTACCAAGAGTTTGGCAGAAGGTTTTTTTCTATGGTGGAGGATGGGTTGGCAAAATTTCAGGCTGAGGACTCCAGCGATGGCAGAGCTGTTATAGCTGCCTTGCAATGCCATAGCATAGGCTGATTTTGGAGGAGAAGTCATCAATCTTCCAAACTAACCTGGAGAATTCTTTAAGAAAGTAGAGAGGCCTGTAATAGATCCTGTACCTTGTACATCAGCTGCTTCTTGACATGAAACACCTGTAGTACAGGTGGAATAATCTCTAGCATCTCCTGCATATTGCTTAAGCAATCCTGATTCACCTGACCCAGTACCTCCAGCACCTTCTGCAGGTTCTCCTGCCTCTCCAGCTTTCCCCTCCCAATAGGTCACTCTCTCCCACCTTGCAATGTCCCTTTCAGTGTGCAAGCCAACCACAGAAATAAAGGTAAGCAATTTTTTTACACTCCTCTTTTTGTCATTTTTTCTGTCACTATAGTATAATGTAAAGTACAGTACATTTCTGTTCTTTTCTTTTTTCTGTGGCTTAGTTGTGTTTTTATGTTCTAGATTATGATTTTACAACTGTGTTAGGACAGGTAAGTGACTTAGGTTAGGGTGTGTTTCTACTTACACCAAAATTCAGGTTACGTCACTGTCATAGGAACAGATCTCTGTTGTAACCCAAGTATACCCTGTACACAGTTTTATGTCATCTGCAAATAATGAGTTTTACTTCTTCCTTTTCAATTTGAGTGCCTTTTTTGTCTTTTTCTTGTCTGATTGTTGTGGCTAGGATTTCCAGAACTATGTTGAAAAAGAGTGGTGAAAAGGAGCCACCCCCATCTTGTTCCTGATCTTAAGGGTATTGCTCTTAATTTTTGGCTGTCAATATGTCTTATACGGCCTTTATTATGTTGAGGTATGTCCCATGTACTCCCACTTTGGTAAGAATTTTGATCATAACTGAGTGCTGGATTTTATCAAATGCTTTTGCTGCGTCTATTGAAATAATCATGTAATTTTTATTCTTCATTTTATGTGATATATCATGTTTATTGATTTGTGGATATTGTACCAACCTTGCATCCCCAGAATAAATTCGACTTGATCATGGTGCATGATCTTTTTAATGCTAGATCTGGTTTGCTAGTATTTTGTTGAGAATTTTAACATCTCTGTTCATCAGGGATATCAATGTATAATTTTATTTCTTCATAGTGTCTTTTTCTAGTTTTGGAACTAGGACAATGTTGACCTTGTTAAAAAAAAAAAAGCTTTTCAGAGTCGTCTTCCCTTTGCTTGAATTTTTTGGAATAGTTAAAAAAGAATAAGTGTTAATTTTTATTTAAAATTCACCTGTGAAACCATTCAGTCTGTTACTTTTGTTTGTTGGGATTTTTTTTTTATTACTGCTTCAATTTCACTAGCTGAATTTTGCTTGTTCAGATTCTCTGATTCTTCCTGATTCTGTTTTGGAAGATTGTATGTTTCTGGGAATTTATCCATTTCATCCAGATTGTCTAATTTGTTGGCGTATAGTTGTTGGTAATATTTCCTTACAGGCCCTTGTATATCTTTGGTATCTGTTGTTAATTCTCATCTTCCATCTCTGATTTATTTATTTGGGTCTTCTTTCTTTTTTTCATGATGAGTCTGGCTACAGGTTTGTTAATCTTGTTTATCTTTTCAGAGAACAAGTTCTTGCTTTCACTGGTCTTTTGTACTTTTTATGCCTTAAATTATGTTCTCTTATTATTATTACTATTATTGTTGTTGTTATTATTTAAACAGGACCTTTAACATTTCTTGTAATATTGGTTTGATCATAACAAACTTTTTAGCTTTTTCTTGTCTGGGAAGCTTTTTTTATTTCTCTTTCAATTTTAAATGAAAGCCTAGCTTGGTAAATTAGTCTTGGTTGTATGCCCTTGCTTTTCATCACTTAGACTATTTCTTGCCAATCTTTTCTGGCCTAGAATGTTTCCGTTGAGAAATCAGCTGACAGTCTTTTGGGAGCTCCCTTCTAGGCAACTAACTTCTTTTCTCTTGCTTCTTTTAAGATTTTTTTTTTTTTTGTCTTTAACCTTTGACATCTTACTTATGATGTGTCTTGGTATGGGCCTCTTTCTGTCCATCATGTTTGGAACTCTCTGTGCTTTCTGGACTTCTGTGTCTTTTTTCTTCACAAGATCAGAGAAATTTGTGGTCATTATGCAAATAGGTTCTCAATCCCTTGTTCTCTCTCTTCTTTTGGTATTCCTATCATATGGGTGTTGTTACACTTCTTGTTGTTCCAAAGGTCCCTTAAACTATTCTCATTAAAATTTTTTTTTTCATTTTGCTGTTTTGATTAAGTGTTTCTTTCTACTTGTCTTCTAAATTGCTGATTCTATCCTTGCTTTCATCCAACCTACTGTTTATTCCCTCCAGGGTATTTTTAATGTTAGATATTGTGTTCTTTATTTCTGATTGGTTCTTTTTTGTGTTTCTATGTTAGTTTTTATGCTTGCTATCTCTTTGTTGAAGTTCTCACTTTTTTTCCTTGAGCATCCGAAAAACCATTACTTTGAACTCTATATCTGATAAATTGCTTATCCCCATGTTATTTAACCTTTTTCTTTTTTGGAGGTTTCTTCTGTCCTGTCGTTTAGGACCTGTATTTTTTCTCCCTATTTTAGCTGTTACTTTGTGTTTGTTTCTATGTATTAGATAGATCTGCCATGATTCCCAGTCTTCATTAGGTGGTTTTATGTAGTAGGTGTTCTGTTGGGTCCAGTGATGCAGTCTTCTGGATCACTTGAGCTGTGTGCTCCAGAAATGTCCCTTGTGTCTTGTGTGGGTTCTACTATAATTGTGTCTTGATTTCCATTGCCTCATTGTGCATGCTATCGACCCTCAGGCAGGCTGACTGTGGGTCAGTTCGCATGTTTCAACAGAAACATGTGACCTGCTGTGCAGGTGCTGATCCCAGGAAGCAGAACTGGCTTTAGTTGGATTTAGTGCCTGATGAGATCTCCCTTTGGATATGCTGCTTGTGAAGCTATTTTGATGCTGTTCTGTTGTCTGAAACTGGCCATGAAATATGTTGTTCCTGGGACTTTTTGCGGGTATACCTGGTGCAAGCCAATAAAGATGCTGCCTGTGACTTACTCTCAGCAACCTGTTTGGAACTACAAGTGATCCACAGTGTGTGGCTGCCTCTTCTGGGCTTAGGTGTGTGTAGGAAGGACCAAGATGTACACTGAGCCTGGCTTTTTACCAGCACTGAGCCCAGGGGCAGGTTAGTAAATGTCCTAAGCCACCCCAAAATCTGCCTCTGGCTGCCTGTTATGCTCTGTCACTTAAAGAAGCTTTGGTGGAGCAGGGAGTATTTAGTCATTAGGTCTCCCCTGAAGGGGATGTGCTGGTCAGACTTTAGGAAAGGTAGTGGGTGAGGCCAGAGCAACAGGCCTCAGTCTGTCCCAGATTTTGCCCTCATCTCATCTCAGCAGGGCAAAGCCACTTGAAGTTGGGCATGTGGGGCCTTGGAACCTAAAAGGTGGCAGCTGGGAGGGTGGTTCTATTGAATCACCCATGAAGGAAAAAAGCCAGTCAGATTCATAGAAGAGTGGGGGAATGGTCCCCCTCAAAGTCAGTCAACTGAGTCACAGTCACCCCCTGAGTCTTTCCAGACCCTTACTCCTTGGCCAAGGTATCTGACCCTGTAGGGCCTAATCTCCACGGGGTGGTGTGAGAGAGAGTCCTGAGTGTGGAACATTTGTTTTCCCCCAGGCTGATGCCAGAGGGGGTAATGGTGCTCTGTCCAAGAAAGACTGACTGTGAAATGGAAGAATGACTTGGCACAGAGATCCTGGTGGTGGTCCCCACCCCACCTCCTGTCTCTCCCCAGAGCCACAAACCCCAGACTCTCCTCACGTGACTCTAGTCCTCTCAGCCCTCCCTCTGCCAGAGCCCAGGGTAAGTGGCTGTGAATAAGATGTTTTGCACTGGCCTTTTAAGAGGCTCCCTGAGTCTCTGCGAACTCCTATCTCTTTCTGGCAGACAGAAACCTCACTGCTTTTCACAGCCAGGTGCTACGTGAATACCTCTTCTTGGCTCTGATGCTCTGAACTGTGGAGCCTGGCTGGAGTTTAGGCCCCACTCTTCTCAAGGGGAATCTCCCCACAGCTAAGATATCCCTCTGAAACCTCAGCTGCTCACTGTGGGAGGGGGACTGGCCCTTTTCACATCTCTGCCTTTCCTACCAGTCTTGATGTGCCTTCTTCTGTGAATTTTGGTAATGAGACTCCTCTTCATCTTGTCTTGAGTTGGTTATTTAAGATGATTGTTCTTAATTTAGCTATCACACCAGTTTGGTTCTGGGAGGAGGAGAATGTAACATCCACTTACACTGCTGTCATCATGGATCCTCCTGGATCCCTGCTTCTAAATTAGCGACAGACTGTCCCTGCACAGTGATGGTCTCTTGCTTCTCATTCCACAGGACCTCTTGAGAGAATAAGTGAAGGACCTGCCTCATGGCGCTAACCTCAGGAGCTTTTATAGCTCTTTATCAGCCCTTCAATTAATTCAGCCCGGTAGCTAGAGCTGATTTTAGCAGACTCTTTACATATCCAAAATGCTTTGTTAACCAAATCAAATAGAAAAAAATTATTTTAAAAAACTGGGGGGGGGGTGTCTTTATTTAGGGAACAAAAACATTAAGTGATTTAGAAGATTGCTAATCATTCCACATCTTGTTTCATCTAGAAATCTTGATTGGTCTAATCCCCTGGTTGGCAAACTACGGCTTGCAAGCCACATGCGGCTCTTTGGCCCCTTGAGTGTAGCTCTTCCACAAAATACCACATGTGGGTGCTACCTCGATAAGGAATGTACCTATCTATATAGTTTAAGTTTAAAAAATTTGGCTCTCAAAAGAAATTTCAATCGTTGTACTGTTGATATTTGGCCCTGTTGACTAATGAGTTTGCCGACCACTGGTCTAATCCATAAGATATATGGATTCTCTGGTATAGACAAGCAATAGACCTAAAACACTGTTTATTTTTTTTTCAACTGAGCCATAAGTTGAGCTCTGGTGACAGGAGGGTCATTACTAAATGTCTGGGAGAATGGGTAGCTGCATGCTTTGCAGGCACTGTGATAGGGTGTGTCCTCACTCTCCTTCATCCTTTCTTTCTTTTCTCCCTTCATCCATTCTTTCCATCTATCAACTATGATCTTCAAATTGGTCCAGAATGACCTAATTTCAGTGAAAAACCAGGAATGTTCCCCTAGAGGTCAGAGGGGTGCAGTGAACACACTCCCTGGCATTTCGTGCCCTTAGCTGAATGGCTTATTTCCAGTCACTCTCTACTGGTCAGTAGATGCAGGGCTAGAGGTGAAATTCAGATGCACAAAGCTGCCTTATTAGCCTGGGAAGTGCAGCCCGAGTTTACTGCGTGCTAGAGGAAAGGGCTTCTGGGTGACAAAGGAGACTGACAGCACTACTTCACTCAAAGGACAGTCACCTCATTGCCTGGAGCCCAGATTCATCACAGCAGCCAAGGAATCATGCCACAAAGTCCAGAGCAATTACCATACTGAACTCAGTGGGGGCGAAAAACCTGAGACATTTCAGACCATGCCTGCTCCTCTCACCACTGTCTAAGTTTGAAAAGCCCAGCCTCGCCCTACTGCTGGGAATATGTCCAGCCTAGTGCTTCTCCCTGGAGGCATACACACTCAGTCATCCCAATCACCCCTCCTGATCCTGGCAGGCTCTCTTTTGCACCTGGTGGATATGAGCAAATTTTTAAAGCCCCCAAGGATCTTCCCTTGACCTATGATTCACTCAAGACATACTATACTGCAAAGACCCGCGGGAGCTCTACTTCTAAGGTCATTATATCGTCCTGAGTAGGGTAGCTATACTGGCTCTTAGAATTGCTCTTATCACCATGCTCCCTGCAATGCAGGACAGCCACTGACCCATGGCTCCACCCCCTCTCTCCTGTGGAGAGTGCCCTGACCCACTCCTGTGAAGCTCAGTGAGGCGACAAGTTTATTACTCGAGTTATACACTTGTTTAGCAGGGAGCCAGCAGCCCGCAGGCCTTGAGCCTCTGTGTGTTCACCACGGCTTTGTTAAGATGAGCAGTCTTCTGATGAGAATCCCCGGGGAGTGAAGTTCCACCCCAGAGGATAGCTCAGCTCATCCTGAAGACCAGGGAGGTGTTCTCAAGAGGTCATGGGGGTGGGGACATCACAGCCACAACTACATACAGCTTCTGACTCCTCTGATGCTCCCAAAGTCTCAAGAGCAGAGCACAGATACACAGGTGGCCTCTGGGTAAGAGACGGGCTGGCTGCATTTTCAGAGAGGTCAGCCTCAGCTCAGGGTCTGAATTTACACTTAATAATTCATTGGTAAATTGGATCAATAGATGTCAACACCCATAACAACAAATGCAGCCAGTCTATGGAAGGGAAAGGGTGAAACACAAAACTGTCCTAAGGGCTAGTGCTGAAGCCAGTCCAGAAGAGGCTTCTCAGAGGCGCTGCGGAACCTCGGGCATAAGGCCCACAAACTCAGGCCAGTGGCTCCGAAAAGGCAGCTTTGGCCTTGGCTTCAGCTGTGCTGGCCATTTGTACACTGGGAGCAGGAGGAGCTGCTGGCAAAGGGGAAGGCTGCACCATGAATGCATTTTAAACGCAGAGGCTTCTTGAAATGAAGCAGAGATGGGAAGAGCACAGCAGCAGATGCCTCAGAGGGTGTGGAGGGAGAACAGCTGAGCACAGGAATGAGATGTACCCTCACCATCTTTGCTGAGATGTCATTTTCCATGGAAGTCTCCTCAGCCCTTCCACCCGTCTCCCCACATTGTCCCACCATCCGCTGGAAGAGACAGGCTGCAAAACATAAACTAAAGTACCTTACCAGTCCCTAAGAGTCTTGACACACCAACAATGGGGTCGTGGCCCAGATGCAATTTTTCTCAGTTGTGAAGCCACAGTTGCAGCACATGGTGTAAGAGAAAGCAAAGGGCTTGAGACCCAACAGTCACGGCGCACCCTGACTTTGCTATTTTCCAGGCGCACGACTTGGGGGAAAATGACTTATGTGCTCTGGGTCTCAGCCGGTCAACACAACGGTTGTAGTAAAGTCTTTACCGGAACGAAGTGAGCTGCTGCAGAGGGAAGGCTGTGCCACGTGAGGGGCATGGAGCAGGTTCTACGGGCAGAGCTTTGTTGCCTAGCGTTTCCTACAGCTGCCGCTTGAGGGGTTCTGGGTGTGTTACCCTCTCTGAACCTCAGTTCTGTCACCCTTTCTCCTACCTGCTGGGGGTTCTTGGGACTCCGTGAGCTAGTGTGGGCCGAGTGCTCAGTGCAGGGCCTGCCCTGCCCCTGCGGAGCCTCACCCCTGGGGGCTGCAACAACAACCAGGATAATGGGAACGTAGGGGTGCATAGCGGCTCCGACACACTTGGGAGGTTGCTGGGCTGCTCAGCAGTCACTAACAGAGCTACCCGGGGCGATATGCAAGAGCTGCCCCCGCTGCTCGTAGGACTGGTCTGCGCCCTGCCTGCCTATCGAGTGTGGCCATGGGTGCTTTGTCCAGAGGTCCCGGCAGGCTTGGCCCTAACCCTTGCATGCATATATGACCCTCCACACCACAGGCACCACATGTGTCCTGGTGCCAGTCCTTGGGAAGGACTCGGTAGAGCTTCACAAAATGCTGAGAGGGCTGGGTCACTGTAAAGGAAAGTTTTCCCTTTTGGAAAGGCGGGGGCTGAGAGGGAATGGCAGATCAGTCCAGCAGGAGACAGGGTGCCAGGGCACAACCAGGATCTGGCCGTGGAGATGGCAGGACACAGCATATGGGGCTGCTTCTACTTCTTAACCAAACCCAAAGATAGGGAATTCAGGCACCTCCTGAACTTCAAATGAACTGTTGTAGAATGAATACAGAGAAGCCCATTTCACACAGTGGCTCCTGATAAATGAACCCTGAGAGACTGGGCTGAAAAAATGGGAGGCCACAAACAAGCCACGGGATGAGACCACATGAATACTGAATAACAGCGACCATCTGCCGCCTTCACATGACTGCCAGGTGCTAGGTGCTGTGTTCACACACTTACCAGCATTTTGAAGAAGTGGGCCGCACTTATCAAACTCTTCTAGAGGTGCGGTTCAGGGAAGTGCACCCATCTACTCAGGATTACACAGCTAGAAAGTAGCAAAACTGGTTCAAACCTGGTTGGTTTGATCCGAAATTCATGCTACCACCAGGTCGCTCTGATTCTCACAGAGACTTGCGCTTCTTCCATATACTCTTTTTAGAGCAGGTTTTTTTTTCTTTTTCTTTCTTTCTTTTTTTTTTTTTCTGAAGCTGGAAACGGGGAGAGACAGTCAGACAGACTCCCGCATGCACCCAACCGGGATCCTCCTGGCATGCCCACCAGGGGGCGACACTCTGCCCACCAGGGGGCGATGCTCTGCCCCTCTGGGGCGTCGCTCTGTTGCGACCAGAGCCACTCTAGCGCCTGGGGCAGAGGCCAAGGAGCCATCCCCAGTGCCCGGGCCATCTTTGCTCCAATGGAGCCTCAGCTGCGGGAGGGGAAGAGAGAGACAGAGAGGAAGGAGAGGGGAAGGGGTGGAGAAGCAGATGGGTGCTTCTCCTGTGTGCCCTGGCTGGGAATCGAACCCAGGACTTCTGCATGCCAGGCCGACGCTCTATCACTGAGCCAACTGGCCAGGGCCTTAGAGCAGGTTTTTGAAGCATCATTAGAGTCAGATGGTAGTGGATCTTGGACTTGAGCCAGAAAAGCAGTGCTAATAATTTTCAGAATATTAAGTGTTAAAGGTCAAGGGTGAGAGAAATCAAAACGGAGTCCTTCCTCCAAGACAGGGGTTCTTACTCCTGCCGTACCCTGGAATCACCAGGATGCACCCCAGTCAATCAAGTCAGAAATCTGGGGCTGGGCCCAAGGCAGCAGGAATTCTGTCAGTGCTGGGGAGAAACCATTGCCCGAGAGAGGTGGTCTCAGTGCCCACCGAGAGTATCAGGGTAGGAACACATATCAACAGTGTCCCAGGTGTAACTCTCATCTTGGGAGACCCAACCACTGTTTCAGCAGCTGAGTTCTGGATGGCTCTGCAGTTACTTTAAGCAAGTGACGACTATAAGTGAAACCGAAGAAATAGTATTCATTAGAAAGAAAAGTTCAAAGCAAAATAGCTAAAAGATACCTTTGGTTAAATAATGATCACGCGTGAAACAGCAATGAAATTGTATTAAAATGTCTGTGATTACTTATTTCTCAGCATTCGTCTGATAACTTGAGCAGCATGAAGCAATAGTTGCACTTAAAAAAATGACAAGAAAATAGCTTTTCATTTAATTGACAAAAAGTGTTCATTCCCTTCTAAGATCCTTAGTGCCACGGCTTATCACCATGGCGAGTACCAGTGCTTGTGTCTTTATGCTGAGACAGTGTCCCCAGCTCCTTTGCCTTGAGTTCCTAGAGCAAATTTTGAGGTCCTTCTGGGAGGAGTCTTGGGACAGACTGCTCCCCCCACCCACGGTTGCAGGGTACTGTGTGCTGACTGCTGAGTTTGGACATGTTCCAAGGGAGGCTGGCTGACCCTAGGCTGGGGAGTGGAGGGGGTGAAAGACCGGGCCCCGGGACAGGTCCCATGCTATTCCGACTTTGCAATCTTAGGGTTGGACCCATTGAAGACCAGTGACAGCAGGGGTCCTGCCTGCAGTTTTGTTCCTCTTCCCGCTCAGCCCTGTTGTCCTCTAGGGAGGGTGCATGGACTGGAGGAGTGACGGAGAGTCACACGGAGCAATAGACAGAAGAGCAGCACGCCCCCTGCCTTCTGCCTATTGCACCAGATTCCATAAAAAATGAACATATTGTTGCTACTTGTATATTGCTAATGCTATGGCATTCCAGGCACCAGCAGGCTGCAGAGAGGGCCGCTCTGTCATTAATCCACCAGAATCCAACCAGAGATAGCCGCAAGGGTCAGGATCTTTGGAGCTTCCTCTTGGAAGGGTTAATAGGGCCCATCTGTCTTGTGTTCTACACAGTGCTGTGAAAATAAAAGTAAAGGGTAAAAACAAAAGAAATCCATGGGTAGAACATTTCGGGGTGTCATGGAGTCACTTGGCAATCATTTACATGACACAGCACCACACAGGCGCCTTTCCCTTGCTAGCCCCGCTTGCTCTGCTTCTGCGCGCAGCCGGCCCCTCATTCTTCCCCTGCGTGTCCAGAGGAGCTCACAGGTGATTGCTCTTGGAGAGGTAGGCAATGAGGGCCACGGCCACGCCCACATAGATGCCAGTTCCAATGGTGATGGAAAGCACAGCCAGGAACAGGGCCCGCCGAGAGCTGGTGCTGGCCTGGTGGAAGTCCCCCTTGGCCAAGGCTTTATTGGTCTGCAGAGTTGAGAAGGAAGAAGAAAGAAGAAAAAGAAAGTCAAGATGAGCATGTCAGAACAAATGAAGTGAGGGCATGGTTCACCTCTGGCTCCCTTCCAACCTTGAATTTAACGGATTCTAGGGAGAGAGGATTCGCCGACCGGAGCGGTGCAGGCTCCCAGTTGACGACAGCAGTTCTATCCAACTGGCAAGAAAGAAATGGGGAACTGTTGCTTAACAATGATCCCCACTGCAAGGCACTCGAGTAAAAGAAAACAGAGCCTCAAGCAAACACCCATGCTCAGCAGTAGCCCAGCTGAGCAGCACAAACGTGGGGCCTGGGGTCTCGGGCGCCAGTATGCCCACTATGCCAGGGATGAGATAGATATCACACCTCCCATTCCCTGCTTTCTACTCAATAATGACATTTCCTATCATTTGAATAACACTAAATTTTCAAAAGTGTGCTCACACTTACCTTAGCAAATCTTTGCAGCCCAGTAGCAGTTGGAGAGGAGACTGTGGCCCTCACTTCCCAGAGAAGAGGCATGAGCTAATTAAATTGACTTCGGGATACTTGAGCCTCTTCTCTTCAGCTGGGGACCCTGGAATCACGCCTTCCTCGCTATCTCCCTCCCCTGCACAGCTAGAGTTGTTACAATGTATCTGTCAATAGTGATTTTATGTAAGACCAATACTTAGATTTCTAGTTGCTCAATTACATAACAGTTTTGGTTTAATAAGATGCATATTTTTTAGGGTCATGAGGTGGCAGGAACATGGAGACTTTGGAGGTTCTGTATCTGGTTTGGTGTTCTGTGGTAGACCCACGCCCAACCACTACCGCGCTTATACTGCTTAATGAATGAAGGCTAGAAACAACACCAGGAGTGTGGGGACCACTGTGACTCAGCTGTGACCATCATGGAGGGACCTCCTATAAGTGGAGGCTCATGTGGCAGATGAAGGTGGAGGCTGCCAGGGCACAGAACTTGCAGGAGGGTCAGGTGATACTGAGGGGAACCCCATGCTGGCGAGGGTTCTTCATGGTCAGGGTAAGAGCAGAGCCCACTCCCTTGGTAGAATGCTTGAACTCCCTCTCCAGCCCGTCTCCAGAAACCAGATTCCGGCTGGATCCCGCTTCCTTGTGTCACCAGTGGTATTTCTACCTTGTGTAGGCAGGGACGAGGGTCAGTATATTTTTCACTCAAACTGAAAACACCAAGGCCTTTGCGATGGACCACAAAGGGTGTAACTCCAAGAGGCCTCACAAAATGAACTTCTGTCCTGCATGGTTCTAACTGGGTCTGAAGAGGTCTGGAGCGTTTTCTCAGGTTGAGGGGGACTTGGGTCTGCTTAGTGGCTACCCTCTTTCCCCCAATTTCTGGATCTTGAAGGCCAGTTTTTATGTCTTCCTCCCCCAAATTTTTGGCTTAGCAACGAGCTTGGGAGCTAACTTCCAACAATTTTTTTTTTTTTTGTATTTTTATGAAGTGAGAAGCCAGAGGCAGACAGACAAACTCCGGCATGTGCCTGACTGGGATCCACCCGGCAAGCCTGCTAGGGTGCGATGCTCTGCCCATCTGGGGTGTTGCTTAGTTGCAACCGGAACTATTCTAGTGCCTGAGGCAGAGGCCATGGAGCCATCCTCAGCGTCTGGGCCAACTTTGCTCCAACGGAGCTTTGGCTGTGGGAAGGGAAGAGAGAGATAGAGAGAAAGGAGAGGGGGAAGGGTGGAGAAGCAGATGTCTGCTTCTCCTGTGTGCCCTGGCCGGAATTGAACCCAGGACTTCCACATGCCAGCCAATGCTCTACCACTGAGCAAACTGGCCAGGGCTCACTTCC
The DNA here is from genome assembly GCF_036850765.1 of Saccopteryx bilineata. Classification (NCBI taxonomy): domain Eukaryota; kingdom Metazoa; phylum Chordata; class Mammalia; order Chiroptera; family Emballonuridae; genus Saccopteryx; species Saccopteryx bilineata. Next base: position 163,623,268 of record NC_089495.1, read on the forward strand.
AACAATTATTAAGGAAGCAGGCTAAGGGAATGCAAAATAGGAAGTCTCCTTAAGACAGTAGTAATTAAGTCTTAATTAGCTGAATTTCATTTTCTAACAGTACTCCCACACTCCAAGGTCCTACCACATAATTCACTGTGACTCCCGTCCTCAGCCAAGCCACTGTTCTCTGTTAGAATGGAACTTGCTGTTCCCTGTGCCAGGAGCACCACCCTCATGGGCCCCGCCCTCGTGCTGCTGCAGGAGCAATGCACACAGAGAGGAAGGCTCGGGCCCCTCTAGTTCCTCACGGCTGGACGCAGGCCTCTGCAGATACTTCTCACGGCTCAGAGAACTGTCCCATCAGAAGTCACACATTTTAATAATGCCTTTCTACAGTTGCCTGCCCTGCTCCACTGGGAGCTCCAGAGACAGGTACTCATCTCCCTTGTCCTTGTGTCCTGCCCGAAGCCTGGGCTGGTGCTCTAGGGCAGTGGTCCCCAACCTTTTTTGGGCCACGGACAGGTTTAATGTCAGAAAATATTTTCACAGACTGGCCTTTAGGGTGGGATGGATAAATGTATCACGTGACTGAGACAAACGTCAAGAGTGAGACTTAGATGGATATAACAGAGGGAATCTGGTCATTTTTAAAAAATAAACATCGTTCAGTCTTAAATATAAATAAAACGGAAATAATGTAAGTTATTTATTCTTTCTCTGCGGCCCGGGGGTTGGGGACCACTGCTCTAGGGGTGGCAGGAACTGCTTGGGGGGGGGGGTTGTACAAGGTCTGCTCTCTTCAGATGCTCACAGTGGTAGTGCCCCCAGGGCACACTCCTGCTTTCTCAGGCGGCCTTCACGAGGAAAGCAGTGCACTGGGCGATCGGGACCGAAGCTCTGGCTCAACTCCACAGAACCCTACCCTCCTGCCGGTTCTGCACACACACACACGTGGTGCCAGTACCCTCATGCCCAGAAACCCCAGCTGTCTGCTTGGGAATCGTTGTTGGTTTTTGCTTTTACAGTCCGACCTGGGGAACCCTGATCTCCGATTTTGCTTGGTTCTAGGGTGGTTGTTCAACAGACACCCAGGAATTGTGTTGTGTTAGAGACACTTTCAGCTAAGATGGTCAGAAACAGTGAACCGATGAAGCCTTATTGTCGAGCGGCAGTTTTCAGCCGTGCTACTCAGCATCTGTGTGTGGTCGAGCCTCCAGGAGGCAGCACTGCCATTCATATGCTACATATAGACTGGACATCGTGGTCTAACATGGGAGATTCCTGTCATGTTTTTTGTTTCAGAAAGTGGATCATGGTGCTACAAAACAGCTTGCTGCTCCCTTTGAAAGAGTGTAGACTCAGACACGTTTCTGCCCTGGCAACTTGTGAACAAAAGCTTCAGGGTTTGGGGACAGATTTTCTTGCTGTGCACGAGGGCAGCAGCTCTTGCCCTGGGTCCACGTGTGTATGAACCCTTGTGTGTGCATGTGCATTTTTTTTCTTTTTCATTTTTTTACAGAGAGAGAGTCAGAGAGAGGTATAGACAAGGGCAGACAGACAGGAACAGGGAGATGAGAAGCACAAATCATCAGTTTCTCGTTGCGACACCTTAGTTGTTCATTGATTGCTTTCTCATATGTGCCTTGACCGTGGGCCTTCAGCAGATGGAGTAACCCCTTGCTTGAGCCAGCGACCTTGGGCTCAAGCTGGTGAGCTTTTGGCTCAAACCAGATGAGCCCTCACTCAAGCTGGCGACCTCGGGGTTTCAAACCTGGGTTTTCTGCATCCCAGTCTGATGCTCTATCCACTGCGCCACCGCCCGGTCAGACTGCATGTGCATTTTTATAAGAGGGCTAGCCAGGCTCAAGCAGCTGTGTTCCCAGGGGCTCTGCCCACTATAGAAGGAGAGAAGGAGAGGAAGTACTGAAGAACAGAGCCAGCCTGGCATCTGGTAGCAGGGGCCGGGGGCATCATAGGTGCCCCTTGGCTGGCATGAGCAGATGTTACTTGCTTATCCTAATGGGAAATCTAGACTCATCTATACCCTCATGCTGTGAGTGTTTAGCAAATACATTGAGAAGCTGAACCCCACCATCAGCCGGCTTTGTGGCAGGGTCCTTGCACCTGGTGCGCATTCAAATTCTTGGGGAGCTTTGCAAACACCTGAGGCCCGGGCCACCCTCCAGGCCAGTAAGTCAGAAGCTCTGGACTGGAACCTGGGCTTCAGTGTCTTTCAAGCTCTCAGGTGATTCCAACGTGCAAGCAAGGGTGAGAGCAAGGGCCAGCAGCCCTGGTTTCCCCAGCTGTGGGGCGTACTGTGCTCAGCCAGGACAGTCCCGGCAGACGGGGTCAGAACCACAGCGTTGCAGGGAGGAAGCTATAGATCCCTGGCACAGAGAGGATCCTGTGACCTACGTCTTCGCAATAGAATTGTCTTTTCTCTTCAGCAGGCTCAAGGTAGGAGGGAACAAAGCTGGGCGAGTTGGAGGTCTGTAAGCTCAGCCCCCTGGAGGCGTCCAATGATCCTGCCTGAAGGAAGTCTGGCCCCTCCACCCAGCTCCACCCAGAGGCCCACCTAGTCCTGGCAACTGTGATCCCTGAAGGCCTGTCTCACTGGTGTGCAAAGCCCTTGAGCAGCACCCTCTGACCCCTGCACACAGCCCATGCTCCGCACAGGAAGTGATGGTTTGCGGGGTTCTCCCATTGTTTTCAGCCAATCGGATATTTCCAAACCTCATTCCATCTTGACTGGTTTATGACCCCAGGAGTTTATAACTTCTTTTTTTTTTTTTCTTTTCTTTTTCTGAAGTTGGAAACGGGGAGAGACAGTCAGACAGACTCCCGCATGCGCCCGACCGGGATCCACCCGGCACGCCCACCAGGGGCGACGCTCTGCCCACCAGGGGGCGATGCTCTGCCCCTCTGGGGCGTTGCTCTGCCTCGACCAGAGCCACTCTAGTGCCTGGGGCAGAGGCCAAGGAGCCATACCCCAGCGCCCGGGCCATCCTCGCTCCAATGGAGCCCTGGCTGCAGGAGGGGAAGAGAGAGACAGAGAGGAAGGAGGGGTGGCGGAGAAGTAAATGGGCGCCTCCCCTATGTGCCCTGGCCGGGAATAGAACCCGGGTCCCCCGCACGCCAGGCCGACGCTCTACCGCTGAGCCAACCGGCCAGGGCCGAGTTTATAACTTCTTGATCACCTCCTTTCTAATAGCAGTGCCAAGCTAAAACCTGTTTATTCACGGGGTCAACTCCCTGCAGGTGGAAGCCTGGTTTTTGAGCCTAGTAAGTCCTCTTGGGAAAATGCCTTCAGCTTTCAGAAGCGACACTGTCTTTGTATATAAATCCTCAAGCCATCTTTCTCTTGACTGCAGTTGCCTAATAAATGTTCATCTGTGGAAAGGTTGTCCACCTGGAGGGCAGTCCCTGAGGACCGCCTCGGGGAGCCTGACCTGCCAGCTCTCCGTCTGCCTCCCCTGGCATCCAGCGCCCAGCCTGCTCTCGCCCGAAGAGCGTGTTCATCATCTGCTCTGAGAATAAGCACATCTACCCCTGTTTCTGAGGGTCAACAATTTGAGAGCCACTTAATGTGTGTGGGGAGTGGGGGGCAGGCTTTCCTTGGGCTCAGAGAGGCTCGGGCTGCAGTCACTTCAACACCTTCACAGGTTGCAGCTCAGGCAGCAGCACTGGGGCACCCGTGTCCGTGTACTTGCTCAGCACAGCCAGCTCCACGGTGAGTGGGGCAGGTCCCACCTGTTCACAGCTCCCCCTTGCCCAGATCTACCCCTCCTTCCTGGATTTATGTGAGAGTTTACCTCCCACCCCAATTTGGTTCAGTGTCAGGTTGAGAGAGTGAAACAGCTGTAAGATGAAAGAAATGGGTGACCCATGAGAAAGGAGAGCCCCTTGAAATTTCAGATACCTTGGGGAGGCCTTTGGTCTTCCACGGCCTGGCACGAGCTTACCTCTATCTTGGGTGTACACAGACTTCCTTTACCTTAGGAATCTCTCATTGTGAGATTCACTATTCCCAGACTGTGGTGACCTCTAAGCTAAACTCCCTCCATCCCCGGGTATGTGACTGTGGGGAAAACAGCCATGCTAGGCTTGCTTGCTTGTTTTCCGGCTGTAAGCACCTTGCGTGATTAGTGCGTGAGCATGTGGCAGAAAGCCAGGTGCATGTAGCCTAGGTAAGGCTACTTCTCTCCCAGGGGTGGTTTTCCTGACCTCTTGCTCGCCTGTCCCTGGGAGAAGCAGCCTTCCCCTGCCTGCTCACTAGCCTGCCTCTGCAACAATCTGATAAATGGGAATGGCCCAATCTCCATGGTTCTTTTGTGATCTACCTGAATTTAATGTGAACCTTCCTGGTGTTGACCACCGGCATTACAGTGACCATCCCCCGTTCCATGGGCTCTGGGCCCTCTCAGCTGGACCAGGAACCTGGGTCAATGTTCTTAGCTCTGAATTCAGTTTCCCATAAACTTTTGCCAAAGTCTTTGTTTATGTGTGAGTTTGTGAAACATCCACTATTATTTGAGGTTTTGGGAAAATTATGATTGTCCCTGAACTATATCTCCGCTGCTTTCTTTTTCTTACGCACTAATTTTAGGGGTAAAGCCAGAGACACAATCTTTCTGCTCCTGTTGAGGATCTGGGTCCAGACCCAGCTGGGCAGGTCTCACAGAAAATGCCAGCACCAAGATTTGTGATGGGCCCTGAGAACACCTCCTGCCTCTGAAATCACTGCTTTGGAAATTTATACGACTTTGGGGACTTAATGGCTCATTTTCCCTCCAGTACTAATATCTGTCTGGCTGGATTATGTTCCTTTGCATTATCACAAAGTTTATTTCTATTATCTATTACCACCTAATTGTAATGCTGGTGGCCGAGGCCAGGCAGGTTCACCTTGGATTCGAGCAGATGGGTAGAGTAACTGTGGAGCTGGAGTGTATTGGGCCATTCCTGTTTAATAGATCCTCGCAATGGTGGACAAGCAAACAGGCAGGGGAAACCGCTTCTCACAGCAGCAGGTGAACAAACATCAAAACAGCCCCTCACAGTGGCAGCAAGCGATCTGCCCCGAGGGAAAGTACCCGTAGCCTTACGTAGACTATACACACGTGGCCCTTCCATGTGCTCATGCACTAATTATGCAAAGTGCAAGTGAGCAAGCCTAACACAGCTGTTTTCTCAACACTACATCTCTAGGGTTGCTTGACTCACAATCTATGTGACAGGTATCTTCCGCCATGGTCCCTGTGCGAGGACTGAGGTATGTTACATAAACAGAAACAGTACAGACTAAAGCAACAGAAGTACAAAAGCACAAGCTATATCAGATTTGACTATAGTTACAAAAGTGCCCATCACAATGTCTCCCTGAGCACTCTGCCCAGGGAGTTAAATGGAGGCCCACCTCTACCCCCTTTCCCACGGTAGGTGGGAGGGCCTGTACAGTCCAGGCCCATGTCCATTGAAGAAAAGTGTCCTTGGTGTGTATCTGCAACGGAGAGCAGGTTCCTGGTGCAGGAGGGCCACCACAGGTGTCAGCACCCCTCCATCAGGGCCTCTCATACTGTCCACAAGTGGCATGTCCATCCAACAAGGGAGCCAGTGCCCCCCTTCTTGTCCCAGTCCCTGCTTCAAGAGTCCATTACACCGCTCAATGATCAGTCCATGATAGTGCAGCTGTCTATACAAATCATCAAAGGTGAAGGTTGGTATAGGCAACTAGCCATATAGCTCTTTATTAACGGACCTCAGCACCTTTCCTTAAGCACTGCCCATTGCTACAAGCTCCATCCAAACCCCTCAGCAAGCTCTTAGGGCCTGGTGGGGTCAAACACATTCAAGGCCTATGCCATGCTGACAGCTCTCTTAGCTGCTACTGCTGTTGCCAAAAAAACCCAAAAAACAAAAAACAAAAAAGCAGCTATTCTCCTCTAAGGCCAACACCCACTGCACATTGGAAGGGGACCAGTGGATTGCCAATTCCATATGAGGCCTCTGGCTCCCCACCCGTCCCCGTCAGACGAGTCCCTTGGCCTTCCACCTAGTCACACTGGAACAACAGGTCTTGGGGATCCTCTTCTTTCTCAGCAGTCTCCATCATATATATATCCTGCAACCATGCAACCTGAACAGCCGGTTCCTTGGCAGCTGCTGGGGTTGCCTGCTTCCTCTGTTTTTTCAGTGGTTTACACCTCTGTTTCAGCTTAAGCTGCTGCCAAAGCTCAACAGGACTTTATTAGACCTGCCATCTAATTTCTCTCTAACTGCCCCGGCCACAAGCAAATCTACTTACATCTGTATTCGGGTAACTGCAGACCTGTTTCTCTTGTTAGTTTGAGGGGGAGTACGGGCAGCAGCCTGCACCAACTTATGGTGCCATGCTGCCTCCAGCTCCTCCAAATCTGCCACCATCTGTGTAACAGTATTGATGGGCCCAAAATAGCCACTAGTGACCCAAAAAGGGCTGATGAGGCACTACAGAGAACAGGGTCCCCCATCCCTGCCATAAACACTTTCTCATCTGGTCCATGGGACCTCAGGTTGAAAGCAGCATTCCTCATACCTAGTTCCCAGAGGACGTGATGCAGCTCAGTGTATGACTGCCACTGACTCACTGCCCCTGGCAAGTCTCCAGCACTCTGCCAGACTGTATGAATGGCAGCCATCACCCATTCTAACAGGGTATGGTTTCCTGGGTTGTTGTGGCAGTTCTGAAGACACTGCCTCCAGGAGGAGTGCGTGGTAATGGCGGCTAATATCTCCATCTCTGTTCTGGAGAGCACAATGCAATCCACTCCTTTTTTTTGCCTCTAACTCTGTCAGCTCTGTCTGGGTGTAGGGCTGGACAACAGAGTGCTCCACTACCTGGGGAGGGGGCTGTGCCTGCCCCTGAGGCACCTTAGGCTGCTGAGTTTTTACCTTCTGGGTGACCACTGGCTGGGTTCTGAGTCTGCTAATGGCAGTTTCAGCCTGAACCTTCTAATCCTCAGGAGAGGATTAGTTGGAAAAGCTTGCTACCCCTGACTCAGAGTCCCTCTACTGGTGGTACTCCTTCTTCAGCACCCGCTTCAGCTCTTGTGGCTGATGGCTTTCGGCCTGAAGCTAAAACCAAAGCTCCTGAACCCTCAGTTGTTTCTGCAACAACTGCCTGTGCCAGCGTTTGGCTTGTAGGGCAAACAGCAGCTCTTGAACCCTCAATTCCTTCTCAATCAATGTTCCAGTTCCAGGCACTGTTGGTGCTCAGCCTGCATTTCACACTGAAGCTCTGGAACTCGGTCAGTCTCCATCTCCAGCAACTGTTGCAGCTCAAGCTGCTGTCAGCGCTCAGTCTGCAGCTCATCCTGGAGCTTTTGACCCGGTGTAGCCTCTCGCACAGAGCTTTCAAATACACCCAGCCCTCCACCTCCAAAAGGACAGCCACAGGGAACAGCCACTCCTCTCTTCTACCCTTCAAGGGTGTCGGCAGCTCCACATCGATCTGATTCAAATTCTGCTCACAGCACCAGCTGTAATGCCAGTGCCGAGGCCAGGCAGGATCACACTGGATTCAGGCAGATGGTAGAGGAACTGCGGAGCCTGAAAGCGGTGGGCCAGTCCCATTTATTAGATTCTCACAATGGCAGATGACCAAACAGGCAGGGGAAACCTGCTTCTCACGGCAGCAGGCAAACAAACAGCAAAACTGCCCCTCTCAGTGGTGGGCAAGTGATCTACCAAACACCACCCTGAATCATAGCACCTGTAGTGTTCTAGAGACTACACACATGTGGCTCTAACACATGCTTATGCACTAATCATGCAAAGTGAAGATGAGCAGGCCTGACACAGCTCTTTTCCCAACAGTAATATTTGCTATGCATTCACAAGGTACTCAGAGCTGTGTTTGAAAGACAGACAAACTCAGTGTAATAGTCTGGATAGTAAGAAAGTTTAGACATAATACAACCAGAGTAAGGAAAACACCTCAGAGGCAGGTGCTCTCACACACAAGCCTCAACACGTTTCTTTCCTTACATGAATTTGATTCCAGGTGTATTTTTATGGACCCCCCACTTTCACAGCTCCTTGTAAGCAATTCTTGTATTTTAAGCCATCAAAAATGAAATCTATTGTTAGTTAGGTCTGAATGGCAGAAAGGATATCAGTTTTGAAACAAAGGTATCTGGGTAACCCCTGACTCAAACATTGGTTCACCTTCACAGAGCCACCCCACCTGTCCTTGGTTTGCATCACTGCATTCTGGAGGAAGGGCTTCCTCTGGAGATATCTGCAGGTTTCTATCATCAAGGTCACCCCTCTGTGGATCTTATTTTATAGGGACCACAGTCACAACAGCACAAACATTGACGGAACAACAGCTGCTGTGTCAGGCCTGTACAGGACACTGAGCTGCTATTATGTTTCCACTCTGCAGGTAAGGTTAGAGAAATCTCGAAGCCCTGAGGCCTCTCAGCTCATGAGGCTGGGCCGTTAAGCAGTTTCCAGCTCTCATACTCACTCACATGCCGGCCTCTGGCCCCTTCTCTCTTCTTCTAGAGAGAAGCCTTCCTTGATTAGCCACACACTCAGGTTTTCTTTGCTGTGAGAGGAGGGCTGGGAGGCTGGGACTTCTCCAGAGGGGCTACAAGAAACTTAAGAATAATCCAAGCAAAATGGGAGTCCCTGGGGAGGGTGAAGGGGTGCCTTCCACTCAGCTCTGCCTCATGGTGCCCTCTCCCTGCTACTGCCCTCTACGCAAGCCGGTGGCGGCTGGAGCTCCAGCCTGCCGCCAGCATTCTCAGAGCACCCCTCTCTACCCTCCTACCCATGCTGCCCCACTGCACTCCTGTTCTCTGGATGTCACGGGTGCTCAGGATGCAGGCTGTTGGGGAGTGATAATGACAGTAAGAACTGCTATTAGTATATCAGAATTATAGACAAAATCAGAGGGATAGAAAGTTGTCACCATCTCCATTTGAACAGCTGTAAATGGCCATACATTTGTATACTGGCTTTCCCTGTGTCCTTCATTCTTTTCAACATTTGCTTACATAAACACATGCATACTAAGTAAAGGATTCCTAGAGAAAGGGTGCGATTTATACATTCATAAATGTGCAGCTTGGTGAATTTCCACAATGTGTACACACCCAGGTACCCATCATTTGGACCAAGAACAGAACAGCACTATCACCTGAAAGCCTTCCACTGCTCCACTGCTCCACTGTCCCTCTCCCTCAGCAACAAGCTCCTGACTTACAATAGTCTAGAGCAGGGGTAGTCAATCTTTTTATACCTACCGCCCACTTTTGTATCTCTGTTAGGAGTAAAATTATCTAATCACCCACCAGTTCCCCAGTAAGGGTGATTTATAAAGTAGGGAAGTAACTTTACTTTATAAAATTTATAAAGCAGAGTTACAGCAAGTTAAAGCATATAATAATAATTACTTACCAAGTACTTTATGTTGGATTTTTGCTAAGTTTGAAATCTTTATGAAACAACTTACTATAGTTAAATCTATCTTTTTATTGATACTTCGGTTGCTTTGCTACTGCCCACCCTGAAAGCTGGAATGCCCACTAGTGGGTGGTAGGGACCAGGTTGACTACCACTGCTCTAGATCAATGATTTTCAACTGGTATGCTATGACAGATACACTGGGTACTCAGGAATTGTTAAAACATGCAATACCTGACTATTCAGTCAGGGGCACTGACCTCTTTTCCCTTAAATTGTCAAATAAAAAAAATGACAATAGCCAACACAATAATAAGCTGTCTGGTGTGAATGAATCAAAATTATACCTATTTTTTTGTTAGATCACAAAAAATACATTTTTTGGTGTACTGCAGAATTTTAGTAACTAGTTTATGTGTGCCACAAGGTGAAAAAAGGTTGAAAATTGCTGGCCTACATTAGTGTGGCCTGCTTTGGAATTTTCTATAACAGACCCTATAGTATACACATTGGCTTCTGTTACTCTGTGAGGTTCATCTCTGTTGCATGGATTGCACATCATTTATTCTCTAGTGTCCTTCTGCATAAATATATCATGTTTTATTTGTCTGTTCTCCTGTGCAAAGGCATTGACGTAGCTCCAGCTTTTGGCTATTACGAATAGAGCTGCTATGAACATAAACATTCTAGTACTATTTTTTTATGACCATACATACTTATTTCTGTTGAGTATACAGTTAAGAATAGCACGACTAATTTTAGAGTATTTACATATTCAGTTTGTACAATAGGTTTTATAATCATAGAAATCTATGCACGTGGGGTTTTGTAAAATATGTGGTACAATGGGTTTCTAAACTAAACCATCAACTGCAGTGTCACAAGTACGTCTATAACTCTGAGGCCTTTCACCCAAGTTATGTAGTGAACATTTTAGTGGACCTGTCTGGTATTTATTAATTTCTTAAAAGGTTATATTTTAAAATTTCTATTTATTTATTTATTTATTTATTTATTATTTTTTTTCTATAGTGAGAAGTGGGGAGGCAGAGGAACAGACTCCCGGACGTGTCCCTACCAGGATCTACCCAGCAAGATCCCTACTGGGTGATGTTTCTCCATAGGGCTGTTGCTCTGTTGCACAGCAACTGAGCTATTTTAGTACCTAAGGGGAGGTCATGAAGCCATCCTCAGAGCCCGGGGCCAACTTGCTCTAACTGAGCCATGGCTGTAGGAGGAGAAGAGAGACAGAGAGAGAAAAAGGAGAGGGAGAGGGGTGGAGAAGCAGGTGGTTGCTTCTCCTATGTGCCCTGACTGGGAATTGAACCCAGGACTTCCACACACTGGGCAGATGATCTATCACTGAGCCAACCGGCCAATGCTAAATTTCTTTATTTATCAATTATAAACTATTTATTACTGACCAACTATTTTGTTGCAAAATGAGTTGCTTTTTTTAATAAAAATCCTTTGCCTCTACCTACTCCATTGTCAACTCTTCCCTTCTCCCATCCTTGTAATGCATTTAGTTAACTCATTATCTGACTAAGCCAAGCACAGTGTTGTTGTTTCTTCTCTTCTACCCTTGATTAGTGTATTGTTTCATATGCTTGATGGGATTATTCTTTTTCTTTACCACACTCATCTCTCAATACATTTTTTTTCATTATATGATTACACATACCAGATAACTTATCAATTCCTTCTTGTTTTCTGAAGACTACACTGCTGGGGTCTGCTAACCCACTGCTCCAATATAATCAGATTGCTCTTTAATGCCTTTCCTTGAACCATATTTAAGATTTCCTTCTTCTTTTCTTCAATGTTAAAGTTTCTGTTTCCTCAAGTCTTTCCTCAGGAAGATTTATCATTGCAGCACATGCTGCTGAACACTCCTGAGAATGTTTAGTGCATGGGTGGTGTGTTTGTAAGACTCTGTATGTCTATAAATAACTATACCACCAAATCACCACCATCACTACCACCACCACTACCATTACCATCACCACCACCACCACCACCACCACCACTACCACCATCACCACCACCACCACCACCACCATCACCACATCACCACCACCACTACCACCATCACCACAATCATCACCATCACCATCACCACCACCATCACCACCATCACAACCACCACCACCACCATCACCATGACCACATCACCACCACCACCACCACCACCACCACCACATCACTACCACCACTACCACCACCATCACCACAATCATCACCATCACCATCACCACCACCATCACAACCACCATCACAACCACCACCACCACCATCACCATGACCACATCACCACCACCACCACCACCACCACCACCACCACATCACCATCACCACCACCACCATCACCACCACATCACCACCACCACCACCACCATCACCATCACCACACCACCACTACCAAATCATCATGACCACATCACCACCACCACTCTAACCATCACCACATCACCACCACCACCACCACCACCACCATCACCATCACCACACCACCACTACCAAATCATCATGACCACATCACCACCACCACTCTAACCATCACCACATCACCACCACCACCACCACCACCACCACATCACCACCACCACCACCATCACAATCATCACCATCACCACCACCACTACCACCACCACCATCAACATCACCACCACCACCACCACATCACCATCACCACCACCACCACCACATCACCATCACCACCACCACCACCACCACCACCACCACCACCACCACCACCATCAACACACCACCAATACCAAATCATCATGACCACATCACCACTACCACCCTAACCATCACCACATCACCATCACCACCACTACCACCACCATCACCACCACCACCAAATTACCACCACCATCACCACCACCTTCATCATCATCACACCACCACCACCACCACCACCACCACCATCACCACCACCACCACCAAATCACCACCATCACCATCACTACCACCATCACTACCACCACCACCACCATCACCACCACACTTGATCAATAGTGTGGCTAGGTATAGAATTTCACATTGGATAGAATTTATTCTCAGATATCTGAAGACATTGACACATTCTTCTCATTTTCAATTCTGTCAAAACATCTGGCATTCTCCTTATGCCCCCTCATTTTTGTAACTAGCCTTTCTCTAGAAGCTTTTAGGAATCTTATTTATGCCCAGGATTCTGAAATGCCGTTTTGAAATGGCTTGATGTTCAATCTCTGAATTAATCCTTCAATTGTCTACTTTTTTGTACTGCTGTCCACCTTTGGCCTTCTGTTAATATTTTATGAAAGATTTCCTTAACTCTTTCCCAAGCTTTCTGTGGGATTTTATTTTGTGTAACGTATTTAAACTCCAAGAGTTCTTTTTGTTCTCCCACTGTTGTTTTTTTCCACAGCTTCCTATTTTTGTTTTAAAAATTTAATTCCTGCTTCTTCTGAATATATATTGATTATTTGCAAGGTATCTTTCTACTTCCTGCATTGTTTCTTCATCCAAGTTCCTCCTCCTACTCTTACTTAGAAGTTCAGGTCTCATTCTTTTCAGGTTGGAGGCATTTGCAAATATCAGGCAATCACTAGCAGCTGTTTGACATTTAAGAGCAGCAAAGGCCACCTAGATGCTCCGTGTGCACATAGAGGGCTGACTACTGAGATGATCTATATACTTACATTTCCAAAAGGCTATTTTTGTTTCCTGTTGGTCCATGTTCATTGTCTTTTTCCTTCATGGTTTTAGGATTTTTATTTTATGGTAACTGTAGTAACATTTTTAATGTAATTTAAATGCAAAGTAATTGTAGTAAAGTCGTAAGTTGGGTTCACATGTACTCATTTTTCACCCTTTGCCATTTGTGTAGCAGGGTTGTCTGTTCACAACTTTAAGAAATTTTGAAGGACTCTTGGTGGGGAAAGCTTATATACCAATCTTGTTCCTTAATATTTTTGAACATGAGAGACATTTTTGTGACCTTTTCCTACAATTAGTGCAGCCTGTTGCCATGGTCCTACTATAATATTGAGTCATGGCCCTGGTGGGCATTGATGCTTATAATCAGTCTCTTTGCAGGAAAGCAAAACAAGTAAATTCAAGAATGCTGGCCTTATGTTTATATATGAACAAACAAAAAGAGGCTAAAACATTAAGAAAACATTAATAAGAGATAGAAATATAATAGAAAAGACAAGAAGTAAAGAGTCATTTGTTGGTACAGTAGCAAGCTCACAGAACTCACTGGTTTGGTGGCCAGGAGTAAAGGCACACATATTTGTTCTTTTTTTTTTTTTTTGTATTTTTCTGAAGTTGTAAACAGGGAGAGACAGACAGACTCCCGCATGCGCCCGACCGGGATCCACCCGGCACGCCCACCAGGGGATGACGCTCTGCCCACCAGGGGGCGATGCTCTGCCCCTCCGAGGTGTCGCTCTGTTGTGACCAGAGCCATTATAGCGCCTGGGGCAGAGGCCAAGGAGCTATCCCCAGCGCCCGGGCCATCTTTGCTCCAATGGAGCCTTGGCTGTGGGAGGGGAAGAGAGAGACAGAGAGGAAGGAGAGGGGGAGGGGTGGAGAAGCAAATGGGTGCTTCTCCTGTGTGCCCTGGCTGGGAATTGAACCGGGACTTCTGCACACCAGGCCGACGCTCTACCACTGAGCCAAACGGCCAGGGCCACATATTTGTTTTCATGTTATAAAATAGTCTATTTAAATCCATACTTCAAAAATAAATAAATAAATGACAGCTGACAAGAGGTTCCTAAGGAGAACTCTAATGCCAGGTGTGTAGGTTAGCATTTCGAATTCTGAGACTCAGTGCTTATTTTGCACAGCAAGATTGTTTCCTCAACTGAAAAATCAGTACAACATATAGGGCTGAATCTTTTGTTATTCAAGTAAAAGAAATAAAAAATAGAAATGGTGCTACCCCAAGTCATTTGTTTTATTTGGCTCCATGATGCTGTCCAGAGACCTAATGAAGCAATGACAACACCCCACAGCACTGGATGGTACCCAAATGCAGAAGATGACATTGGGGATACACAGTTAGACATGGTCTTTTGTGGACCGAGGATGGACAATCAAGTATGGCCAGGACAACAGCACAAACTGTTTATTTCTACTGTGCCTGGCAACTGAATCTGTTTATAAATGTGTTTTTTCCTGGAGGGTAGCCATAGCACTGTGCTTGTTTGCATGATACTTTCTAGTTGGTTCACTTTCTATAAGACCACTTTCACAACAACCGTAAGAGCTGGTCAGGCTGCCATGTTACAGAAGAGAAAATGGAGGTTGGGAAAGACTCATGGACGCAGTCAGTGAAGGTTTGGGCGTGGAGCTTGTGCTTCTCAATCACATCCAGCACTTTTTCTGCTCTGATGCTTGCTTGTTCCAGTTCAGTGGGCAGCTGTGAGCATGAAGTTTGGCTGATGTGGGGAGTTGTTCTTGGTAGCCCTTTCATGCCTACAGAATCCCTAATTACTACCTACCTGTTATCACAGAACATGCCAAGGTGAGTATATACCACAGGGAGGAATGACTACTCACTTCTGAATTACAGTTACGTTTGCATTTTCTATTCCAAATGTTTCCCATTGCAAAAAGAGCATTTTACTTTTTCTATTGTCATTGATGCTCAAGTATGATGCAATTCAGGTGACAGGTCTGGTGGCCATGACTGGGTTTCTAATGCCTTTGAGGGGAGACTTTTGTGTTTGGCCAGGGGAGACCCCATGCACAAATCCCTTAGCCTCACAGAGTGTCCCTTTAAGAAAAGGGGCCAGAAATGTCTCTATGGTTTGAGAAACCAGGGAGAAAGTTCTGTGTCTGTCCTGGACCCAGGACATACACTCAAAATCTCAGGTCCAGTTTAATAATAGGTGTGGATCCTGAATTTATGTGTATACACAATGTAGAAGAATTAAAATATATCTGGATTCAAGACTTAAGCCAAGGAAAATACAAAGATGTATTCTGAAGACAATGACAGTTTTAAAAGCTAGGGCTTTAAACTTCCAATAGGAAAAATAAAATTAATCCTAGCTCAAGATAAAACCATAATAGAAAATTACAAACTATATTGAAGGGGGCAAAATGCAATGATAAAGCTCCAAAAACAAAACTATTCCTTCCAGAATTAGAATTTCTTCAAAATAACTCAAAGAGATTAAAATAACTGAAAGAATTTAAGTGATGAAGAAGGAATAGAAATCCAGAGCGAAAGAACAAGAGCCTATATTTTAAAAAAGGCAAACTTGGAATATCTGCAGCTAGAATTTTTAGATTTGAAAAGTATAGAGTACTTGATATAAAAACACCAATTTATGTGTAAAATAGCAGATTAATCTATGCACTAGAAGATATATAAAAAGAAATCAACTAGGTAAGAAGAGAAAGATATAGAGATGGAAAATAGGAGATTTATAGAAAGAAAAAGTGACATGAAACCAACAGGAATTCCAGAGGAGAGAAGGGGCAACTCATGAGGTAGCAACAATATTCAGAGATGGGAACTATCCACACTACAGAGCTATGCATCACTGGATTGGAGGAGTTCACTGAGTCCTGAGCAGAATAGATAAAACTGAATACACTTAAAGACATGCCATGAGGGAACTGAAGAGAATGGATTGAAAGAATCAACAAGAGGCTTATTCCTTCACATCCTCATTTTACTGTTTTACCCATAACCATGATTCCCAACTATACGTAGTGAATGTCTGGTTTCATAACTCCAGCCCAGAGGCACATATACAACTTGTATCTTTTTTTTTTTTTTTTGTATTTTTCTGAAGCTGGAAACGGGGAGAGACAGTCAGACAGACTCCCGCATGCGCCCGACCGGGATCCACCCGGCACGCCCACCAGGGGGTGACGCTCTGCTCACCAGGGGGCGATGTTCTGCCCCTCTGGGGCGTCGCTCTTTTGCAACCAGAGCCACTCTAGCGCCTGGGGCAGAGGCCAAGGAGCCATCCCCAGCGCCCGGGCCATCCTTGCTCCAATGGAGCCTTGGCTGTGGGAGGGGAAGAGAGAGACGGAGAGGAAGGAGGAGGGGTGGTGGAGAAGCAGATGGGCGCTTCTCCTGTGTGCCCTGGCCGGGAATCGAACCCAGGACCTCTGCACGCCAGGCCAATGCTCTACCACTGAGCCAACTGGCCAGGGCCACAACTTGTATCTTTACTCGGGCATCTCAAAAGTAAACTCAAACCCAGTGCTCAAGACCCACTTTATCGTCACTGCTGCAAGCACACCCTCTCCTCAGCCACCACGATCAAGACCAGTCTTCCTCATCACCTGTTGTTCCAGGCTTCTCTCAGGACACTGAGTTTTGCCTAAAATCCCTGAATCTATACTTCCCTTTGTTTCATTCACTGTGGTAATCCTTGACTACTTCAAGCTTCTATTCCCTGCCCTTCACTCAGGCTATTTGAAAGAAGAATAGAGTATATTCTAAAAATGCACACCACATGCTCTCCCACCCACATTCCTTCACTCTTCTGACAGCCCCTCAGCAGCTTCCCATCCTTAGAAGTCTCCCAAGACCTGCACGGTCTGGTCCTTTCTGCCTCTCTGTCTTGTTCTCTTCTGTCCAGCCTCACCGGTCACTTCTTCCGGTGCTCTCCCTTTTGCCTTCTTTGTCCTTATCTGACCCCACAACAGGACGTCTTCTGATTGAACTCAAGTCCTCAGTCCCCAGGAAATTCTTACCTGACTCCCATTTTGGTCACACTCCTCTGCAACATGTTCCCATGGAATGTGACCTTGGAGTATGTCATAGATGACACTGACATTCAGCTCCCCACTAGACTATAAATTCCAAGGGAACAGAGGCCACTTTTTTGCTAAGCCTTTTTATCGTCAGCACTTCACAGAGCACCTTGAACAATAATGGCATTAAAAACTATTTTTCTAATGAAGAATTTTCACAGGTTCTTATTTTATAATTACATCCAAAACACTTGAATACATTTTCCAACATAAACTCAAATATCATGCTGACTTGTGAATACAGCAATGATGTTTCCTGCAGACACAGGCCTCAGTAGCTGTTACCATCACCATGTTCACTATTGAAAGACAGTCTGGCTCTAGCGGTTTGGCTTCTGTGTGGCTGTGCTTAGCTTGCACACTCATTTATAACATTCATCTCTTTCCTTCTTATGGCAGTTTGCTTAGCAGAGAGTTGGATATGTACTTCCTAAAATTGTTTTGCAAATGCTGCCAGCAAGTAGCCCATGCTGGTCCTCATTTGGGGCTCATTCCTGACCATCTGGCCTCTTCCTGAGGAACCTCACTGCCTTCTGGTTGGCTGCAGAGTCTGCCAGCTGGGGGTGTGCACTTCCCAATTCTACTCCCTCGGGAGTCAGTAATTTGTTTTTACTTTCCTGCTGCCAGAACTCTTGACCTGAAGTGACCCCAAATGTGAGAAAGAGAGAGCGGGGCATCGGAACTTGTTTTTTTGTTTTTTTTTAAACATTGTTTTCTAAGGTTTTCAATTTATTCATTTTAGAGAGGAGAGAGAAAGGGGGAGAGAGAGACAGAGACAGAAGGTGGGGAGGAGCAGGAAGCATCAACTCCCATATGTGCCTTGACCAGGTAAGCCCAGGGTTTTGAACCGGCAACCTCAGCATCTCCAGGTCGATGCTTTATCCACTGCGCCACCACAGGTCAGGCAGAACTTGTTTTTGAGTCAAATAGAATGAAGGTGAGGTAGTCACAGTAGACATCCCTGGGAATGTGACACTGGGACACCCCCAAGGGACAGTAATTATAGTCACACATGAAAATCCACAACTTTTCTTTATTAAAAGAAATGTCCACGTCAAGACAGAGACTTCAGTTCAGTTGATGTTGTTCCATCTCCCCGAGACTTGTCTGTGACCCAAACTACAGCAGACTGGGCCCTCCCGCAGTCCCACATGGAGGCCCTACCTCCAGAGTGGTAATATTGGGAGGTAAGGACTCAGTGAAGGGACTGGGTTTGGAGAAGGCGATAAAGGTGGAGCCCATGATGGTGTTGCTGTCCTTAGGATAAAGGAACAGGAGCAGTATCCCAGCCATGTAGGGACACAGCAAAAAGGTAGCCATTTGCAAATCAGAAAGGGTGACGGCAGCAGACCCCGACCACGCTGGCATTCTGATCTCAGACTCTCAGCTCCCAAAATGGTGAGAAGTGAATTTCTGCTGCTTCAGCCACCAGTCCGGGGCATTCCGTTGCAGCATCCCGAGCGAAGCCACACACTCCCAGTCTGCCCACAGCCTCCCACAGGTCTCCCTTGTGTGTACCTAATTACTAGTACAAAATACTCATTCTCCAAGCTTTTCATGCCAAGTAAAAAAGGGCACTTCCTTTTAGGAACCAGGTTCCACCTGGACCAGCTATCATAACTGGAATTATTCTCTGAAATGTGTCCAGCCATCCCTCACTTCCCCTGAGTCCTTGAGAGCTGCCATTTGAGAAGCATCCCAACCTGAACTAAAAAGTGACCCTTTCCCACAAATGCCCGCTTGGGTCACAGCCACTGGGCCACACTTCCCAAGAGCAGTGTTTGGCTGAAAGAGGACATGTCTGTAATACTGCCTCTTCTCTCCCTGTTTAGAGAAACCCGGCCTAGATTCCTGCAGCGCTGTAGAGGACATGCCTCCCCTTTGCAGGTGGTTGGTGCCGGACTCCCCACGGCTCACTGGACGGAGAGGGGAGAGCCAGGCTCTGAATGGTTTGGTTCCTAGGACTGTTGAGGTGATATCGCATGGGGATTTTCAGCCCTGTGAAGGCCAAGTGAGTTAAGTGGTAGCTGCACTGTGGTACTAGTGGTGAGTTCTCCCTCCCAACTCCCCCTCTCGCAGCCCAGGTGTAGACCAGCAGCGTGTAGGTTGAACTCTCTGCTAATGCAGAGTTGATTCTCCCAAGAGCCCACTCAAGGCTGAGAGCTTGTCTCACCCACCAGGAAGGCCTTCTTCTCTCTCACTTCTTTCCTCCCTTCTCCTTCCCCTGGCTCCTCCCTTGTCTGGAGCTCTTGCTGAGCTGTTTCTGTGGGAGCTGCAGCCACAGGGACAGATGGTGCTGATTCAGCCATCAACACCCGTGACCGGCCATGTGGGAAAGCCAGCTAACAATTAGAAATCCCTATTTGTTCTGCTCATCTTGTGTTTTGGGTAAGTGAACTGATACTCCTTTTTAGATGATCTATGGCCAACAGACTGCAGATGGTTTCAACTGAAATAATGATGATGATCGTAATCAACAAGGGTGTTCAAAGAAGTTGTCTTCCTTGTTCTAAGAGGAGGCTCAGTCCACCAACCAGGAGACAGCAGTGTTAACACAGCATCACCTATCTGGCTATAGTTTGGTCCCAGGCAGCATGGTTGCTAACTTTAATTTCTCTAACATTTCTTTTTTTAGAGTATACTCCAAGCATTTTCTGAGAGGCAGCACAGCCTAGTGTAACAGCATTTCTCTAGAGCAGCGGTTCTCAACCTGTGGGTCACGACACACAACCAGGAGAACCTCATGGCAGGGTTTTCCCATCTTGCTGTTATCATAAAACTTTCCCAGATGATAGAAATGTCCTTTGTCCTTAGACACTGCCCAGAAATGCTTATCTTCATGGAATTCATAGTTAGAGGTTTATATATTTCAAAAATATATTTTAGTGAGTTGGACTCTGCCGATTGCTAACATCTCTCCCTAAGACTAAGCTGGCACATTTCTTAGAGCAGCGGTTCTCAACCTGTGGCTCGCGACCCCCGGGGTCGCGAGCCACAGGTTGAGAACCGCTGCTCTAGAGTCAGACTGACAGATTTCAAATCCATTGTTTAAACAGTAGCATGACTTTCAACAAGTTTCTTTCTCTTCCTGTGTAGAGTGTTATGGAGTTAATATAAGCAAGTTTTACACCAGTATTGAGGACACAGTAGTGAGTGTTCTGGTGATGTTACTCTGTAGCTAAGTACCTGAGTGGCTTCTGACAACAGTCACTGCATGCTCATGGGTTCTGGGGTCAAGGATTCAGTCAGGGCTCAGCTGGAGGATTCTTTTGCTCTTGAGTGGTATCAGCTGTAAGATGCACTGGCTGGTCTGCAAGTCCAGTTTGCTTCCCTTAGCTCTCTGGTGGCGGGCTGTGAGGACTCAGAGATGAAGACCATGGGCACCTGCACGTGGCTTCTTCGTGTGGCTTTGTCACAGCATGGCAGTCTCAGAAAGAGGGACTTTTAACATGGCAGCTCAGGACTCTGAGAGTGTCTCAGTGAACAAGGCAGAAGTGGCATGGCCTTGATGACGCAGCCTCGGAAGTCACAGAGCACTCTCTGTTGCAATCTGTTGGTGACAAGTAAGGCACTAGATGCAGCCCTGAGTTAAAAGGAGGGAATTCAATTCTTTCCTCAATAAAGAAGGGCAAGGTCACACTGTAAAGAGTGTATGTGACCAGAAATATTGTCATGTTTATTGTTGGAGAGTATAATTTACCACAGAGCAAAATATGTTAGCTAACATTTTAGTTTCTTCTGTCTTAATAACTACATGAGTAACAAAGGGTTGGGAATTAATAATGGCCTTGCTTAATAAATAAGCACATGGAAGTTCAGTAGAATAGCTTAATTTGTCCATAATCACGCCATAAAGTCAAAGTGTATGTAGAACTTGAAACATCCTGAATCCTGAACAATCCATTGATTTCCCTCGTAAATTTTCTGGGAAAGATGTGTGGGTGTTTGGGTGCAGCTAGATTACATGATTCTCCATTTTTCTTTGGGACAGAAGGTCCACTTTTTGCATTTCAAAAGATAGCAAGCTGCAAGGGCTAACCCACAGGGACTCAGTTTCCTGAATGTCTTATCTACTTTCCTGTTGAGCAATTTGGGAGGAGCTGTGGGGCAGGAGGGAGCAGCTCAGCATCATACAACTAGGTGGACGCCATGCCTTCTGAGGCTTTTCCCACAAAGCTGCACTGCTTCTCATTGAATGCCTGTGAAACCATTCTGTATGAGACCATCATGGCGGACGCATAACACTGCATTTGTCAAACCCATGTTTCTTTACAGCACGAAGGATGAGCTTTAATGTATACTAATAAGAAAACTGATTCAGGAGTCAGGGGTGATGAGGATCTGTGATGAAAGCATCTGTATTACATTCTCAGTGAAGGAAGTGGGGAGAAAATGTCAACCCAGGTAACTTCAGAGATGAGTGAGACTATAATACTATAAAGGCAAAAAGAACTGGACATCAGCACTGAACTCTAGATGGTAAAGCTGCTTGCCATGCTGATAAAAGTAAATAATTCTAAAACTACTATCCATTTATACCAGAATTCAACACTTAAGTAAATTAATAGCAGACGGTTGGAGCCAGTTCTCTCACTGTTGGGAGTGGAAGGTTACAGAGAAGCAAGGGAAGGAGGCGAAAGTGAGCTGTGTGATAATGGATCCCAGTTGGAGACTAATCAGTATGAACTCATATTTAGCTTCATATAGGTGTGGATAGATACATATAAAATAATTATGCATATAGAAATGTTTCTAAATGGAAATCTGTAGAAATATATTAATTTCTACATATAGAACCAATAACATGCATGCATACACACAGAAATTTCCAGTCATTGGCAGAGGCCTGCAAGAGAAGAGTTAAAGCCTCTGAGAGCCACCTTTCTTAAATATTCTGACCTTGACAATCCTCACATTAGCTCCCAGTTTTAAAAATTGATTTTAGAGAGAGAAGAAGGGAAGGAGGGAGAAAGAGAAATATCAATTTGTTATTGCACTTACTTATGCATTCATTGGTTGATTCTTGCATGTGCCCTGACCGGGAATCAAACCCACAACCATGGCATTATAAGGATGACAACGCTCTTACCAGCTGAGCTACCCTGCCAGGACATAACTCCCATTCTGATGGTGCAAAGAACCAAGAATAAGATTATCGATTTGTACAGGATTTAAGATCCAATAATCAAACTGTGGAGGATATACATCTAGTGGTACCGAATCCTTACACTTTGCTTACAACTTTTCTGAAAAATTTTTCTGGTTTATACTTCTGAACCTAAAGGATGCCTTTTATTGCATCCCTCTAAGTCCTGGGTCTTAGAAACTGTTTGCCTTTCAATGGGACAGTCCAAAGACTGGGTAAGAAACAATAATTTTGCTGAATAGAACCACAAAATGATAAAAATCCCATGCTCTTTGAAGAAGTCTTAGTGAAGGGCTTAAAAGATCTCTGATTAAATGAAGGAGTTCTACTCCACTATGTAGATAACATACTAATTGCTAGTAAACTAAGGAAGCCTCAGGCCCAGATATAATAAAATATCTAGGATTTGATTTATCAAAAAGGCAAAGAAATTAATTGCTAGATTGAAGGGAAGGAGCCACCCACCACCAGAAGGCAATTGCAGATATTTCTAGGAATGACTAGGCTTTGTCAAATTTGAATTCCTAATTCTGAAGTCATGGCCAAAGCCCTATATTAGGCTCCTAAAGGAAATGACAATGGGCTATTAAACCAGACTGCAGAATACCTTAAGGCATTCCATATCTTCAAGAAGGAACTTTTAACAACCGCAATATTTGGGCTCTGGGACTTCAGAAAGTCACTTGATACTTTTGTGCACAAGAGTCACAGCTTGAGTCTTAGAACCCAACTCAAAATTTAGGAGTTAGAAAACCAGTAGTTTACTTTTCCAAACAGTTGGATACTGTAATTCAAGGATGGACACTGCCTCCAGGCTGTGAATACAACCGATGACCTTTTAGAGGAGGCTGAAAAATTTACCCTGAGCCAGCCTACTGCTGTGCACACTCCACTCTGTGCGCTACCTCTACTTAAACATAAGGGTGGATACTGGCATACTTTGAGGATGCTGGGAAAATACCAGGTCACATTACTTGACAACACAAACGTTAAATTAAAGATGATATCTACTCTAAACCCAGCTACACTGCTCCCCAGTATGACAGGAGAACATGTTGAAGACAGTATACAAATAATTGAAGTCTACTCTAGTAGACCCGACTTAACTGATGTGGACACGTTAATGGGCGAAAGCGCTTCATGGACTAAGGGTTCCGAAAGTCCAGATGCAGTAATAACTCATCAGTAAGTTTTAGAAGCAGAAGCCCTCCTTCCAGGCATGCCTGTCTAGTAAAGCAGAGGGTTTGATAGTCCTCATGAGAGAACCTACACCATGGATCTAAGAAAAAAGAGTAACCACTAACAGTGATTCAAAGTATAACCTTTCTGTCGTGCATGCACATGGAACCATATAGAAAGAAGCATCAGGCAGGGAAGAAATTAAATACCTAAAAGAAATACTGGACTTATTAGATTCCATCATGATGTCACCAAAAATCTATAGTTATCTATAGATTTTGCCTGGGTCACCAAGAATCTATAGTTACCTAACAAAAGAAAATAATTTGAATTATCAGGCTGTAAAACAAGTAGCAAAAACCAAAGGCCGAAATTCTACTGCTCTAGCACTCATTCCAGTTGTGGATTTGTCTGTTTAAATACCAATATCAACAACAGATCTCAGGAGAGCAGACAAATGGGGGCTTCATGCTAATACTGCAGACACACGTTAGGGAGGAAGAGCCAGCAGCACAGAACTTTATAATGGCTGACACTTCGCTCCAGACTTTCAAGTTCAGGAGGACTGGCTCCCTGTGTTCACTTCAGAAGAGATTTACCTTAAAATCAAGGGCTATGGCTGTCCAGAAAACTTTCCACCTGCCTCTGACAGGTGGTGCTAATTTCTCTCCTTTTTCCTTCCAAAGAATTTTTACATAGGGAAGTGGGGAGCTGAGCAGCTAAGGACAGCCAGGCAGAGACACTGTGCTGTGCTGACCACTGCCAGCATCCACTATCCTATCCTCAGTCTCCCCTTCCTGCCTGTGGACCACTCCACTCTCATCTAAGTATAAATGATCAAAAAATGACTTAACACCCACGTTGTACACCCATGACATGAATAAAAGTTCTAAAGATACTGCCACAGCTAAGGCACTTACGCTGCAATTTTTTATCACCACGTGTGTACTGTTCATGCTGTTGGAAGTTCCACTAGGAGAAAATTTTCTTTCTTTCCTTCTTTTTTTTTCTTTTTTCCTTCCTTCCTTCCTTCCTTCCTTCCTTCCTTCCTTCCTTCCTTCCTTCCTTCCTTCCTTCCTTCCTTCCTTCCTTCCTTCCTTCCTTCCTTCCTTCCTCCCTCCCTCCCTCTTCTTTCTTTCTTTCTTTCTTTCTTTCTTTCTTTCTTTCTTTCTTTCTTTCTTTCTTTCTTTCTTTCTTTCTCCTTCCTTCCTTCCTTCCTTCCTTCCTTCCTTCCTTCCTTCCTTCCTTCCTTCCTTCCTTCCTTCCTTCCTCCCTCCCTCCCTCCCTCCCTCCCTCCCTTCCAAGATTTTTTAATTTATTGATTTTAGAGAGAAGATAGAGAGAAGGATGGGGGCAGGATTGGGAAAGCTTTCTTAAGAGTGGGGGAAACACCATTTTGCTCAAAGGACACAGTGTGGAGATGTTAGGCAGCAGAATGGTCCATTTGGTTGTATAGCAGAATCATTCCAGGTGTCCTAGCACCTGAGCACCCAGGCTTTACCTCAGATCCCCACCCCGATTACACAAATTTCATACATAACTTGCCCATCTGTGCAAGCATATTGTCGGCTTTTTCCATTATATTCTTTATTTAACACATTGGTCATAGTTGTTTTAAATGCCCTGTCTAATAATTCCAACATCTAAATCATCATTAAGATGGATTTTTATGATTAGTTTGTCTCTTCAGGCTTTTCTTGATTTTTGTCATGCCTTGCAATATTTTGTTGAAAGACATCTTAAATAGGGCAGTAGACACTGAGGTAAATAGGACTTTAGTGTGAGAATTTATGTTAATCTTGCCAGGAGTGAAGCTTATTTGATGTTTGTTATAGCTTAGTTACCAAAAAGCTTCAAAGTCCTCTAATATCCTCATTTTTGTCTTCCCTCTTTACTTCCCTATGTACTTAACCTCAAAGTATATGTCTTTCAAGTCTCCCATATCAAATCTATGGTTATTATACTGAGGCTCATCACGTGGAGGTAGGGTGTGGGGAAGGAAGATCTTCTCTATGATTTTCTAATTAAGTCTTACCCTTGGCACACAGTGGGCTGTACACTGCACAAAGAGGCAGGGATTTTACAATCCTTCTGTCCCTCCTACAGGGTAGAATTTACTCCCTCCCCCACCATCAAAAGCAAGTAAAGGCCGCCCTGCATCAGATAGGAATACAGAGGAAGTAGTGATATGTTAGCAGACACACCAACAAAGGGGCTTGGAATCAAACAGCGAAAGAGATATTTAAAACTATAAATAAGCAGGGTGATAACTTGGAACTGTAGTATTTCAGCAATTCTGAGATGATATATTTTGTAAATGGCCACTAAATAACAAGACAACGTGCCAATCCGGTGTTAATCATGTGCTAAGCCAGGCTGAAACCCCTGGAGTGCAATGCACTTACAAAGCAATCAGTTATTCACGGAAATGGCGAAAGTAACTATGAGGAGCTTTCCTAGCACTTTGCTTTTGGAATGACAAATGAAAAACATGTTGAAGATGTAAGAAAAATGCTCTAAGAAGGCTTTCTTCTGTTCAAAAGGTTTCTATTCCTTTCCTGTTTGTGCACATAGTATTAGGTTATAGATATTTGAAGGAATATGTTAAATTAGTTTATTTTAAAAATTATTAAAAATATTTAATCCTATTGTACCCTTGCCAAAATACTGCTGTCTGTCTGATTATCTGACTGAAGATTTACAAGTATTCAGCCCTTCTATCTCCCTTAGGCACCGTGTTCATCAAACATCGCCCTGCATGCTGTTAAGCCAAATTCAGAGGGACCCGAAACATGGAAGACAGGAACAAGGTCCATTGTTTACACATCAAAATTTTATTGTCTAGCTTGGCCAAGCAGCGGGAACTCTGACAGAAATCTGACAGAGAGTGGCTGGCCCTTTGTTCTACTTAGTTTTTATAGTTTTGTAAGTGGGAGGTACAGAAGCAAAAATTGCAATTAGGAGCCCCTTACCGCTATTGGTTATAGTCATATGTCCTTTAACATGATAGGACCACGTTCAGTTTGCAAGCCATACATCCTTTTGGGGAAAACAAAGTTTACAAGCCAACACAATGGTAGAAAGATGTCTCTTTACATATTAAAGGCATTCCTATATTATCTAGTGTTCATCTGCTATCTCTCTGTCCAGAGTCACACGTGTTAACCACACGCATTTACATAGGAGAGGTAGTTTCCGTGGGGAAAAATGCCCGCAAATGGCTCATTGTTATGAGAAAAGGTTTATTTTGGTTTTTCTCTCCCTGCACCTGGCTAGCCATTCACCCTTTTCCCCACAGGCGTGGTGGAATGTCTGGGGATCCATGTTTCCCTCCCCTTTGCATTTACAATACAATGCCAAGGGCCATCCTCACTGTGCCAATAAAACAGTACAGAGACTATTCTCACAATTTCTCTGCACACCTTAACCCAAATTAATAAAATGTTCTCCAAGCCTCTTATAATATTAATATTAATTCTGTAGCCTTTGGTACTTTATAACACCTGAGGGTGAAATGACTCAGTGGCTCCTCAATGCCAATGTGCATTTTATAACAGCTTTTGAGTAAAAATACCTTTATTTTTACTGTCTTAATGCCATGATCTAATAAACTGGAAGGCAGTTTAGGTCTCAGAAGTGCTACTAATTTTATATAATATTTCTGAATATAGTATTTAAAAAAGAAAAGTGCAATTATTTATTTTCCTATAAACCTAGTAATATAATCAACTTTTTAAAAAAGACTTTATTTATTCATATTAGAGAGGAGAGAAGGAGGAGAGAGAGAGAGAGAGAGAGAGAGAGAGAAAGAGAGAGAGAAAGAGTAGGGAGGAGCAGGAAGCATCAACTCCCATATGTGCCTTGACCAGGTAATCCCAGGGTTTTGAACTGGCGACCTCAGCATTCCAGGTCGACGCTTTATCCACTGTGCCACCACAGGTCAGGCTAAACCTAGTAATATAAATACATAGTTGTTATATTTCCTTCCATCCCTAGAAATGAAGCTGTGACCGATTATATTTCCTCCTAAATGTCTGCTGCAATATGTCCCATCCCTCATGTTGTTCTATAGCCTTGACCTCAGTGTCCCCTCTCAGGAGTCTGGATGGGCCTGAGGCCTTGACCAGGAAAGTCCAGTGGAAGTGGCTGGGTCATATAACAAGGTCTCATGATTTGCCTTGCTATCCTGGGATGCTTGTTCTGGGAGCCCAGCCACCATGCTGTGAGGAAATTCAAATTTGCTCACTTGGAGAGACCACATGGAAAAGCCACGTAAGGGGTTCTCCTGTGGTTGGTCTGGTTAAAGTCCCAGCCAACAGAATGCATCAATTACAAGACATGGGTGTGAAGAAAGTACTGGTCTTTCCCCAGTAGCTGTTAAGTCCTCCAGCCTCAAATGTTCCCAGACGTTGAGGAGCACTGACAAACCATCCTACTGATGCCTCCCGGGTTCCCAACCCACTGAAACCATGGACACAGTGAAATGTTTTATGCCACTAAGTATAATGTGGTTTACTTTTTAGAAATAAATGGATCAGCATCCTAAATAAAAGGTAAAGCTTTTTTAGAAAACTGGGATCAGGTATTACATATAAAACATTTTCATTGCCAAACCAAAAAGAATTAGAGATTGTGGGAGTTTGCAGGAAATTTTACACATCTCCTAGACACAGAGGAATTCCCCTACTTCTGTAGAAGTCATAGGGTATTTCT
Source organism: Saccopteryx bilineata (assembly GCF_036850765.1). Classification (NCBI taxonomy): domain Eukaryota; kingdom Metazoa; phylum Chordata; class Mammalia; order Chiroptera; family Emballonuridae; genus Saccopteryx; species Saccopteryx bilineata. The sequence continues at coordinate 163,651,520 of NC_089495.1, forward strand.
CCTTGGAAGCCAGGGATTTGTACTTCTTACTAGTTGGTACATTTTGAATCCACATTTAAATGTCAGGGACTCAGCTGCCACATGCAGAACTTGACAACATACCTGGCTCATGCTGCTTTCTAGGGGAAAACACTGACGTGTGAGTTTAGACAAGAAAGTCAGGCTGAGTCATACTGCAGGGAGTCAGGAATGTACCATGCTCTGGCCAGCTGGCTATGACTTCCCTTTTATCACTGGAGCTTTGTAGTCTAAGAAGCTAATGACAATATTACAGCCAGTGAGGGCTATACCATCATATATAGTGACAACACTACACTTATCTGACTTAAAAAAATTAAAAATAAATGTAATTATGAGTAAGGTTCTTAAATTATGTATGTACATGCATGCATGTATGTACATGTGCAAATGCATGCTCCCGTTTATTCCACGAAAAGAATGGCTCCCAGGAGAATCATCTATAAGCAGGAACATGTAAAGGGCAGATAGATGGAGAAGAGACTTTGAGAGGTGTCATGGGCTCAAAAACCTCTTTTTGCTCTTCCATTTCTGTGTGGTCTCAGTATCCTTGCCACCCTCTCCTTCACTTAAGAAACAATTACAATCTCTGGGACTAAAGAACCTTTCTGGCTGGGGAATTAGTAACAACAGAATACTCCAAATCTTGCTTTTTTCTACTCTTCTCCATTCTGGACAATTCCTTTTGTTGAGTCACTCCTTTGGGTTAGGTATAAACAGTCTGGCTTCTGTCTTGTTTCTCTTATTACCACCTAAATATTGAGGGAGAAAAGGCGATGTGATTAATGTTGTTCAAGTGACTTGCTGCCTCCAGTCTCCTAGTAACAATAACATCTAAAGAACAGACTTTACTGTGACTGTGACAGCTGGCCTGGGTGGCCCGTGCTCCTGGAGCAGGTGCAGTACACCCTGCTGCCTGAAGAGTTGGGCAGACCCGCTGCCCACCCCAGTCCAGGTCTTTCCTGCCCACCTGCTGGAAGATCCTTAAGATCCAATAATGGTCAAGTTTGGCTAAGCATTCCAAGAAGTCGGACTTCTCAGCCTAACATTTAAGTCTCTCTTTTCAGCACTCTCACTACGCGATGTGTTGTATACTTTAAATATGTACAATTTTATTTGTCAATTTTACCTCAATAAAGTTTGAGGGAAAAAAGATAAACCCAAGATCATGGCCTTCCTCTAGACCCTTATAGCAGTTCTACATTACAGAAAACTTCAAATAAAAGTCCCTGCCCCGGGGTGTGAACTGTCCCTCCCAGCTATTCCTCAAGGTCTAAATGATCTCATAAAGGAGGCTGAGATTTTGCAGAGGTCAAAACTGGAGGGAACAGTGCAGCTGTTTCTCTCCAAATCATTTGATAATGTTTTTCATTGTTGTTGCTTCAGTGGGGGAAATAGTAATTCTGGAAGATGCCCTGGACACTTGGGTACAGGGGACTGATATCTGAAATAAAAAAAAAACAAAAAAAGAAAAAGCAAAGGTGGAAGGGAAGGAAAGGAAAAAAAATGAGACTCTTCCAGAAAGAAGAAACGGTCACTGTGGCTATTTTTAATGTGCTCAGTACTACATGAGCTTTATTATGTGGGGGCATTAGCATTACGCACAGCAGGAAGAAACATTTTGATATAGAATATCTTTTCTCCAGTTTCAAAAGACAAAACTGAAATATAAAGGCAATAAAACTGTTCTTAAGATGATGTCTTTTCTCACTGGGGGCTTTGCAGGTTGGCAAAGTAACAGGAACATAATTTCCCAGGACAGAAGTGATCCTGGCAAGAGAAGGAGAGACAGGCTGAGACCTCAGGGCTAGCAAGAGCAGGTGCAGCGACCTGCAGAGATGCCGCAGGGCCACCTCTGGGGCTCCCCCATCCCCTCCTCAGCCAGCAGAGTGAGAGAGCTGTGGGTCAGACCACCCGCTAAAAGAGCAAAATAAACGAATGGCTTTTGTGGGTAAGACCAAGGGACTCCAACTCCCTCAGGCTCCTCTACTAAATGGGTCTTGTCCTAGGTCCACGAACCTTTCTGGGATGAAAGCAGTTGTAACCAAGCTGAATCCTATGAACACCAAGCACTGTTTCTAAGCTCGTTAAATCCTGTGTTTGTTTCCCAGCTGTCTGTGCTGCTCTTCTTCCAAAGAACACGAATGTGATGGTCATGGAGTCACTCAAGTTCATCAGTGAATTCAAAACAGTTGTTTATCCTTGTTTGTTTTCCCGGCCAGCTGGCACTAGGGGTAAAAGGAGGCACCACTCAGATGGGCAGCATGCTGGTGGGAGAGTCCAGCCTTGCCTTTTCCCAGGGAGAATGATGTGTCTGCAGGCCTTAGGGAGGTTATTTGAGCTCCAGCCAGGTGAACACATGACAGCCCCACCATCACCAAGTCTAGTTGAAGTTAGTGGGAAAGAAGAGCAACTGAAGCAATGATGTCAGTGGGAAACAGGGAAGTGGGTGTCTGAATGCCAACAGTTTCCTTTCGGCAAGAGGTTGGGAGGTGAGGGAGCAAGGGCATGGGGATTTGAATTCTCACGAGCACAAGGCTTACTTCTACTTCTCATTGTGTTGCCGACACCTGGCATCAGGCTCGGAATGTTGCAGGGGTTTAGTTGAGTTCTGAAGTGTACGATTATAGAGAAAATGCAGACCACTCTTCAGGGCTGGAGCTTGATTCATGAAGGCTCTGCAGAGAGTGACCTTGAGAAGGTGAACCTGGAGTCAGAAGACCTGGCTGAAGCACCAGCTAGGGGATTCGGGTGGGTTGTGTGGTGCCTTGGGCTCTCAGGGTCCCAATCTGTCACACAGCAGTAGTGCACCCTGCCCCTCACCCTGGCTCGTTTCAGACAGCTGTTAGATAGGGTATCAGGAACTTTGAAGGAGCATTGCATGGGAAGAACAGGCTATTTATTAGGATGGACAAAAGCTGTGTGGGCCAATTTACTTGCATGTAAAAATATTAGCAAGGAAGCTGCCTTATGTCTTTAAGAATTTGATGAACATGTACATACACATCATGTGTTAATTTTGACTATTACTTTTTCATATATTAAAGTAAGCCATCAAAAAAAAGCTCCTTTGAACTGCTAGGTGATAGAAGTCCTTGAGGGCAATAATGCTGTTTTAAAAAAATTTAACCATTTACCATTTTTTTAAGGACATTTCCCCACACATGGCTCAAACTCTAAGGTACGTTTGCATTTTGTTCATTTCTTTCCCCAACGTGTCAATGTTAAAAAGTAGGAGTTACATCTTTGGGTTACATTCATTTATGCATAATAAGTATTCTAAATATATTCTGAGCCTTTAAAGAGAGAAATCAAGGCTTTTCTTTGGCAACAAATTTTCAACTAGTACTTTAATCATATCTGTGCCTTATTTATACCTTGACCATCTCCAAGAAGGATCCAAGCAGAGGGGTAGGTAGTTCATTTCCCAAGTGTAGGTGACCCTTTCTCATTGCATTTTCCTAGTCCTAATTCCTAAGGTCTAATTGAATATATTGCCCTAATTACTGCCGAATCTTAAATGAGGAACTGCCATGTTTTCAGCCAATGAGAGTGGGAAGTTTGGGAAGAGCGCTCTTGCATGCCAGGCCCCTTTATCCTTGGACGTTGCCTTCCTGGGTCAGTCTTCACCACTAATCAACAAACACACAACATGTATTTATTATTACCCTTTACTGGGCCCCAGATTGCACAAATACTAAACACGCTAAGAATGCATATTAAGATAGGAAAATGACGTGCACCCTCCTGGACCATCAGTGTGTTCTCCGTAATATACTTGAATCAGTACTGTGAGTAGCCCTCACCCCACGTGGGAAGTAGCATACCATCTCCATCCAAGCCCATCCTCTCCTGTCCTCAGATGCTGAGCATGCAGACTCACATCTTATTTACATCTTTGTCATTAGTGGGTCACAGTTCAGACTGGAAAATCCCGTGACGTCTTCCACTGTAACTAGAGAAGAGCTGACTGTTGGGGGGCAAAGGGGCACGGCAGGCAGTGATTCTCAGCCATCCAGAAGGGTTTTGGAAAGATGTTACCAGGGAGGTTACTGTGTGGCTGGAGCAGAAATTCCCACATGTTGCTAATAGAATGGGAACAAAGTGAGAGCCCGATGAAGGTTCCTAGGTGGGGTGAGGCAGGCAGCTTTGGGAATTGTAACAGGTGGGAGCACAAGGTGTGGGTGCAGGCAAGACACCATGGGTAGGCTGAGGCAAGTCCTCACCTCGGCTGGCTGAAGTGTTTTCATTTTGTCCTGTTGGCCCTGTGGAGCTCTGAGGTGTCCAAGCAGTGAGACCAGCAAGAGGACTGCACTGGCTGTGGAGGATGGGACCCTGTTGAGGTAGGTAGATAAGGACAAGGACAAGTTTTCCTCTTTGACTTTGCAGAGCCTGTTCACGACCTGTTGTCCAGGACACAAAGCTGCTCTGTCTGTGAGGCCCAGTGACATCACTTCTCTTATCCTGTCCTAACTTAAAGGTCCAGGGAGGGTGAGTAACTTACCCAGGGTCACACAGCTGGGAGTGTTTACCACCAGGATGGTCCCCAAAACCCCAACCCCAAGTACCTACAGCCTTTATTTGAATAACATATGGTATCTTCTGGTTTGCTTTGGAGGGAGGCCATTGAGCAAAGTTTCGAAGGGGTCTGCTCCGAGGCAGGTCTCCAGTCTGGGTCTTCATCCTGTGCTATTCTCTATATAGCCTCAGGGCTTGTTTCCTTCCTGAGACTCAGTTTCCTCAACTCACTTCAGAACTATTGAAGGATATGTACAGTAAAGCTCATGAAATGCCTAGCAGGGTGTCTGGCACATGTAGTGCTCAGGAGACAATGGCAAACATCAGTCAGTGTTTATACCTGTGATGGCTTTTAAAAAAAGCCATCGGTTTTTTATACGGTTTTTAAAAAAACCGCCCACTTTTGCAGTGCTGGTCAACCTGGTCCCTCCCGCCCACTAGCGGGCATTCCAGCTTTCATGGTGGGCCAATCGTGGCGCCCTTTGGTTGCTCCACTACCACCCACTACTAAAGCTGGAAACACTCTAGGGAAACACTCTGATCCTTTCTGCTTCTGATGGTGTTCTGTGACATCAATCTCAGAAGGTCCTGCGTCTTTCTTGGTGACTAAGAGCACCAGAGACCAATGCAAGCCTGGGATGGGGGGCAGGTAGTGTTGGAGGGTAGCAATGTAGCAGGAGGCTGGGGTAATGGCAGAAGGGGGCAGTGAGGAAGCCTTGGGGTTCAAGCTTTGAAAATGCCCAGTTTGAATAGAGTAGGCAGTGTTATGGGGCTCCTGAGAGGTGATGCTGTCCATGTGGAGGTTGTGCCTTGCAGGAGTTGCTGAGACATGCATTAAAGAGATTCCAAACCAAGAAACTTTCTGGAGAACCTCCCCTGTGCTGATGTGGGGGATGGGAAAGGTCCAGGACATGGCCAGAGAAGGTGACTGGCCTGAGGAACAGATGACTTTCACTAATAAATTCACCACTTGCATACTACAATAGCCCAGTGCAGTGCCAGCCAGTTCTAAAAGAAGCTTCTGTATATTTTGCCGTGTCCAAGTCCCCTAAACAATCTGCAGTCATGTCATTCAAGCGCTCACTGCTTCATCATTTATCTTTGAATAATATATGTCAAAGCAACCAGCCTCACTGCTGTCACCTACATGCTTACATGGTGAGTACATGGGACTCACTGTGCTTTTGCTTTGGTGTGTTCCTGAACATCGTTGCCATGCAGAAATCAGATAGATTTAGACACAGACCAATGGAAACACATTCTGCAGTTGCATTTCAAAGTCTCCTCCTGTTATATGCATAATCTGGACAAGTTAAAATATGGTGCCCTATCTAAAGAAGAAAAGTAAAATAAAAACAAGGAGTATAACATATATTTTCTGCAGGTCATAGTACATGTTATGCTCAAGGTAATTTTTTTCAGATCTAAATTCTGTATCTCCTTATTTCTGTCTGAATTTCACATAACTCTTAAAGGGGCAGAAAATGCTAAAGCTCATCAGGAAGGAAGAAGAAGAGGTCAATGCTGAGAGAAGACATCTTCCGGGTCATAAGGCGGGACCTTGTCCGCTTGCTATACCATATTCTACGGCAGTGCCATTAAAGTGGAGATTTATCAGGAAACTTAAAAACTATCATATGATTCAACAATTCTACTTATGGGTATTTATTTGAAGTAAACAAAATCACTATCTCAAAAAGAAAAAGGAAATAAGGTCCTGGCCTGTTAGCTCAGTTGGTTAGAATGTCGTTCCTCAATGACAACGTTGCAGGTTTGATCCCCAGTCAGGGAAAACACGGGTAGCAACCAATGAATGGACAACTGAGTGGAACAACAAATGTCCCCTCCCCCCCCCGCCTCCCTTCCTCTGTCTCTCTAAAAATCAATACAAATTCAGCCCTGGCTGGATAGGTTGGAGTGTCATCCTGGGTTGCCAGTTCAATCTCCAGACAGGGCACATACAGGACCAGCTTGATGTTCCTGTCTCTCATTGAAATAAGATAAAATAAAATGTCCATGTACACTAACTCGCCCGAATGGTAAGGGATGTCTGTCAGTGAGAAAGATTGAACTCCACCAATGTCAAAATCAAAATGTCCTAGAAGTGCCAAAAATAGCCCTAGACTTTCATGAAAATCCATAAAGTGCTCATAACTAATGACTCATCACAACCCTTCCTGAATTCGCACATCTGGCTGGCATTAATATATGCGTGAGATGAGACACATGAAACTGTTGTCCTCCATGCAAAGTGGTGCTTCATGCTGTGAACGGCAAGAGGGAGCAGTAGCCTTGGCCCATCCTGTCCAGGAGGCAGGGGTGTCCCACCGACCACACTTTTAGTCACACCCTTGACACACGTGGAGCCCTGAAATCTGACTCAGGCCATCTGAAGCCAACAGGGCTGTCCATGTGGCTGTACCCAGAGACACTTGTGGTGGGCCTTTGGTGCCTCTGACATTGACCATGGCATGCCTGGCGGAGTGTGTGTCCCAGACTATGACCAGGCTGGAGTCGGCGCTCATAGGTATGGACATGGATGGTGACCAGAGCTCATGGTACTGCACCTTCTGTTTAGTTCTCAGGAAGTCACTGGACCCATGCAGAGGGCTTCAATCTTAAGAGATGCAAAAGAAGCATGAACAACCATGCTTTTAGAGGTCTGCAATGTCCTCAGAGAATCAGATACATCATTTCTAAATAAAACATCACATGTTTGGAAATGAAATTTGAGGTGAGTCATAAGGCCAGATGGAAGAATGTAAAATTTAATATATTGCAATTTTAACCCTAGATTCTGAATGTACCCGCATTGCAGGGTCTCTCTCTGCCCTTGGACAATAATGTCTGAGTTTCCCTGCTACAGACAAATAATCACAAAATCAAGTAGTGTCTCATTACTGAGACACTACTTTACCTATAACTGGAAAACAGCCCATCCATCAAGGGAACAAAGCAGACATTATGAATTTGTCTATTTATACACCAAAACAAATTAAAATCAGTAACTTAACCCCAGCATAGATCCTAGAAGAAATAGATCAGAAATCTGATTTGTCTTGGCTGCACTGGATCATTAATATTTATATAGAATTATTTATGTCCAGAAGTTGCAAAACAGCTTTCAGAAGCTACAATCACCATATTAAAATATACATATGGAGATAGAGGGAGTGACGGGACAGGAGACAGAGGGATGAAGGGAAGGAGGTAGAGAAAAAGGGGGAAGAGGGAGAGAAGGAGGGAGAGAGAGAGAGAGAGAGGAGAAGAAAGAGAAGAAGAGAGAGATAGAGAGGGAGAGGGAGGATGGAAGGGTAGAAAGAGAGGGAGGCAGGGGTGGAGAGGGAGAGAGATATCACATGATGACCATGGAGCTGCCACGGCACATTTTTCTGATCCAAGTTAAAATATATCCATCTGGTATATTGGGCCTGTCTCTCTAGCAGTGTTTTTAAACCATTTGTCTGCAAAGTCAATGCTATTCCTATGCCTGGCTGGTCTCTTGTAGCCTCAGCAGTTCCTTCAACACAACTTTAATTTACATGTCACTCACCTTAGAAAGCTAAGTTGAGCTTGGTCTAGTCCTTTCCTTACCCATTCTGTCCCTTGGTTACATTTTCCTTCACATGTGGTCCCATCACTCCTTCTCCACACTTGCTGGGCCTGGGCACGCTTTGCCAGGTCTTCCTCCCCCATTCCAGCACAGAGTTCATGGCTTTAGTAATTATCCTGCTGAACCTCTATGTGCCTATTACTTTGTATAACATGTGATTCTCAAGTAAAAATTAGATCTTTTGCTAATTCTGAGTCCATTGGTGCCTATGTATGCATTCTGGGTGCATTCAACTTATTTTAAATCAGGGGACATTGGCCCTGGCCGGTTGGCTCAGTGGTAGAGCGTCGGCCTGGCATGCAGGAGTCCCAGGTTCAATTCCTGGCCAGGGCACACAGGAGAAGTGCCCATCTGCTTCTCCACACCCCTCTTCTTCCTCTCTGTCTCTCTCTTCCCTTCCCGCAGCCAGGGCTTCATTGGAGCAAAGTTAGCCCGGGCACTGAGGATGGCTCTGTGGCCTCTACCTCAAGTGCTAGAATGGCTCTGGTTGCAACAGAGCAATGCCCCAGATGGGCAGAGCATCGTTCCCTGGTGTGCATGCCAGGTGGATCCCAGTCGGGCGCATGTAGGAGTCTGTCCGACTGCCTCCCCGTTTCCAACTTCAGAAAAATACAAAAAAAAAAAAAGAATAAATCAGGGGACATTCCAGAATAATGAACTTGAGGACATGGTGAATACATAAAACATTAACTGCAAGACTTGTTGATAATTCTAACTGACACCATTCCGTGTGTTGAACACACAGAACCCACTTTTATGTAATGTACATGTTCCAAGCACACAACTTTGAAAACTAAAAAATGATGAACATTTCAGAGGCCTATCTTTGTTTGTGACAAGGTTTAGATAGGAGAACAAGAAAATTCTGGTCTGTTTTGGTGAAATAAATGTAAGAAAAGGCAGGTGACAGGTTCTAAAAATACCTAAAGCATTTTATTTCAAATATTGGAGAAAATGCCTGTTTAATTATTATGCCAGTCTAAGGTTTACTGTAACTATGCTGCTGGCTGATAGGAGGGTGACAGAGAGGTGACTGCTCTGGGTTTTCCCCATCTGTCTCCAGCGACTCCTGGGTATACAGCAGGTAGTCACAGAGACCCCACAGAGCCTGACAACATGTCCTCTCATTTCCTTGTGCCAAGATGTTATATTCCAAGGATGAGTCTATTTTAGAACATATTGTTTCCATATTGTGCTTTCTTGTTATTCTTCCTGCTGTTCTATTTCCAACTTTCATAAAATGCTCTGTTGAGAGACAGAGTCTAGCTTGCATTCCAAGCTCTCTGGCCTACCCTGCCTTCCTAGCTGTGTCTGTCTATTTCCTTCTGCAGCATAGAGCTTATATCAATGTGGTTTACTTCTTCCATGAATAACCACTCAGGTGCCTCTGTCTTTATTGTTCTCACCCATGAAGCACGAGAAACAAGCTAGAAAACCAGAAAATTAACTCCCTGGAAGCAGCTCTTGACCTAAAACTGACAGCAACCCCCTCATGGTGGAGCAGCGTGGAGAAGAAAGACACAGACATTTTCTCCTAGAAATCCTTGGTAGGATTAGTAGTGCTAGATGCCCACAGCCCTGCAGAGGGCATTACTCACAGCATTTGGTGACTTGATGAACAACTCTCAACTCTGCCTGGACACATTTAGGTGATCCTACATTTATAAGCCACATAGTTCATCTTTACAAAGTGACCAAGCAGAATATTGGTATGCAGATCTCTACATCACACACAAATTCAACCAGGGCTTAGTAAGTTTCTGTCAAGTGCCAGATCCTGTACTTTGTATCATCTATACAAGATGCTACTTTCTCAGAGTTTGATGAAGCTATATGGGCTGTGTCCATTTTCTCACACATTCTGTCAACCTCAGTGGAACTGTACTTATTGGGATCATGCAAAGAGTCAGTTCAGGCGTCTGTTAGCACCAGAAAAAAAATGGGAATTTAAGCAAAGATAATCTAAGTTCTTCAACCAAGCTTTTACTTTTTTAATTAAAAAATATTCCTGTTATAAGAGGAATACATTTTTTGTATACACATTAAGGAAAGAGAGGAATGCATATTTCCGCTTCTTGTAATGTTACTAGAAGACTATACTTTCAGGGATCATTTCTATAGTTTGTAATGTTACTATAAACTTCTATAGAAAACAGCTAAAAGTCCTTGAGGAAATATGGAAGAACTTAAAAGCATCAAAGAGGAAAGAAAAGAGGTATTATTAGGCCAAGACTAGGAGAGAATGAGCACCTATAGGGGCGAGCCAGGCACACAAAAACACTTCTGCCTGGCGATATTTGCTGACCATATGAGATGCCTGAGAGGGTGAGTTTTGGTGACATTTTGGGTTCAGAGCACATCAAAGAGGGTGATACTGGCAAACCAGCCCCTGCCATAAAATGGAACACCCAAAAGCAAAAGCATAAGATAGAAAGTGAAGCAAAAGTATACCTTACCTCTCATGAATTACACTCTGGCTTTGCATCAACTCAAAATCTGAGCTTAAACTAAGGTGATTCTGAATTCTTTGTGCCCTGTGTGCTGGCCAAAGCAAAGGAATAGCCTACCTGAAAGAAGGTGGCATCATCCTAATCCTCAAAATACTCCTGTGAATATTTTTTTAAAAAAATAGTAGGATTGGATCCAAGATGACAGGGGAGTAGGTGGATATTACACACACCTCCACCCAGGACCAAACTGGAGTAACAATTAAATTTAAAAACAATCATCCTGAATAACCAACTCAAGAATAAATTAAGGGGAGTCTTATAACCAAACTTTCACAGAAGAAGTCACATGGAGACTGGGAGGTGCGGTGGAAATGTAGAAAGTGCTGACTCCACTACCATGAGTGATGGCTGAAGTTTGATGGGATATCTTAGCTGTGAGGGGGTCCCTCTAAGAAGTGTGGAGCCTAAGCTGGACTTCCCAGCTCAGAGCACCAGAGCTGGGGAGAGGCACCCACATAGCATTTGGCTGTGAAAAATGGTGAGGTTCCTGTCCGCCAGAGAGAAGAGAGTCTGAAGAGACCAAAACACCCTCTTAAAGGGCCAGTGCAAAATCTCATTCACAGCTCCCTACCCTGGACTCTGGCAGAGGGAAGGTTGAGCAAACTAGTCATGTGAAGAGATTCTGGGGATTGTGGCTCTGGGAAGAGGCACAGAGGGACAGTCAACAGTATACTTGTGCTGAGTCATTTTCCAATAACATAACCTCTGTCTTTCCTGGGAGGAATACTATTACCCTCTCTGTGACATCAGCCTGGGGGACAGCAATTTCCCAGTGCTCTGGACTCTCTCACCCCATCCTGCAGAGACTAGGTCTTATAGAAGAGTCAGCTGCCTTGTTCTGGGAGTAGAGATCTGGACAGATTTAGGGGGTGACTCTGACTCAGTTGTATGGTTCTGACATGGGGACCATTCCTGTGCTTTCCTGTGAATCTGACTGGCACTTTCCCCTCATGGGAGATTCAATAGAAATACCCTCCTGGCTGCCAACGACCAACATTCCATTAGAAGGCCTTACCTGCCAGACTCCTAGTGGCTTTGCCAGGTTGAGGTTGCAGCAAAATCTGAGACAGACTGAGACCTGTGACTCTGGGGAGGGAGACACACCCAACACCTTCCCTGAAGTCTGACTGGCAACTACCCCTCAGGAGAGATCCATTAGCCTCATCTTCCTGACTCCACCAAAGGCTCTTTCAGTGACAGAGCCTAACAGGCAGCCAGCAGGTGAAGGCAGCAGGAGATGGATCTTGGGATGCCTTGGGTCTTTTGTTGACCTGCCCTTAGGCCAGGTGCTGGTAGAAGCTGGCCTTGGCGTGCAGCTTGGTTCTTCCCATGTGTACCTAAGTTGCTAAGGGCCAGTCATAGGCAGTCTTATATTGGCCTGAACCAGGTTCCTTCCCAAGATGACCAGAATAAACAAAATCAAATGTTTAGAGAACAAACCAACAAAAATGTTTAGAGAACATCATAGCAGGATCCGATGAACTTCACAAGGAAAATGTCCAAAGGGAGATCTGGTTACTGCACCAAAAACATCTGAGGCAAATTCAGCTTCCTGTGGTCAGCACCTGCACAGCAGCTTGCATGTTTTGGTTGAAGTAGAGCCTCACAATGAGCTTTCCTGAGGGTCACAAAATGGGCCAATATAAATCAAGACTTAATTATAACAGGAGAGCCCAATTAACACACAAGGCACTAAGCTCAGGTGATCAAGGAAACTACAACACTGGGCCCAAAGCATACTTACTACATAAGGCCAGTGTACAAAGACTGAGTGTCACAGCAGATCTATCTAATCTATAGAAACAAACACAAAGTGGCAGCCAAAAGGAGACAAAGAAACACACACACCAAAAGATAGAACAGGAGAAATCTCCAGAAAAAAAAAGTTATATAAAATGAAGAAAAGCAATTTAACAGATATAGGGTTCAAAATAATGGTTATACAAATGCTAAAAGAACAACCTGAAAACTTCAAAAAAGAAATAGCATGCATAAAAAGGACATAGAAACCATAAAAAGGAATCAGTCAGAAATGAAGAATACAATATCTGACATCAAGAATACAATGGAAGGAATAAACAGTAGGTTGGATGAAACTGAGGATTGAATCAGCATTCTGGAAGAGAACATAGGAAAAAAAACCCTCACCCAATCAATGCAGCAAAAAGAAAAAAATTAAAGAGAATGAGGATAGTTCAAGGGACCTTTGGGACAACATAAAGCTCAACAACATCTGCATCATTGGGGTGGCAGAGGAGAGGAGAGAGAGAGCAAGGGATCAAGAACCTATTTGAAGAAATAATGACCTAAAATTTTCCTAACTTGGTGAAGGAAAAAGACAAGTCCAGGATTGCAGATAGTCACAAACTAGATGGACCCAAAGAGGCCCACGCTAATACACATCATAATTAAAATAGCAAAGATCAAAGACACAGAAAGAATCTTAAAAGTAGCAGTAGAAAAACAGTAACATATAAGGAAGTTCTCATAAGACTGTCAGCTGATTTCTCAACAGAAACATTTCAGGCCAGAGGGATGGCATGAAATAGTCAAGGTGATAAAAAAGCAATGACCTACAACCAATACTACTTTCCCCAACAAGGCTATCATTTAAATTGAAAAAGAAATAAAGAACTTCCTAGGCAAGCAAAAGCTAAAGAAATTTGTTACCACCAAACCAATATTACAAGAAATGTTAAAGGGCCTGCTTTAAGGAAAAAAAACAACAACAAACAAGCAGAGGAAAATAGTTAAAATAGTAAAATGGCAACTAATACATACCTAACAAAATAATCACTTTAAATGTAAATGGCATAAATGATCCAATGAAAAGACACAGGGAAGCTGAATGGATAAAAAAGCTAGAACCATATATATGCTGTCACTAAGAGATCCACCTCACAACAAAAGATACACACAGACTAAAAGTTAATAAACGGAAAATTTTATTTAATGCAAATGAAAATTTAAAAAAGGGCTGCAGTAGCAAAATTTATATCTGATAATACATACTTTAAAACAAAGGCTATAAGCCCTGGCCAGTTGGTTCAGCGGTAGAGCGTCGGCCTGGCGTGCGGGGGACCCGGGTTCGATTCCCAGCCAGGGCACATCGGAGAAGCGCCCGTTTGCTTCTCCACCCCCCGCCCCCTCCTTCCTCTCTGTCTCTCTCTTCCCCTCCCGCAGCCAAGGCTCCATTGGAGCAAAGATGGCCTGGGTGCTGGGGATGGCTCCTTGGCCTCTGCCCCAGGCGCTAGAGTGGCTCTGGTCGCCTCAGAGCGATGCCCCGGAGGGGCAGAGCATCACCCCCTGGTGGGCAGAGTGTTGCCCCTGGTGGGTGTGCCGGGTGGATCCCGGTCGGGCGCATGCGGGAGTCTGTCTGACTGTCTCTCCCCGTTTCTAGCTTCAGAAAAATACAAAAAAACCCCAAAAAACCCAACAACAAAGGCAAAAAAGAACACTACATAAGAAAGGGAGCAATACAACAAGAGGATATAACCTTTGTAAATATTTATACACCTGATATAAGAAGACCTATATATGTAAAGCAATTTTGATTGACATAAAGGGATACAATGACAGCAATGCAGTCATAGTAGGAAATTTTAATCCCATATAAACATCAATGGATAGATCTTCCATATATAATATCAACAGGAAACAGCTGTCTTAAATGACACACTAGATCCACTGGATTTGATATTTTTAGAACATTTCACCACATGGCAGTAAATACATATTCTTTTCAAGTGTACAATAAACACTTTCTTGGATAAGCCACATGTTAAGACACAAAACAAGTCTCAGTAAATTTAAGAAGATTGACATCATATAAAGCTGCTTCTTTGACTATAATGGTATGAAACTAGAAATCAATTACACACACACACCCACACATAAATGGAAAGCATACATGACCATGAAGAATAAATAACATGTTACTAAACAATGAATAAATTAACAGTAATATCAAAGAACAAATCAAAACATATCATGAAACAAATAAAAGAAAAACACAAGAACCCAAAATATATGGAACATAGTGAAAGCAATCCTAAGAGAAAAATTCATAGCCTTCCAGGCTTATCTCAAGGAATGAGAAAAATCTCAAAGGAACAATCCAACTTTACATTTAAAGGAACTTGAAAAAAGAACAACAAAGAAAGCACAAAATAAGTAGAAGGAAGGGAATACTAAAGATGAGAGCAGAAATAAATAAAATAGAGACTTCCCCCCCAAATACAAAAAAAATAAAATAAAACCAAGAGCTGGTTTGTTGAAAAGATAAACAAGCTTGATAAACCTTTTACCAGACTCATAAAAAAAAAATAAGACAGGACTCCCCTAAAATAAAACCAGAGATGAAGAACGAGTAACAACAGATACCAAAGAAATAGGATTGTAAGAAAATATAAATAACTATATGTCAAAAATGTGGACATTTGGACAAAATAAATAAATTCCTAGAAACATATCATTTTCCAAAATTGAAACATGAAGAATCAGAAGATCTGAATAGAGAGATTAAAGCTAGTTGTTGGGGAGAGGGGTAGGGGGAAGGGAGTAAAGAGGGACAAGAATGCAGTGACAGAGAGTGATTTGACTATGGGTGATGGGTACAATCAACAGTTTAAATGCTATAGAGATGTTCACCTGAAACCTACATACTCTTATTAATCAATGTTACCCTATTACATTGAATTTTCTAAATAAAAAATAAATTAATAAAAAATAGAAAAATCCAAAATGAATAAAATTAAAATTACACTATCATATAAATAGATGCAAAAAAACCCCCCAACCCTCCCCCCCCAACATTTGATAAAATCCAGTACCCATTTATGTTAAAACCTCTCAGCAAAGTTGGAATGGGAGGAACATACCTCAATGTAATAAAGGCCATGTATGACAAACCCACAGCCAACATCATACCCAATGGGCAAAAACTACAAGCATTTTCCTTAAGATTGAGAACAAGACAGGGATGTCTGCTATAACCACTCTTTTTCAATATATTACTGGAAGTCTTAGCCACAGCTATCAGAAAAGGAAAAAAAAAGCATTCAAATTAGAAATGAAGAAGTAAAAATGTCATTATTTGCAAAAATATAGTGTATATAGAGAATCCTAAAGATTCTACTAGAAACTACAAAAACTGATAAATTCAGGAAAGTAGTTGATACAAAATGATTATCCAGAAATCGATTGCATTTTTATACACCAATAATGATCTATCAGAAAGGAAAACAAAACAATTGCATTCACAACTGCTTCAGAAAGAATAAAATACCTAGGTTTAAATTTACCCAAGGATGTAAAAGACCTATATTCAGAAAATTATAAGACATTGAAAAAAGAAAATGAAGAAGATATAAACAAGTGGAAGAATATACCATGTTCATGGATAAGAAGAATTAGCACCATTAAAATGTCCGTATTACCCAAAGCAATCTAGAGATTCAACACAATTCCTATTGAGACACCAATGGTATATTTCATAGAACTAGGATAAATATTCCAAAAATTTTTATGGAACCACAAGCAACTCTGAATAGCCACAGCAATCTTGAGAAAGAAAAAAAAAATTGGAGCAATCATGCTACCTGATATCAAACTATATTAAAAGGCCATAGTAATCAAAACAGTGTGGTACTGGCATAAAACAGAGATATAGCTAAATGGAAAATAATAGATAGCCCAGAAATCAATTCATCTCTATAAGATCGGTATTTGACAAAGAGGCAAAAACATACGATGTGGTAAAGATATTCCATTCAATAAATAGTGTTGGTATCTACATGCAAAAAATAAAACTAGACCACTTTCTTACACCATACACAAGGATAAACTCAAAATGGACTAAACACTTAAATATTACACTCAAAACCACAAAAACACACAAGAAAACAAAGGCAGTAAAACTTTAGACACTTCTCATAGCAATATTTTTTCTGATATATCTCCTCAGACAAGGGAAACAAGTAAAAATAAACAAATGGGAATATATCAAACTAAAAAGTCTGCACAGCAAAGAAAATCATCAACCAAATAAAAAAAACCCCAGCTAAATGGGAGAACATATTTGCTAATACATCTGCTAAAGGATAAATATCCAAAATGAATAAAGAACTTATAAAACTCAACACCCCCCAATCACCCAAACAATCCAATTAAAAATGGGCAAAGGACTTGAATAAACACTCTTCTAAAGAGGATATACAGATTGGCAATAGACATATAAAAAGATGTTCAACCCTCTTTACTCCCCCTGCCTCCTCTCCCTCCCCTCTGGTAACCACTTTACCTTTGTCTATGTCTGTGAGTCTCAGTTTTATATTCCACCTATTTATGAAATTATATAGTTCTTAGATGTTTCTGATTTACTAATTTTACTTAGGATAATGTTCTCAAGGTCCATTCTTTTTGTCATAAATAGAAAAGTTATAATTTCTTATGGCTGAGTAGTATTCCATTGTATATATGTACCACATCTTCTTTATTGAGTCCTCTATCGAGGGACACTTTGGTTATTTTCCATGTCTTGGCCACTGTGAATAATGCTGCGATGAACATGGCAGTACTTGTGTCTTTATGTAACAATATTTTTGAGGTTTTTGAGGTAGATAACCAGTAGAGGGATTGCTGGGCCATAAAGTAGTTTTATCCTTAATTTTTGAGGAACACCATATTTTCTTCCATCATCATTGTACTACTAGTTTGCATTCCCACCAGCAGTGAATGAGGGTCCCTTTTTCTCCACAGCCTCTCCAACATTTGTTATTACCTGTCTTGTTGATAACAGCCAATCTAACAGGTGTGAAAGTGGTATCTCATTGCAGGTTTTTTTTTTTGTTTGTTTGTTTGTTTTTGGTATTTTTATGAAGCTGGAAACGGGGAGAGACAGTCAGACAGACTCCTACATGCGCCCGACCGGGATCCACCCGGCATGCCCACCAGGGGCGATGCTCTGCCCACCAGGGGGCGATGCTCTGCCCATCCTGGGCGTCACTATGTTACGACCAGAACCACTCTAGCTCCTGAGGCAGAGGCCACAGAGCCATCCCCAGCGCCCGGGTCATCTTTGCTCCAATGGAGCCTTAGCTGCGGGAGGGGAAGAGAGAGACAGAGAGGAAGGAGAGGGGGAGGGGTGGAGAAGCAGATGGGAGCCTCTCCTGTGTGCCCTCCTGGGAATCGAACCCGGGACTTCTGCACGCCAGGCCGACGCTCTACCACTGAGCCAACTGGCCAGGGCCTCATTGCAGTTTTAATGTGCGTTTTTCTAATAGCTAGTGAACATGAGCATCTATTCATATATCTGTTGGCTATTTGTATGTCTTTTTAGGAGAAGTGTCTGTTCTGGTCCTTTTCCTGTTTTTTTTTTTTTTTTATTGGATTGTTTGCTTTTTTGTTGCTGAGCTTTGTGAGTTCTTAAAATATTTTAGATTATTTTGGACATCAAGAGCTGTTGTTTGTGAATATCATTTCCCAGTTAGTTGGCTGCCTTGTTTTTTTGTTGTTAGTTTCAATTGCTGTGCAGAAGCTTCTTAGTTTGATATAGTCCCACTCATTTGTTGTTGCCTTTACTTCCTTTGCCTTTCTTGTCAAATTCATAAATGTTCTTTATGGCTAAGGTCCATGAATTTAGTACCTATGTTTTCTTCTATGTAAGTTATGGTTTAGATCTTATATTTAGGTCTTTGATCAATTTGGAATTAATTTTTGTGCCTGGGGACAAACTGTAGTCAAGGTTCATTCTTTTGAATGTGGCTTTCCAATTTTCCCAGCACCATTTATTGAAGAGGTTTTCTTTCCTACATTGTGTTTTTGGCTCTTTTGTCAAAGATTTGTCAATATATATGTGGTTTTATTTCTGTCTCTTGATGCTGTTCTATTGGTCTGTATGTCTGTTTTTCTGCCAATGCCATGCTGTTTTGATTACTGTGGCTCTGTAGTGTAATTTGAAGTCAGGTAGTGTGATACCTCCAGCTCTACTCTATTTTCTCAGGATTGCTTTGGCTTTCAGGGTCTTTTATGGTTTCATACAAACTTGGTAATTTTGTTTTATTTCTTTAAAAAATGACACTGGGATTTTGATAGGGGTTGCATTAAATTTGTATATGGCTTTGGGTAATATGGTCATTTTAACTATGTTCATTCTTCCAATCCATAAATAGGGAATATTTTTTTTATTTAATTGTGTCTCTCAATATTTTTCAATATGCTTTGTAGTTTTCAGCATATAGGTCCTTCACACTTTTTGTGAAGTTCATTTTTAGGTATTTTATTTTTTGTTGTTGTTACAATTGTAAAAGAATTTTTTTTTCCCAGTTCATTTTCTAAAGTTTCATTGTTGGCATTTAAGAAAGCAGTAGGTTTTTCTTATTGATTTTGTATACTGTGACTTTACTGTATTTGTTTATAGTTTTTAATAGCTTTTCAGTGGAATCTTTGAGTTTTTCGATATACAGGATCATGTCATTTGCAAAAAGTGATACCTTAATTCCTTCTTTCCTAATATCAATGCCTTTTATTTTTTTCTCTTGCCTGATTGTTCTGGCTAAAACTTCCAGTACTATGTTGAAAAAGAGTGGAGAGAGTGGTCAGCCTTGTCTTGTTCCTAATTTTGGAGGAAAAGCCTTCAGTTTTTTAGTTTTTTAGCATTTAGTGTGATATTGGCTGGTAGTTTGTCTTACATGGCCTTTATTATGTTGAGGTACCTATACCTATCTAATTGATGTTGTATCTTATTTAATGCCTTTTCTGCATCTATTGATGGAATCATAAAATTTTTATCCTTTGTTTTTTGATGTGGCATATTATGTTGATTGAGTTACATGTGTTGAACCGTCCTTGTGCTCCTGGGATGAATCCCACTCAATTGTGATGCATTATTTTTTAATGTATTCTTATATTCAAGTTGTTAGTATTTTGTTTAGGTTTTTTGCATCTGTATTAGCGATACTGGTCCATAGTTTTCTTTTTTGTGTGTGTTGTTTTTGCCAGGTTTTGGTATCAGGGTTATGTTGGCCTCATAAAATATCTTAGGGTGTATTGCTTCTTCTCCTATTATTTGGAATACTGAAAAGGGTAAGTACCAAATATCTTTTGAATATTTGGTAGAAGTCACTCATACATACCGTCTGGTTCTGGAGTTTTATTTTGGGGGAGGATTTTTGTCATTGTTTCTATTTTCTCCCTGCTTATGGTTCTATTTAGGTGTTCTACTTTTTCATGACTCAGGCTAGGAAGATTGTTTAGTTTTAGGAACTTGTTCATTTCTTTTATATTGTTTGGGATATAAAACTGAGACTCATGGACACAGATAAAACTGAAGTGGTCACCGGGGTGGGGGAGTAAAAAGGGACAAATATTTGGTGATGAAAAAAAAATTGACTTTGGGTGATAGGCACACAATGAAATCAACAGTTCAAATGCTATAAAGATGCTCACCTAAAACCTATGCACTCTTATTGATCAATGCCATTCAATTAAATTTAATTTCTAAATAAAAAAGAGAAAAAGGAAAGATGCTCAATATCCTATCACTAGAGAAATCCAAATTAAAACCACAATGAGGACACCTGTCAGAATGGCAATCATTAATAAATCAACAAATAACAAGTGCTGGTGATGGTGTCGTGAAAAGGCAACCCTCATACATAATGAGTAAGAATGCAGATCGGTGCAGCCACTCTCTAAAGCAGTATGCAGTTATCTCAAAACAATCAAATGAAACTGTCTTTTGACTCAGCAATCCCAATTCTGGGAATTTATCCTAAGAATCCTGAAACACTAATTCAAAAGAATATATGCACCCCTGTGTTCATTGCCCTGTGTTCATTGTAGCACTATTTGAAATAGCCAAGATCTGTCAACAGCCCAAGTGCCCATCAGTAAATGAGTGTATAAAAAAGATGTGGTACATTTACACAATGCAATACTATGTGGTCATAAAAAAAGAAAGAAATCTTATCTTTGAGAAAGCATGGATGGACCTGGAACACATTATGCTAAGTGGAATAAGCCACTCATATAAAGACAAATACCATATAATTTCACTCATATGTGGAAGCTAATGAACAAAATGCATTAACAAGTAAAACAGAGACAGACTCATACATAGAAAGCAGGCTGACAGCTCTTGGGGAAGGGGCTGGAATGCTAGGTGAAGTAGGTGGAGAGATTGAGCAAAAGAAGGACAAGATGAAAAGAAAGAAAAAAATTAATGGACACACACAATAGTGTGGTGATTGCCAGTGTGGTGGGGCAGGTGGAGGAGTGTATGGATGAAGACTTTGGGGTAAACACACAATATGGTATACAGAGATACGTTGTAGTGAGCCTCCGACACTTGTATAATTATGTTAATCTTTGTCACTTCAGTAAATTTAATTAAAAATAAATAACATCAATAAATAAATTTAAAAATAATACTGAGAAGCAGAAAATCAAATAAAATAAATCTAAGAAAATATACCATGAGTGAGAACAAAAAAAAAAAAAAAAAAAGAAAAACCAGACTGACAAGCATTCCTGATGTCATCATCAGGAATAGACTATAAAACTCCTCTGCTTACTATATTAAAAAAAATGCTTGAAAATCTTGGCAGATAATTCAATACTATTAAAAAAGTTACAGCAGAACTAAAAAAGAAAAAACTAAGAAATTCTAGAGCTTATCATTTATTTGGGGGATAAACACATAATGCAGACTACATTGATGTGTTGTAGAACTGTGCACCTGAACCCTGTGTCATTATGTTAACTAGAGTCACCCCAATAAGTTCAATTAAAAATAAATAAAATAGGGAGAAATAATTTAAAAAGAAAATAAAAAGATATAACTCAGTGAATGGGTTTCTCAGAAGTTTCAGTACAACTGAAGAGGAATCTGTTAATCAGAATTCTATACCTAGTGAAAATACCTACAAGGATAAAAGTAATGAAAATATGTTAGAGAGGCTGTGGAGGAAAAAGAAACCTCATTCACTGCTGGTGGGAATGCAAATTATATAGTACAACCATTATGGAAGAAAATATGGTGGTTCCTTAAAAAGCTAAGAATAAAATTACTATATGACCCAGCAATCCCTCTACTGGGTATCTATCCTCAAAATTTGAAGACATTGGTATGTAAAGACACATGCTCCCCCATGTTTATTGCAGCATTATTCACAGTGGCTAAGACATGGAAATAACCAAAGTATCCCTAGAGGATTGGATAAAGAAGAAGTGGTGCGTAAATACAATAGAACACTACTCAGCCATAAGACACGATGACATACTGCCATTTACAACATGGATGGACCTTGAGAACATTTTTACTGAGTGAAATAAGTAAATCAGAAAAAGCTAAGAATTGAATGATTTCACACATTGGTGGGATGTAAAACTGAGACTCATGCACATAGATAAAAGTGAAGTGGTTACCAGGGGTAGGGAGACATGGAGAGAGGTGAGGGGAAGGGTGTAAACAGGGACAAATATAAGGTGACAGAAAACAATTTGACTTTGGGTGATGGCTATACAACATGATCAGCAGTTCAAATGCTATAGAAGTGTTCACCTGAAACTTATAACTCATTTTCATTTTTTAATTTTTAAATTTTATTTAGAAAATTAACTTAAACAGGGTGACATTAATCAATACCTGAAACATTTTTATTTTTAAATTTTATTTAGAAAATTACCTTTAACAGGGTGACATCGATCAATAAGAGTACACAGGTTTCAGGTGAACATTTCTATGGCATTTGAACTGTTGATCATGTTGTATACCCATCATCCAACGTCAAGTCATTTTTTGTCACCTTATATTTGTCCCTCTTTAGATCGTTTCCCCCTCCTTGCTTCCCTCCCCATCCACTGAAGTTCCCTTCCTTCTAGCCCATGTTCCCTTCTCCTTGGCATCCATTTCACTCTTATCTATGTCCATAAATCTCAGTTTTATATCCCACCTATATGTGAAATCATATAGTTCTTAGGTTTTTCTGATTTACTAGTTTCATTCAGTATAATGTTCTCAAGGTCTATCCAGGTTGTCATAAATGTCACTATGTCATTGTTTCTTATGGCTGAGTAGTATTCCATTGTATATATGTACTACATCTTCTTTATCCAATCCTCTATCAAGGGGCATTTTGGTTGTTCCCATGTCTTGGCCACTGTGAATAATGTTGTGATGAACAACATGGGGTGCATGTGTCTTCAAGCACCAGTGTTTTCGAGTTTTGGGGGTAGATATCCAGGGATTGCTGGGTCACATGGTAATTATAGTTTCAATTTTGGGGGGGAACTACCATACTTCCTTCCATAATGGCTGTACTACTTTACATTCCCACCGACAGTGAATGAGGGTTCCTTTTTCTCCACAGCTTCTCCAACACTTGTTTTCTGCCTTGTTGATAATAGCCTATCTAACTGGTGGTATCTCATTGTAGTTTTGATTTGCATTTCTCAAATAGCTAGTGAAGATGAGCACCTTTTCATATAACTGTTGGCCATTTGTATGTTTCTTGGGAGAAGTGTCCCAAGAAAAGTGGGGAGTTTAGGTCCTCTCCCCATTTTTCTATTGCATTGTTTGCTTGTTTGTTGCTGAACTTTGTGGTTCTTTATATTTTTTGAATATTAATCCCTTATTAAAGCTGTTGTTTACAAATATCATTTCCCATTTGGTTGGCTGCCCATATGTATTGTTGTCAGTCCATATGTATTGTTGTCAGTTTCTTTTGCTGTGCAGAAGCTTTTTAATTTGATATAGTCCCATTTTATTTCTGGGCACTCAATTCTCTTTCATTGGTCTGTATGTCTGTTTTTCTGACAATGCCATGCTGTTTTGATTATTGTGGCTCTGTAGTATAATTTGAAGTCAGATAGTGTGATACCTCTGGATTCATTCTTTTTTTCCTCAGGATTGCTTTGGCTATTTGGGTTTTCTTTTCTTTCCGGGGACAGAGAAAGAATTAGAGAAAGGGATTGATAGGGACAGACAGACAGGAACAGAGAGAGATGAGAAGCATCAATCATCAGTTTTTCCTTGCGAAACCTTAGTTGTTCATTGATTGCTTTCTCATATATGCGCTGACCGTGGGCCTTCAGCAGACCGAGGAACCCCTTGCTCAAGCCAGAGACCTTGGGTCCAAGCTGGTGAGCTTTTTGCTCAAGCCAGATGAGCCCACACTCAAGCTGGAGACCT
Source organism: Saccopteryx bilineata (assembly GCF_036850765.1). NCBI lineage: Eukaryota > Metazoa > Chordata > Mammalia > Chiroptera > Emballonuridae > Saccopteryx > Saccopteryx bilineata. Next base: position 163,675,371 of record NC_089495.1, read on the forward strand.
CGGGGTCTCAAACCTGGGTCCTTCTGCATCCCAGTCCGATGCTCTATCCACTCCACCACTGCCTGGTCAGCCTATTTAGGGATTTTTATTGTTCCATACAAACCTGGTAATTTTTGTTCTATTTCTTTAAGAAATAACATTGGCATTTTGATGGGGATTGTATTAAATTTGTATATTGCTTTGGTCATTTTAACTATGTTGATTCTTCCAATCCATGAACATGGAATATTTTTCCATTTCGTTGTGTCTTTTCCAATTTCTTTCAATAATGTTTTGTAGTTTTCTATAGATAGGTCCTTCACATTCTTTGTTGAGTTTATTCCTAGGTACTTTATTTTTTTGTTGCAATTGTAAAAAGAATTGTTTTTTTTTAAAGTTCATTTTATGAAGTTTTGTCATTGGCATTTATTTTTTTGTTGCAATTGTAAAAAGAATTGTTTTTTTTTTAAAGTTCATTTTATGAAGTTTTGTCATTGGCATATAAAATATCAGTAGACTTTTGCATACTGACTTTGTATCCTCTGACTTTACTGTATTGGTTTATTGTTTCTAATAGTTTTTTTTTTTTTTTGGTGGAGTGTTTGGAGTTTTCTATATACAGAATCATTTCATCTGCTAAAAGTGATACATTTACTTCTTCTTTCCCAATACAAATGCCTTTTGTTTCTTTCTTTTGCCTGATCACTTTTGCTTAAACTTCCAGAACTATGTTGAATAATTGTTGAGAGAGTGGGCAGTCTTGCCTTGTTCCTGATTTTAGAGGAAAAGCTTCTATTTTGTCACCATTTAGTATGATATTAGCTGAAGGTTTGTCATATATGGCCTTTATTATGTCTAGGTAGTTCCCATCTATTCTGATTTTATTTGTTTTAAACATAAAAAATGTGGTATCTTATCAAATGTCTTTTCTGTATCTATTGATAGAATCATCTAATTTCTGTTCTTTGTTTTGCTGATGTTGATCAATTTCTGTATGTTGAACCATCCTTGTGCTTTAGGAATGAATTCCACTTTATTGTGATGTACTATTTTTTTGAGTTGTTGTATTCAATTTGATAGTATTTTGTTTAGGATTTTTGCATCTGTATTCATTAGATATATTGGTCTGTAGTTTTCTATTTTTTGTGTTGTCCTTGCCAGGTTTTGGTACGAGGATTATGTTGGCCTCATAAAATATATTGGGGAGCATTGCTTCTTTTATTTTACAGAAGACTGAGAAGGATAAGTACCAAATCTTTGAATATTTGGTAAAATGCACTAGTGTAACCTAACCATCTGGTTCTAGACTTTTGTGTTTTGGGAGGTTTTTAATCATTGTTTCTATTTTCTCTCTGCTTATTGGTCTATTTAGGTTTTCCACTTCTTCATGATTCAGTCTAGGAAGATTGCATAGTTCTTGGAATTTAGCCATTTCCTCTAGGTTGTTGAATTTGGTGGCATATAATCTTTCATAATATTCTACTATGATTCTTTTTATATCTATGATGTCAGAGGTAAGTTCTCCTCTTTCATTTCAGATTTTGTTTATATGAGTCATTTCCCTTTTTTCCTTAGAGAGTCTACCCAGTGACTTGTTGATTTTATTGACCATTTCAAAGAACCAGCTCTTTGTTATATTTATTTTTTCTATAAATTTTTTTGTTCTTTATTTCATTTAGTTCTGCTCTAATTTTTACTATTTCATTTGCTGATTTAGGATTGCCTTTGTTATTTTTTCTCTAGTTCCTTAAGGTGTAATGTTAGGTTCTTTACTTAGGATCTCTCTTGTTTCTTGATATAAGCCTGTATTGATATAAGTTTCTCTCTTATTACTGCTTTTGCTGCATCTCAATAATTTTGATATGTTGTGTTGTCATTTTAATTTGTCTGTGTATATCTTTTGATCTCTGCTTTTATTCTTTGACCAGTCATTTTTTAGAAGTATGTTGTTTAATTTCTATATTTTTGTGGGTTTCTTTTCTTCCTTTTTAAATCTGAATTCTAATTTCAAAGCCTTGTGATCAGGAAATATGATTAGTATAATTTTAATCTTGAATTTGTTGATGTTAGTTTTGTGGTTCAACGTATGGTCTATCCTTGAGAATGTTCCATGCACCCTGGAGAAAATGTATAATCTGACATTTGGAAATGAAATGTCCTATAAATGTCTATTATGTCCATTTGATCCAGAGTGTCATGTAAGGCTGACATTTCTTTATTGATTTTCTGTTTGGATTATCTATCTAAAGCCATCAATGGTGTGTTGAACTCTCCAAGTATGATTGTATTTTTGTCTGTTCCTATTTTTAGATCAGTCAATAGATGTCTTATATATTTTGGTGCTCCCCAGTTTAGTGCACATATATTAAGAAGTGTATGTCTTCTTGACACAATATCTCTTTTATCATTACAAAATGTCCATTTTGGTCTCTGGTTACCTTTGTTGTCTTGAAGTCAGCATTGCCAGATATGAGTATGGCTATAAATGCTTTTCCTTTGATATTATTTTCTTGGGGAATCATTTTCCAACCTTTCACTTTGAATCTACTTTTATCCTTGCAGCTTAGATGTGTCTTTTGAAGGCAGGATATGATTGGGTTTTGTTTTTGATCCAATCTGCTACTCTCTGCCTCTTTATCAGTGAGTTCAGTCCATTTATACTTAGGGTAATTATTGATGCTTGATGATTTTCTATAGCCATTTTATGTTTTGTTTTCTGGTAGCTCTGTGTCTTGTTTTATTCTTCTCTTTTTGGTTTCTATCAGTTGCTTTTGTCTGGTGGTATTCCATACTTCTTCCTACTGTTTCTTCTTTTTTTTAAGCTGTGTGTTTCAGCAGAGGCTTTTTCATGGGTTTTTAACATTAGATTAAGAAAAAAATGTTCATATTTACAGGAGTCTTTTGTTTTTTGAGTACTTCTGCACTCCATCCTCTTTTGCTACTGTAGATTTTTATCCTCTCTCCTTTTATGTTATTGTTGTCATAGATTATCCTTGTTTTTATTGTGATCTTGTTGGAGGTTTTACTTGTAGTTTTAATTTCTTTTTCTTTGTGTCTGGTCAAAGAGCCACCTTGAGTATTTCTTGCAGTGAGTGTTTCCTGGTGACAAATTCCCTCAGCTTCGGTATGTCTGGAAGAGTTTTTAATTTCTCTTTCATATTTGAAGAATAACTTTGATAGATATAGTATTTTTGGGCTGGTAATTCCTTTGTTTCAGTATTTTGAATGTTTATGTACACCCTCTTCTGGCTTGTAGAGTTTTTGCTGAGCAATCTGATGATAACCTAATGGGCTTTCCTTTATAAGTTATGTTCTTTTCCCTACCTGCCTTGAGGATTCTTTCTTTGTTATAGATTTTTGACAATTTTATTATAATGTGACTTCATGTATGTCTACTTGGGTTGCAATAACTTGGTGTTCTGTTTGCTTCTTGAATTTGGAGCTTTAACTCTTTTCATAGGCTTAAGAAAAATCTCTTCAGTATTTTTATGAATAGAGTCTCCATTTCCTCTTTTTCGTCTGATATACCCATTGTTCTTATATTGCTCTTTCTTATGGGATCAGAAAATTCTTGTAGAGCTCTTAAGTTTTTTTAATTTGTGAATCTTTCTCCTCTCTATTGCATCTCTAGGCCTTTGATGTCACTGATTCTTTCCTTTCTCTGGCTTGTTCTAAACTAAACTTTCATCTAACTGGTTTGTTCTAGCTAAGCTTGCTACCTCAGTCTTCAATTCATGTATTGACTACTTCATTTCTATTTTTAAAGTTTTAATCTACTTGGTGAGTTATTTGTTTTGTCCATTAATTTGTTTTCTGAGCTCATTAAGTTGCCTTTGGTGTCTCATTTTATCTCGTTGAGTATTTTCAGAACTTCAGTTTTGAATTCTCTATTATTTAACTCTAAGGCTTCCATGTGATTGAGATTTTTTTTTCTGGAGATTTTTTATTTTCTTTATGAACTACATCTCTGTATTGTGTAGCCATGGTATTTGATTTCTTCTTCCTTGATGATATTTGAGAGTAGTATTATTAAGAACACTAACAAAAATCTAAAAAATTGAATAATTTACAAAATATACAATAAAAACATAAAAATTTAAAAGATTATGACAAGTAAAGAAAAGCCACTGAAAAAGATCAAAAGCAAACAAAAATCAAAACAAAACACCCACAAAAATAAAAAAATATAAAAATTAACAAAAGTGAAATTCAAAAATGAAAAAAAGAATAAGAAAACAAAAAAAGAAAAAAGGGGGAAAAGGAAAAATAAATTTTGGTTTTGAGAGGTTTCTTTGAGTAGGTGTCACTTTATTATACCTTTAGCTCCATTAAGTTCCTGGTCTGTCCACTGAGATGTTGCTGTTGCAATGATGTACACAGGGCTGCAGCTGCATTGATGGGTGTGGAGTGTTGTGAGGGCTTTCTGGCTTCAGCTTTCTGGCTTTGTGGCTCTAGCAATGGTGATCTCGGGCTTCCTGGTGCCCTTTTCCTTGTCTCAACAGACCTGGGCACTCACATGGAGTACCTCTGTTTCTCAGGGGAGAGAGTGGTTCTGGAGAGCTAGCGGAAGGGTTTGTCTCTGCCACTCTCTGTATTGTGAGGTGAGGATGGCAGGATCTGGGAGGCTGGGTGCTGCACTTTAGCTTTATTTGTCTCTGCTGAATGTGGGCTGCAGACAGACCATGGGAACACTGGCAATGACTTCACATTCTGGTCACTTTGGTTTATCACCCCTTTTGCCCTTCTGTCTCACCATTCCTCCTGGCAGAAGGAGACCCAGCCACTTTGAGTTTCCCTCTCTGTACCCCTCAGACAAAATCCAGAGAGTCTGAGCTTCCCTTTTCCTTGTAGTTCAGCAAAGAAAAAAAAACCCCAGTCACTTGAGGTTTGTCTCCTCTCTTCTCCAAAGCCCACCACAAATGTGTTTTATCTTCTGCAACCCTTTTCACTCTGTCCCACCTTTAGTCCATTCAGTGCATACATCTTTCAGGTGTGCCTGCAAGCCCTGCTGGGGTTCCTTCAGTGCATTATAGTTGTTCAATTTGTTGAAATTTCAACAGAAGAGATCAGGAGTATCTCTCACACCACTATTACTCTGACATCATCTCACCCTATGTACCCTTATTCATCAACATCATTGTGTTAAATTTAATTTTGTAAATAAAATTTAAGAAAAGAGAATACATTTCCAATAAAAAAACAGAATTTTCTACCAGCAGATCCATACTAAAGGCTGTTCTACTTTGTTATCTTTTATTGGTTTTAGAGAGACAAAGAGAGAGAGAAGAAGGAAAAGAGAGAGGGAGGAGAGCAATGAGAGGCATCAAACTGCAGTTGCTTCACTTTAGTTGTTCATTAATTGCTTTCTCATATGTGCCTTGACTGGGGGGGGGGCTCAAGCGAATCCAGTGACCCTTTACTCAAGCCAGTGACCTTGGGCTACAAGCCAGTGACCTTTGGGCTCAAACCAGTGACTTTGGGATCAGGTTGATGATCCTGTGCTCAAGCCAGCAACCCTGCACTCAAGCTGGCAACCTCGGGGTTTTGAACTGCAAACCTCAGTCTCCTATGTCAATGCTCTATCTACCATCAGTCAGGCTAAAAGATGTTGTTCAGACAAAAAGGAAATTATTCAAGCTTCTTAGAAGATCAAAGATTTAGGAAGGAAAAAGAAACAAAGCAAGTAGAATATGTGAGTATATAAAAATAAATACTGACAATATATATAAAACAGTAACAACAGCATGTTTTTGGAGGTAGGTATGTCTATATATTCCTCTACCTAGCTGTATGTCTATCTATATATCCTTCTATTTATATCCAAAAAGGAAATAAAGAAGGCCCAAATTCATACTTTAAAAAGATTAATAAAATTAATAATTTAGATAAAACTGACAAAATTTTATAAAAATATAAGTTGACAAAATCAAACCTAATAGACTTATCAGTATTAAATAAATTAAATCAATAGTTAAAATTTTCTTACAAGAAAAGCTCTGGGCCCAGAGGGATCCACCAGTGTTAGCAAAAATTTAACAAATAATTTACTTTAAAAGAACTGACACAGAGAAGAAAAAAGAAAATCTTTTTATTCTTCCTAATACTACCCCAAAATCATAAGGGAAAAATTACCAGAAAAGATAATATAGATGAATCTCTCTCATGAACACAGACTCAAAAATCTCAAGAAACACAGAAGCACATGAATTCAACAACATATAAAAATTATGACCAATGAAGGTTTACTCTATTAATACAGAGTCACTTTAACATTTTCAAATCAGCCAATGCAATTTACCACATTAGAAATTACAGAAAGATTTAGAGATTTAAAAAAAACAACAACCATATAACTTTTTCATTTGCATAAAATGTTTTCAATATATTCAACATACATCCATAATAAAAAAATAAGAAACTAAATGATCCTACTTAACAATAAAAGTTGTAAATATTCTCCTAGAGACCCAAGAGAAAATAAGGATGTCACTTGTATTCAACATAGTATTTGCAAGTGCAGTAAGGAAATGTAAAAATTGAAACCTTAGGCATACCAATCTGGGCAGTAAAACAATAAAGATATGCAAGGAGATAAGTCCTATAGAAGTCATTATAATGTTTCAGGGTGGGGAGATGGGTTGTGATCAGGAGGGAGCATGGAAGGAGGCTTTGGCACCCTGGGGATATTCTATTCTTGCCTTGGGTGATAATTACTTGGCTATAAGCTTTAAAACAATTTGTTATGCTATACAAATTTTCAAACTATGATAGGTTTGAAAATCATCTTCACATTATTGGTGTTAAAATAATCAAGCAAATAAACAGAAACACACAGGTGGAAAAGAGAAGAAAAGAAAACCGTTCATTACCCACATTTGGGGTGAGTTTCTTCTGTCCCTTTTCTTTTTTTCCAATAGTAACACATGTAAAATAACATATCTTATATCTGGAGAGTTCAACATTTTAAAAAATGAAGACATAAAATATATTTGACTAATTCTTCCAACAAACAACTGGATACCATATAATTTCTGAAGCCACAAAAATCTCTTTATTGAAAGGAGAAATGGGAAATAACTGAAAAATAATTTTTCTACGGAAAAGTAGAAACCAAAACCAAATATCATGAAACTGAAATAAAAAGTGACCACGAATAAATTGGACTAGAATGTCTAGAAGCCAAACATGCACAGAAAGATTCAGCATCCCAGTTTCTTCCCACCCCACCCCTGTGGGTCAGGGCTGTGTGCTGCTGACCTGCGTGTGACCCTGGGGAGGTACAGACCTGGGTGTGACCCTGCAGAGCTGTAACCACGGTGCTGAGCTCAGTATTCTCCCTTGCTAGGCCAGTAGGACCCGCCCCTCCCTCAGTGGTCCTCATGAGGATGAAATAAAATCTACTGTGAACATGCTCTGGGAATATTTAAAGGATTTAAACACAGCACAGACCTTGATTTGAACAGGGTCTGCACGCCTTTTTCATGTATAAAATGGTGACAATTCCATTATTTGTAACAGCACTGCTGTGATAACGAGGGGCATGTAAAGCACTGCATATCGCCTCACTCGTGTTCAGGGCTGCTGTCACTCTAGCCCCGTGATGTGTGGAGGGCTCTCACCCAGCCCCACACCGCTCTGCTCTGTCTGCCAGAAGCCTGGGGTGGGGTGCCAACCTTGCCCAGCAGGACACTGTTGATCTCAGCAGCACTTCCGGGAGCAGACAAGGGTTATCCTGGGAGGATTCCCTATCCAGTGGGTGTTCCAGTGTGGTTAATACAGTATTTTGAGAAAAAGGCTGAATATCAGTTTATTGTATCACCTGGTTTACTTTTATGTCAGGTATGGTCCAGAGCAGAACAAGTGTACATGCTACATTTTCAGCCCCCCTGCGTCCTCAGAGGAAGGGCAGCCACTTGGGAGATTGAGGGGTCGTCTCAGCTTGTTGGATGCCCAGGAAATCCTAGTCCTGCCCTTTTGCTTCCAGGAGGAGGGACATCAGAAGCATCTCTGTGCCTCTGAGTCATTCAGCCTAATGCTGCCTATTCTGTTTCAAGCCTCTCCTCTATGACAAGTCCAGGCAGGCCAAGTCACTCCACCCACAGGGGTACTGGGGGTTGGACAAGAAACTCCCTCTCTAGACTCCCTGCACGGTTCCACGAGGTCCTGTGTGGGTAGCAACAGCTCCTTCCACTGGGAGGCCAGCCTGGTAAGGTACCTGCTTACTTTTCTTTCCTTCAGTCCAGGCCTTTTGTCTATTCTCCCTTACTTTTTTTTGGCCTTGAATTTTACCCCCAAATAAAGTATTAGTACCTAAGCTTGCTGCAGGTTCTGAGTCCTAGGGAGCCTAGGGCGAGACCAGGAGGATGGCAGACGTTTCTTCCCAGTGCTCACGGGCTACCCCTCTGTGGTGCTGGGTGTTTCTTGGGGCCTCTCAGGAGAAGTAGGAGCCTATGTTCTGACCCTGATGGGCCCAGGCCTTTCAGTCACTCCGTGGTAAGTGCATTCCCTCTCCCAGTCTCTGCGTCTACTGGAGAAAAGGCCAAAATTGATGCTACAGAAGAAACTCCAAACTATTAACTGTAGCTCTTTCAGAAGCAGACATAAAACGGAATGAGATAGTCCCTAAAGAGGTAAACTATGTCCTGAAATATTAGAGCAGGAACAAGGAAAGCACATGTAGCCTTTCCCCTAACAGAGCCCTCTTCTCTCTGCACACACTATTTCTTCCTTCCCAACCTGAATTTTACATGCACACAAATGCACAGTGGACAACTATCATCTATCATCTGTCTCTGGGGGAGTGTTCCTCCAGTGTGTTCTGAAAGAAGGCTCTGAGAGGCTTTGGGTGATGGGCTGGGTAAGGAAAGAAGGAGGAAAGAATAAGAATCAGGAGAAATCTTTCTCCTGAGTCCTGACGGATCAAATGATCCCATTGCCTATGGCGCACCCGAGACACTGCATGCACCCCTCTGCGGTGTCCTGAAGCTCTCTGCGCCCCACCAAGAAGGGCTGGCATTCCTTTGCTTCCTGCACAGGTTGCAACACCTGTGGGCAACCAAGTGACACCACATGGTTGGCATAGAGACTAAACATGTAAATAGATGTTCAGTGGATGGCACTGAATCTTCTAAGTGGAGCTGGAGGGCAGGGTGAGGACCTGTCCAGGAGTTAACTGCTGAACCATTCTGGTTGTGTGTGTGTGGGCGGTGGGGTGGTGGGGGGTAGAGAGGACTCAGAATTGATACATAGGTAAAACGCATGTGTGGGAGTATCAAAAGTAAATATCATAAAGAAAATGTCAAATATAATCAGTTCTTCAAGGAGGTCTTGGCAAAACATACACACACACACCCGACATCTGCGTTATCCCAGTTGCAGAAGATCAGAAGTCTAGGCAATGAGCAGAAGCCCCCGACAGTTCCCTGCCTCCTATTCTCCAATCATCTTACCAACTTCACATTCTTCCAAGGGCAAATCACCATGTTCTTTTGATATAAAAAATTTGAGATATGGGGGATGCCATCTAAATCTCTAGGACCCTACTGGACTGGTTGGTTCTTTTATAACATCAACAGCATGGTGGCTCAAGGACCACCTATGAAAACAAAATCTAACAAACATTTAGTAGTCTACGAGGAAACCATGTCCTCAATCTCTTTGAGTGGCTCAATGTATTGACAGCAAGTACAGAAAAGTTTGGGCCCTTTCTGAGCGATGGAGTGGAAATACTGACAAGAATCCTAGGAACCAGCTGTAAACAATTAGTATTAATATCAGGGTAAAGATTCAGGAGGGAAACATTTCACTCTCTCAGGAACAGTAGTGGTGTCTCTCCTGAGCTCTACAAGGGCTTACCTGACCGACAGGTTTTTCCATCTCAAATTCTGTGAATGTTTCCCTCCACCTTTGCAGAATTCACAGAGCTGCTTATTTAGGGAGGAAAAGGCATAGCCTGCAATGTCCCTGACTGAGATACCTACTCTGCGGGAGAAAGTCATATTCAGGAGATATATTCTTAAAATTGTCTGTTTCTCTCCATAATTTAGTATCATCCAATCCTGATGCAGTCAAAGGGGGAGGGACAGACATATCCTGGGAGGTATAGAGAGGGATTTACTTCACTGAGAAGAAAAAGGGCTCTACACGTAGCATATTTCTTCTCTAGATGGGGATTCATAATGTCTAAACAGGCCCATGACTTCTCTTAAAACTATTTGGGTAGCGTCGGTCACCAAGCACTTCATTACCGAGCACCAACCATAAGTGGGCCAGGTTGCTGGAGCAGAAGGTGGATGCAGGCTCATCCTCTGTAAATAGGACCTAAACTGGCCACTTGACTTCTCTCAGTGTTCCCTTATCTAAAAGTGTGGACAGGAGCACTGCCCTCAGGGGTGTGCTGCAGAGTGAGTGAGGGGAAGTGTGTGCAAATGACCAGCATGGTGCCTGGAACAGCAAATCCTTGCTGAACAGGGGGCAATTTCCTGCCCCCTCTTCTCCCTTCCTATTTCACTCAGATTGCATGGCCTGGCGTCATGACTGCTCCTTTGCCTACCTCACTGGTCCTGCATACCGTGCTTTGCGGTCTTCAGGAGTGCTGGCAGCGGCGCACTCTTCTGCCCGCTGCAGCGGCACAGGCACACGCACTCCTGCGTGCGTGCGGGAGCTCCTGCAGAGGGCGAGGCGGCCAAGGCACTGCCGCCTCCATCAGGTGCCAGGATCCCGCCATGCTCTCCCTGGGCACCGCACAGCCTCCTCCCTATCCCTCCCTTCTCAATCTTCAGTACCTGCGCCTTCTGCCGGGCTTCCTGCTGATCTCATAGCTCTCCTGCCACTCTGCATGAACTCACCCACTCGTAAGAAAGGGATCTCTCCAGTTTTCACCAACTGGTCTGGTCAAGAACTTCTCTCCGGAAGTTGTCTTTCACAAGCCCTCCTTGGGCAATATCGCTTTAACTCCTTTGTTGGATCATGTTCACCAGCATCAAAATATGCTACAATTTCTCCCATTAAAAGCGCTTGACACCATGAGCTATGACCCAATTTTACTTCTCTTTTCTATAATGTTTTTTAAAACTTTTAAAAGTGCAACATACCTGCAGAAAAGTACACAAATCGTAAGTGTGATGCTCACTCATTAAGTGAACAGTTTTCACTTACTGAGCTTTACTGTGGGTACGGGCGCCAGTGTGTAGGCAGCATCAAGCCCCCCTGTGCACCCTGCACAGATCCCACCGGTCTGGTTCCCAGCAGTACAGTGTGGTGTTGCAGGGTTTCTTCCTCCTGATCTCACGGGCTTTCCCTTCTAGCACCTCCAAGACTGCTCTTGTCAGTGCTGCCACTGGCCTCCTCATTGCTGAGACCTTAACGCTCAAACCTGGCGTGACATTCCTGTCCTCAGCTCAACCTTCTCCCTTGAACTCCAAAATGTTCCCATCCAGCTGCCTGCTGGTGCTTCTACTTGGATACTACCAGGCGTTTTACCTGCCAGGGGAAAAGGGCCAAAACCCAGCTCCACCTGCTCCTTTGGCCCCCTCTCACTCCTGGCCAGCGGAAAGTTATTCTCCAGCTGGTCCTTCCATTCTCTCCTCTTTTCACACCCATAATAAAACTGTTGGCTGGCTTTCCACAGCCCATCCTTGACTGCCGGCTTTCCATGGAATTCCCAGCAGCTACTGCAGTCCAGGCCACAAACACACGGACCTCCAGCACGGTGTCCCTGCCCTCCACACACTCCCCTGATGGAATGCAGATGGCATCTGTTCTCTACTCAAACACCCCATTGGCTTCTCTCCACTGGTGGGATTCAGCTGGTTTGCACTGATTCAGCAGAATCAATACCTACTTTTTTGTTGAGTTCGGTGAACTGGTTGTTAAAATGGCACTTGTCATCAGGGTTCTCTCTAAGTTGGGTGCCAGGGCAGCTACCTTATGTGGAAATCACAAATTTACAGTCCTTACTCTTTTTTAACATTCATCTGTGCAACAGCGTATTCTGAGCGCCAGCAGTAAAGTTCATTCCATCCATAGGTGAAAAAATTGCAAGTGAGAACGCCAATCAAGAAGCAATACGGAAATACCCTAATACTTTTATTGTCTTTTGTCAGGTATTATTTAATATTTTTTCATTAATATTTTAGAGCTGTTTCTTATAACATGATCTCGTTTTGTGTACCTCTTTTATTGTTCTTAAGTATTAAATGCCTAAAATAGTAAACTACCTTTCAGTATATCGTTTCTTTATATTTAAAATGGTCATTAGAGCAGAGAAGCAGTTGTTAAATTATTTGAATCCCACTACTGCTCTCTTCCCAAAGAAAAAGCCCAAGTCAGTGTTACAGGCTAAAGCCCCTGTGGGGTCTGCCCCCACACACCCTGGTCTTGCTACTTCTTTTGCCTCACTTTCTACTTCCACACCCAAAGGGCACCTGCTTCACTCATGAGGGCCTCCACATTGTTCTCAAAACATTCCAGGCCTGTTCCCACCTCAGGGCCTTTGCACAGGATGTCCCTAGTTTGAAAAGCTTCTCCTCAGAGATCCTCATGGCTCTGTCTGTAGTTTTATTATGAAATGCTATCCTCTAAGAAAGCTCTTCCATGACCAACTTTTTTTTAAAGCAGTTTTAAAAATTCTTTTTAGAAAGAGAGGAAGAGAGAGAAACATCAATTTGTTGTTCTATTTATTTATGCATTTATTGGTTGATTTTTATATGTGCCCTAACAGGGGATCAAACCTGCAACCCTGGCATTTTGGGACAATGTTCTAACCAACTGAGCTGCCTGGCCAGGTCTGCATGAACACCCTTTTAAAAAATGTATACCCATATTCATCTCTTCTCCTTTATAACTTATCACTGTTGGGCACTCTATATTTACTTTTCTGTGTTTCCTGCCTCTCAGCAGTAGAATATAGCTCTATGAAGGCTTGGTACTGTTTTGTTCACTGCTATATCCCTGCACTCAGAGCAGGGTATGGTGCAGTAAATATTGGATGAATGAATGGATTTCAGGAAAACAGGTACGGGCTAGGTTTGACTCTCATTCTTTTAGGTTTTAGAGCCATAGAGATTCCTCCCTACTACCCCTAATTTGTTCAGTTCCCTTTGTTGGTGCCATTCATAAAATTCATGATCTGATTCTTAATACCCATTTCAATCTTCTCTGATTTGTAATACCCATTTCTCATTTAATTATTGTTATAATGTTGCAGTTAGCAAAGGAAAGAAACATTTTATAAAATGAAACCAAACAATAACATATTAAGTGCTCAAATGCAGAAGACATCTGCAGCAGATGCAGGGCATGTACCCTCAGGCCTGTCCCATGCCCAGCTACAGACAGGCCTCCCTGGGGGTCTCAAGCTGGCACATGGGAAGGATGAAGGCACTGAGGGCTGGCATCACAGCCCTGTCCAGAACTGGCTTCTCTTCCTCACCGCACCACCTTCCTAGCAAGGTGCAGCACTGGAGTTAGAAGCCAGTACCATGCTTTTGTTTTTGTTTTCAAACAGATAAAAAGTGAAACTTATACTGGAGAAAATTTGATTTTAAGGATTAGAAATATTTATATTTGCAGCATGTACCCATACTTGCTACCTCTCTGTTTAGATTTTTTTATTTTTTTATTTTTAGAGGACAAGCAGAAAGAGAGAGAGAGAAAGGAGGAGTGGGAGGTATCAACTCCCATATGTGTCTTGAACGGGCAAGCTCAGGGTTTCAAACTGGCAATCTTAGCGTTCCAGGTCAATGCTTTATCCACTGCGCCACCACAGGGCAGGCTACTACCCTTCTGTTCAAATTAAATTAAATTAAGTTAAATTAAATTAAATTATTTAAGTCCTTGAAAACAATTTTTTTCCATTTATAAAATGGGAATAATAATTTCCCACTTTTCAGACTCATTGCAAAGATTTAATAACTGTGCATATTAATTAAAATACAGTAGTTGCTCAGAAAATTATGGATTTATTTCTATCCTCAATGTTATTTAGAAGCATCAGTTCTTACAAATATCTGCCAGAATTGCACACAGCACTTTCTCCTTTATTTTTTTTTTTTTTTAATTTTTTTTTTTTTTTTCACTTTTCTGAAGCTGGAAACAGGGAGAGACAGTCAGACAGACTCCCGCATGCGCCCGACCGGGATCCACCCGGCACGCCCACCAGGGGCGACGCTCTGCCCACCAGGGGGCGATGCTCTGCCCATCCTGGGTGTCGCCATGTTGCGACCAGAGCCACTCTAGCGCCTGAGGCAGAGGCCACAGAGCCATCCCCAGCGCCCGGGCCATCTTTGCTCCAATGGAGCCTTGGCTGCGGGAGGGGAAGAGAGAGACAGAGAGGAAAGCGCAGCGGAGGGGTGGAGAAGCAAATGGGCGCTTCTCCTGTGTGCCCTGGCCGGGAATCGAACCCGGGTCCTCCGCACGCTAGGCCGACGCTCTACCGCTGAGCCAACCGGCCAGGGCCACTTTCTCCTTTATAAAGTGGTTCATGAAGCTTGCCTGCTGGTGGAGCAAAATGATGTCCTGGACAAATGCTATATTCATCCTCCCCCAGGGTCCTCCATGCCAAGTCCTTCCTCATGGTCAGGCTCAATCAGCTGCCTTTTCCAGGCATGGCTCTAAGCCAGGCTGCCCTGAGTCCAGCTCATTGCCAGCCAGCTCTGACCTTAGGACACACCCAGCCTCACTAAACCTGGATTAGATGGTCACAAAGTGATGTGATCTTAGTGCCGCATCACAGACTTGCTGAGGTCACGCGTGGTCAGCAGCACTGCTCAGACTGATGCAGCATCAGGACCAGCGGGAGGGTTTGTGCAAATGCAGGTTCCTGGCCCCTCCCCAGGGGCCCCGATGGAGCAGAGCTGTGGTGGGGCCAGACAGCGTGCATTTCTAACAGCGTTGGCGCTGTTGGTCAGGACCACACCCTGAGAAAGGTACGCGGTATTTCACATGGGACCAGCACCTGGTAGATCAACATATATTACCTGGTTTATAAACACTTCTATTACTGCTGTTACTACTACGACACCTTTTCAAATGACAAACTCTGTTGTAGAAAAGACTCTAAGCTTCCTTCTCGGTGCCTCTTCAGCCGGGGCGCCAATGTGCACCGACAATTCGGATTTCCAGAAGGGTGTGTTCAGCAACTGCTGCTTTTCCAGGTACCTTGTGAGGACTTCCTCTCTTAACTTCACTCCTCTAATGCCTGGTCAGCTCCTTGTCATACGTTATTTAACACCATTTTATGGCTCAGGAAACTGAGGCATGGAGAAGTTGCTTACTGAGCTGAGCCTGGCTGGAATAGGACAGAACAGAAAATGTCCTGGGTTTTGTAAGTCCACAGAGCTTGTTGATTTGCTTCCCCACCTTCCCGTGTCACCCAACCACTGAGATACTTGTTTTCTTAAAGTGGACTGGCATGTTCTCTTGACTTCACTGAATGGTTATTTTAACAAAGTGCAGACACTGTCTAATTAAATTGCCAGTAACTATAGTAAAATGTGATCTGCGATAAAAGAAAAAAAAAACCCCTAATATCATCTAGTATCAAAGATTTGGAACTTGGGGGGTTGGGGCTTCCTAAATATGCTGTTTGCTCTATTCTGACATCACCACTCCAGCTCCCAGTGCCGCTGGACAGCAGGAAGCACTGGTGGCCACTGCAATGGACCATACAGGATGGTTCTGGGTTCTCCTCCCTCAGTGCCCACAGATGGCCTGGCCAAGAGAGCACTGATCTAATTTAGTGCAATGACTCTCAGAGTGTGTCTGCTCTGGTGCACGGGCCTGCTCACCTCCAGGGCTGGCCGGAGTGTGTGTCTGTGCCAGGCTGCAGGAGCACGCACAGCATGCCCGGCAGCCTCCTGGCTGTACTGTAGCCTGGGGGCCAGGGTGGTTGCTCTGGGTCTGCAGCAGGGCCCAGAGCCACACATCTGTGCACTGTCTTGAAAACAGCTGCATGGGCCTAGTCTCCGCCTGGTAGTTCCCGTGGGGGAAGATTTGAATTTGGGCCCTGTGAGGGCCTCTCATCTCCAGAGATTTCTTCACTGCTGTGGTCCCACCGCAGGGAAATCCATCTTCGCAGCACAATGGGAAGAAGGATGGAGAGCTGGGGCCCCCGGGGTTCCTCCTCTTACTTTCAGTGAAGGCAAACCCTCCACTCTTACTTGAGCTCTGAAAACTGTGGCCAGAGGCCCCCACAGAAACTGCATTTCACATTCACTGTTGAACAGATAATCAGAATTCTCTTTAATGTTGAAGGTATAGAATGTCATGACTCATCAAGCCCAAGTCTAAGAGGTTCTTATGTTGGGAAGAACAAAGGTACCTTCTGAGAAAGAGACTTTCAATGCTACTCTCTAGAGCTGTGGCCTTCATTTTTAATTATAATTACAATCTTTCAGACAAAAATGCTATGCAAATTTGCCTTGCTCTGGAGACAGGGATGCCACCCTGGGACATGTGGAACAGCCAAGACAAGGGACAACCGCTCTAGCTGGCCTCACAGGCAACCTTTCCCGCTGCCCTCCCCATCTATTCAAGGCTCACTTTCCCAGTGTCCCGACACATGGATTTATGTGATGTCTATTTTCATCTCCCAGAGCAGGTAACAATTGTCCTAGCAGAACC
This sequence comes from Saccopteryx bilineata, assembly GCF_036850765.1. NCBI lineage: Eukaryota > Metazoa > Chordata > Mammalia > Chiroptera > Emballonuridae > Saccopteryx > Saccopteryx bilineata. Next base: position 163,691,973 of record NC_089495.1, read on the forward strand.
CAAGGTAAAAAAAAAAAAAAAAAAAAAAGGCAATCGGAGCTCTGCTGTTGACAATTCCCTCCTGCTGGGGTGTGGTGGAGGCAAAGGCTTTCCCCAGCAGGTTTGGCTCCAGGAGGCTGAGCGTTCCCCGCCCTCCTTCATGTTGCCCTGTGGCAGGATGGGGATGCAGGAGAGAGGGCTGACATCCCATGTTCAGCTCACGGGAAAATCCAGAACCGCCCACAGTGTGTGAAAAGCCAGTTCTCTTGGTTCCATCCTGCCCTTCCCTTTCCTAGTGAAACTACTCTTGTCAGTCTTAACTGAGGTCCCGGCACAGTGTTCACAGAAGCACTATCCTTCCAAGATCTTTTTTTTTTTTTATTAATAATTTTATTTTTTTAATGGGGTGACATCAATAAATCAGGATACATATATTCAAAGATAACAAGTCCAGGTTATCTTGTTCAATTATGTTGCATACCCATCACCCAAAGTCAGATTGTCCTCTGTCACCTTCTATCTTGTTTTCTTTGTGCCCCTCCCCACCCCCTATCCCTCTCCCATTCCCCCCTCCCCCCCGTAACCACCACACTCTTATCAATGTCTCTTAGTTTCACTATTATGTCCCACCTATGTATGGAATAATACAGTTCCTGTTTTTTTCTGATTTACTTATTTCGCTTCGTATCATGTTATCAAGATCCCACCATTTTGCTGTAAATGTTCCAATGTCATCATTTCTTATGGCTGAGTAGTATTCCATAGTGTATATGTGCCACATCTTCTTTATCCAGTCATCTATTGATGGGCTTTTTGGTTGTTTCCATGTCCTGGCCACTGTGAACAATGCTGCAATAAACATGGGGCTGCATGTGTCTTTACGTATCAATGTTTCTGAGTTTTTGGGATATATACCCAGTAGAGGGATTGCTGGGTCATAAGGTAGTTCTATTTTCAGTTTTTTGAGGAACCACCATACTTTCTTCCATAATGGTTGTACTACTTTACATTCCCACCAACAGTGTATGAGGGTTCCTTTTTCTCCACAGCCTCTCCAACATTTGCTATTACCTGACTTGCTAATAACAGCTAATCGAACAGGTGTGAGGTGGTATCTCATTGCCGTTTTGATTTGCATTTCTCTAATAGCTAAAGAAGATGAGCATCTTTTCATATATCTGTTGGCCATTTGTATTTCTTCCTGGGAGAAGTGTCTATTCATATCCTCTTCCCATTTTTTTATTGGATTGTTTGTTTGTTTGTTGTTGAGTTTTATGAGTTCTTTGTATATTTTGGATATTAGGCCCTTATCTGAGCTGTTGTTTGAAAATATCATTTCCCATTTAGTTGGCTTTCTGTTTATTTTGTTATCAGTTTCTCTTGCTGAGCAAAAACTTCTTAGTCTGATGTAGTCCTATTCATTAATTTTTGCCTTCACTTCTCTTGCCTGTGCAGTCAAATTCATAAAATGCTCTTTAAAACCCAGGTCCATGAGTTGAGTACCTATGTCTTCTTCTATGTACTTAATTGTTTCAGGTCTTATGTTTAGATCTTTGATCCATTTTGAGTTAATTTTTGTACAGGGGGAGAGACTGTAGTCCAGTTTCATTCTTTTGCATGTGGCTTTCCAGTTTTCCCAGCACCATTTATTGAAGAGGCTTTCTTTTCTCCATTGTGTGTTCTTGGCCCCTATATCAAAAATTATTTGACTATATATATGTGGTTTTATTTCTGGACTTTCTATTCTGTTCCATTGGTCTGAGTGTCTATTTTTCTGCCAATACCATGCTGTTTTGATTGTCGTGGCCCTATAATAGAGTTTGAAGTCAGGTATTGTAATGCCGCCAGCTTCATTCTTTGTGTTTAGGATTGCTTTGGCTATTCGGGGTTTTTTATAGTTCCATATAAATCTGATGATTTTTTGCTCTATTTCTTTAAAAAACATCATTGGAAGTTTGACGGGAATTGCATTAAATTTGTATATTGCTTTGGGTAATATAGCCATCTTGATTATATTTATTCTTCCTAGCCAAGAACAAGGTATATTCTTCCATCTCATTATATCTTTTTCGATTTCCCTTAACAATGGTTTATAGTTTTCATTATATAAGTCCTTTACATTCTTTGTTATGTTTATTCCTAAGTATTTTATTTTTTTTGTTGCAATCGTGAAGGGGATTATTCTTTTGAGTTCCTTCTCAGTTGTTTCATTGTTGGCATATAGAAAGGCTATTGACTTCTGTATGTTAATTTTGTATCCTGCGACCTTACTGTATTGGCTTATTGTTTCTAGTAGTCTTTTTGTGGATTTTTTGGGGTTTTCGATGTATAGGATCATATCATCTGCAAAAAGTGATACCTTTACTTCTTCTTTTCTGATATGGATGCCTTTTATTTCTTTGTCTTGTCTGATTGCTCTGGCTAGAACCTCTAGTACCACATTAAATAAGAGTGGAGAGAGTGGACAACCCTGTCTTGTTCCTGATTTAAGGGGGAAAGCCTTCAGTTTAGTGCCATTTAATATGATGTTAGCTGATGGTTTATCATATATGGCCTTTATCATGTTGAGATATTTTCCTTCTATACCCATTTTGTTGAAAGTCTTAAACATAAAATTGTGTTGTATTTTATCGAAAGCCTTTTCTGCGTCTATTGATAAGATCATGTGGTTTTTGTTCTTTGTTTTGTTGATATGGTGTATTATATTAACCGTTTTACGTATGTTGAACCATCCTTGAGATTCTGGGATGAATCCCACTTGATCATGATGTATTATTTTTTTAATATGTTGTTGTATTCGATTTGCTAGTATTTTGTTTAGTATTTTAGCATCTGTATTCATTAGAGATATTGGTCTGTAGTTTTCTTTTTTTGTGCCATCCTTGCCTGGTTTTGGTATGAGGGTTATGTTGGCCTCATAAAATGTGTTTGGAAGTATTGCTTCTTCTTCAATTTTTTGGAAGACTTTGAGTAGAATAGGAACCAAGTCTTCTTTGAATGTTTGATAAAATTCGCTGGTATACCCGTCAGGGCCTGGACTTTTATTTTTGGGGAGGTTTTTAATGGTTTTTTCTATTTCTTCTCTACTGATAGGTCTGTTTAGGCTTCCTGCTTCTTCTTGACTCAGTCTAGGAAGGTTGTATTTTTCTAGGAATTTATCCATTTCTTCTAGGTTGTTGAATTTAGTGGCATAAAGTTTTTCATAGTATTCTACAATAATTCTTTGTATATCTACGGTGTCCGTGGTGATTTCTCCTCTTTCATTTTGGATTTTGTTTATATGAGTTCTTTCTCTTTTTTCCTTGGTAAGTCTTGCCAAGGGTTTGTCAATTTTGTTGATCTTTTCAAAGAACCAGCTCCTTGTTCTATTAATTTTTTCTATAGTTTTTCTCTTCTCTAATTCATTTATTTCTGCTCTGATTTTTATTATCTCCTTTCTTCGGCTGCTTTTGGGTTGTCTTTGTTCTTCTTTTTCTAGTTCCTTAAGGTGGGAAGTTAAGTGGTTCACTTGGGCTCTCTCTTGTTTGTTCATATATGCCTGAAGCGATATGAACTTCCCTCTTATCACTGCTTTTGCTGCATCCCATAGATTCTGATATGTCGTATTGTCATTTTCATTAGTCTGTATATATCTTTTGATCTCTGCACTTATTTCTTCTTTGACCCATTCATTTTTTAAAAGTATGTTGTTTAGTTTCCACATTTTTGTGGAATTTTTTTCCTCTTTTTTGCAGTTGAGTTCTAGTTTCAAGGCTTTATGATCAGAAAATATGCTTGGTACAACTTCAATTTTTCTGAATTTGCTGATGTTGTTTTTGTGGCCCAACATATGGTCAATTCTTGAGAATGATCCATATACACTGGAGAAAAATGTATACTCAGTCACTTTGGGATGAAATGTCCTGTAGATGTCTATCATATCCAGGTGCTCTAGTGTTTTGTTTAAGGCCATTATGTCTTTGTTGATTCTCTGTTTGGATGACCGATCTAGAGCCGTCAGCGGTGTATTGAGGTCTCCAAGTATGATTGTATTTTTGTCAGTTTTTGTTTTAAGGTCAATAAGTAGCTGTCTTATATATTTTGGTGCTCCTTGGTTTGGTGCATATATATTAAGAATTGTTATGTCTTCTTGATTCAGTGTCCCCTTAGCCATTATGAAATGGCCATTTTTGTCTCTGAGTACTTTTCCTGTCTTGTAGTCAGCATTATCCGATATGAGTATTGCTACACCTGCTTTTTTTTGGATGTTATTTGCTTGGAGTATTGTTTTCCAGCCTTTCACTTTGAATTTGTTTTTATCCTTGTTACTTAGATGAGTTTCCTGTAGGCAGCATACAGTTGGATTTTCTTTTTTAATCCATTCTGCTACTCTGTGCCTTTTTATTGGTGAGTTTAATCCGTTTACATTTAGTGTAATTATTGATACTTGTGAGTTCCCTATTGCCATTTTATATCTTGCTTTCTGTTAGTTTTGTGTCTTGTTTGATCCTTCTCTTTCGTTTTTCTATCTTTTGTTTTTATTTGGTTGTATTCCATACATCTTTCCTCTGTTGCTATCTTTTTTATCTCATGTGCTTCTGTGGTGGTTTTTTCAATGGTGGTTACCTTTGAGTAATGAAAAGGGTCCCTACCCTGTTCATTGTAGCGAACTATTTTGTGAGTACATTGCACTCCATCGTCCTTTGCTACTGTTAATCTCCATCTTCTCCCCCTCTTTCTTTTTGTTGTTGTCACAGTTTAAATTTGGTTTTAATGTGTTCTTCTTGGAGCTTTTACTTGTGGCTCTGTTTTTTTTTGTTCTTTGTATCTGATTGGAGAACCCCCTTTAGTAATTCCTGGAGTGGGGGTTTTCTGATGATAAATTCCCTCATCTTTTCTGTATCTGTGAATGTTTTTATTTCTCCTTCATATTTGAAGGATAGCTTTGATGGGTATAGTATTTGTGGCTGAAAGTTCCTCTCTTTCAGGACTTTAAATATTGGGGTCCACTCTCTTCTAGCTTGTAGAGTTTCTGCTGAGAAATCTGATGATAATCTAATGGGCCTTCCTTTATATGTTGTATTCTTCTTTTCCCTGGCTGCCTCGAGAATTTTTTCTTTGCTGTTGGTTTGTGTCAATTTCATTATGATATGCCTTGGAGTAGGTTTGTTGGGGTTAAGAAAACTTGGAGTTCTGTTTGCTTCTTGAACTTGAGGCTTTAGTTCTTTCCACAGGCTTGGGAAGTTCTCATCTATTATTTGTTTGAGTATGTTCTCCATTCCATTTTCTCTCTCTTCTCCCTCTGATATACCTATTATTCTTATGTTATTCTTTTTGATGGAGTCAGATAATTCTTGTAGGGCTATCTCATTTTTTTTAATTTTTGAGTCTCTTTCTTCTTCTTTCTGTTGTGCCTCAAGTTGCTTGTCTTCTATTTCACTAATCCTCTCTTCTATCTGACCTGTTCTATTAGCTAAGCTTGTTACTTCGTTTTTCAGCTCGTGAATTGAGTTTTTCATCTCTGTTTGATTTGTTTTTATAGTTTCAATTTCCTTGGACATATATTCTTTGTGTTCATTGAGTTGTTTTCTGAGCTCCCTAAATTGCCTTTCTGTGTTTTCTTGTATATCTCGGAGGATTTTTAGTATTTCTATCTTGAATTCTCTGTCATTTAGCTCCAAGGTTTCCAATATATTAAATTTTTCTCCATAGATTTTTCCTCATCTAGCTGTGTTACCTCTCTTTCTTTTGTATCCATGATATTCGATTTTCTCTTCCTTAATGGCATATGAGGGTGGTTTTGTTGATAGTATTAATGAGATTAAATAAAGAATAAAAAGTTAAAAAAATAATAAAAAAATAAATCGAAAAGTTTTTTTTTTAAAAATTAATAATGAAATAAAGAAAAATAAAATAAAATAAAAATTTTTAAAAAAGGAAATTATTCCCCCCCCTCCTTTTTTCCTCTCCTCTCCTCTCCCCTCTTTCTTGAGAAAATCTTGTGGTGGACTGTGAATTATAACAAACAATGCCTGTGATGGAGGGCCTGAATTGGGGAAAAGTAATAAAGGGGCAAAAAAAAAAAAAAAAAAAGAAAAAAGAAAAAAAAAGAGCGTATGGACCCACAAAAAGCAAATAAGGAAAAAATTTGGGTCAAGAATAAAATGATTTGCTTTTAGGTGTTGGTTGTCTAAGAGTTATGATGAGAGGAATAAGAGGAAAACGGAAAAATGGGGGGACAAGTTAAAAAATTACTATTGTATTTAGTGGAACAAGAACTAGATAATATGGAGAGCCAGGGATGGGAGCACTGCTAGTGAGTTAAAAAGGTGAAGTAAAAACCCCCAAAATGCCACAAACATAAGTTTGAGTCCCAGATAAGATAATTTGTTTGTTATTGAGGTTTGAATGAGAGGAGATCTAAAGGAGAAAGGAAGAAACTAATATAGAGGGAGAAAAGAAAGAGAGAGAGAGAAAAAAAAGAGGGAACCACTAAAAGAAGAAAAAAGAAAGGAGAGAGAGAGAGAGAGAGAGAGAGTTAAGGGTTTTGGAGTGCAACCCTCATAGAGAGAAAGGAAGAGAAGAGAAAAGATAATGGGAGATGTAACACTTATGGGTAGTGTAGTTCAAGGAGAGGAGAGAGTAAGACCGGTAGAGAGTTAATCGGCCAAATTGGAGGAGGAAAAAAAAGTATCAAGAATGAAGATAAGAGAAACAAAAGAAAAAATATAATAAAATGGGATAGGTTATAAAGTCTGCAGATTATTCATGATTTTGAGAGGTTATCTTCTTGCTTTTTCTTTTCTCTCCCTCTTCCTGGTCGGTGACTCTGTACCCTGGGTTCTGCCCCTTTGGCACGCTCAGGTAGAGGTTTGCAGTTGATAAGTCTCTATGGCGATGTCATGTATTGTGCTTTAGTCTCGTTGGCAGTCGAGGCTCATTAGCATTTATAGGCTCCGACAGTGAGAGAGTCTGTGTTCCTGGAGCCTTTCTCCTAGTCTTTCCTTCCTCAATTAGTAGCCTGATAATCCAGCTATGGGGTTGCTGCTGCCTCTGCCTGGATAGTAAGAGGCTCAAAGAGCTGGCAACTCCCCACTCTATTTCCACTCAGCACAGGGCTCTGGGTAAGGCTCAGTCAGTCAGAGCTGCTAGCATAATCAGGCGGGCTTTCCGCCCACTCAAAGACTTCTGGCTCTGCCACTCTGTCTGGTAACACAGGCGGGCGCCCACTTCCGGGGCGCTTGGAGGAAACTCTCACTCACTGTCTGCGACCAGGATATCCGGCCAGCAGTCTCACGCTCTGAGTGAAACCCCCAACCGCAGGGAAAAGTTGCAGCCTTGGAATTGAGTCTCGCTCCGTCCCCGTGTGTGGCTTTTGCAAGGCGCTGGGGCGGCCCGAGATTCCGCTTTGGCCCACACAAAGGCCCCTGACTCTGCCCCTCTGTGCGATAACATGGGCGCGCACTGCCGAGGCACTCGGAGGAATCGCTCACTCCTTATCTGCGCGCGCAAACCAGGATATGAGGCCGGCCGCGTTTCCCTCTGAGTGAAACACCCTCCAGCACGGAAAATCTCCACCGTTGGAATTAGTTCTTACTCCCTCCCGTGCGTGGCTTTCCCAGGGCGCTGGGGCTGCCCAGAGACTCTGCCCTCGACCCACAGAAAGGCCTCTGACCCTGCCTCTCCGTGGGGCAACACGGGCACCCACTCTCGGGGCCTAGGAAGAAATCTCTCGCCCACTAACTGCGCACTGACCAGGAGACCGGGTAAAATGGCCGCTCCGCTTGTCTTTCTTTGTTTGGGTTTGGCGCGAGTGTTAGCTTGTATTGCCCGGGTTGCCACAGGATCAGTTTTTCCTCGGCTTGGATCTCCGTGCCACAGCCTGGTTCGGCTGTTTGTGTCGCGGCCTGGATCTATTCACCCCCTTTGCCCGCCTCAGTTTCTATATTCACAGTTACCAGAGAAAGCCGCCCTGTTTAGGTTAGTGAGGAAGGCGGAGCATTTCTTACTCCCTATTTCCTTCGGGGTTTGGTTATATATTTAGCCAATTTTTCACTCAATCATACCTTTGGGTGTATTGCGAAGCATCTGGAAGCTCCAAGTATAGGTTTTTCTGTTTCTGGTTGAAGATCTTGTTGAGTTTTGGGGGAGATTTATCGGTATCGCTTCCTACCCCACCATTACTCTGACGTCATCTCCCAAGATCTTTTTTGAGCATGTTGTGCACATGAAGCATATCTGTCCATACGTCTGTCTCCCAGTTCCATCGTGTGTGCCAGTCCTCAGCATACACAGCCTCTCCTTGAGGCCCAGGCGTACCTGGCCTTGCTCCACCCGCAGCTGCCCTGGCCCCTTCCAAACCCAAGCACCTTCTTTCTAGTCCATGCTTGTGCCTCAAAGAAGGGGAGTCTTTGGCATTTGTAGGACAAACTCACACAGAAGATGTTCAAGCAGAGCCTCCAGGCCATCCACGGGCATGGAACAGCTGTTTAGCTCAACCTCAGCAGTGCAGGGCTTTTCCATCAGCCTCCCCCCACCCATCATCCTCCAGAACCAGGTCACAGTGCAGCACTGAGCAGGACCCCACCTTGTCCTGTGGCTCTTTGCTATGGCCTTGAAGGGCATCTGGGGTGTCCCTGCTAAGAAGTGGCTGCCACTTCCAGGAGGACCACTGCCAGTCAGTGCTCTCTCCTGTGTGGTGTCAGGAATTAGGGGGGGGGCAGAAGAAAAAAGAAAAGGACACAATGGGACTCCTGTCACCAGTCAAACAAGACGGAATCAATACTGAAACCAGCAAGCAGCAGTGTCACTGCTGGGTGTGGCCAGGTAGTCTGTTTTCAAGCCAAGAGAAATCAGCATTTCAAACCAAAGTCAGCCATTTGCAGCCTCAGTCCCGAGCCCTGGAAGCTGGAGAGGAAACCCCAACGCTGGGGCAGTTCGAGGCGCCATGGTCGCAGTGCCATGCCCTTGCCCGCCAGCCCAGGAAGCTGCTTCCCTTTCTCTTGGGCTGGGACGATGGTGTTGCTGAAACCTCAGGCTTTAATTGGCAAGTATAACATCTTTTTTTGATTAATAAAAGTGGGACTATAGGTTATTTTTTAAAGAATACTCTTCATTCGCTAGAGGAAATCTTTCAAAACCTGGGTTCCAGAAAGGCACATCAGGGGGGATGCTCTGCAGTGAGGGAGGCTGGGAGCCTGCACCTTCAGCAGCCTGAGCGCTGGAAGGAGGGCGTGGCACTTAGTGAGATACACCATTTCTCCTCGCAGATCGTCACTTGGGATGAACACACATAGGCTGCTGCGAATCTAGAATCTATTTTATATGAATGAGGCTTTCACTAGAAAACAAAATCCCCTTTGACTCCATGCTCAGAAGGTTAGATGTCCTCACCCTGGCACAGTGCTTTCCAACTCTGGGTCAATGTCACTGGCAGGGCGCAAGTCCCTGCTTGAAGGCCAAGTGCCCCAACTTACCTGCTTTTCCCCAGTGGACACCCGTTTCTGTCACTCAGCCGTTTTTTCTGAAAACTGCTTACCTTGCCTCAGGGTCTATAGGGCAGTTCCACAATGACACTGAGGTAAGGTGGCCCCGACCTTCCCCAGGCCTGTTCTCTAACCACAAAGTAAAGGTCCCTCTGGTGGCATGTGCTGAAAATCTCCTGGGGCTCCCCTCCTGTTGGCCTGAAGGTTCTTTGTGTGTGGCCTTACCTCATGGGACAGGTAGAAGGCCGCTATGCCCACAGGCCAGAAGCAGCAGAGCATGGAGAAGACACTGAGACCCAGGTGGTCACGTGGGGGCATCATGAGAAAGTTGTCCTCGCTCTCTGTGTCACTGGAGTAGTTGCTCTGCAAGAGAGAACAGGTGGGGGTGGAACAGAAGAGAAGGGTTAATTAAGGGACCACTCTACAATGCCCTCTGAATGTGCAGGTAGAACCCAACACAAGAAGCAGCCCCAGAAGGTCGCTGTTGTTGTTACTGTCTGTTGAGGGAACTCTTGCCAAGAAGAGGAAGAGAAAATTCCTGATACAGGGTTCTTGGGTCATTGCACTGAAGATAAACTCCTACCAAAGCCAATTACTTCACAGATCTTTGGGGTGCAGAGCCAGGCAGTGGGGGGAAAGTTCTGTTCTACAGAGGACAGAACTGGGTCTCAGGAGCACATACTCTTGTGGATTCCACCCATTATTCAGAGACAGAGGGAGTTTTAAAAATCAGCTCATATTAACATAGTTTTGGAAGTTTTAGCCAGAGAAATCAGGAAAGAGAAATAAATAAAAGGCATCCATATCGAGGAAGAAGAAGTAAAAGTTTTACTTATGGCAGATGACATGATCCTGTACATAAAAAACCCCAAAGGCTCTACTGAAAAACCACTAGAAACAATAAACCAATACAGTAAAGACACAGGATACAAAATTAATATACAAAAGTGTATTGCTTTTCTATACACCAACAACGAAACTTTAGAAAATGAAGTCAGAGTCTGATCTGTGGTGGCGCAGTGGATAAACGTCGACCTGGAAATGCTGAGGTCGCCAGTTCGAAACCCTGGGCTTGCCTGGTCAAGGCACATATGGAAGTTGATGCTTCTAGCTTCTCCCTCCTTCTCTCTCTCTGTCTCTCTCTTCTCTCTCTCTCTCTCTGTCTCTTTCTCTCCCTCTCTCTCTCATCTCTAAAAATGAATAAATAAAAATTAAAAAAAAGAAAAGAAAATGAAGTCAGAAAAATAATTCCTTTTACAATTGTAACAAAAAAATAAAATACCTAGGAATGAACTTAACAAAGGATGTGAAGGACCTATATAATAAAAATTAAAAAGTATTATTCAAAGCAATTAAAAAAACACAATGAAATGGAAAAATATTCCATGTTCATGGACTGGAAGAATCAACATAGTTAAAATAGCCATATTATACAAAACAATATACAAATTTAATGCAAAACCCATTAAAATCCCAGTGTCATTTAAAAAAAATAGAACAAAAAATTATCTGGTTTTTATGGAACCAAAGCAATCCTGAGGAAAAAGAATGAAACTGGAGGTATCACACTACCTGAATTCAAGTTATACAGAGCCACAGTAATCAAAACAGCATAGTATTGTCAGAAAAACAGACATACAGACCACTGGAACAGATTTGAGAGCCCAGAAATAAAACCACATATATATGGACAAATAATCTTCAACAAAGGAGCCAAAAATACTCAATGGAGAGAAGAAAGCCTCTTTAATAAATGGTGTTGGGAAAATTGGAAAGCCACATGCAAAAGAATGAAACGACTACAGTTTGTGCCCCTCCACAATAATTCATTCAAAATGAATCAAAGACCTAAATATAAGGTCTGAAACAATAAATTACATAGAAGAAGACATAGGTACTAAATTCATAGATCTTGGCCATAGAGAACAATTTCTAAATTTGTCCCCAAAGGCAAGGGAAGTAAAGGCAACAATAAATAAATGGGACTCTATCAAACTAAGAAGCTTCTGCACAGCAAAAGAAACCAACAACAAAACAAAATGGCATCCAACCAAATGGGAGATGATATTTGCAAACAACAGCTCTGATAAGGGGTTAATATGCAAAATATATAAAGAACTCACAAAGCTCAGTAATAAACAATCCAATTAAAAAATGAGGAGAGGACTTGAACAGACACTTCTCCCAAGAAGAAATACAAATGGATAATTGGTATAGGAAAAGATGCTCATCTTCACTAGCTATTAGAGAAATACAAATGAAAACTACAATGAGATACCACCTCACACCTGTTAGATTGGTTATTATTAATAAGATAGGTAATAACAAGTGTTGGAGAGGCTGTGCAGAAAAAGGAACCCTCATTCACTGCTGGTGGGAATGTAAACTGGTACAACCATTATGGAAGAAAGTATGGTGGTTCCTCAAGAAATAAAGAATAGAACTACTATATGACCCAGCAATCCCTGTACTAGGTATATACCCCCAAAACTCAAAAACATTGGTATGTAAAGACACATGCAGCCCCATGTTCATCGCAGTATTATTCACAGTGGCCAGGACATGGAAACAACCCAAGTGTCTCTCGATAGGAGATTGGATCAAGAGGATGTGGTGCATATATACAATGGAAGGCTACTCAGCCATAAGAAATGATGACCTATTGCCATTTACTACAACATGGATAGAACTTGAAAACATTATAAATAAGTAAATCAGAAAAAGTTAAGAATTATATGATTTCACACATAGGTGGGATATAAAACTGAGACTCATAGACATAGATAAGAGTGCAGTGGTTACCAGGAGAAGGGGTCTATGGGAGAAGGGAGTAAAGAGGGAGAAATACATGCTGATGGAAAATGATTTGACTTTGGGTAATGGGCACACACACAATCAACAGTCCAAATGCTATAGAAATATGCACTCATACATATTGTACTAGAACCTATGTACTGAAACCTATGTACTCATTTGATCAGTGTTACCCATTAAATGTAATTTTCTAGTGACGTCACGGAAATGGCGCCGTGAGAAGCGCATCCAACAGCTCTCCCGTAAATCACAACAAATTTATCAACTAGAAACAGAAAAATTTATCCTCGGAGCATTCCGGAGTTCCACACAAACTGAAAGCAAAAGGACTGTTATCACTTGAATCTGAGAGACGAGGGTGTGGAGGAAACTACCGCAGCAACGCTCATTCAAGCCGCGAGGGAGTGCGCCTGCGGTGAGTCAGCCCATATACTTGGGAACTGCGAGCCGCCGCGAGCGGCCGACGCGAGCCAGCACAGCTAGCTGCCGCGCGCGCCCGGTCCGGTTGAGCACCGCTGACGTTCCCAGCGGCCTGCACACTGCGAGTGGGGGTCGCTGGCCACCGGTGCCCAGAGCGCCCCATTCGCGCCCGTGCCTTGGGCATTCCACGCGCCCAGGGTGCCCTGCTGGCCCGCACACCCAGGGGGCTCCATTATCCTGCGCCTGGTGCGGTCCAGCCGCCAGCGGCGGGAGAGGCTTGGGAGATTCTCTCCGTGGGCGGGGCACCTCACCCAGCCATTCAAACTAACAATCAAGCGTTGGGGGAGGGGCGCGTGCAGGCAGCCTAAAATACCTTCGGAAGCACAGCTGCGACCCAATCACTGAAATTAGCTTAACCCATAAAATCTGCGCACCCTCGGTTCTAATTGATAAGATCTCTCTCAGTTCAGCGATCCAAGACAAGAGGCGTGATATTTTTTAGTGCCTCTCGCTAAAGGGGCGGGGGCAACTTCTGATTGATAGAGCCTCCATATTCAGGGATAAACGCTAACAAGAAGGACTTGGCAGATAATAAGGTCTATACTACACTAGTCGTAAGCAGAGACTAGTGCCTCTTCTTCCCTGCAAAAACAGGCTACAAAGTGTGGAAAGCCTGGGTTGAGAGGTCCAACTAAATGATAGGCGCTGAACAGTCACCTTGACAACAATTGACTCCCACCCCCGCCTGATTACACTGGAGGCCCTGACTCTCAGAGCCTTTCCCAAAGCCTTGCACTGAGTGGGGATAGAGTGGGGATTTCCCAGCACTTTGAGCCTCTTACTCCCCAGGCAGAAGCAGTTGCAGCCTTATAGCTGGATCACCAGGCTGCTAATTCAGAAAGGGGGGACTAGGAGAGAGACTCCAGGAAAGCAAACTCTCTCATCGTTGGACCCTGCAAACGCCAACAAGCCTTTACCTCCAGCAAGACTAAAGCCAATTATATGACATTGCCATAGAATCCCATCAACTGCAAATCCCTACCTAAGAGTGACACAGGGGCAGAGCCTGGGGTACAGAGTCACCGACTAGGAAGAGGGAGAGAAAAGAAAAAGGAAGAAGTTAACCTCTCAAAATCAAGAAAAACCCACAGACTTTACAACTTGATCCACTAATTTTTTTTTGTTGTTGTTCTTTGTTTCTTCTATCTTTTTGCCTTTATTTCCTCCACCTCGGTCCTTCTATTCTCTGCCCATCTTATGCTTCCCCTTTCTTGAACTACACTACCCATGAGTGTTGCATTTTATTTTTCTTCTTCATCCTCACCCTCCTTTAAGGTTATACTCCAAAACACTTAATTCTCACTCTCTCCTCTTTTTTTTTTTTGTCTTGCTTTATTTTGTTTTTTTCTCCTCCTATTTTATTTCTTCCTTTGTTTTTCTCTTTTTCTTATTTTTTCCTTTCTATTTGTTTTTTCTTTTCTCATTTTACTTTCCTCCCATATAATCCTTAATCACGAACAAATTAGTTACTTTGGGACTCAAGGCTTTTTTTTGGCTTTATTTCTCTTTTTTGCTTTTGTTTTTATTTTTTTTCTTGTTTGTTTCTTTTTGTGGCATTTTGGGTCCTCGCAACCCAAGGTCTCCATTGTATTTAGTCTTCGCTCCACTTAATACAACAGATTTTTACTTATTATTTTTATTTTTTCTTCTTTATTCTTTTTTGGTCCTTTTTTCTGATTCCCTCTTATCCCTCTCATTATATCTCTTAGTTGACCATCACTTACAAGCAAATCATCTTTTGCTTGTCTAAGATTTTCTTCCTTTTTTTTTTTTTTTTTGCATTTAGTAGGTCCATACTCCCTTTTTTTTTGCCCCTTGAACTCTTCACCCCAAATCAGGCCCTCCATTATAGGCACGATATTTCCCTGAGGAGGGGAGAGGAGGGAAAGAGAAGAGAAAAAAAAAGGGGGAAATAATAAATTATTACTGTTTTATTTGTGGGATGTTTTACCCTTTTTTTTTTCTTTTTACTCTTTATTAATTCTAATTAGTGCTATCAATAAGACCACCCTCAGATGCCGATAAGAAAGAGGAAATCGAATATTATGGATACAAAAGAAAGAGAGGTAACACAAATAGATGTGGAAAAATCTATGGAGAAAAGACTTAACATATTGGAAGCCTTGGAGCTAAATGACAGAGAATTTAAAATAGAAATCTTAAAAATACTCAGAGATATACAAGAAAACACAGAAAGGCAACATAGGGAGATCAGAAAACAACTCAATGAACACAAAGAATATATTACCAAGGAAATTGAAACTATAAAAACAAATCAAACAGAAATGAAAAACTCAATTCACAAGCTGAAAAACGAGGTAACAAGCTTAGCTAACAGAACAGCCCAGATTGAAGATAGGATTAGTGAAATAGAAGACAAACAACTTGAGGCACAACAGAGAGAAGAAGAAAGAGACTCAAAAATAATAAAAAACGAGAAAGCCCTACAGGAATTGTCTGACTCCATCAGAAAGAATAACATAAGAATAATAGGTATATCAGAGGGAGAAGAGAAAGAAAATGGAATGGAGAATATACTCAAACAAATAATAGACGAGAACTTCCCAAGCCTGTGCAAGGAACTAAAGCCTCAAATTCAAGAAGCAAACAGAACACCAAGTTTTCTTAACCCCAACAAACCCACTCCAAGGCACATCATAATAAAGATGACACAAACCAATGACAAAGAAAAAATTCTCAAGGCAGCCAGGGAAAAGAAGAGTACAACATATAAAGGAAGGCCTATTAGATTATCATCAGATTTCTCAGCAGAAACTCTACAAGCTAGAAGAGAGTGGACCCCAATATTTAAAGCCCTGAAAGAGAGGAACTTTCAGCCAAGAATACTATACCCATCAAAGCTATCCTTCAAGTATGAAGGAGATATAAAAACATTCACAAATACAGAAAAGATGAGAGAATTTATCAACAGAAAGCCCCCACTCCAGGAAATACTAAGGGGGGTTTTCCAACCAGATTCAAAGAACAAAAGAAAACAAAACCACAAGTAACAGCTCCACCAAGAACACAATAAAACCAAACTTAAACTGTGACAACAAAGAAAAAAAAGGGGGGAGAGGATGGAGATTAACAGTAGCAAAGGATGATGAAGTGCAGAAATACTTATAAGATAGGGTACTACAATGAATATGGTAGGTACCCTTTTCATTACTTAATGGTAACCACCCTTAAAAAAACCACCACAAAAACACTTGACTTAAAAAAGGTAGCAACAGAGGAAAGAAGTATGGAACACAAACAAACAAAAACAAATGATAGAAAAACAAAAGAGAAGAATCAAACTAGATACAAAACTAACAGAAAGCAATTTATAAAATGGCAGTAGGGAACCCACAAGTGTCAATAATTACACTAAATGTAAATGGATTAAACTTACCAATAAAAAGACACAGAGTAGCAGAATGGATTAAAAAAGAAAATCCAACTATATGCTGCCTACAAGAAACACATCTAAGCAACAAGGATAAAAACAAATTCAAAGTGAAAGGCTGGAAAACAATACTCCAAGCAAACAACACCCAAAAAAAGCAGGTGTAGCAATACTCATATCTAATAATGCTGACTACAAGACAGAAAAAGTACTCAGAAACAAAAATAGTCATTTCATAATGATTAAGGGGAAGTTGAATCAAGAAGACATAACAATCCTTAATATATATGCACCAAACCAAGGAGCACCAAAATATATAAGACAGCTACTTATTGACCTTAAAACAAAAACTAACAAAAATACAATCATACTTGGAGACCTCAATACACCGCTGACGGCTCTCGATCGGTCATCCAAACAGAGAATCAATAAAGATATAGTGGCCTTAAACGAAATACTAGAACACCTGGATATGATAGACATCTACAGGACACTTCATCCCAAAGCGACAGAGTATACATTTTTCTCTAGTGTACATGGAACATTCTCAAGAATTGACCATATGTTGGGCCACAAAGACAATATCAGCAAATTTAGAAAAATTGAAATTGTACCAAGCATATTTTCTGATCATAAAGCCTTGAAACTAGAATTCAACTGCAAAAAAGAGGGGGAAAACCCCACAAAAATGTGGAAACTAAACAACATACTTCTAAAAAATGAATGGGTCAAAGAAGAAATAAGTGCAGAAATCAAAAGATATATACAGACAAATGAAAATGAAAATACGACATATCAGAATCTCTGGGATGCAGCAAAAGCAGCAATAAGAGGAAAGTTCATATCACTTCAGGCCTATATGAACAAACAAGAGAGAGCCGAAGTAAACCACTTAACTTCACACCTTAAGGAACTAGAAAAAGAAGAACAAAGACAACCCAAAACCAGCCGAAGAAAGGAGATAATAAAAATCAGAGCAGAAATAAATGAAATAGAGAACAGAAAAACTATAGAAAAAATCAATAAAACAAGGAGCTGGTTCTTTGAAAAGATCAACAAAATTGACAAACCCTTGGCAAGACTCACCAAGGAAAAAAGGCACAGGACTCAAATAAATAAAATCCAAAATGAAAGAGGAGAGATCACCACAGACATCATAGAAATACAAAGAATTATTGTAGAATACTATGAAAAATTATATGCCACCAAATACAACAATCTAGAAGAAATGGATAAATTCCTAGAAAAATACAACCTTCCTAGAGTGAGTCATGAAGAAGCAGAAAGCCTAAACAGACCAATCAGCAGGGAGGAAATAGAAAAACCTATTAAAAATCTCCCCAAAAATAAAAGTCCAGGCCCAGACGGTTATACTAGTGAATTCTATTAAACATTCAAAGAAGACTTGGTTCCTATTCTACTCAAAGTCTTCCAAAAAATTGAAGAAGAAGCAATACTTCCAAACACATTTTATGAGGCCAACATAACCCTCATACCAAAACCTGGCAAGGATGGCACAAAGAAAGAAAACTACAGACCAATATCTCTAATGAATACAGATGCTAAAATACTAAACAAAATACTGGCAAACCGAATACAACAACATATTAAAAAAATAATACATCATGATCAAGTGGGATTCATCCCAGAATCTCAAGGATGGTTCAACATACGCAAAACGGTTAACGTAATACACCATATCAACAAAACAAAGAACAAAAACCACAGGATCTTATCAATAGATGCAGAAAAGGCTTTTGATAAAATACAACACAATTTTATGTTTAAGACTCAACAAAATGGGTATAGAAGGAAAATATCTCAACATGATAAAGGCCATATATGATAAACCATCAGCCAACATCCTTTTAAACGGCATAAAACTGAGGACTTTCTACCTTAAATCAGGAACAAGACAGGGTTGCCCGCTCTCTCCACTCCTATTTAACGTGGTGCTAGAAGTTCTGGCCAGAGCAATCAGACAAGACAAAGAAATAAAAGGCATCCATATCGGAAAAGAAGAAGTAAAGGTATCACTTTTTGCTGATGATATGATCCTATACATCGAAAACCCGAAGGACTCCACAAAAAGATTATTAGAAACAATAAACCAATACAGTAAGGTCGCAGGATACAAAATTAACATACAAAAATCCATAGCCTTTCTATATGCCAACGATGAAATATTAGAAAACGAACTCAAAAAAATAATCCCCTTCACGATTGCAACAAAAAAAATAAAATACCTAGGAATAAACATAACAAAGAACGTAAAGGACATATATAATGAAAATTACAAAGCATTGTTAAAGGAAATCAAAAAAGATACAATGAGATGGAAAAATATTCCTTGTTCTTGGATAGGAAGAATAAATATAATCAAAATGGCCATATTACCCAAAGCAATATACAAATTTAATGCAATTCCCATCAAAATCCCTATGAGATTTTTTAAAGAAATGGAACAAAAAATCATCAGATTTATATGGAACTATAAAAAACCCCGAATAGCCAAAACAATCCTAAGGAAAAAGAATGAAGCTGGGGGCATTACAATACCTGACTTTAAACTATATTATAGGGCCACGATAATCAAAACAGCATGGTATTGGCAGAAAAATAGACACTCAGACCAATGGAACAGAATAGAAAGTCCAGAAATAAAACCACATATATATGGTCAAATAATCTTTGATAAAGGAGCCAACAACACACAATGGAGAAAAGAAAGCCTCTTCAACAAATGGTGTTGGGAAAACTGGAAAGCCACATGCAAAAGAATGAAACTCGACTACAGCCTGTCCCCGTGTACTAAAATTAATTCAAAATGGATCAAAGACCTAAATATAAGACCTGAAACAATAAAGTACATAGAAGAAGACATAGATAGTAAAATCATGGACCTGGGTTTTAAAGAACATTTTATGAACTTGACTCCAATGGCAAGAGAAGTGAAGGCAAAGATAAATGAATGGGACTACATCAGAATTAAAAGTTTTTGCTCAGCAAGAGAAACTGATATCAAAATAAACAGACAGCCAACTATATGGGAACTGATATTTTCAAACGACAGCTCAGATAAGGGCCTAATATCCAAAATTTACAAAGAACTCATAAAACTCAACAACAAACAAAAAAACAATCCAATTAAAAAATGGGAAGAGGACATGAACAGACACTTCTCCCAGGAAGAGATACAAATGGCCAACAGATATATGAAAAGATGCTCAGCTTCATTAGTTATTAGAGAAATGCAAATCAAAACTACAATGAGATACCACCTCACTCCTGTTAGATTAGCTATTATCAACAAGACGGGTAATAGCAAATGTTGGAGAGGCTGTGGAGAAAAAGGAACCCTCATTCACTGTTGGTGGGACTGTAAAGTAGTACAACCATTATGGAGGAAAGTATGGTGGTTCCTCAAAAAACTGCAAATAGAACTACCTTATGACCCAGCAATCCCTCTACTGGGTATATACCCCAAAACCTCAGAAACATTGATACGTGAAGACACATGTAGCCCCATGTTCATTGCAGCACTGTTCACAGTGGCCAAGACATGGAAACAACCAAAAAGCCCTTCAATAGAAGACTGGATAAAGAAGATGTGGCACATATACACTATGGAATACTACTCAGCCATAAGAAATGATGACATCAGATCATTTACAGCAAAATGGTGGGATCTTGATAACATTATAAGGAGTGAAATAAGTAAATCCGAAAAAAACAAGAACTACATGATTCCATACATTGGTGGAACATAAAAATGAGACTAAGAGACATGGACAAGAGTGTGGTGGTTACCAAGGGTGGGGGGGGGAGGGAGGACATGGGAGGGAGGGAGGGAGAGAGTTAGGGGGAGGGGGAGGGGCACAGAGAACTAGATAGAGGGTGGCGGAGGACAATCTGACTTTGGGCGAGGGGTTTGCAACATAATTTGATGACAAAATAACCTAGACATGTTTTCTTTGAATATATGTACCCTGATTTATTAATGTCATCCCATTACCACTAATAAAAATTTATTAAAAAAAAAAAGATGCAAAAAAAAATGTAATTTTCTAAATAAAATTTAAATAATAAAATAATAAATAAATAAACAAACACCTCAGATGATTCCAGCACTGACCAACTCTACCAGCAGAGGGCACAGTGGTGCTCTAGGATGCTGAAGGCTATCATGCTAATGTAATTCAGCTTTATGCCTGGGTTCTAATTAGTTCTCTTCCCCACCCCCGTGCTGGCCCCTACTCTGAGCTTTCTGTCCTCATCCTTAACAGTGTCCAAGGTACACTCATGCTGACACATCACAACCTGGGGCCACTCTTTGTGCTTGTTTTATACAAAGATGAAGTCACAGGCTAGTGCAGCTTATCAGCTGCTCGTGGTTATTCAGGCTGGCCCCTTCCTCAGGTAGCTTCCGAGGCCGGTGTTCACCCGAGGCGCCAAACTCCTGCAGGCAGCCTGTGTGAGCCCAGCATGTGTGTGGAGGCCGCCACCAGCCGCACAGCCCAGCAGTGTCCCCTTGTGCCTCCCTGACACCTTTGTGCAGACAAACGCAGAGGAAACCACAGGGGACAATGGTGTCTTTCTTACTTTGGTTAATTAAAATGCATCTATAATGCCAACCTGAGCAGACCGCAGTCATGTTAATGACAGAAGTTTCCTGTTAGGACTTCTTTTGTCTAGTTGAGGGGGAGAAAACAGGTGAATTCTTATGGTCTCACTCAAATCATAAATAAGGACCTTTTCTGGAGGGCCACATGATGGAAGTGGGTGCCACACTGTCTACACAGCATCTGTCCACCCAGACCTGTGGATCAGGGGCTCCGAGGTGTCACTCCCCTGAGAAGGCCAGCTCCAGTGAGTCACGCCACTGGTGAGTTTGGGGTCACACAGCATGCCCTCCACAGAGCTGTGTCTGTGAAATTTATCTTCTTTTTACTCTGCAGCATCACCTCCCATGTGGTCCCCCCAACAATAGAGGGAAATGAAAATTACTGTCTTTATGTCTGTCAGAGACGGGGGGGGGGACTGAACAGCTTTTCAGGGATGCATAATTCATGGTGAGACTCTTGGGTGGACTGAGGGCTGCTTGGGTGGAGATGTACACGTGACAGCACTCGGGAAGTTGAAATCTTTTATTTGAATGAAGGCTCTGCAGTGTTGCCAGGCAGAATCGGAATATTGTCATACCTGTTCCTCCCCAGACAGGCAGCTGTGCCAGCTCCATGGTCTCCAGACCCTCACTTCAGAAACTAGGGACCTGGAGGGTCAGAGCTGTGTTGGAAAGGCTGTGCTGTACTGTGCAGGACCTTGCATGAGGTTGCAGGAAGGGCTGGGAAGGGAGGAGCCTACAGTGACAACCCCAGGCTGGCTCATTTCCAAAGAGCCCTCTGCGAGTGGTGGAGGACCAGGACTGAAATGAGCCCTGCTGCTGGTGGGTGTCCTCACACATGTGGGACGATCCTTTCTATGGATAAGTTCACACAGAGTTTGATATATTTGAGCTGGCTGGATTCTAACAGCAAGTCTGAAAATAGGTGCTGTTCTTATTTTCATTGCTATTTCTATTTTACAAAGGACAAAGCTGGGCTCTGAGAAATTGAAATCTTGTCAAATCACAGAAGCATTCCCTTACTCAGTGGCTGCTCAACCCAGAGCCCCCAGTACAATGCAGCGTTTAGACACCAAAAGCCTGACTATGAATAAACTTCACTTCACTTTGGTTGCTTCCTGTTCAAAGATGAGGTGTCTCCTCTGTCTCAAGATTCTGATGACTTTGCTTCTTGACTAGTCTGAGTCATGGTGGCCACATGGTGGCCAGTGCTGATAGTGATCCACTGAAAGTTCTCAATCAAACAGCCAGGGCTTGGGACCTGCTGCCCCAGACCACAGGGGCATGCTGGCCAGCATTGACTGCCATCCTTGAAAATGGCTTAGAATTTTACCACTATTCCCGTGAAGTAAAAAATTAGATTTCAGGGGACTTCCTCAAAAATCTTCCTATTTTGTTTAGAAACAAGCATAAGGGAAACACAATATAAATTGCAAAGTTGTGGTTACATGGCACCAAAACTTTTAGTCAATCTTGGTTAAAATGGATTTTCAAATAGCTTCAGAAAAATGACAGGGTAGACAAAACAGCTCAGCTCTTTTCATGTCCTTTCTTCTGTCAGGCTAGGAGTGGCCATGGGCGTCCTGCTCCAAACCGCAAGGAGAGGACAGGAGGCTGCTGCACGAGGCCACATACATACCGATAAACCACAGAGAGAAAATATACACAACCACCAACACCAAGAAATTCACCAGCCACAAAAGCTGTTTCTAAAATTCTTCTTCATGGGTCATTGGATTGGAGTGTCTGCACGGCAGAGTGATAGTGTCCTGATGGAGGTTACAGTCCACACGAAGGTCCTCCCTTTTGAGCTAAACATTTGGAAGATGCAAATGCTACACAAAGGCAGAGAAAGGCAGGAGCTACTGGTCCCCCTGTCAGTGCGCTGGAGGTCTGGCTACTCCCTCCATGATCTGCCCATTCTCTATCCCTTTTTCATTGCCTCTGCTCAGTGTGATGGCTCATAGTCATCTTGGGATTTTCTTCCCTGGGTTATTTTAATAAAATAATCATAATGCTAGGCATGATGCTGTGTTTCATTCATTTGGCTCTGTAAGCAAGAACTGCGAGGGTGGGAAGCTGTACTCAGTGTGTCACTTAGTCTCACTTGGGCCTCACTTATCAGTCTGATGCGTCTCTCTGGGCCACACGCTGCCCTTGAATTCCCCCCGGACTTCTCTGCTTCAGGAGGGCATCCACTGCTCAGCTCGAGGGGGAGCAGGGAGGGCTGGAGGGCAGAATGGCACAGGACTGGGCCTTGAGCACCCCAGATTCCAAGGCTTCCTGTGGAGGCTGAGTTTCTCAGTCTAAGGAACAAGAAAACAAGCATGTAGGGGTGTTCTAAAGTGCTCCTGACAGCACTGTCTGAAAACAGCAGTTACAAAGGCATTCTACATTAAATTCTATAGTTGTGAAAAATGATGGTATGACTGCTGATCTATTGCCAGGAAAGATCCAGTAAATGAAGTGAAAAACCAGGGTAGAAAGCGAATACATCATATTTCCTCCAAGATGTCAGAAACGAGATGCTTCTGAACAGTGAGCATATCGCTGACTTTTTCCTTTCTTTCTGCACTTCTGGGTTTTAGTGTTTTTTGTTTGTTTTTACAAGAAACAAGATCTGTGTGGCAATGGAAATGACAAAGATGCAGATGTGCTAACAGGGGAAAAGGCTTCTGCCATCCGGCTGTCCTCACAAAGAACTCTGTGAAATGTCGCTTCCCAGAGACGCAGCGAGGAGAAATCACATAACACGAGCAGCTGGCAGAGCAGGATCGGGAGGAACCCAACAGCACTGGGAAGGTCGCTGAGATGCAGGTCAGACATGGCCACTGGTGCCCTGGACCCGTCTTCCTGAGGATTAAGAAGAGAGGCCTGAGTTGCCCACGACATCCACATCTGTGCTGACAAGTGCAGCAGCCAAGACACATGGAGCCATTTAAACTCAATTATCTAAGATCAAATATACCTACCAGTTAGTTCCTCAGCCACCCTACCATATGCCAATGCTCAGGAGCCAGAGGCCATTACTTTCCATCACACTGGAGAGCACAGAGTGGAGCATTTCCATCATCCTGGGAACTTCAGTTCGTGTCTGATCCTTATTAACTCTTACCTCACTCTTTTCACCCACAGGGAGCTCTCCAGTATGCCCAGCATATACTCCTGCCTCAGGGCCCTTGCACTTGCTGTGCCTCACGGGGAACTCTGCCCCAGATATGCACATGACCAGCTTCCTCACCTCATTCACGATTCCCTGGAAATCTTTTATAAAACAAATGTCTCTCAGCTAAGAAAGAAAAAAAAGTATGGAAATATATGAGTTAGTATATCACTCAGAAGTAAACTTTATTTATTTTTTATCCTTCTGGAAGTATCTGGTACAATAGTCCTTAAATGAGCATATTCCTTGAGGAAGAAATTATTTTTAGAAGACACTAATCTGATTATGACTTTAGAAATGAATTTTCTAAGGATGAGGGGAAAGTCGACTCAGAGGGAAATAAATACAACACCAGAGTCTTACATGTCCAGAATGAAAGCAGTCCAGTTCCCGTGGCCCAGAATACCGCGGCTATCTGTAAACAAGGTGCACATAGCTCTACACTACCCCCATTCAGTAGTCATCTACAACCTTGTCTTGGTCTTCTGGAATCTCCCAATGTGATTTGGGATCAGAATAGATGATTGCAAATACATAAGGAGATTTTGTGCAAACAGACTTTGCGTGGAATAAAGCAATGCCCACTGTGCCAAAGCAGGAGGATGAAAACGAAATGGACACACCTTTGTTTTTTTTTTTTTTTTGTAATTTATATTAATTTTATTACCATTGATTGAGGTTGGGCCATTATATGCATACTGTCTCTTTTTTTTTTTTTTAATAAATTTTTATTAATGGTAATGGGATGACATTAATAAATCAGGGTACATATATTCAAAGAAAACATGTCCAGGTTATTCTGTCATCAAATTATGCTGCAAACCCCTCGCCCAAAGTCAGATTGTCCTCCGTCACCCTCTATCTAGTTCTCTGTGCCCCTCCCCCTCCCCCTAACTCTCTCCCTCCCTCCCTCCCATGTCCTCCCTCCCCCCCCACCCTTGGTAACCACCACACTCTTGTCCATGTCTCTTAGTCTCATTTTTATGTTCCACCAATGTATGGAATCATGTAGTTCTTGTTTTTTTCTGATTTGCTTATTTCACTCCTTATAATGTTATCAAGATCCCACCATTTTGCTGTAAATGATCTGATGTCATCATTTCTTATGGCTGAGTAGTATTCCATAGTGTATATGTGCCACATCTTCTTTATCCAGTCTTCTATTGAAGGGCTTTTTGGTTGTTTCCATGTCTTGGCCACTGTGAACAGTGCTGCAATGAACATGGGGCTACATGTGTCTTCACGTATCAATGTTTCTGAGGTTTTGGGGTATATATCCAGTAGAGGGATTGCTGGGTCATAAGGTAGTTCTATTTGCAGTTTTTTGAGGAACCACCATACTTTCCTCCATAATGGTTGTACTACTTTACAGTCCCACCAACAGGGACACACCTTTGTGAGTCACCTCCAGGAGTTGTACTTTTTGTACTATTTCTTTCTTTTTTTAAATGAAGTAATTTATTTAGTTTTTAATTTTATTGGGGTGACACTGGTTAACATAATTATACAGGTTTCAGCTGCCCAATTCTATGACACATCTCCATACACCATATTGTGTGTTCACCCTCCAAGCTAAATCTTTGTCCGTTACCACTTATCACACCCTTACCCTCTACCTCTCCTTCCCCCAGAAGTCACCGCACTATTCTCTCTGCCCATGAGTTTTTTGTCCTGTTTTATTCTATCCTTCAACTCCCTCACCAAACCACCCCTAGCCCTGCCCAGCAGCTCTCAGACTCTACATATGAGTCTGTTTCTATTTTTCTTGTTAGTTGATTTTGTTCATTAAATTCCACATAAAAGTGAAATAATATGGTACTTGTCTTTCTGTATGTTTCATGTAGCTTAATAATCTCCAGGTCCATCAATGCTGTCACAAAAGGTAAGAATTCCTTCTTTTTATGGCAGTGTAGTATTCCATTGTGTAAATGTACCACAGCTTTTTAATCTACTCGTCCACTGATGGGCACTTGGGCTGTTTCCAGATCTTGGCTATTGTAACACTGCAATGATCATAGGGGTGCATATATTCTTTGGAATTAGTGTTTCAGAATTCTTAAGATATATTTCCAGAGTGGCACCAGTGCCTCATAAGGCAATTCTATTTTTAATTTTTTGAGATAACTCCATACTGCTTTCCACAGTGGCTGCATCAATCTGTATTCCCACCAATAGTGCACGAGGATTCCCTTTTCTTCAAACTCTTCCAAGCACTTGTTTGCTGATTTATTAATGATAGTCATTCTGACAGGTGTGAAGTGATATCTCATTGTGGTTTTAATTTGCATTTCTCTGATGATTAGTGACATTAAGCATCTTTTTATGTTTATGGGCCATTGGTATGGCCTCTCAGAAAAGGGTCTATTCAGGTTTTTTGCCAAATTTTTAATTAGATTGTTTGGTTTTTTGGTGTTGAGTTTTATAAGTTCTTTATAAATTTTGGGTATTAAATCCCTTATCAGATGAATTGGTGAATAATATGTTCTCCATTCAGTAGGTTTTTTCATTTTGTTGATGGTTTCCTTACTGTGCAAAACCTTTTTAATTTCAGGTAGTCTCATTAGTTTATCTTTTCTCTATTTTCCCTTGCCTGAAGAGATATATTTGAAAAAATATTGCTATGAGATGTGTTCAAGATTTTACTACCTATATCCTCTTCTGGGATTTTTATAGTTTTGT
Organism: Saccopteryx bilineata; assembly: GCF_036850765.1. Classification (NCBI taxonomy): domain Eukaryota; kingdom Metazoa; phylum Chordata; class Mammalia; order Chiroptera; family Emballonuridae; genus Saccopteryx; species Saccopteryx bilineata. The sequence goes on from NC_089495.1 coordinate 163,718,567, forward strand.
GTTAAATATTTAATTTTTAATACATTTTAAGTTTATTTTTGTGTACGGTATAAGAAAGTGGTCTAGTTTTATTTTTTTGCATGTATCTGTCCAATTTCCCAACACCATTGCTTGAATAGACTGTCCTTTCCCCTTTCTATATTCTTGCCTCTTTTATCAAATATTAATTGACCAGCCTGACCAGGTGGTGGTGCAGTGGATAGAGCGCTGGACTGGAATGTAGAGGACCCAGGTTTGAGACCCCGAGGTCTCCAGCTTGAGTGTGGATTCACCTGGTTTGAGAAAAATCTCACCAACTTGGACTCAAGGTCGGTGGCTCGAGCAGGGGGTTACTCAGTCTGCTGAAGGCCCATGGTCAAGGCACATATGAGAAAGCAATAAATGAACAACTAAGGTCTCACAATGAAAAACTGATGATTGATGCTTCTCATCTCTCTCCATTCCTGTCTGTCCCTGTCTATCCTTCTCTCTGACTCTCTCTCTCTCTCTCTCTCTCTCTGCCCCTGTAAAATAAGGAGAAAAAAAATTGACCATATAGGAGTGGGTTGATTTCTGGGCTCTCTATTCTGTTCCATTCATCAGTATGTCTATTTTTATGCCAGTACCATGTTGTTTTGGTGCCTATGGCCTTGTAGTACAGTTTGATATCAGGTGGAATGATTCCTCCAACTTGGTTCTTCTTTCTCAAGATTTCTATGGCTATTTGGGGTATTGTAGTTCCATATAAATTTTCAGAATATTTGAACTAGTTCTGTGAAATATACCGTTGGTATCTTGATAGGAATTGTGTTGAATCTATAGATACTTTGTGTAATATGAACATTTTAATAATGTTAATTCATCCTATTTATGAACATGGTATATGCTTCCATTTATATCTGCTTCAATTTGTTTCCTCAGTGTTTTATAATTCTTTGAATACATATAAATTTTTTTACATCCTTAGATAAATGTATTCCTAGGTATTTTATTAGTTGTGAATGGGATTGTTTTTCTTCCAGTTCCTCTTTTTGATAGATCATTATTGGTATATAAGAATGCAACTGATAAGCTCTGAGAGTAATGGCAGAGTGAGAGGTGCTCTTGATCTCTCTCCTTGAAATGTCAACAAATTAAACAACTATAACACAGTGAAGAACCCCCAGCTGAACTCGCAGGCACATCAGAGTTCCACACACACAATCAACTAAAGGTGGGATGGGATGAAATGGGGTGTGGAAGATAAAAGGCACTTGCAGTGGGCTTCAGAGAGAAGCCAGGAGTGACTGTTTTGTTTTTTTCTATGCTGAGACTATGGGGAGGAAGGAAGTTTAGGCTGTCTGGGTTTTGTCTCCTAGGAATATGGAGAGGGAAGCCTGGATTTGACTGGGTCCCCATCTGCTGAAAGATTAAATGGCAGAGGGGCAGACAATAACCTAAAGCAGCAGCAGAACAAGGGGTCATGGCTAATGTCCTCACAGTCTGCCCACAGCCCTCACTTGGTGCAGAGACAGAGAAAAACAAAGTATGACCTCTCAGCCTCCTAGATCCTACCATCCTCACCTCACAGGTATGGAAAGTGGCAAAGACAAACCCCACAGCTAACTCTCCAGAGACACTTTCTCCCCTGATGAACAGAGGTGCTCAGTGAATCATCCCCTTGTCTGTTGAGACATGGGAGGAGCACCTGGAGGCCTGAGATCACTGTTGTTAAAGCTGTAAAGTCCAAATACCCTCACAACATGCCCCACCCACCAACATGACTGCCGCCTTGCCTACATCATTGTGACAGAAACATCTCAGCAGAGGTCAATCCAGAAACCATACAGAGCTAAAACTTGTAATACAGCAACACATCCTGGAAGAAAACAGTAACATTTCAAAACTGATTTTTTTCATTTTTTGCTTTACTTTTTCTCTTCTAAATTTCATTTTCTTTAACTTTGATATTTTTATTCTTATCTTTTTGTGTGGATGTTTTGTTTGTTTTTGATTTTTTAGTATTTTTTTGTTTTGGGTCTTTGTTTTCTGTGGCTTTTCTTTTTTACTTGTCATTTTTTAAATTATTAAACTTTTCATTGTATTTTGTCAACTTTTATTTTTTCAATTTTTAGTTGTTTTTGTTAGAGTTCTTAACAATACCACTCTCAAATGCCATCAAGGAAGAAAACATTGAATACCAAGGCTACAGAAGAAAGACAAGTAGTTCAGAAAGAAAATAAAATATCTCCAGGAAGCAATCTCAGTGACATGGAAACCTTAAAGTCAAGAGAGAATATTCAGAATTGAAGTTCTGAAAATACTTAATAAGATGTGAAAACACACTGACAGTCAATTAAATGAGCTTAAAAAACAAATTAGTAAACAACATGAGTACTTCACCAAGGATATTGAAACTTTAAAAAAGAACCAAAGGGAGTTGAAATAAATAAATAAGTTGAAAAATGAACTAACAAAATTACCTAATAGAACAGGCCAGATAGAAGAGAGAATCAGTGATACCATAGACAGGCAACTAGAGGTGCTACAGAGAGAAGAGCAAGACTCATGAATTTAAAAAAATAATAGAGTTCTACAAGAGTTGTCTGACTCCATAAAAAATAGCAATATAAAAATAATTATATCAGAAAAAGAAGAAAGAGAGAAGGGAATGCAGAGCTTATTCAAACAAATAATGATAACTTCCCAAGCCTATGAGAAAAGTTAGGTCCTCAAATCCAAGAAGCAAACAGAATGCCAAATTACCTCAACCCAAACAAACCTTCTCCAAGGCACATCATATTAAATTGTCAAAAATCAATGACAAAGAAAGAATCAATCCTCAAGGCAGCTAGGGAAAAGAAGACCATAAAATATAAAGGAAAGCCTATTAGGTTATCATCAGACTTCTCAGCAGAAACTCTACAAGCCAGAAGAGAATGGACCAAAACATTTAAAGTACTGAGAGAGAAGAATTACCAGTCAAGACTACTATATCCAGAAATGTTATCCTTCAAATAAGAAGAAGAAATAAGAACTTTTGCAGACATACAAAAGCTGAGGGAATTTATCACCAGAAAACCCTCATTGCAGGAAACACTTAAAGGGGTTATTCAACCAGATACAAAACGCAAAACAAATTAAAACTACGACTATAAGCTCCAACCAGGTCACAATAAAAACAAGGATACACTGTGACAATAGTAACATAAAAAGGAAGAGGGTAAAGATATACACTAGAAAAAGAGAATAAAGTGCAGAAGCACTAATAAGGCAAAGGACTCTTATACATATGACAATATTCTCTTAAAAACCTGTTTTTAGTCAGGTATTTATTTAATATTATTTATTAATATTTTAAAGTCTTTCTTATAACAATCTAGTGTTGTGTACCTTTTATTGTTCTTATTTAAGTATTAAATGCACGAAGTGACAAACTACCTTTCGGTATATCATATCTATTTTTATACTTAAAATGGTCATTAGGGCAGAAAAACGGTTATTTGAATCTCAGCATTGGGTGTGGCCCCCAGGAGTTTGGTGCGTGTGGCCTCTGAGACCCAAAAGTATGGTCTACCTGCAGTTCAGACAGTTTCAACTGAGTTTCCTGTGAGGTGGAAACACCAGTCGTGTTCTCAGGAGAGTGTGGGGGAAAGCTCTGGCCTCAATGCCAGAAAACTGAGTCACTGATGCTCCCTCTGCTTCCTGGATGAGTTCTCAAAGTGGCCCAGTCTCCACCATGTGAGTCAGGGGAGACTCCTGAGGGTGGGGCAGTGGCTTTCCCCCAGGCTGATGCTACATGGAGGAAACTGCTGCACCCAGGAAAGATGGCAACTGAGGTATTGGAGAATGACTCAGCACAGCGGTTCTGGTGGCAATCCCCACGGTGTCTCTCCCTGGGACACTAACTTCACACTCTCCTCATGCTACTGTAGTCTTCTCAGCCCTCCCTCAGCCAGAGCCCCGGTAAGTGGCTGTGAATGAGATTTTCTGTGCTGGCTTTTTAAGACAGTGCCTGCATCTCTGAGAGTTCCGTTTCTTTCTCGCAGATAGAAACCTTGCCTCTTTTCACCGCCAAATACTATGTGGGTGCCTGTTCTAGACTCTGGGGCCTAGGACCCTTCCCTCTCATGGTGAACCTCCCTGCAGCTGATCATCCCTCCGGACCTCTGGACACTCAGCCACAGCCTGCTCCTGGGAGCAGGGCAGCCCCTTTCACATCTCTGCCCTTCCTATCAGTCTCAGTGTGGCGTCTGTGATCCTTGGTTATAAACTCCTCTTCATTTAGTCCAAAGCTGGTTTTTCAAGATGATTGTTCTTCAATTTAATTGTTATCCAATTTGGCCCCGGACAGTGGCGTTGGAATGTCCACCTACCCCATTGCCATCTTTGAATCTCCTCATCTCTGATTTTCTTTATTTGAGTCTTCCTTTTTCTTTTTGAATTTTTTCAAAGTTAGAAGTGGGGAGGTAGTCAGACAGACTCCTGCAATTGTCTGATCGGGATCCACCTGGCATACCCACCAGGAGGCAATGCTCTGCTTATCTGGGGTGTTGCTCCATTGTGGCTGGAGCCATTCTAACACCTGAGGTGGAGGCTGTGGAGCCGTCCTCAGTGCCTGGGCCAACTTTGCTCCAATGGAGCCTTGATGTGGGAGTGGAAGAGAGAGATAGAAAAAAAGGAGAGGGGGAAGGGTGGAGAAGCAGATGGGCACTTCTCCTGTATGCCTGACAAGAATCAAACCTGGACTTCCACATGCCAAGCCAACACTCTACCACTGAGCCAACCAGTCAGGGCTGGGTCTTCTTTTTTCTTGATGAGTCTGGTTAAATATTTGTCAATGTTTCTTATCTTTTCAAAGATTCAGCTCTTTGTTTCATTAATGTTTTGCTTTTCGTGGTTTTTTTTAGTCTATTTTATTTATTTCCGCTCTGATATTTATTATTCCCTTCCTTCTACTCATTTGGTTAGATTGTTGGAGATTTTTCTTGTTTCTTGAGGTAGGCCTATAATGGTATAAATTTTCCTCTTAGAACTACTTTTGCTGTGTATCATAGATTTTGGGTTGTTGTGTTCTCATTTTAATTTGTTTCAAGGTATCTTTTGATTTGTTCCTTGACCTCATTGTTAACCCTCTCATTGTTTAGCAACATGTTATTTAGCTTCCATGTGTTTGTGTTTTTCTTCTTTCTTATGATTGATTTCTTGTTATACCATTATGGTCAAAGAAGATGCTTGATATGGTTACTACAATCTTCTTAAATTTATTGAGACTTGTTTTGTGTCCTAATATGTTGTCTATCTTAGAAAATATACCATGTGCACTTGAGCCTGATCTGTGGTGGTGCAGTGGATCAAGCGTTGACCTGGAACGCTGAGGTCGGTTCAAAACCCTGGGCTTGCCCGGTCAAGGCATATATGGGAGTTGATGCTTCCTGCTCCTCCCTCCTTCTCTATCTCTCTCTCTCTTCTCTACAATGAATAAATAAAAATAATTAGAAAATATACCATGTGCACTTGAAAAGAATGTATATTCTGCTCCAGTGGGGTGAAATGCTCTAAAGATATGAATTAAATTCAGCTGATCCAATGTATCATTTAAGGCTGCTGTTTCCTTGTTGATTTTCTGTCTGGAAAATCTATCCATTAGTATCAATGGGGTGTTAAAATCCCCTATTATGACTGTATTTCTGTTTATCTCTCATGTCCATCTAGAGTTGCTTTACATATTTAGGTGCTCCAACCTTGGGTGCTAAATGTTCACAAGGTTTATATCCTGTTGTTTAACTGCTCCATTTACCATTATGTAGTACCCTCTTTAGCTCTTACTATAGCCTTTATTTTAAAGTCTACTTTGTCAAATACAAGAAATGGCTATTCAGCTTTTTTTTTTCTTCATTTCCATGGGCATGAAATATGTTTATTAATCCTTTTACTTTTAGTCTGTGTATATCTTTAGTTCTGAGGCGAGTCTCTTCTAGACAGCATAAATATGGGTCTTGCCTTTTTATCCAATCAGCTACACCTGTGTCATTTGATTGGAGAACTTAAACAATTTACATTTAAAGTGATTATTGATAGGTATGTATTTATTGCTATTTTATTCTTTTAATTATGTTCTTCTGTTCTGCTTGTTCTTCTCCTTCCCTTTCTTCATCAACCAGATCCTTTAACATTTTTTGTAGTAAATATTGTTTGATGGTAACAATCTCCTTTAGCTTTTTATTGTCTGAGAAACTCGTTATTTCTCCTTCTATTTTATTATTTTTTATTTTTTAAAAGAGAGCAAATGTCTCTTTTTTTAAATTTTTTTATTTATTCATTTTTTTTAGAGAGGAGAGGGAGAGACAGAGAGAGAGAGAGAGAGGAGAGACAGAGAGAGAGAAGGGGGGAGGAGCTTGAAGCATCAACTCCCATATGTGCCTTGACCAGGCAAGCCCAGGGTTTCGAACTGGCGACCTCTCTCCTATTTTAAATGATAGCCTGCTGGGTAAAATAGTCTTGGTTGTAGGTCTTTGCTTTTCATCCACTTTAAATATCTCATGCTAATCCCCTTTGGCCTGAAATGTTTCTGTTGAGAAATCAGCTGACAGCCTTATGGGAGCTCTTTGTAAGTAACTAACTGCTTTTTGCCTTTAAAATTTTATCTTTGTCTTTAAATTTTATTGTTTTAATTATGTCTTTCTGTTGGCCTTTTTTAGTCCATCTTGTTTGAAATGCTCTGTGTTTCCTGGACTTGTATGTCTTCCTTCAACAGGTCAGGGAAACTTTCAGTCATTATTTCTTTAAATATGTTCTCAATCTCTTATTTTCTCTCTCTCATTCTGGTAGCTGAATGATATGGATTTTGTTATGCTTTATGTTGTTCCAAAGGTCTCTTAAAGTATCCTCAATTTTAAAAAAAGTTTTTTCTCTTTGCTGCTCTGATTGGGTACTTTTTCTACCTTGTCTTGCAAACACAGTGGTACCTTGAGATACAAGTTTAATTCATTCTGTAACCAAGCTTGTAAGTCAGTCAACTCGTATATCAAACAAATTTCTCCCATTTAAAATAACTGAAATAGATTTAATTCGTTTCATCCCTATGAAACATCCCCAAACCATCCTAAATTATGAAAAAAGACATGTTTTTAATTAAGAAACACACATGTATACTTTACCAATGCATAACAAAATATATGAAATAAAAGAAAAAAGTGTTATTTAGTACTGTATTCTTACCTTGGAGACAGACGAGTGCAGCTAATAGAGGTGAATGGCAGAGGAGGAGGGAGGGAGGAAGGGATGCAGGCACTGTAGGCATGTAAACTAAAACTGCACTTTCTTAGCACTAAATGTAAACTAAAACTGCATTTTCTTTAAACAAAACTAAAACTGCACTTTCTTTACTTAAAATGAAACCACAGAAGCTTAATTGTAAAAAAAAAATGCACTTTCTTAACTTTAAACTTAACCTAAGCTTAACATTACATATTTTTCATTTAATTATCACCTGTTTTTGCCTTTTTGGTTGTATTTTCGGCACTTTCACTTGCAGGACTTTTGAATAAAAATCTATCCAAAGAGGTTTGCTTTTGCCTGCCTTTTAAAATGTTACAGAAATATGACAAACAAGTGTTATTAAAAAGTGCTGAAGCACAACAACCAATTGGAACTTTTTCTGGGTGTTTCTTTTCAATGAAACTTGAAAGCTTCTCCCACATTGCCAGCGTGTTTTTAATTTCACTTGTAGAAATCACTTCCTCCAACTCTACCTCCTCCTCACTACTAATCTCTTGCAGAAGCTCTGTATGTTGCATCATCTGTAGCTCCTTCAACTCCTCAGTTGAGAGTTCCTCAAGTTCCTTGACAAACTCGTTTACATCACCCTCATCTACCTCCAGACCCATCAACTTTCCAAGGGACACAATCTCCTCCAACACTTTTACCTCGGTCTCAGTCTCTGGTTCGAATCCTTCGAAGTCCCTGTCTGCAACCACATTAGGCCATAACTTTTTCCATGCCAAGTTCAAGGTTCTTGTAACCTCTTGCCATGCCAAGTCAATAATGCGTAAACATATCACGATGTTGTAGTGATCTTTCCAAAACTCTCGAAGGGTTAGATTTGTATTCTCAGTCACCTCAAAGCAGCGGTGGAACAAGTACTTTGTGTAAAGCTTTTTAAAGTTGGAAGTGACCTGCTGATCCATAGGTTGCAAGATTGAAGTCATGTTGGGTGGGAGGTAGAGGACTTTCATGAATTTGAACTCATCGAGAATGTCAGCTTCAAAACCAGGTGGGTGGGCTGGAGCATTATCAAGGATTAGTAATGCTTTCATCGGGAGTTTATTTTCTTGAAGATATTTCTTCACTGCAGGACCAAAGATGAGATTTATCCATTCAATAAAAAACTGCTGCATAACCCATGCCCTAGCATTGGCGTGCCACATAACCTGGAGTTTTTCTTTAAGAATCTTGTGAGTCTTAAAGGCTCGAGGATTTTCAGAATGATACACTAGCAGTGGCTTTACTTTACAGTCACCTCTAGCATTTGCACACAATGCAAGGGTCAGACGGTCCTTCATGGGTTTATGGCCTGGCAGCTTCTTCTTCTCTGTGGTGATGAAAATCCTCTGGGGCATATTTTTCCAAAACAATCCTGTTTTGTCACAGTTGAACACTTGTTGGGGGATGTAGCCTTCCTTTGCGATAAGCACAGCAAAACGTGTGATGTACTCCTCAGTTGCCTTAACGTCAGCACTCTCAGCTTCACCATGCCTCACCACCGAGTGGATGCCAGATCTCTTCTTGAAATTTTCAAACCAGTGTGACTTGCCTTAAACATATCTTCTGCTGCCTCTTTTCAGGTTGATGGTTCTTCCTTCTTCAAGTTGTCGTAAGTAATACGTGCCTTTTCGCATATTGCAGTCTCCGTCACTATATCTCCTGCCAGCTCTTTCTCTTTTACCCACATCAGCAGAAGATTCTCTATTTCTTTATGGATATTTGTCTTTAATTGGGACAGAATTGTAGTTCCTTTCACTGGATTTGCACTTTTGATGCCATCCTTTTAAGTATGGTACAAATTGTATATGTATTGCAGTTGTACAGCCTTGCCAGTTCAATCACTCGTACACCACACTCCTATTTTTTTCTATTATTTCTTACTTTCCTTCTATTGACATCATTTTCTTCTTCTCACCACTGTCCTTTACACTCACTTTCTTCGGTCCCCTGATAGCACACACAATAAAAGTTAGTAAAAATGCAAAAATGATGCAAGAACAAGTACAGCACACGAGATTCAACTTGATTCTGTGGGTAACATGTGAGAAAGAATGAGATGCTGGTGGTGTGCTGCTGATACTGGACCCGTGTGCCAATGCACCAACTAGTAGCAGCTTCCCAAATCACGACTTTTATCTTGGAATTTCACTCGGATCTCAAAGATACGGACTGAGTCGCAGCTTGTATCTTAAAAAATTCATGTTAGTCTGCTCATATCTCTAGGTACCACTGTAAGTAATTTTATCCTCTGCTTCATCCAACCAACTTATTATTCCTTCCAGTGTATTCTTGATGTCAGATATTGTACTCTTCATTTCTGACTAATTCTTTGTGTTTTCTATGTCCCTTTTTAAGCTTGCTATCTCTTTGTAGTTCTCACTTTGTTCCTTTAGCATCCATATAATCATTATTTTGATCATGATATCTGATAAATTGCTTATCTTTATTTTATTTAGCTCTTTTTCTGAAAGATTTCTTCTGTTGTGTCATTTTGGGCCCCTTTCTCTTTCTCCCCATTCATAGCTGCCTCATTGTGTTTGTTTCTATGTATTAGATAGATCTGCTATGGTTCTCAGTCTTGGATGTGGCCTTGTGTAGTACGAATTCTGCTTGGTCCAATGGTGTGGTCTCTTTGATCACTTGAGCTGGGCGCTCCAAAAATGTCTCTGGTGTGAATTATGTGAGTTCTCCTATTGTAATTGAGTCTTGATTGGCCCCTGTGAGATTTTCCCTCAGGCTGCTTGACTGTAAGGTGCTACGTGGGCAATGAGTGGGAACTGCTGTGTAGGTGCTGACCACAGGAAGCTGAATTTGTCTCAGCTGGGTTTGATGCCTGATGAGATCTCCCTTTGGAGATGCTGCTTATAAAGCTAATTGATCCTGATCTGATCTTGTCTGAAACTGGCCCCTAGATGTATTGTTTCTGAGCCTCTTAGGAGGGAACTTGGTGTAGGCCAATATAAGACACTGCCTGTGACTAGTCCTCAGCCGCCTGTTTGAAGCTACAAGCAATCCACAGTTTGCAGCTGCTTCTGCCAGGCTTAAGTGCACATGGGCAGGACCTCTACACACCAAGGTTGGCTTTTATTAGCACTGGGCCTAGGGGCAGGTCAATAAAGACCCATAGCATCCTAAGATCCACCTTCATCTGTCTGCTGGCTACTTTTTGGGCTCAGCCCTGAAAGAGCCACTGGTACAGCCAGGAGTCTTTGGCTATTGGATCTTCCTTGAGGGGGGAGGTGCTACTCAGGCTTCAGAGAAAGTGGTGGCTGTGGCCTTCACCCCAGAGCCACAGGTCTTGGGCTATCCTGGATTCTTCTTCTGACCTCAGCAGAGCAGAACCATCAAGAATTGGGAAGGTAGGGTCTCTGTAGCCTAGAGATCTGACCTGCCAATAACCAGACAGTGATTCCATTGAATCTCCCATGATGAGGAAGGACCAGTCAGATTCATGGGAACTGAGGGGAATAACTCCTGCCTGAAAGCCAGACAACTGAGTCACTGTCACCTCCCCCCCCAAGTCTGTCCAGACCTCGACTATCTGGCCAAGTCTGCTGATTCCTCAGCAGGTACAGTACTAATCTCTACAGAGTGGGGTTAGATAGATTCCTGAGGGTAGATAATTGCTTTCCCAGGCTGCTGCCACATGGAGGGGAATGCTCCATCCAAGGAAGATGGCAAGTATACTATTGGAAAGTGACTTAGCACAGAGATTCTGATAGCTGCCCCCACTATGTCTTTCCCCAGAGTCACTAACCTCAGACTCTCCTCATGTGTCATGTCTCTAGTCCATTCAGCCTTCCCTCCACTGGAGCCCAGGGTAAGTGACTGCAAATAACATGTTGTATGTTGTCCCTTAAAAGGGTGCCCACATCTCTTCAGACTCATCTCTTTTGGCAGATAGAAACCTTGCCATTTTTCACAGTAAAATGCTATGTGGGCAGCTCTTCTCAGCTCTGGTGCTCTAAGCTGGGGAGCCCAGCTTGGGGTTTAGGCCCCACTTCTCAGGGGGAACTCTCCCCATAGTTGAGCTATCCCTCTGGAACCTCAGCAGCTGTCTGTAAGATTAAGGCAAGCCCTTTTCACATCGCCCCCATTTCTTCCAGTCTTGATGTGACTTCTGTGAATCCTTGGCTATAAGACTCCTCTTCATTTAGTCTTGAGTTGGTTTCTCAGGTTGCTTCTTCTTAAATTTAGTTATAACTCCAGTTTGGTCCTAGAGGAGGTGAGTGTAACATGCACCTGGTCTGCCACCATCTTGGATCCTGCCACTTTCCATACTATTTCTTCAGTTTGCTCTCCTCCATTTGGTGGGGGCTTCAGGTCTTAGCTCCTACTGTATTCCCATGATCAATAAACTTAATTAGCCTGAGATTTTAATTCTTTTTTTTTTAACAGTTTATTTTATTTTTATTTTTTTTGTATTTTTCTGAAGCTGGAAACGGGGAGCAGTCAGACAGACTCCCGCATGCGCCCGACCGGGATCCACCTGGCACACCCACCAGGGGGCGATGCTCTGCCCATCCGGGGCATCACTCTGTCGCAACCAGAGCCACTCTAGCGCCTGGGGCAGAGGCCAAGGAGCCATCCCCAGCGCCCAGGCCATCTTTTGCTCCAATGGAGCCTCAGCTGCAGCCTCGGCTGCGGGAGGGGAAGAGAGAGACAGAGAGGAAGGAGAGGGGGCGGGGTGGAGAAGCAGATGGGCGCCTCTCCTGTGTGCCCTGGCCGGGAATCGAACCCGGGACTTCCGCACGCCAGGCCAATGCTCTACCACTGAGCCAACCGGCCAGGGCCAATTCTCTTTTTAAAAAAGGTTCTGCCTTTTGGAGCTAAGGAAGAGTTCCTAAAAGGCTGCACTATCAACTACTGTGGTCAGACAGTAAACCTGGCAAAGGCGATGGGAAGAGGCTGGAAATGCATAAGCACAGTTTCCATTGCCAGGTCAGCCTACTCTGGGGAGACAGGTGTTCATTCATCCAGAGCTGCTGTCAAGAGAGAAACTTCTTCCACTGGTGGTTACTTTCCTGGGAAAGGTGCTAATTCATATCTTGACTGAGCTATGACTCATTATCTTATAAAGGTGATTATAGACATGGGGTCCATAATATTCTGGAATCAGGAGCCAAATGGAGCAAAATTCATTAAGATTCAGAGCTCTGGTTTGTTGTCACTTGTGAAGATGGAGTAATAATGACAATCATACTGGCAGTTTTTTAAAAATAATTTAAATATTTATCTTCTAACTTAGCTGTGGACATTTATTCCAATGTTAAATCAGGATAACAAGCTCCATGTATGACTTCCTTTGTCAGGGATGGCCCTCCTGTAGTCCAGAAGTGCTTAAGAGCTTTGGGAAAGAACATAGCAAGATGCTTTTTTGGAACCCATTTTAGTTTTTGTTCCCCTTGGAAGCAGATCTTGAGTAAAGGACTGGTCTATAACTGTTTCCTTGGGAGGCAGCCACAGGAATACTGGCAGGGAAGAAGATAAGTGGGTCACGACAAAGAACACAACCAACAGATGTGGGCATCTGGTGTCTGGTCCTGCTGGGACCTCAGGGAGCCAGAGTGATCCCACTGGAATGACTAACTCCTGTTAGTTATCGGGTGAAGGCCGCTCCTGGGGGAAGAAATTTTCTCATACTTTGCAAACCAGGCTTCAGGTTCTCAGAAAAAGTCCTCAGGAAGGGAGAGACCAGGCAATGAAGGTAAATTTGAAGAGAGGCTGGGACAACCTGCTGCAGAGTCTGTAGAGGAACTGCGGGGCCATTCAACACCCTAAAAACTTCAATCAGGGCAATGTTGTGTAGAGCAAGACCACAACACTCAGGACATCTGGAAAAGGGTGAGAAGATGGATATCTGGAATGATAACCCCCATTCAGCACCAAATAAATATGTGTAAGAATAAATATACATCATATACTTTCAAAGACAGAAGAGAACAAAGCTTTTTAAGACTCGGTATAAAATAACACTCCACAAATAAGGTAAAAGGTGACATGGGCATATAAAGCAACCAATGTATGTTCATAAATATTTAGTTTTTCACTCTCATATGTCTGTTTCCACAATGTGGGTATAATTGAGTTGTATACTGGACTTTGAGTTTTGTAAATAAATTGAGATTGCCAGTAAAGGACCTGAGACCCAAAGTAGCAGCATGTGCAAAGGCCCTGGGCCAGGAATGAGCATGGTACATGCACAAGTCTGTACAAAGTCAGAGAAAAACTAAAGTGAGATGAGAGCATAGGGTACCCACAGCCAGACCATAAAGAGTGTTGGCCATTTATCATTTTTCACTGTGTAAGGAAATTAGTCATAATTATTTTGGTGTCAAAATTGAAAAACCAATCTTAGACTGTGAAGTTATCATTAACTGTTAACCCAGTTTTTAAAGATATATCCCTGCTTAAAATATGCATTGTTTTCATGAATGGTTTTCTGCACATAAGAGCTAAATGTATTATGGAATAAGGCAGTGATTGTTCCTTGTAAATCTTTTGGCTTCCATCTGTCTGTAGACATCAACATATAGCCTCCTACCAAGATCCTTAACTGTTTTCAGAAGAAGAGTCCAAACCAGTTTTAGTGGATTTGGATTGGTTTGAAGGTAAGAATGGGCACTGGAACCTAACGTTCAGCCCAGCCTTCCTGCCATTGTGGCTGCCCCACTCTCAGAGTCCAGCGAGTTCAGGGCCAGTGTCTGAAATTAAGTGCTTCCTTAATTCATGCACTGAGCACTCTGCTTGCTTTACCCTAGTCCAGGAAGCATGAAGTTCAACCTCAATCTATGCAGCAAAAGAAAAATTGAAACCTACACTCAGATACCACTTCTTACCTATCAAGTTGCCAAAAATTAAAAAGCACAACCAACCATACTGTTAGGCTGGTTGAAAGGAAACAGGCTGATGGAAGTGCAAATTGGGGCAAACTTTTGGGAGCAAATTCATCAATAAATAATACAATAAAATACATATTTAAATTTTTGGCCCAGCAAACTCAATTCTAGGAATGTATCCTGAAGACTCACCTCCAATAATATAAAATACTAATATTAGCACAAGGTTATTCATTATAGCATTACATGCAATTTTAAAATACTGGGAACAACCTAAAGGCTCATTTAAAGGAGAGTGGTTACATTAACTGTAATACATTCACATAATGAAATACAATGCATATGAACCCAACAATCCCACTTCTGGGTATTTATCTGTAACAATAACAAGAAGAATATATGCATCCCTATGTTTGTTGCAGCATTGTTTACAATAGTCAAGATATGGAAATAACTTAGGTGTCCCTCAATACATAAATGGCTTAAAAGATGTGGTGTTTTATACAATGGAATATGACTCAGCCATATACAAAATAAAATCTTGCCATTTGTGACAACCATATATAAATCAAAAGGGTATTATGTTAAGTGAAATAAGTCAGGTAGAGAAAGACATGATTTCACTTAAATGTGGAATCTAAAACACAAAACAAATGAACAAATAAACAGAACAAAAAAAAAGCATTGATAACAGAGAACAAACTGATGGGAGGTGGTGGGAGATTAGTTAAAAAAGTTGAAAGGAATTAAGAAGTACAAACTACCAGTTACAAAAATAGTCACAGGGGGGAGAGACAAGATGGCGCTGGAGTAGGCGGACATACCAGCATCTACCTCCCAGAACCAATGTGGATTACAAACTATTTTTATGAACTATCAGCTGGAAAAACCAACTTTGGACTAAACCAAAAGGACTCTTCAACCCAGGAACGCTGAAGAAGCCACACAGAGACTGGTAGGAAAAGCGGAAACGCGGAAACGCGGAGAGGGCAGCCCAGCTTCTCGGAGTGAACGGCAGCATGGAGAGACTTGCGTGGCGGGAAGTGAGTTTAGAAGAGGGGAAAGGGTCCTGAGCCCCAGGAACAAAGCCCCAGCCTGCAGCCCCAGAGCCCAGAAGAAGCGTAAGGACAGTATTTAGCTGGAAACAAGTCAGGATACTGTTTGTGAGAGAGTCTGATTTCTCAGACCCAGGATCCTTCTTAAAGGGACCACGCAGAACATCTCTCTCACAAACACTCACCCGGGGCTCCTGGGGATGGAGGGAGAGGGGAGAGAACCACAGTAACAGGAAGAGAGTGCAATCTAGGAGGCATAGGGAGAAACATTTTGGGAGATAGCCACCCTAACCCCTGGGACGAGTCACTCCCCAAAGCTGAAGTGAATATTTCCCCCGGAAACAGTAATACCAGCAAAGGGAAGCAGGAGAGCAGCCAAACAAGCTCCCCCACAGCATTCTGAGCAGAATCGCATAAAGGGAGGGAGCTTTCAGGTCTACAGTAGTGAGTCTTAGGGTCCGAGCTGCAACGCCCCCACCCACGCGGCTGAGGGCGCACCGGAGAGCGGGCGGCAGTGGGAGACAAAAGTGCGGTTCTGCTGGCAGGGGCGGAAGCCGGCTGGCCACCAGAAAGCTCAGGTGTGAGCTCAATCTTGCCCGGCTAGGGAGAAGGGGGTGTGCAAAAGCGGCCAAGCTCAGCTGCCGGCAGCCTGTAATCCAGCCTCCTGAAGAAGGGCGGGAAACCCAGAAAGGGTAGAAAACAGCCCCGGAGCAAGGACAGAGGAGCACATCCCTACCCCGCCCGTGCAACCCAGGCTTGCGGTCTGACTTGGTAGCTGGCTCCTCCCACGAGGGTAGAGCCAAAAGCCCAGAAGAGGCGGAGTTCCGCTACGAAGCTGACCTTGGGCACGCAGCCCTGCCTGGCGGTAGAGCCAAGGCTAGCAGCTGTTCCTTGAGTGGGATCATCCTGCAAAGGCAGGGCGAAAGCTTGGAAACAGGTGGAGACCCGCAGCTGAGCAAAGGTGCTCGCCAGTGCCCTCAGGACCGAGCATAACGTCACACATGGGGGTGGGGCAAAGGCCAAGGCCACCAACCCTTGTGCACCTGAGCACATGATCACAGCCACTCCCGTGAAGAGAAAATGTGGAGGCAGAGAACTACAACACAAATAAACCAAGAGAAATCCCCAGAAAAGGACCTAAAGTGAATCAGATATAACCAAATTACCAGATGCAGAGTTTAAAATAACGATTGTTAGGATGCTCAAAGATATTAGAACCACCATAGATGGCCATTACGAAAACCTAAATAAAGAGATAACAAATATAAAAAAGGACATTGAAATAATAAAAAAGAATCAGACAGAAATGACAAATATAATATCTGAAATAAAGAATACAATGGAAGGAATTAAAAGCAGGATGGATGAAGCAGAGAATCGAATCAGTGAGTTAGAGGACACAATAAATAAAGGCAGGGAAGCAGAGCAGAAAAAAGAAAAGAGACTCAAAAAGTCTGAGGAAACTCTAAGAGAGCTCTGTGACAACATGAAGAGAAATAACATCCGCATCATAGGGGTTCCTGAAGAAGAAGAGAAAGAACAAGGGATAGAGACTTTGTTCAAACATATTATAGCGGAAAACTTCCCCCAATTAAGGCAGGAAAACATTTCACATGTTCAGGAAGCACAGAGAACTCCATTAAGAAGAAACCCAAAGAAACCAACACCAAGACACATCATAATTAAATTACCAAAGATAAATGATAAAGAGAAAATATTAAAAGCTGTTAGAGAAAAAAAGACTATCACCTACAAAGGAGCCCCCATAAGGATGACTTCTGACTTCTCAACAGAAACACTTGAGGCCAGAAGGGAATGGCAAGAAATATTCAAAGTAGTGCAGAACAAGAACCTACAACCAAGACTACTTTATCCAGCAAGGCTATCATTTAAAACTGAAGGAGAAATAAAAAGTTTTACAGACAAAAAAAACCTCAAGGATTTCACTGCAACCAAACCAAGGCTGCAAGAAATGCAAAGGGACCTGTTGTAAACAGATCAAAGGAAAAAAAGAATATAGCAAAAGAGAAAAACAGTTTTAAAGAAAAAAAATGGCAATAAACAATTACATATCAGTAATAACCTTAAATGTTAATGGATTAAATGATCCGATCAAGAGACATAGGGTAGCTGCGTGGATAAGAAAACAGGACCCATACATATGCTGTCTACAAGAGACACAGCTTAAATCAAAAGATGCACAGAGACTGAAGATAAAAGGATGGAAAAAAATAATTCACGCAAATGGAAATGAAAAAAAAGCTGGGGTAGCAATACTTATATCAGACAAAATGGACTTTAGAACAAAGACCATAGTTAGAGATAAAGAAGGTCACTACATAATGATAAAGGGAGCAATCCAAAAGGAAGATATAACCATTATAAATATCTACGCACCTAATATAGGAGCACCTAAATATAAAAAGCAGACTTTGATAGATTTAAAGAGCGAGATTAATGGCAATACTATAATAGTAGTAGATTTCAATACCCCATTAACATCATTAGATAGATCCTCAAGAAAGAAAATTAACAAGGAAACAGCAGACTTAAAGGACATATTAGATCAACTCGATTTAATAGATATCTTCAGAACCTTTCACCCTAAAACAGCAGAATATACATTCTTTTCAAGCGCTCATGGTACATTCTCTAGAATAGACCACATGTTAGGGCACAAAAGTGGGCTCAGCAAATTTAAGAAGATTGAAATCATATGAAGCATTTTCTCTGATCACAATGGCATTAAACTAGAAATCAACCATAATAGAAAAATTGAAAAACATTCAAACACTTGGAAACTAAATAGCACGTTATTAAACAATGAATGGGTTAACATTGAGATCAAAGAAGAAATTAAAAAATTCCTAGAAACAAACGATAATGAGCATACATCAACTCAAAATTTATGGGACACAGCAAAAGCAGTCCTGAGAGGGAAGTTTATAGCATTACAGGCATACCTCAAGAAGCTAGAAAAAGCTCAAATAAACAACTTAACCCTGCATCTAAAAGAACTAGAAAAAGAAAAGCAAGTAAAGCCCAGAGCTAGTAGAAGGAAGGAAATAATAAAGATCAGAGCAGAAATAAATGACATAGAGGCTAAAGAAACAATACAGAGGATCAATGAAACCAGGAGCTGGTTCTTTGAAAAGGTAAACAAGATCGATGAACCTTTAACAAGACTCACCAAGAAAAAAAGAGAGAGGACTCAAATAAATAAAATTAGAAACGAGAGTGGAGAAATAACAACTGACACAACAGAAATACAAAATACTGTAAGAAAATACTATGAAGAACTGTATGCCAAAAAACTAGACAACCTAGATGAAATGGACAAATTCCTTGAATCATATAATCTTCCAAAAATCAATCTGGAAGAATCAGAAAACCTAAACAGACCAATTACAACAAATGAGATTGAAACAGCTATCAAAAAACTCCCAAAAAAGAAAAGTCCTGGGCCTGATGGCTTCACAAGTGAATTCTACCAAATATTCAAAGAAGAACTAACTCCCATCCTTCTCAAGCTATTTCAAAAAATTCAAGAGGAAGGAAGACTTCCAAACTCCTTTTATGAGGCAAGCATAACTCTGATTCCAAAACCAGGCAAAGACAACACAAAAAAAGAAAATTATAGGCCAATATCCCTGATGAACTTAGATGCAAAAATCCTCAATAAAATATTAGCAAACTGGATCCAGCAATATATGGAAAAAATCATACACCATGATCAAGTAGGATTTATTCTTGGGAGGCAAGGCTGGTACAATATTCGCAAATCAATCAATGTGATTCATCACATAAACAAAAGAAAGGAGAAAAACCACATGATAATTTCAATAGATGCAGAAAAAGCATTTGATAAAGTCCAGCACCCATTCATGATCAAAACTCTCAGCAAAGTTGGAATACAGGGAACATACCTAAACATGATAAAGGCCATCTGTGACAATCTCACAGCCAACATCATACTCAATGGGCAAAAATTAAAAGCAATCCCCTCAAGATCAGGAACAAGGCAGGGGTGCCCCCTTTCACCACTCTTATTCAACATAGTTCTAGAAGTCCTCGCCACAGCAATCAGACAAGAAAAAGAAATAAAAGGCATCCAAATTGGAAAAGAAGAAGTAAAACTATCATTATTTGCAGATGACATGATATTGTATATAGAAAACCCTAAAGTCTCAGTCAAAAAACTACTAGACCTGATAAAAGAATTTGGCAAGGTGGCAGGATATAAAATCAATACACAGAAATCAGAGGCATTTTTATACACTAATAATGAACTGTCAGAAAGAGAAATCAGGGAATCAATCCCCTTTACCATTGCAACCAAAAAAATAAAGTACCTAGGAATAAATCTAACCAAGGAGATTGAAGACTTGTACTCGGAAAAGTATAAAACATTGATAAAAGAAATCAGGGAAGATACGAATAAGTGGAGGCATATACTGTGCTCATGGTTAGGAAGAATAAACATCATTAAAATGTCTATATTACCCAAAGCAATTTATAAATTCAATGCAATACCAATGAAAATACCAATGACTTACTTCAAAGAATAGAACACATATTCCAAAAATTTATATGGATCCAAAAAAGAACACGAATAGCCTCAGCAATCCTGAAAATGAAGAAAAAAGCGGGAGGTATCACACTTCCAGACATCAAGTTATATTATAAGGCCACTGTACTCAAAACAGCATGGTACTGGCATAAGAACAGGCACATAGATCAATGGAACAGAACAGAGAACGCAGAAATAAACCCACAGCTCTATGGACAACTGATATTTGACAAAGGAGGTAAGACAATACAATGGAGTAAAGACAGCTCTTCAACAAATGGTGTTGGGAAAACTGGACAGCTACCTGCAAAAAAATGAAACTAGACCACCAACTTACACCACTCACAAATATAAACTCAAAATGGATAAAAGACTTGAATGTAAGCTGTGAAACCATAAGCATCTTAGAAGAAAACATAGGCAGTAAGCTCTCTGACATCTCTTGCAGCAATATATTTGCTGATTTGTCTCCACAGGCAAGTGAAATAAAAGACAGGATAAACAAATGGGACCTTATCAAACTAAAACGCTTCTGCACAGCTAAAGACAATAAGAACAGAATAAAAAGACAAACTACACAATGGGAAAATATATTTGACATAGCGTCTGACAAGGGGTTAATAACCAAAATTTATAAAGAACTTGTAAAACTTAATACCAGGAAGACAAACAATCCAATCCAAAAATGGGCAAAAGAAATGAATAGAAACTTCTCCAAAGAGGACACACAGATGGCCAATAGGCATATGAAAAAATGTTCAACATCACTAATCATTAGAGAAATGCAAATTAAAACCACAATGAGATATCACCTCACACCAGTCAGAATGGCGCTCATCAATAAAACAACACAGAATAAGTGCTGGTGAGGATGTGGAGAAAAGGGAACCCTCCTGCACTGCTGGTGGGAATGCAGACTGGTGCAGCCACTGTGGAAAACAGTATGGAGTTTCCTCAAGAAATTAAAAATCGAACTTCCTTTTGACCCAGCTATAGCACGGTTAGGAATATACCCCAAGAACACCGTAGCACTGTTTGAAAAGAAGAAATGCACCCCCATGTTTATGGCAGCATTGTTCACAATAGCAAAGATTTGGAAACAGCCCAAGTGTCCATCAGAGGACGAGTGGATTAAAAAGCTTTGGTATATGTATACTATGGAATACTACTCAGCCATAAGAAATGATGACATCGGATCTTTTATAACATGGATGGGCCTTGATAACATTATACTGAGTGAAAGAAGTAAATCAGAAAAAACTAAGAACTATATGTTTCCATACATAGGTGGGACATAAAGATGAGACTCAGAGACATGAACAACAGTGTTGGGGTTACAGGGTGGGGGGAGGAGAGGGAGGGGGTTGGGGGAGGGGAGGGGCACAAAGATCATGGCTTTTCAGCATTTGCCATATTTCCCCCTTAATCTATAGACAGACAGCAAATATTTATGTATGGTCTTCCCACTATAAAGACTGCTGTCTTAGGGACAAATGCTGACAAACTATTTCAGCAGTTCCTCCTTCTTCAAAGACTTATATGTAAACATAGAGCTCCATGTTTCATAGGACATACTCAAGCTTACTCCATGCTCCCTGGAGCTTTAGCACAAGGGAATGCCCCCCCCCCTTTTTTTAGTATTTTTTCTCTTATTTATTTATTTTTTGTATATTTCTGAGGATGGGGATGGGGAGGCAGTCGGGCAGACTCCTGCATGCGCCTGACTGGGATCCGCCTAGCATGCCTACCGGGGGGAATGCTCTGCCCATCTGGGATGTTGCTCTGTTATGGCCGGAGCCATTCTGGTGACTGGGGCGGAGGCCATGGGGCCATCCTTAGTGCCCAGGGTAGATTTGCTCCGGTGGAGCCTTGGCTGCGGGTGGGAGGAGAGAGGCCGGGGGGGGGGAGAGGGGGAGGGGTAGAGGGGTAGATGGGCGCTTCTCCTGTGTGCTCTGGCCGGGTTCGAACCCGGGAATCCTGCACACCAGGCCAATGACTCCGATGGGTCTACCATATCATGCTTTTTACTTAAAAAAAAAAAAATTTACATTTCCTTTGAATGCTGATGAACAGGAGACACCAAATCTTTTTCGCCTGCAAACTACTACCTTCTTTACTAGATCTAGCTAATAACACTGTTCTGTCTTTTTTCCAAATAGCTCCAGATATATGGAAAAGATTTATATAGGCGGATGGGGATCCTCAAACCTCTCAGCGAGATCTTCTGAGAATGGCTTTTAAGATACCTAGAGGCAGAAAAAGCCCAATAGAGATCAGGGGGAACTACCAGCTTTTAGGATACACCCTTAAAGGCTCCAACACCCCAAAGGGGTCTCATAGGATGTCATCTGGGTCCTGCTTCAATAGTGGAAAGGAAGGTCATTGAGCTAAAGCCTGCCAGGCTTACACGCCTCTGCTGTGAGGAAACAGGGACACTGGAAGGTGGGCTTCCCACGCACTCCTCTAAGGGAGGGTTCAGTCTCTTCCAGCCCTGCTCCAGCCACCTATGACCTAACCTTGCCCAGAAAGCTGGGGTTTGCCACTGAAGGCTGAAGGTGCCCAGGGCCATCGGCCCCATCTACAACACTGTGGACGAGCCTAGGGTATTTCTTCCAAAAAGCAGGTAAACTGATCTCATTCGCACAAGGGCCACTTAACTATGTGTTGCCTGAATAGTCAGGTTTTTTATTCTTCCCTCAAAGATCTCTGTTGTGGGTGTTGATAGTCCTATTTTCTGCTGCTTTGCTTAATATATAGTGTTTTCTTTATCCCTCCTACCTCAAAGCCCCACTCATATTTCAGGCTGGGACCTACTCTTAATTTAGAGCTCTCTTTCCTCCTTTTGCCAACTTGTATTATGAATTTACCTTTGCCACCCGGCTTAGTGTTTCCCAAGGTTCTCTTTACCAGGCCACAGTCACAGAGCTCCAGGGAAAGGCAACCTCGTCTCAACTCTCCAGGCAGAGGAGAACAGAAGCTCCATATCCACGCATGCTGCAAATGGCTTTTTCCAGTCTACCTGAATCATTACCAGCTAGAAGCAGCGGTCATTGGGACTTGGACATGAGTTGCAAAGTGTAGAATGGTGACAATTCCAGTGCCATGCGGACTTTTCCTGTGGGGAACTTTCCTGGACTCCTGCTCCTTGTGACAGCTTCTAACAGACTGAACTGTGGTTGGGTTGCATTTTTCAGGGATTTGGCATGGTGATGGGGCCAACTTGGACTTGGAGAACATGTTAAGGACACTACTCATTTATGGATTCTTGCTGTATTGGCCAAGAGTTTGCTTAAAGGCTTTTAATCACTGTAAAAAAAAATAGAGGACTGGATGAAGAAGATGGGGCACATATACACCATGGTATATTATTCAGCTAGGAGAAATGATGACATCGGATCACTTACAGCGGAATGGTGGAGTCTTGGTAGCATTGTGCGGGGTGAAATAAGCGAATCAGAAAAAAACAGGAACTGCAGGATTCCATACATTGGTGGGACACAAAAGTGAGACTAAGAGGCATGAACAGGAGTGTGGTGGCTATGGGGGGTGGGGGGAGGGAAGGAGGGAGAGGGGGAGGGGGAGGGGTACAGAGAGAACTGGATGGAGGGTGGCGGAGGACGATCTCTCTTCGGGTGATGGGTATGCAACATAACTAAATGACAAGATAACCTGGAAATGTTTTCTTTGAATGTATGTACCCTGATTTATTGATGTCATCCCATTAAAATAAAAATTTATTTATAAATAAAAAAAATAGTCACAGGGATGTCAAGTATGGCACAGGAAGTATACTCAGTAGTGTCATAATAACTATGCATGGTCAGGTGGTTACTAGATTTATTGTGGTAATCACTTCATAAGGTATATAAATGTTTAATCACTATGTTGTATACCTGAAGCTAATATTGTATATCAACTATGTTTATTTTTATTGACTTTATTGGGTTAACATTGGTTCATAAAATTATATAGAGTTCAGGTGTACTATTACATAATACGTCATCTGTATATTGTATTATGTGTTCATCACCCCAAGTCAAGTTTCTTTCGGTCACCATTCATCCCCCCTCTACCCTCATCTACCTACCCTCATTACCTTTTTTTTTATAAATAAATTTTTATTTTAATGGGGTGACATCAATAAATCAGGGTACATATATTCAAAGAAAACATGTCCAGGTTATCTTGTCATTCAATTCTGTTGCATACCCATCACCCAAAGTCAGATTGTCCTTCATCACCTTCTATCTAGTTTTCTTTGTGCCCCTCTCCCTCCTTCCCTCCCCCTGCCCCCTGTAACCACCACACCCTCATTACCTTTTCCCTCTAGTAATCACTCTATTGTTATCTGTTTCTTTAACACTTTTTTATTAATCCCTTAAACTGACTGAATGGGAATTGAGAGTATCCATTACTATCTATAAATAACATAAAAATATAAATGCATACTGTTATATGGATATATTTAAGTACACACATGTGTGTGTATATATATATATATTTCTCAGTTCAGTCTGCCACAGGGCCTAGCGAAGATGATAACTCCCTCCAGTCCCCCAAGTTAGCAACGAACATATCTAGGACCTGAATGTTGGTTTCTAAATACCATTCTTCAACAAAAAAAACCCTGGGCTTTTTGGAGTAATAGCTGATTTCAGGGATGGCAACATACAAGCTACATTTAGAACAGCTTGCTATATCAGAAAATTATGATAACAGCTGATTAAAGAATGAGGAGCTACTTCAAAGGGCACAGTAGTCAACTTGGAGGAGCTCCTGCTGTCCAGTATAACAAAATGAGCAATGGAAAAAATATACAATAAATATTGTAATAAATGAAATCATAACTCACTGAATAAAATAAGAATCAATGGCCAGTCTGAAACAAAGTATTAACTGGATAAAACAACAAATATGAGGAGGGAAACCTCTTCCTTGTAGTGGAATGTCAACTGATACATATAGAAGGAACTATGGAGTTAGAAATTTGTTGAAGAATTCTAAAACTAGTAGGTGAATGGTTAATGAAACACATGATGTATTAGCCCTGCAAGTATCTCCCTAAAATATACTTATTAATTGCAAAGAAACACCATGTCTTGGCCAGTGAGAAATTTGGCACCATCTACAAGTGATAAAGTTATCACCACTAGGAGTGGCGCACATTAACACCAAGGGCCTCCTGCCAGCACCAGGAAGGGCACAGCCTCACCTCCATTGTGGTCTTGCCAAAAATATAGCCACCTAAATCCAATCGACAAGAATCATCAGACAAGCCCAAATTGAGAACTGTCTGTAAAATAACTGACCTGTATTAAAAAAAAAAAGTCAAGGTCAAGGTCATGAAAGACAACGAAAGACAGATGGAAGGTGTTAGACTAGAAGATAATGAGGCATGCCAAGAAAATGCAATATGGGATCCATGACTTCTTTTCTTTTGCTATAAAAACTATATTGAAAGAATTAAAAAATTTTAAATAGATTAGGTGTATAGATAAGGCGACAGTATTTGAACAATTTTAATTTCCTCACTTTTATAATTGAACTTGCTTTTAGAAAACACATGATTCCTTTAGGGGTAAAGCAGATTCATGTCTGTAACTTACTTGCAAATAGCTCAGAAAAACATGTATATTGGTAAAAAGAAAAAGCACCTATAATAAACTACTAAGACTGAAGAAAAGTAGGTAACAACTAACTACACAGGAATTCTTTGCACTCTTCTTGCAACATTTTTGTAAGCCTAAAATTATTTCACACATGTCCCACTTTAGAAAGAAAGGTTTTTACTTTAAATTGATTTTTTTCCCTTTTGGGATTAAGCATTGCATACATTTTTCTTTCTTTTTTCTATTGTGCTTTAATAGAAACACTGAGCATTATACGAAAAAATACTGACTTCATTTTTCTCACGACACACGAATAATTCATTTTGCATTGCAGTTTGGTATTTCATCAAGTTTGTCCTCTTCATATTTCCACAGAGCAAGTTGCTTAGTGGCATTTAGAATCACACACCTGCCCAGAGACTCACCAAACACCTCAGTGAGATGTGTCTGAGCCAAGTAGGCTGAGGAAGAAAGCATTGGCTTTATGCAGTCAGAGGTACCTTCTCAAAGGACATAGCAACCAGGTGCCCACTGCCAGGGCCCACACAGAAAAGGACTCCTGCAGGAATCTGGAGGATGGCTCATCGGGGCCCACAATAATGCTACTCAACTTCAGGAACTCAGAGAAGAATAAGGCATGAAACTTTAGGCTGACAAGCGTGAGGAGGACTGGGATGGGAGTCAGAGGAGCCTGGTTGAATGTGAAACCTCCTGGGAACAAAGGGTAAGTCTGTGGAACATTTCATCCACCCACCCACCCACAACTGTGCATCTAGCCAATAAACAGTCTCTGAGCCCTGAGTAAGTGCCAGAGATTATTCGAGATGCTGTGGTAATAGTGCAGGTAAACACATAGTAATCCCCCCACCCCTTTTTAAAGACCAGTGGCCATCCCTACTCCCCATACCCTCCCTAGCCCTGTCCTCTACCTAAGACACCAGAAACCTCTATGCCTTGAGTGAGAGCCATGTCTGTCTTGCTTCAGAGTGGGTAGAATGTGGGTCCCCCACCTGACTTGTTTAATGTCTCCTATACCCTTTCAAAATTGCAGGCATTAATCAAAGCCAGCAGCCACTACGCGATGCAAGATCTCAAATCTACATCTTCAACAAGTAAAGCCTGAACAACAGGCTTTTCAACAAATTGCCTGAAACACAGAACAAAGAGAATCTTGATTCCAGACATACCTGCGTACTTGAGTCTCTTAGCCCTTCACTGCTGACCCAGGGATGACAATCCCAAACGTTTGGAAGCACTTGCAGCCCAAGTTTGTAAGAATTAGAATAGTTTCCAAACCAAAGGTTGTCCTTCTGCAAAATCTAAGTATAGTAAACCTCTGGTTACATACCAAGGGGCTAGCTGGAGTGTTCTAAGTAATCAGATATCAACCATTTTCTAAAAATTATCAATTTCCTAGTTTTCTTTACTGTTCTGAAATATTCTGTTTTGTTGAAAATAAAGTATATATTTTTTATTTGAAGATTATAGAGCTAATATTAAAATTTATTAATAATAACTATATAATATGTATATATGCATATGTGTGTATACGTATAAACTATTTCTCTGTGTGGACATACACATACACTTTGAAACAATTTTAAAACCACATAAAAGTTTTGAAATTAGAACAGAGTTCCTGTAGAAATTGAAAGATAGAATTCCCATGTACCCTATTCTATCTCTTAAGCACAGCACAATAATTGAAACCAGGACATTCACACTGGCACAATACTACTGAGTAAACCACAGACCTTAATTGGATTTCATGGCTTACCTATGCCCTCACTTTGGTTTGTTTGTTGTACATAGTTCTATGGCATTTTTGAAGCTATAGCTTGTATGACCACTAGAACAATCAGGATACAGGAAGATTCCATCTCCTCCAAAAAGCTCCCTTATGCTACTGCTGCCTCTTTCACCCCTTTTCCCCAACTTTAACCCCTGACAACCACTGAGCTGTTGTCTGTTGTTACACTTTTGTCTCTTTGAGACTGATCCTTTTCACTCAGCACAATACCCTTGAGATGCATCCAGGTTGCTGATTATAGCAGTAGTTCATTCCTTTTCATTCCCGAGTAATATTCCATGATAAGGAAGTGCCACTGTGTGTTTATCCATGCATTAATTGACAGATATTTGTTGCCAGTGTTATTACAAATAAAATGCTATGACATACATGTACAGTTTTCTGTGTGGATAAAAGTTTCATTTCTTTACAGTAAATACCAAGAAGTGGAATTGCTGGGTCATCATTTCTTTAAATTTACAGGAAAATGGTAAACATTTCCAGAGTGGCTGTACCATTTTTTGCATTCCCAGCAGCAATGAATAAGAGTTCTAGCTGCTTTGCATTTTCCCAGCAGTTGGTAGTGTCAGGTTTTTTTTTGGGTTTCAGCTATTCTACAAGGTGTGTAGTACATCTCATGTTTTCAGTCTGCATTACCCTAATGGCTACTGTTGAGTATTTTTGCGTGATTGCCATTTTTTTTTTTTTGCATTTTTCTGAAGCTGGAAACAGGGAGAGACAGTCAGACAGACTCCCGCATGTGCCCGACCAGGATCCACCCGGCACGCCCACCATGGGGCAATGCTCTTGTCCACCAGGGGGCGATGCTCTGCCCATCCTGGGTGTCGCCATGTTGCGACCAGAGCCACTCTAGCGCCTGAGGCAGAGGCCACAGAGCCATCCCCAGCGGCCGGGCCATCTTTGCTCCAATGGAGCCTTGGCTGCGGGAGGGGAAGAGAGAGACAGAGAGGAAGGCACGGCGGAGGGGTGGAGAAGCAAATGGGCACTTCTCCTGTGTGCCCTGGCCAGGAATCGAACCCGGGTCCTCCGCACGCTAGGCCGACGCTCTACCGCTGAGCCAACCAGCCAGGGCGTGATTGCCATTTTTATATCTTACTTGGTAAAGTGTCTGTTCATAGCTTTTGCCCTTTTTAAAGTTAGATTGTTTCTTACTTTTGAGTTTAGAGAGTATTATAATATATTCTGGATACAAATTATTTGTCAGACATATGATTTGTAAATATATATCCTAGTCTGTAGCTTATCTTTTAATTATTTTTAAAAACATCTTCTGCAAAGTAAAAGTTTTAATTTTGGAATAAGTAAAACATCTATATTTTTTCTTTTATGGATAGTGTTTCTGTTGCCACTTATAAAAAAAACTCTTCACCTAATTCAAGGTTACAGAGGTTTTTCTGTATTTTGTTCTAAGAATTTTATACTTATTTACATTTAAAAGTAAATGTAAAGGTAAATGTGATGGCCATTTTCTTTTTCAGAACAATGTTGATACACATTTATTCAGTAACTTAACTACAAGAATACATTTGCCTGTCAATATAAATTCTAGAATATAAAATACAACACTAAAATTGGTATATGATCATTTTAAAACAGTAAGTTAAAATGGATTAATGAATAAATGTTGCAGAGACAACACCTTTCTTTTTTTGACACCTTTCTTATTCCTTGCACCAACATGCATTTAAATAGATAAAATATAGTTTTCTATAGTGATTATTCATGTGTCTATCAATTAGATTCTATTATTAGCATCTTTTGTGTACTGACTTTATCATTTATTTGCCAATTTGTTCATCCTTTATCTATCCACACTTTATGCAATTTTTTGGATGCATTTCAAAGTAATTTTTAGACATCAGTATCTAGGTACATAGTATACTTCCCCTAAACTCTTCAGCAAGCTTGTGTTGACCCCAAGAAGAGTACATCTGCCAAGAAGGACTCCTTGTGATTGAACCCAAAGAGGTCCCTCACACATGCTACAATTCAGTGAGAAGCCACAGACTGAGAAGCCAAGTCTCCTGCACTGTGCTCCTTCCTGTCTTCTAAGTTGACCCCAAAAAGAGAGCTCTTAAAATTGAAATTCAATGACAGGATTGAGACATTCCCTGTTCAATTGTAGCTACACAGCGATATCCTCATTGGCATATTCACTGTCCAGTTAGAGCAACTCCATTCTGACTAATCAGAACAGTGACAGTGTTATTCAGACCAATCAAATTGTGAGGATTTGAAGTTCACATTTGCATGAGAATGGACCAATCAGGGACCAGGAATTGGCACTCTTCTCTCATGTCAGCCTCGCCTCTGTCTTAGTGGAGCACACTCTCAGTTTTCATTAAAGACTGCATTTCCCTGGCTGGAGCTACAACACAGAACTAAAGCTGTAATACCAGACCACCCCACTGAGCTGCTCCACATCCATGTTGTCCCACAGCCATATTGTGTCGCAATGGAGCCGTTTTCACTGAATAAGGTCTCTCTTCCCTTCACCACACTCTCAATTGGGGACTCCTACTGGTATTGAATTGGTGATAACAACCTTCAGTTGACACATGCCATCAATTAAATATTTGCTTATACTTATTTCTGGAGTAAAATTTACAAAAATTGAATTTTAATAGAAAGCAGGTTTCTGGTTACGATTTAGATAATTTGGTTGAACATAACCTTAAGATACAGGTTAGTCGACATGATAGAATAGGAAAAGCACAGGTTTTGGAGTTAAAGGTTGGCCTATCCCTCCATGTTGTGTGGCCTTGGGCAAGGCACCAATGTCCTGGGGTTTAGCACTTCTTGGAGGTTTACTTGGGGGCTCCAAACAAGTCCTGATGCCTGGGATCCTGATGCTGTGTGTAGTCTGGGATTTTATAAGCATTTTATATATCATTACATATTTTATATGTAGCTAAGATGAAAAACCAGTGACAGGGACCTCAAATTCATGATAAGTAAAATAGGGATCTTTCTGTTCAAGGCAGTAAAAGCACTAGATATGGAAGCATGTAGGGCATGAGTCACTGTTCCTGTTACATACTAACTGATGGTTAAACAGATCTTGCTTTTCGCCATATATAGAAATTCTCCTCATGTGGTCCAAATCACAGTTAAGAATAAGGAGGGGTAATAACTGTCAGTTTGCCAAAATTAAAGCATCTCTTGAATAATAATTTATCTAGTTTATATTTCTGATACCAATAGGTGTCAGTTTCACAGGTTGAATCTTACAAACCATGTACTTTCTGGCACCTGACTAGAGGTAACACAGTTTCCATAAGTAGGTTTGTGATGAGGTGGCAGATATTGATGCTGGTATGTTCTTTCTCCCCCAGCCCCCAATTTCTCAGGTCTTTAGAATGAGTTATTTAGAATGACTTCATGCTATCTCAGAAAACTCCTATTTATTAGTTTCCTAACACCTCTAAAGAGAAGTATGACCAGTGGGTCTGGACCAGCGTCTGTTCAGCAGAACAAGTTTAAGCTGCAGTGACTCATCTGAACGAGAACTGAAAGAAAGCTGCAGTTTTCATCCCCAGCTTGGAGTGTAGTCCATACTGGTATACCAAATGTTATGACTACCTTTTCTTCTCTGACAGCACATTGTATTTATGGAATTACAGGAATTCCTTATTGTCATGGTCTTAGCATCTTCTCTGCTGCTTCCAGATCCATGGGGGTGACCAGCACAGCACAGCCTCTCTCAATTGTTTGGCATCTGGCTCTTTCAAAACTCCCCTCAAAGTCCTTATTATCTTTATCTTTAGTTCTGATATCCCAGATACTGAAGTCCTGCCAACCAGGAGTAACTTCAAGTGTTATGAGAAGGAAGATCAGTGGTTCACCTTCTGAAGAGATAACCTCTTGAGTGTACCCAGCCCAAGGAGCCTGATATTCTCACATCTCTCCCCCTACCCATGCTAATGCAGTGATGGGACTATTATAAAGGAGTGATTCCAGCCCCCATATTAAGCAATATGGCCTAATCTGCTTTTAAAAAAGGCAAGAAAAGACTGTGTAAGTCTAGGTCATTACCAGAAGAGCAAAGACAAATGCAAAACTCCAGCATCCACTGTGCAAAAATCTTACCTACTTCCATAAAGCTGCACCAGTTGCTACAGTTTTAGAAAAAACACAGAGATACAATGGAGAGATCCCGACCCATATTACACCTGACACCTCAACCCCGAGGCTGAGCATGAAGCAGCGTGAGGTGACCCTCCCCACTGTGGAACAAGCTACAGTGAAGAGTGAAAATAAGCAGTGAGGGAGGCAGATCCTGCCCAGATGGGCACGGGGCCCTCACCAGAGCTGACAGCCCCAAGGTTGAAACCCACGTAGAGAGGTATACAGAAAGGAGAGGTGGGGGCTCCAGTCTGCTTCTTACAGGTTAGATCATTTCCAGTTATCCATTTCACAGTTCACGTTAAGAAGGCTCCAGAATGACTAGAAAAGCAAGGAGTGTAGAGACTGTCCTATACAGTATAGAGTACAGAAGGAGTAAAAATATCAAGAGTGTTCTGTCCAGAGCCTGGCAATCTTGAATGGACAGAGTGAGGGGGTAAGAGTGTCTTAACATGTGAAGGGCCATACTTAGAAGGCAGGCATGAATCCACAGGCTTCCAAACAGGGGCAAGGTTGGTGACTGCATTCAAGCCTTCTCAAAATAGGCCCAGCAGTTTATACAATAAGATGTTCAAGAACAAATGGTCTTGGTAAGATTGTGGTATAAACAAATGCCTTAGATGGCGGTTCTTGTATCACAATCACCTGCAGATCTTTAAGAAAAATATTTACCACAACAAGTTTGACTGAAGGTGTTTGGGATGTAGTCTCTGCATCACTGTGTTTTGAAAAGGAGAGCTGGGAAAGACATGAATGCAACTGAAGCTAGGGCTCTGGATGGAGCGTAGGCCAGGAACAGAGCCAGTGTCGCCCAGGGACAGAGCCAGTGCGGCCCAGGACACCCACTGTCTTTAGATTACTCCAGTCTGTCTTCAGCTTCTTTCTACTTTACAGTCACAGAGTAAACTTTTTCTGGTTTAAATGACCTTGAGATTTATTTTTTAAATAAAATAACATGGTATGGCATTTATAATATTCTTCATATTCTTATTCCTTATTTGGAATCTACCTTTGTTTTGAGGTTTGTGAAAAAACACAATCTGCTCTTGTCTTTCAACATGGTGGCAATGTTTCTTGGGAGCAATTCTTATTTATTTTATTTTTTATTTAATTAATTGTGTTTACATAGATTCTGGGGTCACCCCAAATGCAATGCCCCTCCCCCATCCCCCATATTCCCCTCAACATCTCTCTTGCCCCCCTCCTGACAGCGCCCTCCCCCTTTCCCTTCAGGTTTATCCCATCCTATCATCCCCCTTCCCTTTGTCTTCTTTTCCTCTGGACCCTTTGATCTTTCCTCTGTCTCAATTCCGTTCCTCAGTTCTCATTATTCCTTGGATTCCTCAAATGAGTGAGGTCATATGATATTTTTCTTTCTCTGCCTGGCTTATTTCACTCAACATAATAGTTTCCAGGTCCCTCCATATTGTTGCAAAATGTAATATTTCCTTCTTTTTCATGACCCCATAGTATTCCATTGTATATATGTACCACTGCTTTTTTTTTTTTTAAAGCTGGAAACGGGGAGAGACAGTCAGACAGACTCCCGCATGCGCCCAACCGGGATCCACCCGGCACGCCTACCAGGGGCGACGCTCTGCCCACCAGGGGGCGATGCTCTGCCCCTCCAGGGCATCGCTCTGCCGCGACCAGAGCCACTCTAGCGCCTGGGGCAGAGGCCAAGGAGCCATCCCCAGTGTCCGGGCCATCTTTGCTCCAATTGAGCCTTGGCTGCGGGAGGGGAAGAGAGAGACAGAGAGGAAGGAGGGGGGGTGGAGAAGCAAATGGGCGCTTCTCCTATGTGCCCTGGCTGGGAATTGAACCCGAGTCCCCTGCACGCCAGGCCGACACTCTACCGCTGAGCCACCTGGCCAGGGCCCCACTGCTTTTTTAATCCACTTGTCCACTGACGGACATTTGGGCTGTTTCCAGATCTTCGCTATTGTGAACAATGCTGCCATAAACATGGGGGTGCATTTCTCCTTTTGGATCAGTGCTGTGGTGTTTTTAGGGTATATTCCTAAAAGTGGGATGGCTGGGTCAAAGGGCAGTTCCATTTCTAATCTCCATACTGTTTTCCACAGTGACTGCACCAGTCCGCATTTCCACCAGCAGTGCAGGAGGATTCCCCTCTCTCCACATCCTCAACAGCATCTATTGTGTGTTGTTTTGTTAATGAGCGCCATTCTGACTGGTGTGAGGTGGTATCTCATTGTGGTTTTAATTTGCATTTCTCTGTGCCCATTTTTGAATTGGATTGTCTTCTTGGTGTTGAGTTTTACAAGTTCTTTATAAATTTTGGTTATTAACCCCTTTTCAGACATATTGTCGAATATGTTCTCTCATTGTGTGGTTTATCTTTTTATTCTGTTCATATTATCTTTAGCTGTGCAAAAGCTTTTTAGTTTGATACAGTCCCATTTGTTTATCCTGTCTTTTATTTCATTTGCCCGTGGAGATAAATCGGCAAATATATTGCTGCGATAGATGTCGGAGAGCTTACTGCCTATGTTTTCTTCTAGGATGCTTATGGTTTCACAATTTACATTTAAGTCTTTTATCCATTTTGAGTTTATTTTTGTGCATGGTGTAAGTTGGTGGTCTAGTTTCATTTTTTTGCAGGTAGCTGTCCAGTTTTCCCAACACTATTTGTTAAAAGAGACTGTCTTTACTCCACTGTATGCTCTTACCTCCTTTGTTAAATATCAATTGTCCATAAAAATGTGGGTTTATTTCTGGGTTCTCTGTTCTGTTCCATTGATCTATTGTATTTGCCTATTCTTATGCCAGTACCAAGCTGTTCTGAGTACAATGGCCTTGTAGTATAATTTGATATCAGGAAGTGTGATACCTCCCACTTTATTCTTCTTTTTCAAGATTGCTGAGGCTATTCGTGTTCTTTTATAGCTCCATATAAATTTTTGGAATATGTGTTCTATATCTTTGAAGTAAGTCACTGGTATTTTAATTGGTATTGCATTGAATTTATAAATTGCTTTGGGTACTATAGACTTTTTTTTTTTGTATTTTTCTGAAGCTGGAAAAGGGGAGGCAATCAGACAGACTCCCGCATGCGCCTGACCAGGATCCACCCGGCATGCCCACCAGGGGGCGATGCTCTGCCCATCTGGGGTGTCGCTCTGTCACCACCAGAGCCACTCTAGCGCCTGGGGCAGAGGCCAAGGAGCCATCCCCAGCACCCGGGCCATCTTTTGCTCCAATGGAGCCTTGGCTGCGGGAGGGGAAGAGAGAGACAGAGAGGAAGGAGAGGGGGAGGGGTGGAGAAGCAGATGGGCGCCTCTCCTGTGTGCCCTGGCCGGGAATCGAACCCGGGACTTCCGCACGCCAGGCTGATGCTCTACCACTGAGCCAACCAGCCAGGGCCTAGACATTTTAATGATGTTTATTCTGCCTAACCATGAGCACAGTATATGCTTCCACTTGTTTGTGTCTTCCTTGGTTTCTTTTATCAATGTTTTATAATTTTCTGAGTATAAGTCTTTAACCTCTTTGGTTAAATTTACTCCTAGGTACTTTATTTTTTTTGTTGCAATAGTGAAGGGGATTGTTTCCTTAATTTCTCTAACAGTTCATTGTTCATGTATAAAAATGCCTCTGATTTCTGTGTATTAATTTTATATCCTGCCACCTTGCTGAATTTATTAGGTCCAGTAGTTTTTTGACTGAGACTTTAGGGTTTTCTATATACAATATCATATCATCTGCAAATAATGATAGTTTTACTTCTTCCTTTTCAATTTGGATGCCTTTTATTTCTTCTTCTTGTCTGATTGCTTTGGCTAGGACTTCCAGGATTATGTTGAATAAGAGTGGTGAAAGGGGGCACCCCTGCCTTGTTCCTGATTTTAGGGGAATTGCTTTTAATTTTTGTCCATTAATTATGATGTTGGCTGTGGGTTTGTCATAGACGGCCTTTATCATGTTGAGGTATGTTCCCTGTATTCCCACTTTGCTAAGAGTTTTGATCATAAATGGGTGCTGGATTTTATCAAATGCTTTTTCTGCATCTATTGAAATTATTATGTGGTTTTTCTCCTTCCTTTCGTTTATGTGGTGAATCACATTAATTGATTTACAAATGTTGTACCATCCTTGCCTCCCCAGAATAAATCCTACTTGATCATGATGTATGATTTTTTTATGTATTGATGGATCCGGTTTGCTAATATTTTGTTGAGTATTTTAGCATCTAAATTCATCAAGGATATTGACCTATAATTTTTTTTCTTTGTGTTGTCTTTGCCTGGTTTTGGAATCAGAATTATGCTTGCCTCATAAAAGGAGCTTGGGAGTCTTCCTTCCTCTTGTATTTTTTGAAATAGCTTGAGAAGGATAGGAGTTAGTTCTTTGAATATTTGGTAGAATTCACCAGTGAAGCCATCGGGCCCAGGAGTTTTGTTTTTTGGGAGCTTTTTGATAACTGTTTCTATCTCTTTTGTTGTAATCGGTCTGTTTAGGTTTTCTGCTTGAGAGCAATTCAACATGTGCATGCTACTCACCAGAAGGCACCAGGAGCAGAAGATATTTGGAGACTACTGAACAGCTCCTGTGAAATTATGTGTCAGGAAGCCTGAGTTCCATTTCTGCTTCTTGTGTTTGACAGGTGAGTTTTTAAAGCACTTTACTAAACATAATCTTCTCATGGAGAAGACTCTTAAAGTGCTTGTCTTCATTTCTTTTAAATGGAGTTCTCTTCTGATAGGTTCATTTATTCATTAATAAATTATCAGCACAAATGTTAATTACACATCTACTCTGTGGAGCTCTGGGCTAAATACTGGAGATACACCTATGATTTATGCCTCTGCACCTAACCCTGGAGGCTGTAACCCACTCACTTACAGCCCCTGTGTGAGAAGTGGTCCTCAGACTATTAGTGCCTCACTTACACTCCAGATCCTGAGGTCAGTTTTGGGCTCTTTCTGTGGCACTTTGTCTGAAACCCTCTCCCCTCCTTGACTCCCCTCCTCATGCTTCTCCTACTGCCTGGCTGGTCTTCCCCAGGGACATTTCTTAGCGAATCCCTTGCTCGTGAATTTTCACTGCTGCTTCGTCTAGGATACTCAACCAAAGATGACTGTGTTTAACAATATGGAAAATAAACAAAGAAACAAACATATAAACAATATTATTGAAACTGCAACCTGGATGCTGCCAAGAAACCAAGAAAGTAAAGGGCAGAGGAAGAACATTCCAAGCATAAAGAACAGCTGCAAGGGACATGTGGTGGTTGAGAAATTGAAAGAGGCTACCGAGACTGGAGGGTGACAGGGTGGGAGGAAAAAGCATGGAGTTATGGAGGCCATGGGAGAGGGGAACTCATTGTGTACCCTGAAGGTCACCAACAGGGAGTCTGCATTTTATTTATTTCTATTTGGAAAATCTGCTACCTAGAGATATTTTAAAAGGAATAAAAGAAAAAGAACAAGAAGAGGAGTCTCAAAAGTTGACTAATCTATCCAAAGGCTTGATTTTTTCTGTATCTTCTTGAAGAAACATGAGAGTAAAATCCCATACAATCTACCATATTGAAACATACCCAGCTTTTACTCAGCCTGGGCCAGTAGACACTGGACGATTCGCTGGGGTAATGGCTATCTTCTGAGTTTTGATCTCAAGTTACAGAAGGCACACCCTATTTCACCCTGGCTCTCTCTTATCATCAAACCACCTTAAAACAACACTATTATCTCTGCTAAATTATTCTTTCTTTAAATTAAATTTATTGGGGTGACATTGGTTAATAATATACTGCTCACAAAAATTAGGGGACATTTTATAGCTTTATATTCATTTTGAAATATCTCCTACTTTTTGTGAGCAGTATAAGTTCCAAGTGTACAATTATATGATACATCATCTGTATATTGCATTGTGTGCCCACCACCCGAAGTCAAATAATCTTCCAACACATATATATATTTGACCTCTTTTATTTACCCCCTTCCCTCTGGTAACCACCATAGTGTTATCTTTGTCTATGAGTTTTTGTTTGTTTTTCTTGTTTCTTCATTTGTTGCTTTTAGTTTTATATTCTTCATGAGTTAAATCATATTGTTCTTGTCATTTTCTGAATAGCTTATTTCACCTAGCATGATAGTCTCAAGCTTCACCCATATTGTCACAAATAAAATTATTTCCTCTTTTCTATAGCTGAGTAGTATTCCACTGTATATATGTACCACATCTCCTTTATCCAATCACCTACTGAAGAACATTTTGGTTGTTTTCATGTCTTGGCCACCATGAATAATGCTGCAATGGACATAGGGGTGCATATGTCATTGCAAATAAATGTTTTCAAATTTTTTTGGGTAGATACCCTGAAGGGTGTTGGGGGGTTATATGGTAACTGTATTTTTAATTTTTGAGGAGCTTCCATGCTGTTTTCCCATAGTAGCAGTACCAGTATAAATTCCCACCAGCAAGCAGTGAATGAGGGTTCCTCTTTCTCAACAAGCTCTCCAATGTTTACTACTTGTCTTGTTGATAACAGCCATTCTAACAGGTATGAGGTGGTATCTCATTGTATTTTTCATTTGCATTTTCCTAATAGCTAGTGAAGTTAAGCATCTTCATGTATTTGTTAGATATTTGTATGTCTTCTTAGGGAAAGTGTCTGTTTAGATCCTCTGCCTATTTTTATTTGGATTGTTTGTTTGGAGTTGAGTTATATGAGTTATTTATATTGTATATTTTGGATATTAAACCCTTGTCAGAGCTATTGTTTGCAAATATTTTCTCCCATTCTGTTGCTTACCTTTTTGTTTTGTTGGTGGTTTCTTTTACTCTATAGAAGCTTTTTAGTTTGATACAGTTTAATTCTTTTTACCTGTTACTTTCCTTGGTTTGGGGTCAAATTCATAATACTCTCTCTAAGACCAAAGTCCTTAAGTTTAGTACCTATGTTTTCCTCTATGCAATATATTGCTTCAGGTCTTATGTTTATGTCTTTGATCCATTTTGAGTCATTTTTTGTATATGGGGACAAACAGTAGTGTAGTTTCTTTTTTTTTTTAAGGCTTTTATTTATTTATTTATTATTTATTTATTTTAGAGAGGAGAGAGAGAGGGAGGGAGGGAGGGAGGGAGGGAGAGAGAGAGAGGGAGAGAGAGAGAGAAGAGAGAGAGACAGGGGGGAGGAGCTGGAATCATCAACTCCCATATGTGCCTTGACCAGGCAAGCCCAGGGTTTCGAACCGGCAACCTCAGCATTTTCAGGTCGATGCTTTATCCACTGCGCCACCACAGGTCAGGCCATGTAGTTTCATTCCTTTGCATGTGGCTTTCTATTTTCTCAGTATCATTTATTTATTTATTTATTTTGACAGAGACAGAGAGAGGGACAGATAGGGACAGACAGGAAAGGAGAGAGATGAGAAGCATCAAGTCTTTGTTGCAGCACTTTTGTTATTCACTGATTGCTTTCTCATATGTGTCTTG
Organism: Saccopteryx bilineata; assembly: GCF_036850765.1. Lineage (NCBI taxonomy): Eukaryota > Metazoa > Chordata > Mammalia > Chiroptera > Emballonuridae > Saccopteryx > Saccopteryx bilineata. The sequence continues at coordinate 163,757,263 of NC_089495.1, forward strand.
GCTGAGGGGTTATAGCAGAGTGAATGACCCTTTGTTCAAGTCAGCAAACTTGGGCTCAAGTCAGTGACTTTGGGCTCAAGCCAGTAACTATAAGGTCATGTCTATGATCCCAGGCTCAAGCCAACGACCTCGTGCTCAAGCCAGATGAGCCCATGCTCATGCCGGCAACCTCAAGGTTTTAAACCTGGGTCCTCTACATCCTGGTCTGAGGCTTTATCCACTGTGCCACTGCCTGGCCAGGCTTTCAGTACCATTTATTGAAGAGGCTTTCTTTTCTCCATTATATGTTTTTGGTTTCTTTATTGAAAATTATTTCCCATATACATATGGTTTGTATTTCTGGGCTCTCAATTATGTTTCATTGGTTTATGTATCTGTTTCATCCTGTCAACACCATGCTGTTTTGATTATTGTTACTCTGTAACTTAAATTTAAGTCAGAGAGTTTGATACCTCTGGCTTTGTTCTTTTTTCTAAAGATTGCTTTGGGTATTTGGGGTCTCTTGTAGTTCAACCCAAATCTAATTTTTTGTTTTATTTATTTAAAAAGTGTCAGTGGAATTTTTTATGGGATTTGCATTAAATCTGTAGGTTGCTTTTGGGAATGTCCATTTTAACTATGTTGTTTCCTCTAATCCATGAACATAAAATATCTTTCCATTAGTTTGTATCTTTTTCAATCACTTTAAAATATGCTTTATAGTTTTTAGTCTATAGGTTCTTTATATTCTTTATTAAGCTTATTATTAGGTATTTTATTATTTTTGTTACTATTGCAAAATATGTCTCTTTTTCTGAAATTTTATTGTTATTATATAGAAATGCGATGGATTTTTATAGAAATACATTTATTTTGTGTCCTGTGACTTAACTATATTTGTTGGTTGTTTCTAATAGTTTTTTGGTGGAGCCTTTAGGGTTTTCTATAAAGAATCATATGATCTGCAAAAAGTGACAATTTTACATCTTTACTTCCCATTTGGATGGCTTTTATTTCTTTTCATTGCCTAATTTCTCTGAATAAGATTTTTAGTACTATGTTGAATATATCAGAAATGAAAGAGAAGTTACCACAGACATCACAGAAATACAGAAGATCATACAAGAGCACTGTAAAAGACTATGTGCTATCAAATTCAATAACCTAAAATAAATGCATAAGTTTCTGGAAATATATAATTTTCTTAAAGTGAATCACTGAAGAACTAGAAATCTAAATAGATTGATCAATAGTGAATAAAGTGAAAAAACCATCAAAAATGTCTAAAAGGTAAAAGTCCAGGACCATATGGCTTCCCTAGTGAATTCTACCAAACATTCAAAAAGATTTGATATCTATTTTTCTCAAACTCTTTCAAAAAAAAAATTGAAGAGGCAGCAATACATCCTGATACATCTTATGAGGCTTATATAATCTTGAAACCAAAACCTGGCAAGGATAACACACAAAAAAAGAAAAATATAGCCCAATAGCTGTGATGAATGCACATGCAGAAATCCTAAACAAGACTCTAACAAATTGAATACAAAAATACATTAAAAAAGATATCATGATCAAGTGGGATTCATTTCAGGGGCACAAGAATGGTTCTACATAAGCAAATCAATCAATGTAATGCACCATATCAACAAAATAAAGAATAAAAATCATTTGATCACAACAATAGATGCAGTAAAAAATATTTGATAAAATACATTCATTTATGATTAAAACACTCAATAAAATAAGTATAGAATAAATGTACCTCAAGATAATAAAGACTGTATGTGACAAAACTTCATTTAATATACTCAATGGTGAAAAACTGAAAGCTTTTCCTCTAATCTAAGGTCCATAAGTCCCAATTTACATCCCATCTATGTGAAAAATCATAATTCCTAACTTTTTCTGATTTACTTATACCATTCAGTATAATGTTTTCTAGGTCAATCATGTTTTAAATGTCAATAGGTAATCATTTCTTATGGCTGGGTAGTATTCCATTGTATATATGTACCACTCATCTTTATCTAATTCTCTATCAAAAGATGCTTTGGTTGTTTTGATATCTTGTCCACTGCAGATAATGCTGCAATGAACTTGGAGGTACATGTGTACTCACATACCAATGTTTTCGAGTTTTTTGGTGGACACTCAGTAGAGGGATAGCTGAGTCATATGATAGCTTTACTCTTAATTTTTTGAAGAACCACCATACTTTCTTCCATAATGGTTGTAGCAGTTTACATGCTCACCAGCAGTGATTAAGGGCTTGTTTTTCTCCACAATGTCCCCAACACTTGTTACCTGTCTTGTTGATAATTGCCAATCTAACAGGTGTGAGGTGGTATCTCATTGCAGTTTTGATTTGTATTTCTTGAATAGCTAGCAGAGATGAGCATTTTTTCATATATCTTTTGGCCATTTGTATGCTTCCTTGGGAGAAGTGTCTGTTGAGATCCTCTCCTAATTTTTTAATTGGATTGTTTGCTTGTTCATTGCTGAGATTTGTGAGTTCTTTATATACTTTGGATATTAACCCCTTATCAGCACTGTTGTTTGCAAATATCATCTCCTGTTTGGTTGGATGCCTTGTTGTTTTGTTGTTGGTTTCAATTGCTGTGCCAAAGCCTTTAGTTTGATATAGTCTCATTCATTTATTGTTACCTTTACTTCCCTTGCCTTTGGGGTCAAATTCATAAATTGTTCTCTATAGCCAAGGTCCATAAGTTTAGTACCTATATATTCTTCTATGTAATTTATTGTTTCAGAACTTATATTTAGGTCTTTGACCCATTTTTAATTTATTTTTATGCAGGGAGATAAAATATAATCAAGTTTCATTCTTTTGCATGTGGCTTTCCAATTTTCCCAGCACCAGCTACTGAAGAGGCTTTCTTTTCTCCATTGTGTGTTTTTGGCTCCTTTGTCAAAGATGATTTGTCCATATATATATGGTATTATTTCTGGGCTCTTGATTTTGTTCCATTAGTTTGTATGTCTGTTTTTCTGCCAGTACCATGCTGTTTTGATTATCATGGTTCTATAGCAGGGGTCCCCAAACTTTTTACCCAGGGAGCCAGTTCACTGTCCCTCATACCATTGGAGGGCCAGACTATAAAAAAATACTATGAACAAATCCCTATGCACACTGCACATATCTTATTTTAAAGTAAAAAAACAAAACGGGAATACAATATTTAAAATAAAGAACAAGTAAATTTAAATCAACATACTGACCAGTATTTCAATGGGAACTATGGGCCTGCTTTTGGCTAATGAGTTAGTCAATGTACTCCTCTCACTGACCACCAATGAAAGGGTTGCCCCTTCCGGAATTGCAGCGGGGGCTGGATAAATGGCCTCAGGGGGCCGCATGTGGCCCGCAGGCCATAGTTTGGGGACACCTGTTCTATAGTATAATTTGAAGTCAGGTAGCGTGATACCTCCAACTTTACTCTTTTTTCTCAGGATTGCTTTGGCTATTTGGGGTTATTTATGGTTCTATACTAACCTGGTGACTTTTTCTTCTATTTCTTTAAAAAGTGACATTGAAATTTTGATGGAGATTGCATTAAATTTGTATATTGCTTTGGATAAAATAGCCATTTTAACTGTGTTGATTTTTCCAATTCATGAATATGAAATATTTTTTCATTTCATTGTGTCTTTTTCAATTGCTTTGAATAATACTTTGTAGTTTTCAGTAAATATTGTAGGTTGTTCATATCCATTTGCTAAGTTTATTCCTAGGTATTTTATTTCTTTGGCTGCAATTATAAAAGGAATTTTTTTTTTTTTAGTTTATTCTCTAAAGTTTCATAATTGGTGTATAGGAAAGCAATAGACTTTTGAATATTGAGTTTTTTATGCTGCAACTTTACTGAATTGTTTGTTTCTAATAGTTTTTCAGTGGAGTCTTTGGGGTTTTCTACATATAGGATCAGGTCAGCTGCAAAAAGTGATACCTTTACTTCTTGTTTACTGATATGAATGTCTTTCATTCCTTTCTCTTTTCTGATTGCTCTTGCTAAAACTTCCAGAACTATGTTGAATAAGAGTGGAGAGAGTGGGCAGCCCTGTCTTGTTCCTGATTTTAGAGAAAAAGCCTTAATTTTTTCACCATTTACTATGATATTAGCTGATAGTTTTTCATAATGGCGTTTGTTATGTTGAGATACTTTCCTTCTATTCCGATTTTATTGAGTGTTTAATAAAAAAAGGAACATTCTATCTTATTAAATGCCTTTTCTGCATCTATTGATAGGATCATATGAATTTTATTTTTTGTTTTGTTGATGTAGTATATTACATTGATTATTTTACCTATGTTGAACCATCTTTGTGCTCCTGGAATGAATTCAACTTGACTGAGATGAATTATTATTATTATTATTTTTTTGTATTTTTTTCTGAAGCTGGAAACGGGGAGAGACAGTCAGACAGACTCCCGCATGCGCCCGACCGGGATCCACCCGGCACGCCCACCATGGGCGACGCTCTGCCCACCAGGGGGCGATGCTCTGCCCCTCCGGGCGTCACTCTGCCGCGACCAGAGCCACTCTAGCGCCTGGGGCAGAGGCCAAGGAGCCATCCCCAGCGCCCAGGCCATCTTTGCTCCAACGGAGCCTTGGCTGCAGGAGGGGGAGAGAGAGACAGAGAGGAAGGAGGGGGGAGGTGGAGAAGCAAATGGGCGCTTCTCCTATGTGCCCTGGCCTGGAATCGAACCCGGGTCCCCCGCACGCCAGGCCGACACTCTACCGCTGAGCCAACTGGCCAGGGCCAAATTATTTTTTTTTAATATGCTGTTATATTCTATTTGCTAGTATTTTGTTTAGGATTTTTTGCATCTGTTTTCATTAGAGATACTGGTATGTATTCAATAGTTTTCTTGTGTGTTTTTCTTGCTAGGTTTTTGTATCAGGTTATGCTGGTCTCATAAAATATGTTAGGGACTATTGCTTCTTCTATTTTTTGGAAGACTGAGAAGTAGAGGTACCAAGACTTTAAATGTTTGGTAGAATTCACTAGTGCAGTTATCTGGCCCTGGACTTTTTGTTCCTGTGGTGGGGGGTGGGTGAGGTATTTGACAGTTGTTTCTTTTTCCTCCCTGCTTATAGGTCTATTTAGGCTTTCCATTTCCTTGTTATTCAGTCTAGAAAGAGAGTATAATTTTAGGAACTTATTCGTATCTTCTAGATTGTTAAATTTGGTGGCATACAATCTTTCATATTATTCTAGTATGATCCTTTGTGTATCTATAATATCTGTGGTAATTTCTCCTCTTTCATTTTGAATTTTATTTATATGAATCTTTTCTCTTTTTCCCTTAGTGTGTCTAGCCAGGGGTTTGTCAATATTATTGATCTTTTCAAAAAACCAGCTCTTTGTTGTATTAATTTTCTATAATTTATTTCTCTATTTGATTTACTTATGCTGTAATTTTTACTATATCCTTTCTTTTGCTGACTTTTGGTTGCTTTTGTTCTTCTTTTCTAGTTCTTTAGCTGTGATGTTAAGTTGTTTATGTGAGATCTCTCTCGTGTCTTGATGTGTCTGTAATGATATAAACTTCCCTTGTATTACTGGATCCCAGAAATTTTGATATGTTGTGCTGTCATTCTCATTAGTCTGTGTATATCTTTGAGCTCTGCTTTTACTTCTTCTTTGACCTAGGTATATTTTTAGAAAAATTTTGTTCAATTTCCACATTTTTGTGAATTTCTTTAATTTATGAAGTTGAATTCTACTTTCAAAGCCTATGGTCAGAAAATATGCTTGGTATAATTTCAATCTTCCTGAAATTGTTGATATCAGTTTTGAGTCCCAACATATGGCCTACACTGAAAATGTTCCATGTACACTGGAAAAGACTATATAATTGGATGTTCTGGGATGAAATGTCCTGTAAATAATATGTCTATTCGTTCCAGTGTGTCATTTAAGGCTGATATTTCTCACTTATTTTTTCTTTGGATGGTCTATCAAAAGCTGTCAATGATGTGTTTAAGTCTCCAAGTATGATTGTGTTTTTGTCTGTTTCTAGGTTTAGATCAGTTAGTAGATGTCTTACATATTTTGGTGTTCCCTGGTTGGTGCATATATATTAAGAAGTATTATGTCTTCTTGGTACAATATTCTCTTTATTATGACATGTCCATCTTTTTTTTTTTAATTAAAAAAATTTTTTTTATTTATTCATTTTTTTTTTTTTTAGAGAGGAGAGGGAGAGACAGAGGGAGAGAGAGAGAGGAGAGACAGAAAGAGAGAAGGGGGGAGGAGCTGGAAGCATCAACTCCCATATGTGCCTTGACCAGGCAAGCCCAGGGTTTCGAACTGGCGACCTCAGCATTTCCAGGTCGACGCTTTATCCACTGCGCCACCACAGGTCAAGCTGACATGTCCATCTTTATGTCTTATTATGTTTGCTGCTTGAAGTCAGCATTTTCATATGTTATTAATAGTATGGCTACACCTGCTTTTCTTTGGGTATTATTTGCTTGGAAAATCATTTTTCAACCTTTCACTTTGAGTCTATTTTTAACCTTCAGCTTAGATGTGTCTTTTGAAGGTAGCATATGGTTGGGTTTTGCTTTTTGATTCAATCTGCTACTCTGTGCTTCTTTATTGTTAAGTCCATATACATTTAGGGTAATTATTGATGCTTAAGTATTTTCTATTGCCATTTTATGTTTTGTTTTCTGGTAGTTCCGTGTCTCCTTTGTTTGTTCTCTTTTGTATTTCTGTCAGTTGTTTTGTGTTTAGTGATATTCCATACTTCTTTCCATTTCTTCTTTTTATAAGCTATGTGTTTCAGTAGTAGCTTCTTTGTGGATTGTTACCATTAGGCTATTAAAAGAAAAATTGTCATTTGTATGAGTCCTTTGTTTTATTAATATTTCCGCACTTCATTTTGCTTTGCTACTGCAGATCTTTATCCTCTCTTCTTTTATGGTATTTTTGTCAAAAATTATCTGTGCTTTTATTATAACCTTGTTGAAGCTATTACTTGTAGCTTTGATATGTGTTGTTCTTTGTTTTTTTTAAAAAAAATTGTTTTCCATTTTTCCAAAGCTGGAAACGTGGAGGCAGTCAGACAGACTCCCACATGCGCCCGACCGGAATCCACCCGGCATGCCCACCAGGGGGCGATGTTCTGCCCATCTGGGGCATTGCTCTGTTGCATCCAGAGCCATTCTAGCACCTGAGGCAGAGGCCACAGAGCCATCCTCAGTGCCCGGGCCATCTTTGCTCCAATGGAGCCTCGCTGCGGGAGGGGAAGAGAGAGACAGAGAGGAAGGAGAGGGGGAGGGGTGGAGAAGCAGATGGGCGCTTCTCCTGTGTGCCCTGGCTGGGAATCGAACCCGGGACTCCTGCACGCCAGGCTGATGCTCTACCGATGAGCCAACCAGCCAGGGCACATTGTTCTTTGTATGTGGTCAAATAACCTCCTGGAGTATTGCCTGCAGTGGGGGTTTTCAGGTGATAAATTCCCTCAGTTTCTGTATATCCACAAGTTTTTTTGTGTGACAGAGACAAAGAGAGACAGAGAGAGGGACAGATAGAGACAGACAGGAAGGGAGAGAGATAAGCATCAATTTTTTTGTTGAGCTACCTTAGTTGTTCATTGATTGCTTTCTCATATGTACCTTGACCGGAAGCTACAGGAGACCGAGTGACCCTTTGCTCAAGCCAGCAACCTACAACTCAAGCTTGTGAGCCTTGCTCAGATGAAATGAGCCCATGCTCAAGCTGGCGACCTCAGGGTTTCAAACCTGGGTCCTCAGCATCCCAGCTCGATGCTCTATCCACCGTGCCACTGCCTAGTCAGGCTATCTGAAACAGTTTTTATTTATCCTTCATATTTGATGTACTGCTTTGATGGAAATAATATTCTAGTAATTCCACTTTAGTAGTATTTTCAATGTTTGGGTCCACTCTCTTCTGGCTTGTAGAATTTCTGTGGAGAAGTCTGGTGATAACTCAGTGGTCCTTCCTTTATAGTTTATATTATTCTTTTCCTTAAATTGCCTTGAGGATTCTTTCTTTGTCACTGATTTGACAATTTTATTACAATGTGCCTTAGAGAAGATCTGTTTGGATTGAGGTAACTTGGCATTCTGTTTGCTTCTTGGATTTGAGGATCTAACTCTTTCCCTAGGCTCGAAAAGCTCTCATTCATTATTTGTTTGAATGGGCTCTTAATTCTCTTCTCCCTCTCTTCTTCTTCTGATATTTCCATTACTATTTGCTCTTTCTGATACAGTCAGACAATTATTGTAGACCTCTATCATTTTGTTAATTTATGAGTCTCTCTCTTCTTCTCTCTATAGCATCTCTAGTTGCCTGTCTTTGATGTCACTGATTCTCTCCTCTATCTGGCTTGTTCTATTAGCTAATCATGCTACTTCAGTTTTCAATTCATTTATTGAGTTCTTTTTCTCTCTTTATAAAGTCTTAATTTACTGAGTGAGTTATTCATTTTGCTTTCTGAGCTCATTAGGTTGCCTCTTGGTATTTTCTCACACCTCCCTCAATATTTTAATATCTCAAAATTTGGATTCTCTGTTGTTTAACTCCAAGGTATCCATGTGATGGTGATTGCTTTCTGGAGATTATTCACTTTCTTTCTGAACTACATCTCTGTCTTGTTTAGTCATGGTATTCAACTTCTTCTTCCTTGATGGCATTTGATAGTGGTATTTTTAATGACTCTAACAAAAACAGCTAAAAAAATTGAAATAAAAAGTATATTAGAAAATATAAAAAATTTAAAAATGACAAGTAAAAAGAAAACCCATGAATAACAAAGAGTAAAATACCCCCAAATAAAAAACAAACAAAACAACCACAAAAATATTAATAAAAATATAAAAAATAAAGAAAATGAAATTCAAAAGAAAACCAGAATTTGCTTTGTAAGATTTTTCTGTTTTCTTCCAGTGGGTGGCTCTGTATTACAAGTTTTAGCTCTGTGAAATTCCTGCAGTGACCTGCATTGAGAAGTTACTGTCACGATGATATAGGCAGGAGTGCAGTTGCACTGATGGGTGGGGAGCATATGAGGGCTCTATGACTTTAGTAATGGTGACCTCAGAGCTGTGGACTCCTTCCAATGTCTCAACACACCACTAGACAAGATATAGAGCACCTCTGTTCCTTATGGGAGAAAGTGGCTTTGGTGAGTTAGCTGTGGCATCTGTCTCTGCCACTCTTCACACACCACATTTTGAAGGAGGCAGAATCTTAGAGACTGGGCATCCACACTTAAACTTTCTGTGTCTGTGCTGAGTGTAGGCTGCCAGCAGGCCATGATAATACTGGCCATAGCTTCTTGTTTTGCCATCAATTTCATTAAGTATTTCTCTCTTACTATTCTTCCTGGCAGAAGGAGACCCAGTCACTCTGCACTTATCCCCTCTACATTGCTCTGGCAGACAAAACCCAGACAGTCCAGGCTTCTCTCCTCTCTGGACCCCAAGCAGAGAAGAAAATTGGACAGTCCAGGCTTGCCTCCTCTTCAGAGCCAACCATTAGTAGATATTATCTTCTTCCCCCCTATTTAACCCATCCTACATTTACTGCATTTGATGAATAAATCTTTCAGGATGCCTGTGAGCCCAGATGGGGTTTCTTCACTGTGTTATAGTTGTTCAATTTGTCAAAATTTCAAGAGGAGAGATCAGGGGTATCTCTCACTTTGCCATTACTCTGACATTGTCCAGAAAATAGTTCTAAGCAGAAAATTTAAATTTAACTTTACAGCTAAAGGGACCAAAATAAAGAGCAACAAACAAAGCTCAAAGTAATTAGAAGAAAAGAAATATCAGAACATAAATAAATAAAATAAAATCTAAAATAACAACATAAAATATCAACAAAACCAAGAAATGTTTTTCTTGAAAAGATAAACAAGATTAAAAAATGGTTAGCCAGATTCATGAAGAAAAGAAGAGAGAGGACCCAAATAAGTAAAATCAGAAACAGAGAAGTGACAACTGACACCACAGAAATAGAAGGGATTGCAGTAAAGTATTGCAATTATATGTTAACAAATACACAGTCTGGAAGAAACAAATTTTTAGAAACATATAATCTTCCAAGACTGAATCAAGCAGAAACAGAAAATCTGAACTGACCAATTAGAACTAATGAAATTAAAGCAGTAATAAAAAACCTCCTAACAAACAAAAGGCCTGGACTGGATGTCTTCACAGGAGAAGTTTACCAAATAAAGCAGAACTGACACTTACCCTTCTCAAAATATTTCAAAAAAATTTATAAAGAGAGGTAACTCCCAAGCTCATTTTGCAAGGTTTGCATTATCTTAATTCCAAGCCCAGATAAAGATAGTATAAAGAAAAAAAAACTTATAGGCACAAATCCCTGATAAATATAGATGCAGAAATCCTCAGCAAAGTATTAGTGAAAAAAATTCCCAGGTATGTCCAGTACAACATAGGTCATATAGTTAGTAATTTGTAATAACTATGCATGGTACCAAATGAATTTTAGATTTACCAGACTCACTTAACTTCTGAATGTCTAATTGTTATGTTGTACACCTGAAGGTAATATAATATTACCTGTCAATTAATTAATAAAGTAAAATAGACATTCTTGATTCATGGAAAGAGTTTTTAAAAAGTCAACATTAACAAGAATGAGGAATGAGTTTACTCCAACCCTAATGGATGACTTAGAGACCAGGATCCACCCAGAAAGCCCCATACAGGGCAATGCTGTGCTCATCTGGGGCCGATGCTCTGTTGCTCAGTGCTTGAGGTGCGGCCATGGAGCCATCCTCAGTGCCTGGGACCAATATTCTTGAACCATTCAAGCCATGGCTGTGAGAGGAAGGGTGGGGGGGGGAGAGAAAAGAAAAAGAGTGGAGAAGTAGATAGGTACTTCTTCTGTGTGCCCTGACTGAGAATCAAACCTGGGACTTCCACACACTGGGCCAACACTCTAACACTGAGCCAACCAGCTAGGGTGAAAGTAATTTTTTATGATTGAATGTACCCTTGCTGAAAATGCTATGAAGACTGTTGAAATGACAATAAAATATCTGAAATATTACTGAAACTTAGTTGATAAAGCAGGGGGAGGGTTTGAAAGAACTGACTCCAATAAACAACATCACATGTTATAGAGAAATTGTAATAAAAAGAAGTCAATCAATGCAGCAAATTTCATTGATGTTTAATTTTAAGAAATTCCCACAGCCACCCCAGCTTTCAGCAATCATCCCCTTTACCTGTCAGCAGCCAACAACACAAAGGCAAGACCCTTCACTAGCAAAACCATTACACTTGCTTAAGGCTCAGATGAAGGTTAGAATTTTTAAATAATAAAGTATTTTTAACTAAGGTAGTTACATTGTTTTTTAGAACCAATGCTACTGCATACTTAATAGACCACCATACAGTGCAAATGTAACCTTTGTATACATTGGGAAAACAAGCTTTATGTGAGTCACTTTATTGTGGTATATACTTTATTGTAGTGATGTAGAGATGAATATGTAATATCTCTGAGGTATGCCTGTCTTAAGAATGTCCTCAGTGAAAGAAAATATATATTTTACAAAAGTAAATTTAATTTCCAGGTGAGATGAAATAATTTATTTATACTATGTTTCTCTACAGAATAACATGGTTGCTGCAGTTTGGCACTGCAAAATGAGATGAGTGTGAGTGATCCACATGTAAATACAACAAAACTGAAATATTTAAAAATATATGTTTACTTACAGACTGTCCCAAGGTAGAAAAATTAATAATTTAATTTTCTAATGCTATAAGAAAATATATGTAATATTATTTCATGATAATGAATTTGATAATAATTCTTAACCTAACCATAAGCCATCAGTGAGAACTTAAACATATTCTTTGTCTATATCTAATGCATGTTAAAAAATGCATACTTACTACTTCAAATAATATTTTGGCAATACTTCTTATATGGCAGAGTGAGAATGTAGACAAAGTCTGTTCCCAAGAAACAACAACACTAACTAAAGGCTAACAATATATTGAGAGTTGTTTTACTGACCAACCGCTGCTTAATTATGAATAAGGATAATAAAAGTTTGTGGAATGTTTCAAACCCACCACTAGTTTGGCCCATGAAGTAATTCTCCTAGCGTGGTGCTAGCCATGGAAACCAATTGCATCATTGCTGAAGGGACTTAATTGATTTAGAATGGAGGGTGAAAAATCTGTTCCCATTCATATCTTGTATAAAAAGTCTGTTCTATCCAAGATAAGAAGGGGGAAAGCCTGTACCTTTCCAACTGAAGAATGTACTCCTGCTGCGGTCAAGTGGTGGAATGGAAGATAACCCACCAATTTTATAAGCTCCTGGAAATGGAAAAACCACACAGGGGCTTACAATATCTCTGAGGTATGTCTGTTTTAAGAATGTCCTCAATATGGCAAGAAATATTCAAAGTAATGCAGAACAAGAACCTACAACCAAGACTACTTTATCCAGCAAGGCTATCATTTAAAATCGAAGGAGAAATAAAAAGCTTCCCAGACAAAAAAAAAGACTCAAGGAATTCATTACAACCAAACCAATGCTGCAGGAAATGTTAAGGGGCATGGTGTAAACAGATCAAAGTGGGAAAAGAATATAGCAAAAAAGGAATACAGCTTTAAAGAATAAAATGGCAATAAACAACTACATATCAATAATAACCATAAATGTAAATGGATTAAATGATCCAATCAAAAGACATAGGGTAGCTGCGTGGATAAGAAAACAGTACCCGTACATATGCTGTCTACAAGAGACACACCTTAGAACAAAAGATACACATAGATTGAAGGTAAAAGGATGGAAAAAAACATTTCATGCAAATGGAAATGAAAAAAAAGCTGGGGAAGCAATACCTATATCAGACAAATTGGACTTTAAAACAAAGGATATAGTAAGAGATAAAGAAGTCCACTACATAATGATAATGGGAGTAATCCAACAGGAAGATATAACTATTATAAATATCTATGCACCTAATATAGGAGCACCCAAATATATAAAGCAGACTTTGATGGATTTAAAGGGTGAGATCAACAACAATACTATAATAGTAGGGGATTTCAATACCCCACTAACATCACTAGGTAGATCCTAAGAAAGAAAATTAAGAAAGAAACAGCAGACTTATTGGACACACTAGATCAACTTGATTTAATAGATATCTTCAGAACCTTTCACCTTAAAGCAGCAGAATATACATTCTTTTCAAGTGCTCATGGTACATTCTCTAGGATAGACCACATGTTAGGGCACAAAAGTGGTCTCAACAAATTTAAGAAGATTGAAATAATATCAAGCACTTTCTCCGATCACAACGGCATGAAACTAGAAATGAACCACAACAGAAAACCTCAAAAATTCTCAAACACATGGAAACTAAATAGCAGGTTGTTAAATAATGAATGGATTAAGAATGAGATCAAAGAAGAAATAAAAAAATTCCTAGAAACGAATGACAATGAGCATACAACAACACAAAAATTATGGGACACAGAAAAGCAGTACTGAGAGGGAAGTCCATAGCACTACAGGCACACTTTAAGAAGCTAGAAAAAGCTCAAATAAACAACTTGACCCTGCATCTAAAAGAACTAGAAAAAGAACAGCAAGTAAAACCCAAATGTAGTAGAAGGAAGGAAATAATAAAGATCAGAGCAGAAATAAATGACATAGAGGCTAAAGAAACAATACAGAGGATCATGAAACTAGGAGCTGGTTCTTTGAAAAGGTAAACAAGATTGATAAACCTTTAACTAGACTCACCAAAAAAAAAGAGAGAGAGAGGACTCAAATAAATAAAATTAGAAATGAGAGTGGAGAAATAACAACTGACACAACAGAAGTACAAAATATTGTAAGAAAATACTATGAAGAACTATATGCCAAAAAAGTAGACAACCTAGATGAAATGGACAAATTCCTTGAAACATACAATCTTCCAAAAATCAATCTGGAAGAATCAGAAAACTTAAACAGACCGATTACACCAAATGAGATTGAAACAGTTATCAAAAAACTCCCAACAAAGAAAATTCCAGGGCCTGATGGCTTCACAACTGAATTCTACCAAATATTCAAAGAAGAACTAACTCCTATCCTTCTCAAACCATTTCAAAAAATTCAAGAGGAAGGAAGACTTCCAAGCTCCTTTTATGAGGTGAGCATAATTCTAATTCCAAAACCAGGCAAAGACAACTCAAAGAATGAAAATTATAGCCAATATCTCTGATGAATATAGATGCTAAAATCCTCAACAAAATATTAGCAAACCAAATCCAACAATATATAGAAAAAAATCATACACCATGGTCAAGTGGGATTTATTCTGGGGAGGCAAGGCTGGTACAATATTTGTAAATCAATCAATGTGATTCATCACATAAACAAAAAGGAGAAAAACCACACGATAATTTCAATAGATGCAGAAAAAGCATTTGATAAAATCCAGCACCCATTTATGATCAAAACTCTTAGCAAAGTGGGAATACAGGGAACATACCTCAACATGATAAAAGCCATCTATGACAAACCCACAGCCAACATCATACTCAATGTGCAAAAATTAAAAGCAATTCCCCTAAAATCAGGAACAAGGCAGGGGTGTCCCCTTTCACCACTCTTATTTAACATAGTCCTAGAAGTCCTAGCCACAACAATCAGACAAGAAGAAGAAATAAAAGGCATTCAAGTTGGAAAAAAAGAAGTAAAACTATCATTATCTGCAGATGATATGATATTGTATATAGAAAACCCTAAAGTCTCAGTCAAAAAATTACTGGACCTGATAAATGAATTCAGCAATGTGGCAGGATATAAAATCAATACTCAGAAATCAGAGGCATTTTTATATGCCAACAATGAACAGTCAGAAAGAGAAATTAAAAAATCAATCCCCTTCACTATTACAACCAAAAAAATAAAGTACCTAGGAGTAAACTTAACCAAGGAGACTAAAGACTTGTACTCAGAATATTACAAAGTATTGATAAAAGAAATCAAGGGAGATACAAACAAGTGGAAGCATATACCATACTCATGGTTAGAAAGAATAAACATCATTAAAATGTCTATATTACCCAAAGCAATCTATAAATCAATGCAATAGCAATTAAAATACCAATGATATATTTCAATAATATAGATCACATATTCCAAAAATTTATATGGAACCAAAAGAGAACACGAATAGCCTCAGCAATCTTAAAAAAGAAGAATAAAGTGGGAGGTATCACACTTTCTGATATCAGGTTATACTACAAGGCCATTGTACTCAAAACAGCCTGGTACTGGCATAAGAACAGGCATACAGATCAATGGAACAGAACAGAGAACCCAGAAATAAACCCACAGCTCTATGGACAACTGATATTTGACAAAGGAGGTAAGGAAATACAATGGAGTAAAGACAGCCTCTTTAACAAATGGTGTTGGGAAAATTGGACAGCTACCTGCAAAAAAATGAAACTAGATCACCAGCTTACACCACTCACAAAAAATAAACTCAAAATGGATAAAAGACTTAAATGTAGGCCGTGAAACCATAAGCATCTTATTAGAAAACATAGGCAGTAAGCTCTCCGACATCTCTCGGTGTAATATATTTGCTGATTTATCTCCACGGGCAAGGGAAATAAAAGACAGGATAAACAAAAAGGACTATATCAAACTAAAAAGCTTTAGCACAGTTAAAGACAATAAGAACAGAATAAAAAGAGAAACTACACAATGGGAGAACATATTTGACAGTATGTCTGATAAGGGGTTTGTCTAATAACCAAAATTTATAAAGAACTTGTAAATCTCAACACCAGAAAGACAAACAATCCAATCAAAAAATGGGCAAAAGAAATAAATACACTTCTCCAAAGAGGACATACAGATGGCCAATAGGCATATGAAAAAATGCTCAACATCACTAATCATTAGAGAAATGCAAATTAAAACCACAATGAGATATCACCTCACACCAGCCAGAATGGTGCTCATCAACAAAACAACACAGAGTAAGTGCTGGCGAGGATGTGGAGAAAAGGGAACCCTTTTGCACTGCTGGTGGGAATGCAGACTGGTGCAGCCACTGTGGAAAACAGTATGGAGATACCTCAAAAAACTGAAAATCAAACTGCCTTTTGACCCAGCTATACCACTGTTAGGAATATACCCCAAGAACATCATAGAATGGCTCCAAAAAGAGAAATGTACCCCCATGTTTGTTGCAGCATTGTTCACAATAGCGAAGATCTGGAAACAGCCCAAGTGTGTCAGAGGACGAGTGGATTAAAAAGCTTTGGTACATATATACTATGGAATACTACTCAGCCATATGATATGATGACATCGGATCATTACAATAACATGAATGGACCTTGATAACATTATACGAAGTGAAATAAGTAAATCAGAAAAAACTAAGAACTATATGAATCCATACATAGATGGGACATAAAAATGAGACTCAGAGATATGAACAAGAATGTGATGGCAATGGGGATGGAGGGGTGGAGGGGTGGGGGGGGAGGGGGGAGGGGGCGAGGAAGGATAGAGGGGGTGGAGGGAGGGGAGGGGCACAAAGAAAACCAGATAGAAGGTGACAGAAGACAATTTGACTTTGGGGAAGGGTATACAGCACAATCAAATGTCAAAATAATCTGGAGATGTTTTCTCTCAACATATGTACCCTGATTTATCAATGTCACTGCATTAAATTTAATAAAAAAATAAAAAATGAATGTCCTCAATGGAAGAAAATATATATTTTACAAAAGTTAGGGTTAATGGAACAAAACACAGAACCGAAAACTAAACCTATACCCTTATGGTCCATTAATATCTGACAAAGGAGGCAAGAGTATATAATGGAGTAAAGACAGTCTCTTTAATAATGGTGTTGGAAAAATTGGACAGATACATGCAAAAACTGAAACTAGACCACCAGCATATGCCATACACAAAAATAAACTCAAAATGGATAAAAGACTTAAATGTAATTTGCTAAACCATAAAAATCTTAGAAGTAAACATAGGCAATAGACTTTCAGACATCTCTCATATCTCCTCAAGCAAGTGAAATAAAGGACAAGGTAAAGAATTGAGACTATATCAAACTAATAAGCTTTTGCATAGCAAAAGACACCATTAACAAATAAAAAGACAACCCACTCTGTGGGAGAATATATTCACCAATACATCTAATAAAGGGTCAATAACCAAAATTTGTAAAGAAGTTATAAAACTCAACACCTAGAAGACAAACAATTCAATTAAAAAATGGGCAAAGGGCCTGGTCAGGCAGTAGTGCAGTGGATAGAGCATCTACCTGTGATGCTGATGACCCAGGTTTGAAACCTCGAGGTCACCAGCTGTAGTGAAGGCTCATCCAGCATGAGTGTGCACTCACCAGCTTGAGGATGGGGTCACCTGTTTGAGCATGGGATCATAGACATGACCCAAGGTCACTGGCTTGAGCAAAGGATCACTGACGAGGCTAAAGTTTCCTCCCCCAATCCCCATCAAGGTACATATGAGAAAGCACTCAATGAAAAACGAATGCACCACAACTACAAGTTCATGCTTCTCATCTCTCTCTCTTCCGCCCACACACACAAAAAAGGAAAGGCAATGAACCTGAACAGACACTTCCGCAAAGAGGACATACAGATGGCCAATAGGCATTTGAAAAGTGCTCAACATCACTAATCATCAGAGAAATGCAAATTAAAATCACAATGTGATATCACCTTACACCTGTCAGAATGGCTTTTTATTAACAAATCAACAAAGAACAAGTGTTGGTGAGGACACGGAGTAAAAGAAACCCTTGTGCATTGTTAGTGAGAAGCGGGAATGCAGACTGGTGCACCACTGTGAAATCAATTATTTCCAAAAATCAAAAATAGAACTGCCTTATGACTCTGCTATCCCAACTTCTAGAAAAAAATCCTAAGATTCTTAAAATACTAATTCAAAGAATATACATACTCCCATGTTCACTACCGTGTTGCTTGCAATAGGCAAGATCTGGAAAGGGTCCAAATGTCCATCAGTGGATGCATGGTATATTTACAGAATGAAATACTATGTAGCTGTAATAAAGAAAGAAATCTTACCTTTTATGATGACATGGATGGACCTGAAGATTATTGCGCTAAGTGAAATAAGCCGGACAGAGAAAGATAAATACCCTATGATCTCACTTCTATGTGGAATCTAATGAACACAATAAACTGAGGAACAATACAGAAACAGAGGAAGGGTCACAGGGAACAGATAGGCAGCTGTCAGAGGGAAGAAGAGGGGATTAGATCAAAGAAGGGAAAGGGATTAGCCAAAAACATGTATATATAACCCATATATACAGACAACAGGGTAGCAATAGCCAGATGGTATGGGAGTGAAAATAGGAGGAGGGTGGAATAAGATTGAGAAATAAAGGTGGAGAAAAAATTAATTTAAAGAAAAAAAATGGGTCCCTGACCAGTTGGCTCAGCAGTAGAGTGTTGGCCTGACATGTAGATGTCCTGGATTCAACTCCCAGTCAGGACACACAGGAGTAGTAACCTTCTGCTTGTCACTCTACCCCCATCTCTCTCTCTTTTCTCCCTCCCACAGCCATGGCTCAGTTGGAGCAAAGTTGGCCACCAGAACTGAGGATGCTTCCATGGCCTGCCTCAGGCACTAAAATACCTTGGTTGCTGAACAACGAAGCAGTGGCCCAACTGTGCAGAGCAATACCTGGTAGGGACTTGCCAGGTGGATCCTGGTCGGAATTCATGCAGGAGTTTGTCTCTGCCTCCCTGCCTCTCACTTAATTAATTAAATAAATAAATAAATAAGAAAAAAAGATGGAAAAGGATGTATCATACTAACAGTAATAATAAATCTGTAGTAGCTATCTTAATGTTACACAAAAGAGATCTAAAAATAAGAAATAATATTAAACAAAAAGAGATACATTTTATGATGGTCAAACTTTAGTAAGATACAAAAATTTTAAATGTAATTTATATAACTGTACCTGCCAATGACCCAAAATACATAAAGCAAAAAAAAAAAAAAAAAAGATAAAATGATGGAATGACCAGGCAGATAAACAACAGGGAGAGACGACATGAACAGCATGATGAACTGACTTGACCTAACAAACATTTAGAACACTCAGACAATGGCAGGATGCACATTCTCTCACAAGTGCACATGGCGCATTTCCTAGAACACATTATATATTAGATCTGATATCGTCTCAATACATTTATTTATTTATTTATTTATTTATTTATTTATTTTGTATTTTTCTGAAGCTGGAAATGGGGAGAGACAGTCAGACAGACTCCCGCATGCGCCCGACCGGGATCCACCCGGCACGCCCACCAGGAGCGATGCTCTGCCCACCAGGGGGCAATGCTCTGCCCCTCTGGGGCGTCGCTCTGCCGCGACCAGAGCCACTCTAGCACCTGGGGCAGAGGCCAAGGAGCCATCCCCAGCGCCTGGGCCATCTTTGCTCCAATGGAGCCTTGGCTGCGGGAGGGGAAGAGAGAGACAGAGAGGAAGGAGAGGGGAGGGGTGGAGAAGCAGATGGGCGCTTCTCCTGTGTGCCCTGGCCGGGAATAGAACCTGGGTCCCCAGCATGCCAGGCTGACGCTCTACCGCTGAGCCAACCGGCCAGGGCCATCGTCTCAATACATTTAAAAGATAAATCAGGTGGAGACAAGATGGCGCTGGAGTAGGCGGATGTACCAGCATCTACCTCCCAGAACCAAAGTGGATTACAAACTAATTTTATGAACTATCAGCTGGAAAAACCAACTTTGGACTAAACTAAAAGGACTCCTCAACCCAGGAACGCTGAAGTAGCCACACAGAGACTGGTAGGAAAAGCGGAAACGCGGAAACGCGGAGAGGGCTGCCCAGCTTATCGGAGCAAACAGCAGCAGGGAGAGACTCGCGTGGCGGGAAGTGAGTTTAGCAGAGGGGAAAGGGTCCTGAGCCCCAGGAACAAAGCCCCAGCCTGCAGCCCTAGAGCCCAGAAGAAGCGTAAGGACAGTATTTAGCTGGAAACAAGTCAGGATACTGTTTGTGAGAGAGTCTGATTTCTCAAACCCAGGATCCTTCTTAAAGGGACCACGCAGAACATCTCTCTCACAAACACTCACCCGGGGCTCCTGGGGATGGAGGGAGAGGGGAGAGAACCACAGTAACAGGAAGAGAGTGCAATCTAGGAGGCATAGGGAGAAACATTTTGGGAGATAGCCACCCTAACCCCTGGGACGAGTCACTCCCCAAAGCTGAAGTGAGTATTTCCCCCGGAAACAGCAATACCAGCAAAGGGAAGCAGGAGAACAGCCAAACAAGCTCCCCCGCAGCATTCAGAGCAGAGTTGCATAGAAGGAGGGAGCTTTCGGGTCTACAGTAGTGAGTCTTAGGGTCCGAGCTGCAACGCCCCCACCCACGTGGCTGAGGACGTGCTGGAGGGCGGGCGGCAGCGGGAGACAAAAGCGCAGATCTGCTGGCAGGGGCAGAAGCCGGCTGGCCACCACTGGGCTCAGGTGTGAGCTCAATCTTGCCTGGCTAGGGAGAAGGGGGCGTGCAAAAGCGGCCAAGCTCAGCTGCCAGCAGCCTGTAATCCAGCCTCCGGGAGAAGGGCGGGAAACCCGGAAAGAGTAGAAACCAGCCCCAGAGCAAGGGCAGAGGAGCACATCCCTGCCCCGCCCGTGCAACCCAGGCTTGCAGTCTGACTTGGTAGCCGGCTCCTCCCGCGGGGGTGGAGCCAAAAGCCCAGAAGAGGCAGAGTTCCGCTACGGAGCTGAGCTTGGGCAAGCAGCCCTGCCTGGTGGTAGAGCCAAGGCTAGCAGCTGTTCCTTGAGTGGGATCATCCTGCAAAGGCAGGGTGAAAGCTCAGAAAGAGGCGGAGACCCGCAGCTGAGCAAAGGCGCTCGCCAGTGCCCTCAGGACCGAGCATAACGTCACACATGGGGGTGGGGCAAAGGCCAAGGCCACCAACCCTTGTGCACCCGAGCACGTGATCACAGCCACTCCCGTGAAGAGAAAATGAGGAGGCAGAGAAATACAACACAAATAAACCAAGAGAAATCCCCAGAAAAGGACCTAAGTGAATCAGATATAACCAAATTACCAGATGCAGAGTTTAAAATAACGATTGTTAGGATGCTCAAAAATATTAGAACAACCATAGATGGCCATTACGAAAACCTAAATAAAGAGATAACAAATATAAAAAAGGACATTGAAATAATAAAAAAGAATCAGACAGAAATGACAAATATAATATCTGAAATAAAGAATACAATGGAAGGAATTAAAAGCAGGATGGATGAAGCAGAGAATCGAATCAGTGAGTTAGAGGACACAATAAATAAAGGCAGGGAAGCAGAGCAGAAAAAAGAAAAGAGACTCAAAAAGTTTGAGGAAACTCTAAGAGAGCTCTGTGACAACATGAAGAGAAATAACATCCGCATCATAGGGGTTCCTGAAGAAGAAGAGAAAGAACAAGGAATAGAGACTTTGTTCAAACATATTATAGCGGAAAACTTCCCCCAATTAAGGCAGGAAAACGTTTCACATGTTCAGGAAGCACAAAGAACTCCATTAAGGAGAAACCCAAAGAAACCAACACCAAGACACATCATAATTAAATTACCAAAGCTAAATGATAAAGAGAAAATATTAAAAGCTGCTAGAGAAAAAAAGACTATCACTTACAAAGGAGCCCCCATAAGGATGACTTCTGACTTCTCAACAGAAACACTTGAGGCCAGAAGGGAATGGCAAGAAATATTCAAAGTAATGCAGAACAAGAACCTACAACCAAGACTACTTTATCCAGCAAGGCTATCATTTAAAATTGAAGGAGAAATAAAAAGCTTTACAGACAAAAAAAAAAAAAAAAACAACTCAAGGATTTCACTGCAACCAAACCAAGGCTGCAAGAAATGCAAAGGGACCTGTTGTAAACAGATCAAAGGAAAAAAAGAATATAGCAAAAGAGAAAAACAGTTTTAAAGAAAAAAAAATGGCAATAAACAATTACATATCAGTAATAACCTTAAATGTTAATGGATTAAATGATCCGATCAAGAGACATAGGGTAGCTGCGTGGATAAGAAAACAGGACCCATACATATGCTGTCTACAAGAGACACACCTTAAATCAAAAGATGCACACAGACTGAAGATAAAAGGATGGAAAAAAATATTTCACGCAAATGGAAATGAAAAAAAAAGCTGGGGTAGCAATACTTATATCAGACAAAATGGACTTTAGAACAAAGACCATAGTTAGAGATAAAGAAGGTCACTACATAATGATAAAGGGAGCAATCCAAAAGGATGATATAACCATTATAAATATCTATGCACCTAATATAGGAGCACCTAAATATATAAAGCAGACTTTGATAGACTTAAAGGGCGAGATCAACAGCAATACTATAATAGTAGGAGATTTCAATACCCCATTAACATCATTAGATAGATTCTCAAGAAAGAAAATTAACAAAGAAACAGCAGACTTAAAGGACATATTAGATCAACTCGATTTAATAGATATCTTCAGAACCTTTCACCCTAAAACAGCAGAATATACATTCTTTTCAAGCGCTCATGGTACATTCTCTAGAATAGACCACATGTTAGGGCACAAAAGCAGGCTCAACAAATTTAAGAAGATTGAAATCATATCGAGCACTTTCTCTGATCACAATGGCATCAAACTAGAAATCAACCACAATAGAAAAATTGAAAAACATTCAAATACTTGGAAACTAAATAACACGTTATTAAACAATGAATGGGTTAACATTGAGATCAAAGAAGAAATTATTAAATTCCTAGAAACAAACGATAATGAGCATACATCAACTCAAAATTTATGGGACACAGCAAAAGCAGTCCTGAGAGGGAAGTTTATAGCATTACAGGCATACCTCAAGAAGCTAGAAAAAGCTCAAATAAACAACTTAACCCTGCATCTAAAAGAACTAGAAAAAGAACAGCAAGTAAAACCCAAATGTAGTAGAAGGAAGGAAATAATAAAGATCAGAGCAGAAATAAATGACATAGAGGCTAAAGAAACAATACAGAGGATCAATGAAACCAGGAGCTGGTTCTTTGAAAAGGTAAACAAGATCGATGAACCTTTAACAAGACTCACCAAGAAAAAAAGAGAGAGGACTCAAATAAATAAAATTAGAAATGAGAGTGAAGAAATAACACCTGACACAACAGAAATACAAAATATTGTAAGAAAATACTATGAAGAACTGTACGCCAAAAAACTAGACAACCTAGATGAAATGGACAAATTCCTTGAATCATATAATCTTCCAAAAATTAATCTGGAAGAATCAGAAAAACTAAACAGACCAATTACAACAAATGAGATTGAAACAGATATTAAAAACCTCCCAAAAAAGAAAAGTCCTGGGCCTGATGGCTTCACAAGTGAATTCTACCAAATATTCAAAGAAGAACTAAGTCCTATCCTTCTCAAGCTATTTCAAAAAATTCAAGAGGAAGGAAGACTTCCAAACTCCTTTTATGAGGCGAGCATAATTCTGATTCCAAAACCAGGCAAAGACAACACAAAAAAAGAAAATTATAGGCCAATATCCCTGATGAACTTAGATGCAAAAATCCTCAATAAAATATTAGCAAACTGGATCCAGCAATATATGGAAAAAATCATACACCAAGATCAAGGAGGATTTATTCTTGGGAGACAAGGCTGGTACAATATTCGCAAATCAGTCAATGTGATTCATCACATAAACAAAAGAAAGGAGAAAAACCACATGATAATTTCAATAGATGCAGAAAAAACATTTGATAAAGTCCAATACCCATTCATGATCAAAACTCTCAGCAAAGTTGGAATACAGGGAACATACCTCAACATGATAAAGGCCATCTATGACAATCTCACAGCCAACATCATACTGAATGGGCAAAAATTAAAAGCAATCCCCTTAAGATCAGGAACAAGGCAGGCATGCCCCCTTTCACCACTCTTATTCAACATAGTTCTGGAAGTCCTCGCCACAGCAATCAGACAAGAAAAAGAAATAAAAGGCATCCAAATTGGAAAAGAAGAAGTAAAACTATCATTATTTGCAGATGACATGATATTGTATATAGAAAACCCTAAAGTCTCAGTCAAAAAACTACTAGACCTGATCAAAGAATTTGAAAAGGTGGCAGGATATAAAATCAATACTCAGAAATCAGAGGCATTTTTATACACTAATAATGAAGTGTCAGAAAGAGAAATCAGAGAACCAATCCCCTTTACCATTGCAACCAAAAAAATAAAGTACCTAGGAATAAATCTAACCAAGGAGATTAAAGACTTGTATTCGGAAAAGTATAAAACATTGATAAAAGAAATCAGGGAAGATACGAATAAGTGGAGGCATATACCATGCTCATGGTTAGGAAGAATAAACATCATTAAAGTGTCTATATTACCCAAAGCAATTTATAAATTCAATGCAATACCAATGAAAATACCAATGACTTACTTCAAAGACATAGAACACATATTCCAAAAATTTATATGGAACCAAAAAAGAACACGAATAGCCTCAGCAATCCTGAAAAGGAAGAAAAAAGCGGGAGGTATCATACTTCCAGATATCAAGTTATATTATAAGGCCATTGTACTCAAAACAGCATGGTACTGGCATAAGAACAGGCACATAGATCAATGGAACAGAACAGAGAACTCAGAAATAAACCCACAGCTCTATGGACAACTGATATTTGACAAAGGAGGTAAGACAATACAATGGAGTAAAGTCAGCCTCTTCAACAAATGGTGTTGGGAAAACTGGACAGCTACCTGCAAAAAAATGAAACTAGACCACCAACTTACACCACTCACAAAAATAAACTCAAAATGGATAAAAGACTTAAATGTAAGCCGTGAAACCATAAGCATCTTAGAAGAAAACATAGGCAGTAAGCTCTCTGCCATCTGTCGCAGCAATATATTTGCTGATTTGTCTCCACAGGCAAGTGAATTAAAAGACAGGATTAACAAATGGGACTGTATCAAACTAAAAAGCTTCTGCAAAGCTAAAGACAATAAGAACAGAATAAAAAGACAAACTACACAATGGGAGAATATATTTGACATAGCGTCTGACAAGGGGTTAATAACCAAAATTTATAAAGAACTTGTAAAACTTAATACCAGAAAGACAAACAATCCAATCCAAAAATGGGCAAAAGAAATGAATAGACACTTCTCCAAAGAGGACACACAGATGGCCAATAGGCATATGAAAAAATGTTCAACATCACTAATGATTAGAGAAATGCAAATTAAAACCACAATGAGATATCACCTCACACCAGTCAGAATGGTGCTCATCAATAAAACAACACAGAATAAGTGCTGGCGAGGATGTGGAGGAAAGGGAACCCTCCTGCACTGCTGGTGGGAATGCAGACTTGTGCAGCTACTGTGGGAAACAGTATGGACATTCCTCAAGAAATTAAAAATCAAACTGCCTTTTGACCCAGCTATACCACTGTTAGGAATATACCCCAAGAACACCATAGCACTGTTTGAAAAGAAGAAATGCACCCCCATGTTTATGGCAGCATTGTTCACAATAGCAAAGATGTGGAAACAGCCCAAGTGTCCATCAGAGGACGAGTAGATTAAAAAGCTTTGGTATATATAGATATACTATGGAATACTATTCAGCCATAAGAAATGATGACATAGGATCTTTTACAACAACATGGATGGGCCTTGATAACATTATACTGAGTGAAAGAAGTAAATCAGAAAAAACTAAGAACTATATGTTTCCATACATAGGTGGGACATAAAGATGAGACTCAGAGACATGAACAACAGTGTTGGGGTTACAGGGTGTGGGGAGGAGAGGGAGGGGGTTGGGGGAGGGGAGGGGCACAAAGATCATGGCTTTTCAGCATTTGCCATATTCCCCCCTTAATCTATAGACAGACAGCAAATATTTACGTATGGTGTTCCCACTATAAAGACTGCTGTCTTAGGGACAAATGCTGATAAACTATTTCAGCAGTTCCTCCTTCTTCAAAGACTTATATGTAAACATAGAGCTCCATGTTTCATAGGACATACTCAAGCTCACTCCATGCTCCCTGGAGCTTTAGCACAAGGGAATGCCCCCCCCTTTTTTTTAGTATTTTTTCTTTTCTTTATTTATTTTTTGTATATTTCTGAGGATGGGGATGGGGAGGCAGTCAGACAGACTCCTGCATGCGCCTGACTGGGATCCACCTGGCATGCCTACTGGGGGGGATGCTCTGCCCATCTGGGATGTTGCTCTGTTACAACCGGAGCCATTCTAGCAACTGGGGCGGAGGCCATGGGGCCATCCTTAGTGCCCAGGGTGGATTTGCTCCGGTGGAGCCTTGGCTGCGGGCGGGAGGAGAGAGATGAAGAGGAAGGAGAGGGGGAGGAGTGGAGAGGTAGATGGGTGCTTCTCCTGTGTGCTCTGGCCAGGAATCGAACCCGGGAATCCTGCACACCAGGCCAATGACTCCGACGGGTCTACCATATCATGCTTTTTACTTAAAAAAAAACAAACATTTCTTTTGAATGCTGATGAACAGGAGACACCAAATCTTTTTCGCCTGCAAACTACTACCTTCTTCATTAGATCTAGCTAATAACACTGTTCTGTCTCTTTTCCAAATAGCTCCAGATATATGGAAAAGATTTATATAGGCAGATGGGGATCCTCAAACCCCTCAGCGAGATCTTCTGAGAATGGCTTTTAAGATACCTAGAGGCAGAAAAAGCCCAATAGAGATCAGGGGAACTACCAGCTTTTAGGATAAACCCTTAAAGGCTCCAACGCCCCAAAGGGGTCTCATAGGATGCCATCTGGGTCCTGCTTCAATAGTGGAAAGGAAGGTCATTGAGCTAAAGCCTGCCAGGCTTACACGCCTCTGCTGTGAGGAAACAGGGACACTGGAAGGTAGGCTTCCCCCTCGCTCCCCTAAGGGAGGGTTCAGTCTCTTCCAGCCCCGCCCCAGCCACCTATGACCTAACCTTGCCCAGAAAGCTGGGGTTTGCCACTGAAGGCTGAAGGTGCCCAGGGCCGGCGGCCCCATCTACGACACTGTGGACGAGCCTAGGGTATTTCTTCCAAAAAGCAGGTAAACTGATCTCATTCGCACAAGGGCCACTTAACTATGTGTTGCCTGAATAGTCAGGTTTTTCATTCTTCCCTCAAAGATCTCTGTTGTGGGTGTTGATAGTCCTATTTTCTGCTGCTTTGCTTAATATATAGTGTTTTCTTTATCCCTCTACCTCAATGCCCCACTCATATTTCAGGCTGGGACCTACTCCTAATTTAGAGCTCTCTTTCCTCCTTTTGCCAACTTGTATTATGAATTTACCTTTGCCACCCAGCTTAGTGTATCCCAAGGTTCTCTTTACCATGCCACAGTCGCAGAGCTCCAGGGAAAAGCAACCTGGTCTCAACTCTCCAGGCAGAGGAGAACAGAAGCTCCATATCCACGCATGCTGCAAATGGCTTTTTCCAGTCTACCTGAATCATTACCAGCTAGAAGCAGCGGTCATTGGGACTTGGACATGAGCTGCAAAGTATAGAATGGTGACAACAATTCCAGTGCCATGCGGACTTTTCCTGTGGGGAAATTTCCTGGACTCCTGCTCCCTGTGACAGCTCCTAACAGACTGAACTGTGGTTGGGTTGCATTTTTCAGGGATTTGGCATGGTGTTGGGGCCAACTTGGACTTGGGGAACATGTTAAGGACACTACTCTTTTAGGGATTCTTTCTGTATTGGCCAAGAGTTTGCTTAAAGGCTTTTAATCACTGTAAAAAAAAATAGAGGACTGGATGAAGAAGATGAGGCACATATACACCATGGTATATTATTCAGCTAGGAGAAATGGTGACATGGGATCTCTTATAGAGGAATGGTGGAGTCTTGGTAGCATTGTGCAGGGTGAAATAAGCGAATCAGAAAAAAACAGGAACTACAGGATTCCATACATTGGTGGGACATAAAAGCGAGACTAAGAGGCATGGACAGGAGTGTGGTGGCTATGGGGGTGGGGGGAGGGAAGGAGGGAGAGGAGGAGGGGGAGGGTTACAGAGAGAACTGGATGGAGGGTGGCGGAGGATGATCTCTCTTCGGGTGATGGGTATGCAACAGAACTAAATGACAAGATAACCTGGAAATGTTTTCTTTGAATGTATGTACCCTGATTTATTGATGTCACCCCATTAAAATAAAAATTTATTTATAAAAAAAAAAAAAGAATACTTTGTTATGGCCCTGGTTGGTTGACTCAGCTGCAGAGCATCTGCCTGGCATGTGGAAGTCCTGGTTTTATTCCTGGTCAGGGCACATAGGAGAAATGACCATCTGCTTTTCTACCCCTCCTCCTCCCCCCTCCTCTCTCTCTCTCTCTCTCTCTCTCTCTCTCTCTTGCTCTCTCTCTCTCTCTTCCTCTCTCACAGCCATGATTCAAACAGTTTGAGCAAGTCGGTCCTGGGTATTGAGGGTGGTTTCATGGCCTCGCCTCAGGTGCTGAAATGGCTCAGTTACCAAGCAGCAGAGCAGTGGTGCCAGATGGGCAGAAAATTGTCCTGTAGGGGGCTTGCCGGGTGGATCCCAGATTGGGCACATGCAGGAGTCTGTCTTTCTGCCCCCCTGGTTCCCCTTCTTCTCACCTCTCATTTTATAAAATAAATAAATAAATTTAAAAAAATTAAAAAATGCTTTTTTACATATTATGATTATGAGATAGTAGATGCAGATGAGGAGCCACTGAGCCACTTCACCCGCAGGTGTTGTAAGGTACCAAAAACTACAGAATTAATATTAATATTTTAAGAGGCTTGAAGAACATTTTATTAATTTGGGTTAAGGTGTGCAGAGAAATTGTGAGAATAGTCAATGTACTGTGTGATTGGTGTAGTCAGGATGGCCCTTGGCATTGTATTGTAAATGTAAAGGGGAGGAAAACATGGACCCCCAGACATTCCACCACACCTGTGGGGAAAGGGGTGAATGGCTAGCCAGGAGCAGGGCGAGAAAAGCCAAAAATAAACCTTTTCTTACAACTATGAGCCATTTGCGGGCATTTGTCCCCACGGAAACTACCTCTCCTATGTAAATGCATGTAGTTAACACGTGTTACTCTGGACAGAGAGATAGCAGATGAACACTAGATAATATGGGAATGCCTTTTAATATGTAAAAAGATATCTTTCTGCCATTGTGTTGACTTGTAAATTTTGTTTTCTCCAGAAGGATGTATGGCTTGCAAATTGAACATGGTCCTATCATGTTAAAGGACATATGACTATAACCAATAGTGGTAAAGGGCTCCTAATTACAATTTTTGCTTCTGTACTTCCCACTTACAAAACTATAAAAACCAAGTAGAACAAAGGGCCAGCGTGCTCTCCCTCAGATTTCTGTCGGAGTTGCTGCTGCTTGGCCAAGCTAGACAATAAAGCTTTGGTGTGTAATTGAAAAAAAAAAAAAAAAAGAAGATAAATAACACAAATTATTTTCTTCAACCACATTAAATTAAATTAGAAGTAAATAATAGAAAAAAATATGAGAAAACCCTCAATATTTGGACATGAATAATACTTTTATAGATAAGTAGAATAAAAAATCACAATGAGTATTAAAAAATAGTTTAAACTAAACAAAAAATTAAAAAAGATAAAACCCTAGCAGATGCAGTTAAATTAGTGGTTGAGAAAAGGTTGCAGCTTTAAACACATATAGTATGAAGAGAAAATATCTCAAATCAATAACTAAGATTCCAAATAAAGAAACTAGATAAAGAGCATATATATTCCAAAGAAAATGAGGAAAGAATATCATAATATTTGAGTATAAATCAATAAAAATTAAAAAAAAAATCAAAACACCAGAAAAAAGTCATGGAACCAGAAGTCAGCTATTTGAAAAGATCAACAAAGTTTATAAACCTTTCCCTATACTGACACAGGAAGAAACAGAAACCCTCAAATTACCTAAATAAGTCATGAAAGAGAAGTTATACTAATGAAATAGAACATAAAAAGACTTAATGGAATATTATGAATAACTTCATGTCAACAAATTAGATAACTTTGATAAAATGAACAAATTCCTAAAATGACCTAAATTAAGTCAAGAAGAAAGGGAGATTAGAGGATTTTCTTTAAAGCAAGTAACTTAAAAACAATAAAAAAATTGGATCACATCAGTAATTAAAAAATCTTCCAAGATAGAAGAGTCCAGGCCTAGATGGCTTCACTGGTGACTTTAACAAATATTTGTGCATATATGTGAGTATCAATGCTACATAGAATTGTTGAGAAAATAGAAGGGAGGACACTTTCTAACCTATTCTATATGGCCAGCATTACCCTGATACTAAAGTCAGAAAAAGATATCACAAGAAAAAAAAGCTATTGACCAAGAACCCTCATGGGATATAGACATAAAAATTCTTGATAAATTATTAGCAAATTAAATCCAGTAATATGTAAAGAGAAATATACACCATGACCATGAAGGATTTAGACCCAAATTCAAGGATGCCTTAATATCTAAAATCATTATTAATAGACTTATAAATATTAATTATTATCTAATAGTCATATAAATAATATAAATTAATATTACTAAGCCAGTTAATATTAATAAATCATATAAATAGAATAAAAGACAAAAACCCATACATGATCATTGAAATAGACATAGTAAAAGAATTTGACAAAAGTAAACACCAATTTTTTTTTTTCAGTGAGAGTTGGGGAGATAGATTCCCGTGTATGCCCCAACCAGAACCCATATGGCAACTCCTGTCTGGAGCTGATGCTCGAATCAACTGAGCTGTCCTCAGTGTCCAGTTTCAATGCTCAAACCGATAGAGCCATGTGCTACGGGAGGGGAAGAGATAGAGAAGGAGGAGAAGGAGGGGAAAAGAAGCAGATGGGGCTTCTCATGTGTGCCCTGACCAGGCTCTTTGACCCGCTGGGCCAAAGCTCTATCCACTGAGGCAACAGGTCAGAGCCACTAACTCTTTATTTTTTAAAAAATGTTCAATCAAGTTCTGAGAAATGAGAACTTCCTAAAACTGATTAAGAGCATCAGCAATATTGTCCTTCATTATGAAAGTCTGAATGCTTTTCCCTGAGATCAGGAGTAAGGCAGGCATGTTCCTTTCAATTCTTTCTTTCAGCATTGTATTAGAGGTTCTGGCCAGTGCAATGCAGCAAAGAGACAGGACAAAACAACCCCTCCCAAACATCCCCCTTCAGTATCTGAAGGAATACTGAAAACAATTTGCAAAAAGTTGTCTGAATTATATCTTTTTCCTCTGGGTCAGTTGCTTTATTTTTGGGGAAGTGTTCTGTTTCCTTCGTACCTTTGGTTTTTCTTCAAATGTCTATCAAGTCCTCCCCACTTTATTCATATTTATGAATGTAGCATATGTAAGTGCTACATTGCATTTTGGAAATCCTTTCCAACAGATTTCAAGTTTTTAAATGGGAGGGCAGACTCACAGCTCTTGGGTAGCCCTAGTAAATGATTCAAAGAAGTGAACAAGTGTCCTGTGACTGCCCCAGTTCTATCTGGGCTTTATTTGTGGGTTCTGAAGTAGCAGCTTACTCTGCACATTCTTTTCTCTAATGTACAAAGAACAGCACCAGCGTTAGAAGAGTCTGAAATCAGCATGTCTCAGATCGAGGAGCTGCCAGCAAAGCCAACTGTGTGACCACGGGCAACCCCCGAGCTCCAGTCTGCTCATGTGCAAAGTGGGACAGTAATGGTACCAGTTGCAGTGTTGATGTGAAGACAGGATGGCAGACTGTGCAGGAAGCATGAAGAACCTGGCACAGAGTGGATGCTCCATAAATATGTGTGTTTCCTTCCCTCTTCTTCCTTCGGTGAAAAAAATAAATAAAGGCTCAATCCTCTTGGGCACTGTTTCTAAGCGGTGACTTCCACGAGCTTTAGGACCCTAAAGGGCACTGTCACAAATAAATGAGTAACAATTGGCCTTTCACTATTTGATACGCATCTCTAACAGCAGGGGGGTTGTTAGACCTCTCCACCTCTAAACTTGATCCACTTCACTTCATAACTTTAAAACAGAATTTTGTATTTCATAGAACTGCTTTATTCCTTGTTCCTGCAATTTCTCTGAGTTTCTCTGTGTGAAAAGGAGAAATGGTTTCCTGCTGTTGGTGTTCCTGTAAGCTGCAGTTTTAGCTGCCAGCTGGAAGCGAGATGACAGAATAAAAATCCAGGGAGGAGAACCTGGCTCTGTGGGGTCCCAGGACCAATTTATCACGCAGCCGGAGCCCTGCAGGATCCCTTGGAGGGAGGCCTGCCTGGCCAGGGGAGGTGCAGGGAGAGAGCATAACAACAGCCCTCTCTGTATGCCTGCGCCTCCCTCTGCCGCCCTGCGATCTTACGCTGTACGACATAAACCACAACGGCCCCTTTACCGCCACCAGCAGCTCCCTGTCGTAGGGTAGAGCAGGCCAAATCATAATTTCAGAGGCCTTTCCATAAAGATTCTTGAAATTAGCTACAGAACTCAGTCACATTAACACTACAACCTAGAAGGCAGTGGTGGGATTCAGCCAGTTCACACTGGTTCGGCAGAAATAATATCTAATTTTTTGTTGAGTTCCGCAAACAGGTTGTTAAAATGGCACTTGTAATCAGGGTTCTCTCTAAGGTGGGCACCTGGGCAGCTGCCCAATGTGGAAATCACAAATTTACATTCCTTACTCTTTTTTAATGTTCATCTGTGCAACAGCGTATTCTAAGTGCCCACAGTAATGTTCATTCCATCTATAGGTGAAAAAAATTGACAGGACTATGCTTGTAATATTTATTTATCTTTCATAAAACTCATTATACCTTTGATGAAATACTACATTTTAATTCCCTCGCATTTGTTACTTCAGTGAAAAAACATAATGTAAAGAGAAAAAGTGCCAAACAACCAGGGGGTGACAAGCTGTCATTGGAAATACCTTAAGTAGCAGTTTTATGTTTCCTATCAGGTA
The DNA here is from genome assembly GCF_036850765.1 of Saccopteryx bilineata. NCBI lineage: Eukaryota > Metazoa > Chordata > Mammalia > Chiroptera > Emballonuridae > Saccopteryx > Saccopteryx bilineata. Next base: position 163,790,372 of record NC_089495.1, read on the forward strand.
TTATTTAATATGTTTTCATTAATATTTTGAAACTCTTTTCTATAACAATTTAGTCTTATGTACCTCTTTTATTGTTCTTATTTAAGTATTAAATGCATGAAATAATAAACTACATTTCAGTATATCGGGTTTTTTTATACTTAAAATGGTCATTAGGGCAGAGAAGTGGTTAAATTGTTTGAATTCCACCATTGCTAGAAGGCAAACTGAAAACTCCATATGCTCTACCAAAAATGTGTGTCAGGTGAGCAAAACTCTCTGATCAGGCAAGTCTCCATTATAAATGCCAGAAATGAACCTCTCCAGGAAGTGTTAAGAGGACAGATAAAAGGCAGAGTGCCCAGTAAACAGGAAATCCAGGCACACGGCCCCTGCTCTTATCCATGGCAATGGCTTTCTGAAAACTGCCGCTTCCAGGAAACAGTATCGACTGCTATAGGCCAAGTGAAGATACAGAATTCCCAAAGCAGTTAAGATCACGTCTGTTCCCATTTGTCTGAAGCAGCACTGCCTCTTAGAGGAGCTGCAGGTCAATATCTGCTGTGCTTTCTTGCTTCAGTCACAACATAACCATGTTCAATTAGATGATCTTAAAAAAATTATGCCAAATTGTCCAAATCTTGCCCTGTGGTAGAATGCTATAAAACTCGCCCCCAACTTGTTGGAATTTTTCTATACTGTCACCCTAAATAGTCCCTCTCACATTGACTTTGAACTTGGCTATGTGAGTTGCTTTGGCCAATAAGACAATAATGTGTAACACAAGCAAAGACTTAAAAAGCACTTGCACACTGGGGCTCACCCCCTCTGGCTGCTCTTGAAAATCTATCATGGCTTCTTTGTGATGAAGTGGCCTGTTAGATGACGGAATACAAGTGGTCCAGCCACCTCTGTCACCCCAGGCAATGGTCAGACAACATTCTCAAGCATGGCTGCCTAGATGAGCAGCAGCTAACACAGACGAATAAGCGAATCTGGATAAGACCAGCAGGGCAACAACTATTCAGCTGAGACCCACTAAAATTTTGATCCTGAGAATCATTAAGTAAATAAGTAGCTATTGTTTTAAACCATTGAGTTTGGGCAAGTTGTTATGCAGTGAATTCTAACTATATTTGACTCTAAGATTTTATGGAATGGAAAAAGGAATAAACCACATATATGATGACACTTCTAACCAACCATTTACTTTTGTTTTGTTTTATTTTTTCCATTTGCAGAAATAAATAAAGAGTGTCTAATTATATCATAAAAGTGTTGCTGAGAAAATGCCTTTGTTTTTACAGAATTCCTAAAGGATCAAATAAACCACTTTACGGGAATTCCTCCAGGGGTGTATGAACACCACAACTGTGCCTTGATTTCTTCCTCTCAGAACCTGGGGTGAGGAACAATTTCTTTGTCTGGGTTTGCTATCTGGATGTCAACCAGAAAGTCTCATTAAATGCCTAAGAAGCAGCTCCACTTGGAAACTACTTGTTTTATTAATTTCCTTTCTCGCTACGGTATAAATGCCAATATGCTCCCTATTACTACTATAATCAGAGCTCACTATAAAAATATTAATACACAGTAGGTACAATTATTATGATAAAGATCCCAGTTGCTGTATCATTAAAGATAGATGGCTTAGGGGAGCTCAGCTGCCCAGCAGCCTGAACTACCTGTCAAAGACTCGGAACAACCATGTAAAAAATTCTGTCACCCCAGCCACTCTCCTTCTAGTGGTGATTAAAAAGATTGTCTTTAAGTTGGTTGTGAATCTTTGTAGAGGTCCAAAAACCATATTTATTGGCTGAGATCATTTTGTGAAAGTTACTGAAACAAAATAAATTTGGTAACTAACTGATTACCAAAAATATGGATTAAGACATACTATGAAAAAAAATCGCATTTAAATATTGGTTGTGTTTATTTGCAAGTCTTAAAGAAAGAGAAATAAAATTCTTTTGAGTTTAGTTCACTATGCAGCCACAGGATGAAAGTCACCTGAGGACTAACAGGATATGCCTGACGCATCTTGTCAGGATCACCTACCTGTTCCTCTCTATGACCTTGGCATCACAGTGCACTGACTCAAGGATATGGATATAAATCGTATGGGCATAACAAGTAACAAAGGCATGCTGGAGACATTTAGGAATTTCTTTTACATTTTCAATCTAATAACTATTCTCAACCTTTCGTTGCTGGTGGATATGGTAAGTTGATCTTCCAAAAACTCACAATAAAACTGAAAACCCCCTGTGGATCAACTTGGCCACTGGGGGGGGGGGGGACAGAAAACATCTCTGCATAAGAGACCTAACTCCTTCATTCTCATAATCTCCAAACAGTAGCTTATTTCACTTTTTAAGTATTTATTCACGTTTTTTGGGGGGTGGTGGTGGTATTGTGACAGAGACAGAAAGAAACAGAGAGAGGGACAGATAGGGACAGACAGAAAGGGAGAGAGATGAGAAGCATCAATTCTTTGTTGCGGCACCTTAGTTGTTCATTGATTGCTTTCTCATATGTGCCTTGACCGCGGGCCTTCAGCAGACCGAGTAACCCCTTGCTGGAGCCAGCGACCTTGGGCTCAAGCTGGTGAGCCTTGCTCAAACCAGATGAGCCAGTGCTCAAGCTGGCGACCTCAGGGTTTCGAACCTGGGAACTCTATCCACTGTGCCACCACCTGGTCAGGCCATATTTACTCATTGTTAATGCTGTCCTGATTCTCTCTTTCACCATCCCTTCAATAGGCCTCCAATAGGCTCTGTGCATCTAGTTTGGTCCTAGCCCCATGCCCCCTCCTCTCTCACCTCCATCTCCCCCTACAGCCTTGTTCTACCCTATAATCAGAATAGCTTCCCAAAATACAGACCTGACCATGGTCCTCCTGCCTGAAAGCCCCCAGTGGTTCTCCACTCCCAGGGAGCCATCAGGGTTTCTGGCTGCATGGCCTGCATGGTAGGACAGAGAAGTGGGGCTGAAGCTGTGGGTGGGCCTGGGCCCTCTAGTTTTGTGCTCCACCTCTCCTAGAGCTCCTTCTTGACTCTTATCCATCCATCCTTTCTTTCTTACAGGTACCCATCGAAAATCCAGTCTGCTTGAGAGGGGTGACAAGGCTCTTGGTGATGGGACCCCACTTCCAAAAACTCACCATGATCCATAGAACTTTTCAAGTCTAACCAGTCAGTATTCCCTACGGATCTAGGTTGGATGCCTGTGTGCTTCATCTGCTCACAGCGGCCCCATGGACTGGAGTCCCCCCCCCCCCCGCCCCAGAACCCTTCTTGCCCCACAGTCCGGTTCTCCTCCTTAAGATGTAGTGCAGGAGCTGCAGCCCCCCTACCCTTTAGATGCTCTCTGAGCAGACTTGGCATTCTGTCATCATAACTCATGTGTTATGCTGAAACTACATTTTTGTGTGTCTTCTTACACTTTATGCAGGTAAGCAGCATTTATACTCTAGCTTTCAGCAAAATCTTAGACCTTAGAAAGCAGTGGACACTTATCAGAGGCTTTTGAATAAAGCTAAAGCACTCTCCCAACTTTCTCAAAACTCTAGCATTGTCAGAGCTCCCACCATTCTCTTGCCCTCACAGGTGTCCTGAGACGGCGCTAAGGTCTCCCTGGATAGCCTCCACCACTCCAACAACTCCTCTCCACTCCCTGTTGGTTGGTTTTCAGCTCCATTCACAGGGATTCTACATCACTTTTTATTTTCCTATTTCTGATTTTCTCCTCTGACTAAAATATCTCTCTCCAGCTGCTTCTGGTTCTCATTGTACTTCCAATCCTGACGCTTCAAATCTCCATGGCCCGTCTATTCCTCCTGATTTTGCTGGCCTCCTACCCAGTCTGGGTCTTCATGGGTGCTTGTCTGATTCAACTCCAAACCTCTTCCTTCTTGCTTCGCCAGCCTCCTCCAGAAAATATGGCTCTTCCCTCCCTGTCACTCATGTCCTGGAAGAATATCCTCCACCTTCAAGGCAGTGAAATTACTTCCTCAAGCTTGGGCACCTGCCTCCTAGTTGACAAACGTTTGCCTTTTGTTCAGACCTGTGACACTCATTCTTTCCCTCCACCTGGGGGGCTGCATCAAAGGGGAAGAGATGTGATGTACAACCAGAGGCTGTTGTACATGTGACACTGTGTCACTGTGCATGTTTTTAAGAATGTGATCCAAACACCCTTACCTGCTTGCTCTCCAGTCTACTAAAGAAGTGACTCTTGTGCTAATTCAATTCATCTGTCCTTTTTTAGGCTATCAATTCTACTACTTCCAGCAGGTTTTAACTCCACCAGTGATCCCTTAGTAGAAAGTCTGCCAAATTAAGGAAACCACACATGTATGGCAGCAAAACTACTTCCCAAATTGTCACCTCAAATGCATTTCTAGCTTTATGTTGCCCTAGGGCTACATGCCCCCTTCTCACCTTGCTCTCTTTTGCCAATAACCCCTCTTTCCTGTGGATAGAGTCTTAGCAGAGGTCCCCAAGTGACCTGCTAGTACTGGAAACCTTTAAATCCACCTGTAGCCCCATCCCAATACCTGTTACGTTAGGTTATTTCTAATCAGAATTCCTGCTGAAGCGTTCACTGGGGCTTGGTTGCTTTGTTTCTTTCCACTCCTTCCAACTTCCACAAATATTGAAAGGTATAGGCACATCAAGAATGCTTCAGTTTACCTGCATTTTCTCACACTAGTCCCTAATTCTGCCAAGCACCTGTGGGTTCCCACCAAACCCCCACACCCCATTCCCGAAGGCCTGTGACAAACGCATCCTCTGACCTCCAGGTCCTGGAATTCCTCTTCCTCCTCCACGTCATAGGAGAGGGTGTGGATTTTGATGTCATCAGCTGAGAGGTCAATGAACTTCCCGTCAGGATACTCCAGGGCCTCTTTAGTGGGCGACCGGTCTTCAATGAAGGTGGTCTCGCAGCAGTCGGCAGCCACGCCATCCCCCCAGGAGCGCAGCACGCCCTCCGAGTAGAGGATGATGTTGGGGTGGAAGTGGGACTCCACTGACTGCTGAAGGGTGTTGGGGTCCAGCAGGTGCTGGACTGGCTCATTCCTGCTGCCGTCCAGGCTGGCCGATGCTGCACTGCCCACTACGCGGCAGTTCTGGTACTGGGGCGCTGGGTAAATAGACACCAGGCCATCTCTGTTCTCGGCCATGAAGTTTCTGGTGTTAATTAAGCCATTCCTCTTGCCAGCATCGCTGGCTTTACTGTGCACCAGCACACTCTTCTGTTCAATGATGCCATCCATGGTGCTCTCCCTGCCCAGCTGGGCGTCAGGCTGCGGCTATCAGGCTGCACTTCAGCGTCACACTTGCCTCATGAAACCCATGTCTCCTGGAGGAGAAGGAAACAGAGATGAGACAAGAAAATCACACCCAAAAGAGCTAATCACCCAGACTTTGGTTGTTTCAGGTGTGCTAGTCAGTCACTATACACCGTAGTTACGAGAGTGAGATGATATTCCAGCTCCAGCTAATCCGCCAATTTAAAAAAGGCTCCATCAGCCCAGCCAGCCAGAGTAAAGCAGAAACTCATTATTTTCATCTCTATCAAGTCTCTGTTTTCAAATGAAGGGGACTCTGCAGGAACTGGAGCCACTGCAGCTCTGGGGGCACCTATGATGGCTGGCAGACATTCTGAAACTCACAGGCAAACCCAGTCACATCAGCATCAGGTCAGTCTGCAGGGAAAATGAGGCTGTAAGTCTGCAGTCGAGATGGACTCTTCTAGGTCCACGGCTACTCACTCATCCAAGCAAAACCCTCAGAAAATAAAGGGTTTAGAATAATGTCCCACACCGATTTAGAAGATAAATGCCAAGAAGACCCATACCATTGGGACTGTATATGGACGAAATTCCCCAACTGAGGAAATACATGCACATTCTAGCACAGGCTGATACAGGTATTAAAATGAGCTCGACACATATGCTTCCTGGCCTTCCAGCATAGTCCCAGGGATCAGACGAGAGATTTCCTTGTCTTAATGGTGCTCAACTTAGAGAAATATCTACATGGTAGGGATGCAATTAAGAAGTCCTCCGAAGTGTTTCTCCTTAGGATGTGTTTCTTCTTAGGGTTTCAAATGTTAAAAATGAAAAATGTTACACAAGCTTAAGATTTCTGGAGATAAAGAATGAATTTCCTCAGGCTTTTCATCTTTGCAAGTTAACTCATTTAGGAAAATATTCTGTCTTAGGGACTTCGGCTGCTCTGACTTTCTATGAGATTTAAGCATTTTCTCACATCATAACTGTTTTATTTGGTGGTAGCTACAGAAATCTACAATTTCTGACTGACTAAAGGAAGAGAGAGAGAAAGAGAGAGAATGCATTGGTGACTAACTGGAAAATACCACTTCAATGATGTCGACAAGTGACTAGTTGAACTACAATACATGCACTGAGCAAATGGTCACTATTATTAACATTACAGTGTCAAATTTAAGAGAGGTCAGAAACATACTGCCACCTCAGCTTGTGTGGCACAAAGAAGTACTTAGCACTGAGGGCACAGTCACAGTCTGAGCACTTAAAATCATTCATTAAAATAGTTGAGCAAGGTTTTGTGAGCAGCTACAGCACACAGGCATGGCATGTGTTTGAGCCCCACCTCTGTGCTCGATCAGCTCCCAAGCGAGCACAATATGCTCATGGAGGTATCTCTGGTCTCAACACTCCACTTCTCTAACCCTCCTTCCACAGAGAAGCCTCTGGGTTGTTCTCAATATCGGGCCCCTCATTTGGTTTGTGATCCTCAGGATGTACTATCAAGACTAGAATAATCCATTCACTCATCCAAGCAAAACCCTCAGAAAATAAAGGGTTTAGAATAATGTCCCACACCGATTTAGAAGATAAATGCCAAGAAGATCCATACCATTGAAGCCCAGTTTGTTCTCAAACTTAGCTCCTTCCACCCAGATCCACTGTAAGTATCTTGGTTCAGTTTCTGCCTCCTCAATGGAGTTGCATGCTATTGGCCAGCCAGAGTAACCCCTTCCTTTTCTGATGTGTTCACAGCAGCTACGGCATCCTTCTCTGCCAACATGACAACATCTCCTAGTGTCAGCATCTTCCCCCAGCTGCAGTTCCTGTGCAGGAACTCCTTAAAACAAAACAAAAAAAAAAAAAAAAAAAAAGAAAGAAAGAAAAAAAAGGAAACCAGGCCCAGGCCAGGTAGCTAAGTTGGTTGGAGCGTTGTCCCGACATCGTGAGGTTGTGGGTTCCATCCCCAGTCAGGACACATACAAAAATCAACCAATGACAGCATGAATAAGTGGAACAATGAGTTGGTGTTTCTCTCTCTCTCTCTCTCTCTCTCTCTCTCTCTCTCTCTCTCTCTCTCTCCCTTCCTCTCTCTTTCTAAAAAGCAAAAAACAAACAAAAAACCTTCCAAAGAATCAGTATTGCCTATTCCCTTTCCGGTGCCTGGTGTGTAGCAGGCACTCAGTGAATGTTTGTAGAAACAAACAATACCCAGTGTTGTGCTACCACAGATCCCTTCCTGGTGACTCCCTTGAGCTGCACTAGCCCCGAATGTGAAGGGAGTATCTGAGGCAGGCACAGCTTAGGTCTCTTAGGTGCTCTCTATGGTTTGTCGCCCGAAGTGCCAGCAGAGAACTGGCAGCATTAGCACCACCTGGGATCTTGTTAGAAATGCAAACTCTTGAGTTCCACCTGGAACTATTGAACCAGAATCTGCATTTTAACATGGTCACAAGAGGTTATTCTCCACTCAAAGGTTGGAGGGCACCATTCTATTGTATATATAGAGAGCAAGTTTTGGCCTGTTTTACAAGTTGGCTCTAAATCACAATGGATTATTTACTATATTTTAAAATTATTTAAATAAATATATCAAACAATTTACATTCCTAAAGAACCTTTTTTCTTCCTGAAGTGAAGTTTTCCAACTCTGAATATCATAAATTATGATTCCATCTGAATGGAAGGGGCTGAAATTAGTGGACTTTTTGTCACTGCATTGAGCTACAGTATCTTTTTTTTAAGATTTTATTTATTCATTTTTAGAGAGAGAGAAACGGAGAGAAAGGGGAAGGAGCAGGATGCATCAACTCCCATATGTGCCTTGACCAGGCAAGCTCAGGGTTTCGAACCGGCAACCTCAGTGTTCCAGGTCGATGCTTCATCCACTGCGCCACCTCAGGTCAGCCTTCAGTATCTCTTTTAACACACACTGACTTGTCATACATGGACTTTACCTTCATGCCACCTCCTAGTTCATTCCTTGTATTTACTTCTAAGCACTGCTACCTAATAGCCTTTCCTCAAGCCTGAGTTCAGTAGTTCAGACATAAAATGGAGAAAGAATGTCTCCAACATGGCTCTGGCTGGGGTAATACACCAGTCTCCTCACTATTGCTTTCTGGAGCCTTATCCAGTGACTGCCTTGATCTTCTGAGGCACTTTACAACATAGATCAGTCGATGATAGATGGATGGATGATAGATAGATAGATAGATAGATAGATAGATAGATAGATAGATATAGATAGATAGAAAACAGAAAATACTTTGTATATTTTATACTTTTACCCTCAGTCCATGATACTCAGAATAAGTGGCTACGAAGAGGAAAACCTCTCACTTGATCTTTTATTTCTGCTTGAATGCGCCTGCTTTGTCTAGGATGCTGCCTCTTTTGGCAAAACTCTAGGCTGTGCTAGGGTGTGGCTGTGGCATCTGTTTGTGTGAGCATGGCAGAGAAAGCTGGCTGAAGTGCATCACCCGTCAATCATATTTCACCTTAACCTTACCAATGCTGGCAGCCGTGAGAGAAGAGAGGGTAAAAGAGACCTCCTTGTCCCTGAGTGTGACCCTCACTAATCCTTCTCTTGTTCTTGCTGTTTGTAGCATTGCTCAAAGAACTCCCCTGTCCACAAGTTTGGGTGAATAGCAGACAGGTAGGAAAACCCATAGAAATTGTGAATGAAAAACAAATGACAGAAAGTAGGTATGTAACATCTGCACAAATTTTATATTGTATAGAAACATATTTTTCTGTACTTTGATACTGTCATGCTATAAAGAGCACTATGCTAGGAGTCAGGAAACCAGGCATCTAGCCTTAGTTTTGCTACTAAGTGTCCATATGATCTTGGGTAAGTTGTTTATGAAAATGGAATTATTAATAAAGCAGTTGAGCAAGAGCTTTAAGGTCCCTTTCAGCTCTATGACTTGGACGACTTTGCCACAAGTCATGGGCTTTTATGGGATTCGATATCACTTTCACCTCATAGTGGTAAAAATTCTCATATTGATCACCATAGGCTAGGTTTCAGTTCAATAAAATATATACTTATCAATAGCTTATAATTGCAAGGCACTATGTTAGGTGCTTCCTGGAAATAATAAGAGTTCCTAATATTAAAAGTTGAATCAATAAAAAAGAAAGCAATACATAAACCACTGTAACAGTAGTTAGACAAGAATGTGCCACAAGGACATGCCAACATGAAACTGAAATCTGGTATTTCAAAATGAATTAAAAGGAATTGAAAAAAATGAAAAAATTTAACTGGTGTGTGTGTGTGTGTATGTGTGTTGCTATGTTTTCCCCAGAGAATATGAGTTTAGCTTCTTTCTATACCATTGCTATCTTGGATTTTTCTAGTTCTTCACCAGCTGAATTTCTTATTCATTGTGAAGTTGGGCCAAACTGTTCATTTCTCGAATGTTTACAGGTGATATTGATGTTGCTGATCTAAGGCCCACACTTTGAAAACCACTGTTCTATAGGTTCTAAAGATGATCCCTATTTACAAGCAGAAATAGAATCAAACCTATGTGGTAAACAGCCCCCCAAATTTAACCACATAATAAGATCAAGCAATGAGCTGACAATGAAAGATTACCATGCACAAAAGACTATATGTTACAGTGAGTGAGAATCAATAGCAAAAATATAACATTGGACAATTGGGGACTTCAAATATTATAATAATAAGAATACAGAATAATTATGAATAAGGTATTTATGGGAATATTATAAAAATATTATAAAATAAATAAAAATGCTTAAAGATGATCAAGTAGCCAAGACTATCAGAAATAAATAAACCCAAAAATAGTTTGAATTTTTAAAAATGAACAAAACTTCAGTTGAAATAAAAATACAACAGAAGACTAAAAATTTAAACATCAAATTAAAACCAGCTGAATAAAACAATGTAAACTATTGATAGAAAGAAAGTGAATTTCAGAAAATTATTTAGAATGCATCATTAATGGAGAGATACATAGCTAGCTACAAATATAGAGTATAGAATAAGAATGATCAACCTACTTCTAGTTAGAGTCCCTGCTAGAGAGAAGGAAAAATATTGGGGAGAATAAAAGTATGTTTGAAGAGATGTCACTTGTAAATTTTTCAGAACTGATGAGAAACATAAATTCACTGATAAACATCAGGAAACATCACATTGACATGTCACATGATATTGAAATGAGGTCTTAATAGCAATTGGAGGAAAAGGACGATACGTACATGGCAACAACATCAGAATGACAACTAACACCAGTCAATAATGGAAGGGAAGCCAGAAGACATATCTTCAATATATTGAAAAATAGTACTGGTTAACTTTGAGCTATACATAATAAAATTATCTTTTAAGAACAAAGTGAAACAAGACATTTACAGATAGATTTAAAAAGCTGAGACTTAAATCGAAAGAAGTTCTAAAAGATGCAGTACAGGAAGAAGAAAAAGAATGGTAGCCGAAGGGTGAAGATGCAGGGGCTGATGAAGAGATAAACTGGAAACCTGTTTGTAAATCCAAGTAAATATTGACTATGTACAGGCTACTGCATCCCTTAAATTGTGAAGTTTACTTAAAATAATGTAAACACTGGAAAGCGATAGTATGTAAAACAAAAGGTGGGAGGTTCTAAGATCCTTTCCATGTTCAAGAAGGATGTTAAAATATTCAGTTTTAAATTTAGGTAAAATATGCATGGGTAAATTTCAATGATAACTACCAGGTAAATAGAAATAGTTATATACATTTCAGGTCAAGAAAGACAAAACAATTAAGACAAAAATATAGAAGAGATATATAAATAAAAATTGAGATAATAACATGTAAAAATATATTAGTAATCATAGTAGTACATAAATTAAAATGGCCACTTAAAATAAATTTAAACAATATGAATTTAAAACAATATCTAGACATATGTTGTTTACAAGAGACACACCTGAAGCATAAATATATAGATGCACTGAAAGCAAAGGGATGGAAAACATACCTACAAGAAAAATCATAAGCAAATAATATCAAACTAGGCCCATTTTAATGACTCTAAAACAAAACAGAAGATTAAGGACTGGAAAATATTACTACACAGTACATATTACACACTAACATAGTTACTACATAGTAAGAGATTCAACTCACCAGGTTCAAGTCTCAACTTCCATGTACTACATAATCAATGTGTCATATCATAAAAAGCAAAACTGATAAAATTACAAGGAAAATGTGATATCTTCACCATCAGTACAAGAGTCTTTAAAATACTTTCTCAATTATGTTAAGAAATAAACAGACCAAAAACAAGAAAGATGTGGAATATTAAAAAAAAACTATTTTAATCAAATGAACATATACAAAATTCTGAATCAACAATTAGAAAAACAGAGATTCTTTTGACAAATGTTTTCTTTCCTTTCGTTTTCTTATCTTTTCTTCCTTTTCTCCCTCAGTCCCACTCTCTGTTCCTTTTAAGAATTAATCAAGTACTAGGCCATAAAGTATCAACAGATTTCAAATAATTATTTATCTTTAGATCACTTTGTCTAACCACAACACAGTTAAATAAAAGTATTTTTACATTTAATAAAAAACATTTAATGAAAATAACACTAATTTGGAAATTAAGAAAAAAGAAATGCTTTCTTAATCATTGTACTAAAGAAGAATCACAGCAAAATGTAAAATTATTTAGAACTGAATCATATAGAAAAACTACATATCAAAACAAATTACTGTTTTCTCTGAACTTATGTACCCTGATTGATCAATGTCACCCCATTAAAATAAAATATTTAAAAAAATAAAAAAGATACAAACTAAAATGAAAAAAAATTACATGTCAAATCTATGACTACAGGTGAAGCAATACTTAGAGAAAAAGATATAGCTTTAATGCCTATATTAGGGCAATAAAGAGTAGATATAATGAGTCAACATCCAAATTAGTACATCAGCTAAAATAATAATAAAGGAAAAGAATATGTGAGACAGGTGGTCATAAAAAGCAGAGGTTAGTGAAATAAAAAGCAAAGATACAACATAGACAATCAACAAAGCCAAAAGTTTGTTCTTTGAAAAACAATCCTTTGATGAAACCGATTAGAAAGACAGAGAAAAGTGCTTGTAATAGAACCATGCTTTTGATTCAAGATGGAGGAGTGGGCACACATTATTTTTTTTCTTCTCTTACAAACATTATTAAAATGGTAGTAAAATCATAAAAAATATTTTAACAGAAGATAAAATAGTAACAAATAATTAACAAAATAAAGAATTTTTATTAACAGCCATAGGGAATGAGTTGGTCAGTAAATATTTGGAAGCAGAAAAGTCACTGGAAGCTGAATGAGGAAGCTGCAGCCTGGGTTTCATGAGAGGAGACGATGGATGGCAGCTAAGGGGACAAGGGCGAACAGACTGACACCAGACTTAAAAATAGTGGGTTACACCTTCAAAGTTGGGGAAAAAGCTTTTAAGTATATGCACCTAACAAAGCAATCACTGCAATATGAGTAAAAACAAAAGAGGAAACAATAGTAATAAATATTTTCAGTACTCAGAAAGTTTATTTCACAGATAGCGTCTCTAAATAAGTAACTTACAAATTTACTCCAGAAAAAAGATAATAGTAGAAACCAAAAAAGCGGTAATTTGTGATAAAAGAGACAGTGAATAACTCCAGAAATGAGCAAAAAGAAATCCCGTATGGCAGCTGTCTAGCAATAATCTGTACAATTCATAACAAACATCTGTGGGCTTCACAAAGACCATCTTCATAAACAGGAAAAGCAGAACAAACACAAAGTTGGAAGATTAACAGTGATGCTAACATGCAGGTGCAGGTTTCTTTCCTCAATGCTAAAAAAAAAAAGTCATTTAGAAACTCCAGAAACACACACACAAACACACACACGCACACGCACACACACACACACACACACACACACCAAGATAAAACATAGAAGAATTCCATGGGTCCAAATACAAAGTGAAACAAAGTTCCCCAATATGTTGAGCAGTTATGGAATGTAAAAAAAATCTGTTTGACCTAAACACTGAGAATATTTACTCCTTGTACAGGAGGAGTTCATGATACTGAAAACTAGTACAGAGAAAATATTATTTTATCACTAGAACATGAGTTTATAGTCAGTAATGTTTATAGAATCACTATGATAACTGTTAAATAATTTAACATTTGGAATCTATATAATTAAAAAAAATTTTTTAAAGGTACCAGTTCTGACCAAATCATCATTATAGCTGCCATTCATAATCATCACCATCATAATTTTGGCCAAGAAGCACTGGGCATTTCCTAAATGCCAAACACTGTAATAAAATCTTTATAAAGATTATTCTGTTTAATGACATAACCTCTGTTATCCTCATTTCATTCATGTGGGAACTGAGGCACTGAGAAGCTAAGTAACTTGCTCCACATCTTTCATCTGTAAGAAGCAGGATCTGACGTGCCAAGGTTGCAGGTTTGGTCCCAGACAGGGCACATACAAGAATCAATCAGTGAATGCATAACTAAGTGGAACAACAAATCAGTGTTTCTCTCCCTTCCTCTCTTTCTTTAAAGAACAATCAATCAATCAATAATAAAAATAATAACAATCAACTTTAAAAAGAAGTGGTGTTTGACTTACAACCACTAAAACACACTGCTCACAAAAATTAGGTGATCAGGGAAGGTGCAGATACTCCAGTACTTTCAGTCTTTGTATACAGTGCATTTTCACCAATGAATTAAAAATTGGTTTTGCATCTCCTTTGCATAATCGAACAACTTTCTTTGATTTGTCGTTTGCTTTTCTGATGCTTTTGTTTAAGAAAAAAAAACCCAAATGCTTTTTTGTTATCGCTTCATATTCTTTTTTGAAATATCCCCTAATTTTTGTGAGCAGTAGAGATTCACTAATTTTCTTTTTTTTTTTTTTTTTTTTTTTTTTTTTTTAAGATTTTTTTTTTTATTTCTTTTTTTTTTATTTTATAATTTTATTTTTTTAATGGGGTGACATCAATAAATCAGGATACATATATTCAAAGATAACAAGTCCAGGTTATCTTGTCGTTCAATTATGTTGCATACCCACCACCCAAAGTCAGATTGTCCTCTGTCACCTTCTATCTTGTTTCCTTTGTGCCCCTCCCACCCCCTATCCCTCTCCCATTCCCCCCTACCCCCCGTAACCACCACACTCTTATCAACGTCTCTTAATTTCACTATTATGTCCCACCTACGTATGGAATAATACAGTTCCTGTTTTTTTCTGATTTACTTATTTCGCTTCGTATCATGTTATCAAGATCCCACCATTTTGCTGTAAATGTTCCGATGTCATCATTTCTTATGGCTGAGTAGTATTCCATAGTGTATATGTGCCACATCTTCTTTATCCAGTCATCTATTGATGGGCTTTTTGGTTGTTTCCATGTCCTGGCCACTGTGAACAATGCTGCAATAAACATGGGGCTGCATGTGTCTTTACGTATCAATGTTTCTGAGTTTTGGGGATATATACCCAGTAGAGGGATTGCTGGGTCATAAGGTAGTTCTATTTTCAGTTTTTTGAGGAACCACCATACTTTCTTCCATAATGGTTGTACTACTTTACATTCCCACCAACAGTGTATGAGGGTTCCTTTTTCTCCACAGCCTCTCCAACATTTGCTATTACCTGACTTGCTAATAACAGCTAATCGAACAGGTGTGAGGTGGTGAGATTCATAATTTTCAAGTAGAAGTGAGGGCACAGTCAACTTGAATGGGAAGACAAATGGGAATGAGGAGAGAAGAGAGGGCAAGCATGCTACCTGCAGCCTTATCCTGCCTGGTGGAAAGACAGGAGACTTTAATGATATTCACTTAAAGATAAAATAGCACTCAATGCAAGAACTCAAAATTATACAACTCTGAAAAGTTGAGAGGAAGGGAGAGGAGATCTGCAATAATGTTACTGAACTACATTCTATCTAACCTTAAGTTAAATTTTACCCTTTTCAAAGCAGGGAGCCCATTGGACAGAATCTAAAGTGAACGGATCAAGAAATAAGTGGATGAATAGTGCAGTGGAGGTATGATGCTAACTTACAAAAGGGAAATTGAACAGGTGTTTCCTCTGGGACGCATGTAGGGGATATGGAACAATATATGATAAAGATTGAGTAAGAAGTCTGGAATTTTTTTTTACCATTTTTGTGTACTATTTACTATCCTACTATGCCTTTGTTATCTTAGGCAAAATAGACACAATAAGTAATTTTTAAAATCACTTGATTGTGGAAAAATTGGAACCCTTATAAATGGCTACTTGGAGGGTAAAATAGCACAGCCCTAGTGGAAAACAGCTTAGTATTTCCTCAAAAATTAAACATAAAATTACAGTATAATTCAGCAATTCTACTTCTGGGCATATACCCAAAATAATCTAAAGCAGGGCCTCAAAGATATTTGTACATCCATGTTCATAGCAGCATTGTTCACAGTGGCCACCAGGTAGAAGCAACCTAAGTGCCTATCAGCATGTACCACATAGACCAAATGGGATGTAGCCATGCAACAGAATATTATTCAGCCTTGAAAAGGAAGACGATTTTGACACATAGTACAATATGGACAAAACTTAAAGATATTATGCTCAATGAAATAAACCAGAAACATATCACATAAGTGTGTGATTTCACTTACATGAGGTACCTATATTAGTCAGATTCACAGAGATAGAAAGTAAAATGGTGGTTTCTGGGGCTAGAGAGGGAGAATGGAGAGTTAATGTTTAATGGGTACAGAGCTTCAGATGGAAAAGATGAAAAGTTCTGGAGATGGATGGTGGTGATGGTTGCACAACAATGTAAATGTACTTAATATGACTACAATATAACATAAAATAGTAAATTTTATGTTATGTGTATTGTACCATAAGTAAAAAATCACTTTGTTTATAAGCAATGATTTTAGTGTACAGGCCAATAAGATATGGTACATTTGAACTTTTTTGAGTTTAATAAAAATAGTTCTCTTACTACTTTCTGGAAAATATGAGAACCTTAGAACAATAGAACATGTTAATTTTGATTAATCCCCCAATTCAGTATTATTGTTTCATTTTAAATTGTGTATAGTATAAAATATATGATTATATGTATTAACTATATATTTAAACCTTATAATAATTTATTATTTTTGTCTTATACAGTCAATATTTATTAGGTTTATCACACATATAAAAATATGCTCAAGGAAAAACTTTGTTATATTTCATCAAGTGTCAGAAGCCACTGATGGTAAGATGCATCACTGTATCAAAATTTTAGAAATGACAATATGTGAAAATAATCTGCATGTTAAAATTAGAGAAATATGGCATCAAAATAAAGAGATAAAGAACCTCAGAATGAAACATTTATCCATAAAATCCTTTAGCATTGGTTGATTATTACATGGGTTTCATGTGCAGTAATTACATCCTTTATATTATGTAGTGGTTGGGGTGTTTATGTGTGTGTGTGCAGGGCAACAAGCCAGAGGGAGAAGCTGGGAATGGGGAGGGAGAGAGAAATCCACTGTGCATTACGAGTTTCCGGTAGACCAGAGTTTCGTGAGGAATATAATTTATCAAAGGATCAAAAACGCTAGATGGCAGACTCTCTCTGCATCAATAGTAAAGACTCAGCACAGAACTGGATTGTAGACTGGCTGTTGGTAGGATCCATTTCATGGGAAAAGGTAAAAAGAGTACTGCAGGACTAATATGCTTCTTCCCTTCTCAAGTTAACAGAAATGATTGAAAAAGTGAGGATATGACCCGCTCATCATTCACATCATAAATAATCCACAGAAAGATACTTAGAGTGTATAATATGCAATCTCAAACACCCACAGAAACAAAACGGTAGAGTGCTTTCCTTTGTCCCATGCGATAGGGTTTTACTAAACCTCAGAATTGCTTAAAAAACTAAAAGTAAAAAAACTAACTATGATTATTCCTTCATACTTTTCCAATAACAAAATGCTTCTTTAATATAAACACAGTTTCTTTATTAAAATGATTCAGAAATAAATGCATAATCTCACAGATTGAATCCATGGTCCACCTTCTAATTAACTAACACAATAAACTCTCATTGATGTGAGAAACAGAGTCATCTCAGTATGAGAAACACATAAAAAAATCAATTTCTAAAGTTAATTCATCAGAGTTCCTATTTTGAGAAAAGAACTCACATTTCAATCTGGCATTCCTATGCTAACATCTCAAGTTTATTTTCTTGGTCATTTCATCCTCAATTATTCTCTGCCAGTCAGTGATTGTTTTCACAGACCTAACAAAGGTCAAGGAACACAAATTGGAATGAGGCACACAGGGCCAGCTCTGATTCCTGCTGGGCTGTGTTTGCCACCTCTGACAAAGAGGAAATGCTTTAGGATGGATAGAGTGGGGACGGTCCTCATTGCAGGTCACTGGTCATTTTGTTCATTTCATTACATTGCCCACAGATGGGAACTGGATTTTTCTCAGGTGAATTACTTAATGTTCTGTGGACTGTGCTTCAAAGAATGAAAGTACAGATTTAAGAAATATGCTATATACACAAGCAGTGTACATAGAAATGAGTCATCTATATGACAGCTTTATGGCCCTTATGAATCAGAACTCAGCAGGAAAACAGAGGCTGGGATATGGGCAGAACCCCGCAGGCAGCTAACCCTTCTGCAAGAGCTTCCTTTTGGGACAACAGATTTCTCTGTGACAAAAAGACTTCACTGGAAGGTTAGTTAAGCCCCAAGAAGTGAGAAAATGAAAAATCAGCCTTGCTGGTGATTCAGTGTTTCCAACAAGACATGGATAATCCCCATACACCATATTTATACACAAGGAATTTATAGCTGCAAACCACTTTCATTCTCTGCATTTGAACAAATGGCCCATCACACCCATAGCTGCTCCCTCCCTTATTGCTCTGAGAATAATTTAGCATAAACCTCAATCCCTTTAAGAACCTTTGACTCACTGATATGCATACTTCCAAGATTCCACACAGTCCTTTCGCCTTGCTGCAGCAACTAAATACAACCAAATTAATTTGGGGCTATATGTGTGTTCAGTCTTTACTTTGTGGGCTTTGACAGAAACAAACCTTAAAGCCAGAAAAATAGTCCTAGTTGAGTTGGTTGCGGGTTTAATCCCTGGTGAGGGCACGTACAAGAATCAACCAATGAATGCAGTTATAAGTGGAACAGCAAATTGATGCTTTTCTCTCAATCTCTCTCTCTCTCTCTCTCTCTCTCTCTTTCCCCCTTTTCCTCTCTCTCTAAAATCAATAAATAAAAAAAAGAAACTTTAAAAAAGCCAGAAAAGTTTTGTCCCCCCAAAATGTTAGATCATAAATGCCAACAATGGAATGAAAATTATAAGTGATAAATTATAGACTAAACAAAGAGCACATGCCCCAACCTAAATTTCTAGCCTACTTTTGTCCACACAAAACCTGTAACACAAACCTGGTGTTGATTGATTTCAAAATTTTCAGGAAAAAAATGTGCTTTAACAACTGAGGAAGACTGCACAGTTTAAAACCTCCTACAACAAAGCATCTATGCATGTTCTATCATATAGCAAAGATTACTTTAAAGGTGTAGCTAAGTTTACAAAAAAGGTAATGGAAATTTGGGGCTAAAATTAAAGAGAAAAGTAAAAAATACAGATCCTGAAACTGAAGTTGATGCTGCCCCATCCTTGGGGAGAGAGACAGAAGTAGATTAAAGTCAGTTGAGGCCCCGGGCACAGAAGAAAATGCTGGGCCCCTTAAAAAAACAGAGAGAGACAGGAAAAATAAAAATGCATGTTAACCATATTTTAAAACAAATAAAAAATATTATGTACTCTTAATGTTAAAATTGCACACATGAAATCAAACTTGGTGTCATTAGAAAAAAGTGTAAAGTTGGGGTTTTGCAGAGCCCTTCAGAAATCGGGGCCTAGGGCATGCGCCTGGTGAGCCCACTGTTAAATCTGCCTCTGGAGAGAGACAAGCCTTTGTAAACAAGGCTGAGATTTTAGTGGTCTTGTAAAGAGACAAGAAAGGGCTTTGCGCCAACTCAACGAGACAGTAGAAACAGAGACCCCTACGTAAAGATAGGAGCCTCAACTGATGGCACAGCCCATGAAAGCACTGCATTGAATCACTCTACCCGTCACTGCAGTGAGGGAGAATATGGCAGGGGTGGGGTCCACCGAACCTAAGACTGGGAAAGGTTTTCTGCTGAAAACTAAGTATCGTGTGTATTTGGGGTTTTAAATTCTAGTATTTGTACGGCCAGAAACCCCTTAAGCTGAGAAAACATAAAACTTAGTCTCAAATTACTGATCCCTAAGTGTACCTGTCAGGCACATCCTTCACTTCAGGCAATCATCAACCAGAATTTTAGAGTTTCACTGAGGAGGATCACAATTCAAAAGTTTAAATTTACCAAGAAATAATTCACTACGAGTCTCAGTCAACAGTTACAGCAGTCTCCGCAAAACTTCATATACTGCAAAAATAAGAAAGAGGTGCTAAAATACATCTCTTTTAGGATATTCAAGGCATGCAAGAAGGAACTAAATACACAAAAGGAAAAATACATTATCAAAAGAGACATTAGAATTCTTGAAATAAAAATAGATATTGAATTTAAAATATGATGAATGAATTAATGTGCAAACGGGGCGTATCTGATGAATGAATCAATGAACTATAATATGGAACTGTTGATATAACAGAATTCAGGATAAGGTAAAATATGAAAGAAAGATTAAAAGATAGAAATATGAAAATAAGAATATGTCCCTCACTCAGCAAGTAGAAATTCCAGAAAAGTAAAACGTGGATTCCAGAGTGAAAGAACATTGAGAATAGTGAAGAGGAAATGTCTAAAGAGATTTGAGAATTTCTCAGAACTAGGATGTGTATTTTCAGATTCAGAAACATATAATTGCAAGGTAAATAAAAGTGACTCCACACCTACACAACTTCTAGTAAAACCAAACATGAATATGATCTTTACTAGAGGAAATGAAGAAAGTAAAACCAAAGCAATAGCCATAGAAACCAAAAATAATTTCAAAGGTCCTGATAAAACACTTTTAATTTAGAATTCTATACCTAAACTATCACTCATAAATGAGAAGAAAATGCGTTTGGCTAAAGATAATGAACCATCAATGAATCTTCATTAAAAGGAGTACTAAAGTATGTGCTCCAGACAAAATGAAATTGATAACAGAAAGTAGAAATGAGACAAAATGTAACGTAAATAAAGACTATGAGTAATCTTTAATAAACATTGACTACAGAAAATTACAACAACAATAATGATAATAATGATGAATTCTAGTGTTAGTGAGAAGAAACTGCAATATTGAACAATAATGTAAGACAGAAAAAGAATTCTAAGATCCTTGCATTATTAAAGAGAAAGATGAATTTGTACATTATGAAATACATATAACAATTTTAAGAATAATATCTAATGATATAATAAAATTATACATTCTAAATAAGATGAGAAATAAAAAATTAAGAGTACAAGAACTAAAGTTCCAAATTTATTTATAATGACAAGTAATTAAAATATAAAAACATACATATAAACACACATATACACATATAGGGGCTAAATAAAACATGCCTATAGCTCATCATGTTGCAATCTCTGAGAGACAGGAGTTTGTGCCAGGAGTTGCCACAGAAACATCACAAAAGAAACTGGTGCTCCAGAGAGATTTACACCTCAAATCTGTGGAATTCTTTATATATTGAATTTATGTTCTTTCTAGTCAATGTAATTTCTTTTTAATTTTTTATGTCTTTATTTTTTCAATTTAAGTTGGCACTATTATATTATATTATATTATATTATATTATATTATATTATATTATATTATATTATATTATATTATTTCAGGTGTACAGCATAGTTGTTAGGTATTTATATAATTTATGAAGTGCTTTCCCCCAATAAGTCTAGTACCCACCTGGCACCATACAGGGCTGTAACAGTACTATTGACTATGCTATCTATGCTGTACTTTACACCCCAGTGGATATTTTATAACTATCAATTCTCTTTTTTTTTTTAAAATAATTTTATTTTTTTAATGGGGTGACATCAATAAATCAGGATACATATATTCAAAGATAACAAGTCCAGGGTATCTTGTCGTTCAATTATGATGCATACCCGTCACCCAAAGTCAGATTGTCCTCCGTCACCTTCTATCTTGTCCTCTTTGTGCCCCTCCCCCTCCCCCTTTCCCTCCCCCACTCCCCCCTCCCCCCTGTAACCACCACACTCCCATCAATGTCTCTTAGTTTCACTTTTATGTCCCACCTACGTATGGAATAATGCAGTTCCTGGTTTTTTCTGATTTACTTATTTCACTTCGTATCATGTTATCAAGATCCCACCATTTTGCTGTAAATGTTCCGATGTCATCATTTCTTATGGCTGAGTAGTATTCCATAGTGTATATGTGCCACATCTTCTTTATCCAGTCATCTATTGACGGGCTTTTTGGTTGTTTCCATGTCCTGGCCACTGTGAACAATGCTGCAATAAACATGGGGCTGCATGTGTCTTTACGTATCAATGTTTCTGAGTTTTGGGGGTATATACCAAGTAGAGGGATTGCTGGGTCATAAGGTAGTTCTATTTTCAGTTTTTTGAGGAACCACCATACTTTCTTCCATAATGGTTGTACTACTTTACATTCCCACCAACGGTGGATGAGGGTTCCTTTTTCTCCACAGCCTCTCCAACATTTGCTATTACCTGACTTGCTAATAACAGCTAATCGAACAGGTGTGAGGTGGTATCTCATTGCCGTTTTGATTTGCATTTCTCTAATAGCTAAAGAAGATGAGCATCTTTTCATATATCTGTTGGCCATTTGTATTTCTTCCTGGGAGAAGTGTCTATTCATATCCTCTTCCCATTTTTTTATTGGATTGTTTGTTTGTTTGTTGTTGAGTTTTATGAGTTCTTTGTATATTTTGGATATTAGGCCCTTATCTGAGCTGTTGTTTGAAAATATCATTTCCCATTTAGTTGGCTTTCTGTTTATTTTGTTATCAGTTTCTCTTGCTGAGCAAAAACTTCTTAGTCTGATGTAGTCCCATTCATTAATTTTTGCCTTCACTTCTCTTGCCTGTGCAGTCAAATTCATAAAATGCTCTTTAAAACCCAGGTCCATGAGTTGAGTACCTATGTCTTCTTCTATGTACTTAATTGTTTCAGGTCTTATGTTTAGATCTTTGATCCATTTTGAGTTAATTTTTGTACAGGGGGAGAGACTGTAGTCCAGTTTCATTCTTTTGCATGTGGCTTTCCAGTTTTCCCAGCACCATTTATTGAAGAGGCTTTCTTTTCTCCATTGTATGTTGTTGGCCCCTTTATCAAAAATTATTTGACTATATATATGTGGTTTTATTTCTGGACTTTCTATTCTGTTCCATTGGTCTGAGTGTCTATTTTTCTGCCAATACCATGCTGTTTTGATTGTCGTGGCCCTATAATAGAGTTTGAAGTCAGGTATTGTAATGCCGCCAGCTTCATTCTTTTTCTTTAGGATTGCTTTGGCTATTCGGGGTTTTTTATAGTTCCATATAAATCTGATGATTTTTTGCTCCATTTCTTTAAAAAACATCATTGGAAGTTTGATGGGAATAGCATTGAATTTGTATATCGCTTTGGGTAATATAGCCATCTTGATTATATTTATTCTTCCTAGCCAAGAACAAGGTATATTCTTCCATCTCATTATATCTTTTTCAATTTCCCTTAACAATGGTTTATAGTTTTCATTATATAAGTCCTTTACATTCTTTGTTATGTTTATTCCTAAGTATTTTATTTTTTTTTGTTGCAATCGTGAAGGGGATTATTCTTTTGAGTTCCTTCTCAGTTGTTTCATTGTTGGCATATAGAAAGGCTATTGACTTCTGAATGTTAATTTTGTATCCTGCGACCTTACTGTATTGGCTTATTGTTTCTAGTAGTCTTTTTGTGGATTCTTTGGGGTTTTCGATGTATAGGATCATATCATCTGCAAAAAGTGATACCTTTACTTCTTCTTTTCCGATATGGATGCCTTTTATTTCTTTGTCTTGTCTGATTGCTGTGGTGAGAACCTCTAGTACCACATTAAATAAGAGTGGAGAGAGTGGACAACCCTGTCTTGTTCCTGATTTAAGGGGGAAAGCCTTCAGTTTAGTGCCATTTACATGATGTTAGCTGATGGTTTATCATATATGGCCTTTATCATGTTGAGATATTTTCCTTCTATACCCATTTTGTTGAGAGTCTTAAACATAAAATTGTGTTGTATTTTATCGAAAGCCTTTTCTGCATCTATTGATAAGATCATGTGGTTTTTGTTCTTTGTTTTGTTGATATGGTGTATTACGTTAACTGTTTTACGTATGTTGAACCATCCTTGAGATTCTGGGATGAATTCCACTTGATCATGATGTATTATTTTTTTAATATGTTGTTGTATTCGATTTGCTAGTATTTTGTTTAGTATTTTAGCATCTGTATTCATTAGAGATATTGCTCTGTAGTTTTCTTTTTTTGTGCCATCCTTGCCTGGTTTTGGTATGAGGGTTATGTTGGCCTCATAAAATGTGTTTGGAAGTATTGCTTCTTCTTCAATTTTTTGGAAGACTTTGAGTAGAATAGGAACCAAGTCTTCTTTGAATGTTTGATAAAATTCGCTGGTATAGCCATCAGGGCCTGGACTTTTATTTTTGGGGAGCTTTTTAATGGTTTTTTCTATTTCTTCTCTACTGATAGGTCTGTTTAGGCTTTCTGCTTCTTCTTGACTCAGTCTAGGAAGGTTGTATTTTTCTAGGAATTTATCCATTTCTTCTAGGTTGTTGAATTTAGTGGCATAAAGTTTTTCATAGTATTCTACAATTATTCTTTGTATATCTACGGTGTCCGTGGTGATCTCTCCTCTTTCATTTTGGATTTTGTTTATATGAGTTCTTTCTCTTTTTTCCTTGGTAAGTCTTGCCAAGGGTTTGTCAATTTTGTTGATCTTTTCAAAGAACCAGCTCCTTGTTCTATTAATTTTTTCTATAGTTTTTCTGTTCTCTAATTCATTTATTTCTGCTCTGATTTTTATTATCTCCTTTCTTCAGCTGCTTTTGGGTTGTCTTTGTTCTTCTTTTTCTAGTTCCTTAAGGTGGGAAGTTAAGTGGTTCACTTGGGCTCTCTCTTGTTTGTTCATATATGCCTGAAGTGATATGAACTTCCCTCTTATCACTGCTTTTGCTGCATCCCATAGATTCTGATATGTCGTATTGTCATTTTCATTAGTCTTTATAAATCTTTTGATCTCTGCACTTATTTCTTCTTTGACCCATTCATTTTTTAAAAGTATGTTGTTTAGTTTCCACATTTTTGTGGGATTTTTTTCCTCTTTTTTGCAGTTGAATTCTAGTTTCAAGGCTTTATGATCAGAAAATATGCTTGGTACAACTTCAATTTTTCTGAATTTGCTGATGTTGTTTTTGTGGCCCAACATATGGTCAATTCTTGAGAATGATCCATGTACACTGGAGAAAAATGTATACTCAGTCACTTTGGGATGAAATGTCCTGTAGATGTCTATCATATCCAGGTGCTCTAATGTTTTGTTTAAGGCCACTATGTCTTTGTTGATTCTCTGTTTGGATGACCGATCTAGAGCCATCAGCGGTGTATTGAGGTCTCCAAGTATGATTGTATTTTTGTCAGTTTTTGTTTTAAGGTCAATAAGTAGCTGTCTTATATATTTTGGTGCTCCTTGGTTTGGTGCATATATATTAAGAATTGTTATGTCTTCTTGATTCAGTGTCCCTTAGACATTATGAAATGGCCATTTTTATCTCTGAGTACTTTTCCTGTCTTGTAGTCAGCATTACCAGATATGAGTATTGCTACACCTGCTTTTTTTTGGATGTTCTTTGCTTGGAGTATTGTTTTCCAGCCTTTTACTTTGAATTTGTTTTTATTTTTGTTACTTAGTTGAGTTTCCTGTAGGCAGCATATAGTTGGATTTTCTTTTTTAATCCATTCTGCTACTCTGTGCCTTTTTATTGGTGAGTTTAATCCGTTTACATTTAGTGTAATTATTGATACTTGTGAGTTCCCTATTGCCATTTTATATCTTGCTTTCTGTTAGTTTTGTGTCTTGTTTGATCCTTCTCTTTCGTTTTTCTATCTTTTGTTTTTATTTGGTTGTATTCCATACATCTTTCCTCTGTTGCTATCTTTTTTATCTCATGTGCTTCTGTGGTGGTTTTTTCAATGGTGGTTACCTTTGAGTAATGAAAAGGGTTCCAACCCTGTTCATTGTAGCAAACTATTTTGTGAGTACTTTTGCACTCCATCATCCTTTGCTACTGTTAATCTCCATCTTCTCCCCCTCTTTCTTTTTGTTGTTGTCACAGTTTAAATTTGGTTTTATTGTGTTCTTCTTGGAGCTTTTACTTGTGGCTCTGTTTTTTTTTTTTGTTCTTTGTATCTGATTGGAGAACCCCCTTTAGTAATTCCTGGAGTGGGGGTTTTCTGATGATAAATTCCCTCATCTTTTCTGTATCTGTGAATGTTTTTATTTCTCCTTCATATTTGAAGGATAGCTTTGATGGGTATAGTATTCGTGGCTGAAAGTTTCTCTCTTTCAGGACTTTAAATATTGGGGTCCACTCTCTTCTAGCTTGTAGAGTTTCTGCTGAGAAATCTGATGATAATCTAATGGGCCTTCCTTTATATGTTGTATTCTTCTTTTCCCTGGCTGCCTTGAGAATTTTTTCTTTGCTGTTGGTTTGTGTCAATTTCATTATGATATGCCTTGGAGTAGGTTTGTTGGGGTTAAGAAAACTCGGTGTTCTGTTTGCTTCTTGAATTTGAGGCTTTAGTTCTTTCCACAGGCTTGGGAAGTTCTCATCTATTATTTGTTTGAGTATGTTCTCCATTCCATTTTCTCTCTCTTCTCCCTCTGATATACCTATTATTCTTATGTTATTCTTTTTGATGGAGTCAGATAATTCTTGTAGGGCTATCTCATTTTTTTTAATTTTTGAGTCTCTTTCTTCTTCTCTCTGTTGTGCCTCAAGTTGCTTGTCTTCTATTTCACTAATCCTCTCTTCTATCTGACCTGTTCTATTAGCTAAGCTTGTTACTTCGTTTTTCAGCTCATGAATTGAGTTTTTCATCTCTGTTTGATTTGTTTTTATAGTTTCAATTTCTTTGGACATATATTCTTTGTGTTCATTGAGTTGTTTTCTGAGCTCCCTAAATTGCCTTTCTGTGTTTTCTTGTATATCTCGGAGGATTTTTAGAATTTCTATCTTGAATTCTCTGTCATTTAGCTCCAAGGTTTCCAATATATTAAATTTTTTTCTCCATAGATTTTTCCTCATCTAGCTGTGTTACCTCTCTTTCTTTTGTATCCATGATATTCGATTTTCTCTTCCTTAATGGCATCTGAGGGTGGTTTTGTTGATAGTATTAATGAGATTTAATAAAGAATAAAAAGTTAAAAAAAATAAAAAATCAAAAAGAGTTGTTTTTTTTAAAATTTAATAATGAAATAAAGAAAAATAAAATAATAATTTTTAAAAAAGGAAATTATTCCCCCCCTCCTTTTTTCCTCTCCTCTCCCCTTTTTCTTCAGAAAATCTTGTGGTGAACTGTGAATTATAACAAATAATGCCTGTGATGGAGGTCCTGAATTGGGGAAAAGTAATAAAGGGGCAAAAAAAAAAAAAAAAAAAAGAAAAAGGGGGGCGGTATGGACCCACAAAAAGCAAATAAGGAAAAAATTTGGGTCAAGAATAAAATGATTTGCTTTTAGGTGTTGGTTGTCTAAGAGTTATGATGAGAGGAATAAGAGGAGAACAGAAAAATGGGGGGACAAATTAAAAAAATACTATTGTATTTAGTGGAACAAGAACTAGATAAAATGGAGAGCCAGGGATGGGAGCACTGCTAGTGAGTTAAAAAGGTGAAGTAAAAACCCCCAAAATGCCACAAACATAAGTTTGAGTCCCAGATAAGATAATTTGTTTGTTATTGATGTTTGAATGAGAGGAGATGTAAAGGAGAAAGGAAGAAACTAATATAGAGGGAGAAAAGAAAGAGAGAGAGAGAGAAAAAAAAGAGGGAACCAGTAAAAGAAGAAAAAAGAAAGGAGAGAGAGAGAGTTAAGGGTTTTGGAGTGCAACCCTCATAAAGAGAAAGGAAGAGGAGAAAAAAGATAATGGGAGATGTAACACTTATGGGTAGTGTAGTTCAAGGAGAGGAGAGAGTAAGACCGGCAGAGAGTTAATCGGCCAAATTGGAGGAGGAAAAAAAGTATCAAGAATGAAGATAAGAGAAACAAACAAACAAATATAATAAAATGGGATAGGTTATAAAGTCTGCAGATTATTCTTGATTTTGAGAGGTTATCTTCTTGTTTTTTCTTTTCTCTCCCTCTTCCTGGGCGGTGACTCTGTACCCCAGGTTCGGCCCCTTTGGCACGCTCAGGTAGAGGTTTGCAGTTGATAAGTCTCTATGGCAATGTCATGTATTGTGCTTTAGTCTCGTTGGCAGTCGAGGCTCATTAGCATTCATAGGCTCCGACAGTGAGAGAGTCCGTGTTCCTGGAGCCTTTCTCCTAGTCTTTCCTTCCTCAATTAGTAGCCTGAGAATCCAGCTATGGGGTTGCTGCTGCCTCTGCCTGGATAGTAAGAGGCTCAAAGAGCTGGCAACTCCCCACTCTATTTCCACTCAGCACAGGGCTCTGGGTAAGGCTCAGTCAGTCAGAGCTGCTAGCATAATCAGGCGGGCTTTCCGCCCACTCAAAGACCTCTGGCTCTGCCACTCTGTCCGGTAACACAGGCGGGCACCCACTTCTGGGGTGCTTGGAGGAAACTCTCATTCACTATCTGCGCACACAGACCAGGATATCCGGGCAGTAGTCTCATGCTCTGAGTGAAACCCCCATCCGCATGGAAATTTGCAGCGCTGGAATTCGCTCTCGCTCCGTCCCCATGCGCGGCCTTTGCAAGGTGCTGGGGCGGCCCGAGATTCCGCTTCTGCCCACACAAAGGCCCCTGACTCTGCCCCTCTGTGTGATAACACGGGCGCGCACTGCCGAGGCACTTGGAGGAATCGCTCACTACCTATCTGTGCGCGCACACCAGGATATGAGGCCGGCCGCGTTTCCCTGAGTGAAACCCTCACCAGCACGGAAAATTTCCACCGTTGGAATTAGTTCTCACTCCCTCCCATGCGCGGCTTTCCCAGGGCACTGGGGCTGCCCAGAGATTCTGCTTTCGGCCCACAGAAAGGCCTCTGACCCTGCCTCTCTGTGAGGCAACATGGACACCCACTTCTGGGGCTTAGGAAGAGATCTCTCGCCCACTAACTGCGCGCATGCTGACCAGGAGAACGGGTAAAATGGCTGCCCCGCTTGTCTTTCTTTGTTTGGGTTTGGCGCGAGTGTTAGCTTGTATTGCCCGGCTTGCCACAGGAACAGTTTTTCCTCCGCTAGGATCTCCGTGCCACAGCCTGGTTCGGCCCTTTGTGCCGCAGCCTGGATGTATTCACTCCCTTTGCCTGCCTCAGTTTCTATATTCACAGTTACCAGAGAAAGCCGCCCTGTTTAGGTTAGTGAGGAAGGCGGAGCATTTCTTACTCCCTATTTCCTTCAGGATTTGGTTATATATTTAGCCAATTTTTCACTCGACCATACCTTCGGGTGTATTGAGAAGCATCTGGAGGCTTCAAGTATAGGTTTTTCTGTTTCTGGTTGAAGATCTTGTTGAGTTTTGGGGGAGATTTATCGGTATCGCTTCCTACTCCACCATTACTCTGACGTCATCTCAACTATCAATTCTTAATCCTGTCACCTTTTGACCCAGTCTCCTAATCCATCTGGCAACCATCTATTTGTTCTTGGTATCTATGAGTCTGTTTCTGTTTTGTTTGTTTATTTTGTTCTTTAGATTCTACATATAAGTTAAGTCATAGGTATTCACCTTTCTCTGCCTTATTTCACTTATATCACAATGCCCTCTTGGTCCATCCATGTTGTCACAATGGTTAAGATTTTGTTCTTTTTAAAAATATTTTTTATTTACTGATTTCAGAGAGAGAAGAAGGGAAAGAGAGAGACAAACATCGATCTGTTTCTGTATGTATCTTGACCGGGATCTAATCAGCAACCTTTACATATTGTGATGATGCTTTAACCAACCAAGCTATCTAGCCAGGGCAAGATTTTATTTTTTAATGGATATGTAATACTCTATTATATATATATCTCATATCTTCTTTATCCAATCATCTATTGATGAACCCTTGGGCTGCTTTCATATCTGGACTATTGTAAAGAACACTGCAATGAACATAAGGGAACATACATCTTTTCAAATTAGTGTTTTAGATTTCCTTAGATAAATATCTAGAGTGAAATTGCTGGGTCATATGGTAGTTCTATTTTTAATTTTTCTTAAGTGAGAGGAGGTGAGATAGTGAAACAGACTCCCACATGTGCCTGGACAGAGATCCACCCGGCAACCTCCATCTGGGGCCCATGCTCCACTCAACTGAGCTATCCTCAGTGCCCAGGGCCATAGCTCGAACCAGTTGAGCCACTGGCTATGGGAAGAGAAGAAGAAGAGAAGGAGGAGAGGGTGGGGAAGAGTAGTAGATGGTTGTTTGCTTCTCTTGCGTGTCCTGACCAGGAATCAAACCAGGACATCCATATGCCAAGCTGATGCTCTATCTACTGAGCCAGCTGGGCAGGGCCATACTGTTTTCCATTGTAGCTGTACCAATTTGCATTCACAACAAAAGTGTATGAGGGTTTCTTTTTCTCCATATCCTTGCCAATATTTTTTTCTGTGATTTATTGAAGATAACTATACTGATAGGGGTTTGGCTTTATTTTGCATTTTTGTGATGATTGGAGACATTATCAACCTTTTCATATGTCTATTGGCCATCTGTATGTCCTCTTTGAAGGAAATCTCTGTTCAGGTCTTCTGCCTAATTTAAATTATTATTATTATTGGTGGTAAGTTGCATGAGTTCTTTATAAATTTGTATTTTACTCCTTCATTGATGAATCACTGGTGATTATTTTCTCTCTATTGAGAGGCTGTCTTTTAATTTTGTTGATGGTTTCCTTTGCTGCACAAAAGCTTTTTAGTTTGATGTAGTTCAATATGTTTATATTTCCTTTTTTCCCCCAAAGAAATACATCAGAAAAAAAATATTACTAATAAGCAATGTCTGATAACACTGGGGAACAAAATTTTTGTTGCATCCACAAAAACACTTGTTCTTACCTAACTCGAGTGTTCTAATCTCAAATCTGACATTAGTTTTTCTCTGTAAGCTACAGTTTTTTTTGCAATTCAAGATTTTAGGTTTTCATCTTATTGTAAAATTTTCAACATTTAGTTAACATAATGAAGTAGAATGTCCTCTTAGGCATTATCTTTGTAAAAATATAATAATTTATATAATGCAGTAAATACACTAGTACACTAAAAGTAATACACTAATACACTAAAAGAAATTGTTATACAAATTTGTCTACAATTTTGAAATAGAACATATTAAAACACTTATTCTAATCACAAAATTTGCACAAAACTTATTTAAATTCTATTCAGGCAAAAATTTGCATTTGTAGCTCTTGTGTTTGTGTACTTGTTGAGGAAAATCTCGTTTGATGCTCCAGCAGTAGTCTGCTCATCACTAACAGCTCCAAGATTTTCGGGAAATTTATCAAGGTGACTGTTCAGGAAGTGAATCTTAACGCTCATGTTACATCCAATGTCGTGGAAAGCCAACAGCATCCTTTGAACCAGAAGTTCATAGTTTTCTGCTTTTTTGTTGCCAAGGAAGTTCTTTGTAACTGCCACAAAAGACTGCCATGCTGCTTTCTCCTTCTTATTCATCTTCCTGGCAAATTCTTTGTCACTTATGAAGGTTTGAATTTGAGGTCCATCCAATACACCTGCTTTTATCTTCTCGAAAGATAAGGCAGGAAAAGCAGAAATAATATGTTGAAAGCATTCACTTTCTCTATTCAAAGCCTGAACAAACAGCTTCATTAAGCCAAGTTTGATGTGAAATGGGCGAAAAGTGATCCTGTCTCGATTAACTACAGGTTCATTCACAATATTTTGCATCCCTACTTCCAGAGCTTCATGTTTCGGCCACTCCTTCTGTGTCCAGTGTTTCTCCCAAGCTCGGCTGTCCCACAAACACAGAAAGCAAAGATACTTAGTGAAACCTCTCTGTTGTCCTAGCAGAAAATTTACCATTTTAAGATCCACACAAATGATCCAGTATTGCTCCTCATACTTCAGAAAGTCGAGGACAATTTTTATGTTATTATAATCTTCTCGCAGATGAGTTGAATAACCAAATGGAACTGCTGCATAAACATTACCATTGTGTAGGAGAACACATTTCAGACTCCATTTAGAGCTGTCAAGAAATAGCCACCATTCTGTTGGACTGTAAGTGGTAACACCTAGCTGGCTGAGAAGACTACTGATAGCATGACAGTAAACAAAGTGTTTGTCTTCAGAAAAAGTCCGCAAAAATTTGTTCACGCTTCCTGAAATGGGATACTTTAGCTGACCAGTGAAGTACATTCTTTTCTTGAAGCCTGGAGGCTAGTGACTCAGCTGCTTTCTTTGATAGGCCCAGATCTCTTACTAAGTCATTCAATTCAGGTTGGCTAAAGTGCTGAGGGGTTAATGACTGCTTGGCATCAGAAGAAGGCCCTTCAGATTCTACAACCATTTCCTCATGCATCTTATCAAAATACACTTGATCACCATGTTCACTTTCTTCGTCCTTAGAAGAAATAAAACCATTGAAAACTGTAATCCGGAGTGTCTCAGAGTGTGGGATAGGTCGTATTGCTGAAAGAATATTAGGATATCCGATCATATGCTGTTTTTTTCTTGCCGATGCCCTTTGTATGGATCAGACAGAAATAACAGTCACTGTTGTGGTCCTTAGGTTCACACCAAATCATGGGAATATCAAAAGGCATTCCTTTGCGTTTTCCTTTTGTCCAGTCACGAAGCATTTCCTCACAGTTATGACAAAATATGAGGAGCCCAATTCTTGTCTTGATTACCAAGGGGAACTTGAAAGTAGGCAATATATGCATGTCACAAATGATGAAATATTGTGCCTTTGATGTTGAAGTGTGTAACAGCCACATATATAACAGAAGGTGTCGGGACTATTACATTTATGCCTACTTGAAGAAGCCATGATTCAATCTTAAAACAAAATTAGAGGGTGTTTTTATCAGATAATAATTTTTTACATTTAAAAACAACTACAGTTATGTAAAAGTGATGTTTGTAAAACATTAATTGCCTTGTGGTTATGTTCAATCCAAGAGTCATTGCCCTTTAACTCCAATTTAAAAACCAATGCATGTCATTAACTGTAACAAAAAGAAATTAAAATTGCATAAAAACTAGAGTATTCACCAAAAAACGGATTTCAGATTTGGAATCAGTGATGCAGATATATATAGAAACAGTTCTAAAACCTCATGCAACAGGCAGTGTAATTTACTGCCTATGTTTTATTTTTAGAAGTTTTATACTTTTGGGTCTATGTAAATCTTTAACCCATTTTGCATTTATTCTTGCATATGGTATAAGAAGTTCATCTAGTTTCTTTCTTTTTGCATATATCTATCCAATTGTCCCACTACAATTTATTGAATAGATTGTCTTTACCCCATTTTATGTTCTTGCTCCTTCAAAATATATTAATTGATCATACAGAAATGGATTTATTTCTGGGCTCTCTATTCTGTTTCATTGGTCTATGTATCTGTTTCTATGCCAGTACCATGCTGTTTTGATTACTATTGTCTCATTGTATAGTTTTTTATCAGGTAATGTGACATCTCCAACTTTGTTCTGTGACTATTTGGGGTCTTTTGTGGTTCCATATAAATTTTTAGATTAATATTCTAGTTCTGTGAAATGCCACTCATATTTTAAAAAGGATTGCATTGAATCTATTGATTGCTTTTGATACTAAGGCCATTTAAAAGATGTTAATTCTTCTTATTCATGAACATGGTATATTGTTTTATTTATTTGTATCTTCTTCAATAACTATCTTCAATGTCTTATAATTTTCTGAGTACAGGTAATTTATTCCTTTGGTTAAAATTATTCACAGGTATTTTATTCTTTTGATGCAAATTGTAAATGAGTGTTTTCTTGATTTCTCTTTCTGATAGTTTGTTATTGCTCTATAAAAGTGCAACTAATTTCTGAATATTAACTTTGTACCCTGTTACTTTACTAAATTAATTTATCAGTTTTTATAGTTTTGGGTGAGATCTTTATGGTTTTCTATAGGTTGTGCTATTTCATCTGCCAACAAATAATGACAGTTTTACTTTTTTCTTTCCAATTTGAATGCCGTTTTTTATTCTTCTTTCCTTATTACTGTGGCTGAAACTTGCAATACTATGTTGAATAAAAGTGTTGAAAGGGGACATTCTTATCTTGTTCCTAATCTTAAAAACACTTTCAGCTTTTTCCCTTTCTGTATTATGTAAGCTGTGGGTTTATCATATATGGCCATTATGTTAAGATATGTTCCCTCTATTCCCACATTGTTGAGAATTCTTATTACAAATGGATATTGGATTTTGTCAAATGCTTTCTCTACTCCTATTTATATAATCATATAATTTTTATTCTTCATTTTATTTGTGTGGTATTTCACAGTGATTGATATGCAGCTATTGAATCAACCTTATATCCCAGGAATAAATTCCACTTAATTATGGTTATCTTTTCAATGTTTTACTGAATTCAGGTTGCTAAGTTTGTTCAAGATTTTTATATCTATGAGTATCAGGAATATTGGTCTATAATTTTCTTTTTTTGTAATGCCTTTGGTTTTGATATAAGTGTAATGCTGACATTGTAAAAAGTGAGACATATAGGTGTTAATTCTGAATGTTTGGTAGATTCACTTGTGAAGGCATTCAATCCAGGATTTTTGCTTGCTGTGAGTTTTTTTGATTACTGAATAGATTTCATAGGCTGCAATTGATCTGTTCAGATTTTCCATTTGTTCTTGATTCAGTCTTGCAAGACTGTATGTTTCTAAGAATTTATTCATTTCTTTCTAATTGTCCAACTTGTTGGCATGTAATTGTTCATAACGTTTTATATAATCCTTTGTATTTCTGTGGTGTCAGTTGTCGCTTCTCCTCCTTTATTTTTTTTTAAATTTTATTTGGTTTCTTTTTTTCTGACAAATCTGGTTAAAGGTTGGTCAATATTGTATATCTTTTTAAAAGAACCAGTTCTTGGTTTCACTGAACTTTCATATTGTTAAGATATAGAATCTATTTAGAAACTATTTTAAATCTATTTTGTTTAGTTCCACTTTGGTCTTAATATATTGTTTTCTTTCTCCTACTTACTTTGGGCTTTATTTGTTGTTCTTTCACTTGTGCTGACTGGTTGTGAAGATTGGCCATGACCGCAGCAGAGGCTGACCCTAATAAGAGAAATTCATCCCAGCAGGGTTCAGATGCCTGCCAAGAACACCCTTTGGGTTTTCTTTTTCTAATCAGGTAGTACTTTACTGTGGTCTGAAGCCAGCCATGTTGGTTCTGGGGACTCTTAGGAGGGAGTCTGGTGCAGGCCAATGTCAGCTGCTGCCTGTGCCCTGCCTTGGGTCACTTAATAGGAACTACAAAGTGATCTGCAGTTGCTAGCTGCCTGTGCTGGACCTAGAGGTGCCTAAGAGGGTCCATGTTATGACTAGAGGCTGGCTGCCAGCAGTACTGGTGTTTGTGAGCAAACGAATCTGTGTGTGGTCCCTTTAAGAGAACACCTGGGTTTTCATATTCTTCTGTCTTCTTTCTGAGGATTAAGCTGAATAGATGAGGCAGATCTCAGGGAGTAATGGCAAGGGATGAGGGGGAAGCACTGTTAATTATATTAATGCATATTCTGTACAGGCCTGTGCCTACAGGCTGTGCAGGTGGAGGGCTCAACAAAGGGACAATGGCGGGCCTCCCCCTCAGTACACAATTCAGTCCCTCCATAAATATCTCTGGTGCCTTTTGAGCTGCTGTCCCTTTGCTGGAGCTTAGAGTGAGTGTCTGTGAGTGATCTGTATGCGAGTCTTTTAAGAGGACACCTGGGTTTCCAGCAGCCCCAAATGGAACCAACTCTTGAGTTGAGTGGTGGGAGGAGACTTAAGGAGTCACCAGTGTGGGGCAAGCAGTATCCATAAAGTTAGTGCAAATTCATATTTGACGCCCACCTGCAGCTGTGTGAGAAAAGGGCTTGACACTGGGACAATGATGTGATGTTGTTCTCTTCAAAGCCTATGAAGGCATTCTCCTGTAGGACTTGTCATCTAGGCAATTGTGATTGTATTTCTTATTGATCTGATAGTGAAACCCTTTATTTACTCTTTAGACTACTTACTTCTACCTCTATTTATTTCCTTTTTTTTTTTTTTTTTTTTCAATTCTCATGATTATTCCAGTGTGTACCTTTGGGAGATGTGGGCCAGGGAGCTTGAGTAATCAATTTTTTTAAATCATTTTGAATTACTTTATTTATTTAGTTTTCAATACATATTTTTGTAGTTGCTTGCTCATTTGGGTTTTGTTTTTACTTTAAATGCAATCTTTAACTTCTGGATTTTCCTCTTAGTTTTGTTGGTTCTATGTTTATTTTTATATTTATTTTAAATCTCTAATTTCATCCATCTTTTTCTTCATTGGGGCTTTAAAATTTTCTAACATTTAAATATTATCCTCCTTAATTTTAATTTTCCACTTATCCATTGTTAACATTTTGTTTTAATCTCTTAACTTTCTCCCCAATCTTTCTTATCTATGCTTTATCTCCTTAAACTCAGGAAGTTTTCTTTACCACTAGCTTTGTTTTTAATGCCACATTTACACCTTGGGGAGATCCTGACCCTTCTACCTAGTTATTCTAGAGTGATCCCTGAGGCTCTTACAAGGCTCCATCCTGCTCAGGAACCTAACATCCCCACTAAGATGTCCTTGGACTCATAGGACAGTGTGCTTCCTGGCTACCTCCTCAGCCCTTCTTGGCAGTTGGAATAGAATCCACCATGAGTTCTGGTCAGAGTTCATGCTGGACAAGGAGGAGCCACAGACTACTGGCAGGAGGCAGGTGCAGGCTGCTTCCCTCCTGGTTGGAAGGTGGAGAAAGTATGCCTAGCTGCAGACACTGTGTTCACCCCTGCTTTCTGCTCACATTTTTTTCCCAGCAGAGAAGTCCTCAGGAGGGACCTGCAGCCTTGGTGACATCGGCACTGTATGCTGAGGTACAGCGAGGAGCTTCTTCATGGGCCCTGCAGTCCCTTCTCTGAGCTTCTGTGCTTGCAGCAGTCTGATGGTGGCAAGATTTAGGTTCCTGTTGGTGCAGAAGGATGCGCTTGGAACAGGGTCCATACAAGGAGGGGACAAAGTAATGAGCTCCAAGGAACATCTGCCAGAAAGGCCTAGGCCTTCATATCCACAAGTGAAATGATACTAGTATATGCCCCTTCTTCAGGAACTACATATAGGGGAATAAAAATGAATCAGAAAGTGTTGGCATTCTGGTGTTGCAGATGTTTTCTGGCCCCTGTGTGCCCTTGGCACTCTTCGCTGTAGCACCCACCAATGGCATCCAATCACAACCCATAAAAGGTGCTGTCTTGGTCCACATGCTTGGTGGGCTGATGAGGAAGCAGCTTTGGCCACAATGGACAAAAGGATGAAGCCACCAATCCCTGTTCTGCAGGTGCTGTAACTCTGAAGAGGTCTTACTTCACTTTCCATACCTTCCCAGTAGGATGGACCCCAGTCAGCCATGGTGGTGACTCTTGATAATGACATATTCATTGGCTTCCCTGCTTTTCCTGCTTAATTCTCCACTTTTCCCCTTGAATCACTTCCCAAGAAGCCACGTGTACCCAAATTCTGGTCTCAGGTCCAGTCTCTCCTTTATTCTAACATCCTGTCTGATTGAATGAGGATCTGGTCTGCAGGCTGCCTCACCCACTGCCCAACCTCTCTCCTTGTACGGCTGACTCGAACCTGCCCCGCACATGGGGCCTGGGGTTCACAAGTCACAGTTATCTGTCAATTCTGAAAATTAGTTTGGCCTGCAGTGGAGTGAGCTGTGCTGACTTAGCTCGCCGATAGAGGAACAGCTGTTGACCCGGAAGTTGAAACACAGAAGACTTTCACACAAAACAGAATAAAAACAGCAAACACTGTTATTACAGGTGAGGACATTCCCTGGATCGTGCATACAGGGGCCATTGTCCCTCTGCATCACCCAGGCCAGCTGGGGCATCCATATAAGAGCCTTTTCTGGTGGGTGTTATGGTATAGGACTTTGAGAGACTTGAATTTTGGAAAGTATAGTTTGAGATATTATTTTTCCAGCTTTTAAGGAAAAAAAAAAAGCAAAACCAAATGGGGCCAACATGTCAGAACAGAGGCCAACCTCAGTGCTGGAATTCTGGTGGCTTCAAGGAGGATGGTTATAATGTTCTCAATTGCCTCAGGGGATGCTCTTTCTCCAAAGCCTGGCTTGGTGTCCTGAAACTTGGGTGTGTTTTTTTTTTTACATGAAATTTATTTTAATTTATTGTGTTTACATAGATTCTAGAGTCCCCCCAAATACTTCCTCCCTTCCCCTCTGTTCCCCAGTACCTCACCTCTGTCCCCCTTCCCATAACGCCCTGCCGTGCCCCCTTCCCTCTAGGATTTGCTTTTCTGCTCTCATCCCATCCTATCATTCTATCATCCCCTTTTCCTCTGTCTGCTTTCCCTCTGGTCCCTTTGATCCCGCCTCTGTATCAATTCCGCTCCTCAGTTCATATTGTCCGCTGAATTCCTCAAATGAGTGAGGTCATATGATATTTTTCTTTCTCTGCCTGGCTTATTTCACTTAACATAATAGTTTCCAGGTCCATTCATGTTGTCGCAAAAAGTAATATTTCCTTCTTTTTCATGGCCCCATAGTGTATATGTACCATTGCTTTTTAATATATATATATTTTTGTGTGTGTGTGTGTATTTTTCCAAAGTTTGAAGCAGGGAGGCAGTCAGACAGACTCCCACATGCGCCCGACCAGGATCCACCTGGCATGCCCATCAGGGGGCGATGCTCTGTCCATCTGGATGTAGCTCTGTTGAGGCCAGAGCCATTCTAGCGCCTGAGGCGGAGGCCATGGAACCATCCTCAGCGCCCAGGCCAACTTTGCTCCAATGGAGCCTTGGCTGCGGGAGGGGAAGAGAAAAAGAGAGAGGAAGGAGAGGGGGAAGGGTGGAGAAGCAGATAGGCGCTTCTCCTGTGTGCCCTAGCCAGGAATCGAACCCGGGACTCCCGCATGCCATGTACCATTGTTTTTTAATTCGTTCATCCACTGATGGATATTGGGGTTGTTTCCAGATCTCGTATTTGTAAACAATGCTATCATAAACATGGGGGTGCATTTCTC
The DNA here is from genome assembly GCF_036850765.1 of Saccopteryx bilineata. Taxonomy (NCBI): domain Eukaryota; kingdom Metazoa; phylum Chordata; class Mammalia; order Chiroptera; family Emballonuridae; genus Saccopteryx; species Saccopteryx bilineata. Next base: position 163,829,258 of record NC_089495.1, read on the forward strand.
CTTTTGAATCATTGATGTGGTGTTCTTGAGATATATTCCTAAAAGTGAGATGGTTGAGTCAAAGGGCAGTTCCATTTCTAATCTCCATACTGTTTTCCACAGTGGCTGCACCAGTCTGCATTCCCACCAGCAGTGCAAGAGGGTTCCCCTTTCTCCACATCCTCGTCAGCACCTATCGTGTGTTGTTTTGTTAATGAGCACCATTCTGACTGGTGTGAGGTGGTATCTCATTGTGGTTTTAATTTGCATTTCTCTAATGAATAGTGATGTTGAGCATTTTTTATATGCCTCTTGGCCATCTGTATGTCCTCTTTGGAGAAATGTCTATTTATTTCTTTTGCCCATTTTTTGATTGGATTGTTTATCTTCCTGGTGTTGAGTTTCACAAGTTCTTTATAAATTTCGGTTATTAACCCCTTATCAAACGTATTTCAAATATGTTCTCCCATTGTGTGGTCTGCCTTTTTATTTTGTTCATATTGTCTTTAGCTATGCAAAAGCTTTTTAGTTTAATATAGTCCTATTTGTTTATCCTGTCCTTTATTTCCCTTGCCTGTGGAGATAAATCAGCAAATGTATTGCTGCAAATGATGTTGGAGAGCTTATTGCCTATGTTTTCCTATGGATGCTTATGGTTTCATGACTTACATTTAAGTCTTTTATACATTTTGAAATTATTTTTGTCAATAGTGTAAGTTGGTGGTCTAGTTCTATGTTTTTGCAGGTAGATGTCCAGTTCTGCCAACATCATTTGTTAAAGAGACTGTCTTTACTCCATTGTATGCTATTACCACCCTTGTCAAATATCAATTGTCCATAAAGGTGTGGGCTTATTTCTGGGTTCTCTATTCTGTTCCATTGATCTATATGCCTGTTCTTATGCCAGTACCAAGCTGTTTTGAGTACAATAGCCTTGTAGTATAACTTGACATCTGAAAATGTGATACCACCCATTGTATTATTTTTCAAGATTGCTGAGGCGATTTGTGTTCTTTTTTGTTTCCATATGAATTTTTGGAATATTTGTTCTATATCTTTGAAATATGTCCTTGGTATTTTCATGGAAATTGCACTGAATTTATAAATTGCTTTGGGTAATATGGACATTTTAATGATGTTTATTCTTTCTCACCATGAACACGGTATATGCTTCCACTTGTTTGCATCTTCCTTGATTTCTTTTATCAATGTTTTATATTTTTCTGAGTACAAGTCTTTAACCTCCTTAGTTAAATTTACTCCTAGGTCCGTCCTTCCTTCCTTCCTTCCTTCCTTCCTTCCTTCCTTCCTTCCTTCCTTCCACAATAGTGAAGAAGATTGTTTCCTTAATTTCTCTTTCAGACAGATCATTGTTGGTGCATAAAAATGTGACTGATTTCTGAGTATTAATTTTATATCCTGCCACCTTGCTGAATTCATTTATCAGGTCCAGTAGTGTTTTGACTGAGACTTTAGGGTTTTCTATGTACTGTATCATATCATCAGCAAATAATAATAGTTTTACCTCTTCTTTTTCAATTTGGATATCTTTTATTTCTTTCTCTTGTCTGATTGCTGCGGCTAGGACTTCCAAAACTATATTGAATAAGAGTGGTGAAAGGGGGCACCCCTGCCTTGTTCCTGATCTTAAGGGGATTGCTTTTAACTTTTGCACATTGAGTATGATGTTGGCTGTGGGTTTGTCATAGATGGCCTTTATCATTTTGAGGTATGTTCCCTGTATTTCCACTTTGCTAAAAGTTTTGATCAAAAGTGGGTGCTGGATTTTATTGAATGCTTTTTCTGCATCTATTGATATTATCTTGTGGTTTTTGTCCTTCCTTTAGTTTATGTGATGAATGACACTGGTTGATTTGCAAATATTGTACCAGCCTTGCCACCCCAGAATAAATCCCATTTGATCATGATGTATGATTTGTTTCATGTATTGCTTGATCTGATTTGCTAACATTTTGTTGAGGATTTTAGCATACAGATTCATCAGGAATATTGGCCTATAGTTTTCTTTCTTTGTGTTGTCTTTGCCTGGTTTTGGAATCAGAATTATGCTTGCCTCATAAAAGGGACTTGGAAGTTTCCCTCCTCTTGAATTTTTTGAAATAGCTTGAGAAGGATAGGAGTTAGTTAGTTCTTTGAATGTTTGGTAGAATTCGCCTGTGAAGCCATCTGGTCCAGGGATTTTGTTTGTTGGAAGTTTTTTGATAACTGTTTCTATATCATTTGTTGTAATCTATTTAGGTTTTATGATTCTTCCAGATTGATTTTTGAAACATTATATTTTTCAAGGAATTTGTCCATTTCACTTAGGTTGTCTAATTTTTTGGCATACAGTTCTTCATAATATTTTCTTACAATCCTTTGTATTTCTGCTGTGTTTGTTGTTACTTCTCCACCCTCATTTCTAAATATTTATTTGAGTCCTTTCTTTTTTTTTCTTAGTGAGCATGGCTAAAGGTTCATTGATCTTGTTTACTTTTTCAAGGAACCAGCTCTTGGTTTCATTGATCCTCTGTATTGCTTTTTTAGTCTCTATGTCATTTATTTCTATCTGATCTTTATTATTTCTTTCCTTCTACTTCCTCTAGTCTTTACTTGCTGTTATTTTTCTAGTTCTTTTATTTGCAGGATTAAGTTGTTTATTTGAGCTTTTTTAGCTTCTTAAGGTATGCCTGTAATGCTGTGAACTTCCCTCTCGGGACTGCTTTTGCTGTGTCCCACAGATTTTGAGTTGTTGTATGCTCATTTTTATTTGTTTCAAGGAAACTTTTTATATCTTCCTTGATCTCATTGTTGACCCATTCGTTATTTAATAACATGCTGTTTAGTTTCCAAGTGTTTGAGTGTTTTTCAGTTTTTATATTGTAGTTGATTTCTAGTTTCATGCCATTGTGGTCAGAGAAGATGCTTGATATGGTTTCTATCTTCTTAAATTTGTTGAGACTCATTTTATGCTCTAATATGTGGTCTATCCTAGAGAATGTACCATGTGTACTTCAAAAGAATGTATATTCTGCTGCTTTAGGGTGAAAGGTTCTGAAGATATCTATTAAATCCAGTTGATCTAGTGTGTCCCTTAATTCTGCTGTTTCTTTGTTAATTTTCTTTCTTGAGGATATATCCAGTGATGTTAGTGGGGTATTGAAATCCCCTACTATTATAGTATTGCTGTTGATCTTGCCCTTTATGTTCACCAAAGTCACTTTATATATTTAGGTGCTCCTATACTAGGTGCATAAATATTTATAATGGTTATCTCTTCCTGTTGGATTGCTCCCTTTATCATTATGTAGTGACCTTCTTTATCCCTACTACAGTCTTTGTTTTAAAGTCTATTTTGTCAGATATAAGTATTGCTACCCCAGCTTTTTCTTTTTCATTTCCATTTGCATGAAATATTTTTTCCAACCTTTTACTTTCAGTCTATATGTATCTTTTGTTTTGAAGTGGGTCTCCTATAGACAGTATAGGTATGGGTCCTGTTTTCTTCTCCATTCAGCTACCCTATGTCTTTTGATTGGAGCATTTAATCCATTTACATTTAAAGTTATTATTGATATGTAGTTGTTTGTTGCCTTTTTTTCTTTAAATCTACTTTACAATATATACATATACAATAAACATATATACATATATAATATACATATATACATACAAAATATATATATATGTATATTATATATGTATATTTCTCTCCCTGCTTTGTTCTGTCTACAGCAGGCCCTTAACATTTTTTGCAGCATTGGTTTGGTTGTGATGAATTCCTTGAGTTTTTTTTTTTTGTCTGGGAAGCTTTTTATTTCTCCTTCTATTTTAAACGATAGCCTTGCTGGATAAAGTAGTCTTGGTTGTAGGTTCTTGTTCTGCATTACTTTGAATATTTTTTGCCATTCCCTTCTGGCCTGAAGTGTTTCTGTTGAAAAGTCAGATGTCATCCTTATGGGGGTTCCTTTGTAAGTGATTGACTGTTTTTTTTAACAGATTTTTTTTTTTTTTACAGAGACAGAGAGAGAGAGTCAGAGAGAGGGATAGACAGGGACAGACAGACAGGAATGGAGAGATGAGAAGCATCAATCATTAGTTTTTTGTTGCACATTGCAACACCTTAGTTGTTCATTGATTGCTTTCTCATATGTGCCTTGACCATGGGCTTTCAGCCAACAAAGTAACCCCTTGCTCAAGCCAGCGACCTTGGGTTCAAGCTGGTGAACTTTGCTCAAACCAGATGAGCCTGCGCTCAAGCTGGCGACCTCAGAGTCTTGAACCTGAGTCCTCAGCATCCCAGTCTGATGCTCTATCCACTGTGCCACTGCCTGGTCAGGCTCTTTTATAGCTTTTAATATTCTTTACCTCTTAGCTTTGGTAGTTTGATTATGATATGTCTTGGTGTGGGTCTCTTTGGGTTCTTTTTTAATGGGGTTCTCTCTATTTCTTGAAACTGTGTGACTCTTTCCTGCATCAATTTAGGGAAATTTTCATCTATGATTTCTTCAAACAGGTTCTCTATTCCTTGTTCTTTCTCTTCTCCTTCAGGAACCCCTATTATTCAGATATTGTTTCTGTTCATGCTGTCACAGAGCTCTCTTAGAGCTTCCTCAGACTTTTTGATTCTCTTTTCTTTTTGCTGTTCTGCTTTCGTGCTTTCACTTATCTTGTCCTCTAAGTCACTGATTTGATCCTCTGCTTCATCCAGCCTGCTTTTAATTCCTTTCAGTGTAGCCATTATTTCTGATATTGTGTTTGTCAATTCTGTTTGGGTCTTCTTTATGATTTCTGTGTCCTTTTTGATGCTTATAATTTCTTTATTGAGGTATTCATTAAGTTCATCCATTGTAGCTTTGAGATTGTTAAGCATCCTAGCAATCATTATTTTATACTCTGCATCCAGTAATTTGATTACTTCTGTTTCATCCAGGACTTTTTCTGAGGATATGTCTTGTTGAAGCATATGACTTATGTTTCTTTGCCTTCCCATTGTTCTGTGTATGGCTTGTAGGCTTATTCCAGTTGTGGTCTCCTTATCTAGTAGAGTTGCTTTGAAGTCTTCTAGTTTTCTGCAGCCCACAAGAAAAGTCTTGGTTGTGTTATCTTAATTGCATTTTCCTTTCCTGGGTATGTTGGGTGAGCCACTGGTTGGACACATGTTTTAGATAAAGATTCAACTTACCTTATTTCAGTGCCCTTGGTCTTAAACCTTCCTAAAGATAGGTATGCTTGGATTGTCACACATAGCTGGAGGCATTGGACTGTGGGTGTGCACCAACCCACAGCTGCATTGACCTAAATAGAAAATTCTTCCCTGAGGATATTTATAAATAGAACCTGGTGGTGCCAAAATGAAAACACTTGGGATAACCTGGGGCCTGAGGCCTGGGGCTTGATGATGTGGGGGAGCTACATCATAACCTATGCCTCAGGCTCAGCAGTGGGATGACACCATGGGCCATCTTTTATTTCTGCCATCCTGGGACATGTATCTGAACCTGCCAAAAGAAGTGATTTCTCTTTACACATCCTGTTCTGTAGTCGGCTTCTGGGTGGTTACCCTGGGCCATAACATTTGGCAGAATAAGTCGAGTTAGAAAACTGAGAAATTTTGAAACTTTCAGTGACATATCATTATCTATAGAATTTTAAAACCTGCGTCAAGTGCATCAGGGTAAGCCTCTTGCCTCCTGTATTTGAATCTCTGATCTCATCAATAAGTCTCTTCTAAGACCTGACCTTCTAAGGAAAGCAAATAGTGGCACATGCCCTTCAGTCTCTCCAACTCCTGGAGACCCTATGAATGAGAGGTGTCCACAGTGTCCTGTTCACTGCAGCTCAGCTCGTATACACTCATGGCTATGGCTTCATTGTGGAGTCAATCCATCTCACATTCGGTCTTCCTCTTTTCTTGCTGCCTTCTGTTTTTCTCAGAATTATTGTCTTTCCCAAAGAACAAACTATAATACAACAGATAAGGTAGAGGTCACAAGGGATCCTATAAACTCCAAATTTTATTATAAATGTTGCAGTATCACTAAAAAACAACCCCCAAAGTGTAAGGTATTAATGTGAATGTCTGAAAGCTATCCAAATTTAGCTGTGAGGTTGAATGAGGAGGGCAGACCTGGGGTACGGACAAGCAGGAACCGATCTGGCCCCTCTGTTGTGATTCTACTGAAAGAATCCATGGCCTAAATATCAATGAACCAAAAAGATAATTTTCATGTTTCACCTCTTAAAATATGTGCCCCTTCTTCCTGAGATAATTTCCTTCTCCCTGAGATAACTTTCCCTATGGCTTCCCCAACTGTATCTTTCCCTGCTTTTCCTATTCTTCCCAAGATATTCCCCCAGCCCTGCTACTCTTTGCCAGGTCACCCTTTTCTGTGCAGCTTTTAAGTGTTGGGTTTAAATCTGCTTCTCATTTATAATTTCCCTGTTGCCCATGGTGCCAACTACCACCCACATGCCAGTGACCACCAGACCCACTACAATCTCTACTAGGACCTCTCAAAAGTATCATACTCAATGTACATCAAGCCCTCTGCTTGTTTATCACTCCACTCAGAATCCATGAAAAGTCTTACCTGCTCAAGTCCTGAATTGGGGAATCTATTTATTATTATCATCTCCTCACCATTAAAACTGAGTCACTGACAAGTCCTGCCAATTCTCCCATGGTCTCCCCTTTCGTCCTAGTTCAAGCTGTAAGCATCTCTCACCCATTCAACTATCTTCCAGCTCTTCTCACACACTCTTTTCTGGTCAGTGCAGCAGCCAGAAGGGTCTCTCAGGAATACAATCAATCTTGTAACCCTCCTTTGTAAATTACTTCAGTAATACTGCCCCTGCCAACTTTCTGTGCTTGAGGCCCACTGGTCTTCCTTCACTACTCTGAAGTAAAAGCTAGTCTTCATAAACTACAGAGGTCAAGTTTAGATCTTCATTTACTCTGAAGAAAATTGAAAATGGATAACTTCCATGCTTCACAACAGGGAAAATAAAACCTGATGACTCAACCCCTCAAATAGCCCCATAGCCGTAGTAGAGACCTAGAGACAAAGTTACGACTCGTCAGCCCAAATGTGACCTGAGAGTGATCAAGTCCAGCTTGCATCTTCACTTTGTCTCAATCCCCACCTTTCTCTATTTTATTTCAGTATGCTTCTTCATTAAACATTTTTGTTATTTATTTGAATGCTTTATATAGATGTATCTTTATTTGCACTAGATATGCCACCATCAACATTGCACTGAAACAAGTCATCAGAAACCCACACACCAAAAATGTCTGCTCTTCCTGGATCCCACAGATCTCTTTCCTAAGAAACAGACCTGATAAAATAAAATTTACCCAATACAATCATTCAACAAATATGCACATAGCACCTGCCCTGTATCAGGCAACATTCTCAGTGCTGGAAGTACATCAGGGAATCAGTCAAAAGAAGCCACTGGTCTGGTGATGCTTATGTTGTACCTAAAGATGAAAGGCAGGCAGGTGGTGGATTTAATAACTGGGCCATGCTGAAGAGAATAATGGGAAAACTAGAGCAGCAAGAGAGATTGTTGATCCAAACTGGGGGAAGGAAAGCATCCCCAATGCAGTGTTTTTGGGGATGCTGCTCTGTGAAATACAGTGTTGTTTCAATGAGAACTTTGCATGTCATCTCAGGGACAGAAATAGATGAGTTTCTCATGAGTCCCTGGACTATTTTTAACACTTGGACATTGTGAGTCATGTTCCTGATTGTATTTCCCTCTTTGCATGGCTGCTTATGAGCTGACAGCCAGTTTTGGACATCAACATACATATTTGAGGTACGGACCTCTCTTCTGGTTTTATCTCATTTTTTCCTAATCTTTTCCCTTCACCTTGTAAGCATCACCTAAGTATTGAGTTAGTTGACTAACCAATTCTGTTATATTGCCACATGTCTTTGCTACACTCTGTGTGATAAATATGATGTATGAGCAACCCATTTTCCATGTAGATTTCCACTCATAAGCAGCCTTCTTCTGGAAAGGAACCCAGCCTTCCTTTATGTCCCCAGGAAGAAGCGGCTGAGAGGAAAGGGAGGGGGCCTGATTGCTCACCAGCCTCACTTGAAGACCACAGAGCTTCTGAGACCCTGACCATGAATCTGGGGCAAAGGATAATTCATATATCTGAGATAAATGGCCCTCGACACTTGGAAGAATAATTTGACATGCTTAATGCTACAACTTCTGAATGAGCATTGAGCACCATCCACTGAAAATCTGAACTGTTCATAATTTATAGTAGAATAAATATAGATGCAGGTAAAACACTACTGAATATGTTTTCCATATTTTTCAGAACCATGCATCTGATGATGATTATTATGAAGCTGCTGACACTCATCTTACTTCAATGACTTTTGTACAGTGTGTCCGTAAAGTCACGGTGCACTTTTGACCAGTCACAGGAAAGCAACAAAAGATGATAGAAATGTGAAATCTGTACCAAATAAAAGGAAAACTCTCCCAGTTTCATACCTATTCAATGCAGTTCTATATGGGCTAATGCACAGATTTTTTTTTTTTTTTGTATTTTTCTGAAGCTGGAAATGGGGAGAGACAGTCAGACAGACTCCCGCATGCGCCCGACCAGGATCCACCCGGCACGCCCACCAAGGGCGAAGCTCTGCCCACCAGGGGGCGATGCTCTGCCCCTCTGGGGCATTGCTCTGCCGCGACCAGAGCCACTCTAGCACCTGGGGCAGAGGCCAAGGAGCCATCCCCAGCGCCCGGGTCATCTTTGCTCCAATGGAGCCTTGGCTGCGGGAGGGGAAGAGAGAGACAGAGAGGAAGGAGGGGGGTGGGGATGGAGAAGCAAATGGGCGCTTCTCCTATGTGCCCTGGCCGGGAATCGAACCCGGGTCCCCCACACGCCAGGCGGACGCTCTACCGCTGAGCCAACCGGCCAGGTCCCTAATGCACAGATTTTTTAGGGCTCCTTAGGTAGCTATTCCATATAGCCTCTACAGACTCGTCACTGACTGATGGCCTACCAGAACAGGGTTTCTACACCCAAACTGTTAGGTTTCCTTCAATTGCTTTATCTCACAGAGTAATGTTATTCCTATGTGGTGGCACTTCGTTATAAACGCGCCGATATTCACATTGCACTTTGGTCACAGATTCGAATTTAGTGAGCCACAGAACACATTGAAATTTCCTCTGTACTGTCCATATCTCGACTGACATGGCTGTGGGCTGCTCCGCTGTATATACGGTGTTATGTCATCATCTGCGCATGCGCACATGCTGCCACATCATCCTACAGAAACTGGGAGGGTTTTCCTTTTATTTGGTGCAGATTTCACATTTCTATCATCTTTTGTTGCTTTCCTGTGACAGGTCAAAAGTGCACCACGACTTTACGGACACACTGTATTTTATTACCTTTAATGACAATGAACAGTCCCATGGGCCTTCACAACTTTCTCAGCAAAGCCAAATGGCAATGCACTGTGGTAAAATAGTGAGCATGTTCCTAAGAGATTTTAGATGAGACATCCATGGGATGACACTTCCTCTTGCTGCTGGAGTCAAATCAATGTTTCAGAGCCATATTCTTTCCTGTTAAACTCTACAGCAAAGATTCATTTGTAAGGATGCTGGTATTGTCTCCCTAAGAATTACTCCTGTTTATGCTGGGCTGTGACTCATCTTGAAGAGGCTTTGACAATCTGTGAATCAGGGGAGCAACATCAATGCAGAAGCAAGGCCACTTCATAAGTGACAATGCCTCACACTGTGACACATCAGCCCCAGCTCTCTCTGCTGATCCCAGGAAGAGTTCATTTAATAAACAGGAGAGAAGCACCTAATGAAGAACAGTTATGCTGTTTCATTAACTATCTATTATTCCTATGTCCTTGGGGATGCCTAAGATTTACCATTGGCAGGCCCTCAGATAAGGATTGGAGTGTAAATAGGTCATTTGAGAAGTGTTTCCAGAAAACACTGGACAGGTTGTGGCGAATAAGCAGGGACCAGAGAGAAGGCAAGGCAGTATATGCTATCCAGCCAGTTTATGCCACAGGCAGCTGGAGTTTAAGCTTACTGGGGAAGTCTGGGAGAGCGTGTAGACTACACACCCAGAGTTCTCTTACCCGAGGGTTGAGGGAAACAGGCCTTTGTACACCAACTCCCTCTCCACCACTGGTCAAGGGCTGTGCCAGAGCATTCATTCTCCGGCCCTTATAGCTTGCTCTAGTGTAGGCTGAGTGATCTTCCACCACTGGAAAAGAGCTCCTAGGTAGAAAGTCTCAAGTGTTAGCTGTAAGAAGCTTTGGACTTTCAGAGGTGAGTACACAGTAAGTACACCTGGGCATAAAACTCCTGGATGAGACACCATGAGTGGAATCCTTCTTCTACTCCATAAGGTACAGCCTATGGTGTGATGGACAGATAGCATCAGAAGCAGTATGGACCAAGCACCTCACCATTCAGCAGGTCATAACATCCTCTGAAGAGGACACTTATTATTTCCACTCCCATGTTCGGGAGAGGAAACTGAGACACAGAAAGGTAAAGCCAGTTGCTGATGATCAGATAAATAATAAGTGGCATAGCCAGAATGTGACCCCAGCCAGTATGGCCTCAGAGCTCTGTCCCCAACTGTTTCATCCAGCTTCCCATCAGAAATGTAGTTGGCTAGGCAAATAGACTCTTCTGCATTCAAGGCCTGAAATAAACTTGAAGGTTGATACATGGCGTCCAGCAAATGGGTGGGGAGAGTCATTACCTGCTGCTGCTCAGCAGTGTCACATATTAGATTTGGTCATTATTCAGGGCTAGTGTGCTGTGAGTGTGCAAAGTCAGCTCAAGCTGCCAGCGAAATACCACAGCTTAAACAACCAACAGTTATTTTCTCACGGTTTTGGAAGCCGGGAAGTCTAAAATCAAGGTGCTGCTGATTTGGTTTCTGTAAGGGCCATATTCCTACTTTGCAGATGTCTTCCTTCCTATTTCTATAAGGCCATTAATCTCATCATGAAAGCACCACCCTCATGACCTCATCTAACTCTAATTACCCCCTAAATGCTTCATTTCCAAATATCATCACAAGGGGAGGTTAGAGCTTTGACATGAATTGTTGAGGGGAGACACAAACATTCAGCCCATAGCCAATAAAATCATAATTTCCAAGATTTTAATTATCATATATACCAGGGGTCCCCAAACTACGGCCCGTGGGCCACATGCAGCCCCCTGAGGCCATTTATCCAGCCCCCGCTGCACTTCCAGAAGGGGCACCTCTTTCATTGGTGGTCAGTGAGAGGAGCATAGTTCCCATTGAAATACTGGTCAGTTTGTTGATTTAAATTTACTTGTTCTTTATTTTAAATATTGTATTTGTTCTCGTTTTGTTTTTTTACTTTAAAATAAGATCTGTGCAGTGTGCATAGGGATTTGTTCATAGTTGTTTTTTATAGTCTGGCCCTCCAACGGTCTGAAGGACAGTGAACTGGCCCCCTGTGTAAAAAATTTGGGGACCCCTGATATATACAGTAGTACAGTATTCAAAGCAAAGTACACATATACTACTATATAAAGTAAAAAAGAAAATTTTAAATATACTTAAATATATGAAAAAATATGCTATCCATTTAATAGATAAATAAATGTATTTCTTGTCCTAAAGCCTTCACATTACTTCAGATGCATGCTAGCTTGAGAAATCTCATTTTATTTTACTTTTTTTTTTAATATTAAGTGAGAGGCAAGGAGGCAGAGAGGCAGAGAGACAGACTTCTGCATGTGCCTAACCAGACTGACCCAACAAACCCTGATTGGAGCTAATGCTCTGCCCATCGAAGGCCACTGCTCTGTTGCTTAGTAACTGAGCTATTTCATTGCCTGAGTAGGCCATGGAGCCATCCTCAGTGCCAGGGGCCAACTTGCTTAAACCATTTGAGCCATGGCTGCGGGAGAGGCGGGGAGGGGAGAGGGAGAGAGAGAGAGATAAGGAAGGGGGAGGGGTGGAGAAGCAGATGGTCCCTTCTCCTGTGTGCCCTGATCAGGAATCAAACCCAGGACTTCCACATGCCAGGCCGACACTCTACTGCTGAGCCAACCGGCCAGGGCTTATTTTAGTTTAAAAAAAAATGTTTATAAGGTAGAGTTGATAAACTACCTGCTTCCACTTAAAATTTGTCTTCACTAATTAGAAAACTCTCCTTCAGGACCCCCTGGGGTACAAAGCCCCATCAGCTTCAGCTTGTGAGCATGGTCTATTCTGATTTATGGGAAATGGATCTGCTGTGGGAGAAATCCCATTGTGTCTGTGCTCCCCCAGGACAGCACAGGCATTCTGATAGGCAGGTTGATACGAGCAGCATTGGAAAAGCTGTGCTTTCACTAAGGGCACTGTGAAGCCAGACCTGGGAGTCCTGTGCAATGTGCAGTGCTGGGAGTGCCCCACTCAGTACCCTGAATTTTATGTTCCACTAATACTGGGGATGGTGCACAGCACTTGAATCAAGGCAGAGGCAAAAAAAAAAGTATCTACTTTTTTTTTGCATATTAGAAACATCAAATTCTTTACATGGATACAAAAATGATCAAATAGCTCATCATTCTGTAGAAATTTGTGGAAAGAGATTAAAAACAGAATTGGAATTGGATGGAAAGGTGCTTGATTTCTTCTTTTATGGCATAAAAGGTATTTCTATATTTTCTTCTATTTTCTATGTGTGACAGAGACAGAGAGAGAGAGAGAGACAGAGAGAGGGACAGACAGGGACAGATAAACAGGAAGGGAGAGAGATGAGAAGCATCAATTCTTCACTGTAGCTCCTTAGTTGTTCATTGATTGCTTTCTCATATGTGCCTTGACTGGGGGTGGAGGTTACAGCAGAGCAAGTGACCCCTTGCTCAAGCCAGTGACCTTGGGTTCACACCAGCGACCTTGGGCTTCAAGCTAGTGACCTTTGGGTTCAAGCCAGCGACCATGGGTCATGTATATGGTCCCATGCTCAAGCTGGTGGGCCCGCGCTCAAGCCGGTGACCTTGGGGCTTGCACCTGGGTCCTCTGTGTCCCAGTCCAATGCTCTATCCATTGTGCCACCACCTGGTCAAGAATGTTTCTGTTTTTTCTGTCATTTTCTTCCAATTGTATTTACTCCAACTGTATTAACATTGTCTAATTATATATATTCATTTTTTAAAGAAGCAGTAAAGTTACCAATTGACATGTTTAAAAATGTCATTGGTTAAGACATAAATAAGCAAAGCACAGCATCACTTAGAGAGCCAGGCTGGCCAGCACTGCTCCAGCGAGCTGTCTGCACAGAGGTCTGGAGTCTGCGTTCGGAGTCTGTCCACAGACCCCCAGCCAGTGAACAGACGACCTTCTGGCCCTTTTGGTTTTCCTTTCCTGAACCCTCTGGCCATTTTACTTCCCACCTAACCTCAAGGAGAGGCAGCGAGAGTTACTATGACACATCTAAATGCAGCTATTTGCAGAAACATGTGTTGCTCAGAATCATTAAAATTAATGGCACAATGTACAAGGAATCTATTATCTCCGCTCCCTTGCCTGATAATCAGGAAACCAGCTTTATATATGCTTACATTAACCATTCATAAAGATTTTCATCTTGTTCTACAGAATTCTTAAGTGACAGGAGAGTGGCTATTCCTTGCGTATTCAAGAATGCTCCCTATCCTTGCTTCTTTGCCACCAGGGAGCAACCCCTGCCTGCACAGGGGAGAACTGCTGTTTGCACGGCTAAGACTCTCCGCAAAGCTGGCAAGTCGGGACTGGAACTGACCCACCTCCTTACATCCTATTTCTAATTATTAACATCACGAAGTGACATAAATGTTGACGCCAGGTCACTGTAGCCTTCATTGTACTGTGGCAGTTTTCATGTGCTCGTGGGTAAACAGCACAGCAGCCGTATCCGCAGTCTTGCCTGGTGCAGCAGGGTGGGCGCCTGTGGCCTGAAATCGTACCTTTTATTCCTACCTAAAATCAACTGTGCACCACTAAGTGTGGGGACGGGAGAGCACGAACCATTCTCCTTACCAATGTTGCTGGGGAGTGGGCTCAGGAAAGACGTCCATCTCTCCTTAACAGGGTGACGTTTCATTCCTATCAGGCTGCTCTGAGAGGGCAAGGCTATACTGTCACCACGTGGGGAACCCACCGGGAAATGAGAGCTGCCAGTGCATCAGGCTGACAAATCGCGCTGTACCAAAGCATGTTATGGTTTCCAGCGTAAAATCATAGATTTAGACAGCCCAAGTTGTGGAAAGCCATCACTGTTAGTATTGAGCCGTCAATTACCACCTAGTTCTAGCAGAAGTGAACCCATGTGTCACAGATGCAATCAGATGAGTGTGTGTTCTTTGAATGGTAACAGGGATCATTAGCTAAACTCAGCTTTGCAGGCACTGCTGCTATTCTTCACTAGCTCATGATTTTTCTTTTTAACACCAACAGTCGCCAGTGCTTTTGAAAAGCCCCCGTGTCTATCTAACTTTGGGAGAAGACTCAAAGGTCCTGAAGTTTTGCTTTTACAAGTTCATCCACCTGAATCCTGATGGGGCATTCATACTTCCTGTAAGCTCACTATGGAGTGTGTAGTGTGACCCATAGGAAAGTGGGGCCTGTCCTTTCAAGAGTCGGTCCCTTATTATCTTTCTGAAATCTAACAGTCTCTATGCATGATTATAAGTGCCATACTAGCTCCCCACCCCTATTATAAACACTGAATTCAAAGAAGGGAAATAAACTTGCTTGATTTAAGGTACTGGGCATCAATCACCTCAAGGATTTTATCATATCCTTAAATATGGTGAAATATAGTTAAATATATATGTATAAGAATAGGAGAATAAAATTCTGATAAAATTCCATGCTTCTAAGAATGAAGTAAATTGTATGACTGCTACTTTGAAAAGATAAAGGCATTTTCAGGGTGGGAGGAGAGAGAATTTGAGAATGAAATTAAAATTTTACTGTTGAAGAGAACATAAGAATGAAAAAAATTTTAAATATCTAAAGTACAAAAAGAAGACAGACCTTTTCCCCATAAAACTCTATTTGTAATATTTTAATATAACACATGAAGACAAGATATCATATGTGGGAAAAAATAATAGTTTTTTACTGCAGATTTAGCAAAATAAGGAATACAACTAATATTTACTTGTACTGTGCTATGTACTTTCACAATTATAACCACAGGTAATTGCCTCACCAACCCAACAGGAATAAATTATAATGCCCACTTTATAGATGAGAAGCCAATATCTTGCCTATGGTTACAACCTGGTCATTAATAGAGCCAGAATTTACAGCCACATTTGTTGGATGCCCATACTTGTTCCAGTATATAAAATGTCAGCTTTTAGAATCAAGAAGAATAAAGTACTTAAGAATGAATTTAACAAAAGATGTGTAAAACCTGTACACCAAACAGTGTAAGAAATCATTGAAAAAAAATTATAGAACTAAATAAATGGAAAGGTATACCATGTTCGTGAATTGGAAAACAATGTAAGATGGAAATACTTTTCAAATTGATCTACAGAGTCAATACAATCCCTATCAATAATCCACCTGGCTTTTTGGCAGAAATTGATAGACTTAACCTAGCATTGACATAGAAATGAAAGAGATAGGTTTTCTCTCTTGTTCCTGCAATACTCAGTCAAGCAACAGTTTTTCAATATAAAAATAGAAACAGTTCCCATTTATCAGACAGTTACTTTATTATAGGGGTTTAGCATACTTTACCAATGTGATTTTGTTAGAATTCTACATAATCATAGGATTCTATTATTCTCATTTTTTTTTTTGTATGAAGTAAATGAGGTCTAAGGTCTAGAATCTGATCCTACTTCTGTTCAAATAAATTCCCACTGGCATTGTTATAAAGAGGTGTTCTCTATCATGCTTATTCCGAACATGATCAGTACTGTCTAGATTTGGATTATCAATTTGATGCGTCTCAGAGGGAAGCAATGTACCTAAGCTGCCCTCCTCACCCTATCCCCACCCCCAACACAACATCTTGTCTAGCTGCCAAGGTCCTACAGAGAATCAGTCAGCTTTGGAGCTTGGCAAATGGAAAGACATGAGCTTAGACTATAAATGAGGATTATGACCAAGATAGAAGTAGGGGTGGGGAGCTAGTATAGCAAAAAAGGATGAGAGTTTTGTGCTTCTCCCCAAAGTACAGTGATGGGGAGGGGACCTTTAAAGGTGATCAAGTAGCTGACCTTCAACAAGCTAAGGACAGTATGGAGGATTGGTCTGAAGTTAGTTTACTGCATACTAAGGGTAGATCTGTTGTCTGAAACATCTACAAGGAACGTACCCTTCTTCTCCATGTTGTAAAAGTCCAGGTCACAGATTTAACTGGCAAATCCCATCCTAGGAGGGGAGCAGGTATAATATTGTGTCCTTTGCCCCAGTGCATATTCTGGGTTAGTTTAAATAGTAATAAACACACTGTTAATGACCGCATTGTAGTAGATGCATTAGTGAGTGCTCTTAAAACTAGAAACTTAGGAACTTTTAGTCATGACCAGTGTGAGTGTTATATAAAAAATGAAAACCACTATCTCTAGAACCTTGAATTAACCATTCCTAACAGTTGAACCTCCACAGACAGAGTAAGCCAGAGAACCAGGAAGGACCTCCAGGGGGCGACCTCACATCCTGACAGTGGGATAGAGGGCAGTGGGATTCAAATAATTCAAGAACCGGTTCTCTGCCCTACTGACCATTTTATGTATATAAAAAAGATATACCAAAAGGTAGTTTATTATTTCATGCATTTAATATATACTTAAATAAGAACAATGAAAGAGGTACACAAAATTAGATTATAAGAGTTTTAAAATATTAATGAAAAAATATTCAATAATACCTGACTAAAAACAATAAAAGTGTTATTTAAAGATATTTCCATATTGGTTCTTTTTTTTTTTTTTTTTTTTTGTATTTTTCTGAAGCTGGAAACAGGGAGAGACAGTCAGAAGACTCCCGCATGCGCCCGACCAGGATCCACCCGGCACGCCCACCAGGGGCGACGCTCTGCCCACCAGGGGGCGATGCTCTGCCGGGACCAGAGCCACTCTAGCGCCTGGGGCAGAGGCCAAGGAGCCATCCCCAGCGCCCGGGCCATCTTTGCTCCAATGGAGCCTTGGCTGCAGGAGGGGAAGAGAGAGACAGAGAGGAAGGGGGGGGGTGGAGAAGCAAATGAGTGCTTCTCCTGTGTGCCCTGGCCGGGAATCAAACCCAGGTCCCCCGCACGCCAGGCCGACGCTCTACCACTGAGCCAACTGGTCAGGGCCTCCATATTGGTTCTTGATTGGCATCCTCACTTGCAATTTTTTTTACCTATGGTTGGAATGAGCATTACTACAGACACTTAGAATGCACTGTTGTGCCAATGAATGTTAAAAAAGAGTAAGGAATGTAAATTTGTGATTTCCACATTGGATGGCTGCCCAGGCACCCACCTTAGAGAGAACCCTGATTACAAGTGCCATTTTAACAACCAGTTCACTGAACTCAACAAAAAAATTAGGTTTCAGTCCTGCCAAACTGGTGCAAACTGGTTGAATCCCACCGCTGGATAGAGGGCATTTATAGGTCAGCCTCAGTGGGGGAAGGAGGCATTCTGAGTGCTTCACTTGGGAATGTCATGAAAACCAGAGCTGTACAGGCCTGCCCCATCCAGGCTCCATCTGCCAGCACCATGGGGCTTCCTCGGGCAGCACTTCAGCCTCTACGTGGCAAAGGAGCCGGGCTGACCAGATTGGTTCCTCCAATTTGTGATTAGTCCTGGAAGCCCCTTTTTAGGTCACCTCTTTCTTGCCACTTACCTACAGCCTCTCAGAGTTGGGCCTTTTTTCCTCCAACCTGCAGGGCTCAGCCTCAAGACCACCTTCACTCACAAGTAGATTATGTTAGTGCTGACCCACCATCTCTTCACCCTTCAACACTATGCACTGTTCTGTGACTTCCATGTCCACCTCGCTTCCTGGCTTCTCAAGAGCTCTACCTCTCCACATGACTGCTGTATCCCTCCAGTCCTCCTGTGCAATCCTTTCACATGGCAACGCCTCTAATGGTCAGTTCTGAAACCTCTGTTTTCAACATCACTCGCTCTGATGTCTCTGGCTCATTGGCTTTAGTATCAAGCTTCCAGCAACTGTTCCCTAACACTGAGCATCCAATCTATTGGCCTTACTTACATCTACACCCTACATTCACAGACTCTTCCTTTCTGTCTCTCCCAACCTACTCTCTTACCCATCATTATAACCCTATCCTCACACATGCACATAATTCCCTTCTCCCTCTTCTTGCCCATGAACTTTCTTGGTGAAGCCTCTGCTGCGTTTAAACCCAGCCAGCCTCCCCGACAGTTCCACACCTGAGTGAACAGCGAGTATGGCTGAGATGCCACAGCTGAGCTTCCACACAACGAGGGATCTCACAGGGTTGGCGCCCTCTTCATTCCCAGTGTCCTGGGCCAATTCTGATTCTCCTTTTCCAGATCCCCACAAATGGGGAGATTCCAGAATCCTTCTTTCATCTTTTCTTCTTCCCTCACCTGTATGGGCACAGCCAGTCCTAGGGCTCAATGCCCTCCAAGTGCTGATGGTGTCCACAGTGGCTCCTGCCATGCCTCCCCTCTGAGCATGCAGATGGGTTAGCAATGCCACTGGGGTAAAAGCCCATCTCTCTTTGAGCATCAAGAGAACTCCACCCTCCCTCTATCACTCTCACCACTCACCTAACTTCACATAAGCATTAGAGCACCTGCTAGGTGCCAGGTATAATGCCAGGCCCTGGGACAAAGCAGTGATCAAACTAGACAAAACCCTACCCTCATGGAGCTTACAAGTAACTCAGTCACTGAATCCCAAACTCCAAAGTTTTACTCCATTTACTTCTTTCTGTCACAGTCCTAGGCAGCCCAAACAGACCCCCCACATTGCCAGCGCCCACTTCACCCACAGCCACTCCCAGGGACCAGTGCAGATGCCTCTTCCTGCCCACTTGCTTCCTCTTTTTTTAAAAGATTTTTCATTTATTCATCTTAGAGAAGAGAGAGAAGAGGAAGAGGAGGAGGAGAGGAGCAGGAAGCATCAACTCCCATATGTGCCTTGACCAGGCAAGCATGGGGTTTTGAACTGGTGACCTCAGTGTTCCAGGTTGATGCTTTATCACCTGCTTCCCCTCTTGAATCCCACATTCAGTTCCCCCCACAGAAATGTTAATCAGATCCTCTTCCTGTCTGTATAGCCTGTAAGGTTCTCCCAGCACACTTAGAATCAAGTCCAAACTGTTGGCCTGGTGTAAACTTTCTGCACCATCTGGTACTTGCTTGTGGCTGCAGGCTACTTCCTTTTCCTGTACCCCCTTCCTCTTGAAGACGATCCAACCACGGCATCCACACCATTGGCCTCACTCTACTTGCTCCTCAGACAGCACTTGATTTCTGCTTGGGTCCCATTCCAAGGCCTGTATTGGTGCCTGAACCATTTACACACGTCTTGCAAGGTTGGATCCTCCTTGTCTTCAGGATCCTGGCTCGTGCCTGGCTACCACTTACATTGGTCCCATCTCCCCTAGCCAACCTGTCACATGAGCCTATTTTATCCATAGCATTTACCACAACCTAAAACTCTCGGTTCCTATACGTGCCCCAAGGGAACGCACACTCTGTGACAACTAAGACCTTGTCTGACCCATTGCTCCTGTATCCCATGAACCCAGACAGAACATGGCACATAAAAATGCTCAACTGTTAGTTGGATGACAACACTAAGTCTTTCTGGAAGTCTCCAGAGCACACTGGTATAGAGTCCCATTTCACTTGCGCATTTACTGCATTCACACTCCAAGCATTTGACTGAATGGGGCGTGTTCACATAAATCACATGAATGTGGATTCATCATCCAGACCAGCCACTTCTGTGTATGAAAACAGACACTCATCAGAGTTACACTAGGATGACAAGCACAGCAGGTCACGTGGTCACTTGTTAGGCTTGCTCTTAGCTGGTTTGGTTACAAATGTTAACCTTGCCTTTGCTGGCAGGTCCCTGGCTTTCACTTGTTTTAAGACTCCCCAAGACTCAGCATGTCGCCAGGGTGAGGGGACCTCAATGTCATGTCTCAGTAGAGGCACCCAAAAAAATCAAAGAGCCATCAAAGTAGCCCTGTACTTGAGACTCTTAAAGAAGATGGTCTATAAATTTCTAGGAATTTATTTTAATATAAGAGGTTATTGTTTCCAAAAGATACTTGACATTTGGGGATAATCTAGCTTAAATAAATCCACTTAAACCCGGAACCAAACTTCACAATAGTGTGTGTGTGTACATATGTGGGCTTTGCTCAAAATCAAAACCCAAAACTACAAAACTGAACTCATTTAATCTTTAACAAGATTTTGATTACAATTACAACATGCATTGATTTTCAGAGAAAAGGATGATTGAGTGTTGTTTAGGTTTGCTGGCCTTAATTAATTCTTCTAATAAAATTGATTTTGACAGCACCTAGAAAGACAGTTGTGCAAAAAGATTCATGGCTTCCCTAACTTTTGTGAGGACACCTCGGTACCTCGATAGTTTTGTACTGTGAAGCGCCTTCACCTGTTCAAAGTATCGTCAATTTTCTCTCCCATGATCAATGGGTTAGCATGTCAGGACTACCAGAATCTGTTTTTATTCCATGTGAAACCATTCCCCAGCATCTGGTCTGCCTTAACACCTCAGATTCCTACCACTGTACAAGGGGTGCAGTTCCCCTTTGCTCAGAGGGTCTCATTGGCAGTGGTAAGTATCTCCTGGATGGCAGGGGAGGATCTGACACAAGAAGGAAGGGCTGCTTGAGAGGGCTAATCGGAGGAGAGCTGGTCAGTGAGCTCTTCCCCACGCAGCTCCGTTACCCAGAAGGATCTTCATTCTCCAGGATGGAGGGGAGATCCAATCCAATATTTAGTGATCCTACCTGGCACACTCCACCTGTGTGCATGCTCTTTCCAGTTCAGGGTTGTGGAATGGGGATTGTGCAAAACCTGACTGAACCCATTCTCTACAGAAGATAGAAGGCATTCTTGTCCTTCACCTGCAAGGGGGTGACTGTTGGGTTTTGTTGTTTGTTTCTTCTTTGGAAGTTGAAAGTTCACCAAAGTCTCCTAAGCAGTGGTGAGAGTCAAATAATTTAATACCTGGTTCTCTGCCCTAATGACCGTTTTAAGTACAGAAAAACAATATACCAAAAGTAGTTTACTATTTCATGCATTTAATACTTAAATAAGAACAATGAAGGAGGTACACAGAACTAGATTATGTTATAAGAGTTTTAAAATATTATTGAAAAAATATTAAATATACCTGACAAAAAGACAATAAGACTGCTATATTTCCATATTGCTTCTTGATTGGCATCCTCACTTGTAATTTTTTTCACCTGTGGACAGAATGAACATCACTACAGGTGCTTACAGTATGCTGTTGCACAGATGAATGTTAAAAAAGAATAAGAAATGTAAATTTGTGATTTCCACATTGGGCAGCTGCCCAGGTGCCCACCTTAAAGAGAACCCTGATAACAAGTGCCATTTTAACAACCAGTTCATCAAACTCAACAAAGAATTAGATACTGATTCTGCTGAACCAGTGTGAACCGGCTGCATCCCACCATTGCTCCAAGCCAGGACGGGCATACATGTGTCCTGTGGTGGCCAGCTTCAGATCTCAGACCAGACAACAGAGTGGTGTTGTGCACACACTATGCCTCCCTCCCCTGCTCTGCCCAGCTCTCTCTGGTCTAGTGAATACCTATCTTTGACCTCTCATTCAAGGCAGAGATGTGAGGGTTGCTTCCTCTCTTCAGTGTTGGCAAAGCCCCCACACCAACAAGAAACTGTAATGCCTACCAAGAACCAGCAAAAGGAATGAACATCATCAGTAGAGGGGCAGAGCCTGCAAAGTCTACAGTCAGTGTCTGCGTGGGTGCCCAGAGTTCCCACAGGCAGAGCAGGCAGAAGGCACAGTGCTCGGCAGTGTAACTGCAGTCAGCACTGGGCTGGGTCGCAGCTGGGTCCCCTGTCCCATCAGGCACCCCATCTGTTAACCAGTAGTTAACAGTATTTCATACCATGTTCACAATGTAATCTATTTTAGTCTCACCTAGCCTCAGCATTTCTCAGTCTTCTTATATTTTACACTTTTTTATTTTTGCTTCCAAAAAGTACTTTCATCAAAGGAAACTATCAGCTTCCTCAGAAAGGTATGGCATTTTCTATTTTACTGTGTTCCCAGAAAGCACAGGCATGTAGCAGGTGCCCGATGGCTTGTGACACAGTAAGTTAAAGAATTAAACTGTGTTCAGTCATAACATATCCCTAAATTTTACCAAATACTCCAAGGTGTCATTTGCCAACATTGCGTAGGTTTCCCATTTCATCATTCTATCAATGTAAAGTTAACATCGCATCTTCACTTAGAAGCCTCTGCTGAGATGTATCCCAACACGTGTCTTCACCCCACACCTCAGAAATCTTTGATGAACTTTTCCTGAGTCTACCACAGAAAGATGTCCAAAACACTTCCCTTGTGCAGCAGCCCCCAGAGCTAGCCTGTACTTGACCCTGTTGTGGGCCAACGTCTGTCAGAATTAGCTGCTGACAACGTCCAAGTGCTAGGACCGTAGGCTCATCCCCTCTAACATGCCACACCTGTCAGCCTGTCGGGAGTGGGTTCACACTGTTCTGACACAATTTGTTCTGCACGAAAACCACGAGTGTCCTGCTCTCCGGGCTGTGTGCACTGGTATTCTCCCAGCTTGCACAGATCTTGACTCTCCAGGGCTTTATTTAGTATTCTACTAGTCACCACTTGTATGGTTAAAGAATTTACACAGCTGATTGTGAGTGACCTCACACTGATTCAGCTTATTGGCTGGTGTCTTAAGCCTCAAGTCCACAGGGCCTGTGAATGAAGCACATTCGGCTTATTGAAAACTTACTTTGTGTGCTTCATGACCTTGGTCCTGTAAGAGTTTCACCTGCACTCTCCTGGCACCAGTTCTTGATGGCCAGCCCCAACCTGCCACAATAGTCAGACCCACACCAAAGTCCAGGGTGGTGACCTGGGGACACTTTACTACAGAGGCTTAGCTCTCTCTGTGGGGCTCACAAAGGTTGGTCTAGGTCGGAAGATCCTCTGGGATTTGCTTCCTCCCTGGCTTTGCCTCCACTCCGATTGTCCACGCCTAAAGAATGTTGGGTATGGCTTGATCGCTTGGTATTTGTCACCCACTTCTCTGTGCCCCTGGAACCTGGCCTCCCAGCTCCCTAGTATTTCCTTATCCCCTGTATGGAAGATTCTGACAAGGCCACTCCCCAGGGCATGGCCTCAAGTAAGCACCCAGGTAAGGAAACACCACCAATAGTTGTTGCCTGATGGCTGCACTCTGGCTGACCCTACTGAGAGCTGCTCACCTCCCACCTCATATAATTGCCTTGACAGTCAAACATCATGGAGGGGAGACTGGAGCATCCTCCTCATTCACAAGGATACTGAGACACAAAGAGGTTGAATAATTTCCCAAAGGGGAAGGGGTCAGCCAGGATTCACATTTGGGCAGATGGACTGCAGAGACCTGAGTACACTTCAGACTCCCCATGTATTCTCATACCTTTCTACCACTCCCCTCCAGCCAATCCCTTCTCAAGCTACTATGACTTGATTTCCCCTCCTCTCAGCCTCTTTCTGTTTCCCAAGTGCCACAAACAAATCCCATCCTTGTGGGCTCATAGGCAAAGCGTAACTGCTCCTTTGGGTGAAATAACTCTATAAATAAACATCAAGAAGCCACAAAGACCAACTTTACATAAAGCACACAGGGAACTGGAACCTAGGTACTGTTCATTCAGGCATGGAAACAAACTGATCCCCCAGAAGAACTAATCACAACAGAGGATTTCCCTTTGCCTTCCACCCTAATACTCATTACCTGAAGCAGAATGGAAAGAGTCCACCTATATAAAAGTCTAGGGCTCCAAATTCTCCCCATCATCCTCTCCTGACAGCCGGTGCTCTCAGGCTCCTGGATGCCCTCCCTCCCTCTCCACCCCCCATGCTGCTAGTTATGGGCACAGGTATAAAGCCAGCTCTGAGGACCGCCCCCTGATCCCACCAGCTAGAAGAAATGGGCTGTAATGCCGATGGCCGAGGCCAGGCAGGTTCACATTGGATTTGGGCAGATGGCAGAGGAGCTGCGAAGCCCGGAAAGTGGTGGGCTATTATAGTTTAATAGATTCTCACAATGGCAGACAAGCAAACAGGCAGGAAAAACCCGGCGAAGGAACAGCAAAAGGGCCCCTCCAAGTGGAGGGAGGCAATCTGCAATCCGCCCTGAGGGCAAGCACCCATAGGCTTACATAGACTATACACACATGGAACTCTATGTGCTCATGCACTAATCAGGCAAAGTGCAAGCGAGCGAGCCTAACACAGCTGTTTCCCCAACATGGGCTCAGATACACTATGGTGAGAGCTGTTTGGTGAGGACACAAAACATCTCATGAGGCTTCTTTTTCCCCTCCATTGATTTGAGATAGAGAGAGAGGAAGGGGAGAGAGAGGGAGAAGCATCAACTGGTTGTTTCACATAGTCCTGTGCCCACTGATTGCTTCTTGTACGTACCCTGACTGAGGGTGCTCTGGGTCGATGATTTACCAGCATTACAGTCCTGAGCCACCTGGTCAGGGACTCCCATGATGCTTCTTAATACAGTCCAAGGGCTGTGCCAGAACTCATCCTCAACTCAGAGCACACGGCTGTCTGTGTTCCAGGGCGCTCTCCTCTAGCTCACTGGCCTTCAGGTTCATCAGGAGCTGCTGTCTACAGCAGTGACATTCACAGTGGAAGGCTTACTACTCACAGTGCATATGTGTGAGTGTGCCTGTGTGTACTTGTGTGTGTGTGAGTGTATGTGTGTGTCCATGTGAATGTGGATGTGTGAGCTGACATACCCATGTGTGAATGTATTTATTTGAGTATTTGTGTGTGTGTGTGAGGGAGAGTATGTGTGAAGAAATGAGGATGAGAAGGTGACCTTCATATTCATATGTCTAGAATATTGTCTTCTTAAAGAAGCTGAATGTTTAGTTCTAGGTCAGGACGCCTGCAGGAATCTCAGCCTCCACGGGCAGCTTATACTTGCCAAGACCATGAATAGGACTTAGTCACTACAGAAGAAATGAAAACTAACATGGAAAAAGCTTTTTACTGATACACAGGAAAACCCTGACCGAGGATCAATGCCTCATTCTAGAAGAGCAGAGAAGTGCCTTACCCGTTCATCCCAGAGCCCAGTGACGCCCTGGCACAGGCCTGGTGGCGAGGGCAGTGCAGGTCCAGGAGCGGTGCTTCTAGCTGAGAATCCTAGGAGTCTTCTACCATAGGTCATTCCTATTCTGCACACTCATACCTTGGTCCCACTTAGCTATCAATAATATACCCTGGGCCTGTCTGAGGAATAGCGTTCTCAGCAAAGGTGGAGAAAATGGGGCTTCATATTGTCTAAGCAAGAACCGGTGTGGTTCACCTGGGAGGGCCCTGCACCCACATCTCCAGGTCTCTTCCGCTGACTGCTGCAGTCTCTGGTCTGCAACCTGAAGAAGGGCCTGAGGTAGATGATTTGTCACCACCTCACTCTCGTGGTTTTCCATTTGCTCTACCTTATTCTCAACACACCACCAGGCAGGGCGAGACACAATGAGGTCACAAGTGGACATCAAAAGCTGAAGGGGGGGGGGTTACTTCATAAGGTACTGTTCTAAGCATTTTGTAGCATAAAGAAGGGTTTGTATGTATGAGAAATGTCTGTCTGGCTCTTCAGGTCTGGTTCAGCGTGAATGCAGCAGCTCCTACAGGAACCCAGGGATCCTGGCTGGGTTACTTCCCACATTTTCTCTCTGTAAGAGCAATGGGTTCCCACCCAACATTTGCTCAAGGGCTACATTATTGAGTATAAATATATATTTTCATGCAAAGATATTTTCAGTCCTTCTCAGTCACAGGTGTCAATTATTACTTACTGTGTAACGAAACATCCTAAAATTTGGTGGAATAAAACAGCGCTATTTTATTTGCTCACAATTACTGGGTAAGCAAGTAGGTCTGAGCTGGGCTGCTTGGTTCTTGGAAGGTCTTTCTTGGGGTCACTTATGAGGATCTAGTCAGGAGGGTTCCACTGTGGCTAAAGAGCACAGGATAGCTTTATTGGCGTGTCTGGTGGTTACAGGTAGCCATCGGCTGAAACACATACTAGTCTGGGCTCTTTCGTAAGCTGTGGACAAAGTCTAAAAGTCTAAAAGAACAAGTTCAAGTGCACAGGGCTTCATGCAGCCTGGGTTCAGAACTGACACATTGCCATTCCCACATCACTGTGTTAGTCTGGCATGTGGCCAGGCCAGACTCAAGGGGGGTGAAAGGGACTCCTCTTCGTGACGGGAGGTATGGGAATGTCACAGCACAAAGGTGTGCATGTGGGGAAATGAGAGGGGCTGCTGAAGCCCATGTTTGCCAACAACCTACCACACTTCACATGGGGCAAATGCTGTGGGAGGGAGACAGGTCAGCAGGTCAAGCGTGCATGTGCACACACATATGCACATATGCACACGCAAACTGTGTGTGCAGGGTGTGTATTTATGCGTGTATATAATATGTATTAGTGTATTTATTTGGCCCCACTGCATGCCAAGAAGTGACCAGAGCATAAAGGTGAGATAACTCAGGACGGCCGTGGGCTGCTCCCTCGGAGCCTCATGTCTTTGCAGCGCTCACCCCAATAAATCCACACGCAAAGCATTTGTTGGGGTTTTTTTTACCTCTAAGTGTTTAAATAAAAGGGACACTAAGAACGTGTTCTTTTTATATATATTACATAAAACAAACTTTAAGTATATTATATTTTTTACCACAATTTCAGGTTATGTAAGTTTATGTAAGGTGAATAAAACCATGTATAGACGCCATCAGCAAGTCTGCACTGTCAGCATCTCCAATTCAAACAGCTGTTACCCTTCTTTGGCTCAGACCAGAGACAATGAATATAGTCTCCTTTCATGCCTCCAAATACCCTCACTTCTTCTCCACCTACCCTCTCCCACCATCTCAGCCCTTTTACTACTTGGCTGTTCAAAGTGTGGCCTCGTGGGGGCCAGCAGCATTGTCATCACCAGGCACTTGTTAGAAATGCAGGATCGCAGCCTCCCACCCAGCCCTGTGGAGCTGGGATCTGCATGTTTATAAAACCCAGGTGAGTTATGTGTGCATTTGTTTGATGAATGCAGTTTTTTTAGAAATGAGGAGATAGTGAGACAGACTCCCACATGTGCGCTGACTGGAATCCACACAGCAACAACATCTGGGGCCAATGGTTGAGTACTGAGCTATTTTTAGTGTCTGAGGCTAATGTGCTGGGACCAACTGAGCCTGGGGCCACTGCCTGTTGGAAGAGAAGATGGATGGAAGGGGGAGAGGGAGAGTAGGGGGAGAAGGAGAGAGAAGGAGGGACAGAGAAGTAGATGGTCATTTTTCCTGTGTGCCCTCTCCAGGAATCAACCTGAAACATCCATATGCCAGGCCAATGCTCTGTCCACTGAGCCATCAACCAGGGCTGATGAATGCAGCTTTAACAGACATTTCAGTAAGCACAACTAATTCAGTTGCATCTTTAATATTATTGACCTAACTCAATTTATATTATTTACATTATTTGTGTGTAAACTAAGTTTTCCATCCCCAGGTAAATCTACTCTGCCACCAAGTTTGAGAACCACCTGAACCTGGTACTGAAAGTGAGGCAACAGCATCAGTGAGGTGCTTCACGGAAATTCAGGATCTCCCTCCCTGGTCCACTGCATTTTACCAGCCCCCAGGAGATTCATGCAAGGTGAATACCTCAGCTCCAGTCCAGGTCCTCTGCCTCGCTGCCCTGGCCCAAGCCCAAGACTTGTCACCTCTCTTGTAATCACCTTCTTACCATCATTCTTACACACAGCATACACAATTACAGAGTCACCAGCCATCAACTTCTGTGTAAAAATACACATGGTCTGGTCTTCCTATCCCACATCTGTCTCCTAATGTCTTGCACTCCTCTCACTGAGAGGTGGATGGCAGTCATTGGCTGAGAGGAGACCCCACCACACGATATCACCTTTGCCCACTTTTACCTGGAAGCTGGAAAAGTTAAATCTTTCTCCTCATCTGAGGTGTTCTTATAACCAAGAGTGGCTACAGACACAGCTGTGGCCAAAGACAGCTATGGGCCAAAGCCTCCTGGGGTTCCGCTCTTTGACTCTTTGCCTTGTCCTCCGATGTGATGTTTGAGGCTGTGGCAGCCGTCTGGAAACCAGGATGAAGGAGATGCAACCCTGACTCCACAGAGCCACTGGGTCAGCACCTCCCACCTCATGGCGTGTGTCACCTTAGAAAAATAAACTCCATGGGCCAGCTCCTGTGTCCCTGGGTTTCTGTCATTTGTTGCTGTTTCATTTCTAACCCATATACTCACATGGTTGTTTAAACAGATCTTTCTATTTTGCACATGAATAAGAAGAAAGAAAAACCACAAAAATAGCTAGATGTAAATCAGCTTCACCACTGACTTCTGGTAAATCTGAAAAAGTTATTAGACATGCCAGAAAAGGAAACTTCCAGTTTCTTCTCACCTTTCCTATCTCTTCAGTGATACTCTGGGGAATGATGGAACTGAACAAAACCACGAAGATCTAAAATCCACTTGTACAGTAACTACTGTACCCCTATAATGTGCAAAATTGCTACTATTAATCTATGCTCCAGTTTCTGACTACGGATCTAACAAAATATCACACGTTAGAATGGATTTTGGAGAAACAATTTGACACACTAAAATTTTATCTTGACATTAGAAAATAAGAAACTATGAAAGAATTGTATACCAAAAAGATGATTCTAGAAATTTTCTGGTGAGAAAGAATTTCACTTTTCATGTATTTGTGACCTATAAAGAATGTAATTTGAGTATTTTATTTTTCAGTACTTGTGCCATATCATATTTTCCAAAAGTGGACATAGCAATATTTCCCATCCCACAACTATGCCACAATGAGGCACTACTGTCATTGAGAGGTGGAGCCCCCGTCCCCTCTAATGCATCTAGGTGGGCTTGTGACTCACGTGTAATTGATGGAATGTGAGGGTATTATTGTGACTCTTGAGGCTGTCAGAAGTCCAGGCAATGTTTGCCTTTTGCTAGAAGCAGCCATTTACATAATCCAATATCTGTAAGGCTACCTTTCCATGGAAGCCCAATGTAGTCTGGGTGGAGAGACTACAGGGATAGTTCCTGTGGTTTCAAAGAGCTGCCCAGCTGGACCCCAGCTGCCTAAGTTCCCTGATCTTCCAACTCTAGCTATCCTCTGACAGTACCCTAATGACAGGCTAGAGCTGGAAGAACCCATCTGGCCCCCTCCAAACTCCTAAACCTCAAAACCTGTGAGCGTTTCATGCTAGTAAGTTTTGGGGCAATCTGTATATGTCAATAGAGAGCCATAGCTGTCTATCCATGGTTTCTCATCTGGTCTCTCAGATCTGAGTAAACACCAATGGGGCAGATCCGATTCTGAAGCTACACCAAAATGCCACATCCTAGTTACTCCCAGACCTGTAGGCTGCTGACCCTGCTCTTGCACCTTCTATCCAAAAGGCTTTGGTGTGTTTTATTTCTTCAGATAAATGGCCAGAAGTGGAGTTGCTGAATCTTATAATAGTCCTATTTTTAATTTTTGAGGAAATTTCATACTGTTTTCCATAATGGCTGTACCAATTTATAATCCCACCAACAGTCCACTTCCTTGCCAACACTTATTATTTCATGTCTTTTTGATAATAGCCATTCTAACAGGCGTGAGATGATATCTCATTGTGGTTTTGATTTGCATTTCCCAGATAGAGATATTGAGCATTTGTTGACCACCTGTTATGTCTTCTTCAGAAAAATTTTATTCAGATCCTCTGACCATTTTTAATTGTATTTCTTTGTTATTGAATTGTATGTTTTTTACATATTTGGGCTATTAACTCCTTTTGCATATATAATTTACAAATATGTTCTCCCATTGGTAAGTTGCCTTGTCATTTTGTTGATGGTTTCTTTGCTGTGCTAAAGCTTTTAAGTTTGATGTAGTCCCCTGTGCCTATTTATGCTTATGTTTTTGTTGACTTTGCTTTTGGTATCAAATCCAAAAAATAAAAATAAATAAAAATCACCGCCAAGAACAACATGAAGGAGGTTAGTGCCTATGTTTCCTTTACAGGGATTTTATGGTTTCAGGTCTTGCATTCAAATCTTTGATACATCTTGAATTAACTTTTGTGTATAGCATAAGGTAGGGGTCCAGTTTCATTGTTTTACATGTGGCTGTCTAGTTTTTCCAACACCATTTATTGAAGAGACTGTCCTTTCCTATGATCTGTTTTTGGTTCCTATGTCATAAATTAATTGACCATATATATGTGGTTTTATATCTGGGCTCTTTATTCTGTTTCATATATCTATGTCTTTTTTATGCCAATATCATACCATTTTGGTTACTGTAACTTTGTAATATAGTTTGAAATCAGGAGGCATGAGATCTCTACTTTTGTTCTTCTTGCTCAAGGTTGCTTTGGCTATTTGGGGACTTCTGGTGTGTGTGTGTTTCTAAGCAAATATTAGGGTTGTGTTTTCTATTTCTGCAAAACATGCTATTGGATTTTTTATAGAAATTGCACCTGACCTGTGGTGGCGCAGTGGATAAAGCATTGACCTGAAATGCTGAGGTCACTGGTTTGAAACCCTGGGCTGGCCTGGTTAAGGCACACACAAGAAGCAACTACTATAAGTTGATGCTTCCCACTTCTCCCCCTGCCTTTCTCTCTATATACTCTCTCTCTAAAATCAATAAATAAAATCTTTTTAAAAAACATTACTCTTTTTTAAAAAAAGAGAAAAATTGCACAGAATCTGTAGACTGCTTTAAGAAGTATGGACATTTTAACAATATTAATTCTTCTAATCTTTTGATTATTTTTTGTGTCATCTTCAATTTCATTTATTAATGTCTTATAATTTTCATAGTATCCATCTTTTACCTCCTCAGTTAAATTTATTTCTAGGTAGTTTGTTCTTTTTGATGCAATTGTAAATTGAATTGTTTTCTTAATTTCTCTTTCTGATAGTTTTTTATTAGTATATAGGAAAGCAACAGAATTTTGAATATTAATTTTTGTACCCTGTAACATTACTGAATTAGTTTATTAGTCCTAACATTGTTTTGGTGGAGTCTTTAGGTTTGGCTACATATAATATCATCTGCAAGTAGTGATAGTTTTAATTCTTCCTTTCTGATATGAATGCCTTTTATTTCTGTTTCTTGCCTAATTACTCCGGCTAAGACTTTCAGTGCTATCTTAAGTAAAAGAGGTTAGCCTGACCTGTGGTGGCACAGTGAATAACACATGAACATGGAATGCTGAGGTTGCCGGTTCGAAACCCTGGGCTTGCCTGGTCACAGCACAACTATGGGTTGATGTTTCCTGCTCCTTCCCCTTGTCTCTCTCTCTTTCCCCTCCTCTCTAAAATGAATAAAATCTTTTT
This sequence comes from Saccopteryx bilineata, assembly GCF_036850765.1. Lineage (NCBI taxonomy): Eukaryota > Metazoa > Chordata > Mammalia > Chiroptera > Emballonuridae > Saccopteryx > Saccopteryx bilineata. The sequence goes on from NC_089495.1 coordinate 163,860,963, forward strand.
TTAAAAAAGTGGTTAGAGTGGGCATCCTTGTCTTGTTCCTGATACTAAAGGAAAAGCATCAAGCTTTTCACCATGGAGTATAATGTTAGGTATGGGCTTGTTATACATAGTTTTTATTATGTTGAGGTACATCACCTCGGTACCCACTTTGTTGAGTTTTTACCATAAATGGATTTTGAATTTTGTCAAATGCTTTTTCTCAGTCTATTGAAATGTTCTTTTTTTTTTTTTTTTTTCTGAAGCTGGAAACGGGGAGAGACAGTCAGACAGACTCCCGCATGCGCCCGACCGGGATCCACCCGGCATGCCCACCAGGGGGCGATGCTCTGCCCCTCTGGGGCATCGCTCTGCCGTGACCAGAGTCACTCTAGCGCCTGGGGCAGAGGCCAAGGAGCCATCCCCAGCGCCCGGGCCATCTTTGCTCCAATGGAGCCTTGGCTGTGGGAGGGGAAGAGAGAGACAAAGAGGAAGGGGGGGTGGAGAAGCAAATGGGTGCTTCTCCTATGTGCCCTGGCCGGGAATCGAACCCGGGTCCCCCGCACGCCAGGCCGATGCTCTACCGCTGAGCCAACCGGCCAGGGCTATTGAAATGTTCTTGATTTTTATCCTTCATTTTGTTTATGTTGTTTATCATGATGATTTATCTGCTGACGTTGAACCATCCTTGCGCCCCTGGAATAAATACCACTTGATTGTGGTATATGATCCTTTTAATGTATTGTTGCATTCAATTTCCTAATATTTTGCTAAATATTTTTATATCTACATTCATCAGGGATATTGGCCTATAATTTTAATGTCTTGTGATGTTTCTGTCTGGTTTTGATATCAGGGTAATGCTGATTTTGCCTATGATTTTAGAAGTATCCCCTCCTCTTTTATTTTTTGGAAAAGTCTGGGAAGGATTGGTATTAATTATTCTTTGAATATTTGGTAGAATTTACCAATGAAGTCATCTGGTCCTGCAGTTTTGTTTGTTGGGAGGTTCCAGAACTTTTTCATTTTGTAGATCTCTAGACACATTAAACAAGTCTCCCTTCTCCCACCTCCCCCCAGACCCAGGTAACCAACATTCTATTTTTGTCCCTCTGAGTTTATCTACTCTAGGAACTGCATATTAAGCAGCATCATATAGTACTTACCTTTTGGTAACTGGACTATTTTACTTAGCATAATGTCCTCTAGGTGAATTAATGTTGTAATATGTGTCAGAATTTTGTTTATCTGACAATAAACATATAGACTACCTTCACTTCTTGGTTACTGTGAATAATGGGGCTATTAACATGGGGGTGCAAATATCTCTTCAAGATTCTGCTTTCAATTCTTTTGGACATATACCTAGAAATGGATTGCTGAATCATATAGTAGTTCTATGTTTATTTATTTTTCAGAAATCTCCAAATTGTTTTCTATAATATTTACAACATTTTACATTCATACCAACAGTGCATAACAGCTCCAATTTCTCCACATGCTCACCAACACTTGTTACCCCCCTTTTTTATAGTAGCCGTCCTATTGAATTTGAGGTCAATTAATGTCATTTTAATGGTTGGGTTTATTATTTAGTAGGGAAAACCCTCCTTCATTCCTTTTCATTTAAAAAACAGCATTATAGCTTAATTCTTTTATGAACTTTAGAATGATTTTGTCACATTCAATATAATGTTGGGATTGAAATAGCACTTAGCTTACAAATTAATGTGGTAAAAATAATGATACCATATATTTTAGTATGGAGCATTCCTATCCAGAAGCACGGTATTTTTCTCCATTTATTCAAGTGTTCTCTTATTCCATGAGTAAAAATTTACAGTTTACTTTGTACAGCTCCTCGACATTTCTTGTCAAGTTATTTCTGGATATTGTATACTTAGGTTGTTCTGCTATTGCCGTGCAATGCCATAGGTAGGTCCTGGTACCAAGGACACCCAGAGATGGACACACTGAACTTCGAGGGGAGGATGCCAGGAAGAGGTGATGGCCAGACTGAATCTTTGAGTAGATTAGCAAGAGTTAATCAACTGAAGACAGGGAGAGGTGTAAAAGCATGAGACATGTGTCCATACATATGTGTTTGTGCGCAGGACTGGCCCAGTATTCCGGGAAACTAGAAGGGCAGGGCTGAGGCTGAAGCGTAGACAACACTGATGAACAGCCTGTTACCTTCCACAGGTGGCCTGTCCTATGTCACAGGAGATGAGATGCCAGTAGAGGGCATCAGGAGAGTCACTGGGGCAGATCTGCATTTTAGAAAACTCACTCTGTCAACAGTTCTGGAGGACGGAGGTGAGAAGCACAAGAAAGCAGGTAAACACCTTGCAGGAAGCAACTGGGAGAACTGGAAAAGGGATGATTGTCTAGATGGTAGAAAAGATCCAAAGGAGAGTTAAAAGGTACTCAGAAAGGAATTTGAGTAAGAGTCCAAGAGGTGAATGGTATTCTAGCATGGCTATCTGGGTTACCGTGTGTCATCACCAGAGAATGGGGTGTGGGCAGGAGAGGAGAAGGTCTGCGGAGGCAGGCGGAGGATGCCAATGCCTAGGGAACACCACCGCTAGACAAGGCCGAACTTTGAGAGGGCGCAGGTATAGGAAAAGAAGTCTGGGATCCAGCTGCAGGTGAGCCACAACCAAAAGCGAGGCCATCAGATCGTTCAGTTAGACTTAGAGTATGACAAGTGTGAAAGCAGTGGGCTTACGGGGTTCCCCCATTCTGACAGAGAAGAAGGCATCCACAGAGGGTCAGGGTTGGGGAGAAGGACTCTGAGGAGAGGGAGGTGCATGGTCAGGAATGAGCTCTCGGAACATTCCCCAGGTCTAAGCCTCCCTCAGGAGAGATGGAATGTGCCCCTAAGAAACAACCGAATAGATCTTTGTTTTATTCTCTAAGAAATGCGCCAGCTTAGTCTTAGGGAGAGATGTTAGCAATCGGCAGAGTCCAACTCACTAAAATATATTTTTGAAATATATAAACCTCTGACTATGAATTCCATGAAGATAAGCATTTCTGGGCAGTGTCTAAGGACAAAGGACATTTCCATCATCTGGGAAAGTTTTATGATAACAGCAAGATGGGAAAACCCTGCCATGAGGTCCTCCTGGTTGTTGTGTGTCCTCCTGAGTTTGCTTTGATATTTTCTATAGATGTCTGGGAATAGATGTTAGAGGCAATGATCTTCCCCTCTCATGGCTGTATGTTCTGCAGGAGATGGCTGTCCTCCTGGAGTTTTCTAGATTCATAATTTTCTGGCCTGCCTACAACCCAGCTTTCCCCTCACCATGCTCATGGGTCACAGTTTACTGACCTGCTGTGGGTGCTGTCCTCCAAGCAAACCACCAAAGAATACAGATGAAGAAATTACCTAATTACAGTTTGTCCTACTTGGAACTTTAATGCAAAATAGAATTGCGTGCATCTGCCTGTTCAGGTACCGCATAGGATATGTCACTGTCCTGAGCATTACGTCATGTGCTAGCAACACCAAGAAAACTGAGTGTGGTAGGTGAGGAAAAGTGAAATTTAGAGACAAAAACAAACTAACACTAAAGACTTGAGTCCATGTGTCAAGGTCCTTCCTCTGGCAACACAGGATCACAGAACAAGTTAGGAGACTCTACTGGGTTTTGTCCCACCAAATATAACATGGGGCATCCCCAAGAGGTTGCTGAGGAAAACAGAACAATACACACATTTCAGGCTTTACCCTTCCCTTCCTTGTTCTTCTTTTTCCCTTCTAGTCTTGGAGAGAGAACTGATAATGCAATAAATCCCACAGAAGCTTCTGTTGGTTTTCCTGAATAACCCTCGTGCCAAGCTACAAACAAGCTATGAAAGCTTTAATCTGGCCCTTCAGGCTTAGATTGCTTTACTTCTCCAAATTCATTAATTTACCTCATTTCCCCAGATACCAGAAGGGTGGGCCACCCTTTGAATGCAGCCAGGCTGGCTCTGCTGTGAGGCGCCAGGCTTAAGGAGGTACAACAGCTCCATCCAAGAGAGGATACGGAATGGGGGTCTACCACTCACGGAGCGACATCCACGTCCAGCCTCAAGGGACAAATCCTGAGGTCAGGAAGGTCAGAAGAATGCATCGGTATTGTAGGTCTTGAGGCCAGAACCCTGGTGTCTGGATATCTGCAGCAGTGCAGAAATGAAGCCATTTCTTTGTCCAGTCCTCAGCTAGCACTAACAGCTGCGTGAGTTCCTGCACTCACTCCCCCCCCCCCCCCGCCATATCTCAGTTTCCACTTAAGTAGCAATGCCTCTGGAGCCCATGGTTCCCCTCCCCAACTTCTCTGGCACCCAGGACATATGGACCCCACAGAGGAAAGAGAGCAGGGCACCATGTGCCCTTCAGAGACTCACCTTCCTGGCTCTCCCTGCTGGCCTGGGCTCTAGCACTGCCACCTCCAGAGTCCCGAGACTCTTGATCATGCACAAGTGTCCCCTCTCAGCTTGTTTCACTTGCTCCTAGAGCAGGCCCATCTCACACTCTCAGTGCCGTGCTCCTCCCTGGTCCCTAGCACGCATGTGCATGCCCACACACAGGCAGCAGACGCGCATGCACCATGTAGATACAGGCCCCTGGGCTCTTGCTCAGAAGATGTAGAGACATCTCCAAGTCTGAAAGGTAACGATTCCGGGTAGCTGAGGGGGCAGCCCAGGAGCCTCAGTCCTGAGTTTTGGGTGGGCTGGCAGGACTGTAAATCCACTTCCTTTCTTCAGATGAAGCAGAAAAGCTCTAGGCCATGGGGCCTGGGGCTGCAGTTTGAAACCTTGACCTGGAAAGGTCCTCTGAAACTGCCAAAAGGATCTGCATGGTTCAGCTGGGTGCCCAAGGCGATACCGAGGACCCTGACAACAGAGAGGCATGACCAGAGTTCCTGTCAAGGAAAAGGCTGTTTTTACCTTTCCTCCAAGTCCTTCTCCTGTGTCCCCATGTTGGAGGAGTAGAACAGGGACAGGCTAATGAAAGAGCAGGCCAGGGTCCCTCCCACCCGGCAGTGTTTCTCCAGCCCTGGAATAGGTCACTCTAAAACTAGATAAAACTTGTAATTCTAAATTGGACTAAAAATTTACTATTGAAGGTCACAGAAACATCTGCAGGTGCCAAGGAGCACTGGAATATCTGGAGCATAAGAAAGGGTAATGCTAAATGGGTTACAGCTTGACTAATTTGTCCCTCATCAAGGGGTCACTAGGAAGCCCTTTGCTTACACCATCTGTGAGTTTGGCTGCTCCAGCCCTGGGGGCAGAGAGCAGATGGAGACAGGCAGTGTGGGGCTCCAACGGGCATAAGATCACAGTGACTACAAATGGGATGCAATCTTTGCCAGCAGAGGAGCTTACCAGTTAGGGAAGGCAGAGAAGGTGAACAGGAAGGGAGGAGGGATGTTCCAGGTGTGGCATTCCCAAGATTCCACTTTCCAAAATGGAACCCTGGTGTCAGGAGTCCTGGAACTTGGGAAAACATCCTGCTCTGGTAAAGAAAAAAGGGGTTGAGGCTGGACTGTGAGCAAACACCAGTGGAGCGAGGGCACCACCATGCTATCACACCTCACACCGGAGCCACGCCCTGAGCTGACCTGGCTGTGTGGGTCTCTTCGCTTGTGATGCTTACCACTCAGTAGAGTGGCTGGAGTCTGGGATAAACACATGTATGTGACCCAAGAGCCTTACATGCTTTTCACTGGAAAGGTACTTGGAAAAACAACTACTCAAGGTCTAGTAGCAGAAATTATGCAGAAACTGGATTATTCTACACCTTCTGAGTCAAGAAACACATTTTGCCTCTATGGTTTAAAATAGACTGTGATGTCCCAAAATATATTCAACATTCCTATTCACCTACATCAAGAACATTCAGATTAGCCACTGTCCCAATGGATGTTATGCAAGAGGACCCCAAAAATGGGGTGAAAGGGGGTAACAGAAGGACTGAGACATAGTCAAATAAACAATCCTTGTTTTGAGTCCCTTGAGTGGGACACTGTGTTGCAGGTTGCGTGTCCCTTACTGAGTTGAGTCAGTTAGGAGAGGACTCCAACAAGAGCCTTGATGATCTAATTCTGAACAAGGAGAACAACAAAGTTGTTCCCACATGTGTAAAGGTGGAACCCTTACATCCATAGCTTAAAAAAATAAGGGGTAAGAATGAAAGGCAGAGAATGAGTTTAGAAATAACAAAACAGATTATTTCTCTTTATTCAATGATTTGACTTTGGGTGATGGGCTCAAAACACAATAAATAGGTCAAATACTATAGAGGTGTTTACCTGAAACCTATGTGCTCTTATTCGTCAATGTCACCCCATTAAATTAAATTTCTAAATATAAAAAGGGAAAGATGCCTTTGTACAGAAATCCATCTTAGCAAGGGAATTTAGAGTACTGTACTGCATCAGAGTACTGATACAAATGTGCTGTGTCTCAGGGTTTAGTATGCGAAAGAAAAGCTATTAAATAGTATCCATATTAATTTATCAGCTCATAGTTCTTTGTTGCTGAACTACTTGTACCAAAGGGCACTATGAAAAGAAAAGAAATTGGAAGAGAAACTGAAGATGGGATCGCTTACAGGCAAGATACTTTTGTAAGCACTTCTAGACTGGGTTGGGAGTGGAATGATTGTCCAGTGCAGGCTCCAAAAGGTTCCCATTCACACAGAGGGGAGGGGCTCTATGGGATAAAAATAGTAATGGCTGAGCTAGTAGTACTGGCCAGACCCTGATCTTAGGTGGCATCTCAGACCCAGTGCACACTGTTTACCTGTCACATCTCAACTTTCCTCACTGCCCTATAGGACACAGTGCCATTGCCCCAACTGGTTAAGGATAAAGTCCCTTCTAAAGGAAGGGAGAAGAGACTGAGGCCAATTAAAAATAGTAAGATTGGCTACAGAAATGCATTATTTAAAGGCAATTTTAGTCACTGCAAATAACAGAAGAATTGGTAGCAATCTTTGGTAGGATGAGTTGAGCATTCTTAGGGTCCCCTCTCATGCTAAAAAGAGCCTGAGCCCACCCCTCGGCAGTGCCACTGGGGTTCCCAACCATGTCCCAGGACTTAATCCCATTAGAATCATCGAAAACAAACCTTATTTTGAACACCTGCACCAACTGAGAGCCTGTGCCACTAAGGTCTGAGGACCAAGATCATAAAAATAACTTAAAAACTGCATATTATATACCTATGCAGAAAGTAAGTTTATGTAAAATTTTTTGTTTTCCTAAGCAGGAGTGCAGCCCCAATGTATTAGAGATAAGATATTTTTCTCTTTCAGAAGTATCTTGAGTTTAAAGTGAGGCAGTAGAATAAAACTTCTATCATTCTAGTTATCTGAAATGCTTGTTTTGCTTTCGATACTGCCATTTCCCAATAGAGAAAGAAATTAAGGAACAAACAGGTGGAAGCACTTTTGAAAGTGGTTACCCAATGAGGCCAAATGTTCAAGAAGTAACAGTCTTTTATTTATTTTTTATTGGTTTTAATTTGTTGTGTTTACATAGTTACAAGTGTACCCCCGAATATATCTAAGCGAACGTTTTGTTAAAGACTCAACTTGCAATCAGAAAACACCTACTTTCTTATAGCATCATCAGGACCTAAGTTTAAAAATGACTGCTATTAGCCCTGGCCGGTTGGCTCAGCAGTAGAGCATCAGCCCGGCATGTGGAAGTGCCGGGTTCGGTTCCCGGCCAGGGCACACAGGAGAAGCGCCCATCTGCTTCTCTACCCTTCCCCTTCTCCTTTCTCTCTCTCTCTCTTCTCCTCCTGCAGCCAAGGCTCCATGGGAGCAAAGCTGGCCTGGGCGCTGAGGATGGCTCCATGGTCTCCGCCTCAGGAGCTAGAATGGCTCTGATTGCAGCAGAGCAACGCCCCAGAGGCATGCTGGGTGGATCCTGGTCGGGCACATGCGGGAATCTGTCTGTCTATCTCCCCTCCTTCTCACTTAGGGAAGCAAACAAAATAACTGCTATTGATACAAGAATTAATTGGCGAACTAAAAATTTGTTTCACAATGAACATTGATTTGAATCCCAAGAGCACAACCCCCCATCTCTCTGGAATAATGTTAACTGAACGCAAATTCTTTATGCAATATGTAAAGTTGTACACTGGGTCTATCTGAAGTATGCTTTCTGTTGAATCTTTTATTTTTTATTATTTTCCACACACGTATATTGTTTCTTGGTCATGTTATTCTTAGTTCTGACAGTTATCCTGGGTCCCAATGCTTAGTAGTTGTTGTTTTTGTTCTTTAGTATTTTATGTAACTCAACAGGTTATCATAAAATGGTTTAAGATGACGAGGGCTTTGATATAAACAGTTTGTAACTTATATCACTATGTATTATAAATGGTTCTTTGTAGTTTGTTGGTTATCTGCTTTAAAATATGGTAACCCAGAGAATATGCATATTGCAACTTTTATAATGTGACATGAGTCTAAGTTTAGTTGTGTCAAAGCTATTGCTCATAAGCTTTCCATGTACATTCCCTCCCAACCCCAGGTAAGGTGAATGTCTACATCACTCAGGCACATTCCTATGTGAGAATGCATACCTCACAGATGTACACACACTGTCCTATTTTGACTCTTGCCAAGAGGAGTTGTAGGATATAGGTACAATGGAGGGCCTGAGCTCATTTTTTTGTTCTCTAAGAGCCATGGGGATGGGAAGGAAACATTCCATTATAAGACACATTAAAGAGTTCTTAACCCAAACTCTTCCCCATTTAACAAACTGTGACAACTACAGATATTTTGTTTCCAAAATCCTGGGAAGAGCATGAGTGAAAAGAAACAATCTCAGAAAAGTTAAGTGGTCTAAGATCATTCAGCAAGCAAGCAACAGAGCTAAGAATTAGAAACCTAAGTCTTTTTCTAGGCACTTTAGAAAATACCACAGGGAGCAGGGGCAGCCTCAGACCTGAGAAAATCACCAATGTGTCGCCCCCTCACCTCCCTCCTTCACTGGCTGAAGGGACAATGAGGGCACTGAGTTGCAACCTAGTGCCTGAGAATTGTTAACTACAGCGCCTCTTTAAAACACATGTTTATGAACTCTCGGGAATAATTCAATAATTCTGAGGATCTTGCACAGAGAATGTTGAACAATCCCATTTGCTAAAACTCTTATTACTACATTCTAATTCTGGTCGGTCTTGTGACTTTGCACTGAAAGGACAACAGGCTGTTTGCCACTCAGTCCCACTGCTTTGCTACTGCTGACAAATAAACACCCCTCCTTCACACCTCGCCACCTATGCTCACTCTGTGCAAAGAATTTTGCTGGTAAATTGAAGTCTGTTCAAACTACAGGTCACAATCAGCTCGTGTTGGAGATGAGAATCTCCAGTGTCCACAGGGACCCTGCAAAGGAAAAAGTGAGGGGCCCAGAGTCATGCTAATGTCATGAAAAGACAGGGTTTTATTTGGGGGGAGGAAGACTTATAAAACTGCTCAATCACAAAAGGTTAGCTAAGGATGCTTTTAAACAGTACACCTTATAAAGGTATTCAGAAGTCTGGCTAAATCCTCTAAGAATGTCACTGACAATTTTTAGAAACAGCTTTTATATAAATGAAGGTGCAGAGATGTGCAGGGTGACAGGGGGCCATGTAGGTGTGTGTGTAGGGGTCTCCCTCCCACTGTCTCTGGAGCCTTCTCCACGTTATTCTCCAGCCAACAGAAACCACATTTGAAATAATATTTGAGTGAGTATCTTTCCAGAGGGTGAAGGGACCAGGGTGATGACCAAATATTTTCTAATTGAGAGATAAAATATTTGGTACTCTTCATGAACCTAAGAATAGCACTGACAGGTGTCTTTGATAAAAAATTTACATAAAGAATCTTTGTATTCTCTCTCTCTCTCTCTCTCTTTTGTATTTTTCTGAAGTTAGAAGCAGGGAGGCAGTCAGACAGACTCCTGCATGTGCCAGAGACCAGGATCCACTCGGCATGCCCACCAAGGGGTCATGCTCTGCCCATCTGGGGTGTTGCTCCGCTGCAACCAGGGCCATTCTGGCACCTGAGGTGGAGGCCAACTTTGTTCCAGTGGAACCTTGGCTGCGAGAGGGGAAGAGACAGAGAGAAAGGAGAGGAGGACGGGTGGAGAAGCAGATGGACACTTCTCCTGTGTGCCCTGGCCAGAAATCGAACCCGGGACTTCCACATGCCGGGCTGATGCTCTACCACTGAGCCAACCGGCCAGGGCTTTGTATCTCTTATAAGAGTAATAACTCCCAGAAAAAAATGAGTTAAATTTAATGAGAATAATGAGTCAAGTGCAGTATAGCACTATGATGCCATGCTAAATGTGGAAGAAATTAATTGCTTATTATTTATGAAATTATCTTTACAATTTTTACCAAAAACAGGTTACAGTGTTCTTTTGCCTATCACAGTTCAACTTGACGCTTCTGTATCCACTGCACATCACATAGATAAGTCAAAGCTATGTTGTTTCAAATGTCTCTGTCTCAGGACCTCAATTTTCCCTTTCTTAAGTTCCCTCCTTCATGCCTCAAGGCACATTAGCAGGTTTTCTTTCCACTCCAAAATGGAAATGGGGGCATGGCTTCATTTTTATTTTACCAACACCTATGCTCTAATGGGCCCATTTAAAGCAGTCCTGCAGTCATTTCCATTAGATGAAAATGAAATGTCATCAGCTGCAGATACATGAGGGTGCATTTGGAGGTGAAATAAGCTTGCAATGGGTTTTTAAATCCTCAAACGTGGCCTGGGGGACTCTGAGGAGGGGCAGTAAGGAAGGAGAAAGGTAAAGGTTAGTGAGTCTGGTTAGCAATAAAGGGTACACGCGAGGTTCAGGGTGCTATATTCCCTCTACCTTTGGGTGCCATTGAAATTTTCCATAAAAAAACAAAAACAAAACTTGAAACAGATTTTTTCCATTTTTTTTATTATTATTTAACAAGGCCCTCTTGATAATGACTATTTCATTTCAAGTAGCAGGTGTGTGTGTGTGTGGGGGGGGGTAGATTAGATAAGCTAAAAATCAGCATTTCCCCCTTGCAAAGGTGCCAGAGGGTGTTACGGACAAGGACCCGGGAAGGGAAGGGCTCCTCCTCACAGGTCCCACAGTTCCTGCACCTGTGGTATGATCTTGCGGAAAGCAATCCACACAACTGCAAGGCCACGCAGCAAGCAATAATTCATTCGAAATTCAGCTCCAGCTACTTCCTGTCCTAGCCAGAATGGACATCAGACAGCGCCCGGCTCCCCTGGCCGATCATTTTCACTTTGGCTTCTGGGAGAACTGACAGTCAGACCCCCTTTGGAATACCACATTGCTGCACACATGCGACTTCTCCCAGGCTATCGTACCTTACTTAGCACGGAAAAAGTTGGCGGCTCCCCTGGTTTGTCAGCGGGCTGCTGACCCTACAGGAGGGTCTTCGCAGCACGCCCTCCCCTTGGGCTCTGACCAAACAGCCCGCCAGCAGGAGGGGGCGGACAGATACACAAACGCGCGCTCACGTCCCACCGCCTGAGCCTGATTTTAACTAGAAAACGGAGTCACTAACCCCCTCCTCCCCAAATTATCTAAGCCCTCGGCCAGTATCTGCTGCAATAAACACCGGAATGTGGCCAGGAAAAGGCGCAGGCATCAAGTGCGGGCCAGTGGCCTGGAGGCGCCAGCGCATCTGGCGTCGCAGAAGGGCTCGCGCACCTGAAGTCTGGGTGCCAGGAGTCCAAGCCTCTGCGTGCCAGCGGACCCTTAAGGAAAAAGCATGCCATCAGAGGACCCCTTCCTCTAGTTTTTCAGACAAGCAGAGCAACTACACTGGCAGACTCCCCAAAGCAGGGATGCGATCGCCCATTCCACTGGGATCTTGAAGGAAACAAGAGATCAAAGCCCCTTCCTTAAGGAAAGGGTCCAACTCTGCCAGGAATCCAGTCCTTTCCCTGCTGCTTTGGAGAGTGCGCACGAAGAGCCAAAAATCACACCTAGGTTAATCGAGGCTAGAACTTGAACCCAAAAAGCGCATCCACTCGCTTCCCTCTCCCCGCCTGGGCTGGTGGCTCCCAGGGCTGCGGGGTTCGTGGCTGCCAGGAAGCAGACAGCGCACGGATGCCCCTCTTGCTGCCGCCAGCAGCGAGGGGCTGCGGGAGTCTCCGCCGCCGTCCCGGCCGCCTGTTGGGAGATCCCAACCACAGAGCGTTCGAGCCCTCCCTCGCCTTCCTTTCCTTGCTTTCCTCTCTGGTCCCAGACAGACCTCGGTGCCCAACTTCGCGGGTTCTCACTCACCAGCCCCAGCCAGTCTCGTCTAGGTCGCTCCGGGGGACCACCCGGACCCGCGGAGCCGTCCCCGCCTGGGCAGCCCGGCTCGCGGCGCTCCCGGGGTCGAGCTCGCCAGCTCCCGCCGACTTCGCACAGCAGCCCCCCCGCATCGCCGGGGCGCCCCGGGTGGCCAGGCGCCACGCTGCAGCCCGAGCTGGCAGCGCCCGGCCCCTTCCTCCGCCACTGGCTTTCCTGCCCTGCTCTCTCCTGCTGTTCAGCAAGCTGGTGCCTGACAGGTTCCACCGCCGCGACCACCCGGACTCGCCGCCGGCGCCGCGCCGCCGGGTCCCAGCGCTTCGAGGCGGAGCCAGGACGCCCGCCTCGCGGGCCCGCCTCCGGTGCCGGCCGCCCTCCCTCCCGGGGGCCCTGCCCCCAGCCACCCGCGCCGCCCGGGGCGGTGGGACTTACCTCCGGGACAAGGTGACCCGGTAATGCGTTCAGGCGACGGTCCGCCCGTCTCCCGCGCGAGCGAGCGTGTGGGCAGCGGGGCGGCGCGGCTCCCGCCTGTGGTCCCGGCTCTCTCCTCCTCCCCCCCATCCGCTCCCTCGGCGCCTCCCCGCCCTCCCCTCCCCCGCCGCTCCCTGCCCTGCGCTCGCCGCCCGCGCCCCAGCAGCCGCGCGGGTACTAGAGCGCAGGACTAGGGGCAGCGGCGGCTCGGGAGGCGGGGAGCTCTGGGGCCGCGCGATGGGGCGGGGCCCGGCCCTCTGGCCCCCGCGGAAGGCAGGGGTGCGGGGACACTCCCGCGGCGCACGCCCGGAGAGCGGGTTGGGTAAGGGGCGCCCCGGAGCGTGCAGCACGGCTTGCCAAGCCTGGCAAAAGGCGTGCTGGAGACAACAGCCAAGGTCTCCCCGGGAGAACGACTGCGAGGAGGAGGAGGGAGAGGGAACTGCCCTGCGTGAAGGTGGCCGCCAACTTTGCCCTAGGGGGCCTCCGTGGGAGATCGCGTCTGTCCAGTAGCCCGAGGCTGATGTCTGGGAATGTGAGGGCGAACGCGGTTGGGGAAGGTCGGCAGCCACTGGAGACCTGATGATCGGGTTTTGCCCCTGGCTCCAATAAGATATGGCTCCTCCTGGTCCTAAAGGCCTCCCGGGCTCAGGTTCGGTTTTGAGGTTCACACAAGCCCACTTTATAGGTCTGGTATCTGCTCAAGTCCTAATCAGCCAACCATCCAGAAGAAACCAGGCTCAGAGCCCAGACTCCAAGACACCTGCCCGACCCCAAACAGGTCTTTTGTCCTGGAGTTGCTAGTCCTCCGCAGCTGGAATGGAAAGGAAGGAACTAGGGTGGCTGCCTGAGGGAAGTGGGTACAGGGGAGCCAGAGCTCAGGAGGGCGAACTCCCAAGAGCCTGCATTTCAAAAGTTGGGGGTGGGGGGAGCTGTGATTTTAATTGAATTTCATGAACTGTAAAAGTGATTTAGAAAAACATCTGTGAGCCTGTTTATTACAGGCTCAGACCTGCCCCTAGCCCAGCCTTGCCAGCCCATTCTGCTCCTGTTGGTGAAGGCTGGTTATGCCCCATGAAACTCTCCTAGGGACCCAGCCCTCCCTCCTGCCCGGGGCCCTTGGCCCCAGGAGGTCCTGCTTCCTCTGTCAGACCTCTGGCAGCATTTCCACAAGGTAAGAATTGGAGATGGTGCCAGAGCAGCACCCCTTGGTCCCTCATGGGAGGACTTGGCTCTCCTGGAACCTCAGCAGCCCAAAGAGAATGCTAATGGCAGAGGATGACCACAAGGATGTGTTTGGGTGAAGGAACAACTTAGAGGAATCGGTACCACCTGTGGATTGTTTTTACCCACTTCCATCAGGTCCATCTCCTTCTCTGCACATGGAAATCACACCTGAGGGCACCTCTAGATACCAGAACCCCAAGGCTGTGATCTGCACACTCAGAAAAGAGCATTGTACATTTCTCATTGTACATTTCTCCATCTAGAAGAACTCAAATAGGCCCTGGCCACTCAGCAGTAGAGCCTCGGCCAGGCATATGGCAGTCCTGGGTTCAGTTCTCGGTCAGTGCACACAGAAGAAGCGACCATCTGCTTCTCTACCCCTTCCCTTTCCCCCTTGTGTCTTTCTCTCCCCTCTCCTCTCCTCCTGCAGCTGTGGCTTGAATGGTTCAGAGCAAGTTGGCCCAGGGCACTGAGGATGGCTCCATGGCCTCACCTCAGGTGCTAAAATAGCTCTGTTGCCAAGCAACTGAGCAGTGGCCTCAGAAGGGCAAAGCATGGCTGGGTGGGGGGGTGCTTGCGGGGTGGATTCCCACTGGGTGAATGCGGGAGTCTGTCTGCCTCCCTGCCTCTCACTTAAGAAAAAAAGAAAAACTCAAATGGGAGGTAAATGCCATCTTACCTTAGTAAAGTTGTTTTCTGTTCTTGGATTTTTCCCTGAACAGAACATTCTCCCATCTGAACCACTGGGCTGAACATATAAATACTGTTAGATTTATTTGAGTTAGAGAATCATTATTCCTGTTTATCAGATAAAGAAGCTGAGGTGTTTTAAAAATGGTTAACTGAGATTTCTGTAGGCACCCAATATGTGTGAAGAGCCTGACCCAGGGTCTCTATCTCTTTGTTGGTGCACTTTTACTGCTCAGGCTTTGGGGTGACTTTGAAGGCCAGTTTGTTTTGCCAAGAGAACACCAGCCTGGGTTGCAGCTGTGATTAGCCTTTGCCTCTAGGGTACTGTTTGAATTTTGAATTCTACTTTTCCTAACATAGCAGACAGGAACCTTCCTGAGTGCAGCATACAGTGTGATCCTTGGTCATCTCTGGTTGCCTGCACAGTGCTCCCTTCAAAGTGAATGTTGCAGAGTTAAAAGAAGAAAATGCCTTTGATGTCCTAGTTACTTCGAGACTGATGCTTTGGAACTCGGTATCCTGGCTCTTACAGGGAATGTGTTGAGCATGGATATACTTTTTGGGGGATGGGGGGATTCTTATATTTCCTGAAATTTTCAAAGGCTTAATTTTCATAAATGCTTCTCTCAATTTAACATTGAAACTTACACATTTTCTTGTGTGGATTGAACGTATAACTTTTGCCAGTTATGTAGGTAAGCTCCTTTAGGGCACTGAGTTACACCTACACAGCTCTTTGCTGGTGTATCCCAGGTACTAAATACTCAGTGATTAATAGCTATTGAAAAAGCAACATCGGATTGTAGGATCAAAAGTAAATGTCTCTGAAGAAAAAGGATAATTTAAAAGAAAAAGGAATAGTTCATGATGTGATGTTTATTATTATTATCATTATCATTGTTATTTTCTCCCACCCAGTCATATAGCTTCTATATTCCCAGATGAATGTTGTCTTTTCTTTCTTTTTTTTTTTTTTTCATTTTTCTGAAGCTGGAAACAGGGAGAGACAGTCAGACAGACTCCCGCATGCGCCCGACCGGGATCCACCCGGCACGCCCACCAGGGGCGACGCTCTGCCCACCAGGGGGCGATGCTCTGCCCATCCTGGGGGTCGCCATGTTGCGACCAGAGCCACTCTAGTGCCTGAGGCAGAGGCCACAGAGCCATCCCCAGCGCCCGGGCCATCTTTGCTCCAATGGAGCCTTGGCTGCGGGAGGGGAAGAGAGAGACAGGGAGGAAAGCGTGGCGGAGGGGTGGAGAAGCAAATGGGCGCTTCTCCTGTGTGCCCTGGCCGGGAATCGAACCCGGGTCCTCCGCACGCTAGGCCGACGCTCTACCGCTGAGCCAACCGGCCAGGGCGAATGTTGTCTTTTCTTGACACTGCCCTTCCATATATGCATTCACATCTTTTAAGGTTATTATAATCCTAATAGACCTTACACCTTATTGAAAAAGAAACTTGTCAGGGTCAGGAACTGCAAATGAAGAGAGTATGTCACCAGCTCCCAGCAGATGTGGCAGCTAAGGGAAAGGGTTCAAGGCTGCTGGCAGGCACCTCAGTTGATCTGGAATGGTAGCTGCACAAAGGGCGGTTCTCTTAGGTGTGATCCCTAGTGTTACTTGAAATGTTACCACAACTATCAGGCTATGACATAGCATTGAGATGAGAAAGTGAATGAGGGTCTTTTGAGTATTGGGCAGCGGGACACAGCAGATATTGCCAGCTCTCCTGGATATGGGGTTACCATCTTAATAATGTGTATCTCAAAGAACTTTCAAAGCTAAGAGAGGTTGGTGGGGCCCATTCATATGTTGTGAAGAACTGTCACTCCAGCACCCATCTAGCTCTCAGGCTTTGGACAACTTTTAGTGGAAGCTGTTATATGCCCCGAGAGAGGTGACCTGATGAGGAAAACACAGATTTGAGTTTTTCAAAAGAGAAATATCCCTTAATATGTTTGAACTAAAAGACTTCAGACGATGTGCAAAGGTTAAAAAACACCCATGTGGTGTTATGTGTAGTGTCTAGGGGTCAACAAGACTCATTCTGACATCATCATTAAATCAAATAGGTAAAATGCCTGGCCTCAAACACTGACTTTAATACTCAAGATGAAGAATGGTATACACAATTTTAAAGCAATGTAATTCAGTTTTTCCTTCTCTCCCCCCCCCAAATCTATTATTGTTTGACTTAAATTGATATTATTCAGGAATTGAAAAGCTGTAATATCTTATTAAAATATATAGGGTCTTGTTCATTTAGAAGGACGAAAAGATGACCATTCAGATGTTTGGTAAACCTGATGGGCAAGGCCCTAAGGAAAACATGAATTGCTATCAGAAATAAAAGGACCAAGATTGAAAAACCTAGAACAATTTCTGAGGCAATGTTGAAGGTAAGAGTTTAGAACAGGGAAAATGTTGCAATAGAATGTCAGAATGTTAGAGTTGGAGAAGTCCTTCACAGTCACCTCCTATCACCCTCTTATTCTACCGGTGAGAAAACGGCTCCAGAGGGGTCAAGGGGAGGGTAGTCACTCTCAGGGCTCGGTTACTGACATCCAAATCAGCTCTGCATTCATCACATCACTTTAGAAAGAATCAAGGAAGAAAGAAAGTTAATATACTTTAGGTAACCTCTATAGTACCAGTATATCAGTTATCTGCAGTATATCAAACTATCCCAAAACCCACTGGCTTAAAATGACAGCCATTGATTTGCTTACAATTCTGAGATTTGGCAATGCAGGCCGAGCTGGCTGAGACAGATTGCCTCTACTTCATGTGGTGTTGCCGCAGGCATCTGTGACCAGGTGCAAGTCCAAAGTCTTACTCGCATGTCTGGGAGTCGGTGGGACTGGGATGATGGGGCATAAACCTCTCTTCTTCCAATAGGCTGGCCCAAGATTCTTCCCAAAGTGGTGGCCGCAGGGTGCCCAACAGTAGCAGGTCTCAATGCATACTGTTTTTCAAGCTATCACTTTAACTAATGTCTCATTGACCAAAGCAGATCACATGGCCCCATCTAGATTCAGGAGAGGGGGAATTGGTCACCTCCTTCTAAAGTGACATTGAAGTCTGGTATGTGATGAATTTGGGGTGACAGGTAATTTGGGGCCATTTTTGCAATCAATTGCATCTGAGAATATGATAGGTTCTTTATGTACATAGCCTCACCGAATGTTGACTTGAGCTCTGTGGGGCCAGTGGAAGTGATCCTAGGAGATGAAGAAGCTGAGGCCGGGGACCGAATAGATTGCCTGCCATCACATAGCTAGTGAGTGGAGGAGCAGGGTTCAAAGCCAGCCTGTTTTCAACTTTGGCAGTATTAACAGGGTGTTTGCCAGCAGCCTTCTGAATGCTTACCGTCAGGTGAAGAACCCAGAACTAAGAGCCAGGCAAACCTCAGGGTAAGTGTGTTCCACTTCCCATCACTCTCTGCCCTCTCTGATAGAGTTTCCCCAAATGTGAAATGAGCATAATTAGAATATCTGTGGACTGGTATTTTATGAGGCAAGAATACATTCCACACTCAGCGTGTTTTCCTGAGCAGAGGTGGCTGGTTATAGCTCTTCAAGACAGTTGGCAAGACTGTCAGGGCTTGCTGGTTTTCTTTCCAAGGAAGTTGAGGGGAATGGAAAATTCTAGATTCTTTGCACCAAACTGATGCTGGTGCTGGAAGGCCTTGAGAACACTATGTGAGAAGGGTGACTGGTGTTATATCTTTTATCCAAGTGCTTCTTGTTTCAAGGGGACAGAGGCTGAGTGTGGCCAACACTGCTGTGTTCCTTCAGATCCACCCAGATCCCTTTGGCTGATTTCATCTGCCTGCTTCCTGGCTTCTGTAGACCTTGCTGTTAATGGCTTTCACCTGCACATTTCTTTAGCGGTGTTCTCATTCTGGGAGAGCCTTAATTTCTCTTATATAAACTTGAAATGCCTGCTCCACTCAGCCCCAGGCCTTTAAAGCCAGAGGCTAGAGAGACACCTGAGCATGTCTAGGGCCATGGGACACTGTGGTGTAGTGGAAGGGGCAGGTCAGAGTCTGGTGGATGAGCTGTGGTCACTGTGGGCATGCTAGCAAAGGACACTGCAGAGCTTCCTCCTCCTTTAGGACCTCACCAGACCTGAAATAGCAGGCTTTGCTATCTGTAATACCCATGGCCAAGGCCAGGCAGGTCCACATTGGATTAGGGCTGATGGTAAAGAAACTGCGGAGCCAGAAAGCATTAGGACCATTCTGTTTATAATAAAGTCTCACAATAGTGGATGAACACACAGGTAAGGGAAACCGCCTCTCAGACAAACAAACAGTAAAATGGCCCCTCACAGTGGCGGGTGGGCAATCCACACATCTGCACTCCCCAATCTCTCTCGAGCACAAGCACCTGTAGCTTTATATAGGCCATATACACATGGCACAGCCACACACTCACATACCAATCAGGCACAGTGCTTGCACCTGGTAACCCCGCGAGCCAGCCTAACACAGCTGCTCCACACTACATTTTCTCTCGGTGTCTGTGTGCCCACCCTCTGTTGGCATAGCTTGTTCAGTGGAGCTCACAGTCTCACACACCTGAACTGGAGAAGCTCTGTCTGCCTCTGTGAAACACAGGTGCCGCAGTACCCAGGCAGCAGGTGTCTTGGCCTGAGCTTTCTCTCGTGAAATCAGAGCCTGAAAGTGCAGTCCCCGCATTTCTGGGTGGAGCCTGAACATATGTCAAACAGGCTCCCTGTGGCACAAGAGAGGTTTCTAAGTAGGATCCTGGGACATTTTGTTGTATGATTTACAGTGTCACCCAAGTTTACCGTAAAGATCTCTTCATCTGGCTTTAAGAAGTTAATTGTAGAATTGCTCTCTCTTTGAATGTGACCCTGTTTTGAGACTGCTCATTTTTGTGGATTACATCAGAAGCACACTAAGGTAATTTTGGCTAACCTGACTGGTTGGGGTAGATTCTGTACCTTTCCCGGTGAGCACACCACGCAGCCAGAGATCAGTCAGAAAAGAGATATCAAGTGCCACTGCCCCCTCTGTGCTTGGTGCAGATATTGTGGATTCATTTCCTTCTGCTGCTGTCTGCTGTTTCCCACCCTGCACCCACTTCCTCCCCTGACTTTGATACTGTTTCTTCTTATGAGAGGGTCACTGACCTGTACATACCGATTTGGTCTCAGATTCTCTTGGCCGTTTCCAGCGATGTCAGGTAGCATCCCAGCTTGTGCACAGCACAGCTTCCTGCACCAGCCCCCTATGTCACCAATGCGGCTGCTCCTCCATGTTCCCCGAACCCTGCCTTACCCCTGTCCTGCCTCGGCAGATGACTTCCGTGTGACTTTTATCTCATTACTAACTCCTGTGATTCAGTTAATGATTCATGACATATATTTATTATTATGACAGAGCACAGTATCCTAATAATCGATATATTTCAGAAAAAAAATATTTGCTAAAAGTTGAAAAATAGGTTTTCCGGGACTGCTGGAGAGAAAAAAACTAAGAGAAAGCTTCGCTTCTGAACAGTGAGGCCAGAATTTGCAGCATGTGCTCCACAACATTAGCCCAGAAGCAGGCAGAAGAAATGCATTTGGTGTCCCCTTTGATCCGTGCCGACAAAGCAGTGTAGCTCCACTAAGATGAAAGAAGACCGTGTTCTCCTTGCTGTACAAAAGAACTACGTGCACTAGCATAGCTCTGACATGAAAAACGAAGAGTCTGAGGTCAGTGAAAACGTTGCTGGTGCAGAACTAAGCATTTAAACATGTCATTAATCAGCATGATTTCTGGCATTTTTGTAAAAGGGCTAAGAACTCATTTTTCGTTCAAGAAGATATATATTTTTGGAGGTATGTGCGTTTTAACCTGCCAAAAGTAAAGCTTTCTATTGCAAAATTAACCACTTCTGTAATTTTGCAGGATATGGAACTAGAGAAAAAAAACTCACAAAGGTAAGTAATTCATTTTTGCGATTCTCAGGTTTTCACTCATTTCAAGAACAGAATGCCGCCTAAATGAAAGAACCCATGCAAGTGGCAGGACGAAACCATGGTGCGCGCACCTGCACTGGAGCCGTATGCGCCCGGCTGCAGTCAGGCGGATGCGCAGGGCCCACGGACGCACAGGCGTGGCATCCCTCCAGCTGTTCTGGCAGCCACTCCTTCCTGGGGTTCCATAAACATGGCTTTCTTGATGTCAGGGCACTGGAATGCCGTGAGGATCTTCCCACACAGCAAGCACTGAATGTGCCACACAGAATCTGTCTAGTTTGAGATGCAGGATGCAGGACAAATAGATCCTGGATGGCAATGCAAAGGAAAGAGTACCCTGTGGTCCCAGGAACACAGAAGGGGTTTCAACCAGCTGCGATGTAGCATGCCAAATATTTACATTTTGCCCCCACAGTCACAGAAAGAATAGCAAAACAAACAACTTATCAAATGGCAGGAAGCAGCAGAACAGCAGGGGCAGACGGCGGGGTGGGGGGGGTTGCATGTGCCTCTCCCAGCCTGTGCACTTGTCACTGGTCAGGGACTTTTATCAGTGTCTGCTGTGGGGCATGGGTAAGCAGTGATGCTGGGGACCATGATGGGCAAAACAGATGCGGCCCTGCCATTCAGGCAGGGGAACAGGCAGGGCCCTGCGGATCATGATTCCTCTGACAGGAAGCCTGGAGTCCCAGGAGAGCAGAGTGGAGCACAGTCCACAGGGGCTGGGCATGAGCAGGACAGCTGGCCCTGAGTGCCCTGTGTGTGGGCATTTGTGCACACTGGGGCTGAGGAGACAGTTCTCCCTGGGGCTGAATGGCTCTTACAAGTTTTTAGGTCAGAGGAAGCATGGAGCCCCGGAGCCCTGAAGTGTAATTTGTGTGAGGTTGGAAGTCAGGGTGGGGTGGTGGGCAGCGGCCTGATCACTAAAAGCCTCAGACCAGACCAGGGTTAAGGCGGTAGGATCTCATCCTTGGGCCACAAGTAACCTTTGACTAGAAGAATGATGGAATCAGATATATATATATTATATATATATAATATATATTATTAATATTAAATATATATTATATATATAATATGGTGTGTATATATATATTTACCATGAGTAAATTTTTCATAGAGAGCAAAGAAAGATGATGAGCTTTGAAGATTCTTTCTTTAGACAGCTCTGAAATCATTACCTATCATTAGCCACACTGATGTTTTCATATTTTTTTAATGTGTTTCTTGTACAAAAATACCTGAAGGCAAGTGCCGTAACTCCCTCGTTCAGGGTGATACCTGAAATTCCCATTATTCTGGGCCAGGCAGGCATCTCCTCTTGCCCCTTGCCTGCCTCACCAGTGACTACACGGTGACACCCTACCCACAGGCAGGCTTGTCTCCCACATCCCCACGTCCAGAGCAGGACACTGGGACCTTGTCCTTCTCTTAAGACTGAAATCACCCTTCCAATGTCTGTTGGCCAGACTACTTCCTGCACCATTGTTCTTTATTCACCTTACTTATGACACTTGCTGAGCTGGAAGCTCTTTGCTGGTAGACTGCATGTGTGTGCACATGTATATAGGTGAGGGTGCATGTGTGCGTGGGCACTTTGGAAGGTGAGTGCCAGGGGGCATCATTGCCAACAATAGCTGTCCCAAATGCAATTCATGGTAAGAGCTAAAAATTATTAGAGGAAGAAATACATGCCATTTGAATAATGTGGGACATTCTTGCTGCGAACAAAACTACATAATTTCTAGGTTTTATGCATTATGTGTTTTTTTTCCTTCTTATATAAATATATTTGATAATAAAAAATGTGGATTACCTGTAATTATTGTACATACACACATACATACATGCACATACACATTTGATTCTGTCAAGGTTTCCATTGCCACAGGCTTTCAGTGGTGGCTGGTGGGACTCCCATAAACCAGGTACCAAACAGTTCATGGCTGGAGAGACGGACAGTGCTGGAATCTGAGACCTGCCACCTTCCACCCACGTGCTGACTAGCGGCACCCACAGAAGTGTATTCTGCCTTGGAAAGAAACTGTTTAGGCACCAAAATAGTCAACAGGTAGAAAAATACATTTTGTTGCTTCACTGAAAACACAATTTTCAACAGAAGCACGTCTTTTTCCTGCAAGCACCTAACTAGGCCCTAATTGTTGGACAAAGGCAAATCCCGGAGAAGCAGCCTAGGCGCCACAGCAGCACGAGCATGCCCCCATGCACACGCACCCCTGCTGCCCTGTCCCCTAGGCCTGTTCTCCCACGATGCTGTGTTGTCGGAGGGGGCACGCATGGCGGAGGCTACAGGCTGGTACCCAGCACAGTCTCCCGTCACAGAAACCACAGCAGAGCCTGGAGGGGCAGAGGCCAGGGTGGCGACATGGAAAGAGAAAGCAGCTGTGCCAGGCCTCCCTGCTCTTTCCAAAACTATCAGCCCTAGTGCTCAGACAGTGTGTTCTCTTTCCTCTCCCCTCTGCTCCTCTCTGGCTATTCTGCCTTGCTGCCTGCTAACCTCCATCTCCCAGACCACCCACCTCCGCTCACTTCCCTTCTGCGGAACTCAAGGGGGGGAGTGAAAGGAAAACATCAAGACATGTCAAGTGTCCTCAAATGTTCTAAGGTGACAAAATCAGCTGAACTTCTAAGTTGAGTAGATGGAAGCTTAAAGCAGTATGCACAGTGCTTATTTTGTCTGAGAACAGAAGGAGATTCATGTCTTTCCTGTATTCTGGCCTATCACAGTTGTCAGACCCACGGGTTCTGATGTCCTATAAATAGCCAGCTAGCCAAAATCAAGAGTAACACAGGAATGATTAAAGATCTTCAGACAGATGCCACAATAACATCTACTGTGATTTCAATGGCAGGCTCTGATGGAGATGTCCGGAGGGCTTTCTCTTCTCCTTGCAGGGGACAGGGGGTCCATTGAAGAGGGCAGGCAGCCCTGTGGCCAGGAGCTGTGCTCAGCCACTCTGTGGGCTCCTCCTGCTGCACTTGCTCCAGAGCATCCTGAGAACATGATAAACAAGACGCACGAGGGTACTTGCACAATGAGGGAGCACGTGGGCACTGCTGTGCCCATGCCTGCGCTGCCTGGGCCTCCCTGTCTGTGCAGCACCTAGCAGAGGCCCTCCCATATATGTTCCCTTCACTCCCCAGAGGCTGCCTCTTATAATGATAGGTGTTCTTAACCCAGTTTGCAGGAGCAGCCTGGGTTCCACAGGGCTGGTCATGGGGTATGAGGGACCCACTCATTCATTTTCATAAGAAGGCGCTTCTCTCTGAACCACACTTTGAAACCCATTTTTGCGTCGAATTCCACTTGGCTTTTTACTTTTCTGGCCACTGCTTTATTTACTTACTTCCATTTCCTTTGTCTTCCGATGACGTCATATACCCAGTGCCCCATCTCAGGGTGCAGTGTCAGAGTCTGTGTGCCAGAGTCCAGTCCATTCCCTTCTGAGGTTTTCTTACCTCTCTGTGCACTCCTTTGTGAGTCCTTTAAAAAAAGATCCATTCATTTTTACAAAGAGGGGAAGAAGAAAGAGGAGAAGGAGGGGAAGGGCAAGGAGAAAGAGAGAAGGAGGAAAAATTAGAGCAGGGAGAGCAATGAAAACCCTAAATCAGAGGTCCCCAAACTATGGCCCCCTGAGGCCATTTATCCGCCCCTGCTGCACTTCCGGAAGGGGCACCTCTTTCATTGGTGGTCAGTGAGAGGAGCACATTGACCATCTCATTAGCCAAAAGCAGGCCCATAGTTCCCATTGAAATACTGGTCAGTTTGTTGATTTAAATGTACTTTCATTATTTTAAATATTGTATTTGTTCCCGTTTTGTTTTTTTACTTTAAAATAAGATTTGTGCAGTGTGTATAGAGATTTGTTCATAGTTTTTTTTATAGTCCAGCCCGGTCCTCCAACAGTCTGAGGGGCAGTGAACTGGCCCCCTGTGTAAAAAGTTTGGGGACCCCTGCCCTATAGGCTCCGCTCATGAAGTGGAGGCTGAAGATTGTGAGGGAGGACACATGCAAACACATGAAACCTGCTTCTTCCCAGATTCAGGAAGCAGCCACTCAATACATTTCTCAGTTTTTGTTTGGCAAAATGAAGATGCTAATTTCTAAATTTCACCTCACACCTAGAGGCATTGGGAGGGTGAATGAGCTTCCATTTTGGACATTCAGAATGCTGGTGTCCCTTGGTGATAGTGCATTAGCTTAAATAAATTCTGCTCCAGTAACTGACTGTTTGAAATCCTTGTAAGCAGCAAGAGCACCACCCTTCTCTAGGCATGGGACTGTATTTCACCTTTAAAGAGCCATGCTAGTTTATATTTCATTCTCCATTCCCAGCTCTGAGTGCGATGGTGCCTGGTGACTGCACACAGCAGCCCCATGAGGCAGGGGTTGGTGCCACTGCCACTGCTCACACAAGGTCCAAAGAGGTCAGGTGACATCCTGAAATCACTCAGCTGGCAAGAGCCATCATGTGGAACAAACTGATGCCAGGCTCATGCTTAGAAGGATTAAACTACTTCCGCTCTCCTCACCCAGGGCCAAGTGGGTTACAAAAGATCTACTCATCCTGGCTTTGTATCATTCATCTTTATGGACTTCTGCCTCCCAAACCTGCATACTCACAGATGCTCAGAAGTGGTCTTTGTGTCATGCTTCTATGCTCATGACAAGTCAGTTCAGTAAGCTGACAGCAGATCCCTGGGATGGGGAGTGGGTTCCCTCAGTGCCTGCTGAGGGCCTCCACTCTTTGTCAGCTTTTCCCCCTTAGGTCTGACACCAGCCCCTCTTCCTATACATCATTATATATCCTAGATATACAGTCGCTCCTCGCCAGATTGTGGTTCACTTTTCATGGTCTCACTGTATTGAGGATTTTTAAATTGTATATATCTAATTTTGTATCATTAACTTTTTGCTATATTGTGGGATTTTGCAGAATATAGGTATTTTGATATATTTATTATTTTAATTCCTTTTGAATTAAAATAAGAAAAATAAGTGTGGGAAAGGTTAATAACAGTGAGGGAAAGGTTTATAAGAGTGTGGGGAGGGTTTATAAAGCCTTAAAATATATATATAAATAATAAAATAAATATAAGATTACTACTTCGCAGATTTTTGTCAATCATGAGGGGTTCTGGAACCTAACCCCACTGGTCTTGTTTCACTGAATTTCTATTTACTTGCACACTTATTGAATCACTGTTTTATCTTCTCTTGAGGCTAAATATTCTAATTCTATTTTAATTCAACCTTTCTTTCCAAATCTATCTTTCAATCTCCTTAATCTATTTCACTGAGTACATCTGGATAGCCTCCCAGTTCCCCACACTCCCTGATGTGATCCTGGGGTTGTGCAGTAATGGGGTGTGGTCTGGCTCAATGTTTAGTGTCATGCTTACAATGGGGACCCTGTGACATTGGATCCTGGTGATCTCTACCCAGACACCTTCTGATTACTTTTTCTGATGTGTGCCCCCACCTTACAACATACTATTCTTTCTCTTTTTTTATTTTTTTATATTTTACTTAGAAAATTAAATTTAACCAGGTGACATTGATCAAAAAGAGTATATAGGTTTCAGGTGAACATTTCTATAGCATTTGAACTGTTGATTATGTGGTACAACCATCACCCAAAGTCATCATTTTCCATCACCTTTTATTTGTCCTCCTTCACTCCCTTACCTCCTCCCCCACATCCCTCTTTTCTAGTAATCACTTCACTTTTATCTATGTCCATGAATCCCAGTTTTATATCTCACTTATGTAAAATCATAGTTCTTAGCTTTTCCTGATTTACTTACTTCACTCAGTATAATGTTCTCAAGGTCTATCCATGTTGTCCTAAATGGCAACACATCATCATTTCTTATGGTTAAGTAGTATTCCATTGTATATACATATTTGCCACTTCTTTATCCAATCCTCATCAAAGGACATTTTGGTTGTTTCCAAGTCTTGGCCACTGTGAATAATGCTGTAATGCATGTGTCTTACATACCTCTACTGGGTAAATACCCAGTAGAGAGACTGCTGGGTCATATGGTAGTTTTATTCTTAATTTTTTGAGGAGCCACCATACTTTCTTCCATAATGGTAGAACTTGTTTACATTACCACCAGCAGTGAATGACAGTTCCTTTTTCTCCACAGCCTCTCCAACACTGCTATTACCTGTCTTGTTGATAATAGCCAATCTAAGAGTTGTGAGGTGTTATTTCATTGTAGTTTTTATTTGCATTTCTCTAATAGCTAGTGAGGATGAGCATCTTTTTTTATATATCTGTTGGCCATTTGTATGTCTTCTTGGGAAAAGTGTCTGTTCAGGTCCAAATTGGATTATTTGCTTGTTTGTTGCTGAGTTTTGTAAACTCTTTATGTATTTTGGATGTTAACCCCTTATAGGAGCTGTTGTTTGAAAATCTCATCTACCATTGGTTGGCTATTTGTTGTCAGTGGTTTTTTTGTTTGTTTACTTTTTGTTTTGCTGTACAGAAGCTTTTCAGTTTGATATAGTACCACTCATTTATTTTTGCCTTAACTTCCCTTGCCTTTGGTTCAAATTCATAAACTGTTCTTATCAAATGTTTTTTTCTGAATCTATGATAGGATTATATGATTTTTGTTCTTTGTTTTGTTGATGTGGTGTATTATGTTGATCAATTTACACATGTTGAACCATCCTTGTGCTACTGGAATGAATCCTTCTTGATCGAGATTTTTTTTAATGTCTTGTGTTCGATTTGTTAGTATTTTGTTTAGGATTTTTACATCTCTATTCATTAGAGATATTGGTCTATAGTTTGTGTGTGTGTGTGTGTGTGTGTGTGTGTGTATTGTTCTTGCCAGGTTTTAGTATCAGGGTTATGTTGGATTCATAAAATGTGTTAGGGAGTATTCTTTTATTTTTAAAAAGACTTTGAGAAGGATAGGTACCAAATCCTTAAAAGTTTGGTAGAATTCATTAAAGTAGCCATCTGGTCCTGGATTTTTATTTTTGGGGAGGTTTTTGATAGTTGTTTTTATTTTCTCCCTGCTCATGGATCTATTTAGATTTTCCACTTCTTTATGATTCAGTCTAGGAAGATTGTATAGTTCTAAGAATTTATCCATTCCTTCTAGATTATTGAATGTTGTGGCATATAATCTTTCATACTATAATCATTTGTATATCTATGATGTCTGTGGTAATTTCTTCTCTTTCATTTTGGATTTTGTTTATATGAGTCATTTTTTTTCTTAGTGAGTCTCATTATGAGTCTCACTACGAGTCTCACTACAGGGTTTTCAATTTTATTAATCTTTTCAAAGAAGCAGCTCTTTGTTGTATTAATTTTATCTATATTTTTATTGCTCTCTATTTTATTTAATTCTGCTCCAATTTTTACTATTTTCTTTCTTTTACTGACTTTGGGTTGCCTTTTTCTAGTTCTTTAAGATGTATTGTTAAGTTGTTTATTTGGAATCTCTCTTGTTTCTTGACATAAGCTTGTAATGATATAAACTTTCCTCTTATTACTGCTTTTGCTGCATCCCAGAAATTGTGATATGCCCTCTTGTCACTTTCATTTGTCTGTTTATAACTTTTGTTCTCTGCTTTTATTTCTTCTTTGTCCTAGTCATTTTTTAGAAGTATGTTGTTTTATTTCCACATTTTTTTTGGTTGTTATTTCCTTTTTGCAGTTGAATTCTAATTTCAAAACCTTATAGTAAGAAAATATGCTTGGCATAACTTTAGTATTTCTGACTTTGTTGAGGTTAGTTTTGTGGCTCAACATATAGTCTATACTTTAGAATGTTCTATGCACACTGGAAAAGAATGTATAATCTGATATTTTGGAGTGAAATGTCCTGTAAATATCTATTATGTCCATTTGGTCTAGTGTGTTGTTTAAGGCTGATATTTCTTTATTGATTTTCTGTTTGAATGATCTATCTCAGTGGTAGTCAACCTGGTCCCTACCGCCCACTAGTGGATGTTCCAGTTTTCATGGTGGGCGGTAGTGGAGCAAACAAAGTATAAATAGAAAGATAGATTTAACTATAATAAGTTGTTTTATAAAGATTTATTTTGCCAAACTTAGCAAAAATCTGACATAAAGTATTTGGTAAGTAATTATTATTATATGCTTTAACTAGCTGTAACTTTGCTTTATAAATTTTATAAAGTCAAGTTACTTCCCTACTTTATAAATCACGATTACTGTGGAACCAGTGGGTGGTTAGAAAATTTTACTACTAACAGAGATATAAAAGTAGGTGGTAGGTATAAAAAGGTTGACTACCCCTGATCTATCTAATGCCATCAGTGGTGTGTTCAAATCTCCAAATATGATTATGTTTTCACTTTTAGATCAGTTAGTAGATGTCTTCTATATTTTGGTGCTCCCTGGTTTGGTGCATATATATTAAGAACTGTTATATCTTCTTGAAATAATGTTTCCTTTATCATTATGTGTAGGAATATGCTATGAAAATATGCAGAGTTAAGACAACAGTTATAGACAGCAAGATACCCTAGGGCAAAACCTCTGAGTGGATGAAAGTCCAGGGGCCTCTCTGACTGTGTACCGGAAACAGCAAAACAACAGGATAAGATTCAGTAACAAAAAATGTTTATGCTCTCAGAACAGAGCTTAAAAAGTCAACATGTTCCTTGTCCTTTACTTTACCCCCTGAAAACTGCTGTCTGCTTCCTTGAATTATTTGTACTTGCTAATAAATATATGAGTAAAGCTGAGGACGAGGTTTCAATCCTTCAGTATGCTGACCAGGGCCATTGCCTCCCCTCAGCCCCTTGGACCATATCATCTGGTCTCCAAGTAGTTCTGTTGTTGCTGCAACAATTATGAAATGCCCATCTTTGTCTCATTACTTTTGTTGTCTTGTAGTCAGCATTGTTAGATATTAGTATAGCTACACTGGCTTTTCTTTGGGTATTATTTGCTTAGAGAATCATATTCCAACCTTTCAGTTTGAGTCTACTTGTATCCTTGCAGCTTAGATGTAATTTTTTTTTTGGCAGAGACAGAGAGAGGGACAGACAGAGACAGACAGGAAGTGAGAGAGATGAGAAACATCAATTCCTTGTTGTGGTTCCTTAGTTGTTCATTGATTAATTTCTCATATGTGCCTTGACCGTGGGCCTTCAGCAGACCGAGTAACCCCTTGCTCAAGCCAGCAACCTTGGGCTCAAGCTGGTGAGCCTTGTCAAACCAGATGAGCCCACGCTCAAGCTGGCGACCTCGGGGTCTCAAACCTGGGTCCTCTGCATCCCAGTCCAATGCTCTATTTACTGTGCCACTGCCTGGTCAGGCTAGATGTATTACTTGAAGGCAGCATATGATTGGGTTTTGAATTTGATCTAGTCTTCTACTCTGTCTCCTTATTGGTGAGTTTAGTCCATTTTCATTTAGGGTTAATATTGATACTTGAGGATTTCCTATAACTATTTTATCTTTTGTTTTCTGGGAGCTCTGTGCCTCCTTTGGTTCTTCTCATTTGTGTTTTTGTTTGATGATGTTGCATACATTCTTTTTCCTGTTTCTTTTTTTTTAAGCTGTGTTTCAGTAGTGGTCACCATTAGGCTGTTAAGAGAAAAATGTTTATATATACAAGAGTCCTTTGTCTTAATAGTGCTTCTGCACTCTATCCTCCTTTGCTACTGCAGATCTTTATCTTCTCTCCTCTTATATTACTGTTGTCACACAGTATCCTTGCTTTTATTGTGATCTTTTTTGAGCTCTTACTTGTAGTTTTGATTTGTTTTCTCCTTTGTACCTGGTTGAATAACTTCCTTGAGCATTTTCTGCAGCAGGGTTTTTTTTGGTGGTAAATTCACTCAGCTACAAATTCTGAAGATGGTGCTGGAGTAGGCAGTCGTACCAACATCCACCTCTCAGAACCAAAGTGAATTACAAAATAATTTGAAGAACTATCATCTGGAAAAACCAACTTTGGACTAAACTAAGAGGACTCTTCAACAAAGGAACACTGAAGAAGCCACACCGAGACTGGTAGGAAAAGCGGAAACGTAGAGAGGGCTGCCCAGCTCCCTGGAGCAAACGGCAGCTGGGAGAGACTCGCGTGTCGGGAAGTGAGTTTAGCAGAGAGGGGAGGGTCCTGAATCCCAGGAACAAAGCCCCGCCTGCAGCCCCAGAGCCCAGAAGAGGCATAAGGACAGTATTTAGCTGGAAACAAGTCAGGATACTGTTTGTGAGAAAGAGTCTGATTTCTCAGACCCAGGAATCTTTTTAAAGGAACCACGCAGAACACCTCTCTCACAACCACTCACTCGGGGCTCCGGGGGATGGGGAGTGAGGAGAATACCAGAGTAGCAGGAGGAGAGTGTAATCTAGGAGGCACAGGGAGAAACATTTTGGGAGATAGCCACCCTAACACCTGGGAAGAGTCACTCCCCAAATCTGAAGTGAATATTTCCCCCGGAAACAGCAATACCAGCAAAGGGAAGAAGAACAGCAGCCAAACAAGCTCCCCCATGGCACTCAGAGCAGAGTTGCTTAGAAGCAGGGAGCTTTTGGGGCGACAGTAGTAAGTGTTAGAGTCTGAGCTGCAGCACCCCCATCCACACGGCTGAGAGCTCGCCGGAGGGCGGGTGGCGGTGGGACGCAGAAGCATGGTTCTGTAGGCAAGGGCAGAAGCCTGCTGATCGCCACTGGGCTCACGTGTAAGCTCAGTCTTGCCTGGCTGGGGAGGAGTAGGCATGCAAAAGTGGTCAAGCCCAGCTGCCAGCAGCCTGTAATCCAGCCTGCGGGAGAAGGGCGGGAACCCCAGAAGGGGTGGAGGCCAGCCCTTGAGCAAGGGCGCAAGAGCACAGCCTTGCCCTGCCAGGGAACCGTGGCTTGTGGCCTGACTTGGGAGCCAGTTCCTCCCGCGGGGGTGGAGCCAAAAGCCTAGAACAGGCCGAGTTCTGCTACTAAGCTGAGCATGGGCACACAGTCCTGCCTGGCCAGTAGAGCAAAAGCTAGCAGCCGTTCCATGAGCAGGCTCCTCCTGCAAGCGCAGGGCAAAAGCCCGAAGAAAGGCAGAGACCCGCAGCTGAGCAAAGGTGCTCACCAGTGCCCTCAGGACTGAGCATAACGACACCCACGGGGGCGGGGCAAAAGCCAAGGCCACCAAGGCTAATGCACTCGAACATGTGATCACAGCCACTCCTGTGAAGAGAAAATGCAAAGGCAGAAAAATGCAACACAAATGAACCAAGAGAAATCCCCAGAAAAGGACCTAAATGAATCAGATATAACCAAATTACCAGATGCAGAGTTAAAAATAATGATTATTAGGATGCTCAAAGATATTAGAACAATAGATGGTCATTACGAACACCTAAATAAAGAAATAGAAAATATAAAAAAGGACATTGATATAAAAAAAAAGAATCAGAAATTACAAATACAATATCTGAAATAAAGAACACAATGGAAGAAATTAAAAGCAGGATGGATGAAGTGGAGAATCGAATTAGCAAGTTAAAGGACACAATAAATAAAGACACAGAAGCAGAGCAGAAAAAAGAAAACAGACTCAAAAAGTCTGAGGAAACTCTAAGAGAGCTCTGTGACAACATGAAGAGAAATAACATCCGCATCATAGGGGTTCCTGAAGAAGAAGAGAAAGAACAAGGGATAGAGACTTGGTTCAAACATATCATAGCTGAAAACTTCTCTCAATTAAGGCAGGAAAACATCTCACATGTTCAGGAAGCACAGAGAACTCCATTAAGGAGAAACCCAAAGAAATCAACACCAAGACACATCATAATTAAAATACCAAAGGTATGTGATAAAGAGAAAATATTAAAAGCTGCTAGACAAAAAAAGACTATCACCTACAGAGGAGCCCCCATAAGGACGACTTCTGACTTCTCAACAGAAACACTTGAGGCCAGAAGGGAATGGCAAGAAATATTCAAAGTAATGTGGAACAAGAGCCTACAACCAAGACTACTTTATTCAGCAAGGCTATCGTTTAAAATTGAAGGAGAAATAAAAAGCTTTACAGACAAAAAAACCTCAAGGAATTCACTACAACCAAACCAAGGCTGCAAGAAATGCTAAGGGACCTGTTGTAAACAGATCAAACGAGAAAAAGAATATAGCAAAAGAGGAATACAGTTTTAAAGAATAAAATGGCAATATACAATTACATATCAATAATAACCTTAAATGTAAATGGATTAAATGATCCAATCAAAAGACATAGGGTAGTTGTGTGGATAAAAAACAGAACCCATACATATGCTGTCTAAAAGAGACACATCGTAAATCAAAAGATGCACACAGACTGAAGATAAGAGGATGGAAAAAAATATTTCACACAAATGGAAATGAAAGAAAAGCTGGGGCAGGAATACATATATCAGGCAAAATTGACTTTAAAACAAAGACTATAGTTAGAGATAAAGAAGGTCACTACCTAATGATAAAGGGAGAATCCAAAAGGAAAAATATAACCATTATAAATATTTACTCACCTAATATAGGAGCACCTAAATATATAAAGCAGACTTTGATGGACTTAAAGGGCGAGATCAACAGCAATACCATAATAGTAGGGGATTTCAATACCCCATTAACATCATTAGATAGATCCTCAAGAAAGAAAATTAACAAAGAAACAACAGACTTAAAGGACATATTAGATCAACTCAATTTAATAAATATCTTCAGAATCTTTCACCCTAAAGCAGCAGAATATACATTCTTTTCAAGCACTCATGGTACATTCTCTAGAATAGACCACATATTAGGGCACAAAAACAATCTCAACAAATTTAAGAAGATTAAAATCATATCAAGCACTTTCTCTGATCACAATGGCATTAAACTAAAAATCAACCAAAACTGAAAAACACTCAAACACTTGGAAACTAAATAGCATGTTATTAAATAATGAATGGGTAAACAATGAGATCAAAGAAGAAATTTAAAAATTCCTAGAAACGAACAATAATAAGCATACATCAACTCAAAATTTATGGGTCACAGCAAAAGCAGTCCTGAGAGGGAAGTTCATTGCATCACAGGCATACCTAAAGAAGCTAGAAAAAGCTCAAATAAACAACTTGACCCTACATCTAAAAGCACTTGAAAAAGAACAGCAAGTAAAACCCAGAGGTAGTAGAAGGAAGGAAATAATAATGATCAGAGCAGAAATAAGTGACATAGAGGCTAAAGAAACAATAGAGAAGATCAATGAAACCAGGAGCTGGTTCTTTCAAAAGGTAAACAAGATCAATGAACCTTTAACCAGAATCACCAAGAAAAAAAAATAGAGGACTCAAATTATTAAAATTAGAAATGAGAGTGGATAAATAACAACTGACACAACAGAAATACAAAATATTGCAAGAAAATACTATGAACAACTGTACACCAAAAAACTAGACAAAGATGAAATGGACAAATTCATTGAAACATATCATCTTCCAAAAATTAATCTGAAAGAATCAGGAAACCTAAACAGACCAATTACAACAAATGAGATTGAAACAGTTATCAAAAAACTCCCAAAAAAGAAAAGTCCTGGGCCTGATGGCTTCACAAGTGAATTCTACCAAATATTCAAAGAACAACTAACTCCTATCCTGCTCAAGCTATTTCAAAAAATTCAAGAGGAAGAAAGACTTCCAAGCTCCTTTTATGAGGCGAGCATAATTCAGATTCCAAAACCAGACAAAGACAACACAAAAAAAGAAAATTATAGGCCAATATCCCTGATGAATTTAGATGCAAAAATCCTCAACAAAATATTAGCAAAGCAGATCCAGCAATATATAAGAAAAATCATACACCATGAGCAAATGGGATTTATTTTTGGGAGGCAAAGCTGGTACAATATTCGCAAATCAATCAATGTGATTCATCACATAAACAAAAGGAAGGAGAAAAACCACATGATAATTTCAATAGATGCAGAAAAAGCATTTGATAAAATCCAACACCCATTCATGATCAAAACTCTTAGCAAAGTGGGAATACAGGGAACATACCTCAACATGATAAAGGCCATCTATGACAAACCCACAGCCAATATCATACTCAATGGGCAAAAATTAAAAGCAATCCTCTTAAGATCAGGAACAAGGCAGGGGTGCCCCCTTTCACCACTGTTATTCAACATAGTTCTGGAAGTTGTAGCCACAGCAATCAGACAAGAAAAAGAAATAAAAGGCATCCAAATTGGAAAAGAAGAAGTAAAACTATCATTATTTACAGATGATACTCTATTATATATAGAAAACCCTAAAGTCTCAGTCAAAACACTACTGGACCTGATAAATGAACTCAGCAAGGTGGCAGGATATAAAATCAATATTCAGAAATCAGAGGCATTTTTATACACTAACAATGAACTGTCAGAAAGAGAAATTAAGGAGTCAATCCCCTTTACCATTGCAACCAAAAAATAAAGTACCTAGGAATAAATTTAACCGGGGAGATTAAAGAATTGTACTTGGAAAATTATAAAACATTGATAAAAGAAATCAGGGAAGATACAAACAAGTGGAGGCATATACCGTGCTCATGGTTAGGAAGAATAAACATCATTAAAATGTCTATATTACCCAAAGCAATTTATAAATTCAATGCAATACCGAGTAAAATACCAATGACTTACTTCAAAGATATAGAACACATATTCCAACAATTTATATGGAACCAAAAGAGAACATGAATAGCCTCAGCAATCTTGAAAAGGAATAATAAAGCAGGAGGTATCACACTTCCAGATATTAAGTTATTTTATAAGGCCATTGTACTCAAAACAGCCTGGTACTGGCATAAGAACAAGCATATAGATCAATGGAACAGAACTGAGAACCCAGAAATAAACCCACACTTTTATGGACAACTGATATTTGACAAAGGAGGTAAGAGCATACAGTAGAGTAAAGACAGCCTCTTCAACAAACGTGTTGGGAAAATTGTACAGCTATCTGTAAAAAAATGAAACTAGACCACCAACTTACACCATTCACAAAAATAAACTCAAAATAGATAAAAGACTTAAATGTAAGCCGTGAAACCATAAGCATCTTAGAAGAAAACATAGGCAGTAAGCTCTCTGACATCTCTCGCAGCAATATATTTGCTGATTTGTCTCCACAGGCAAGTGAAATAAAAGACAGGATAAACAAATGGGACCTTATCAATCTAAAAAGCTTCTGCACAGCTAAAGACAATAAGAACAGAATAAAAAGACAAACTACACAATGGGAGAATATATTTGACATAGCATCTGATAACGGGTTAATAACCAAAATTTATAAAGAACTTGTAAAACTTAATACCAGGAAGACAAACAATCCAATCCAAAAATGGGCAAAAGAAATGAATAGAAACTTCTCCAAAGAGGACACACAGATGGCCAATAGGCATATGAAAAAATGTTCAACATCACTAATGATTAGAGAAATGCAAATTAAAACCACAGTGAGATATCACCTCACACCAGTCAGAATGGCGCTCATCAATAAAACAACACAGAATAAGTGCTGGCGAGGATGTGGAGAAAAGGGAACCCTTTTGCACTGCTGGTGGGAATGAAGACCGGTGCAGCCACTGTGGAAAACAGTATGGAGTTTCCTCAAGAAATTAAAAATCGAACTTCCTTTTGACCCAGCTATACCACTGTTATGAATATACCCCAAGAACACCATAGCACTGTTTGAAAAGAAGAAATGCACCCCCATGTTTATGGCAGCATTGTTCACAATAGCAAAGATCTGGAAACAGCCCAAGCATCCATCAGAGGATGAGTGGATTAAAAAGCTTTGGTATATATATACTATGGAATACTACTCAGCCATAAGAAATGATGACATCGGATCTTTTACAACAACATGGATGGGCCTTGATAACATTATACTGAGCGAAATAAGTAAATCAGAAAAAACTAAGAACTATATGATTCCATACATAGGTGGGACATAAAAATGAGACTCAGAGACATGAACAACAGTGTTGGGGTTACAGGGTGGGGGGAAGGAGAGGGAGGGGGTTGGGGGAGGGGAGGGGCACACAGAAAATCAGTTAGAAGGTGACGGAAGACAATTTTACCAATGCCACCCCATCAAAATTAATAAAAAATAAATAAAAGAATGTGTCTCACAGTTAATTCAGGCAGTTAGAAGAATAGTATAAGGATGCTAATTCTGCTTCTCAGGCCACATCCTGCAAAAGGGGCCCCAAGCAAATTGGCGATTTGGCTCCTCTGATTTTGCCAATTAGATTAAAAATAAAAATAGGTCAGGAACGCCCTAAAATGGAACTAACAATACATGAGCATAAATTTAAAGGACTTTTAGATACTGGAGCTGATGTATCTGTTATTGCTAAGCTACATTGGCCTCCTTCTTGGCCCACTCATGCAGCAGTTACAGAATTACAAGGTATAGGGCAGAGTAAATCCCCTCAACAAAGTTCTAGTTTTCTACATTGGGAAGATTAAGAAGGTCATTCTGGATTTTGTAAGCCTTATGTGCTCCCTGGATGGCCAGTTAATTTGTGGGGTAGAGATGTTTTGAAAAATATGGGAGCATTGCTTGTCAGTCCTAATGGTTTAGTCAGTACTCGGATGCTTGATCGGGGATTTTTGCCCACCAAGGGTCTAGGGAAAGAACAGCGAGGAATTCTCACCCCCATAGAAGTGGCAGCCAATACCAGAAGGTGTAGATTAGGATATCAAAATTTAGCATAAGGGCCTGACCTGTGGTGGCGCAGTGGATAAAGCATTGACCTGGAAATGCTGAGGTCGCCGGTTCGAAACCCTGGGCTTGCCTGGTCAAGGCACATATGGGAGTTGATGCTTCGAGCTCCTCCCCCCTTCTCTCTCTCTGTCTCTCTCTCTCCCTCTCTCTCCTCTCTAAAAATAAATAAAAAAATTAAAAAAAGATTTGGCCTAGGGGCCTTGATAGCTCCTGCTACCCCAATAATGCATTGTGCAGACCCAATTACTTGGAAATCAGATAATCCTGTATGGGTAGACCAATGGCCCCTTTCTCAGGAGAAATTTAGGGCAGCTGCTCAATTGGTACAAGAGCAGCTACAGCTTGGGCACAGTGAACCATCTAATAGCCCATGGAATATACTTCCATATTTTGATCTTGTTGACTCCTGGATTATTAAGGGGCATAGGCGACCCTTACCGCTTATAGGTTTTGAGCCTCAAAATTATTGTTGTTCCTTTTTTCAGAGGATCAACAACAATGGCTCTGGGAAACTTCCAATAAATGGCAAATTGCTCTTGCAAATCACTGGACAACTTTATACTGAAACTGTCAACTTAAAATCAGCTCAAAGTCTAGAATTATATGCCATTATCATGGCTTTTCAGCATTTGCCATATTCCCTCTTTAATCTATATACAGACAGCAAATATTTACTTATGGTGTTTCCACTAGAAAGACTGCTGTCTTAGGGACAAATACTGGTGAACTATTTCAGCAGTTCCTCCTTCTTCAAAGACTTGTATGTCAACATAGAGCTCCATGTTTTATAGGACATACTCGAGCTCACTCCATGCTCCCTGGAGCTTTAGCACAAGGGAATGCCCCCCCCTTTTTTTTGGTATTTTTTTGATGTTGGAAACGAGGAACCAGTCAGACAGACTCCCGCATGCTCCCTACCGGGATCCACCTGCCATGCCTACCGGGGGGAGGGGGGATGCTCTGCCCATCTGGGGTGTTGCTCAGTTGCAACCAGAGCCATTCTAGTGCCTGAGGCAGAGGCCACAGGGCCGGCTTTGCTCTGGTGGAGCCTTGGCTGCAGGAGTGGAAGAGAGAGACAGAAAGGAAGGGGGGGGAAGGGGTGGAGAGGCAGATGGGCGCTTCTTCTGTGTGCTCTTGCCAGGAATTGAACCCAGGAATCCTGCATGCCAGGCCGATGCTCTACCACTGAGCCAACCGACCAGGGCCTAAGAATGCCCTTGTTGGTCAAGCTACCCAAAAGAAAATTATTTGGAGCAACCATGACAGATCCAGCAATTCAGTCTCATACTATTCATCACCAGAACACTGCAGCCCTTCTTGGGAAGCAGCACGGCAGATTGGGAAATCCTGTCCAAGGGGTCCTATACTACAATCTGCCCCTTCATTTGGAGTTAACCCTCAAGGACCCCTACCAGGACAACTTTGGCAAATGGATGTTACTCATATACCTTCATTTGGCAAACAGTCCTATGTCCACGTTACAGTGGATACATATTCTGGATTTATAGTAACCTCTGTCACAACAGGAAAGGCTGCTAAGCATGTTATAGCTCATTGTCTGTATGCATTGTTCTATTATTGGATTTCCTAAACTGGTTAAACTGAAAATGCTCCTACATATGGAGCAAAAGCATTTACTGTATTTTGTCATTCTTAAAATCTTTAAAGTTAAGGTATTATTAATGTGTACCCAGCAAATATTTTAAGGTCAATTTAAAAAAATTTTAAAGGGGGGAGTCATATCCTGGAACTTCTACAGGTCTACCATATCATGCTTTTTACTTAAAAAAATTTTAAATTTCTTTTTAATGCTGATGAACATGAGACACCAAATCTTTTTCTCCTGACAACTACTATCTTCTTTATTTGATCCAGCTAATAACACTGTTTTGTCTTTCACCAAATAGCTCCAGATATATGGAAAAGATTTATATAGGCGGATGGGGATCCTCAAACCCCACAGTGAGATCTTCTGAGCATGGCTTTTAAGATACCAAGAGGCAGAAAAAGCCCAGGGGAGATCAGGGGAACTACCAGCTTTTAGGATACACCCTTAAAGGCTCCAACACCCCAAAGGGGTCTCAGAGGATATCATCTGGGTCCTGCTTCAATAGTGGAAAGGAAGGTCATTGAGCTAAAGCCTGCCAGACTTACATGCCTCTGCTGTGAGGAAACAGGGACACTGGAAGGTAGGCTTCCCCCTCGCTCCTCTAAGGGAGGGTTCAGTCTCTTCCAGCCCTGCTCCAGCCACCTATGACCTAACCTTGCCCAGAAAGCTGGGGTTTGCCACGGAAGGCTGAAGGTGCCCAGGGCCATCGGCCCCATCTATGACACTGTGGACGAGCCTAGGGTATTTCTTCCAAGAAGCAGGTAAACTGATCTCATTTGCACAAGGGCCACTTAACTATGTGTTGCCTGAATAGTCAGGTTTTTTATTCTTCCCTCGAAGATCTCTGTTGTGGGTGTTGATAGTCCTATTTTCTGCTGCTTTGTTTAATATATAGTGTTTCCTTCATTCCTCCTACTTCAATGCCCCACTCACATTTCAGGCTGGGACCTACTCCTAATTTAGAGCTCTCTTTCCCCCTTTTGCCAACTTCTATTATGAATGTACCTTTGCCACCCAGCTTAGTGTATCTCAAGGTTCTCTTTACCAAGCCACAGTCCCAGAGCTCCAGAGAAAAGCAACCTTGTCTCATCTCTCCAGGCAGAGGAGAACAGAAGCTCCATATCCACACATGCTGCAGATGGCTTTTCCAGTCTACCTGAATCATTACCAGCTAGAAGCAGTGGTCATTGGGACTTGGACATGAGCTGCAAAGTATAGAATTGTGACAACAATACCAGTGCCATGCGGACTTTTCCTGGATGTGGACTTTTCCTGGACTCCTGCTCCTTGTGACAGCTCCTAACAGACTGAACTGGGGTTGGGTTGCATTTTTCAGGGATTTGGCATGGTGTTGGGGCCAACTTGGACTTGGTGAACATGTTAAGGACACTACTCTTTCATGGATTCTTGCTGTATTGGCCAAGAGTTTGATTAAAGGCTTCAATCACTGTAAAAAAAATTAGAAGACTAGATAAAGAAGATGTGGCACATATACACCATGGTATACTATTCAGCCATAAGAAATGATGACATTGGATCACTTACAACAAAATGGTGGGATCTGGATAACATTATATGGAGTGAAATAAGTGAATCAGAAAAAAACAAGAACTGCAGGATTCCATACATTGGTGGGACATAAAAATGAGACTAAGAGACATGGACAAGAGTGTGGTGGTTATGGGGGACGGTGGGAGGGAAGGAGGGAGAGGGGGAGGGGGTGGGGAAGGGGCACAAAGAAAACTAGATAGAAGGTGACAGAGGACAATCTGACTTTGGGTGATGGGTATGCAACAGAATTGAATGACAAGATAACCTGGACATGTTTTCTTTGAATATATTACCCTGATTTATTAATGTCACCCCATTAAAATAAAAATTTATTTATAAAAAAAATTCACTTAGCTTCTGTACATCTGCAAAAGTTTCTATTTCTCCTTCATACTTGAAGGATAACTTTTATGGATATAGTATTCTTGGCTGGTAACTCCTCTCTTTCAGTACTTTGAATGGTTGGGTTTATTCTCTTCTGGCTTGTAGAGTTTATGCTGAGAAGTCTGATGATAAGCTGATGGGCTTTCCTTTATATGTTAAGCTAGTCTTTTCCCTAGCTGTCTTGAGGTTTCTTTGCCATTGATTTATGACAATTTTTTTTTTACAGAAATAGCGTCAGAGGGACAGATAGGGATAGACAGACAGGAAGGGAGAGAGATGAGAAGCATCAATTCTTTGTTGCATCTCCTTTGTTGTTCAGTGATTGCTTTCTCATATGTGCCTTGACCAGGAGGGCTACAGCAGAGTGAGTGATCCCTTGCTCAAACCAGAAACCTTGGGCTCAAGCCAGAGCCTTGGACTTCAAGCTAGTCACCTTTGAGCTCAAGCCAGAGACCATAGAGTCATGTCTATGATCACACATTCAAGCCAGCAACACCTCGCTCAAGCTAGTGAGCCCATGCTCAAGCCTGATGAGCCAGCACTCAAGTTGGCCACCTCAGGGTTTCGAACCTGAGTCCTCCATATGCTAGTCTGAGGCTCTATCCACTGCGCCATTACCTGGTCAGGCTGATTTATGACAATTTTATTATGATGTGCCTTGCAGAAGGTCTGTTTTGGGTTGAGGTAACCTTGCATTTATTTGCTTCTTGGATTTGAGGCTCTAACTTTTTCTATAGTCTTGGGAAGTTCTCATCAATTATTTGTTTGAATAAGCCCTATATTCTCTTCTCCTTCTCTTTTTCTGCTGATAGATCCATTATTCTTATATTACTCTTTCTAATGGAGTCAGACAATTCTTGTAGAGCTCTCTCAGTTTTATAATTCATGAGTCTTTCTCCTCTTTTCTCTGTAGCATCGCTAGTTACCTGTCTTTGATGTCACTAATTCTTTCCTCTATCTGGCCTGTTCTGTGAGCTAAACTTGTTACCTCAGTTTTTAATTCATGTATTGAGTTCTTTATCTCTGTTTTTAAAGTTTCAATATCTTTAATGTTGTATTTGTCTTGTTTTCTTTGCTCATTAAGTTGCTATTGGTGTTTTCTCACATCTTGAGTATTTTCAGAACTTCAATTTTGAATTCTTTATCATTTAACTTCAAAATTTCCAAGTGATTGAGATTTTTTTCCTGGAGATTTATTTATTTATTTATTCATTTTAGAGAGGAGAGAGAGAGGGAGAGAGAGATAGAGAGAGACAGGGGGGAGGAGCTGGAAGCATCAACTCCCATATGTGCCTTGACCAGGCAAGCCCAGGGTTTCGAACCGGCGACCTCAGCATTTCCAGGTTGACGCTTTATCCACTGCGCCACCACAGGTCAGGCAGATTTTTTATTTTCTTTATGAACT
The DNA here is from genome assembly GCF_036850765.1 of Saccopteryx bilineata. Classification (NCBI taxonomy): domain Eukaryota; kingdom Metazoa; phylum Chordata; class Mammalia; order Chiroptera; family Emballonuridae; genus Saccopteryx; species Saccopteryx bilineata. Next base: position 163,903,343 of record NC_089495.1, read on the forward strand.
ATATCTCTGTGTTGTATAGCCATGGTCCACATTTTTTCTTCCTTGATGGCATTTGAGCATGGTGTTGTCAAAAATCCTAACAAAACTTAACTGAAAAAATAAAAAATAAGAATTATAAAAAATGGAAAATATAAAATTAAAAAAAGTAGTGAAAAGTAAAAAAGAAAAACCACAAAAGAGCAAAAACAAAATAAATAAATAAAAAACAAACAAAACAACCACAAAAATAAGAATAAAAATATAAAAGTTAAAGAAAATGAAATTTAAATGATAAAAAGAAATAAAAAAGAAAAAGGAGAAAAGAAAAATATTTTCAATTTTGAGAGGTCAGTTTTCTTCCAGTAGGTGTTTCTCTATTATAAGTTTTAGCTCTGTGATATTCCTGGGCTGGCTTCTGCTGAGATGTTGCTGTCACAATGATGTAGGCAAGGCTGCAGTTGCATTGGTAGATGGGACATGTTGTGATTGTTTAATGTCTTTACAGTTGTATGGTTTTAGCAATGGTGATCTCTGGCCTCTGGTTGCTCCTCCCCAAACCTCAACAGACCAAAGGACCAGACACAGAGCACCTCTGTTCTTCAGGGGAGAAAGTGGCTCTGGAGAGTTAGTTGTGGGGTCTGCCTCTGCCACTCTTCGTACCCTGTGAAATAAAGGAGGCAGGATCTGGGAGACTTGGGGTTGCACATTTATTTTCTCTGTCTCTGTGCTGAGTGCAGGCTGTGGGCAGACTAGGGTAACACTGGCCATGACTCTACACTCTGCCACTTCTTTCGTTTAGTATCCTCCCTTTTGTCCCTCACTGTCCCCCCCCCCAGCAGAAAAAAACTCAGTAATTCCAGGCTTCCTTCTCCATTTCCCCAGCAGACAAAACCCAGACAGCCAAAGTTCCTTCCTCTCCATACTCCCAACAGGGAAAAAAATAAACCCAGTCATTCCAGGCAAGCTGACTGTGAGTGCATTTTATCTTCTACCCCATTTTTCAACCCATCCCACCTTTAGTCCATTCAGTGCATGGTTTTCCAGGCATGCCTGCAAGCCAGCTGGGGTTCATTTACTGTGTTATAATTGTTCAATTTGTGGAAATTTCAAGGGGACAGATCAGAAGTATCTCTCATGCTAACATTACTCTGAGGTCATCCACTATTCTTCTAACTTCAGCACCCATACTTTCTTCAGAGCACTTGGGCTTCCCCTCCAAATTAAGAGAGCTGGGTGTGCCCATGGGTTTGTTGTCCCTGGTGTCCAGTAATTATTGATGGACAGGTACATATATGAAATCCAGCTCCCTTGCTCCCAGGCAGAAAACATTCAGAGGTGTCACTTACTCTCTAGAGCTCTCTGCAGGGTCAGGCTGCATCTCTCCTCTCTAAGACTTCCCTGACATCCTGCCCTTTGTGATTTCTTTCTCTTCCTATCCTCCTCCTGCTCCCTGATTATCTCTTCTGGGACTTTTTCTATAAACAGTCGGGATCCTGATTTTAGAGTCTGATTCTGGGAGAATCTGCCAAAGACATTTGGGTTTCAAGACCTCCTCAAGGTCTCAAAAGCTTTTGGGATGGTTAACTTTTGAGATGGTTAATCTCATCTGTGTAACCTCAAGTACAATGTTTACCTGTGCCTATACTTGGATTTCTCACTTGAACTAGATTTTCTGCCAGTTATAACTTATGAGACTCTACACTTATGATCCATAAAAGAGACTGATTTTTGGAGACATCTTAATGTTCTGTATAGAAGGTAGATCTCTGGAGAAACAGGCTGCTCTTCCACTTAGTTACTCTGTGTACACATGCAAGAGAGCAAGAGCAGCTCTGGGCAAGCTACTTATCTGTCTAGGCCTCAGGTATAAGCTGTAAATTGGGGTAATCATAATATCTCTTCTTCATGTGAGAGGAGTCAGTGGCATCACCATGCAATGTACTCAGCTGGAACTTCCGTATTCAGTGTACACTGAACACTAGTGGTTTACACTTGTCCCCTAAAGTCACAGCCCTAAGGGTATCTGGGAATGTGTTCAGGAGAATTCTTTCCCACATCACTAAGAGGCTCTCTTCTATTGCCTGGGGTTGGGAACGGGTGAATAGACACACATCAAGAGGACAGTCCTTGACCTTCTGCAAAGGGACGGCAGGAGCCAGGAGAGGCATAGCCTGTTCCTGAGGTGAAGGAGGCAGACACTCATCTCCTGGGCTGTGGGTGAGCACAGCATCTGGCACCTGCCTTTGCAAACGGTCAAGGGTGGCTTTAGCTCCATGGGGTCAAGAAGACATTCAAGTCCAAGTCAACAGTAAAAGCAATTTACTAATTTACTCTTCCCTTTGGCTTGCATAGCAAGCAGTACTTTATAATTAGAGTATTTTGCCAAGAAGGGAATGTCAGAAATTATGGCACTGTGCCTGCTCACTGGATGCTCACATATAAGAGGAAAAAGACAAAACACTTAGGGAAATTAGAAGCCATTTAGAAAATAAATCCCCAGGGAATCTGTTGAATTTCAATCAGCCGAGGACAACCGTTATTTTTCTACTCTATTTTCCTGTCTCCTTTCTTTGCTCCCAGGCAGTCCACACTTCTGAAGGTATGGCTGAGCCCTTGGCTATTGATCAGCAAGAACTCTGGAGCAGTCATAAAGCCCTAATAAGAGAAGGTGTATTCTGAATCCACAGAAAACATTCTGCCCTCAGAAAAGTAGGCAGGCAAGAGACTCAATTTACTCAAGCACTTAATGTATGCAAGATATCTTCTTGGATGCTACAGAGGATATAAAAATGATTACAGCACAACTTCTCCCTGGCAAAGCTTATACTATAGAAGTGGGGAAGAGACAAAACTAAGAACACCCAACACAAGGAGAGAAAGTACAGTGAAGGAAATACAAAATAAGAGTACTGGTGGTCAAAGAAATGGAAATCATGTCTGAAGCCAAGGGTCGGGGTATGCACAGCCCTCTAACCCATGCTGGTGGACGGCCTCTGACCCAGCCGGCTGACTGCCATGGCAACTGAAGGGATCCTCTGGGGTCACACTGCTTCTCTCTCCATAAGAACTTTTTAATTAAACATTTGGTCTAAAATACTTTAAAACCATGCTTACTTGCAGGTATTGTGTTTAACTTGATTTTCATTTAGCTTTGTGATCGATTTAAGTAGATTATGATAACATTCTTCCCAGAAAGATTCTATTTTTAATACATCATGAATATGAAAAGTAAAGATCTGAATCAGGACAACTTAATTTGCTGTCCAGACTCAGTGAGGTGGTTAATTAACTGTTGTTGCATTAGACTTGGAGAAAACATTTGTCAAAATTTTCCCAATCAGCCTCTGAGCTATGACATCACATGCTGATCCTTCTGGATGTAGCACAGGAGACTGGTGCTGGCTGCTTCCTGTGGCTGACTTCTTCTCATATTCTCTGTTGGCAAAGTGCTAAATAAGTTACTACATATTTTCCTAGCCCTGCTGACTTCCACATATTTAACAAAATTAATATATTTTATGATAGTCTCTGATCAGTTTCCTGATTTTGACCACTAATTGGATTGGATATAGCATTGTGTTGCATTATTTAAAACAAATTATTTGTTACACTAATATATTCATTTTCTTAATATGTCTCACTCATTGAAAAAATTAGATTGATTCATTCAACTGTCCTTAGTAGACTGAGTTCCATTCCTAATCATGCAATGCTCCCCCTGGTGACTGCAGAGGCTGCAGCATTTGCTTTCTCTTGACCCTTTCTTTCCTCATGAACATACGCATTTTCTTTTTTTTTTTTTCCTGAGGAGACTCTTTTTTTATGTATTCAAATGAGCTTTTCAGCCCTCCTTTTGGTTAATATTAAGAACTGAAACCAACATGAATTCTTGCCCCCATGCTAAATTGTACAGAGACCAAAGGGAAGATAAAGAAACCACATGTGAACACAGTGACAACTAGGCCACATGCTGCTAGGAGCCCCTGCCCCTGGTAGGTGAGGCCCATCAGGGCCTGCTCATCAGGACTCACAATAAGAACCTCCCCCCTTGTTGTGGCCACCAACCCAAAGCTATTCTTTCAGGAACTCTGTCCAATTCCAATGATTTCTTCACTTTTCAAAACCTGCTCAATCAGAGTTCAGTGCCCTCCTTAGCTCTGTTCACAGCCTCTAGGTGGGTTCTCTTTCCTGCAGCAGGTTCTTCCCTGGAGTCCTTTGCAGGATGATGGATTGATAGAGTCCAGACCCAGGGCCGAAACCTGCATTCAGGGTGACCTGAGCATTGGATGCACGTTTTTGATTCACATGAGTAGTTTCAACAAACAGGATGCCTGGGCTCTTTTCCAGAACGACCACATCAGCCATGCTGGGTACAGGGCCTGCTGTTCACATTGTTAAAAACTGATATTTGATTCTTTCATGCCTTGGGTTAAAAACCAGTTACAAAAGGTTGGCATTTGTCAGTCAGTCTTTTACTTGTTCGTTTAGTAAATATTTACTGATGCCTTCTAGATGCCAGATCACTGGGCACTGGGGAAAAAATAGAAACAAAACTTAAAGGCCTTATATTTTGCTAGGAGAAGAAAGAAAGTAACCCTGAGACTGAGGTAAGTGCTCATGGAGACAGTGAGATTGGGCATCATGCAAGGACATGATGGGATGAGGTCTCATTTTACAGTGTGTGGTCAGAGGAGACTTCTAGGAGGAGGAGACCTGTTGTTGGGCCTCTCATTAGAAGCAGCAGCCATGAGAGCCTCTGGGGGATAACATGCAGTTAGGAGAAAGGGCATGGGAGCAGACCCTAAATCAAGTGGGAGCTGGACACTGGAGAAGAGAAAGCAGGCCTGTGCAGCTAGACTGTAGTGGGCCAGGAGGAGACTGGCCCAAGATGCATCTGAAGAGTGAGCAGGCTGGCCCTTGTGGCCCCTCATGGGCCACAAGAAAGGGTTTGCATGTTATTGTAAGTTCACTGGAGACCTTGGCAGAGATACTGGGTCAGGGAGGGCTCTCAACAGGGCAATTTCCTGATATGGCTCACTAACAAGAGCATATGGACTGTTGCTCAGAAATCAGATTGTAGAGAGTAGGAGAAGAAGCTGGTAAAATTCATGGGGTTACTGCTAAGTCTGAGAATAGAAGATGACAACACTGACCAAGACAGAGTCGGGGGGTGGTGAGAAGAGCTGGACATGTCTGGCTTGATTCAGAGGCAGAGCCAAGAGAACTGCTAATGGGAGAAAGGAGAGTGTGAGGGAAAGAAATCCGTCAGGAATGATGTCTTGGGATGATGCTGACATCACCATGAGGAGCAGTGCAGACCAAGGTTGAGTTTCACACATGTGTTCCACATCTGGGTGGAATGTCAAGGGAGCAGGTACACATAGAAGAACACAGGTGAGTTCAGGAACAGGAATTGGAATTTGGCAGATATGGGAGTCATAATGGGCATTTAGAAGCATTGACAAGTATGTTGTTTGATGACATCACCTCAGTTAGAAAAGAAGCTAGAGCACAGAAGAGGCCCTAGGGCCCAGCGCTAGAACATATGGACATGTCCCTGATGGACAGCAAAAGAGAGAGCACAAAGGAGGTGGAAAGTGAGTGGTCCTGGAGGGGTCCAGGGGCGTGTCATCCTCACAACCAAAAGGACGGCGTTTCCCCTCGCAGGTTGAACAGCCTAAGACAGAAAAAACACCTCTGGGTTAAGCAGAATGCAACAAGTCCCTCTGCTTTGCCCAACTCCTCATGGCATCATTATACCCCGGGTCACACTCCAGAGTGCGAGATTCATGATGCTCCCTGGATGTGAGGGGCCAGAGGGGATGTGAGAGGAACAGAGAGTGGGTTCAGGACAAAAGTGGGGCCAGAGCACCAGTGAGGTAGGGTGAGCAGGAAATGGCCGCTACCTGAAATGAGGGCATCTCCTGGGTGCAGTTAGAGCCATGTCCTATATAATAACAGTCATCCTACCTAGAGCTGCCTTTGGAAATTGGGTTACATGTTGGACTTTTTTCAAGATAAATCTGGAGTGAGGTTGGCAGAGGACATGAGACAGCCGACAGAGCAGAGATGAAAACACATTAACGAAGGGCACAAAGAAGGGAGAGAGGACCCAGGCTGAGGCACCAGGAGGGAGGGATGTGTCTGAGTCAGTGTGAATGCATGTATGTATGTGCGTGTGTGAGTGCATGTGAGTATGCATGTGTGCATGTGTATGTATGTGTATGCGTAAGTATATATATGAGTGTGTGCGAGTGTGTATCAGTGGCAGTGGGTATTGGCTGATGTGACAGAAAAGAGGTCTTTGGCTTCACCATGAGCTCAGGCCTCAGAAGTTGGAGAGTACTGCTGTGTCCGAGTCTCAGTCTTCACAAAGAACTGGTATGAGGCAAATTTATCTGTTGTATTTAGACACAAACACACTTGGGGCATGGAAGGACAAGAATGCATTGCTGATTTCCTCTACAAACTTACAGGATTCAAAATGGCCTTGAAAAAGCCAGTAGTTGGCCCCAAGTTGAGAAGAACAAATTTAACAGGGTAACTTTGGCAACCCCATTTTGAAACAGACACTGATAAATTAGACTGCGCACCAGGGTGTAGTCACAAATGGGAAGGATACACAAATGTGCATTATTGGGAGGAGGAATATGGCTCCAGGGGTGTTTAGTCCAAAAAGGGGCAGTGACGAGGATAGCAGACAGCAGTTCACATGCGTGCTAAGCTCAGGAACTAGGCCCATTCTGCTTTCAGCTGAATGAGAAGCTCTAGTGCCTTAAGGAAGAACTCAGCAACAGCAGCATCAGCTGCTGCTGAGAGAAAGGGCTGTTCCAGCACACCTGATTCTGAAAGTGCTGGGCCCGGCTTGAGAGGGGTCCTTACGGTGAGTGAGTGACTAAGAGTACTCAGGCCCTTTCAATAAAGAGTTCTTTTGTTACCCAGATACAGTCAGAATGCCAGGTTCTGTAAACAGGGCATGTGAAACAGCCTTGTACTGGAGGCAGAAGAAGACTAAGGGTCAAGTCTAGGCTATGTGACTCTGGACAAGTTGCTTAATCTCTCTGTGCTTCCTCTTCCTCATCTGTAGAATATAGCTAATGGTTTCCATGACCTAGTAGAGTGATTGCGGAAAACAGTTAGCCCATGAAAAGCAGGATGGGGTCTCTGTTCCATTCCAGGCACAATAGTGAAGAAGTGAGAGAGAGGTCAGAGCCTGTGCCAAGGTTCTTCTTGGCAGTGAGATCTCCCTCCTTGGCCTTCCAGGCTGTCTGACTGCCCTGTGTCATGCTGTTGGTTGGAAGGCCAACATTGGTAAGGAAAACCCAGTCTTCTAGCTTCTGCACATTTGACAAATACCCAAAAGGAGCCAGGTAGATAAGGGCATTTCAGTATTTTGTTGGTAAAAGTTGACTCAGAGAACACGGTTAGAGCTGAGGCCAAAACAGGGCTTCTTAGATCTTGCCCAATAAAGGGAAATTTTCTTCCCTATCAGGGTAAACCAGCTGGAGCCCTTGTCCTCAACCCACTTTTATAAGAAATAGCTAACATCCATCTGCTCTTCTGAAATGAAACTAAAAGATGATGTTACTTACATGCATATATAATTTCAAATTTAAAGTCAATTTAATGTCCTAATTATAATATGAAGGACAGGTAAAAGTTAGTTATGGCCTCTCATATATATTTTAATACATAAATTTTAATGAGCAAACATGTATAGTATGGAGATGAAAGACAGTGATGTCAAGACACAAGAGAAAAACACAGTCATTGTGAAAAGCAATAGGGCCCTGGCCAGTTGGCTCAGTGGTACAGCATCAGCCAGGCATGTGGACATCCCAATTCAATTCCTGGTCAGAGCACACAGGAGAAGCACCCATCTGCTTCTCCATCCCATTCCCATCTTGCTTCTCTTTCTCTCTCTCTTCTCCTCCCCTCCGGCAACCATGGCTCTATTGGAGCAAGTTGGTGCGTGGCACTGAGGATGGCTCCATGGCTTTTGCCTCTGGTGTTAAAAAATGGCTCTGGTCTCAATGGAGCAAAGGTCCCATATAGGCAGAACATTGCCATTAGGGGGCTTGCTGGGTGGACCCCGGTCACGGTCCATGCAGGAGTCTGTCTCTACCTCCCCTCCTCTCACTAAAAAAAAAAAAAAGTAATAGGAGGGTAGGATGGATCATATTTTTGGGGAGAATGAGGGGCCTCATCTTCATCAAATTGAGGTTAACAGCTGGATGGTCATGGGCTGCAGCATGGAGGAAGTGAGGCAGTGTGCTCCCCACCATCAACCTTCCCCGTGAACATGCTGGGTCTGTGTGCAAGTGTATTGGTAACAGAATTCCCCGTGTCATGGGCAGTGTCCATATGAGTCCTAGGACATGACCTGGGATAGGCATGAGAATGACATAAGGTCAGGTAATGAAGCTCTTATCTTAGAATCCCAAATGTCCAGGCATTTATTCAGTCTCCACCAGTTAAAGAGACCTTGGGTACCATATCCTTTGATAAGTGGCAGAAAAAAATTATTTAAGTAAGTTTCCGGTAGGTGCCTGAGGAAACAAATCTGACCCCAAAGGTAATGTATTTAGTATGCTAGCCTCACAACCGATATTTTCGTATTGTGGTTATATGTGTGCACGCACAGTTATGTTTTATGGCAATTATACAAATTGTTTTTCAGAACAACTTATTGATAAAATCAAGTGAGATCCCTGCATTTCACATGTCTCTGACAACATGATAAAACCTGCTTCTAGGATGTGAGGGCAATCTGGCTGTGACATCTGTCACCCCTTTGATCGCCAGGGTTGATTTAGCTGATCTGGCTGGTTAGGCGGGTATCCCCTTCCTCCCTCACCGCTCCATGTGCATTCCTCCTGAAGCTGTGCACTCCGTCAAAGAGGACAACCTTCCACGATAGAGGAGAGGACCGTTCTTCAGTCAAGGGGATAAGAGTAGCTATGCTCCCCTGCTAGAACCTCCAAACAAGTCTCAAGACCTGCTTCTGGGACTGCATGACGGGTCTTCAGACTGCTCCTTCCCTGGGGCCACCAAGGCCTTGTCAGTCTTAAATGAATGTCCCAGCCTACTGAATATAGTGGGAAAGGAAAAGAAGGAAGGGGAGGGTGGGCTTCGTTTTTAAGGACAAACATTTATTAGCTTTATTTTAAATATAGAAAGCAATGTGTATCCACTTGCATTTTCTCTAGAAATGTAGAAAATTAAGAGAAGATAAAACCCAAAATCCCAATGACCAGATAGAGCCCCATTTAGCATCTTTACAATTTTTTGTCTTTATATTTTTTAAATTAAATTGGATTCATATTCTATAGTGTATTTTTTTTGTTTTCACAAAACATAATATTATCAAAATTTGGCCACATTAACATTATATACTTTACTCCCAGGCTATATCATGTTGTGTTATCTAATTGTATACTTTATCTACTGTGCCCTTCTTTTTGGACACATGTCTTTTAAAGTGCTTAATGCTTATAAACAATGCTCTTCACAAGAAATTTCAAGCATTAACCTTACATCATCTTGAACTCAGAGATAATATTTTTTAGTAGTTGATTAGCTAGACACTTTTTTATATTGTAAGGATCATAACACTTCAGATAATATTTTTGCCTATATAATTTCCATTAAGAGTATAACAAACCACAATAAAAATAAATAGAATTTTTGATTTTTTCCAATTAACTTAAAATTGTACTGAGATCTGGGATATCTCCCAAGAAATGTCATAGAGAAATTTAAAAATTTTCCAATTCTATCAGAGATACCTATTGTTGGGAGAGCAATGAGACATATGATAAAAGTTATATGATTAAGAAATGCTAAGAATCACCACTAAACTAGATGGGTAAGAAGTCCTAAATGTGTTTTCTGTAGAAACAGCAAGTACAGTAGAGCTTGCCCAGCCCCTTTAATAGGTATGACATCACAGGTATAGTCAACAAATGGAAAAACTAGATGTATTAAATTACACCAAAGTGAAATATTTTTGTGTACCTAAGGATACTATAAATAGAGTGAAAAGGCAGCCAATCCATGGAGCTGGAGAATGTTTGAAAATCAAATATCTTTATAAGAGATTAATATCAAGGATATATAAAGAGCTCTTATAATTCAACAAGGAGACAAACAACTTGATTAAACATGGACATAGAAAGAAATTTCTCTAAAGAAGATAAATAAATGGCCAATAAGAATGTGTTCAACATCACTAATTATTAAGGGAATGCAAATTAAAATCAGAAAGAGATATCACTTTACACCCATTAGGATGGCTATTAAACACACATACACACACACACAGAAAATAACAAATATGAGAAAAGAAGTGGAGAAATTGAAATTGAAACACTGTGCACTTCCGCTGGTAATGTAAAATGGTATAGCTGCTATGAAAAATTATATGGCAGCTCCTCAAAACTTAAACATAAAATTATCATTTGATCTAGCAATTCCATTTCTGGGTATATATGGTACTATATTCAAAAAGGTTAAGAGCTAGGGCTTGAGTAAACCTTTATGCGCTTGAATTCATAACTTCATTATTCATAGAGGTGCATAGAGGTGGAAGCAGCCCTTATCCATCAATCACTGAATGGATAAAAAAATGTGTTATATACATTAAATGGAATATGGTTCAGCCACAAAGAGGAAGGGAATTCTGATTCGTGCCACTGCATAAATGGATCTTGATGACATTATGCTAAATGAAATAAAAGGATTTTTTCATCACAAAAGGAAAAATATTGTATTATTCTTAGGTGAGATACCTAGGGTTGTCAGATTTATAGAGATAGAAATTTTGAAGGCCACTGGTGGGAGGAAGGAAGACTGAGGAGTTATTGTTTAATAGGTACAGAGTTTCAATTTGGATGTTGACAGCATTTTGGAGATAGATGGTTGTGACGGTTGCACTACAGTGTGAATGTGCTTCATGCCATTGAACTATATATTTTTTTTAAATTTTATTTGGAAAATTAAATTTAATAGGGTGACATTGATCAATCAGAGTACATAGGTTTCAGATAAACATTTCTATAGCATTTGAACTGTTGACTGTGTTGTGTGCCCATCACCCAAAGTCAAATTATTTTCTGTCACTGCATATTTGTCCTTTTTTACTCCTTTCCTCCTTTCTCTTTCCTCAACCCACCTCCCCCTGGCACCCACTTCACTTTTATCTATGTCCACGAATCTCAGTTTTATATTCCACCTCTGTGTGAAATCGTATATGAACTATATTTTTGATTCATGGTTGGAAATCGGTGTATGCAGAGGGCTGACTTAAATTATACTAGGATTTTCAACTCTGTGGAGGGTCAACACTATAACCCCTGCATTGTTTAAATGTCAATTGTTCTTAAAAGTGGATAAAATTGTTAAATTTATATTATGCATATTTTACCACAACAAAAAACTCCTTGGGTATGGGGGAGGGTTGTGTATTTTGCTGTGTCAGTGGCACAGCCATAAGTACAGGCTGACAGGCAGTGGGGAGAGTGTGTTGCTAAAGACCCAAGTTGGGTATCCTAAGCTAGACCCCGTTCCAAGAGAGGGAACCTTGGAGAGATGTTAGTTAATAAGCTAACATTTGACGTGAATCAAAAGCACTGAGCTCGTGAGTTTAGGATAAGAACTGAGAGTAAGAGCTGGCACTAAAGCAACTGCTGAATGAGAAAGAGAGGAGGCTAGTGTGGGAACTGCTGGGATAAAGAGGGGGCATCATCACAGGACTGTAGAGGAGCCACACAAAGGACAGCCCACCTCTACTACCAGACAGGCTTCTCTGCTCCCTGGGAATCATGCGGAAACCTAGGTTTGCTCGCCAGGTTGAAGACTCCTCTTTCTCAAAGCAGATACCCCAGGATGTAAAGTGCTGACCTTCTACAAGGTCATTTCTATCACAGGGGTAAAATTATTTTGGAAAAAGAAAAAACAATTAATTGCATGATTTAATATGCTTTCTTATTAATTCTTCCAGATAGAGTAAAATGAAAAATAAAAAGATTATCACTAAATGTAACAAATTTACCTTTTGCGCTTCACAGTCTATGGAAATCTACATGGAAAATGTATGGCCAAACAGTAATCATCATTCCTAAGGTTTAGTCATTTTAAGACCATTTTGTTGAACTGTGCTGAAATTTCTATTTATTGCAACTGAAAACGTTAACTTAATAATATGATGTGACTCCAAGGATTGTTCATATTTACTTTCAACAATTGTTTTATTTCCTCCTTGCATTCCTAAGATTGCTAATACATGCATTATAGCTTGCCGAGTAGAGTGTAGAGGTTGCTAATGGTACTTGAGGGTGCATGGCAGGGTAGGGCTCTCTAAGCCTCACCTCTCTTTCAAGGAGCTTGGTGTGAGAACAGAGTAAGAGATGGGAAATAACTTTTTGAGAGAAAAAGAGGGAGAGGAAGGGAGAGAGAGGATCAGAGAGGGCGAGAGCATCAACTCATATTTGCTTTCATATTAGTTATCTATAGAACTTCTGGTGTGTGCCTTGACCAGGGCTGTGCCAGTGCTCCCTTCCTCAAGCCAGGGACCTTGGACTTAAGCTGGTGAGCTTTAAGATTGTGTGGAAAAGCCTCTGCTCAAGCCAGCAACCTCAGTCCAACAAGCCATGCTCAGAGCCAGCAACCACGAAACACCAGTGACCTCATATTCTGGGTCAATGCTTTGTCCACTGCATCATCACCAGTCAGGTGGGAGATAATAACTTGCTGAGAGATTGAGTGAGGCAAGCTTCCCCAACAGCTGGTGATCAAGGGCTCTTACTTCTTAGAGGCTATGAAGACCATGAGGCCCATTGCTATAGCCAAATTTAACAAACTTTAACATAAAATAAACTTGACAAAGGGGTCATCCTGACCAATATCAGCCCTAGCACTGATGTTGGGGCAGTGACTGTCACTGTTTAACAGAGGTGGATTTAATGTTGGGCACACCAGGTGTGCACCCTTGGCCCCGACTTCTTAAGGGCCCACAAAATCCCAACTTTACACTTTTTTCTAATGACAAGGGGCACAATATTTTCTTCTGTGCCTGGGGCCTCAACCAACCTTAATCTACCTCTGCTATTTAAGTCTCAAAAGATGACGTGGTCCTAGTGAAGTAACCTTTTTGAGGTCATTGTATTTGGCATATTTGTTTAGATAAGCAGGTCTGTTTAATGATAGATACATTGGGTATCGGGGACGAGAAGGCTGTGCCAGAGAGCATCTCATTCAACTTCACCTAACTAGACATAACAGTGATGTAGGGATGGTGACTGGGCAGCTTCGTGCTTACCTTGCTTCAGTTAGTCTAAGTCACCTGGGTGGTCGGATGATATTATCATGTCATGAACCTCACACCATGATGCTAAAGTTGCCTGAGCAAGTGGTTCATGATGCAGGAGGCATTGCTGAGCCGGGAGTGTGTTGTACTCTTGAAATAAGAGTACATCACAAATATGGAACATCAGCAGAAGAAGCTTGATGATGACTTTTGGCTCAACTGTTCAAGCAAGCCCCTCCTTCCCTAAGAGAGTGATGGCACCAAAAGCATCTCTCATCCATTGCATATTGGCAGGACCTTGCTCATGGAAGAGAGAGGTGGATTTCTTGGTGACCTCAGGCTTTCTGTCCTTGACTTTTGAATGTTATCTTGCACTTGTCGTAGGGTTGTCTGGGAGTATGTAGACCCCGTGGATGAAGTCAACATGGGGTTCCCAATCTATAGCAGCAATCTCCACTGTCAGTGTTGAAAGCAGCCCCAGTTACTGGCTGTCCAATCTGAGCCCCACAAATGGTAGTAATTTTTCCAGCTCCAAACTTTCATCCTCTCTGGTCTTTTTCATATACATATACTGCACTTGCCAAGAAAACAAAAGGAAGAGATGGTTGTCTTCTGGGTTCCTCTGATCTGCACTTTCAGCTTAGCAACCAACAACCTCCCTCTTTGGTGCCCATCCTCAGGTGAGGAACACAAAACTTAGCTAGTTCATAGAGGAGGGTAGGCAAGGACAGGGGTCACCAATGATCAGAACAAAACACAAGTTAGTATTTCAATACAATTTCTAATCACACTGAATTATTAACTCTTACTGTGGGCAGAATCATTAGTAATGGCTTTCCTTGACAGATACAAGAAACCCTAGTTCTGGTCCTGTTAGACAGTTAAGTATGGTTGCCCAGACGGGGTTTCAGATGTGGGTTGTGAGTTCCACTCGGCTGCTGAAATGTTGGCTGCCCTCTGAAGGCATAGCCTGCCATGGTTGTATGGTGAGGGAGATGGTAAAGTTGGCCTCAAACACAATTTTGCCTTTACCATCCTCCTGGTTTCCTCTGCATGTAGTGAGACCATGCACCGTCTCAGTGTTTCGTGCACACCCACGTAAGTGCTTACTGACTCTCGGGGTTTGTGGACCTGCCTGTCTATCCTGTGGAATGAGGGCTGTGTGACCCATCTCTGAGACCTGGCTCAGTCAGTGCCAGTGAGTTGAATAAATGCAATAACAGTTTATGTTTCCATGACTCCCCTTTTAAATTGACCCATAAATTGTTCACCATGCAGATGTACCATGCTGCCATTTCTACAGATAATAGTCCTGCTTACTAACAAGATATGAGTCGGCTTGTTACTTCCTCTTCTGAACAAGGTACTGACTTCTACATTTCTCTTCCTGGCCCCTAGGATATATCTCATTTCTTTGGACAGCATCCTTAATCCATGGTGAGCCAAGGGTCAGATTGCCCTGGTACAAGGTTTCTAGATTCCTCTTAGTGGGACTGCATTGGTGAATGCTGCCTTTTAGACCTACCTGGAAAATTCTCCAGGTGTAAGGGCTGGCTGACTCCATCATTTCCAGATGAGGCCTGGAGGGGGAGAGTACCCCTTGGTTCTTCCCGCAAGGCCCACATACCCCACATACCAGAATTTCCTTATCAGGAACCCTCAGAAGGCAAGTGCCATGCTTCCTACCCCAGCGCACCTCAAACAGAATCCTCTGGAACCCAGGAATCTACATTTGAAAGAGAGCCAGCTTGTGTTGGTGGAGTCGGCCTTGGGCTAGAGGCATTTGGAGACCCTGGTCTATGGCAAAGACACCCTCTGGAAATTTAAGTATCACATGGAGAAAAATGTAACTTGATTCCTTTTAGTCACTTTACAAATATTTTTAACTGGTTTTGTATGATGTGACTTTAGGATGGTCCCGAGGGTCCTGCCTAAATTTGGCTGAGTGGCACCTTCTTAGGGACTGAGCAACACTCCCGAACTTAGAGAGTATTGTCTCGCTTTCTCATGGCTGTAACTAGGGTTTCAGAGCAGTCAACTTGAAGAGAGATTACGTAGCAGGCCTGGCCTGTTAGAGCCCTCTCAAATCGTCCAGAGTTCAGAGACAGGGAAGTCAATAAGAGAGAAGTTCTCTGCTGCTGAAGATGGGCAGGTACTCAAACATGGCCCTTAGAAACTGAGCACGGTCCCTGGGTAGCTAGAAACAGGACCTTGGACCTCTGGCTGCCAGAACCTGAATGAGCCTGAAAACAAATTCTGCCCCAGAGCCTCCAGGGGAGAGCACAGTTGGCCTAGAGGGCACCTTGATTTCAGCCCCGTGAGACCCTGAACAGAGAACCACATACTGTGCCTGAGCTCTGGACCCAAAGAATTGTGAGATAATAATTATGTATTTTATTATTATTATTATTGTTTCCATTGATTTTAAACAGAGGAGGTAAGGGAGAGAGAAAGAGAAATGCATCTACTCACTGTTCCATTTAGTTGTGTACTCATGGATTGCTTCTTGTATGTGCCTTGATCAAGGTTGAACCTGCAACCTCGGTGCGCTGGAACAATGTTTCATGCACTGAGCCACTCAGCCAGGGCCTAAATAGTTACTGTTTTAAGCCATTCAGTCTGTGGTTAAGTTGTTAAGCATCAATAAAAAACTGATACCTGTCCCACTGGCCAGGTTCTGTGCTACAGGCACAAGGTAAGTAAGTAGCTCATCCCACCTGTAACAGAGATGAGGGCCATGTGCATGAAGAACCGGATAAGTTATTAGAAAATGGAATCAAGAGGATGCAGCCCAAACACCCAAGGTCACTGATGAGCTTGTGCGAGATTACACAGTGCCAAGCATCCTGTTTAGTGCAAGGTGCTGTGTGCGTTGGCACGCAGGTCCCCAGACATGGAATTCTCCTGCCATAATCTTCAGTCCGTAGTGAAGGAAGCAGACAAGACTTTCTGGAAGTTGTCATATCTGGGTCTTACTGTAGTAGATCGTTCTACACCCTTGATCCTCTCAATGAGAAAGGCAGCTCGTCTGCTACACCACAGATAAGCTGGCTTATAAAATGTATCCGGATGATAACAGTAAAACTATTGATGTCATGTTTATATCACCCCTATAGTCACAACTATATAGTTTCCCAAAGCCTTCTTCACAGATGTGCTTCCATTCACACAAATCTCCCAGAAGGAAGTATTGCAGTCACACTTGTTGAGGAACTGAGGCTCAGAGAGGTCAAAACACTCCTTCAAGGTTGCATGGCTGCTGTGATGGGGACATGACTCATGTCTAGAAAGCCTGGTATCGCATCCTGATGCCCTCTACTCTGAGGAGAACTCCTTCAGCAGGTAGGCCAAGCATGGCTGGGAGCTTCCTGGACAGCTGTCCGTGCCCCGTGCCCAGAGGCAGCAGACTGTTCTTCAGGAACATGACCTGAGCTCACAGCATGTGGGAGGGGAGGGGGCACAGGCGCTGCCACCGCCTCACTGCTTTAGCTCCTGACAGATGGTGGAGGCCCACTGCCCTCCCACATGATGCTGAGACTGCCCGATGTGCTCTGCTGTGGGGCCTGATTGTGGAGAAGCAGCCATCGCGCGCTCACCCCCCACTGAGGCTCTACGCAGGCAGCATCTGAGTGCAGCCCCCCTGGAACCAGCTGTGTGGGGACAGCCACCTGCTGCATGCACCAGCACTGTTCTGTACCTTGCTCCAGACTGGCACTAGGAAAAAAAGAGATTAGGAAGACACCGTTCTGATTCACAGATGCAGCTCTTTGAGCTAAACCACGCAGTTAGGTGACAGGATACAAGAGACTAACAAGAGGGCCTCGTGGTCTAACCAATAAGAAAAGTGAGATGCTTCAGAGCTCGGTGAGTTTCCACACATACCCCTCTGTGGATGTCTATGAGGCTTCAGCTTCAGATCACTCAGGAGTAGGGGTCTGCCAGCCAGATAGGAGTTTTCAGCTCTAGTCCTTGCCTTCACAATGAATGGTATTTAGCATCTCTTTAAACCACCACAGAATGCACTTTTTTTCCCCTTTTCTTCTTTTTCCAAATGAAGAGGAGGGGAGATAGAGAGACAGACTCACGCATGCTCCCCAGGTGGGATCTACCTGGCAATCTCCATCTAGGGTTGATGCTCTGCCCATCTGGGGCCATGCTTACAACCAAGCTATTTTTAGCACCTGGGGTGAAGGTTCCACAGAGCCATCTTCAGTGCCTGGGGTTGATGCATTCGAACCAATTGAGCCATGGCTGTGGGAGGAGAAGAGAAAGAAAGAGAAAGGGGAGAGGGAGTAGAGATGCAGAGGATTGCTTCTCCTGTTTGTCCTGATCTTGAACCCAGGACATCCACATGCTGGACTGACACTCTACCACTGAACCAACCAGCCAGGGCACAGAATGCACTTTCAGTGACATGGTATCAACATCCATGAGCTTGCAGGGCAGCATCTTTCCCAATTGTCTGGCTTCTAGGTGGGCAGAAGTGGGTGGGCTAGCAGCTCTCTTTTAGGTAAGGAGACTCACATGTTTTTGATTAAAAACATTCTACCAGAGTCCTAGGGTAAGAACTCCAAAGAGCAGGTGCACTAGCATGAGATAAGAAATACCTCGTAGAGGGTCCACATCAGTTCACTGCTGGGAATCTATGATTTCATGAGTGAAATCAAAGCCGAGCATGAGGACCTCCCTGGGGAAGTGTGGGCATAGAGAGCTGCTCAGGTTAGCAGCCCAGAGCCTCTTCTGCTGGGGGAGCACAGCCTCTTCTTTCCTGTTTTGTCCTCTATTTCTTCAGCCTAGCTCATGGGAAATAATGTGAGCTTCACACCCAACAGCCTGAGGTGGAGACTGGGGCTCTCTGTCTAACGAATGCACAGTCTTTTCTGTCTCAATTCTTACACCAGGGATGAAACCATAGTCCTCAACTGTTATGAGAATAATCAGGATGCCTACCAAGCCGGCCACCACATGTAAGTACCCAGCACATGACTTATTGGTACTATATTATAATAGAAGATACAATGATAATGTTGCTGTTTCTAGACTTCCTGGCCATACTATATTCTCCCTCTTGGTTAGGTGGGTAAGAAATGAAAATACCCATTAATTGGTCTTAATTACAAATGACATTGCATGCAAGGGCTACATGGACTCCGGATCAGCCTCCGCAGATATCATCTGGGCTAAGGTCAGGGACTCACCCTCACTACAAGGGGCTGGCTGTCCTCTGGAGTCTGGGGTCCCCATCTCCCTCTGTACTGCATAGATGACTTAGGGAAAAGGAGAGTGAAACCGGCTGTCCCAACACCCACGCACACCACAGCCCACGTGACAGCTGTCCTTGCTGTCAGAGACAACACCAGCACCCTCTGTTGTCACAGAGAATTCCCTGCCACACCTCAGCTCTGTCTGGTTAAGCTCCTCGGCCTCGTCCCAGCCACAGTACTTTCATAGTACAATTGACAGGACTAAGCACAATGGGGCTGTGAGGAAATGCTTTCATGAGCTACTGAGACGGTTTCCAAAGACACTGTACCAGAATTTATCACAACACTTACTTCTTGTGTGATACTCCCAGCCCCCCCCCCCCCCCCCCCGCTGGGTCTGGATGGGACTGTGACAAGCAGCAGGACATGCTTCAGAGTTTGCCAGAGAAAAGTCTCAGAGGTGATGCAGCTTCTGCCAGGACACTTGGTACTCATGCTGGGAGTGGCCACCAAGCAGCAAGGATGCTAGGAAGCTTACGTGCTCCAGCTCCAGCCTCACACTACCCACCGGACAGGCGAGGGGCCAGCTGGAAGGTGAATCCCTCTCCTAGCCTTCAAGTTCTCCCAGCTGACTCAGCATGGAAACAAGTTGACCGAGTGCACCCTGTGCAAACTTCAGATTCACAGACAACCAGAATGCTGTCATTTTATTATGCTGCTGAATTTTGAGGAGGTATACTCTAAAGTAATGATTTTCAACCTGTGTGCCAGAAGAATTTTTAAAATATACACTATCTGACTCTTTTCCTTTAGATTGTCAAATAAAAAAATGGCAACAGCCAACACAATAGCTGTCAGGTGTGAATAAATCAAAAGTTATACAATATTTTTTGTCAGATAGGCAAGAAATGTAATATATTTTTTGGTGTGCCACAGAATTTAGTAATTAGTTCATATGTGCCATGAGATAAAAAAGATTGAAAATTGTGACTCTAAAGCAACAGCTGGCTAGGACACCTGCCTTGATATGTTATTGTAAAATATGAGCTGCAGAGGTACTAACTTTCTCAAAATTCTGAAAGACACTGTCAGGCATAGAGGAGATGTTCAGTTACTATTTGTTGAATGAATGATTGAATGAATGAATGAAGTATTTATAATTGCTACTGCAGTCACACAAAAATGGTTGTTACACCCTGTCTCCCAACCTCCCTATCATGTAGGAATATAAATAGGACAGATGAGAT
Organism: Saccopteryx bilineata; assembly: GCF_036850765.1. Classification (NCBI taxonomy): domain Eukaryota; kingdom Metazoa; phylum Chordata; class Mammalia; order Chiroptera; family Emballonuridae; genus Saccopteryx; species Saccopteryx bilineata. The sequence goes on from NC_089495.1 coordinate 163,923,079, forward strand.
TGAGGTAATATCTATCCAAGTGGGCTAATAAGGCAAAAAACCATTACTGAGTAGTATCAAACATTATTATTTAGTAACAACACCAAAAAAAATGTGGCACCTTGCAAGACTACTGTGCTGCTTTTTAAAGACCTACATGGCAGGATTAAGGAGAGTGTGGGATCTGAAGTAACTAGAAAAGACATAAAAGTTCATTCAGTTTAACCACTCACAAGCTAGTAGTCAGTTACTTCACTTCTGATCCCCAGTCACCTCCCCTATAACACACAGATAAATGTGGATGAAGGGTTAGACATGGCCCTGGCAGAAGGTAAATTCTCAGCAAGTGATAGGGATTATTTTTTCAACTGTAGGGGGTTGCCATGAAAACTTTCCGTAGCTTAGTCACCTTGATTGTAACGTCGGCAGAAAGCATTTTGCTACAACAGCTTTGTTATGATAGAATTGCCCAAAGAAAACTTTAGACTTTTTGCTCTTGGGCAGATGTAACTTCTTTTGGACCATGGGATAAAACAAGACTTTCTAGTTTCCAATCTTAATTTCATTTCAAATGTGGCATTGCTCAGAATTTTTCACTCCAGTAATTGGTTCCCAGTGTTTTTCTTTCCATGTGTGGGAAATACTTATTTATAAGCTTTATCTTACTGCTTCTTGTCCATGCTGGGGTTACTGATAGATGGCATCTTGTGTTACTATTTTCTGCTGGCATCAATTTATCAACAAATCATTCAATATTGATTATTCAAAATAAAGTATACATATATTTTTTTAAAAAATTTTTTTTTTCTGAAGTGAGAAGCTGGGAGGCAGAGAGACAGACTCCCACATGTGCCTGACTGACCGGGATCCACCCGGCATGCTCACTAGGGGGCGATGCTCTGTCCATCTGGGCCATTGCTCTGTTGCAACTGGAGCCATTCTAGTGCCTGAGGTGGAGGCCATAGAACCATCCTCAGTGCTCGGGCCAACTTTGCTCCAATGGAGCCATGGCTGTGGGAGGGGAAGAGAGACACAGAGAGAAAGGAGAGGGGGAAGGGTAGAGAAGCATATGGACACTTCTTCTGTGTGCCCTGGCTGGAAATCGAACCCAGGATTTCCACATGCCAGGCTGATGCTCTATTGCTGAGCCAACAGGACAGGGCCAAGAATAATTTTGAAGATAAAAAATGAGCCAACAGGATAGGGCCAAGAATAATTTTGAAGATAAAAAATAAACAGGAAAAATAGCCAGTTGAATAATCTTGGATGATGATTTTTTAAAGATATGGTTTGTACAACCTATCTCAGAATATTGAAAGACTCAGTTGACAAAATAGAGGAGCTGTGTTAATGTTGAAGGAATCTCTTCTCTAAGTATGTTCAAAATCAGTGGCCTGGGACTTCACTGTCTGCAAAACCAAATGACTTCTATAGTAATTTGAATCAAACTCTTGTTATGTATCATGGAAAAATGCCTTGGTTCAAATGTTGAGTGAAAAAAGCACAAAGTACATACGTGAGACATCTGGATCTAAAGCCCTTAAAACAAATGTTGGAAAGATATGAAAAAGACTAGAAGTGGATTGAATAACAAATAATAGTTGTTGTTTTGGGGATGGAGACTCTGTTGACTATTTTAAAATCTATTTTCCAAGTTTTGGATGTTTTTGTTTTTCTAACCTGGACAGATGTCATATTTCTCTCATATTACATCAGACTCCTCACACTTTTAAACTTGTATCAGGGAACAGCTATGACCCACAATCATCTTATCTCTGTGTCTGGATATGTCACAGGCACGTCTGCATTGTCAGAAATGAACTTCACTTTCAGTCTAATCTAACGGTGGCTGCCTGACCTGTGGTGGCGCAGTGGATAAAGCATCGACCTGGAAATGCTGAGGTCGCCGGTTCGAAACCCTGGGCTTGCCTGGTCAAGGCACATATGGGAGTTGATGCTTCCAACTCCTCCCCCCTTCTCTCTCTCTGTCTCTCCTCTCTCTCTCTGTCTCTCCCTCTCCTGTCTAAAATGAATTTTAAAAAACCCCATAATCTAATGGTGGCTGCTTTAAGTAGTAGCACTCGAGGAGTATGGAATGATTGCACAAGGCTGCCATAGTGTTTGTCTAATAGCTTATGGTTTCTGATTATGAAATGACTTCACCTCTGCTATGAGAACCTCTTTCAGCACCGAAAGTCCATTTAACTCAGAAGATTGCACATAGATGGTTGTTCATTTATAAAGCTTACTGTAAGCCCAACACAGTTCAAATCTCACTTATAAAAGAACCAGGGCTCAAAGGGAAGGCAAGACATATGCTTTACCACAATCATTAAGAGAAGTTAGATGAAAAAGAACACGTGAGGCTTGGGTGAGGCTGGAAATAGAACCACATATTCCAGGCTGGTGAGCAGAAAGCATGAGGTGCTTGGTGGAACCCTATCATCTGGTGAGGAGCTCTGTCATTCCAGGGCAGTGGACAGGAAAGAACAGCACGGGGCGGGAGGACACAGAACACAACCAAGAGGCTGCTTACGCTGTCTCCCCAGGCGAGTGTGTCTCCCCAGATTTTCAGGTGTGGGTGGGAGAGGCAGGGAGCTCTCTTCTTTTGATTTGAGTCCTTTGATTCCCCTCAGACTCTCGGCTGTTTGAGAATCTCAGGCGCAATATCTCAAATTAAAAAAAAACTTTCAATTTTATTTTCTCCTACCTGTAATATTCTTTCAAAGCTCCCTAGAGCAGGGAAAAGGGCAAAGCAAAGTATTACCACCAGCAGTGGAGAGACTTGGCCAGCTCCAGGGTCAAGGACAGGAAGGCCTTGCAAGAATTCAAAGCAGATCTCCCCTCTCAGATGTGCTTCTGCATTTGTCCTGATGGGGCAGGTTTACACAGCTAGCAACATCTCATCTCTGACCACAGCCAGGAAAACTCGGCTTTTAAAGGCTCATGTGACTACGCTGGGTCCACCCATTGGGTTAGTCCCAGATCATCTCTGTTTCAGGGTTCATAACCTTAACTATGTCTGTGAAGTTCCCTCTGCAGGTAAGGTAATAGAATCTGGGAGTATGGTACAGATATTTGAAGGGGCTATTCTTCTTACCACAAAAAGGAATGAAATTTCTAAACTGCAATGTATTGAATAATCTGTTCTTTCCCTACTGTTTCAAAATATCATGTGTATATGGGATACTAATCTGTTCCTGAATGACCCATTCTCACCTCTCTGTTTAAATTTTCAATGACATGCAGGTTTACTTACTATAAATTTATAATCAGCTTTCACCTACAGGAGAGAAAGTGTCATATTAGTATTAACATTTTTTACTATTACTTTATATTTTCTTTTCCATATTAACTTTATAGATGCTTTGCCAGGTTTCTTTAAAAGTTATCACAAGAGTATACTGCTCACAAAAATTAGGGGGTCAGGGAACATGCAGATACTCTAGTACTTTCAGCTTTTTGTATAGTGCATTTTCACCAATGAAATAAAAGTTGGTTTTGCATCTCATTTGCATAATCAAACAACTTTCTTTGACTTGTTTGCTTTTCTGATGTTCTTGTTTAATAAAAAATATCAGATGCTTCTTTTTTTAATCACTTCATATTCATTTTGAAATATCCCCTAATTTTTGTGAGCAGTGTATCGACTGCTTAATTCTGGAACAGCTACATTTGCGTAGTACTGGGACTTCCCCTACAGGAACACAGCACACCCTGCTTCTTTTTCTCTTTTTATGTCATTTTGTAAAGGTATACATGATATCTGAAGGTAGGTAGTGATAAATTTTAAGCTACAATTAAGAAATGTTTTAAATTTGTTTATTCCTGGGCATTTTATTCTGTTTTTACCCTTTTGTATACAATCTCTTTCTTTCTCCTTCCTTTTTCTTTTTTTTTCCTGATTATTTCCAGTGAACTACTGAGTTGCTACTAAGCTTCCTTATTCAGTTCCCTTATTAGTTCCAGCAGCTGGTCAGTTGATTCCACTGGAATTTTTAAGTAGACAAATATTAGAATTTTAGTAACACAAATTAAGGTTGTTAATCATTTTCTTTCCACTAATGGGTTTTGCCTTAAGGTTTTCTCACAGTCAGGAAAATAAGGCACAGTTAATTAATTTCTTTAAAAGGATTTGTATTCATTCAACTCTCAATTTATTTCAGAAAAGAAGAATAAAAAGTGAAACGAAGGAAGAGCAGGGGGCGTTCGGCTGGAGGACGGGGTGTCCCCACAGGGAGGCTCCTCAGGGACTTCCCGGGGAGTAATGCCAGGATGATTTGCTCAGGCTGTGGCCCCTCAGGTGTCCTAGTGTTCTTCTAGAAGCCTAGGATGTCCATCCCAGAGTAAGACTCCGCGCTGGGGAAAGGGCTCTGAACTCCTCATGGCCTCGGCGTCTCTTCTTTCTGCACATCTTTGCACTGCCCTCACATGTCCTGGATATAGTTAGAAAACAGCATTACTTGACTCTACACTGTAGTAATATCCATGTATTGTAAGATCCTTGAAGTGTTCACACTTGCTGGTGTCCCTGTATCTTAGCACCGTATAAACTACGATTCTAGTCAGTGGCTTTGGAGTCAGTGGTCAGAACTGTTGCCTTTGCTTTCAGCAAATCTGCAAAGAGGGAAAGACAGTCAAATGGTCTTGAGAAGAAGGAGTTAAGACAAGTTTCTGAGGAAGTTGCTGGATGTCAGGGGAGAGAGGTCTGTGTCCTCAACAGAGTCCTTCTATTGACTGTGGAAAACAGAATTTTCCTTTCTGCTCTTCATTCTAGAAGAATGCTTCTTAGTGGTGTGTGTGTGTGACTGTGTGTATATTATTATTTGTTCTGCTATTTCATATACATACATAAATATACACATGTATATGTATGCGTACATAAATTATTAGCAATAATGTTTTAAATTTTTTTTATCCTCTTTTGTGTTCTCTGATTGTTTTTTTAAAAATATTTCAACCTGTTCTTATATTATGGATGCAATGTCTTTATTATTCTCACTACTGATCTCTGATGACAAGTGTTTTCTGGTTGATCTATTCTTACATTTAACATAGTTTCAGTGGGTTCATTTGATTATGGTTGATTCCTCTCTTTGAGTGACCAGGTCCCATGTTTCATAATTTCTCTTATGTGTAATGTATATTACATTTATATATAAGTATATATGTATATATAACTATATGAAATGTGCTATTACATTTATATAACTATATAATTTATATTTATATCTATTAATATGTAAAAATATTATATTTATATATTATAATTATCTACTACAAACAATTTTACTAATTGGTTATTTTTACTATTTGGTGCATTTTAAATTTCTCTTTTCTTTCCTATGCAGCTTCTTTTGAAGTAATCAAATGATTAGTATTTTATTATATTGATTTATTATGATTTAATTTTAATAGTTCTGGGAATTTTATTATACATTTTATTTGCTCATTCTACATATAATTAACATTGTACCACTTTATAGAAGATATCTCAATATTACAACAGAATAATTTCATTTACCTTACATGATTTACTTAAACTTTTCATCATATATTTATTGTGAATATGTATATCCTACAATATATATATTATTATTATTATATTATATTTTCTTTAAACAGTCAAGTATTTTTTAAAAAGTTATGGAAAGAAAAATATATAATCCTTTTAATTAATTTAACCTTTGCAATGCTGTCACACTTTCCTGTGGATTCATTTATACCTCTGCTATCATTGTTTTTTCCCCGTGAAAAATCCCTTTACAGTTTATTATTGTCATGGTCTGTTGTCACAATTTTTCTCAGATCATATTTATCCATATCTGCTTTCATTTCACTCTCATATTTAAGGATTTTTTGCTGTATATAGAGTATGAACTGACTATTTTTTTCAGCAGCTTAAAACTGTCACTCCAATGTCTTTTAATCTTTGCTTATGATAAGATGGCATGTTGGGGAGGATTCCAAGATGGCTGCAGAGAAGGTTAATGCAACACTCTGACTCACAGCTCTACACTGAGCCTTCAACCAGAATAACCAACTGAAGGATAGCTGAACTGAAAAATTACAACCATGGATTTCAGAAGAAGCCACGTAGTGACTGGTAAGAAAGATGGAGGTACAAGAATAGCTAATCCTTCCCTACATGCATTTACTGAAAATTTAGACGAATTTTGTGGCCACAGAGCTCCCTCCCCCAGAAGAGTGAGGTTCTCAAACCCACACAGTGATCCCCAACTCAGAACAACAAGGATGGAAAAAGGAGCCTACATAGCATCTTGTGGTGGAAATCTGAGTCCCAGATGCTACCCTCCCCAGCACCAGCACTCCATTATTCCAGAACTAGCCAAGGGTATGCACATCCCATCCCTGAGCACCGGCGGGGCACTCTGCCATGCTCAGTCCTAGCAATGTCTTTTGTGTTGCCCTTTTTCTGGGGAGGCTTTCAGCAGAGATCCAGACAGTGATGAACCTCTGTGGCCCTGAACAGAGGGCCAACTTCCCCACCCCAAGTACACAGATTTTTTTTTCAGAGAAGCTTATGTCTGGGAACCAGATAGGCAGGAGCAGAGGTATTTGGAGGCATCTTGGGGGTGCAACTCCTATTTCCTCAGTGAGCACAGCCCCTGCTACCCTGGGAAGGGGAAGAGGTCCAAGCTCACTTTCTACAGGTTGGTGCGCACCATCCTAAAAGGAGCAAGATTGGCTGGACCTTGGAAAGAGAGCAGGACATGCTAGGAGAGCAGAGAGCCATGCAGAAAGCCAGGACTTCTTAGGAAATGCATTTATACATACTCTCTTGTGCATTCATTTATACATCTGCTATCATTGTTTTTCCCCATGAAAAATCCCTTTACAGTTTATTATTGTCATGGTCTGTTGTCACAATTTTTTTTGTATATGGAGTGCTGGGGGAGCAGAGAGCCAGCACTTTCCAAGCCTGCCACCTCTGGGAAGTTTTGGTCCAAGAACCAGAGGAGTGAATACAGGGGTGTGTGGAAACTTCATAGTGTTGGTGTGGTGGCCCCTGCCTCCCTTGCGAGCTCAGCCCAAGCTACCCCTGGAAGGCAAAAAGTGCATCACCCCACTTCTACAGAACTGCAGGCATCACCCTCCAGGGGAAGCTGTTTGTATTAGCTCTGCCAAGTCCCTGATACCCTGTCCCACTGGGCTCAGTTCCACAGGGGCAAGGGTAAGAGTCTTTCAGCTCAAACATTGAAAGTGTGAGTTCCTTGGAGCCTATTGTCAGGGACCCAGATGAAACGCTTAGCCACTCTTGTAAACTGGGCCACAATCAGCCCCAGTGGGAGATTCTCAATCTTTCCCCCTGAGACCAGTGGCTCCATAGCTGAAAGAACTTCTGCAGAAGGGACTGCCAAACCCACCCAACCTGAATCTGCTGCTCACCAATTCGGGGATGGGGGAAAGTAGAATTGGAGTATCCAGCAGGGACTGAGCGATTAGGCTCTAAGGTAGGGGTCACTTTCTCCACATTGAATGCCTAACCAAGAGACCTCCCAAGGAAGGGTGCTACTAATGTTGTCCTTGCTCCTTCAGTTGCCCTGCCCTACCAAGCTCACAACCTGTGGAAGGGTCTATGAGATGTGGCCAGCTTGGGCCTACTTTACAGTCTTTCTGCAGAAGGTTCTGTGGGAAGACTAAGCATCCACAAGGGGAGGTAGAGCGACTGACAAGTAGAGGCAAATATTAAGGAACTTAGGCCCTTCTGCAGAGCTGCCTTCAGCACTAAGCAGGGGGAACTCAACCCTTATACACAGGTTGACTCCACCCACATGCACCCAGGCATAGTGAATGCAGCCACAAGCAGTGAACAGAGAAGTAACTTCAGAGAGGGTACCTCATGGATGGTTACAAACAACATCTGATATTGACTTTTACCCAAACCTCACTCAAGTGGATCCAGAACCAACACAACCAGTAGTGAGTTTCAGATCACAGCAGCACTAGAACCAACTAACTACACAAGTGGCACACCCCAGGGGGAGTCCAGCAAGCACCAGACCCTGCTGGGAATAATTCCACCCCAGGAGGGAGCCCCTGCACTACATCTCATACAGAGTGATCAAGGTTGACACTTAGAGCCAGCCACCCATGAAAGACTCAATACCCTTCAAGATTCATATACAACAGGAGGAGCATATAACCCACAAGAAACATTCTTTAAGCAAAGAGGTCAGGTGGCCTGAAGGTTTGTACCACTGAGCCCACCAAGATGCCTTTGTTATAAAAACATCACAACAAATTTGAGTCAGAGCAGAGTTCCTAATACACATACAATTAGGCAGACAAGAAATATGCCCAAATGAAACAACAAGACAAATCCCCAGAAGAATTAAATGAATAAAAAGCAACCAAATTACCAGACACAGAGTTTAAAACAATAGTTATAAGGATGCTCAAGGATCTTAGGTTAGGAATGAACAATCTCAGTGAAAACTTAAACAAAGAAATAGTAAGCATTAAAAAAGACATAGAAACCATAAAAAAGATCCAGTCATAGGATAGCAAATACAATATTTGAAGTGAAGACTGCACTAGAAGGGATCAACAGTAGGTTAGATTAAGCAGAGGATTGAAACAGTGATTTAGAGGATGAGATATAACTGTAAGCTCACAAGCAGATCAGTGAAAAGAAAAGAAAATTAAGAAGGCTGAGGAAAGTTGAAGAGACTTCTGTGACAACATCATGTGAAACAACCCTCACATGTCCTGAAGGAGAAGAGACAAACAAGGGATAGAAAACCTGTTTGAAAAAAGTATAGCTGAAAACTTACCTAACCTAGTGAAAGAAAAAAAAAATACACAAGTTCAAGAAGCACAGAGATTCTAATCAAAATGAACTGAAACAAGTCCACATCAAGATGCATCATAATATGGCAAAGATAAGAGACAAAAAAAGAATTCTAAAAGATGCAAGAGAAAAGTAATTGATTACCTAGAAAAGAATCCCTGTAAGGCTGTCATTTGATTTCTCAACAGAAGTACTTCAAGCCAGAAGGGATTCTCAAAAATATTCAAAGTGATGAGAAACAAGGACCTACAACCAAGAATACTCTATCCAGCAAGGCTATCATTTAAAATAGAAGAAGGAATATAAAGTTTCCCAGACAAATAAAACAAAACAAAACCTCCAAAAATAAAGGAATTAATTACCACAAAACCAGTATTGCAAGAAATTTTAAAGACATTCTATAAAAGAGGAAATAAAAAAAGAAATCAAGAGAAAAAAAATTATAGTTTTGAAGAATAAAATGGAAATACATAAGTACATATCAATAATAACTTTAAATGTAAATGGATTAAATGCCCCAAACAATACATAGGTTAGCTAACTGGATAAGAAAACATGACCCATATATATGCTGTCTACAAGAGACCCATCTCAGAAAAAAAGATGAAGAAATGTAAAAAAATTAAAATGAAGAAATGTAAAAATAATAAATAAATAAATAATTAAATATTCCATGCAATAAAAGTGGAAAAAAAATACAGGATAGCAATATTTATATCTGACAAAATAGTCTTTGAAACAAAAACCATAGTAAGAGACAAAGGTCATTACATAACAATAAAAGGAGTAGTTCAACAAAAGGATATAACCATTGTAAACATTTAGCCACCTAATATACAGTCATAGTCAGGGATTTTAACACCCCACTAACATCAGTGGATAGATCCTCTAGACAGAAATCAACAAAGAAACAGTGACCTTAAATAACACTTTAGATCAATAGGACTTAATTGCTATCTGCAGAGCATTTTATCCCAAAATAGCAGAATATATATATTTTTAATGCACATGGCACATTTTCTAGGATAGAACACATGTTAGATCACAAAACAAGTCTCAATAAATTTAAAAAGATTGAAATTTTATCAAGTATCTTTTCTGACCACAATGGCATGAAACTAGAAATCAATTAGAATAATAAAAAAAAAACTCTGAAAAACATTCAAACATTTGGATACTAAATATTATGTTATTAAGCAGCAAGTGAGTTAACAATGAAATCAAAGAAGAAATTAAAAATTTTCCTTGAAACAAATGAACATTAATGTACAATAACCCCAAATCTACTGGACACAGCAAAAGCAGTCCTGAGAGGAAAGTTAATAGCATTAAAGGCCTCTCTTAAGAAACAAGAAAAATTTTAGACAATCTAACTCTATATCTCAAAGAACTAGAAAAAGAACAACAAAGCCTAAAGGAAGTAAGAGGAAAGAAATAATAAAGACTAGACTAGAAATAAATGACAAAGAGACTAAATAAACAATACAAAAGATAAAAGAAACCAAGAGCTGGTTCTTTGAAAAGATAAAAAAGATTGATGAACCTTTAATCAGACTCATCAAGAAAACAAGACAGAGAACCCAAATAAATAAAATTAGAAACGAACAAAGAGAAGTAACAACTGACATCATAGAAATACAAAGGAGTATAAGAAAATACTATGAAGAACTATACACCAACACATTGGACAACATGGTCGAAATAAATAAATTCCTAGAAACATACTGTAAGGCCAGGAGCCGTCATCGTGACCATTCACATGCAGGTTCCCATTGGATTCGGGCAGGCGATAAAGAAATGGCGGAGTCAGAGGATGGGGGGCCATCCTATTTATTGGTGTCTCACCAAGACAGGCAAACCACAAAAGAAGACAAGGGAAAAGCGGAAAACCAGCTCTTCCCATGAAGGGCAAGGGATGAGGGGAGCCCCTGCAATTGTGATAGCAGGAACTGTGTGTCTGAGCTCCTGGTCTGTCCCACTTTATAGTGTAGAAAACCAAAATCCCCTAATCCAATATACAAACAAGGAAGTCTCCAATACAAAGTCACTTATCCAAGGCATAATTGGATTTCTCATGAGAGTGCACCACCCAGATCATACAATCAGTCAAGGGTGTGGGGAAAAGCTTAGTCCCAAAACCAAACCTCAGGCTACAACAACCTGGCCTGCTTATAGCCTGTCCCCCACACCCATTATAAGTCACAAGCGAGCAAACATATATATCATGTTTACAAACTTATTTGACCAACACATACAATCTTCCAAAACTGAATCTGGAAGAATCAGAAAACTTGAACAAACTGATTACAAACAATAAAGTTGAATCAATAATCAAAGGCCTGGCCAGTTGGTTCAAAGGTAGAGTGTTAGCCCAGCATATGGATTTCCCTAGTTTGATTCCTGGTCACTGCTCTGCTCTCTTTTCTAATCATCCCAGGAACCAAAAGGGCAAGCTCCCACTCTGTCCCCATTTTAGAGTGTAGAAATCCAAACCCTTAATCCAATATACAAAATAGGGAAGTCTCTAATACAAAGTCACTTCTCTGAGGCATGATTGGATTGTACCACCCCACATCAAAACGGGTGGGAGAGGCTTAATCCCAAAACCAAGCCCCAGGCTACAATGATCCTGCCTGCCCCCAACACACATTAATATCACCTGGGCAACGGCATCTTTAACAAAGTGAGCATAATACATTTTATCCGCCCAACAATAAAAAACCCTAAAGTCTCCACCAAAAATCTACTAGATCTGATAAATTCAGAAAAGTGACGAGATATAAAATTAATACTCACAAATCAGTAGCATTTTAATAAACCAATAATAATTGTCAGAAAGAGAATGTAAGGAAACAATCCATTAACTATTACAACAATAATAAAAAAATTAAGTACCTAGGGATAAATTTAACTAAGGAAACAAAAGACTTGTATTTGGAAAACCAAAAAGCTGCAAAATTAATATTGATATTTTAGGAGGAAAGATCAGGCTTTCCTGTCCCGTCCTTCCTTTAGGGAGGGGAGGAGAAGAATATAGAAATTTCTGGCTTGCAAGGACAATGGGTCATTTAGTTTTAAATCTAAAATAAAGGTTAACTAAGGAACTTCTTCTCTTTCAAGAAGAGACAGAATTTACATACCACCCTACATTGATTGTGGTTCCTCCCCCCTTCCTGGAATCCTGAGAGTAACATACCTCTAGGCAAAGGAGGGGAGATAGACACTGAAAAATTTGTAAATGTCTTTGATTGTATTATCTTAAAAGTTTTAATGTTTTTGTGGGTCCCCTAAACAAATGTTATAAGCTTGTATCATGATGTCATTCTCCCCCCAGCCTGTGTGATCAAGGGTATATAGCCAGCCCCTGAGATGTATTTGGCATACATGATTTGGGTCTGCTAATGCCCTGTGTTAGTCATATGCAGCAGCATATTAAATAAATCTCCTCCTTTTAATAAAACCCTTCAAAATTTATCTGGACTTGGTGCCTCTTATTTGACCCATGTGTTGGTCAAATAAGTTTGTAAATATGATATATATATATTTGCTCGCTTATAGTTTGCATTGGGTGTGGGGGACAGGCTGTAAGCAGGCATGGTCCTTATAGCCTACGGCAGGGGTCCCCAAACTTTTTACACAGGGGGCCAGTTCACTGTCCCTCAGACTGTTGGAGGGCCGGACTATGAAAAAAACTATCAACAAATTCCTATGCACACTGCACATACCTTATTTTTTTTTTATTTTTTATTTTATTTATTTATTTTTTTTAATAAATTTTTATTAATGGTAATGGGATGACATTAATAAATCAGGGTACATATATTCAAAGAAAACATGTCTAGGTTATTTTGTCATCAAATTATGTTGCAAACCCCTCGCCCAAAGTCAGATTGTCCTCCACCACCCTCTATCTAGTTCTCTGTGCCCCTCCCCCTCCCCCTAACTCTCTCCCTCCCTCCCTCCCATGTCCTCCCCCCCCCCCACCCTTGGTAACCACCACACTCTTGTCCATGTCTCTTAGTCTCATTTTTATGTTCCACCAATGTATGGAATCATGTAGTTCTTGTTTTTTTCTGATTTACTTATTTCACTCCTTATAATGTTATCAAGATCCCACCATTTTGCTGTAAATGATCTGATGTCATCATTTCTTATGGCTGAGTAGTATTCCATAGTGTATATGTGCCACATCTTCGTTATCCAGTCTTCTATTGAAGGGCTTTTTGGTTGTTTCCATGTCTTGGCCACTGTGAACAGTGCTGCAATGAACATGGGGCTACATGTGTCTTCACGTATCAATGTTTCTGAGGTTTTGGGGTATATACCCAGTAGAGGGATTGCTGGGTCATAAGGTAGTTCTATTTGCAGTTTTTTGAGGAACCACCATACTTTCCTCCATAATGGTTGTACTACTTTACAGTCCCACCAACAGTGAATGAGGGTTCCTTTTTCTCCACAGCCTCTCCAACATTTGCTATTACCCATCTTGTTGATAATAGCTAATCTAACAGGAGTGAGGTGGTATCTCATTGTAGTTTTGATTTGCATTTCTCTACTAACTAATGAAGCTGAGCATCTTTTCATATATCTGTTGGCCATTTGTATCTCTTCCTGGGAGAAGTGTCTGTTCATGTCCTCTTCCCATTTTTTTATTGGATTGTTTGTTTGTTTGTTGTTGAGTTTTATGAGTTCTTTGTAAATTTTGGATATTAGGCCCTTATCTGAGCTGTCGTTTGAAAATATCAGTTCCCATATAGTTGGCTGTCTGTTTATTTTGATATCAGTTTCTCTTGCTGAGCAAAAACTTTTAATTCTGATGTAGTCCCATTCATTTATCTTTGCCTTCACTTCTCTTGCCATTGGAGTCAAGTTCATAAAATGTTCTTTAAAACCCAGGTCCATGATTTTAGTACCTATGTCTTCTTCTATGTACTTTATTGTTTCAGGCACATACCTTATTTTAAAGTAAAAAAACAAAACAAAGAACAAATATAACATTTAAAATAAAGAACAAGTAAATTTAAATCAACAAACTGACCAGTGTTTCAATGAGAACTATGCTCCTCTCACTGACCACCAGTGAAAGAGGTACCCCTTCTGGAAGTGCGGTGGGGGCCGGATAAATGGCCTCAGGGGGCTGCATGTGGCCCATGGGCCTTAGTTTGGGGACCCCTGGTGTTGGGCAGATAAAATGTATTATGCTCACTTTGTTAAAAATGGAACTGCCCACGTGAGGCCTTTGCCCAGGTGATATTAATGTGTGTTGAGAATCCTTGTAGCCTGGGGCTTGCTTTTGGGATTAAGCCTTTCCCACTCTTTTTGATGTGGGGTGGTACAATCCAATTATGCCTCAGAGAAGTGACTTTGTATTAGAGACTTCCCTATTTTGTATATTGGATTAGAGGTTGTGAAGCTATAATATAAAATGGAGACGGAGCGGGAGTTTGCGCTCTTGGTTCCTGAGATTATGATTAGAGGAGAGAGCAGAGAGGAGAGCAGAAAGAGGCCATGTGGCCAGGAGAAGCAGCCAAGATGGCGGAGTATTGAGTGAAAGGCCAGTTTGTGCAGTTTGACGCTGGAGAAGGAAGGAGATGGGGAACTGAGGAGAATAAGGCTGGTGAGCTAGAAACCTTAGATTCTAGGAAACTCGGATAAGTCAGTGGCTTTGTGAGCACTGAATGTGAGTGGGTTTTGGAGCCCAGTGTGCATTTTTACTTGCCCACCGGGTGCAAGCTAGAATTAGAGACTATGGCCCACCAGTTTTTGGCTCCGTTGTTTCTTTACCGACTGTCCAAATCCAATGTGAACCTGCATGGGCCGGGCTGCTGTGATGGTAGTGGCCCTGGCCATGGCCACTGGCCTTACACCTGGCCTACGGCTTAGTTTTAAGACTGAGCTTTTCCCCACACTCTTGACTGTTGCATGATAGGGGGTGGTGCACTCTTATGAGGAATCCCATTATGCTTCAGATAAGTGACTTTGTATCAGAGACTTCCTTGTTTGTATATATATTGGATTAAAGGTTTTGATTTTTACACTATAAAATGGGACAGACCAGGAGCTTACTCTCTCTCAGTTCCTGAGATTAGCATTAGAGGGGAGAGCAGAGAAAGGCCACATGGAGGAGAGGAGAAGCAGCCAAAATAGTGGAATGCTGAAGGAGAAGCCAGTTTGTGCAGAGTTTGTGCAGAGAGAAGGAGATGGGGAACAAAGATGAATAAGGCTGGTGAGGTACAAACCTTTAATTCTAGGAAACTCAAATAAGTCAGTGCCTTTGGGAGCCCTGAATGGAAAGGAAAGTGTTTTCCCACTGTGTGTATTTCTTGCCCGCTGGGTGCAAGCTAGGATTAAAGGTAATGGCCCACTGGTTCTTGGCTCCATTGTTTCATTACCGTCGGTCCGAATCAAATGTGAACCTGCATGGGCCAGGCGGCTGTGATGGTGGCCGTGACTACTGGCTTTACACCGCAGAATTGAGGTATGGGTACTTTACAACAAAAGGACATTGAACAAAGAAATTGAGAAAGATACAAACAAGTGGAAATATATGCCATGTTCATGGATTGGGAAAATAAATGTCAAAATATCCATACTATAACCCTAGCGGATTGGCTCAGTAGTAGAGCATTGGCCCCAGCATATGGAAGTCCCAGGTTTGATTCCTGATCAGGGCACACAGGAGAAGTGGACATCTGCTTTTTTACCCCTCCCCCTCTTGCTTCTCTCTCTCTTCTTCCTCTCTCTCTCTCTCTCTCTCTCTCTTTCTCCTTCCCTTCTGTAGCATGGCTCAATTGGAGGGACTTGGCCCCCAGTGCTGAGGATAGCTTCCTGGCCTCCATCTCAGGCTTTCAAAAATGGCTCCAGTTGCAATGGAGCAAGGCCCCAGATGGGCAGAGCATTGCCCCCTAATGGGCTTGCTGGGTGGATCCTGGTTGGGGCACATGCGCGAGTCTGTCTCTGCCTCCCTCCCTTTCACTAAAAACAACAAAAAAGTTCGTACTACATAAAGCAATTTATAGATTCAATGCAATTTCTATTAAAATACCAATGGGATACTTCACAAATCTAGAGCAAATATTTCAAAATGTTCAAAAAGAACCCAAATAGCCTCAGCAATATTGAAAATGAAGAACAATGTGAGTCATATTAAAGTGATCTCAAAGTACACTACAAGGCCATTGTAATCAAAACAGCCTGGTACTGGAATAAGAACAAGCATACAGATCAATGGAACAGAACAGATAACCCAGAAATAAATCCACACCCTTATGGTCAATTAATATTTGACAAAGGAGGGAAGAGTATAAAATGGAGTAAAACAGTCTCTTTAATAAATGGTATTGGGAAAATTGGACAGGTACATGCAAAAAAAAAAAAAAAAAAAAGAAATTAAAACACCAACTTACACCATACACAAGAATAAACTCAAAATGGATGAAAGACTTAAATATAAGTCTCAAAATCATAAAATCCTAGAAGAAAACCTAAGCAATAGAGTCTCAGACATCTCCTGTAGCAATATTTTTATGACTATATGTCCTCAGGCAAGTTAAACAAAGAAAAATAAACAAATGGGGCTATATCAAACCAAAAATATTTTGCACTGAAGAAGAAACCATCAACAAAATTAAAAGACAACCCAATGTATGGGAGAACATATTCACTAATATATCTGATAAGAGGTTAATAACTATATTTTATAAAAAAAATTTACAAAACTCAGCATGGGGAAGACAAACAATCCAATAAAAAAATAGGCAAAGGACCTGAATAGATACTTCTCCAAAGAGGACGTACAGATAGCTAATAGACATATAAAAAAAATGGTTAATGTGACTAATCATCAGAGAGATGCAAATTAAAACCACAATGAGATATCAGATATTACCTCACACCTGTCAGAATGGTGCTCTATAACAAAACAACACAGAATAAGTGCTGGTGAAAATGTGAAGAAAATGGAACCCTCCTGCACTGCTGGTGGGAATGCAGATTAGTACAGCCACAGTGGAAAACAGTATGAGTTTCCTCAAACAATTAAAAATGGATCCGCCTTTTGACCTAGCTATTTCACTCTTGAGAATATATCCTAAGGATAGCGAAACACTAATTCAAAAAGAGATATGCACCCCCATGTTCATTGCAGCATTATTTGTAATAGCCAAGATCTGGAAACAGCCCAAGTGCCCATCAGTGGATGAATGGATAAAAAAGCATTGGTACATTTACACAATGAAATACTACACCACCATAACAAAGGAAAACTTACCTTTCGCAACAGCATGGATTGCCCTGGAGATTATCATTCTACGTGAAATAAATCAGGCAAAAAAAAAGATAAATAGCCTATGATCTCACATATATGTATATGTGGAATTTAACGAATACAATAATAAATTCCAGTGCTGGCCACCTCAGAATATGAGGAGACTCCTCTCCTCAAAAACCCATTTCCCTTTTCTTGATGCAGGCAGGGGTTTTTATAAGGAAGGACAAGAAGGAGAGGTAAGCAAACCTAGAACAAAGGAATTAAGAGGAGGAGGTTGAGAGTTCTTTGCTGAGAGGACTCAGTGCAATTTGTTCAGGTAAGTGGATGAAGGTCCCACATCTCTTGAAGCTAGCGTATCTGACCGTCAGCATTGTTTCAGGAACTGAGGCTAGAAAGTAACTTATAAACTAGGGCTTTTTTTGTTTCATGTAACAATGGCTATGGATTCTCACAGTAAGGCTGTTATTTTGGCCTTGTTGTGTGGCGAGAGAGGAAGTCCGGTGACAGAGAAAGTCCGAAGGGTAGCTCCTGCTTGTGTTTATTCTTCTAACTCAGATGTTAACCCTTGTTATGCGTCAGCCAGAGGGAAACAGTCCTTTTCACTGTAATGAGATGTTGGCCAGAGGTGAAAGCACAGGATTGATTATATACATTTAATCTGTTACAGACTACATAACTGTGATTACGAAAACTAGTAATAACAGATCATAGTTATATAAGCAATAAACCGATTTAACATTTTATAGGAACCCTTTTATATGCTTACTTTGTTAGTATACCCTTAAAAAAAATTTTTTTTAAGTGAGAGGAGGGAAGATAGTGAGACATTTCCACATGCACCCTGACTGGGATCCACCTCATAACCCCCATCTGGGACCGATGCTTAAGCACCAAGCTATTTTTTAGTGCCATGGGCTGATGTACTAGATTGGGACCAACTGAACCATTCTCAGTACCTGGGGCATTGCTTGAACTAATTGAGCCACTGGCTGCAGGAAAGGAAGAGGGAAAGAAGGGGTAGATGGAGGAGGATGGTTATTTCTCCTGTGTGCCTTGACTGGGAATCGAACCTGGGACATCCATACTCCGGGCCGACACTCTATCCACTGAGCCACTCTTATTTAGCTCCATTTTATGGCTAGTCAGACTAATATTAATAAATTAGTACTGTAACATATTTATGCCTGGTTACAGATACACTTGCCTTAAAGTCTTCAAATAAACTGCTATAATTGTTATATTTGTTGACATTCTGTTCACAAAAATAGTCAATTTGTATTTGAAATCAGATGGACACATTAAATCCTAAATTTTTAACAAATATTCTATAGATCATTGTTCTTGAAGCAATCCCACTATACAATAATTTTTCTGAAGCCTAAAAAGCTCCCTGTCTAGAAGTTGGGATTGCACCAGAACTCAGGGGTACAGACCTGCTTCCAAATCTGGTCCTGCCACAATAGAACTACAGACTGCCCTGCGGTCCAGCTTCCTGTTTGCATGTGAGTGTGTGTGTGTGTGTGTATGCATTTGTGTATGCATGAACAGTATGAATGAGATCAAATATGATGGCATGTACAAGAAAGTGTTTGAAGTTTCAAAATAGATTAAATGTAATTTTTAGTTTATACCTCAAGATTACCCCCTCAATAAAAACACTTCAGATAATGCAATATGAGAGTTTAAGCAACCAAATCCCCTTAGTTGACTTCCGCATACTTTATATTGAAGGTGATTTATGTACTGGTTTGCCAAGACAGTCTGAGTTTATATCTGCTATTGGCAAAATCACTAAAAGTATCCCTTCACTTGCAGCAGTATCCTGGTTAGGGCTATCATGTGATCTCCATACTTATTGCAAAGTGTTCCCTGTGATATTGTGATTTCTAAGAACTATACATGTATTTGGTCTTTATGTACGGTTCTTGCCTCATAGCTCTCAAATATCCTGGAATTTCTTAAGTGATGAGAACAATGGGGTCTTTTGTTCTTAATGAGTTGACTTATGGACCCCACTAACGGGTGGAGGCTGTTTGTCAGTAGAAGCCAACTATCATGTGGTTAGAGGATTGAAACTTTTGAAACTTTTAATCTACCCCCTGATTTCCAGGGGTGGGAGAAGGACTTTATGATGATCACCAACAGCCAGTGACTTAGTCAACCATGACATCCCCATCAAAACCCCAAAGAACAACTTGTTAGCCTTTTTTTGTTTTTGTTTTTTGTTTTTTGTTTTTTAGAGAACCAGAAAGCTGCCACACACTGGGCCCCAAGCTTTATAAGGACAAAAGCACTTTTGTTTGGGACCTCACTTGATGTAAGTCTTCATCTGGCTGTTGATTTCTATCCATTAATATCCTTCTTAATAAATGGATTATCTAGTGAGTAAATGGGTTATCTTGAGTTTTTTGAGTTGTTCTAGCAAGTGAATTAAATTCCAGGAGGGGGTTATCGGAACCTCTATTTGTAGCCCACCAGTCAGAAGCACAGATTTGTAACTGGCCTCTGAAGTAGAGGGTGGTCTTGCGGGGCCGAGCCTTTTACCTGCATGTAAGGCCAGGAGCCACGGCTGTCATGGCCATTCATATGCAGGTTCTTATTGAATTTGGGCAGATGGTAAAGAAACAGTGGAGCCAGAGGATGGTGGGCCATTTTGTTTATTGGTGTCTCACCAAGACAGGCAAACCACAAGAAAGCCAAGGGAAAAGCAGAAACCTGCTTTTCCTGAAGAGGACAAGGGATCAGGGAGGAAAAAAAGAAACCCTACCGTGCCTCTCAGTGGTGGGGGCAGAATCTCTCTTCTCCTGCTCTCTCTTTTCAAAACTTTCTGGCATGAAAACCTCTCCTCCAGCAAACATTAGCAAAGCAATGGCCCTTCCCAAGCAGGAAGGTAATTTGCAATTTTATAGACCACATATACCTGGTGCTGCCCAGCCCCCAGTGCAAACTATAAGTGAGCAAACATAAAAATCATATTTTACAAACTTATTTGACCGACACTGCAGAATTTACCTGCAGATACGTAGTGCTATAATTGGGTTGAATTCTAGGACACTGTGCTGGCATCTGAGAATTGTTTGTTGGTGTGGGGAAGCTCTGCACACATGCTGGAACTGGGTGGCAACCCTTTTACACCCCACAGTGCAGTGACAAGTTCCAGTGCAAAGGACAAAGATAGTTTTGGTTCAAGGATATAAAATATTTTGAATAATTTTCATAGATGAAAATTGAGTTTTTACTTTTCTTCTTTTAAAGTTGTTTCAATTGTATTTTTATATTGTGTTATTCTGTTCTCATAGCAAATAAATTCTAAGATACACAGTGATCTTAATCTTTACATTTTTAAATTTATTTTTTAATTTATTGGGTTGACATGGTTTGCCAAACTATACATCTTTCAAATGTACAACTCAATATAACACCATCTACACCATCATCCCCCCCCCCCAGCAAAGTGTCTTTTTGTCCTCATCACCCTGCTACTTGCCCTCCTCCACCACCTCTCCCCCCCCTCTGGCTATTCTCACTTTATTGTCTGTATCTGTGTGTTATGTATATATATATATTGGCTAGTATCTATACAGAATTTACAAACAAGTTCAAAAGACCTGGTTATTTTGCATACTTATTAACTGAACTCCAGGACATAAAAGGGAACGACAGCTCATTCAATAGCATAAATGCAATCGTATTTACATTACAGGGGAAAAGATGAACTTGAAAATTAAATGACTTGTTTTAGTGACATTTTTTTTTGTCCCATAATTTCATTTAAACTATTTTACACTGTAGAGAAAGACAGCAAAATATTCTCTAAAGAAGGGATGAAGGATAGGGGCATTGTGAAACTTTCTGATAAAACATGGGACAAAGAAGTCCTACAAGCAGAAAGTAATCCTAGGCAAATAGTTATACATAAGATATTGTTATAAAGTACTGTAATCCATGGGTTACATAGAGACACCAGCCAGGTTACAGAAGAAATTTGAAGAGTTTATTAATTAACCAGCTAGGTACATGGGGCATGGACCCAAATCATGTAGGCTCACATACAGTTCTGATCCTTCTTTTATACAAAATCAAGTACTGGTTGGGGTAGGTAAGGAGGGGGAGCATGGTACAATAGTCTATTACTAGCAAGCTTACAACGTTTATCTATGGGATCTATTAAAAGGAAAAAGCATTCCCACACATCAAGACCACAAGATAACACAGTAGTGATAAATGTTTTACATACCCAGCAAAGGCATTCCCAAATCTTCTAGGGTCTACCCCCCATCCCTGTCACCACAATAGTGGGAAATGAAATGATTAGCTTAAGATAAGGAGTGAAGCTAAATGAAATTACCTTTGCTAAAAGTGTTGGGACTAGCTATTAGGAAATCTAATAAGCTAGTCCCCCTTGCTTAGTTTTAAGTTTTATACATATAACGAATTTCAAAAGGGATGATTATTAGAGCGCATATAAAATGTTACAGAATGCAGGTTTTTCAAGCAAGGGGAGTGGGCTTGTGATCCCTTTGTCTAGAGGTATATGTCACTCTCAGGACTCCAGGGGGGGAGGAAGAGTTAGAATCAGTGTAGGATTTTTAATTAAGATTTGTAGACATTGTCTCCTAAAGGCTCTTAAGGAAGGGGAAGAGGAAGTTTTCAGACAAGTTTTACCTTCTTTGCTCTGTCTAGCAAGTGGCTCTAGTCCTTCCAGAGAACTATAGTTAAACTATGATTAACTACTAACTTTTGCCCCTTTAATATCTTTCTCTTGGGTTTTCTTTCTCCTCAAAAAGGAGGGGTAAGGGGGCCTGACTCTTCCTTTTAAAATACTAATGTTAACAATTTTTGCAATTCCTTGGCACCTTATCACAATATATTTACTTATACTCTATTGTCATATTTAGAAACAACAATAACAACAAAAAATAAAGCAACACAATCAGTAGAAAATTATACCTGCAAATGCCACGAATGTACCAGAAGGAATAATGTCTCACACTCAAATAGAGCTCACTTTTTTATGTTAAAGGTGACTCTTGATGGCTAACTTTAGCTTGGGCTCAAAAGAAACTTTGGCCTCTTATTTAAGTACTGTAAAGCCAGTAGGCATGGCCACCATCATAGCCGCCCGGCCCATGCAGGTTTGCATTGGAATCAGACAGTCAGTAAAGAAACAACACAGCCAAAAACTGATGGGCCATCATCTTTAATCCTAGCTTGCACCCAGCGGGCAAGTAAAAACACACACTGGGCTCCAAAACCCACTCACATTCAGTGCTCACAAAGCTACTGACTTATCCGAGTTTCCTAGAATCAAAGGTTTCTAGCTCACCAGACTTATTCACTTCTGTTCCCCATCTCCTTCCTTCTCCCTGCACAAACTCTGCACAAACTGGCTTCTCACTCAACATTCCGTCATCTTGGCTGCTTCTCCTGGCCTCCTCCACATGGCCTTTCTCTGCTCTCTGCTTTCTAATGCTAATCTCAGGAACCAAGAGAGCAAGCTCCTGTTCTGCCCCCATTTTATAGTGTAGATTCATAACCTTTAATCCAATATACAAAATAGGGAAGTTTCTAATACAAAGTCACTTATCGGAGGCATGATGGGATTGTACCACCCCACATCAAAAAGGGTGGGAAAGGCTTAGTCCTAGAACCAAGCCCCAGGCTACAAGGATCCTGCCTGCCCACAGCCCGCCCCCAACACACATTAATATCACCTGGGCAATGACCTCCATGTGGGCAGTGCCATCTTTAACAAAGTGAGCATAATATATTTTATCTGCCCAACAAGTACCTAGAAGAACCTGAATTAGTGGCCTTGCCCACAATAAAAGCTTATCAGAGGTAACCTCTTTTGACCTGCGTACAGGAGCGGGCAAACTACTAATTACCTAGTATATGATATCCGTACAATGACTCCTGAAGGCCCAAGGTGTCTTATTTCATCGGTAGGTCAGAATGTCATATATACCCATTTTTCCTGTCTTTAAACCTCTTGTGCATGTGAAATCTCTGACTCTCATCTATGAGGGATTCCCATACAGACATATTTAATTAAACTTGATCATTTTCTTTTGTTAATCTGGTTCATATCTATTTGATTATTCAATAACTGAAAGAAATGTGGGCACAGAAAAAAGTTTCTTCCTCCCCCACAAGGCCAACACCACATTTAGTAGTCAGTCCCTTTGCTGCCATACTTAGAAGTGTCATAAAACAAAGGAAATTATTACATATATTTTTCATCATAAGATTTAAAATTATTAGATCAGAATAACTTTTTGGGAAAACCTCTTTACCTGTGCCTGGATATCAAGTAAAACTAAGAAGATGGTTAACTGAAAACCAAAAAAATTCAATTTGAGATAGATACAAGTCATTCTCCAATTTATTCATAGTACAGCTCTGGGGCAGTCATTTACAGTTTTGAGCCCCATTTTTCTAAATGTTTAAAGGGAATAATACCTCTAAGATCTAGCACATTACCTAGAGTATAGTAGATCCTGAATAAAATTCTGCTGACATATAATGATTGAGACATGGTCAATGTTGTGTAGCCTTGTTGATATAAAAATGTCAACCAGTAGAAAATTTTTATAAGAGTTTATTTGAGCCAAACAGAGGATATGCCTGAAAGTACGATATCAACAGACTTAGAAAATGTGTCTTAGGATGACAATTTGCAGTTTCTTTTATGCATTTGGAATTAAGGAATGAGCATAAGGAATATTACATGAAGGAAGGAGAAAGCAAGGGGAATTTAATTACAGGATAATTAACAAGATTATCTGCTTTCTTGAGGATGGTAACATTTATTTCAAAGGTGTCTTAACCTAGATATAAAAAAACAAGAACAGGACTTATTTAAGCCAAAGATAACTTTTTACTAGAGAAGTTTCCCTGGCCAGTTGGCTCAGTGGTAGAGCATCAGCCCGGTTTGTGGATGTCCTGGGTTTGATTCCTGGTCAGGGCACAGAGAAGTGCCCATCTGCTTCTCCACCCCTCTCCCTCTCACTTCTCTCTCTTTCTCTTATCTTCCTGCAGCCACGGCTCTATTGGAGTGAGTTGGCCCCAGGCACTGAGGATGGCTCCATGGCCTCTGCCTCAGGCGCTGGGAAGACCTTGGTTGTTTAGGAACAGAGCAACACCCCAGATGGGCAGAGCAATGCTCCCTAGTAGGCTTGCTGGGTGGCTCCCAGTCAGGGTGCCTGTGGGGGTCTGTATCTGCCTCCTCTCTTCTCACTGAATGAAAAAGAGAGAGAGAGAGAAGTTAGAGACCTGGGGCATGACTACCCACCATGATCTGCCCAGTTAGAAATTTATGATCAAATAACTCTGTGAGGTTACTATTGGTTAGATTTATTGCCAAGCTCCCTTTTCAACTACAGCCTTCACAGCCTCCTACTTCAGGACACAAGAAGGCTCTGCTTGCCTGCTTCCCTCAGTTTGATTGGGGTGATTTGACTGAATTCTGAGTAGTGAAATGTGAGCAGAAACAATGTTAAACCTTCAAGAAATCACACACACACACACACACACACACACACTCTCCACATATAACTGTGTGTAGTAGTATTCTGCGTTGTCGTTGGAAACAAATGTTCTGGATCATGTAGCTACAAGATAAAGGTAGACTACCCAGCCTGTATCACATTATGACATGGCAAAAACCATTGAAATATTGTGGTTCATTTACTATAATAAAGCTTATCTTATTCTGCCTAATTTAACTATCTTGTAAGTTGTTCTAAGGATTTTTTAAAAAAAATGCACTTAAAAGCCATTTGACTGAAAACTTGTTCAGCATTATTCAAAAATAAAGTGATAAAATTAATATTTATATTAATTTATAATCCCTTGGAAGGCATTGCCACTGATTTGGAAAAGCTAACCTACCACAACATGTAATAGATGTTCCATGTGAACTTTTAATTGAAAGCACAGCTAATCTAGAACATGGGTTATATTTCATATAAGAGCTGTCCTGTGGGAGAACTTGCAAAGTCTAACCTCAACTCTTAAGCCCAAAATCCTGATAAAAACAAGAAGGTCTTTGGTTTAAAGTTGAAGAGGCTCTTCCAGAATCCCCAAAATAAATGTAGCCTCCATTTGGAATAAGCCACTTGCCTTGAAATCTGAGGATCCTGAATTAAACATTAATTTCATTTATTTATGTTATTTCAAATTTTGTACATAAAATTAATAATTTTATTAATATTTACTATATTATTCCAGAATTTTATAATTAAAATTTGTATAACAGCCTGACCAGTGGTGGCACAGTGGATAGAGCATCAATCTAGAATGCTGAGATCACAGGTCCAAAACCCAAGGTCGCAGGCTTGAGCTAGAGTCACCAGCTTTATGCAGGGTTGCTAGCTTGAGAGTAGGGTTACTGGCTTGAGCCCAAGATCTCTGACTTGAGCAAGGGGTCAATGGCTCAGCTTGAGCCTGAGATCGCTGGTCCAATCCCTGGTCAAGGCACATACATATCAAAAGCAATCAATGTACAACTAAATGGAACAGTGAGGTGCTTCTCTCTCTCTTCCTTCCTCTTTCTCTCTCAAAAATTAATTTACATAACATATGACTGTATATTATTTATTGATATGAAAATGTGGGGGTGGAAGAAGGCAAACCATCATAAAGGGGAAAGAAAATGTAGTCCCAACACATCCTCAATGTTAGGGTCTAAATGACAGACATTGTCTTTGTAAGGTGTGTGAGAGCCTCACATGGGGCAGGTTCTGCTTTTAGGAAGCATCAAGGGCCCCCAGGTGGGAATGCATTTCCTAGAGAGCAACATAGGAATAAACCCCAACCACCAGGAGGGGAAGGCAGAAGTGAAAGGGCTTGCATAGTGATTTCACAATTCTAATGTTGGAGAAAACACTAGTGCAAGCAACTTACCAGTCCTCAAGTCTCTGTTTTTTCACTTAGTCAAGTTCAAAGGAGAATGACAGTTTCAAGGGACTGGTTTTGAGATTCCACAGTTTCATATTGTCTTTATTATGAAAACAGGCTCAATTGACCGCATTGATTTGATTTTGACTTTTTGTCAGAAAAGTCCACCTTTTCCAAATCTGAGAATGTATTGAAGACGGCAGGTGCTAACTTTATAAATGTCTTTCTTCCTCTTTCTTTTTTTCCTGTAGCTCCTTCCCCACCTCTCCTTCTCCACCCCTTGTAGGGAGAGGAGCCTGCTCCTAGATGTGATGTTTACTAAAAATGACAATAAATGCTGATTCTAACAAGAAACTTTCTCCCTGAAGGAATCACCGATGACAATCAAATCTTGAGCCTGCGTTCTCATCCCGATTCTTCGGCATCTGTGTCTGCCCATGCATTAAATTCGAGCCTTTGGGGTCTGTTTCACTGATGTGCCTCCAGCACCTAAAACACCACACAAAAGCAGGTTCATGAGGACGGAAGGTATTGTTCTCTCTGTGGGGGTGAGGAAAAAAATTCTTAACTTCTACTGTACATCTTGCAAGAAAAGAAAAGAAGGAAAAAAGAAATGAAAGAAGAAAGGAAGGAAAGATAGAGGAAGGAAAAAGACATAAATTTGAAAGACAAATATATATTTTCAATTTATATCGTGCCTTCATTCACTTTTACTGATACTTAGAGCTCCATCTACTTGATATCTTTATGTCAGTGATACAATTGTTATTAATTTAATTCACACTTTGAAGCATAAACATAAAAGCCTGAACGGGCAGGCAGTGCCCCTCACAGGCTGCCAGCCACCTGGTGCTCCTGCCCGCGCACCTGCGCTGGAGGCAGTCACTTCCGCCTGGCCTCGGAAAGGGGAAGCCAAAGGCTGGCTGAGTCTCTTTATTTAGGGTTAAGAAGGATTCTCACTTCCAAGTAACTTCACATGTATCACAACAACGACAGAATACTTCAACAGATGCCAGGCTGTGGGGTTTTGGTCTTTGATTTTGGATGGAGATACAAGATGACTGGCCAGCCAGACTCCTTGCTTTGGCTGGATTCTAGTAGGGACCCAGGCAGAATTGCTGGGCTTCCCCCATTTCAGAGTTTGCACTGGCCATCTCACCTACAAGTCCTCCGGTGACCAGAAAGTCAGACACCAGCTATCCCCTGACATCAGTGATTCCAACAAATGCTCTCTGAGCCCATGGGAGAGACTTTTAGTCAATAAGACATGAGATTTCACCCTTGTTTGAAGAACCACTTGCCAAAAAGATCAATGGAGACCCTGAGGGGTGGGGGTGGGTTTACTGATTTCTCTGCTCCCAGCCTCCAGATCCCTTTCCTCTAGCAGGCTGAACACTCCCTCCTCCCCACAGCTCTTTCTTGCTTGGTTCTGGGTTCTGACTTAATTTGGTTCCCTGACTGGGCATCAAGCTAACATGCAACTTTAAATCTGTGGCTCATCCCCTGTCCTGAGTATGTGTTCCTCCTACAATCAGCGTGTGCCATTTTGGCCCCATTGCACCCAGTGGGTCCAGGATGCCAGTAGGAACACTGCAGACGGGGAGGTTCCCTTGGTGGTGTTTGTAAATTGAGAAAACAGCATCCATTGTCTTCAGCTCTACCTATGTGACTGGCACTGGAGTGGATGTCAGGTCTTGTCTAGAGAGATTGGCAGCCCTTGGGTCCCTCCTGAGACGTCCCAGCATTCCCACTCAGGTGCCATTTTCTAGCTGCTGGAAGTCCTTCTGAGGAAGAAGACTCCAGAGGTCAGGAAAGGCATGAGGGGTCTGTCTGCAGGCTTGCCTCCTCTGCCAGTGCCCCTCTTCCCCACCCCCTGACACGATGTGTGGGCGAGATGGGCAGTGCAGCCTGTTTTGCTCAGTGAAAGTGGCTCCCCTGGGCTTCCCTGGGAGCATGCTCCTGCCTCTTCCTCGAGGGGCTGGGCTTGACACCACCAATGAAGAGCTTGAGACAGAAGCCAAGCGCTGCCTGCTACTGTCAGACCCAGAAAGACCAGGATTCTGAGGCCAGTGGTCCCATTGATGGCAGCATTATCCAGCTGTCTTTGAATATGCATCAGGTGGAGCCACGTGCTGGCCCCCCAGTGTCTGAATTAGCTGGCTGACCTTCTGTTTGAGAGTCCATGAGCAGAGTTATGAGTCACCTGGGTTCTGGTTCATATGCTAATCTTACTATCTTCCTTGTTTATAGTGGCTCATGACTCCATGTGGCTGATCATTCAAGATGAGTCTCTGGACTTGCTGGACCTCCCCCCCCCCCCCAGTCCTGTCACCACAGACTATACCAGGCCTTTGGCCCATCCCTATTTTCTGAGTGGGTCATTCCTCTTTCTACCTGGAACCTTTGCATACATCACCGTCTGCCCTCCACCCTCACCAACCTCACTATGTGATCTACTCGAGTCCATGCCTCAGATCTAAACCCTGAGATTGCTTTACTCCTGACCCACGTCCCCCAGCCGGGCCAGTGAGCTGTGTTTGCACTGGCACGCTTTCACACTGCTCCTCGAGCTGGTGTTGGTTGGCTTCCTGGTTAGTGTCCAGTTGTCCCACTGGACTGGACATTCCCAAGGGGACATGGCCAAATTTGTCTTCATCCTCTTCCCTCAGTACCCAGCAGAGTCATCACCCATAGAGAAGGTTACGTAAAACTGCATTGAACTAATGAAGAAGAAATGCCCTCTCTGATTCTGAGGGTTACCTGTACGGTGAGGGCAGCAGCATACGGCTTTCCTTTTCCTTCGGGGCAGAGTCCTCACCACGGGCAGCCACTGTCACTTGTGGCAGCCTTCCTGTGGATTTGTCACCATCATAAGCCAACCTCAAGGCCAGACCTAGGCTTTGTGCTTGGATTAAAACTACCAAAACAGCCTTTTGAATTAAGGGCTCCTAAAGTACACCAAGCCAGGGCTTCCTCAAGTAAGGATTGCGGAGGGTGAAGCAATGGCAAATTCCTGAGGGCACAAGGTGGTGGCCTGGGGTCCTCCAGACACAATTCCAGTTGCTGAATCCCTCTGACCAAGTGTGGACCCCACTCAATAGCTGGAATCACTTATGGAGTATTTGGAGACAATTGTTGATGAATGATGGCAGGAGAATTGGGGGCAAAGATTTCAGATTTGGTTTGAAAAGTGTGGATGAAAAAAATAAAAGATGGGGCCATAAACTAAACCTGATAAGCTCAACTGAGCACTGGGCAATGACCTCACAAACTCAGAGACCTAAAGTGAATACTCAAAATGGTCTAAATTAAACCTTTCTAGCTATAAAGCAGTTTATTGTGGGTAGTCAAGTCCTAGGGAGGTGTTCTCTCTCAACAAAGGTCAATGCTTACTTTTACTCAAGCCAGTCTGTTGGCTTTTGCTTCTGTGATAATGTACCTGATAACATGCCCCTAAAATGTGAGGGTCATTTTTATTTTTTCCCTCAGGCCAGACACCCCATCTGAGCTGGAGCCAACAGACTCTCCCATTGTTATTGTTATATGATCCTTTAACTGTTAACTGTCTTGTTCCTGCCTATGTAAAAGAAGTTCAACATATGCACTTTTACTTTTTACCCAACCCCAGAGATTTCCCCTCTTTGCTTTCTCCTGCCTCCTTCATCTATCACCAATTTCATGCAGCCCCTTTCTGTCTTCCGCTTTGATTCTGATGTATAAAATAAGTGGTGAAACCACCATTTTCTGGAGCATTTTCTCAATTCATTGAGACTTTGCTTTTCCTCCCAGCAATTGTCAACAGTTTGGCTCAAATAAACCCATAATAAAAAATTCTTACAGGTTTGGAAGTTGTTTTATGTTGACAAAAATTAGGGGGAAAAAACCCATCTGAATTTGAGAATGAATTCCTAGTTTAGGAGCCCAAAGGAAAGCAAATAGTGGTTCCCTTAAAATTTATTTAAACGGAGACCTCAGAATTCTCTTTCCCTGACAGAGGCAGATACATTTGTTTCATTTGCAAAACCTTTAGCACGGGGCATCAGAAACTTGGAAGAATGTGTTTTATCTGGTTCCTGAAAGGCAGCAACCACGGGAGACAAACTGAAAACAGGAGGCTGGTGTGTTCCAAAAGGGAAGTTTATTTAAAAAGTGCCTGGATACTAGATACAAGCAGATTGAGATCAGCAAAAGGGTGTCAGCAAAATGGTCTCAACGAAGGGTCTCAGCCCCCAAGCTTTGGGAGGGAGTGGGTAGATACAGGGTGTTAATCCGGAGGGACTCGAAACATTGAAGACACGAACAAAATCCATACACACCAAAGCTTTATTGTCTAGCTTGGCCAAGCGGTGACAACTCTGACAGAAATCTGAGGGAGAGAGTGCCGGCCCTTTGTTCTACTTAGTTTTTATAGTTCTGCAAGCGGGAAGTACAGAAGCAAAAATTGCAATTAGGTGCCCTTTACCACTATTGGTTATAGTCATATGTCCTTTAACATGATAGGACCATGTTCAATTTGCAAGCCATACATCATTTTGGAGAAAACAAAATTTACAAGTCAACACAATGATAGAAAGATGTCTCTTTACATATTAAGAGACATTCCTATATTTTCTAATGTTTATCTGCCATCTCTTTGTCCAGAGTCACACACATTAACTGTATGCATTCACATGGGAGAAGTAGTTTCCGTGGGGACAAATGCCTGCAAATGGTTCATTACTATAAAAAAAGGTTTATTTTGGCTTTTCTCTTCCTGCACCTGGCTAGCCATTCACCCCTTTCCCCACAGGTGTGGTGGAATGTCAGAGAATCCATGTTTTCCTTCCCTTTGCATTTACAATACAATGCCAAGGGCCATCCTGGTTTTATGCCAATCACACAGTACAGAGAATATTCACAAAATTTCTCTGCACACCTTAACCCAAATTAATAAAATGTTCTTTAAGCCTCTTAAAATATTAATATCGATTCTGTAGCTTTTGGTACTTTACAACACCTGCGGGTGAGGTGGCTCGGTGGCTCCTCAGGGCTCCTCACAGGGGTTGCTGCACTTGGACATACTTGGATTAGCATAGAGGGATTGTTGCCTTGGTTACAGACTGTCTTCTTTTCCCAACCCTCAGGCCCCTCATGATGGCCTTGTCTCAAAGATATTTTCCAGAACCTTCGGTGGGAGGGAGTTGCTTAAAAGGAAAGGGAAATAGGGGAAGGGAAATGTTTACTGAAGAAGTTGCCTTAATGGGAGTTAGGTGAGGAGAATTTTTTTTGTTTGTTTTTTATTAAATTTAATGCAGTGACATTGATAAATCAGGGTACATATGTTGAGAGAAAACATCCCCAGATTATTTTGACATTTGATTATGCTGTATACCCCTCACCCAAAGTCAAATTGTCTTCTGTCACTTTTTATCTGATTTTCTTTGTGCCCCTCCCCTCCCCCACCCCCTCTCTTCTTTCTCGCCCCCTCCCCCCTCCCCCCACACCCCCTCCCCCCGTTGCCATCATATTCTTGTTCATGTCTCTGAGTCTCATTTTTATGTCCCATTTATGTATGGATTCATATAGTTTTTAGTTTTTTCTGATTTACTTATTTCACTCCGTATAATGTTATCAAGGTCCATCCATGTTATTGTAAAGGATCCGATGTCATAATTTCTTATGGCTGAGTAGTACTCTATAGTATATATGTACCAGAGCTTTTTAATCCACTCGTCCTCTGATGGACATTTAGGCTGTTTCCAGATCTTCGCTATTGTGAACAATGCTGCCACAAACATGGGGGTGCATTTCTCTTTTTGGAGCTGTTCTATGGTGTTCTTGGGGTATATTCCTAAAAGTGGGATAGCTGGGTCAAAAGGCAGTTCGATTTTCAGTTTTTTGAGGAATCTCCATACTGTTTTCCACAGTGGCTGCACCAGTCTGCACTCCCACCAGCAGTGCAGGAGGGTTCCCTTTTCTTCACATCCTCGCCAGCACTTATTCTGTGTTGTTTTGTTGATGAGCGCCATTCTGGCTGGTGTGAGGTGATATCTCATTGTGGTTTTAATTTGCATTTTTCTAATGATGAATGATGTTGAGATAAATGAATTCAGCAAAGTAGCAGGATATAAAATCAATACTCAGAAATCAGAGGCATTTTTATACGCCAACAATAAACAGTCAGAGAGAGAAATTAAGGAAACAATCCCCTTCACTATTACAACCAAAAAAATAAAGTACCTAGGAGTAAACTTAACCAAGGAGACTAAAGACTTGTACTCAGAAAATTACAAAGCATTGATAAAAGAAATCAAGGAAGATACAAACAAGTGGAAGCATATACCGTGCTCATGGTTAGGAAGAATAAACATCATTAAAATGTCTATATTACCCAAAGCAATCTATAAATTCAATGCAATACTAATTAAAATACCAATGACATACTTCAAAGATATAGATCATATATTCCAAAATTTTATATGGAACCAAAAAAGAACACGAATAGCCTCAGCAATCTTAAAAAAGAAGAAGAAAGTGGGAAGTATCACACTTCCTGATATCAAGTTATACTACAAGGCCATTTTACTCAAAACAGCCTGGTACTGGCATAAGAATAGGCATATAGATCAATGGAACAGAACAGAGAACCCAGAATTAAACCCACAGCTCTATGGTATTTGACAAAGGAGGTAAGGAAATACAATGGAGTAAAGACAGCCTCTTTAACAAATGGTGTTGGGAAAATTGGACAGCTACCTGCAAAAAAATGAAACTAGATCACCAGCTACACCACTCACAAAAATAAACTCAAAATGGATAAAAGACTTAAATGTAGGCCATGAAACCATAAGCATCTTAGAAGAAAACATAGGCAGTAAGCTCTCCGACATCTCTCGGAGCAATATATTTGCTGATTTATCTCCACGGGGAAGTGAAATAAAAGACAGGATAAACAAATGGGACTATATGAAACTAAAAAGCTTTTGCACAGCTAAAGACAATAAGAACAGAATAAAAAGACAAACTACACAATGGGAGAACATATTTGACAATACGTCTGATAAGGGGTTAATAACCAAAATTTATAAAGAACTTGTAAATCTCAACACCAGGAAGACAAACAATCCAATCCAAAAATGGGAAAAAGAAATGAATAGACACTTTTCCAAAGAGGACATACAGATAGCCAATAGGTGAGGGGAATTTTTAAAGGAGCTAATTTAACCCTAACAGTTCCCTTCCCCCAGATGGGCGTTATGGTTCTCATGTGATCAAGGGTCAAGAGAAGGCTAAGAAGGCCCAGAGTTTCCTACAGGAACTCACCCAGAGGAGGAGTGAGTGGAAGCCGTTCCTGCCGCTCTGCACATGGTTCTGCTCCATGCTGCATCCTGGAGGGGAGGAGTTTGCCTATATTTTCAATCTAAAAGTCAAGATTTCTATCTCTGTAATAAGTGCCTTTTCAGTCTTATTTTAAATATCAAAACTCTGCACTAGAGCAGTGATGCTTCCGTTTAGGGTGTGGGAGAATCACCAGGACAGTGCAGCAGAAATTCATTCCCAGGCCCCGTCCTGGGAACAGGCTGTGGGAGGGTTCACACGCAGACAAGTTATTCGCAGTGGGTGAAAATGACAGGAACACCATTCCATTGCTGTCTCTGGGCACACAGCTCAGAGCAGGGTCTACTGCAGAAACATTCAACACAGCCGTTCCCTGGTCTGAGGATGAATGTGCTTCGGCTCTAATGCCAGAGACAGAAAGGAAACGACTGAAGCCCTTTCAGCTCTGGATTCTGGCCATCCTCAGAACACACTGGAGACATCAGCATCTGTGCGGAAAGCCCCACAGCCTGTACACAGGCTTGCCAAGTTTGCGTTTGCAATTTTGTTTACTGAATAATTACCTTCCAGGTAAATCGGATCTCCAGGGGGCAGTGAAAGGCTCTGCTGTTCTGTGTACCCACCATACCGGAAGACTCCACTGTTCTAACATTTCATACGTAGCAGTATCATTTTTATGTTTCTATGAATATAAGAAGAGGTTGTGAGCAATGGATAATTTAAAATATGGCCCATTTTGATATCTGCTTCTTTGAATAGACCTAATGGTGAAAACTGAGAGATTGTAATATATCATGTGCTGAGCTCAATTCAAGTCCTTACTTCCACTTGCCAGTTGTAGAAGCTGGGGAATATCACCTCATCTGCAAGAAGAATGTGTACTTGCATGAGCCAGAGGTGGTCCCACAGAGAAGCTCACGCTCCCAAGTCCAGTGGCAAGTCACGAACAACATCTGCTAATAGTCAATGGCATGAAGCAAGTGTTTAACGACTGTTAGTGTGGAAACGAGAACAACAGCAGCAGAAGAATGATTCACCCTAGAAGGCTGGGATAATCTTGGGTCCTAAATTAACTATATTAGGAAGTACAAGGGCAAATTTTTCCAAGTGCATTTCAAGCCAGGTCCCTGCTGAGGCATACAAACGGCTTAGTTACAGATAGGTAAATAAAAGTAGCTCTGCTTTGCATTTACATTACTCTTGAAAACTTACGAAACACAGTTCATCCCTCATTTACATCAAAGCAAATCAGAATGTATCATTTTTTTCCCTGAAAATGTGAACCCATGAGCCAGTGATCTGGGGTGGGCTGCGGGATAGAACACAGCCGGCCGATGAGTGGGTCGCAGGTGCCGTCCTCTCTCTGGCTGCGGAATCTCCTGTCCTCCCAGACCTGACTCTCATCCCCTCACTTGGGAACATTTCCCCACTGTGTGGCTGGGTTTAGTCACCCTCTTCCTGAACTTCTGCAGAGCTTCATATACAGCTCTACTTGACCTCTACTTGACGCTGCCTTATTTGCTATTTTGAGTAAACTGTTGCTGCATTTTCCAAGGGGAGAAGACTTTCTGGGTCCTGCTTCCCCAGCTGAGAAGACAAGTGCCGCCAGACATGCAGTGATGAACTCCAAAGATGCTTCTAGATGAAGCTCCTCTCTCAGGTCTGACTGGGATCACGGCTATGAGATTCCCAGTGCCTACGGTTCAGACTGCTTCCAAAACTGCTTACATCAGTGTTGACAGAGGTCTGCAGTAAACTCTAAGGAATCCAGGTCACTCCAAGGGCAAGATACTGCTCCAGTTGGTCAGTCTTTCTGAATCGACCTCTAAAGTCAGCTGAGGTTTTAAAAATACTCATCACTGCTCAAGTTTGTAGGGTCTCCTCAGGATATTTCCTCTAGAGATTTCCCAGTGATGTCACCCATAAAAGGGTCTCATTGATGTCGGATTCTGGGGCCCCTGGTATTTTGCTATGGAGAGTCGTCCCCAGACCAGCAACATGGGCAGCATTTGGGAGCTTGTAAGGAAGGCAGAGTCTCAGCCCTGCCCCGACCTGCATCAGAAAACGCACTCGAACCAGGACCTGCGCTTTAACAAGACCCTTCGTGAGTCCTGTGCATCGTCTTACAGCATAGCTTTCCATTCTGTCTATTGGCTGACATGTTTGGGCACATGACACTTTCTTCAAATGTCATCTACATACGTGGAAAATATGTAGAACACATGAAAGCAGATGGCCCCTCATCTCCTCTTGCTTCCCACCGAGGC
The DNA here is from genome assembly GCF_036850765.1 of Saccopteryx bilineata. Taxonomy (NCBI): domain Eukaryota; kingdom Metazoa; phylum Chordata; class Mammalia; order Chiroptera; family Emballonuridae; genus Saccopteryx; species Saccopteryx bilineata. Next base: position 163,958,627 of record NC_089495.1, read on the forward strand.
CTCAGAGAATCTAAATTTGACACTTTGGATCCCTGGAGGGTTTAGTTTTGTGGGGGGTTTTTTGGAATTCCTGGAGCACCAGACAACAGCCATTCAGTTCTTACTGTCAGTAGTAATGCCATAGGCTGGGCACATTAGTAGAGATGGCAGAAATCCTCTTCAGAATTGGTCACTAGCACTACAAACGGACCTGACCTCATCCTCCTGAGTCATCCCTAACGAGTACAGCTAAAGACAGAACGCAGGAAGCCTGGTCTTCCTCTTCTCTGTGTGCAGGATCTGAGCAGGGATTCTGTGCTGTAGAGATGACAAAAAATGATCTTGAGCCTGGTGTGTTCTCTGTGACTAATATGATTATCCTCCAGACATGCCTGACAAGCTGTCACCAGCATTACAGTCCATCTTTCATCTAATCTTCACAAGCACTTGCTTAGGTAAGTCCTGTTGTCCTCACTACTCACCAGCGAAGACCCTGAAGCTTAGAGAGGATGAGTCACTTGCCTGGCATTTTACAGCCGCTATGTGCAGTGTCAACCTACACATTTAGGGCCATCTGAAGAGCCCAGACTCTTAGCGATCTTCCGTATGTGCTGTTTCAGATCTGGATATATCAATAGCCGAAGATCTGTATTTTCAAATGAGCATTTTAGGAACTGATAGAGCGCCTTCATTCTTATGCTATGGATACAAAATGGGCTGGAAAAATTCTAATGAGTTGCATTGGCTAAAAGTAGATGATGGAGGAGCCTCAGGAGCAAAGCCGTAACAAACAGCTCCACTCTCAGGGCAGATAGTACAATGAAGATTTACTGCTTATACACACCACACTCAAATGCAATCAGCAGGGCGGCTTCTGGTGCTGCAGTCTCATGACATGCCCTCTTCAACTCATGGTCTTCAAAGTTGTGGTAGATTGCAAAAATAGACATGATTTTTTGGCACTTGTTCCATAAGTAGGTAGAAACTTCCTCTCTCCTCGAATCTGGGCTTGCCTCTGAACTTGCTCTGGTCAGCACATAGTGTGGAAGGGAAGTTGTTGGGATTCCGAGCCTGGGTCCAAGGAGACTGGAAGTTTCTGCTCTCATCCTCAAACTCTGCCATTTCCATGAGAACAGACACAGGCTGCCTTGGATTATCAAGTAAGTGTCCCAATTATCTCTGTCCCTGTAGCTGACAGCAAAAACAACCACCAATCATGTAGGTGAGGTCATTCTAGAGCACCTCACCATTGTCTGAGATGCTAACTGAATCCAGAAGCCTGAGCAAGCCCAGCCAATGTTCGGTTAGGGCCCAGATCAGCAAAGCTTCCCAGTGGGCCAATGGATGCACGAGCAAAAATGAATGTTTGTTGTTTTATGCCTCTAAGTTTGGGCGACAGTGTAAAAGCTGATGAATACAGTTTTTGGGAAGAGATTTTGAAGGGGAGCTTATGACCAGGGTTGGAGACAACATATATCACTTTCCAGAACCCAGTGTCATGGCCCCAACATAACTGCAAGGGTGAAGGATGGTGGTGGTGGAAAACGAAGCCTCAGCACAAGTCTGGTTTTGGTAAATTATGGTCTTGTCACTACAAGATGCATTTTATAGATGAGTAAATTGAGGATCAGATAAGTCCAATACAGTGGTACCTTGAGATACGAGTTTAATTTGTTCTGTAACCAAGCTCGTAAGTCAGTCAACTCGTATATCAAACAAATTTCTCCCATTTAAAATAACTGAAATAGATTTAATCCATTCCAGCCCTGTGAAACATCCCTAAACCATCCTAAATTGTGAAAAAAGACATGTTTTTAATTAAGAAACACACATGTATACTTTACCAATGCATAACAAAATGTATGAAGTAAAAGAAAAAAGTGTTATTTAGTACTGTATTCTTACCTTGGAGACAGACGAGTGCAGCTAACGGAGGTGAATGGTGGAGGAGGAGAGAGGGAGGAAGGGATGCAGGCACTGTAGACACGTAAACTAAAACTGCACTTTCTTAACACTGTGTCTCCTGCCAGCTCTTTCTCTTTCACCCACATCAGCAGAAGCTTCTCCATTTCTTCATGGATATTTGTCCTTAATTGGGACAGAATTGTAGTTCCTTTCACTGGATTTGTGCTTTTGATGGCATCCTTTTGTTTAAGGATGGTACAAATTGTAGATGTATTGAGGTCATACAGCCTTGCCAGTTCAATCACTCATACACCATGCTCATGTTTTTTTTATTATTTCTTTCTTTACTTCTATTGATATCATTCTCTTCTTCTTCTCACCACTACCTTTACACTCAGTTTCTTCGATCCCATGATAGCACACAATAAAAGTTAGTAAAAAATGCAAAAATGATGCAAGAATGAGTACAGTGTACGAGATTCGACTTGATTCTGCGGGTAACATGTGAGAAAGAATGAGATGCTGGTGTTGTGCTTCCGATACTGGACCCGTGTGCCAACACGCCAACTAGCAGAATGAAAATTCTGTTTTATTATCACAGTAAAAAACCAATGCAATAAAAAGCCACTCAGTTCAACTATTAAATAAAAATAATACAGAAAATAAGCAAATCAGGTTATTAAGTGTAAAGAATTAAGAATTAATGTGTTTAATAAACCCCCAGCTGCCTCTTGTGTGAAAATTAAGCTGTCCCAGAAGATGAAATTTTTTTTTTTACTACCAAAGCTTGGTTATTGAATTATATTCAAAATGTATTTCCATGTCTCAATGGGCATATTTTACAAAGGAAAAGAAAGCAAACTCATCACAAGTAGAAAGAGGTATCTAAATTAAGAAAGAAGAATTAATCAAAGGAATTTTGCAATAATCTGGAGAATTCTTACAAACATGCTCTATGGCTAGCTCATCTCTCTGCGCAAGAACCCTAGGAAAGAGCGGCTGGTTTGACAAAAGTTTGAAAGAAATGAAGCATTATGTTTCCCATGAACCATAATTTATTCATCTCATGCTGTCCATGAAATTAAATCTTCAAAAGTCAACTCACAGTTGGGAATTTATTTTGTGCCGTGCTTCTCTGGAAGTTTAGTTGGTGCTTACAGAGAATCTGAGTGTTTTGTCCAGTTGTCCATTCCTGTGGCACGGAGTTTTTCTATGTCACTTTGCTGTAAATTGAGAGTAAATGACACAGTAGGAGACCCACAGGGAGGACAGAGAGGGTGGAGGGTAGGGAATGTTAAAAAATAAAATGAACATTTTCATAGCTGAGCAAGTTATGACTCTTTTGATCAAAATAACCCATGCAGAAAACATGAAATAAGATACAGTGTAGAAGATTTTAGAAAACTGAGACTGGAGATATCTTACAGCTGACTCTGAGTGGTGGTAATAATAAGAAGACAGAGAAATAAGAATCTATTTGACATCAGGATACTTTTCATTGACAAGAAACTAAGGGAGGAAGATACTCTAACAATCTCTAAGGTGGGGAAAAAGACTATGAAAAGACCATGAAATTTACAGACAGATAAAGTATTATTCTAATGAGAAGTTCAAATAAAGATGTTTTTTAATTTCAAAAAATTTACGTCTTTAAAACAGTCCTTTAAAAAAAATAATTTTTCTTTAAAATTCGTACAGAATATACTCCAGAAAAAGAAAATTTAAACAATTAAAAAAGGGACATAAGACAACAATAAGAAAATAGAAACCTCAATTAATTGGTAAAATTGATGTTATAAGAAAAGCAAAGAACAATTTTGTGATTCAATTAATGAATCAAACCACACAAAAGAATTTTCTCAGTGTGATAGAGGACAGCTATAAAAAGCTTATAGTTTAATGTTTAATGGTAAAAGATTGAATATTTTCCTTATATGAGCTGTTTTTACTCACACTACTTATGACATTAAATGTATGAGGTTTTTTCTTTTTCTTTTCTTTATCCCCTCAACAACCAATTCTCTAGCTTTCTGGACACAAACTGGGTATCCTAAAATTTAAGTCATTTATGACACAAACTACTTGGAAGTTAGTCCAGAACCATGTTGCCATAGACAGGGAACACCAGAAAGTCCCCCACATTGGCCACAATGATGCAGGGGACAGGGTTCTTATGTTGAGCACACCGAAAGTTAGAAACAGGAGTGGTCAGAGCCCCAGTGTGCCAAAAGCTAGCAAGATAATTGGGTAGAAAAAAAGCCCTTCCTTCCCCACCCCTATAAGAACTGCAGGCTTGAGCAGGAGGGAGGATGGTCTTTGAGGCGGGAGTCCACCACTCTCCCTGGTCGCGGCACCAGTGCTTGGCTCGCGAGTTTGGTTCTTGTGGAAGGCAGTCTAACCTGCATTTCAGTTACAGTTTTTGGCAACTCTGCCAGGATGGCGTGGATCTTGGTAAGTCTTAGAGGGTCTGGGCCAGAGTCCTCGCTGCATGTAGCAAACCAACCCTGGGAATGGACTGTGGGGACTTCCCAGCAGCGCCAAGAGCTTTTCTCTGGGAATTTCCCTGCACTCTTTCTCAAGGTGTCAGCAACCAAAAATGCTTGGCGGGTGAAAGGAAATGGGCTCCTGTAAAGCAGACAGACCCCAAGACTTGGTATGCCAAACCAGTGTGCACACCAGGGATCTTTTATTCCTGCCACCTGGGCTTTATGCCATTTGGATCCAGTCAGGACCACTTGCGGTTTCAATGGGCAGGAGATGAGATGTTAGGACATACTTATGAGCACTCGTTTGGAATAATGGAATTATGGATCCAAGTTTTGTTCATGTGTTCCCACTTTGTCTCAGATCTTTCTCTGGTTAGGGTTTTGGGTTTGTAAGTTTGTATCATCAGGGTTGTTTTGTTATATCTTCTGAAGGAAGCCCACTGGGCTGAATTTTAGCATATTGGTCCATGTACATTTTAGCAGTTATGATCTAATGACTATGGAGGAACTGGTTTTGTTATTGTAACACTGCCTATATATCCTTTAGACTACAGGGGGAAAATGGCCCTTAAGTGGTTTCCTAAATTATTATACCATCATACAATTGAAATTGTTTGGCCAGTGATCAGGGAAATGGGACAAAATCCCTTATATCCAGGCATTTACACACTGAGAAAGGAATTAGCTTGAAAACCTTCCCTGATAGTAAGACACAGGAAAGAAAAGAAAATAAAGAGATGAGTCTCTTTAATGCCCTGAACCCAGGAGACCCAGGGTTAGTTAGCAGCAGAAAGATTTTCCTTACCCCAACCCCACTGCTAGATACCCCTGAAATCTGGCCCAGGGGGTTGATAGCTCCATCACTGTATGGGGAAAGAAGGGTTTCCCTCTTGAAGACCCAGCAGGGCACCCATTTTGGCCAGAGGCCATCCCCATCCAGAGCAGGACAATTCCCACTGAGGCAATGACATAGGTGGAATAAACCAGAAAGGCCAGCCCACGGCTACTGCTGAGCCCAGACTCCACTTTCCACTTCAGGTTTATTGAATTGGAAGAATTCCAACAGCTCACACAGAGAAGATCCTCAGAAAAGTGACAGGTCTTATCACCTCTATTTTTGACATTCACCATCCAAATTAGGCAGACATACAGGCTCCTCCTTAACATCCTGCTAATGGCAGAGGAAAGGTTGCTAGTTTAGAATAGATAAGGCTAATGAAGAGGCTCAGGGCCTCCATCTAGAGCAGTGGTAGTTCAGCCTGGTCCCTACTGCCCACTAGTGGGCATTCCAGCTTTCATGGTGGGCGGTAGTGGAGCAACCAAAGTATAAATAAAAAGATAGATTTAACTATAGTAAGTTGTTTTATAAAGATTTATTCTTTTCAACTTAGTGAAAATCTGACATAAAGTACTTGGTAAGTAATTATTATTATATGCTTTAACTTGCTGTAACTCTGCTTTATAAATTTTATAAAGTAAAGTTACTTCCCTACTTTATAAATCACCGTTACTGTGAAACAGGTGGGCGGTTAGAAAATTTTACTGCTAACAGAGATACAACAGTGGGCGGTAGCTATAAAAATGTTGACTACTCCTGATGTAGAGGATCCCAGTTGCACTCAACCCAGTAACGGTGAGTCCCTTAACACAGCCCCCTGGGACTCAAACAGCGGGGACCTAGCATTCCTAGAACATTACAAAGGGTACCTATTTGAAGGGCTTAAGAAAGGGCTGCCTAAACCAGAAGCTTGAATGTGATACAGGCCATTCAACAGAAACTAAAAAAAGATCCTCTGAATTTTTAGAAAAGATTTCTCAGGCCTATCGAAAGCACACTGATGCTGACCCACAACACCAGAAAATGTCTAGATGATAAACATGAGTTTTATTGGGCAAAGTGCCCGAATATCAGAAGAAAGCTCCAACATTTAGATGGGGCATTGGGAATACATCCCTCCCAGCTGGTGGAAAAAGCCTTTAAAGTTTACTATGTCCAGGAAACAAGGAAATTAAAGAAGGTCACTATTTTCTTAGAAACAGTATGGGGAAACCAGGGGGGGGGGAGGTGGGGCCTGAAAGGAAGAGAGAAGAATCCATTAGGGGTCAATCACTGTGCCTATTGCAAAAAGGAAGGCCATTGGAGAAAGGTCCATCTAGAATTTAAAAGGAAAAGGATAGAAACCCTCACTGAGAAATGTTAGGAAGCTATGACAAATCTGATGACAAGCGAGGAGGCCAAGGGACTCCCCTGAGCACCTCCTGACTTATTATTATTTATCCACAGGAGCCCCAGGTACAATTGACAGTAGTGAACAAGCTATTTGACTTCCTTGTATGCAGGGGAGCTATACAGTCAGTGCTAAATACAAAACTAACCAAGAAATTTTCAGCTGTGATGTTAGTTACTGGAGTGGCCAGACAATGACAAAAACAGGCATTACTTCAACCTTCTAGAATGCCATCTTGGGGATCAAAATCTTATGCATAGTTTTCTCTATGCCAGACTGCCTCATTCCATTGCCAAGCTGAGATTTACTATTGCATGCACACATAAGTTCTTCCCTTGAGAAGCAGCAATTATGTTTAGGGGTCCTGCCAGCTCTTGTTCTCCAGCTCCAGGTCCTCCTGACTTACTGGAAGGACCCAGAGTGAGCTCTGCCCATCCAAGATCTACTAGCAAGACAATTGAGCCATTTGGGCTGATGGAAACCCAGATATACCTGACCTGTGGTGGCGCAGTGGATAAAGCGTCGACCTGGAAATGCTGAGGTCACCGGTTCGAAACCCTGGGCCTGCCTGGTCAAGGCACATATGGGAGTTGATGCTTCTAGCTCCTCCCCACCTTCTCTCTCTGTCTCTCTCTCCTCTCTCTCTCTCCCTCTCTGTCTCTCTCTCCCCCTTTCTCTCTTCTCTCTAAAAAAATGAATAAATTAAAAAAATTTAAAAATAAATAAATAAAACATAAATAAAAAATAAAACCAAAAGACTTAAAAAAAAAAAAGAAACCCAGATAAAGTAGTTAACATCTAACTTGTAAAACTTAACCTAAAAAAGAGGGCGTGATACTAGAGAAGAGACAATACCCCCTTAAAAAGGAAACTTTAGAGGGAATTCAACCAGTGTTGCAGAAATTTTTAAAATCAGAATTATTTCAAGCCATGCAGTCTTCATATAATACCCCCACTTTGCCAGTCAAAAAGCTTCACTACGATGAATATCGATTTGTACAGCACCACAGGAGTATAAATGATATTGTCCAGGACATTCATCCTATGGTATCTAATCCTTAAAGTATAAGGATTGTTGACCATGGCACCCAGGTATGACAAATAGTTTTCAGTCCTAGACTAGAAGGATGCTTTTTTTTCTGCATCCTAATAGATGAAAAGTCTCAACTGTAATTGCCTTTGAATGACAGGACCCAGATACTAAAGTCGCACTTTAACACTGTTGGATTACATTGCCACAGGATTTAAGAGTTCCCCAACCACATCTGGGGCAATATTAGCTAAAGATTTAAGGAATATTCAATTAAAATTGGGAATTCTTCTATCATATGTAGACAACTTACTAATAGCCACAAATACTTATGAAGACTGTTTGATCAACACTATCATAGTCCTGAATCATTGGCATAAAGAGGACATAAATTATCTCCTCACAAGGCCCAGATTTGCAAACCAGAAGTGGCATTCCTGGGATTCCAACTGAAACAGGGCAGGAGGAGTTGATGGCTGATTGAAAATAAGCCATCACTAAAATAAAAATCCTAGTGAACTGGAGTAGCTTTGTGGATTCTTAGAAATTGCAGGGTTTTGCAGAATTTTGATTCTAAACTTTGGCCTTATAGCAAAACCGCTGTGTAATTCTTTGAAAGGACTAGTCTCTAAACTCCTTGAATGTATGGAAGACTTTCAGACAGAATTGGACACCTTGAAGGAAAAAAACAACAACTAGTTTTGGTCCCTGTACTAGGACTGCCAAATTTACAGATGAAATTGTAAATTATACATTCATGAAAGGCAAGGAATTGGACTTGGGGTTTGTGGGGCCAGTAGTCACGGCCATCACAGCTGCCTGGCACATGCAGGTTCATGTTAGATTCGGATAGACAGTAATGAAACAGAGGAGCCAAAAACTGGTGAGCCATCTGTTATTCTAGCTTGCAACTAGTGGGCGAGTAAATACACACAGCGAGAAAACACTTCCCTTTCCATTCAGGGCTCCCAAAGGCACCGACTTTCTCCCAGTTTTCCTAGAATCAAAGGCCCTCACCACCAGTTCAATGGAGCTCACAAAGCCCCTTACCTCTGTTCCCTTTCAGCACCCCACCATCTTGCTGCCTCTCCTGCAATCATGTGGTCTCTACTCCCTGCAACAAAGTAGTCTCCTCCAAAATGGCCTCCTAGCTCCTCCTTTTAAACCTTTTCAGTGGGACAACCCCTCCTCCAGCACACATTAGCATAACCAAGCCCCTTCCCAAGCATGAAGGTAATTACACAGTATCACCTGGACAATGCAATCATGTGGTCAGCAGCCATTTTTAACAATAAAAGTGAGCAAAACCAAATAACACAAATTTTACAAACTTATTTGCCCAACAGGGTTCTAAACCAGACCCTGGGAAATATCCCTCAATCCATAGCCTCTCTGTCAAAGAAATTAGGTAATGTAACTAAAGGATGGCCACCAGGCCTCTGGGCAATAGCAGCTACTTGTGGTATCTTATAGGAAGCAAAGAAATTCACTCTGGGGCAAACTACTGGAATATTTGTACCACACCAGTTCCTAACCCTATTATAACAGAAAGGAAGGTATTGTCTAATGGCAGGGTACATAGCAAAATATCAGGCCATTTTATTAGACAACATAAATGTTACTAGGCAAACCACCATTACCTTAAACCCAGTCTTCCTACTCCTGGACTCAGAGGAAAGTTCAGACCTCCAACATGATTCCTTAGAAATCATTGGCAAAGTTTACTGCAGAGTAGATCTATGGATCAGCTGCTGACAAAACCTGACTGGGAATTATATACAGATGGGAGTGGCTTCATGGAGAATGGTCAACAATGAGCTGGGTACATGGTAGTCACCATAAACAAGGTTATAGAATCCCAGACCCTTGCAGTAGGAACCTCAACACAAGTGACTGAACTGATAGCTCTCACCAGAGACTTAGCATTAATCCCAGGGAAAGAAAGTTAATACATACTGACTCTAAATATGCCTTCATTATCGTTCATGACCATGGAGCAATATGGAAAGAGCACTGTTAACCTCGGGGAATAAGGATATCAAACATGCAAAAGAGATTCTTAAATTGCTAGAAACAGTGAATCTACTCAACCAGATTGCTATAATGCACTGCCCAGGACACCAGAAGGACCATCCTCAAACAAGTCAGGGAAATCAAACTGCCAATAAAGCAGCAAGTCAAGCTACTCAAGGGCTGCCATTTTGGGAGACTTTAATTTCTCACCCATACTTATGAGAATTTAAGCTCCATTACACAGGATGACATGAGAAATGAGCCTATGAATTGCAATTCTCTAACACTGATCCTAATTTTATATGGAAAATCAATACTCATAGTATGGTCTTACTCCCTGAAGCTCTAGTATGTCCCGTCCTCAAACACCTACATGAAGGGGCTCATTATAGAAGAGATGCTTTAATAGACCTCATTAGATCACATCTGAAGGACCCTTGTTTACAAAAGATCATTCAAAATAGTATCCAAGCCTGTTATATATGTGCCAAAACAATCCTAAAACAGAATGTGTTCCTATAGGAAAGGGGGTGCAATATAAAAGAATATGCCCATCTGAGGACAGGGAAGTTGACTTTACAAGATGCCTAAAACCATAGGAAACTTTAAATTTTTATTAGTTATTGTAGACACCTTTTCCTGGATTGGTACAGGCAAACCCACTAGAACTGAGAAGGCAACAGAGGGAGCAAACCTCCTACTCAAAAATATAATCCCTGGGTTTGGGCTCTTTACCATATTCAAAGCAATAATGCATCATCATTCACTTCAGAAATCCCCCAGAAGATAGGACAGGCACTACAGAGTCAGTGGAAACTACATGCACCTGGGAGACTCCAGTCTGCTGGGAAGACTGAGAAAATGAACCACACAATAAAGAAGACCCTGGCAAAAATATGCCAGGAAACACATTTGCAATGGGAGCAGGCACTCCCTATTGCCTTGCTCAGGATTAGGGTAGTACCCCAAAGGAGATTAAATTAAGCCTTTTAAAATAGTTTATGGGAGATCCTTGCAAGTTTCTGTTTTAGAAACACCCCCTTTAGATTTAAAACATGAATCAAAAGGCAGACAATATGTACATCAGTTAGGGTGTTGAGGCAAACACTATCAACTTTGCACAGTTTGCTCATTGCAGGTCTATCTACCCATGTGATGAGCCCTTATTCCCGTTCCAGCCAGGGGATTGAGTCTTACTAAAGATTTGGAAGACTCAGGCCCTGAACAGCAGTTAGCCAAGCAATGGACTTGATCCTTTGATGTCCTGCTGCTGACAACACACTCTTCCTTAACATTCACGGGAATCAATCCTTAGATCCACCACCATGGATAAAATGGGTGCCGCCTGAACAGGACTCAGATCTTGCTGCTGCTGTTGCTACTGAAAGGGAAAGTTGGACCTGCACTCCTGAAAGAGATTTTAAATTCCTCTTTCAGAAAGGGACAGCACCTCCCAAAGCTAACGGACAATGTTACTTGTTATTTGTTTATTTATTTTTTGACAATTGCTACACATTTTGCCCTTGGTGATAACATCTTTGTCCACCTTTTCCAGACAGTGACTTCCTGGGGAAATTTATCTCACTGTGGGTGTGCCACCTAAAGTTCACTCAAGATTAGATGAGAGGGACCCTTTAGTCTCCAGTTTCTGATTTCAATACAATTCCCCCTATAGATTTTCTATGCTAAATACTTGATTGCTTGTCTGGACAATAGGTCTCAATTTGGAAGCCATCTGCAATACCACCTTTTGGACTATGAAGCAGTTGACTACCTTTGCTTGTTCAGCGGAGTCATCCTCTAGACCAGTGGTAGTGACCTGGTCCCTACTGCCCACTAGTGGGCGTTCCAGCTTTCATGGTGGGCGGTAGCAGATCAACCAAAGTATAAATAAAAAGATAGATTTAACTATAGTAAGTTGTTTTATAAAGATTTATTCTGCCAAACAGTGAAAATTCAACATAAAGTACTTAGTAATTAATTATTATTATATGCTTTAACTAGCTGTAACTCTGCTTTATAAATTTTATAAAGTAAAGTTACTTCCCTACTTTATAAATCACCATTACTGTGGAACTGATGGGTGGTTAGAAAATTTTACTACTAACAGATACAAAAATGGGCGGTAGGTATAAAAAGGTTGACTACCCCTGCTCTAGACACTGCATATGCCACTTTTCAAAGACAGCAATCATTTTCCCTCACATAAAGGCTTCCTTTTCTCTTGACTTTCTGTTCCCTTAATAGATAGCAAGAATCAGGGATAGGTAAGACTACCCCCCTTAACAGCAGAAAAAAAACTACAGGAGATAACATTTCCATCCACTTACTCTTGTAAGATTACAATGGCCCAGAGTTTTGAAGGGAGGATTTGTTATTGTAGACAGGGAGCACTGGCAAGTCTCCCCCATTGACCAAGATGGTGCAGGAGCAGTGTTTTTTTTTTTTGTTTGTTTGTTTTTGTTTTTTTTTTTTACATCAAACATATCAAAAGCTAGAAAGATAAATAAACATGGTCCAAGCACACCAAAATCCAGTAAGATAATTGGGTAGAAAAAATAAGTCTGGCCTCTCATCCTTGTAAGAGTCTTTTCTTGAGCAAGAAAGGAGGATGGTCTCCAAGACAGGAATCCACCATTCTCCCAGGTTGTGTACCTGAATAAACCTCTTTTCCTTTGCACCAGCACTTTTCTCATGATTTTGGCTTTTGTTGCAGGAGGCAGCCAAACCTGTGTTTCAGTTACACGCACAGGTTAAGGGCTCAGTTTCATTAGGTTGCTCCACACTTCAGACAACAGTCACCAGTCAAGTTTTATAGTTTGCTAATACAGGTCAAAGAACTTGGAAGACATTTTACTTACTATCATTGGTTTATTATAAAGAACCTAGATAAACAATCAGTTGAAGAGATTCAAAGAGTGAAGTTCAGAAGAGTTTCAACCACAAGAGCTTTTGTCCTCGTGGTGTTGGGGAACTTTGCCCTCCCAACATGTGGATGTATTTACCAACTAGGAAACTCTCGGAGCCTTGTTGTTTAAGGATTTTTAATAGAGATTTTATTACATAGACATGACTGATTAGTCATTGGCCTTGGATTTAACCCAATCTCCAGGTTCTTTCTTCTCCCCAGAGGTCAGGTGAAATTAAAGCTTCCCCTTCAGTTATGCCTTGGTCTCTCTGGTACCCTCATCCTAAAGCTACCTAAGTGCCTGCTAAGAGTCTCCTTATTAGAACAAGTGAAAATTTTATTACTACCATCACTCAGGAAGTACCAAAGGATTTAAGAGATTCATGTCAGGAACCAGTGGCAAAGATGAAATATATATATTTTGTATTGTATCATATCCCCTAAGGTCAAGAATAAGGCATATATGTTCACTCTCACTACTTTTCAGCATTATATTGGAGATTTTAGGCAGTGCAATCAGGGAAGAAAAAAAATACACACAGAATGAAAAAGAAGTAAAACTATTTTTACTCACAGATAGGATCACCACATATCCTCTTTATAAAAAATTCTAAGGAATTCACACACATTTAAAAATCTTGTAGAATTAATAAGTGAGTTTAGCAAATTTTTTTAAGAATCAAGATTAACGTACAAACATCAATTGTATTTCTATATACTAGGCATGAACAATCCAAATGAAGTGAAGAATTTTATTCACAATAGCATAAAAAGAATAAATACTTAATATATTTAACAAAAAAGCACAAGATTTGTACAGCAGTAACTATGAAATATTGCTAAGAAATTTTTTTTTAAATTTTTATTTTATTCATTCATTTCAGAGAGGAGAGACAGAGAGAGAGAGACACACACACACACACAGAGAGAGAGAGAGAGAGAGAGAGAGAGAGAGAGAGAGAGAGAGAGAGAGAAGGTGGGGAGGAGCAGGAAGCATCAACTCCCATATGTGTCTTGACCAGGCAAGCCCAGGGTTTCAAGCTGGCGACCTCAACATTCCAGATTGACACTTTATCCACTGCGCCATCACAGGTCAGGCACTAAGAAAAAAATTTTAATTTTACAATAAATGGAGATATTTTTTATGTCTATGAATAAAATGACTCAATATTATGATAGTAAATCTCATAAATTGATGTATAGATTCAATGCAATTGCTATCAAAATCTCAGCTTATTATAAAATGTATATAAAAATTTAAAGAATCTAGAATAGCCATGCCATTTTTAAAAGATGAACAATATTTGAGGACTTAAATTTTTTAATTTAAAATTTTTTACAGGCTCTTGCCAGGTAGCTCAATTGGTTGGAATGTTATCCCAATACTTCAAGATTGTGAGTTCAATCCCCAGTCTGGGCACATGAAGGAATCAACCAATAAATGCATAAATAAGTGAAACAGCAAATCTCTCTGTTTTTTTTCCTCTTACTCTAAAATCAATATATATTTTTTTTAATTTTCTTTTAAGCTCAAGTCACCAAGACAGTGTGAAATTGACAGAATAAAGATATAAGTCAATTCTTACATTTATGGCCAATTGATTTTGACTAATATATCAAGGCAATTCAATAAAAAAAAAGGATAGTCCTTTCAACAAATGGTGTTGAAAATATTTAAAATATTCAGTAAAAAGATAAGTTTAGATCTTTCTGTCTTATTATACATAAAACTTAAGTAAAAAAGGATCATAGACAAAAAAAAGAATTAAAACAAAAGAACTTTTACAAGAAAATCTAGGAGAAAAGTCTTCATGATGTTTTGTTTGGCAATAAATTATTTGCTATAATATCAAAAGGTTGATCCATAAAAAATCATTTAAAGAATTAGTCTTCTGTAATATTAAAAACCATTTTCCTCCAAAAATATCATTAATAGAATAATAATAATAATAAATAATAATAATAAGTAACAATCATAAACAGGACCAATTGTCTTTCTGGCAAATTATATATCCCATAAAAATTTGCATCCAGTATTTATAAAGAACTTTTTAAAAACAATTTATTATTAATTCTAAAGAGTAGGAACTGAAGGAGAGAGACAGAGTAATATCAATTTGTTGTTCCACTTATTTATGCATTTATTGGTGGATTCTTGCATGTGCCTTGCTTGGAGATCAAACCTGCAACTTTAGTGTACTGGATCAATACTCTAACCAAGTGAGGTACCTGGCCAGGGCCATCAGAGCTCTTGTAACTCATATCTAAGTGTGTTAGTGTAGGCAGGTAGCTTGATATTGATGGGGAAGGGAGCAAAGGGAATTGAACATTATATTTTATAAAACTTGGAAAGCCTGCTATCGTAAGAAGCTTCAACACTTGATTTAGTTTAATTTGCCAGAAGGCGAAAACATTCACAGACTAATTAGCCCATTGTGCCCTCAGAGTCCATTGTGTCATCGAGTCCTTAGACCTGAGCCTGTTGAGAAAATAATATGTTTCTCCAGCACCCCTCTGCCCCTGTAAAACCAATTCATACCCAAAGGATGGGGAAAGGTGTTTCTGTTCTTTCACTTTAAGCATGAGCCATGGAAGCCAGCATGGCAACCATAAAGGCTTGTCAGTCTAGCCTAGAAGAAGGATCTGATTGGTTAGTGGGAGAAACTAGCCCACAAAATTTTTAAAGAAACTGATTGGTTGGTTTGAAGAAAAGATTTCCCTAACCCAAAAATATAAATATGGACTTAATAGAAATCTGGCAGTTTTCTACCCTTTTTTGACATCTCTGTCTTCCTGCTGAGAAAAACGCACTGGCCATGTTTGCAGCCATACTGTACAAACTGACAGCCAGATGGTCTTCCACCTACAGGCTCTGAGAGTGATTGGACTGGACTAAGCTTTGCCATGGCTCAGGGTATCTGGGTTTTGGTTTTTATACTGGGCTTACTGAAGACAAGACAGGACTTTTTTCTTGGTAAATCAAAGGGAGATGAAACACTGGAAACCTAAAAGCAACCTTATTTTTCAACTCTAAAAAAAATTACTAAAAAAAGCTTAAGCTTCTCCAAGTTCAAGTTTTATAAAGTGCTTTTTATACAACATTGTACACAAACCTCAGCAGAATCTGCTTTGAACTGATATCAAGAGGACATACAACTAATAAAAATAGGCAAAATAGCTGAACAAACACTCTACTAAAGATGTTCAGATGGTCAATAAGTACATGAAAAGATGTTGAGCATCATTAGTTATTGAGGAAATGCATATTAAAACCATAATTACATGGCTATAGTAAAAAGAAGCTGACAATAATAAGTGTTGACAAGAATGTAGAACAACCTCATACCTTACTGGTGGAAATATAAAATAACAATCACTTTAGAAAACATACTGGCAGTTTTTTAGAAGTTACACATAATTTGTCATATAACTCAGCAATTCAATTAGTAGGCATGTCCTCAAGAAAAATGAAAATATATGTCCACACAAAAATGAGTATACAAATGTTTATAGTAACATTTTTTATAATAGACAAAAATTGGAAATAATTCAAATATCTATTAACTGGTGAATCGATAAAAATGTTGGATATTCATACATTGCAGTATTATTTGACAAAAAAATAAAATTTGATACAAGCTACAACATGGATGAAACTTGAAACAATGATAAATGAGAAAAGTGAGACTTAAAAGACTACATGTTGGATAATTTCATTCATATGAAATGCCCCCAAAAGGTATATTGTTGTTTTTCTGGGTATGAGGATGAGAATGGAATTGACTGAAAATAGTCATGAGGGCTTTTTTTATGGGAATGGAAATGTTTTAAAACAGAATTGTGGTAATAATTGCACAACTCTGAAAACATTAAATATTATTGAGTTGTATTTTTACCAAGGTGAATTTTATGGCATGTAAATTATAATTCAATAAATCTGCTAAAAATAAAGGCAAATCTTTATCTGAAAAAAATTACTTTTAGTGCCTACAATAGACAATAATATTACTAAAATATATCTAAAGATTGACAAAAAAAGACAATCAACACAATGAAAATATGCAGTTTCTTTTTCCTTTTTTTGTTTTTTTAAAATTTTTATTAATTTTAATTTATTGTGCCCTTTTTCTTTTTTTAATATTATTCATTTATTTCATATAATAATTAAAGTTACATTTTACTATTGTGGTTCATAAATTGCTTTAAAAATTTTTTAAAATTTATTTAGAAAATGAACTTTAACAGGGTGACATTGATTAATAAAAGTACATAGGTATCAGGTGAATATTTTTATAGCATTTGTACTGATTATGTTGTATACCCATCACCCAAAGTCAAATCAATTTCTATAACCTTATATTTATCCCTCTTTACACCTTCACCCCCACCCTTGCCTTATTCCCCTTGCCGACATCCTCTTCTCCTTGGTAACCACTTCACTTTTATCTATGTCCATGAATCTCGGTTTTATATACCACTTATGTGTGAAATCATACAGTCCTTAGCTTTTTCTGATTTACTACTGCTCACAAAAATTAGGGGATAGTTTAGTGCTTCATGTTCATTTTGAAATATCCTCTAATTATTGTGAGCATTATATTTCACTCAGTATAATGTTCTCAAGGTCCATCCACATTGTCATTAATGTAACTATGTCATTGTCATCATTTCTTATGACTGAGTAGTATTGCATTGTATATATGTACCAATGATAGTTGTTTCTATTTCCTCCCTGCTTATAGGTCTATTTAGGTTTTCCACTTCATGATTCAGTATAGGAAGATTGTATAGTTCTAGGAATTTATCCATTTCCTCTAGGTTGTTGAATTTGGTAACTTATAATTTTTCATAATATTCTACTATGATTCTTTGTGTATTTATGATGTCTGTGGTAATTTTTCCTCTTTTGTTTCAGATTTTATTTATATGAGTTCTTTCTCTATTTTCCTTAGTGATTCTAGTGAGTAGTTTATAAATATTATTGATCTTTTCAAAAAACTGGCTCTTTGTTGTATTAATTTTTTCTATAGTCTTTTTGTTCTTTATTTTATTTAGTTCTGCTCTAATTTTTACTTTCTTCTGCTGACTATTGGTTACCTTTGTTCTTCTTTTCCTAGTTTGTTAAGGTATGATGTTAAGTTGTTTACTTAGGATCTCTCTTGTTTCTTGATATAAGCCTGTAATGATATAAACTTCCCTCTTGTTACTGCTTTTGCTACTTCCCAGAAATTTTGATATGCCATGTTTTCATTTTCATTTGTCTATATCTATCTTTTGAAGTCTGCTTTTATTTATTCTTTAACCAAGTCATTTTTTAGAAGTACGTTGCTTAATTTTCATGTTTTTATGGGTTCCTTTGCTTCCTTTTTACAGTTGAATTGTAATTTAAAAGCCTTATGATTAGAAAATATGCTTGGGCCCTGGCCATTTGGCTCAGCAGTAGAGCATTGGCCCAGTGTGTGATAGTCCTGGACACACAGGAGAAGTGACCATCTGCTTCTCCACCCTTCGGCCTCTCCTTTCTCTCTATCTCTCTCTTCTCTTCCCACAGCCAAGGCTCCATTGAAGCAAAGTTGACCCAGGCATTGAGGATCGCTCCATGGCCACCTATCATTTTATTGCAAGGTTTCCATGTGAATGAGATTATTTTCTGGAGAATTTTCATTTCCTTTTTGAATTACATCTCTGTCTTGTGTAGCCATGGTATTCAATTTCTTCTTCTTTGATGGCATTTGCAAGTAATGTTGTTAAGAACCCTAACCAAAACAAACAAACAAACAACTAAGAGGACTCCTGCTCCTTGGGACAGCTCCTAACAGACTGAACTGGGGTTGGGTTGCATTTATCAGGGACTTGGCATGGTGTTGGGGCCAACTTGGATTTGGTGAACATATTAAGGACACTACTCTTTTATGAAGTCTTATTATATTGGCCAAGAGTTTGCTTAAAGGCTTTAATCACTGTAAAAAAAATAGAAGACTGGATAAAGAAGATGTGGCACATATACACCATGGTATACTATTCAGCCATAAGAAATGATGACATTGGATCACTTACAACAAAATGGTGGGATCTGGATAACATTATACAGAGTGAAATAAGTAAATCAGAAAAAAACAAGAACTGCAGGATTCCACACATTGGTGGGACATAAAAATGAGACTAAGAGACATGGACAAGAGTGTGGTGGTTACGGGGGGTAGGGGGAGGGAAGGAGGGAGGGGGAAGGGGGAGGGGCACAAAGAAAACTAGATAGAAGGTGACGGAGAACAATCTGACTTTGGGTGATGGGTATGCAACAGAATTGAATGACAAGATAATCTGGACATGTTTTCTTTGAATATATGTACCCTGATTTATTGATGTCACCCCATTAAAATTAATAAAAATTTAAAAAAACAACTAAGAAAATTAAAATAAAAATGCAATATAATATAAAAGTTAAAAAAATTTGACAAGAAGTATAAACACAGAAAAAATATCAAAAACAAACAAAAAATAAAAAACAAACACCACAAAAATAAGAAAGAAAAATATAAAGTTTAAAGAAGGTGACTTTAAAAAGAGAAAGATAAGAATAAAAAAAAGGGGGGAAAAAAGAAGAAATAAATTTTGATTTTGTGAGGTTTCTCCTATAGGTGTCACTGTATTAGAGCTTTTTGATCTGTGAAGTTCCTGGGCTATCCTCTGCTGACATGCTGCTGTTACAATAATGTAGGTGGCACCTCAATCACATTGGTGGGTGGGGTGTGTTGTGAGGGCTTAACTGCTCTAGCAGTGGTGATCTCAGACTTCCAGGTGCTCTTTCCTACATCTCAACAGACCGGGGCACTTCAGGGGAGAGAGTAGCCCTGGAGAGCTTGCTGTAGGGTTTGTGTCTGCCACTCTTGGTACTGCGAGGCGAGGAAGGCAGTGTCTAGGAGGTTGGTGGGGGAGCTGCATTTTAGCTTTCTCTGTCTCTGCCAAGTGCAGGCTGCAGGCAGACTGGGGAAACACTGACCATGACCCTGCACTCTGGCTGCTTTGGTTTATCTCCCCCTCTGCCCTTCTGTCTCTCCATTCCTCCTGGCAGAAGGAGACCCAGTCACTCTGAGTTTCCCTGTTTGTACCCCTCAGAAAAAATTTAGAGAGCCCGAGCTTTCCCCCTATCTGTAGTCCAGCAGAGAAACAAAAAAACCCCCAGTCACTCCAGGGTTGTCTCATCTCGTCTTGTCTTCCTCTCTCCTCTCCTCTCCTCTCCTCTCCTCTCCTCTCCTCTCCTCTCCTCTCCTCTCCTCTCTTCTCCTCTCCTCTCCTTTCCTCTCTTCTCCTCTCCTCTCCAGAACCCACCACAAATTCATTTTATCCTCCACCTCCCTTTTCACCTCATCCCACCTTTAGTCCATTCAGTGCTTGGATCTTTCAGGTGCACTTGCAAGCCCAGCTGGGATTCCTTTGCTGTGTTATAGTTGTTCAATTTGTTGCAATTTCAAGGGGGGATACCAAGAGTGCCCTTACTCTCACAAAGAGTTTCAATAACCAAACATAAAAGAATAAATCCAAGTGCCTGAGAAACATATGGAAACATCATCAGCTTCACAATAAACAGAAAATGACAGCATTGTGAAGTGTCATGAGATTGCTAATAGTAAAAAAGATGAATGGATTAATGAGGATTTATTTTAGTGTGACATTCTGATAATTAGGTGCCTTTATTCTTTGCCGGGGGACTGTGCTCATGTTTACACACACAAACACACTACTAAAGAAGTTGGGCATTTCAGATGGAAGCAGACAGGAGAAGACAATAGAAGGAGTATTGGGTGCCCTTCTTTGTCACAGCATTCCAATAGAGGGGGAAGTGCTGAGCATCTGTTCCCTGAATGACTTGGTTTCTGGCCAAAAACAAACCTGCTGGGACTGTGTACCAGAGCCCAAGTGTACGAACTGGGGCATAATTGTTATATTTTAGTAACAGATGCTAAAACAGGACTCTCTCTGCACCAGAGTTGAGTGCAGAGCCAAGCAGACAGATACAAATATTAAATTTGTGGTTGGTTGACTCACTGAGATATAATTATTAAAAGTACCCAGAATGTGAATAAAACTGCTCATGCAAGAAGCACACTGCCCACATTGGCCACTTTGGGAATTGTCCAGAAGGCCCAAGAACAATGTATTTTTATATTTGTATTGTTCTACTTCTTACAGAAACCACACCGTTTTTTTTCATTACCACAATGAATTACTTTATTATCAAAAACAAGCTAATAAAATAAGTTAAGAAACAATATAAGAGTAACAAAAATTTTGTTCAATAGAGTAACAAAATTTTAAAGTATTAGTAATGAGCTATAAACAACATGCAATTATTAAATCAATTGAACTACTAGATGTTAATAAAGAATACCAAGAGAGCTTGAAAAAAACTGTTATTTACCATAGTTGGATATAAATACTCAATATTTTTACAATGTCATTTCTCCCAAAATTAGTTTATAGATTCATTGTAATTTTAATTAAAATTACAACAGAAATTATCATGAATTTTACAAGATACTTCTAGAACATAAATGAAAAAAATGCACAAAAATATGCATATTAAATGTGAACTTGACCTACTAACCTACATACTAAATGGAAACTAGAACTTCTAAATTACACAATAAGTAAATAAAGTTATGGTCTTGACCATACTAAACTATACAAGGCATGTGGATTTGACCTACAAAACTATACAATAAAGAAGAAGTTGACTTACTAAACTTCATGATAGACATGAATACTAAACTACACATTGAATGTGAATGTGACCTACTACACTATATAATGAATGTGAACTCAAATATTAAACTACATAATGACATGGTTTGACATATTAAACTTCATAATAAATGTGGACTTGACATACAAAGCTAAAAATAAATGTGAACTTGACCAACTAAACTTTTTAATGAATGTAAACATGACCAAGAAAACTTTATAATGAATGTGAACTTGACTTAACAAACTAATTAATGAATCTGAAATTTACTTACTAAACGTAATAATTGATGTGGACATGATCTACTAAACTTTATAAGGACTATAAACTTAATCTACTAAACTTAATAATAAATGTAAAATTTACCTATGGAAATTTATAATGAATATGGACTTGACCTGCTAAACCTCATAATACATATGGCCTTGACCTACATAATGAGTGCGGAATTGACCTACTAAACTTTATAGTGAATGGACTTAATCTACTACAGCTGATACTTACTGTGGACTTGATCTACCAGCATTCAGAAAAAAAACTATGGGATAAGTGATCTTTGTTTTCTAACATCCTATATTTAACACTTATAAAAACAAATTCAAATTGTACTACATAGCTAAATATAAAAACAGATGAAACATGCTTAACCTATTCTGTAAGCTAAAAAAAATCAGAAAATATAAAGTAAGAGAAAACTTATAACATGGAGAATATACAAAGCTTTCTTAAAATGTATACTTAACATGATTGTTATAAAAGAAAAAAACATATAAGTTTACCTGCATCATAATTAACATTTTTCTATAATCTTAAAATATAAGAGACAAAAAAAATCCTGGGGCATAGATCCCACAAAGTATCAATGTCTAGAACCTAGAATAAAATCCTAATAATTTATATAAAAAACAACTTACTAGAGAACAATACAAACAATTCAGAAGAAAGAAAATAGAAAACAAATCTATCAATGGAGAGTTTGCAGGGGTCTCCAAACTTTTTATACAGGGGGCCAGTTCACTGTCCCTCAGACCATTGGAGGGCTGCCAAATACAGTGGTCCTCTCACTGACCACCAATGAAAGAGGTGCCCCTTCCAGAAGTGCAGTGGGGGCTGGATAAATGGCCTCAAGGGACCGCATTGCGGCCTGAGGGCCGTAGTTTGGGGACGCCTGAATGTATAGTTATTAAAAAAGAACAGACCGCCTGACCTGTGGTGGCACAGTGGATAAAGCGTCGACCTGGAAATGCTGAGGTCGCCGGTTCGAAACCCTGGGCTTGCCTGGTCAAGGCACATATGGGAGTTGATGCTTCCAGCTCCTTCCCCCCTTCTCTCTCTCTGTCTCTCCTCTCTCTCCCTCTCTGTCTCTCCCTCTCCTCTCTAAAATGAATAAATAAAAAATAAAAAAAAATAATAAAAAAAAAAAAGAACAGACCATTCTTTAAAAGAATGTAGTAGATCTTTATATACTAATGTGGACAATCTCTAAGGTTACTAGTTAAATAAAAAAGACACAATGGAATATAGTAAGGTGATTATGGTATCAATTACTAAAACCAAAAAAAATTGAAACAAAACCTACAAATGAATAAACCCCAAATTTACCAAGAAAAGTATGTATAACACAGAGAAAAACTGTCTAGAAGAACACTGTCAACAAATTGGCTAGAGTAATATATTCCTAGACTTTTCTTTTGTAATTTAAAAAACTTAAAAACCTTTCTCTTAAGCTCCTGAATATGATGAGCAGGTGTGACTGTCAGCTACCTGCTTCCGTTTCCCATTTGTTTCAATCAGGTTCCACACTTTGTCCTCATCAGGGAAGTGATCTGAGAAGCTATTTGGAAGGAAATTTTCTCAAGTAGTCATTCTCATGACCACCACCCTGGCCAGTTTTTTTTTTTTTTTTTTTGTGTGTGTGTGTGTGTGTGTGTATTTTTCTGAAGCTGGAAACGGGGAGAGACAGTCAGACAGACTCCCGCATGCGCCCGACCGGGATAGACCCGGCACGCCCACCAGGGGGCGACGCTCTGCCCACCAGGGGGCGATGCTCTGCCCCTCCGGGGTGTCACTCTTTTGCGACCAGAGCCACTCCAGCGCCTGGGGCAGAGGCCAAGGAGCCATCCCCAGCACCCGGGCCATCCTTGCTCCAATGGAGCCTCACTGCGGGAGGGGAAGAGAGAGACAGAGAGGAAGGAGAGGGGGAGGGGTGGAGAAGCAGATGGGCGCCTCTCCTGTGTGCCCTGGCCGGGAATCGAACCCGGGATCTCCACACGCCAGGCTGACGCTCTACCACCGAGCCAACCGGCCAGGGCCCACACTGGCCAGTTTGTAGCATGGGGCACTTCATTTGCTTGGTAGGGAGTGAGCAGTGTTTCCTGCCCAGGTTGTAGCAGCCTGCTACAATGCTCCCCTGCAACACACAAGTCTTTGCTCTCCTTTTCAGCTGATCTTGTTTGTCAAAAATACAAGGAGTTCACCTGAATTTCTCTTCACAGGCTCCTCTGAAGAGAACACGAAAGGGAACCATTTCCCACTATTCCAGAAACTTTGAGACTCACAACAGAGAAACCTCAGCAGGATGAATAATACATAATCATGCATTTCAATGAGGTATGTACTTTATGAATGTGAAAAACTTGCTTTTCTTTTTAGTCATCTCCTATCCAGTCAAACAGAGGAGTAGGACAGCCTCAAACTGAGGGCACCAGTCCTATGCCTTCACAGAGCACTGCGGCAGTGACCGTGCATTTGTCATACACCCTTGCCTTGGATTTTTGAAATGTCCTGCAGAAACAGCAAGCTTGAGAGGAAGCCACTGCAATTTGCAAACTTGTGGAGACTTGCCCAGAGCTACAAAGTGACCCCTAGCCCTTGTGATTTTAGTACTTCTCAGGTCCCCGCCAGTTGCACTAACTGTCTTTTGCGGGCTTCATTTGAGTACCTGGGAGCAAGCACTGGAACATGAAGGAGAGGAGAAAGCAATCGGGGGTGGGGGTGGGGTCTCCTGTGTGCCTTCCCTGTGCTATAAAGCGCTTGAGGTTGCCAGGAAGTATGCTGTCGAGTCCAGTCCTGCAACTGGGACTGTGACCTGCTATGAGCGGTGCAGCGATGCCCGCTCATATCCCCTCTGCCACCTCTCAGTGACTGAAACTACGTGGGCATCTCTGGCACCCTTCCTCCATCTCTCTCCTGCTGTCTGCAATCATCTTCCAGACCAATTATCTGTACCCAAGTCTTGTCTCAAGCTCTGCTTTGGGGGAACTGAAAAAATACAATTCATCTATTTCACCTTGTCCTGTTTGTTCTCCCGGAGCCTGGAGTAGAGTGAATATTTGTTCAATGACTTTCAGTTGACAGCAACTCCACTTCCTTTAATGTGTGTGTTTTAAGTAGTAGGCAAAGTTAGGTTAGACAACAACAATAGAAACAAGATGAATGATAATATCTACCTGTAATGCTGGGGGTCGAGGCCAGGCCGATTTGCACTGAATTCAGGCAGATGGTAGATTAAACTGTGGAGTCAGAAAGCGTTGGGCCATACCTGTTTATTGGAAACAAAGAAAAACCTGGTTTTCACAGTGGAGGGCAAGGGATCAGGAACACTGCCCCTCATGAGGGCAGCTGAGGGAGTCTGAAAACCACACGTTGCAGTGGCAGGAGAGCAATCTGGGAGAATCGCCCCTGAGGGAAAGCTCCCTTAACTTTTCAAAGACACACACGTGGCTTTCTGCCACGTGCTCACACACTGATTGTGCAAAGTGCTTGCAGCAGGTAAACCAGTGAGCAAGCCTAACACAGCTGTTTTCCCCACACTACACATCCCCCTTTTTGTGGACTGGCTTCACAAGGGTAGAAGAGAAAAAGCCACTTGAAATTTTTGTTTCAATCATTTGGTTAAATACCTACCCACATTCATACTTATGCCCAAAGGCAGTATATTAAAATTGATGTCTGAGTTTGGGTTTTCTTCTTTGCAGATGGGAGTTACCTTGATCTTCTGAGTCATGAGCCCTGGTTCTTGAGAGCCCTGCCTCCTCTGAGACTGGGCTTAAAGTCTGGGCATGTGCTCCACCAGACAGGAAAGGGACCTTCTGTTTCTATGTGCTACCAGCTCTGCGTGTCTACCTTCCTCAGACCTCACTGCAGGTGTGGCCTGGGGCTGTGCTCAGGACAGAATTGGGAATAATGCCACCATATTTATGACAACTGAAGTGTCAGGGGACACAGAAAACAGTGAAAGGCAGTGGTTTACAGAATTCTTGACATCCAGTCCACAAGGTGAACTTGTTCCCTGCTCCTGACTGGCCTTCCATGGGTCCCCACCCTGCCTCAGATGCTGTGCTGGGAGTTTGCATTTAAATGTCTGGATGACAAGTGCATGTGACATTCCTGGAAAGACAGAGGAAAGCCCCTTGACCCCTCCCCCAAAGACTACCTCTGCATGTGTCTCATGACGGACTGAAGAGCTCTGCCTTTTCAGGGGTGTCTGCACCTCGCCCAGCAGCCAGGGCCTGGTGGCCATTCAACCCGGGAGGGCCAGGGAACACACTGCCAGTCACAAAGAGTGGGGAGGAAATTCCTTCAGTTCCACTTTCTTCAGCGGCCTGTGCTGTACTGTCAAAGGCCACCTACTAAAACAAAGGCTGAGAGGGACATATTACAGCCACCCATGAGACATGAGGGCCTCAGTGGCCAGACAGCTCTTGAGCAGGTGGCAGGCTCCCAAAGAGCCATGACTGTGTATTATTTAAAACACAAAGCAAAACAAATCATCCAGTACGATTGTGCCTGCATGGCTCAATTGTCATCCTTCTCAGTGCATTCAAAATTTCAAAAAGGAGAAAGTAGTAATTATATGGGCCTAGTATTTGGCATCAGAAGCAGAAATGACTTCTCAGCATCTCTGCTTGGACCTGACCTTGTGCAGCACACCCAGGCAGAGTGTCGCCACAGCCAGTGAGTCACCTCTTGGCCGGGAGGCCCTATGTTAGTGCTTGGCCCCAACAAAGCTCTCCCATTTGGCTTAGAGAAGAAAAATGGGCTTGTTTTAAACTAGGAGACACCTGATAAGTGCTGGGAGTTTGAAAGGACCTGAAATGGACATGGTACCAATGGAGAGCATTTGGATGGGAGATGTTTGTTCCTGGTGGTAATGAGCATTGTGAGCAGGCATTTCTACTAGGTAGGTAGTTAATTCTAGTTAATGAGTTCAGAGAAGTCAGGGCTCATTG
Source organism: Saccopteryx bilineata (assembly GCF_036850765.1). Classification (NCBI taxonomy): domain Eukaryota; kingdom Metazoa; phylum Chordata; class Mammalia; order Chiroptera; family Emballonuridae; genus Saccopteryx; species Saccopteryx bilineata. The sequence continues at coordinate 163,985,150 of NC_089495.1, forward strand.
GAGTCACCCAACATGTAAGAGGCAGAGGAGGGATCTGCCTGGGCCAGAGTTCCCTGGGGGCACAGGCTTATTCTAATATGCTGCCTCCAACTGTGGGGCGTTCAGCTGCTTGGCTACTGCTCAGGAGCCCATGGACCCCCGCAACCGAAAGCGCCTCCTGTGAATGAAGGAGCCTTCAGTGTCGGGTGCGTTCTCTGGGAGAGAATGGAATGCTCCTTGTAACATTTCTAAGGAGGATCTGAGGGGCCACACGGCAAAACAAAAATAACAGTTGTGGAAGAGTGGCCTCAAGATGCTGTCCTTCCAGTATTTCCCCAGTTAGAGTAGGACATGCTTAGCTAGGGGCCTCTGGGAGGGAGGGGCGGGGAACTGCACACTGGGCCCATGCTTTCCCACCAGGCCTTCTTGTCTGGCTCCTACCTGCTTGGAGAAGGAAGAGACAAGGTCATTACTTTAACTGGGAGAGAATCTGTGTGACCTCGAGACACAGGGGAGCATTTCTCTAGAGAGGCAGAGTCAGGGTCAAGGGCAGGAAGGGGTCCAGTGCTCTCCAGGTATATTGTGGGCACTGGCGAGATTTCCTGAAATCTTAGAGGATCCTGATCATCTGCCTGTCGAACACTTTCACTTGGTACTTCCACAGTGAAAGTTCCCCCTGAGTGAGGACCTTTCTATTCCTGGCTAAGCACATCATGTTGCTGTCATCCCCATGTCCTGGTACTCAGTGCTGCACGGGGAGCACAGTGCCTGTCTGAGGGGGAAGCCAGGTGTGGCCTCTTTGGGAGCATGCTCCATCTGGCAAGCCTGCTGCTGCTGAGAGTCACTTACCAGCTCAGGGCTCAGCCTAGAATTTGCAAGACGACAGAGACCAGGCTTGGTAAAACTGGTTTAGCACACAGCTCTCTAGCCTAGTATTCACTCCACCAGAGGTGGATTTAATGGCGGGCGCACTGGGCATGCACCCTGGGCCCTGACTTCTGAAGGGCCCCACAAAACCCCAACTTTACATTTTATTCTAAGGACACCAAGTTTGGTTTCACATGTGCAATTTTAACATTAATAGTACATAATATTTTTTATTTATTTAAAAATGTGGTTAACATGTATTTTTATTTTCCCTATCTCTCTCTCTTTTTTTAAGGGGCCCAATATTTTCTTCTGCACCAGGGGCCTCAACCAACCTTAATCCAACTCTGCACGCTACACTTTATGGTTCAACAGGAAAGTCAACATTGTCAAGAAGAGGGACACAGATAATTTTCTGGTCCTTGGCTTAACTCTGATTTTCAAAGAGCTCTTTCCAGTGTTCCTGAACACTCTCACACATGCTGCCCAGGCTCTAGCACCAGTTCCTCCCCGCAGACAAATGCTGTCATCTCAGAATTACCCTCTAGACCTTCTTTTATTGGGACACAATAATTGGGACCGGACTACAGTTTATTTTGAGCCCATTTCCTGTGTTCTTGCAGTGATTTCCTATAGTTTTCATTTCTTTCCCCAACTTTTCTGTCATTCATGGTTCAAGGAAAAGGGGGCATCTGCAGGATGGCCTGTCTGCCATCTTGATCTTCAGTGTCACACACAGTGATATTTGTCTAAACCAAGCAAAAGTCTCTAGCTCAAAATAAGGCTTGCCAACGCAAGGACACCAAAACAGCGCACTTATCAGTCAAAACTCTTCTCCTTGGCCTTAGCCGGGTGGCTCAGTGGATAAAGCATTGTCCTGGTCCTCTGAGGTCACAGGTTTTAATCCTCAGTCAGGGCATGTATAAAAAGCAATCATTTTCTTGGCTGGTTGGTTCAGTGGTAGAGTGTCAGCCCAGTGTGTGGAAGTCACAGATTCAATTCCCCATCAGGGCACACAGGAGAAGAGACCATCTGCTTCTCTATCCCTCCCCCTTCTCTCTCTCTCTCTTTCTCCCTCTCTTGTCTCTCTCTTTTCTGTTTTCATAGCCATGGCTCAAGAGATTTAACCAAGTTGGCCCTGGGCGCTGAGGATGGCTTCATGGCCACCACCTCAGGCACTAAAATGGCTTGGTTGTGAGCAAGGGAGCAGTGGCCCCAGATGGGCAGAGTATCACCCCTTGGTGGGCTTGCTGGATGGATCCCAGTTGGGGCACATGCAGGAGTCTCTCTCTGCCTTCCCGCCTCTCACATAATAAAAAGAAAAAAAAAAAAGAAAGAAAAGCAATCATGCCTGACCTGTGATGGTACAGTGGATAAAGCATCAACTTGGAATGCCAAAGTTCCAGTTCAAAACCCTGAGCTTGCCTGTTTAAGGCACAAGTGAGAAGCAACTACCTATGAATTGATTCTTCCTGCTCCTCCCCACACTGCCTTCTGTCTTTCTCTCTCTAAAATCAATAAAGAAAATCTTAAAAAAAAATAAAAGCAATCAGCCTGACTAGGCAGTGGCACAGTGGATAGGGCATCGGACTGGGATGCAGAGGACCCAGGTTCGAGACCCCCGAGATCGCCAGCTTGAGCGTGGGCTCATCTAGTTTGAGCAAAGCTCACCAGCTTGGACTCAAGGTTGCTGGCTCGTGCAAGGGGTTACTCGGTCTGCTGTAGCCCGATGGTCAAAGCACATATGAGAAAGCAATCAATGAACAACTAAGGTGTTGGTTGCAATGAAAAACTGATAATTGATGTTTCTTATCTCTCTCCATTCCTGTCTGTCTATCCCTCTCTCTGACTCTCTCTGTCTCTGTAAAAAAAAATAAAAAAAAAATAAATAAATAAGTAAATAAAAGCAATCAATGAGTGCACAACTAAATGGAACAACTAAATGAAATGATGATTTGATGCTTCTCTTTCTCTTTTTCTTCCTCATCTCTTCATCTCTCTTTCTCTCTCTCAAATCAATGCTAAAAGTAAAAACAAACAAACAAAAACTTCTCTTTATAGTGATCAATCCCTGAATTGGTCAGTCAAAAAAGGGCTCTTCTCACTGTTGTGAAGATGCATTAAACTAGCCACAAAATTTGTGATTAATGAAAATGCAGCTAACAGCAAAATTCTATCATCAAATAGACCTGCTGCAGATCACATGACATAGATAGTATGTAAAGGGAGGGGAAAACAGCAAACACGAGGGTTGGCAAATATTCGACACTGCTGTGAGTAGCTCTCGTCAGCTTTGCTTATGGGCAAGGTATATTCAGGGTAGGAATGTCTGGCCCGTTTTGTTCCCTGGATCAGCTAAAATGCATGCTGAAGTAGAAGTGAGAAGCGAGTTATCTTTGAGCTGTGATGACGACTGGAAGCCATCTGCCTCGGATCCACCCTGAGGTGCTGCAGGTACTTCAGGGACAGACAAGGACTCCCAGCAAAACAAAGGTGGTTCCGCAAGGGAGTGCTACCACAGGCTTACTTACACACAGAAAACTTCTGCTGTCAATGGTGAGACTCAGTCTTGAGTCTGGGTTAAGGGCATGGTGAAAGTTATTTTTATTAGCATACCTCAGCCATGAGGACCTGTATTTTCAGAGCACCAGGTAAAGACGTGAGGAGCCCTCAGATCCAGCCTCACTCTGCCACGGCCCTGTCCTAAGGGGACTACATTTCCCACACTGCTTTGTCAGCCGGCATCTGAGTAGGTTTGGACAATGGAGGTTCTGGTGAAAGAGTGAAGGATGGGAGGAAGGATGAATGAAGCCCGGGTGCTTCTCATCCTCTCTCTCTGCTTTCTGTGTGATCCCTGGTGATAGCTCTCTACCCCAAGACTCTCTAGATCCCACTGGCTCTTCCTCCAGCAGGAGGTCACACCACCTACCAGGAACGCTGGCGTTTGTGCTCTGGTAACATCACCACTTCTCCGTTTCTCCTGGTCCTATTGGTGATCATGGTTTCCTTCTGTGGCTCATCTCTGGGATTCCTTACTGTCCAACGCTTAACTTCTCAGCTCTACCACATTCATGTAAACAAATCCTTGCATTGCTATGTGCAGGGGAGTTTCTCTTTTTATGGCAGCCCCTGATTGACACAGAGAATGGCGACATGTCTCTGCTTTCCACTCCAAAGGAATTGTCTCTCAAAGATAAGGTACCCACATGGTTTTTGAGATGATGAAAGTAAATAAAATTTTTCTTTATAGAACATAATGTCAGTAAAAGATCTTATTATTTCAAGAGCCTTGCTTCAGTGGTGTCACTCAGTTTTTTAAAAATTTATTTATTTATTTATTTATTTATTAGAGAGAGAGGAAGGAAGAGAGAGAGACATTGATTTTGTTGTTCCACTTTGTTTATGCATTTATTGGTTGACACTTGTATGTGCCCTAAGGATCAAACTCATAACCTCGGCATATCTGGACACGGCTATAACCAACTGAGCTACCTGGTCAGGGCTATATTTAGTTTCTTGAATAATTCGATACCAATGCTTTAAGGCTGATTTATATAGTTTTAGTATTAAGGATAATACTTTTTAAAGAAGACTACAGGACAATCAGCAAAATTTTTAATTCTTTTCCAACATCAGAAAATTTCTTCATTTAATGAAGAAATAAGTTGATGTTTAAAAATATTTCAAAAGAATGTAAATAAATACTTCCCCAAACTAAAGATGATCAAAGAGCATATTAGAACCCATCTGCTTCTATCTTCCAGAGGAAAACACTCTTGAGTCCAGCTTTAAATATGAAGTGCTTTTTATCTTTGAGACTAGCTGAGTCAAAGTAGATTTAATACAGAACCTTTTCCAATTTCTAGTTCATATTTTACTGAAAGGTCCATACTTATAGCATAACCCAGACATTTTTAATTACCTAGAAATGTCTCCTAATGTAATAAAATGAAAGAGTAATGATTTGATTGGGATTTGATCTTTGACTCAACTTATCCATCATTAAACTTAGACATTTATGCCTTGGTTAAATCATGCAAATACTATCATCTTATTCAGGTATGATATTTGTTTCTTTTGATGATAAGCTAATAAACTTTGTTCTATAATTAAAATCGTGATAAATCTTTAAAGTTTACTTATTTTTTAAAATAAATTTTGCCTAACACTGATGCTCACTTGGGCCTGGATACCTATTCAATAATATGTATTGAAAAACTTCTAGGAAATTAAAACTTTTATCTCGTTTGAGGAACATGGAATGGCAGGGTTTGAGAGAAATAAAGAGGCTGGGAAATGAGGGAGTCAGAGTCCGAATCTTTTCTAATAACAGGTTTCTAGCTGATGGATGTAAGACATTATCATTTAAGCATGAGGTAGCATGATAAATATCCATTTTAAAAGACCCCTCTGGCTACCATAAAAATTCTATTAGAAAAAGATAAAATAGAGAAGGTGAAATAATTTTTTTGTCAAGATCTCAGGAAGAAAGAATCCCATTGGCCAAACCCAACTGGCAGCCAGGGCAAAAAAAAAAAAAAAAAAAGAAAGAAAGAAAAAAGAAAAGACATACTGGTTGTCCTTCCAGGGTGAATAGCTGGAGAAGGTATATACTGTATCTGGGAATTCAAAAATAGGTTATCTGCACAGAAGGCCAGATATATGCTATAAGTATCTGCACAGAAGGCCTTACTAAGAATCTGGTCTCGGTGAGGGCTAAAAAGGGCTTTAACCATGACAGCAGCGGTGAAAATGAAACGTTTAGGAGACTAAATGGCAGGGGAGTAAGGGAAGGCAGCAAGGGAGGTGAGGCCTAACTCCTGAGTTTCTGGATGGCTGTGTGAATGAATGGGGACACCCTTCACTGAGATTGGAAACACCTACTAATGCCAGGAACTTCCTAAACATTTTTTACATTGTTCTCCCCAAAATAAATATGAAATAGTTATTATTTCTGCTATTTTACATATAGGGAAACTGAGGTTTATACAAATTAGCTTACCAAGGTCGAACAGCTAAAGAATGGAGGGAGTTAATATTAAAATTCAGTGATTGTAGAACCCCAAAACAATGCTTTGACTAACTTGGTATTCTGCCTCTTCGGCTGTATTAGAAGATAAGAGTCAGGGCTACTAATTCTGTTCAATTAAAACACTAGACTTCATGACCATTCTAAGTTGGAGGATCCATTTGAGACTTCTGAAGACATGGCTAAGAGTGACGGTGGTGACTCCAACACAGGGGCAGACATCCTTGCTCTGTATAAAAATTACTTTGTGTATAGTACCTTGCCACACTAAGATTCTCAGGACCCCCTTGTGAGAATCTGAAACTAGCTGCTGAGAGGGTAGACATCAGAACTCTCATTGTAGTGAGCAGGACTTTCTAGAGTTTACTTTGGTCTCTGGGTCTGTCTTGGTTAAAGACCCCTACTCGGCCTGATTACTCAGAGACTAAAGGTCAGCTGCCAGCTTGCGTTCCCAGCATGAGTTTCCAGCATGTTTTTATTCCACAATGCTCCCATCACACCCACCACTGCTTCCCTGCGCTCTTGCATTCACTCATCTCAAAGCCTTTGTCTACTCAGCCACTTCCCTCTGGAATGCCTCTCCTCCCATTCCTAAGTTGACACCTGGCTGACAAGCCTCCCCTTAGTCTCCCAGCTGAACTTCTTTCTTTTTGATTCATCAGAAGCACTACTGTCTGGAACTAGTAGTGTGTTGCTAAATGGCTGACCCCTAGCTCTCCAAACGAGGAGAGGAAGTGCTGATGTATAGTATTTAGCACTTTCTGTGGTATAAATACTCTCAGCGTGGCCAATTTCGAGTCACTAATAGTGTAACAATGGGTTCAGGTAATTCCTGAAAAGTTAACAGTTGGCTTTCACCAGGCTTCAGTACACCACTGCCTGACACTTTCTTGAGAGATTTAATTCCCAGGGGTTGGGGCCTGGCAGGGAGGTCTTACAAAGCTCCAGGTGGTTCCAACCTGCTACCACGGTGAGAAACTCTGCCATATAATGGTCCAAGCTGCTGCATATTAACACCAATCCCAGAGCTTATGATTTAACTGGTCTCAGGGTCCAGAGTCTGGATATTTCCACCACGTCCCAAGTGGGGCTCCACTGTGGTCAGGGTCAAGAGGCAGTGCCACAGTAAGTGTCTGTTCCCTCTGTCACGAGTGTTTCTCTTCTATTGTATAGTTGGTTATGCACAGGTCTCGTCTTCTCTGCCAGGTGATAAACACCTGAGTTATTTGTCCCTGAGGGTTTCAGAAGTGAATTAAAAATCACAATAAAATTTATTTTAAAATGAGTCACAGCGCATGCACAAAGTGCTTAGTTTACATTTGCTGAATATGTGAAATAGCACAGCTGTTATCCTGCTGTAAAATGTGAGTCAGGCCACAGCCCCTCGGCCATCACCCTCTGACTCAGGGGACCCCAGGAGGGATGGACACCAGCTCTGGAGCTCTTTGTGGACACCTCCTCCCTGCTCTTTGAAATCTCCTACATTCTGTGCCTGGCTCACCCTGCAAGACTTACTTTGCATAAGACTTGTGAGTAAAGGTCATGTGAGTAGGCTCTAGAAATGCAGGAGAGTCCTGCTTCCCCTCTGTCAGTGGTGAGATTATTCAATCTAACTTCTCTGCACTTGATATTCAGCCCAAAGGAGCTTCACTCCTTTCTTCCCAGTTAAATTCACAGCCACAGGACAGCACCTCCAGGTAAGTCACTTGGCTGTCAGCCCTCTTTAGTGTGTACAAACGATGCCCAGGGAAGTCTGCAGACAACTTAGGGAGACACAGTTTGAGGGGGGTCAGTTTGAGAGGTGTAGGGAAAACAGCTGTGGTTAGGCTTGCTTGCTTGTTTTTTGGCTGCAAGCACTTTGCATGATTAGTGTGTGAGCATATGGCAGAAAGCCACGTGTGTGTAGCCTATATAAGGCTATGGGTACTTTTCCTCGAGAAGCAGTTTTCCTAATCACTTGCCCAACACCATGAAAGGTGATTTCCCCTGTTTTCTCGCCCACCATTGAGAGAAGCAGTTTCCCTTGCCTGTTTACTCACCCACTGTTGTAAGAATCCAATAAATGGGAATGGCCCGATGCCTTTCAGCTCTGTGGTTCTTCTGTGGTCTGCTGGGATCCAGTGTGAAATTTCCTGGCCTCAACTGCCTCGCATTTCATCTGGCATATTAGGCAGGATACAGTTCAGATCAGTATGGAGCCACCAGCACCCTTGAAGAGTGGAATAGAGGAATGCCCATTCTTGAGCATGTGGTACCCTTTGACTACTCTGTTGGAGGCTGTGGGCGGGGTGATTTTTACAGCCTGGCAAGCAGAAACTGAAAGCTCTGTGCAAGAAGCTGCCCAAGTCTGAGAGCTCCAGTGTGAGCTGGAGGCTGAGCATTGGCAGCAGCAGATGCTGAAGGAGGAACTGCATTTGTGCCAGTGAAGTGGCTCTGAGTCAGCAGTTGTAGTCATTTCCAACTCCTCTGAGGAAGAGGAAGAGGAGGAGGAGGTTCGGGCTGAAACTCCCATTGACAGACTTAAAGCCCAGCCAGTGGTCACCCAGAAGGTGAAAACCCAGCAGCAGAAAGTGCTTCAGGGACAGGCACAGCCCTCTCTGCAGCTAGTGGAGCACTCTGTGGTCTGGCCCCACACCCAGACAGAGTTGATGGACTTAGAAACAAAATTCAGGCAGAAACCCACCGAGCCCCTGGCAGTTTGGTTGCCGTTGTTGTGGGACATGGGGGTTGCATGGCATCATCCAGTCCAGACAGAGATGGAGAAATTGGCTGCCATTACCATGTACTCCTCCTTGAGGCAGTATCTTCAGAACTGCCATAACAACCCAGGAAACCATACCCTATTAGAATGGGTGATGGCCACCATTCATACAGTCTGGCAGAATAGTGGAGATTTTCCCAGGGCAGTGAGTCAGTGGCATTCATATACTGAGCTGTAGAAGCAGGTCCTCTGAGAACTGGGTATGGGGAAGGCTGCTTTCAACCTGTGGTCCTGTGGGCCAGATGAGGAAGTATTTATAGCAGGAATGAGGGACCTTATTCTCCAGAGTGCCCCATTTACCCTTTTTGGGTCACTGGTGGCTACCTTGGACCCCTATGTGGGGCAGTTCATCAGTACTGTTACATGGATGGTGGCAGATTTGGGGGATTTAAAGCAGCATGGCACCAGAAGGGTGTGCGAACTACTGTTCATGTTGCCCACTCCCCACAACAAGAGAAACGGCTTGTAAAGGTTACCCAAACACAGATGTGGATAGATTTGATTATGGCCAGGGAAGATAAAGAGAAATTAGATGGCAGGTCAAATAGAGTTCTGTTAGAGCTCTGGCAGCAGCTTGAGCCAAAACAGAAATTCAAGCTGTTAAAAAAGGAAGGGAAACGAGTGGTTCTGGCCGCTGCCGAGAAAATGGTTGGTGTTTGTGTCACAGGGCTTCAAGATTGCATGTTGGAGGCAACTGAAAGAGAGGAGGATTCCCAAAACCCATTGTTCCAGTTTAAATAGGGGGAAGGCTAAGGGACCTGTCTAACAGGGACAAGTGAGGACCAGAGGCCCCATGTGGAACTGGCAATCCATTAGTTCCCTTCTAATGTGCAGCATGTGTTGGCCTTAGTAGATAATAAGTGTTTTTGCAGCAGCTATAGTAGAATAACTTTTTTTTAAATCTTTTTTTTAATTTTATTTATTCATTTTAGAAAGGAGAGAGAGAGGGAGAGAGAGAAGAGAGAGAGAAGAGAGAGAGAGAGACAGAGAGAGAGAGAGAGAGAGAGAGAAGGGGGAGGAGCAGGAAGCATCAACTCCCATATGTGCCTTGACCAGGCAAGCCCAGGGTTTCCAACCGGCGACCTCAGCATTTCCAGGTTGACGCTTTATCCACTGCGCCACCACAGGTCAGGCTAGAATAACTTTCAAGGCAATACAGACCTTAAATGTATTTAACCCTGCCAGGTCCTGTGAACTTGACATTCATGTGACCTTTGAGGGGCTTAGATGCAGCTTGCGGCAACAGACAGAGCACTTACGGAAAAGTGTTGAGGTCCGTCATCAATGAGCTGTATGGCTATTTGACTGTAATGAACCTGCACCTTTGGTGATTTGCACAGACAGCTGTGCTATCTTGGACTAACTATTGAGTGGTAAAGTGGACTCTTTTTTTTTTTTTAAAAAAAAGAAAATATATTTTAATAAGCTAGGAGTTACAAAATGAAATAACCTCAAACTACAAGCTTTTTATTATTTTTTTTTAAATAAATTTTTATTTTAATGGGGTGACATCAATCAATCAGTGTACATACATTCAAAGAAAACATTTCCAGGTTATCTTGTCATTTAGTTCTGTTGCATACCCATCACCCGAAGAGAGATCGTCCTCCACCACCCTCCATCCAGTTCTCTCTGTACCCCTCCCCCTCCCCCTCTCCCTCCTTCCCTCCCCCACCCCCCGTAACCACCACACTCCTGTCCATGCCTCTTAGTCTCGCTTCTATATCCCACCAATGTATGGAATCCTGCAGTTCCTGTTTTTATCTGATTCGCCCATTTCACCCCACACAATGCTACCAAGACTCCACCATTCCACTGCAAGTGATCCAATGTCATCATTTCTCCTAGCTGAATAGTATACCATGGTGTATATGTGCCCCATCTTCTTCATCCAGTCCTCTATTTTTTTTTTACAGTGATTAAAAGCCTTTAAGCAAACTCTTGGCCAATACAGCAAGAATCCCTAAAAGAGTAGTGTCCTTAACATGTTCACCAAGTCCAAGTTGACCCCATCACCATGCCAAATCCCTGAAAAATGCAACCCAACCATAGTTCAGTCTGTTAGGAGCTGTCACAGGGAGCAGGAGTCCAGGAAAGTTCCCCACAGGAAAAGTCGGCATGGCACTGGAATTGTTGTCACCATTCTATACTTTGCAGCTCATGTCCAAGTCCCAATGACCGCTGCTTCTAGCTAGTAATGATTCAGGTAGACTGGAAAAAGCCATTTGCAGCATGCGTGGATATGGAGCTTCAGTTCTCCTCTGCCTGGAGAGTTGAGACCAGGTTGCTTTTCCCTGGAGCTCTGTGACTGTGGCCTGGTAAAGAGAACCTTGGGATACACTAAGCCGGGTGGCAAAGGTAAATTCATAATACAAGCTGGCAAAAGGAGGAAAGAGAGCTCTAAATTAGGAGTAGATCCCAGCCTGAAATATGAGTGGGGCATTGAGGTAGGAGGGATAAAGGAAACACTATATATTAAGCAAAGCAGCAGAAAATAGGACTATCAACACCCACAACAGAGATCTTTGAGGGAAGAATAAAAAACCTGACTATTCAGGCAACACATAGTTAAGTGGCCCTTGTGCAAATGAGATCAGTTTACCTGCTTCTTGGAAGAAATACCCTAGGCTCGTCCACAGTGTCGTAGCTGGGGCTGATGGCCCTAGGCACCTTCAGCCTTCAATGGCAAGCCCCCGCTTTCTTGGCAAGGTTAGGTCATAGGTGGCTAGAGCAGGGCTGGAAGAGACTGAACCCTCCCTTAGAGGAGCGAGGGGGAAGCCCACCTTCCAGTGTCCCTGTTTCCTCACAGCAGAGGCGTGTAAGCCTAGCAGGCTTTAGCTCAATGACCTTCCTTTCCACTATTGAAGCAGGACCCAGATGGCATCCTATGAGACCCCTTTGAGGTGTTGGAGCCTTTAAGGGTGTATCCTAAAAGCTGGTAGTTCCCCTGATCTCTACTGGGCTTTTTCTGCCTCTAGGTATCTTAAAAGCCATTCTCAGAAGATCTTGCTGAGGGGTTTAAGGTTCCCCATCCGCCTATATAAATCTTTTCCATATATCTGGAGCTATTTGGTAAAAAGAACAGTGTTATTAGCTAGATCTAATAAAGAAGGTAATAGTTTGCAGGCGAAAAAGATTTGGTGTCTCCTGTTCATCAGCATTCAAAAGAAATGTAAATTTTTTTTTTAAAGTAAAAAGCATGATATGGTAGACCCATTGGAGTCATTGGCCTGGTGTGCAGGATTCCTGGGTTCGATTCCTGGCCAGAGCACACAGGAGAAGAGCCCATCTACCTCTCCACCCCTCCTCCTCTCCTTCCTCTTTGTCTCTCTCCTCTCTCTCCTCCCGCCCGCAGCCAAGGCTCCACCAGAGCAAAGCCACCCTGGGCACTAAGGATGGCCCCATGGCCTCCGCCCCAGTCACTAGAATGGCTCCGGTTGTAACAGAGCAACACCCCAGATGGGCAGAGCATTCCCCCCCGGTAGGCATGCCAGGTGGATCCCAGTCAGGCGCATGCAGGAGTCTGTCTGACTGCTTCCCCATCCCCATCCTCAGAAAAATACAAAAAATAAATAAATAAAAGAAAAAATACTAAAAAAAAGGGGGGGCATTCCCTTGTGCTAAAGCTCCAGGGAGCATGGAGTGAGCTTGAGTATGTCCTATGAAACATGGAGCTCTATGTTGACATATAAGTATTTGAAGAAGGAGGAACTGCTGAAATAGTTTATCAGCATTTGTCCCTAAGACAGCAGTCTTTATAGTGGGAACACCATACGTAAATATTTGCTGTCTGTCTATAGATTAAGGGGGGAATATGGCAAATGCTGAAAAGCCATGATCTTTGTGCCCCTCCCCTCCCCCAACCCCCTCCCTCTCCTCCCCCCACCCTGTAACCCCAACACTGTTGTTCATGTCTCTGAGTCTCATCTTTATGTCCCACCTATGTATGGAAACATATAGTTCTTAGTTTTTTCTGATTTACTTCTTTCACTCAGTATAATGTTATCAAGGCCCATCCATGTTGTTGTAAAAGATCCTATGTCATCATTTCTTATGGCTGAGTAGTATTCCATAGTATATATATACCAAAGCTTTTTAATCCACTCATCCTCTGATGGACACTTGGGCTGTTTCCAAATCTTTGCTATTGTGAACAATGCTGCCATAAACATGGGGGTGCATTTCTTCTTTTCAAACAGTGCTATGGTGTCCTTGGGGTATATTCCTAACAGTGGTATAGCTGGGTCAAAAGGCAGTTTGATTTTTAATTTCTTGAGGAATGTCCATACTGTTTTCCACAGTGGCTGCACCAGTCTGCATTCCCACCAGCAGTGCAGGAGGGTTCCCTTTTCTCCACATCCTCGCCAGCACTTATTCTGTGTAAAGTGGACTCTTGAAGCAGGAACTGAGACAAAGGATGGCATTGATGTCCTTGCTGTATGGACATGATGCTTGTGGACAGTATGAGAGACCTTGATGGGAGGAGTGCCAACACCTGTGCAGGCAATGTGCTTTTTCCTGTTCCAACAGCCCTCCTTAAGGCCAACGGTTTCAATGGACATGGCCCCAGACTGTACAGCACCCCCTCATGATGGGTGGCCTTGTTAGCACCATGAGGTAGGGGGCTAGAGGTGGACCTCAGTTAACTCCCTGGGCAACCAGCACCTGGCTGCCTAAGGTAGAAGTGTATTATCCCTTGAGTGCTCAGGGAGACAGCATTTTAAAGGACACCTTTGTAATTTCCTTATGGCCCATAACGAGTTCTCCCATTTTGCTGCACATCGAACCAGCAGATCCTGGTGTGAAGGTCAATAAGGGTGGCCTCTGGTACCTGCTACTGTGCTGTCTGCAGACAGAACTCTGGCCTGGATTCTGCCAGAAGGAAAAGATTTGCCTCTCTTGGTATCACTAACAACTCTCTCTGTTCATCCATAGCTTAGTGGACATTGTAAGCCAGGCCTTGCATGCCCTGGTGGAGGAGGCCAAGGAGGGTCAAATGGGGTGCTCCCTCCAAGAATGGTGGGCATCTTTAGCAGCTGGCACACCACCTTGATTGTCCTTTTTGGTTTTTGAAATATAAATGCAGTGTACCTCACTCCTCACACGGGAACCATCACAGAAGATACCTGTTGTGTAGATTGTGAGGTGAGCAACCCTAAAGGGGTGGAATGTATGGGAAAGCAGCTGTGTTAGGCTTGCTCGCTTGTTTTCTGGCTGCAAAACACTTTGCATGATTAGTACGTGAGCACGTGGCAGAAAACCAAGTGTGTGTACTTTCTATATAAGGCTACAGGTACTTTCCCTCAAGGAGCAGTTTTCTTGATCACACACTTACCACTGTGAGGGGTGATTTTCCTGCTTGCTTGCCCATTGCTGTGATAAGTGCTTTTCCTCTGACTGTTTGCTCATCTGCTATTGCAGGAATCCAATAAATGGGAATGGCCCAATGACTTTTGGCTCTATGGTTCTTCTGTGGTCTGTCCAAATCCAATGTGAACCTGCCTGCCCTTGACTACCAGCATTACAAAAGGGTAAGAGTTGGAGCAGAAAGGAGGGGATGGTATTCATTTTCCTGGGAAGCTGACATGGCAGAAATGGAGGATTGTCTAAGATGTTTACAACTGATCCTGTAATTCTTTAATTGAGCAGCTTTGACTCTGAGCAATAATAATTTGCCCTATTCTATTCTAGTTACCATATTTAGTAATTGCTTTTCCCTTAACCACAGTGTGAAAGTGTTTTCTTTCTTCAGTTTCTGAGCCTTTTGGATCTGTTTAAAATCCAAGATGGAGGTCAGGGAGTTTTAGATACTGTATGGCCAGTAGCCACGGCCGTTGTGGCCATGCAGGTGCAGGTTCTTATTGGATTTGGGCAGACAGTAAAGAAACAGTGGAGCCAATAAATAGTGGGCCATTCCTTTATTAAAGTCTCGCACCGACCAATGAGCAAACACACAGGGAAAACACTTCCCTTTCACTCAGCCAGAGCTTACAAAGCCACTGACATGTTCTCTGGTTCCACAACCAGGACAATCTTCTCCAGTTTCTCCTAGAATCAAAGGCCCCAGCAGTCTCAGCGGAGCTCACAAAGGCCCCTCACCTCTGGTTCCCCAGCTTCTCCTTCAGCTCTCTGCATTCTCTCTTTGCTTTCACTCTCCAAACATGGCTTCCTTCTCTCTGCCCCTTCTTTCTCTTTTCAAAACTTTTCTGGCACAAAAACCTCTCCTCCAGCAAACATTAGCAAGACAATGGCCCTTCCCAAGCAGGAAGGTAATTTGCAATTTCACCAATCACATTCTTGGCGCTGCCAAGTACCATTTTTTAACACTAAAAGTGAGCAAACTCAAAAAACACAAATTTTACACTCATTTGCCCAATAGACACCCTGGTCAGAATCCATATAGCTTTTCCCCTGGGACACTTCTCAGAGGATCTGAAGAGAGGGACCAACATTTCTTGATCAACCTGCTGTTTGCTGAGCAGCATCTATGTCTTAATTTCACTTCTACAACAATTCTGTGAGTTAGGTACAGTTATCCTCATTTAATTGAAAAAAAACCAAACAAACCTGAGGCTCATATAATTAGTATAATAAGAGTCTGGGGCTACCTTTTCACCCAGGTTTGTTGGACTTCTTGGCTTTTGGGCATCTTTATCACACACCAGTGCTTGACACAAGCAGTCAAGTGACCTGAGGGCCCAGAGCAGTAGTGTGGATTTCTCAGTGTGGCTCTTGGGCATACTTTAGAGCACCTGCCCTGTTTATTTTCTAAGCATGCAAATCACCCTGACTCTAGTACTCTAACTGGTTAGTACTCTGGGCAAGGAGTCCAGGAATCTGTACTTCTAACAAGCAATCACCTCTCCCCTACCCATGAACATTAAATTTTTAAAACTTCTAGCTCAGAGAAAATTTGAAGCAAAATCTTCACTAAAGTTTAGCAAAATTGATTGGATCTCACAATATGATTCATTTTAAATGTTAAACCAAAGTGAGTGCATTCTCTGAGCTGTTCAACATATTAATATAGATTTAAATAAAATGTGTTGCCTGACCTGTGGTAGCACAATGGATAAAGCATCGACCAGAAACACTGAGGTCACTGGTTCAAAACCCAGCACTTGTCTGGTCAAGGCAAATATGGGAGTTAATGCTTCCTGCTTTACCCTCCTTTCTCTCTCTCTCTCTCTCTCTCTCTCTCTCACTCTCCTCTCTGAAATGAATAATAATAAAAAAAGGTAGAATTAAAAAATAAATAAAATATGTTAGTCAGTAAACTGAAGGAAGGATTGGTCAGCAGAAAATATATAAACAATGAATGAAGAATTACAGAACCAAATTAAATGTTGAAGTACCCATTTATTAACTGCCCAGGTCTGGAGAAGAGGCATCTGGCTATTAACTCTCCTTGAATGATACAAATAACCTTTTTCTTTTTCTTTTCTGAGTTTGTGTACTTCTGAGTAGCCTTCACACAATGATTCTGTTCTTTTTTTAATCTTTGAGCTATCTGGTAAACCTGAGGTATGCATTTTTCATTACAGTTTCCTCAATAGTATCCTTGTTTATAAATCTATACCTTGTGAGCTTGCAAATGTGGTTCTGTCCCTGTGGACAGGTTTACACTGTAAGAGCTGGTAAGATCAGATTTCTGCTGCTACAGCACACAGTGAAATACCATTTACCAGACATGTTGGCAGCCTAAGGGGTACGAAAGGCAAAGTGGCCCCAGTTTTATTCAAATTACAGATCCATATAGAGGCCCCTCACAGACACTTAAACCATAACCTGGAACCATTATAAAAAATTCACAATCAGAAATTCTCACTTTGTTTTGTCCTACAGGGTGCAGAGTCTTCACGCCAGTCTGATCACTAGACTATCATGAATACTCTCTCCGTCTGGCCCCAGTCTCACCTCAATGCCACAGCATCAGTAAGAAAGAATCTAAGTAACCTTGCTCAAAAAGAACAAAGAAAAAGCTTTCAATCTATAAAGTGCAGGGCAATGCATACCCAAACTAAAAATGAAAACAAATTACTCTTTCAGAGGAGGCCTGTCGGTGTCTCATGCTCAGATATAAATTTCTCTCAGTACCACATAGCCACCATGTCACCCAGGAGCTCGAGCCAGCACCCACGCAGCCGCTGTGGCTCTTCGGTGCGGGGTGGGGGGTGGGGACTGTTTTCCCATGGAGTGGCAGGAACTCAGAGCTGGGAGTGGTTTATTCCTCAGGAGAAAGCATATTCTACCCATGGTGGTGGTGGAATGGGTGGCCAGTGTGAACAGTCACGGGGTCAAAATAAAGGTGGGTGTAATTATTTTTTTAAAAAGTACTTAGGTAGATGACTGAAAGTTTTCAAAAGGAAGTACCTAAGAGTATACTGATTTTTTTTCTTCTTCCAGATGCCTGTCTTGGCAAGATTTATTCTCAGAAAATTTAGGTTTAGTTTTCCCTAAAGCCGACAAGCAGCCCTAGTGACAGTCAGATGCTGGGGGCAGCTGCAGCCAAGACTCTGAACGTGTGTGGAAACCCACTTCCTTTTCCCTCAAGAACCAGGACTAGCTGGCTTCTGTGGTTCATGTTTCATGGGGTTGGAAATCTTTGGAGGTGCTTTACGTCAAGGATTTTCTAGTCCTACATAAAGCCTTTCCTTGCAGCTAGTTAAGCACGCTCACGGGAGGCCAGTGGCAGGGGCAGAAAGAGATCAGCCCTATAGAGTTTCTGTGCCCATGGGGGATTCCTCAATGCTGGTGAAGGAGGTAGAGGGAAAAAAACTGTGGTGTAAGCAACATGCCTTGGAAACAACAAGGAGGAGACAGGAGCTTTTCCCAGCGAGAGAGGAATCTCCCCAGGCTGAGAGAGAGGGGAGAGCTTTGTAGTGGGCGGGAGACTTCCCTGGAGCAGGGCGGTAGGAGGGAGCTGAGTGGGATCCTTGGGGTGTGCGGGAAGGAGGCCGCCTGACCTCACAGAGATGTGTCCAGGAGAATAGAACTCTCGGGAGCTCACAAAAGTTCCTCTATTTTCTGTGGCAATGGCCATAAATGGAAAACTAAAATGGGCATGAAACCTTACGTAAGAACTGAGCAGGTAGGTAGTGGATGCCCAAGATCCTTTCCCCCCACATGGCTTCTTCCAGCCATTTTGTAACACAAGAGCCTAGAAACGGTGCATTCCTATTGGTGCAACTCCAAGATTAAATGAGGTACATTTCCTGCCAAACCAATGGGGTGGGATCCAAGATCTCTAAATTAAGTTAGAGATTGCAGATTGATAGTCCCCTTTGCTTAAAGCTTTCAAGAATTCAACTTTCTTAATTCAAGAAGAAAATGCCTCTTTCTGTTTTTTCTTTATCTTGTCATGTGGGAAGGTATTGGTGTTAATGCAAAGGGAGCCTCCCTGTAGTGGGTCCCAGGGGCTATAGCCAGGTGCAGGGGCGGGGTTTCTCCTGTAGAAAGTTAAGGGCTCTGTAGCCAGGGAACAGAACCATGTCAGAGTTTATGCCAGATGGTTCAAATGGAGAGACTTTAATGAAATCATGATTTAGAGGTGAGGAGCGGGACTGCGGAACTAAACCGGAACTAAACCACATGTGGTGAAGGCACCTAGAGCCGGGAAGATGTATGCTGTAGAGAAAGGTCATCTGGTGAGAAGTGTGTGGCAGATGACCCAGTTCCTACCAGAACAAGTTGTTAGGACAGTGGTGTGAAGGAAGAAACAGCCAGTCTCTTACCACTCCTGCCTCTCATTTTCTGCTGATGTCTCTATTGGCCAGGCTCAACTTAAAACCCCCCAGCCTGATGACAGTCTCCTGGTCCACAGGGATCAGTGTCCCAGGACATTAAGCAGGGCAGAGAAGGTTGTGGAATGAGTCTGGAAGAAAACAAAAAATAATGAAGGAGATGCTAAGGTCTAAGGCAAAGTGCACAGTCTAAGCCAAAGTCCTCGGTCCCTGTGGTTAGTTCAGGAAAGGGAGCTAAGCCATGGAGTCAGAACGGTGCTCCAAGGAGCAGGAGAGCCAAGTGACTAAGAAGGGAATCTGGAGAACTTCTAGGATTTCAGAGAGCTGTACTCCTATCCTAGGCTGAGCTTGTGATGCCATTATACTTGCAAGGAGTCAGTGCATTGCCGGGAAGTTGAACATTTTGTTTCTCTTACGTGTTTCATTCATAGGGGTTGCACTTAAATCTGCCAAACAAGTCACTCACGTGACACAGAGATAATGTCAGACAGTCTTTGTCTTTGTATTAGCTGAACTGAGGTTTATCTCCTGTACTCCAAAGCCCAACTTTTCTTAAATATATTGTTCTAAATTTTTCTATTGAGGTATAATAACATATGAGTTTCAGATATACAGCACAATGATTTGTTATTTGTATATTCTGTGAAATGATCACCATAAGTGTAGTGAACGTCTGACATCATACATAGGTACAAGTGAATCTTTTTTCTTGTGGTGAGAACTATTAAGATCAACTCTCTTAGCTCTCAGCTTTTGGATAAGTGGGAACAATGAGATTTATCTCCAGAAAGTCTTTATAATGCAAATAATATCTAGAATAAAAAATTGTTCCAGGCAAAAAATAATTAGCATCCTCCAAAGCACTTCAGTCAAAAGCAAAAAGAGTTCAATTCTGATTTTATTATCCACAGAACATCAAATTTTATTGACATAATAAATAGAGTGAGAGGTTTAGCACCGGAGAGGGAAGACTAGAATGAGAGCAATATGGTCCTGTACCACAGGCACCTGCATCCCAGAAGGGCCCCTGCTCAGGCCCGCTCCCTGTAGCCAGAAGCTGAGGGCCAAGGAGACACGCCCATCCGAGTCCCCTTCCTATTACAAAACACATTCCAAGTTTCTGGAACAAGAATGCTCTGCCCAAATGACCATGAACTTGCTTCTGAGGGCTCTGTGTGTAGCTAGGAGTGACAAAATGGCCCACCAATAGGGGCTGTGGATCTGGAAACAAGATAGACCGGTAAAGTGAGAATTTGGAAGCATGATGTCAGAAATCCAGCTGAGAAGAAGAAGCCTCATGAAATTAAGCTCTAAACTTTTCCAGCCAAACCTGTGTCTCCCACTGAGTGGCCAGGAGTGGACAGCACACGTGGGATAGGGCATAGGAACTGGAGCCTGATTTCTGGCCTCATCATTCAGCTTCTCTGAGGCTCAAAGGTCCATACCTGTGAAACAGAAATGACAGACATCACAGCAACAGAAGTGGCCATGTGGACCAGTGTTAATGCCTGAGTCGTGCCACATGCCTCTCTGGCTTCTGGGATGTAGCAGACAGCATGGCAGCCTGGGTTATTCTTTGCATATTGTACAATTCCTAAGGGTTCACGTCAGGCTGAAATGTGAGCACATGCAGGACAGCTTCTGGCCCAAAGCACCTGCACTGTGTTTGGATGTGGAGATGCTGGAAGATTGAAAGCCCCTGACCAGGTACATGCTCAGGTCAATGCCTTAGGAGAGCCCACCCTGGGAGCTGGCTTGTGACTGAAGTACCTCAGAGCTGCATGAGGGGACCATGTGTCTAGTGACTCTGTCCCAGGAGATGCTCAGACACTATCAATGAAAGCAGTTCCCTGCAGGCACCCTGGAAGGGGGTTCAGAGCTTGCCATTGACATGGTTCCCAGATCCCTTTTGACCCTAACCCTGACCCTGGCCCACTTTCAAAGGTCCCATAGGGGACTTGGGTACTCTGTCAATGAACCCAATACCCCAGAACACCAAGGAGCTAGAATAGATTTGAGTTAGTTAGACTCTGCAGTCTCATGTGATAGAGCCCAAATCCCAGAGCAGTGAGGAACTTGAGTCCTGGAGATCCTGCAGGGATGAGCAGCCAGGGTCCTCCCCTTTGGTGTGGTCAGCTGCTGACTTGATGTGGGGCCCCCTGGGCCAGAGGCTCTGAGAGAAGGAACTGGGACTGCCCAGGACAATGGCTCTGCAGACCACAACTGCTCAGCCTTGCACTGGCCTTGCCTTTGGTCTCAGGGACTTTGTTGCCATTGTGTGACAGTTCTGTTTTACTGTTTGCTCTTTAGTACGGTCCCCATTCCAGCGGAAGACAGGACTTCGGACCTTGTAGCCATATAACCCATTGTTCCTGTCACTTGTTGCATTGTAGCTCTGTTCAAAATTTGTGGCTAAAAATGCCCCAAACTTTGTTAAAGCTCATGATATTTTGGGTCAGGAATTCAAGCAGGCCTTGGCTAGGTGATTCTTCTGGTTCTCATGGTCTGCTGGGCTCCATGGGTGGTGCTCAGCTGGTGACTGGGCTAGATGTTCTATTGTAAGATGGTGCCGTTCACATGCCTGGTGTTTTGGTGAAAATGGTTGGAAGATGAGACGTGGCTGGCCCCCTGAGACTGTGCAGTCCCAGGGTATCTCCCATCAGACCCTGCACACACATACTTTTTCACAGGGTAGTTAGTTGACTTTCTTACTCTGAGACAAAGTGTTCCAAGGGTCTCAGGTAGAATCTGTAGGGATTCTTATTAACTAGACACAGACGTCTCAGAACCTTATTTTTACCACATCCAATTGGTCAAGTAAGCCTCTGGGGTCAGCCATATTTAAAGGGAAGGGAGGAGATTACGTCTCTCAAAAGGGGAATGAGGCCCTGTCCGTTTGGCTCAGTGGTAGAGCGTTGGCCTGGCGTGCAGAAGTCCCGGGTTCGATTCCCGGCCAGGGCACACAGGAGAAGCGCCCATCTGCTTCTCCACCCCTCCCCCTCTCCTTCCTCTCTGTCTCTCTTTTCCCCTCCTGCAGCGAGGCTCCATTGGAGCAAAGATGGCCCGGGTGCTGGGGATGGCTCCTTGGCCTCTGCCCCAGGTGCTAGAGTGGCTCTGGTCACAACAGAGCGACACCCCGGAGGGGCAGAGCATCGCCTCCTGGTGGGCAGAGCGTCGCCCCCTGGTGGGCGTGCCAGGTGGATCCCGGTTGGGTGCATGCGGGAGTCTGTCTGACTGTCTCTCCCTGTTTCCAGCTTCAGAAAAATACAAAAAAAAAAAGGGGGGGGGGAATGAATTGCATGTACTGGGAGAGGATGGCTTGATGGACCACCCTGATGTTACTTAACAAAGGCCCCAAAGCACAAGCATAGTGAGTGATACTGGCAATGTGGGCATGCCAAAAAGAAACTATAAAGTGCTTCCTTTAGGTGAAAAGTATGTGTGTATAGGAAAAAGTCATAACATATACATGTATAAGGTTTGATACCATCTGCAGTTTCAGGCATCCACTGGGGAGTTCTGGGAACATATCCCCAATGGATAAGGAGGGACTAGTATATTATTATTTACATGGATTACTTCTAACTTACACAAGAAAATGCAGATTAGTTTTATTTCTGCTCATTTTATACATAACAAAACTGAGGATCATGGGCAAGGTAGGTGATACAATGCTGAGGTCAAGATGACAGGGGAGAATAAAATGAATGTGTGATTGGGAGACAGAAAATACACTAAGAATATACCATTAAGGAAAAGGTAGGAGAAGGGTGAGAAGGGAAGCATGTGAATTTAGGAGACTGTTGGTGGGCAGTATAAGGGGTGCTGAGAGGGAGGCGGGCAGAGGTCAAAGATGTGGCTACCCAATTCAGATAGATTTATGACAGCTAAAACACTTACAAACCTGAAAGGGAGATCACAGGAGAGAGAAAGAAGGGGAAAGAGATGGTAGAGAGAGTATTGGAAAATGGAGTAGGAAATGGTAAAGAGAAAAACACAGAAATTGGGCAAAGCATCCATGATACAATGTTTCTGCAGAACAGATACGTGGCATACCATATTTCCCCATGTATAAGACGCTCCCATGTATAAGACGCACCTTAATTTTGGGGCCCAGAATTTGAAAAAAATATACTACATAGTTATTGAATTCAAGTTTTATTCATTATAAAATTCATACAACTCTTCATTATTGTCAAAACTCCCATCCATTAGCTTGTCCTCATCTGAGTCTGATGATGAATCACTGTCTTCACATATTGCCTCGTCCTCAGTTCCATCTATGGCATTTGAAATGCCACAACCACTGTATAAGATGCACCCAGTTTATAGACCCCAAATTTTTCAAAAAGGGGTATGTCTTATAATGGGGAAATATGTTTCTTATCGGAGTGTATCCAGTGTAACTCATATATGTGAAGTCAAAATTTATTCATTTACAATCGTTACTGTTTGTGGATGAATATAATTTCTTTATAGAACTCAAGCAATAAAAAGTAGGTCTGTCTTGGAAATAATTAGGACAATAATAAAACTTTTAAAAGGTCATGCCCTAAAATTGACTGAGAATTAGAATAATAATGTGGGATTAGATGGCGCCACATTGGGATGTGACTTTGGTCTCATCTATTTATCTCTCTGCCCAGGAAGCAGGTGGTGGCACATGTGGCTCTGAGACCAGAGCACTTGCCCAAGATGTTTCTCAACTAAGAAGAAATTGGTAAACACAGGACTCTGTGTGGGTAAGGGGAGGTCTTCAGATAACCAGAAAGATAGATTGCCCTAATGCTGGGCCAGAGAGATGCCAACTGAAACACACACATGCACACACACACCATATATCTCCTGTCCAAATTAATGGACTAAAAATTATTAAGATAAAGAGAGTGTTCATCAAAATTAAAATGTTCTGCTATACAAAAGAACTTGTTAAAAGATTTAAGAGACAAACTGAAGACTGGGAGAAAATATTTAAAAACTGTATCTGACAAAGAGCGCATATCTAGAATATATAAAGCCCTTTTAAAACTTGACAGTTAGGCCCTGGCCAGTTGGCTCAGTGGTAGAGCATTGGTCTGGTGTGCAGGAGTCCCAGGTTTGATTCCCGGCCAGGGCACACAGGAGAAGCGCCCATCTGCTTCTCCACCCCTCCTTGTCTCCTTCCTCTCTGTCTCTCTCTTCCCCTCCCACAGCCAAGGCTCCACTGGAGCAAAGTTGGCCCAGGCGCTGAGGATGGCTCTGTGGCCTCTGCCTCTGGCACTAGAATGGCTCTGATTGTGGCAGAGATGCCCTAAAATGGGCAGAGCATCGCCCCCTGGTGGGCATGCCTGGTGGATCCCAGTCAGGCACAGGCGGGAGTCTGTCTGACTGCCTCCCCGTTTCCAGCTTCGGAAAAATACAAAACAAAAACAAAAAACAAACAACAAAAAAACTTGACAGTTAGACCCTGGGTAGGTGGTTCCGTGGATAAAACATCCACCTTGCGCTTCAGAGGTTGCGTGTTCGACCTCCAGTCAGGGCACGTAGGTGAAGCAATCAATGATTGCACAACTAAATGGAAAAACTAAGTGAAACGAGTTAATGTTTCTCTTTCTCTCTATCTCTCTCTTCCCCCATAAAGAAATTTAAAAAAGACTTGACAGTTAAAAAAATTAATTTGGAAAGTAGGAAAAAGACATAAAGAGACATGTCACTGAAGATAACACGCAGATGTCAAATAAGTACATGAAAAGATGCTCAACTTCACCAGCTAATAAGAGGATGCAAGTTAAGACCATGATTATATATCAATACAGACCTATTAGAACAAATAAAATTTACCAACCCCCCCCCCCCCCCACCTGACAACAATACATTCTGTTGTATGTTTATCAAAATGGATCATTTATATATTGCTGGTGGGAATGTAAAGCAGTGCAGCCACTCTGGAAAATATTTGGTGATTTAAAAAGAAACTAAAATTGTGTGACCTTTCATTTGTATTCCTGGGCATGAGACATCAAAACCTATGTCAGCACAAAAAGCTGTATGCAATCAGTCACAGCAGCTTTACTTGTAATAGCCAAAACCTGAAAATAATCCAAGTATTTCTAATCGGTGATATTTAAATAAACTATGGTACACCTATATCATAAAATACAAGTCAGCCATAAAAAATGAATGAATAAAGACATATGGCATCTTGAATTACTCTCCAGAGAATTATACTGAATAATAAAAGCCAGAGGCAAAAGTTTACATGCTATATAATTCCACTTATATCACATTCTCAAAATGACAAAATTATATAAAGATATAAAATAGATTAGTGGTCACCAGAGTTAGGGATGGCACACAGGGGTAAGCTTTAGAGAAGGATGACACATGACCTTTGTGGTAATAAAATAGTTCAATATCTTGAGGTGGTGGTTACACAAAATGATACATCTGATAAGATAGAACACACATGGAGTCAATGTTAACCTTCTGGTTTGGATTTTGTTTTATTTTATTTTTTTAAGATTTTATTCACTGATTTTAGAAAGAAGAGAGAGAGGAGTTGGGTGGGAGAGCGGGAAGCATCTACTCATAGCTGCTTCTGGTATGTGCCTTGACCGGGCAAGTCCAGAGTTTCAAACCAGCGACCTCAGCATTCCAGGCTGATGCTTTATCTATTGCAACACCACAGGTCAGGCATCTGGTTTTGATTTTGTACTACAGTTATTTTAGATGTTACTATTGGAGATGGTTGGGTAAGTATACATGGGATCACTCTAGTATCTGTGCAACTTCTTATAAGTCTATAATTATTTCAGGTAAACATTTTTTTAAAAAGATAGTGACAGAAAACTAAATCCAGGCCCTGGCCAGTTGGCTCAGTGGTAGAGCATCGGCCTGGCGTGTGGGAGTCCCCGGTTCGATTCCCGGCCAGGGCACACAGGAGAAGCGCCCATCTGCTTCTCCATCCCTCCCCCTCTCCTTCCCCTCTGTCTCTCTCTTGCCCTCCCCCGGCCAAGGCTCCATTGGAGCAAAGATGGCCCCGGGCGCTGGGGGTGGCTCTGTGGCCTCCGCCTCAGGCACTAGAATGGCTCTGGTCGCAACAGAGGGATGCCCTTGATGGGCAGAGCATCGCCCCCTGGTGGGCGTGCCGGGTGGATCCTGGTCGGGCGCATGTGGGAGTCTGTCTGACTGCCTCCTCATGTCCAGCTTCAGAAAAATACAAAAAAAAAAAAAAGAAAACTAAATACAAAAATGGACAGAAACCTTGAAAAAGTACTTCATAGAAGAGAATACATTTGAGTGGCTAATGAACACATACAAAAAACTGCCACAGTGGTTATCAAAGAAATGCATATATATATATTTGTACATTTCATATATTTCCTTATTGACCAATATCAAGGTATTTCTTTTGTTATTTTTAAATTTTTATTTAATTGTAGTAATTTTTTTAAATGTCATGGCATTTCAAACAACTGTTGAAAAAAATGGGAAATAAATTGAATTCTGACACATTTCTAATGAGAATTTAAATTTGTAAAATCACTTGGAAATGTGTTTTAAAGTTTCTACCAAAACAGAACACAAACATAGTCTATGACACAGCATTCTGTGCCAAAATTATGCTATATTTACATTAAAAATATGTACAAAACTGGAAATAACCCAAATACCAATAATGCATTTGATATTTTGTTATGTATAAACGCAGTTTGGTTTATTTTTACAGCAGAATACCACATAACAATGATAAAACACATTACTGTTACATGCCACAATGTGGATAAATCTCACAGACAAAATATTGATGTAAAGAAAAAGGCACAAAAGAATGAATATTGTATAATTTCAGTTGTATAAAGTAAAAAAGATATAAAATTAATCTCTGATGACAGAACCCAGGGCAACAGTTACTTTGGAGAGGAAGGTACTGAGTAGAAAGGAATTTGTTCCAGGTGTTTTTGGAGTGTTGGCAATATTCTGTATCCTGATCTGGGGGAGAATTACCTCATGCCAAACTTCACCCAGCTGTGTCCATGCCCTTTTCTCTCTGTATGTTATTCTTTGATACAAAGTTTATTTAAAAATAAAATGAGAGAATTGATTGATTGATTTTTATATAAGATATTCTAATTAGGCTGTGCACTTTGTCTGGAATTCACAGAAGTGTTATTATACCTCTCCCAATACCTCCTAAATGTGCGCTTGTGTGTGTATCAACACTAGGTTAATGTTGTATGGTAGCCTTGACCATCAGATTTTTCATTGTAAAGTTATTATTTTTTCCCTTGTAATTAATATGGTTTGAGTAATACTTTCAGATTGCAAACTCCTTTTTATCATCAGATTTTGGCCCATTATATTCAAATTGGTTTTAAATTAGTTTTTTGTTCTAAAAAAATCATAACATTTATATTATTACCATGTTATGATTATAAATATATACATAACGACTGTTACAAATCTGAGCTGGAATAATTTCAGCAGGGAAAAGCCAGAGAACTGAGGATTTTGGTTAGTCCATGTAGCTTTATAGTGGTGAATGCATTATATATTTAAGATAGTTCAGAGAGAGCCTCTCTCTATCCCAGGGCACCTGACATCTCCAGGTGGAAAAGTGTTGAGTGTGTCCCATTTCCCTCTATAATTCAATCTTAAGTAAAGGAAGAAACTGATAAGGCCTTCTATAAACTGATTCTTCACAGATAGTCCTATAAATGGCCAACAACTTTTATTTGGGGTATGCAATATCAGATTTTTAAAAAACTATGTTTTCTCTAAGTGTTAAGAGAGTCTTAATAGATCTCACTCCTCTTTAACCACCAGCCCACAACTTCCCTGACCATTACTTCTCTCCACTGAGATCCAGAGTTAACATAGACAACAAAAAATATTATTTTGGGGGAAGCATTTAGACATTTAAGAAAAATATTGATTGGAAAATAAAAATAACTATAGCTCTCTTTCAGATCTTAAGTAAATTGAAATATCTTATGAATGATCAGCTCTCTGTGTTCTACACTTATCAATTATTTTTAGGGTAAAATCTTTTCTTGTGGGATAGAAGAAACAGGTATAAATAAATCAATAATATAACTGGACCAAATGTACCAGTAAAATGTTCAAATTAGATGGATGAAATAAAGGCCAGGTCTATTCTGTTTGCAAGAGATGCACCTAGAACACAATGATGTGAAATAAAGAAAAGAAAGAAAACGGAAAAATCATATGAGGTGACTACTGACCAAAAAGAAAAAAAAAAAACGGCCAGAGAAGTTATATATCAGACATAGATAAAAGTATTAATGGGAATAAAAAGGGCCACTACATAATCGCCAAAGATGCAATTCATTAGTAAGGTTTAATGAATCTAAATATGTACAGTATATACACAAAGAGTCTTAAAATATACAAGGAAAAATTGATGGAACATCAGGGTAAAGCCATCATTACTCTGTGACAAATTCTTGTTTTTTAATTAAATTTTAGTGAGGTGACACTGGTTAACATAATTATATAGGTTTTAGGTGCACAATTCTACAACACATCTCTGTACACTATATATATATTTTTTTGTATTTTTTTTTCCTGAAGTTCGAAACAGGGAGGCAGACAGACTCCCACATGCGCCCGACCGGGATCCATCCAGCACACCCACCAGGGGGCGATGCTCTGCCTATCTGTTGCAACCAGAGCCATTCTAGCACCTGAGGCAGAGGCCATGGAGCCATCCTCAGTGCCTAGGCCAACTTTGCTCCAATGGAGCCTTGGCTGAAGGAGGGGCAGAGAGAGACAGAGAAGAAGGAGAGAGGGAGGGGTGGAGAAGCAGATGGGTGCTTCCCCTGTGTGCCCTGGCCGGGAATCGAACCTGGGACTCCTGCACGCCAGGCAAACACTCTACCACTGAGCCAACCAGCCAGGGCCTTCTGTACACTATATTGAGTGTTCACCCCCCAAGTCAAGTCTCCATCCATCATCAGTTATCCCCCCACACTCTCCTCCACCCTGTGAGATATTAATGCATTTCCTTACATTATCTTTAGGTCAAGTAGGCAATCTAACAAGAATAGAGAATGTGAACAACAGAGTTAGCAATCTCGACCTACCAAACCTGGGTAAAATTTTATTTTTTTTTGCATTTTTCCAAAGTGAGAAGCAGGGGGCATCAGACAGACAGACTCCCACATGTGCCCCACTGGGATCCACCCAGCATACCCACCAAGGTGTGATGCTCGGCCCATCTGGGGCATTGCTCCGCTGCAACCAGAGCCATTCTAGTGCCTGAGGAGGAGGCCATGGAGCCATCCTCAGCACCCAGGCCAACTTTGCTCCCATGGAGCCTTGGCTGCTGGAGGAGAAGAGAGAGACAGAGAGGAAGGAGAGGGGGAGGGGTAGAGAAGCAGATGGGTGCTTCTCCTGTGTGCCCTGGCCAGGAATCAAACCTGGGACTTCCACACAGCGGGCTGATGCTCTACCACTTTTTTTCATTTTTTTATTTTAGATCTTTCATGTGGTTATACTGTAGATGTGTCTTTTATTATTACTACAGTTGTAAAAGTTCAGAATAATATTAGCAAAATGAACCCAACATAAATAGATTTTATCCCAGCTGTGAAAGATTTAATATTAAAAAGCTCATAAAAAGTAATTTAGCATATTAACAAATTAGAAGAAAAAATGAGTGCAGAAAATTGAAAAAAAAATGCAATAATAAAAAACTTTTAACGTAGGAGTAGAAAATAAGATTTTAACCTGATACTGAGTTTCCATTAGAAAAAGAAAAACAGACTGAACATTATCATTCTAAATGAGGAAATGCAAAAAGAATACACGTGAATAACAGAACCAAAATGAGACAGTCCATGTGTAAGAATGATAAGGCAGCACTGTTGATAAAAGCAAAGGCCTAGAAACTAACAAATTCCCACGAGAAGGAGAGTGTTGAATAGACTGTGGTGTATTTACACCTTAGGATGTTGATATGAGTGAGCAACAATAACATGCAACAGGGCAGATAAATCTATGCAAGAGCGAGTAAACAAGATTAAGTCATAAATGTAATATGGATATATGGGTTACTCTGGAGAATAGACAGAAATGCAAGCACAGGAGACAGATTTCAAAATGGAAGTAAAATTATTAAAGAAACATTTTAAGCCTCTGGAAATTGTCCCAAGGGCATACAACAAATAAATAAACACTTGTTCAAAAAAAATTTATTAAAACTAGATTAGAACAGTGAGAATCTGTGGCATTTGGGATAACTTGTCTCCTGACCACCTCTCTCCGAGCTCAGAGTGCCAGAAACTCCATTTTGGGCAGGTGTAGCCAAACATACAGGGATCACCCAAACCCAGTTCCCAGCTGAGGTCTGTATTATCTTCCGAACAGCACATGATGGCAGCATTCCACAGTCTCCCCCTTTCACTCCTTGTTGCAGAGGTTAAATTCCAGGCCAGTGTGGTACAAACGTCTACAAATTCATTCCACCACATAGCCTGAGTCATAGAACACAGGTTCCACTTCAGGTATGAGAGGCCAATTCTGGATCACAGGTTCCCTCTCTCAGCTCACTAATTGGGCAGAGTTTCCATGTGAGTAGAAGCTTATGAAATAGGGCAGGGGTCTCAAACTCGTGGCCCGCGGGCCACATGTGGCCCGCCGAACAATTTTGTGCAGCCCGCAGACTAATCCATGAAGTTCAAAATATTTTGGATAAAATTAAGTAAGCCTAGGGGCCTACTTGTATTTTTCATTTCTCTAGCATCCTAGCTAGATATTAGCTTAGTTAACAGCAGTTGTGATGCGAACTACAGTTTCTGGTTGTTTTGTGACACTGAGTAAACTGCATGTACGATTGTGCTTGTTGTATTGATTTTTTTTTGTTTTCAACTGCAGTGAGAAAAGTGTTGCGTAATAGTTGCCTTTTGTAGACCTAGTGCGGCCCGCCGAATGGCTGTGATCTTGCTCTGCGACCCACATGCTGAGTTGAGTTTGAGACCCCTGAAATAGGGTATCACTTTTAGAAAGGTGGGCAACGGTTCCTATCCCCAGGTCTACAACAGCAGCTCAGAAATTTTCCTCAGGGAAAGAGGCAGACCTCAAAAAATCTGTAGCTGGAACTAACTTTATTAGAAACAGAGTAGGAGGAAGTTCAAAGCAAAAACCAATGGAGAGTTTGTGGTAAGCAACTAAGAAGAGGTTAATAGCACCACAAGCACAGCGAGCTAAACTGTAGAACCAGGAAAGGAACAGTTAAGAACTCTCTTGCAGTCAGAATGAACTTGATAGTCAGATCTCAAAAACTACCTCTTCAAAGAGCCCCAAATTTAATTGTATCTGACTATTGAGCAGGACATTCTAGAAAACAATAGAGCAAGCCAGAAATTAGTGCAGCACAACAGCTGAATGTGATATCAACAGGGCCCACTGCCATCCCAGGGTGACAATGTACATGCCCAAGGCTGTACCTTCTGAGAAGCAAACCCACAGGTTTCACGCTGTGGGGAAATATAGTTCACTAAAATAGCCCAGCCAAGTCTCCAAACAAAAAATAAGCGATCAGCCTGACCAAGCGGTGGCGCAGTGGATAGAGCGTCAAACTGGGATGCAGAGGACTCAGGTTCGAGACCCCGAGGTCTCCAGCTTGAGCATGGGCTCATCTGGTTTGAGCAAAAGCTCACCAGCTTGAACCCAAGGTCGCTGGCTTGAGCAAGGGATTACTTAGTCTGCTGAAGGCCCACCGTCAAGGCACATATGAGAACGCAATCAATGAACAACTAAGGTGTTGCAACGCACAACGAAAAACTAATGATTGATGCTTCTCATCTCTTCGTTCCTGTCTGTCTGTCCCTGTCTATCCCTCTCTCTGACTCTCTCTCTGTCTCTGTAAAGAAAAAAAAAAGACACATATGAGAAAGCAATCAATGAACAACTAAGGTGCCACAACAAAAAACTGATGATTGATGCTTCTCATCTCTCTTCATTCCTGTCTATCACTCTGTCTCTGTAAAAAAACAAAACAAAACAAAAAACAAAGTGAACAACTACCACAATCCAGTTTGAGGCGGGAGTCAGTATACAGAATTGTTATAATACATTACCTAAAATTTTCAATTTTCAACAAAACATTATTAGACTTGGAAAGAAACAAATAGTCCCATATATCAGGGACAACAGCAGGCAAATAGAAACTGCCTGCAGATGTCAGATTTTTAAAAAGATCTTATTTATTCATTTTTATAGAGAGGAGAGAGAAAGAGAGAAAGGTAGAGGGGCAGGAAACATCAATATGTAGTTGCTTCTTACATGTGCCTTGATCAGTCAAACCCAAGGTTTCAAACCAGCAACCTCAGCATTCCAGGTTACTGCTTCATCCACTGCACCACCACAGGTCAGGCAACAGATGCCATATTTAGCAGAAAAAGATTTCTTTATAAGCATGTTCACCACACTAATTAAAGAAATAAGATAAGGCATATAAAGATCTTATCAAATAGAAAAAGTCAATAAAAAATAGGATTTATAAAAGAAAAACAGAAATGGATAAAGAAGATATGGTACATGTAATGTATACTATGGAATACTACTCAGCTATAAGAAATGATGATATCCAATCATTTACAACAAAATGGATGGATCTTGATAACATTATATGGAGCGAAATAAGTAAATCAGAAAAAACTAAGAACTGCATGATTCCATACATAGGTGGGATATAAAAATGAGACTAAGAGACATGGACAAGAGTGTGGTGGTTATAGGGGGAGGGGAGGGGTACAAAGAAAACTAGATAGAAGGTGACAGAGGACAATTTGACTTTGGGTGACGGGTATGCAACATAATTGAATGACAAGATAACCTGGAAATGTTTTCTTTGAACATATGTATTCTGATTTATTAGTGTCACCCCATTAAAATTAATAAAAATTTATAAAAATAAATAAATAAAGTATCTTACACAATTTAAAAAAAAGAAAAACAGAAATACTGGATTGACAAGGCACAGTAACTGAAATAAGCAATTCAGTAGAGGGTTTCAACAGTAGATTTGTATTGTCAGAGAATCAGTGAATTTGAAGATAAATTTTAGAGATTATGAAATCCAAAGAGTAGATTAAAAAATGAAGAAAAATGAAAAGAACCTCAGAGAAATATAAGATAAATTAAGTCTATTAATATATATGTAATAGGAATATAATAGGAGCACTAAAAGAAGAAGAGAGAGAAAATGGAGATGAAAATATTTGAAGAATTAATGGCTGAGAACTATTACATATTCAAGAAGTTAAAAACCTCCAAGTAGGATAAATCCACACCTAGACACATCATAGTAAAAATGCTGAAAGACCAAGGCAAAAAGGAATCTTGAAAGCCACAAGAGAAAAATGACTCATCATTTTCAAGGGAACCCCAATACAATCAATAGCTGACTTTTCATTAAAAACTGTTGAGGCCATAGGGGACGATATATTCAAACTCCTGAAAGAAAATTACAAAGCAAGAATCCTATTTCCAGTAAAACTGTTAAAAATCAACAAAAAAATATTTCTAGATGAAAAGAAAATGAAAGAATTTTATTGCTTGCAGACCCACCTTACAAAAAATACCAAAGGGAGTTCTTGATGCTGACAGCAATTCCAAGGCACTGCTTGGAATCTACATAAAAAACAAAAAGCTCTGGTAAAGGCAATTATTTAGATAATTATAAAAGGCAGTATAAGTATATATATATATATGTATCATATATATAAAAATATATATTATTTTATTTGATTTTAAAATAAATTGTATATAACAATGAATTGCTGTGTTTCAACATACATAATAAATGCAACATGAGAAACAATAATAACTTACTAGATACCTGCTCAGGTGTAGAAATCATTGAGTCTGATATAGCACAGCTAATTGTAGTTCCAAGAAGAGTAAGTGTGATTCACTATTTGCCTCCAAACTTTCTTTCTATAAACCACCTTTATCAGCGACATATTCATTGTCTTAATCATCCAAGTTTAAAACAATGGAGTTGCTTTCAACCTGACCTTCTTGGGGACTTATCAACTATTTAAGGGCAAAGAGCTAGGAATCAGAAAGGTATGTGGTTGAATACCAAACACTGGGATATAACTAATTCTATCACATAACAGCCACCATCTGTGACTTTACACAAATAGCCTCTCTAAATCTCAGTTTAATCAACTGAAAATAATTGTGTGTGTTATTCCTACTTATAATAGAGTTATGGTAAACTATAGATGAGGCAACATCAAGTGCCTGAGGTGGGTGCTGTGTAAAATAACAATAATAATGATGCTACTTATGAGAAGTAAAAAGCTCATCCCTGACATGCAGATAAAACTGGCACAAAGAAAGTGCTCAATAAAAATGATCGTTTTCTTCTTCTGACTCTTTCTTGCCATGTTGCATAGTCAGTTGCCTATAGTAAGTACAACCATACAGTTGGTGTTAGAAAGAAACTTGAAGACCACCTGGGTTTGGCTTGGGAGATATTTGGCCATGGCAGACATTAATAATCAAATGCAGCACTTTTCCTAAAGAGATGAGAGGTCATAATCCTAATCCTGTCAAAACAGAATTTCAAGAGGCTTCTATTAATTTATTAGGGCTTACCCTCTGATAGAATCTGTTTACCATTCTTGCCATTGGTTGTTCACTTTTGTCCTATGCGTTCTCTCACAAGAGATGGCACCGGTACATGGGCCTTTCTAGGGAAGCCACTCCTCTGGTCTCGAACTACTTGTAGTGAAAATTATGGAATACGCCCAGTTGTCACTCAGAGAGATAATAAAACCAGACGAAACAGTCTTAGTAGCCTTTCATTTATTCAATCTTTCTACAAATCAAGTACCCACCGTCTCCTCAAGTTCCCACAAGCTTTTATTCTGTGGGTAAAGAAATTCCCCCTCAATTTTTCTTTTTTTAGCTTGAACTTGTTTGGAAAGACTCTGTTTAGCCATAACACAATTTAAAAACAGTTTAATGAGGAATAATTGACACACAGTAAGCTGCACATAGTGAAGGTGTACGAGCTGATGAGTTTTGACGGGTCTATACGTACCGTCCTGAGACTCTCATCACCCTCAGGACAACAGCATGCTGTCATTCTCACGCCCCTTTGCTATCCCTTTTTCCTGTCACCCCCCCCCCCCCCGCCCCAGGTCCTCAGCCCCAAGCTACCACTCATCTGTTTTCTGTCGGAAATAATTAGTTTGCATTTTCCAGAGTTTTATATAAATGGGTCATATAACATACACATTATTTTGTTGGTCTCGCTTCTACTTAGCATAATTATTTTGAGATATACCTATGTTCTTGTGTGTATGAATAATACTTCCTTTTTATTGCTGAGTAGCGTTCCTTAGTATAAACGTGTGACAATGTCAGTTCTGACACTTTTGTGCACATATCTTAACTGGGCACATGCCTTGGATAGATGTTTCCAAGGAAAAGCCTTTCAGAGCTAAATGTGCTCAACATTGAGCCAGGTCTCGTCTGAGCTGTTAGTCAAGCATGATCTATGGAGCACAGTGGTTCCTACCTGGATATTCCCTCCCCCCCTCATTACCACTGTGAAGCACAATGCTGATTATGATTTCATTCCTATTAAAATGCAGCTTATTTGCCAGAAGGAATATGCTGTCCTGTGAAGATGGGGCCGCTATTTTCACCTCCATGGTGGATTAATTTAGAAGGGTGTATAGAAGGGTGTAGCTTGGTATGAGTGATGTTGGGGTGTACTAATGAGGCCTGTGATCTGTGCCAAATAAGCCTCGAGTTATTTGTTCTTTAAATACAAATAATTAAGGAGAATCTGTAGAAATACAATTAACGTAAATATTATATCAGCTGAAGTGACTGACATTTTTACTGTTTTCTCAGCTAATTACAGACTACCCTTACTAAATGATTGTAGCAATCTACTGAAAGTCAGATCTCCAGCAGCACCAACACAGCAGTGAAAACAAGTGATAAACTTTGTTTTTCTAACTCTCAGAGTGACTGTGCATCTTTTGGGCTTTTTCTCCAATTAGGATTTATCACTTTATGTTTCATTGTGAAAATAAGGACACATATCAATTCTGTGAGTTTTTCACACTCCAAACACCTTTACCCACAACGGTCCACTCTTTGGGGTAACTAGAGAGAAGAACACAGATGAAGTTCTAAATCCAGACATGTCCAGGGAAATGCCCTAGAAATGAATACTTCATGTTCCAAACAAAGACCCCCTGAGCTTCGGTCACCCCCGGGTCACAGATGCTAACTGAGACAGATGCTAACCATTAGAACACTGATTTCAGGGAGAAAACAACAAAAGAAAGGAAAAACTTACACTCATTGGGTCACTAATGCCAAACTG
Organism: Saccopteryx bilineata; assembly: GCF_036850765.1. Lineage (NCBI taxonomy): Eukaryota > Metazoa > Chordata > Mammalia > Chiroptera > Emballonuridae > Saccopteryx > Saccopteryx bilineata. The sequence continues at coordinate 164,020,891 of NC_089495.1, forward strand.
GCTAATGAGTTTTATTGATTCAAACAACATATAAGATTAGTTATTGAGTAAGGAAAATCAAAATGCTCTAAATTATACAGTTCATATATGAAAAGCCTTGGTAGACGTCTTCTAAAACTTTATGAAATACTAAAATGTATATCACATTTCTAATTATGAGCCATAGAGCTAAAGGAGAAGTTTAAAAAATAAATAATACACTGAATTTAAATGAACTAAGCAAAATGGCTTATCTTTACTATTTTTGTTCCAGAGATGACATTATGAAATTGTTGTGGGGTGAAGTGGTAGCCAACCAGCATTCACCAAAGGAAATTACATTATAAAGGTTGCCAGGCAGTTAGTTAAAAACAATATTAAGGTATTTTCATAAAATTTATGATTTTCGTGGTATCTGTCAGCTTTTAACATGTGTGATTTGTTGTAGTCTCTTTTCTCATTCTAAACATATTTTTTGTTTGCTTCTATTTTTAGATCAGTTAGTAGATGTCTTAAATATTTTGCTGCTACCTGGTTCTGTGCATATATATTAAGAAGTATTATGTCTTCTTGATACAATGTCCCCTTTATCATTATGACATGTCCATCTTGGTCTCTGGTTACCTTTATTGTCTTGAAGTCAGCATTGTCAGATATGAGTATGGTTACACCTGCTTTTCTTTGGATATTATTTGCTTAGAGAATCATTTTCCAACCTTTCACTTTGAATCTACTTTTGACCTTGCAGCTTAGATATGTCCCTTGATGGCAGCATACAGTTGGGTTTTGCTTTTTGATCTAGGCCACTCCCCTGTTCCTCTTTATTGGTGAGTTCAGTCTGTCTACATTTAAGGTAATTATTGACACTTGAGGATTTCCTATAGCTACTTTATATTTTATTTTCTGATAGCTCTGTGTCTCCTTTGGGTCTTCCCTTTTGTGTTTCTGTCAGTTGTTTTTAAGCTGTGTGTCAGTAATGGCTTTTTCATGGGTGGTTACCATTACAACCAAGCTATTTTTAGCACCTGAGGCTGACATGCTCATACCATCAGAGCTATCCTCAGTGCTTGGTACCATGGCTGTGGGAGGGGAAGAGGAAGTGAAGGGGGAGAGGGAGGGAGATAGAAGCAGGTGATTGATTCTCTTATGTGTCCTGACTGGGAATCAAACCTGGGACCTCCATATGCTAGACCAATGTTCTAGCCACTAAGCCTGCAGGCCAGGGCCAAAAAGGACTATTCTGAACATAATATTCATGAGAATAAAAATACATACTTCCTTCATTCTTTCCTTATTTTGCTAGGAACCTACAACACAAAGTCTCCACATTCTATACAAAGCCCCTCAGGGGCATCGGTTGCTAGTGAGGCAGAAGGTGGGCACAGCACCCTGCACCTGGGGCAACCTGTCCATGTGCCTCTCAGATGAAACCCAGGACACAAGAGTCTTCAGGGCCAGAGACCACTTGGCCGCCACACTTCCCCTCCTAGCTCGGGGCCAGCCTCACCTTTCTCCCTGTGAGAATGACCCACATGCAGGGCTCAAACACTTGCGTCCAGGTTGCAAGCGTTGCATCCTGGTCCACAGTCTTTCCTTCCTGCAGGTGCTTTCATGACCAGAGAAGCTCCACTTGCCTTCTAGATCCCCCAGCGTGTGCAGCTGAACTCTGCCTCCACCTCATCTTACTTTAGACACAGCTTGTGTCATCAGCCTTCCTGCAGGGCTTGAGAAATTAATATGGGGGCAATTAGTTGCTTTAAATACATGGGTACAAGGTAAGTGTGTGTGTGCCCTAGTTTCCATGTGTGCCTTAAGGCAGGTAGCTTAGTAACTTGCTCTGGTCAGGGCCCAACTCCTGGGATCACACAGAATGTGCTGATCAGAACCAGAATGTGCCTTTTAGAGCAGGCTCCCAGAGGCAGCGGCTTTGCTAACTGTTACAGTGGATATGAGAAAGAAGTGCTCACTGGTTCTCAGGACAGCTGGGTATTGTGGACACCACACCGTACTTTTGTATGGATGTGGTTTGTAACACTAGAGTCCTGGAGCCTCCATAGACAGTCCTGAACAGCCCTGGGTCAGCAACTAGGTGAAGGGTTCTTAGTCTGGACATCTTGTAGAACAGGGGTCAGGAACCTATGGCTCACGAGCCAGATGTGGCTCTTTTGATGGCTGCATCTGGCTCACAGAAAAATCTTTAATAAAAAAAAATAATATTAAAAATATAAAACATTCTCGCCTGACCAGGTGGTGGCACAGTGGATAGAGCGTCGGACTGGGATGCAGAAGACCCAGGTTCGAGACCCTGAGGTTGCCAGCTTGAGCAAGGGCTCATCTGGTTTGAGCTCAACAGCTTGAGCCCAAGGTCGCTGGCTCGAGCAAGGGTTTACTCAGTCTGCTGAAGGCCCACGGTCAAGGCACATATGAGAAAGCAATCAATGAACAATTAAGGTGTTGCAACGCACAACGAAAAACTAATGATTGATGCTTCTCATCTCTCCGTTCCTGTCTGTCTGTCCCTGTTTACCCCTCTCTCTGACTCTCTCTCTGTCTCTATAAAAAAAGTATAAAAAAATTATAAAAAAAATAAAAATAAAACATTCTCATGTATTACAGTCCATTCATTTCCTACCACTCATGTTCATGGTTGCGGGTGGCTGGAGCCAATCACAGCTGTCCTCTGGGACAACACTAAATTTTTATTGGATAATGCATAACATACACAGGTCATTTATGGCTCTCACGGAATTACATTTTAAAATATGTGGCGTTCACGGCTCTCTCAGCCAAAATGTTTCCTGACCCCTGTTGTAGATGATGCACCATATCCTATTGACATATAGTTGTGATTTTCTCAGGTAAGCTTTTTATCTAAGATGTTTTCAGAACACTAGAAAAGCTGGAATCTGAGACTCTCCTGGGCCTACTTACTAACAAAAACTGTGAGTATTTGACCCTCATCTACATGTAACATTTAGTGGTTTCCAATACTTACCCAAAACAATCAAATTGTTCAAGACAAGTTGGTATCATCCAGTTCACAGTGACATCTTGTTTGTAGTGCAGGCCATACTTGATTCTCCTCACCTTGTAGCTAAGGTGTTGTTAGCCATGAGTCAAAGCCAAGGCCATCCTAATGCTATGCCTTGCCCACCAGCTGGGATAATCCATTTGACCTGCATGTGGGCACAGTTTCCAGAGTGTTGAAATGTGGCTGTGTTACATCTGTTAGCTGCCTCCATGACTGGACCCGTTCTGGCATTAAAGGCTGCTCTCCAGAGCTTTATTCAGCACAGGGGAGAGTTGTTGCTCTAATTGCCGAGAATAAAACGTCACTGCATCTACTAGCCAGAACTATGCTCCCAGGTCAGCAGCCTGTGTTCACAAGGCTGAGTTACCGAGGGAGGGCATGGGCCACACCAACCCCTCCATCTGGGATGCACTGGGTCTAATTCTGTGTCATAACATTCACATTTAAAAGGTACATTTTAAAACAATAGCAGTAATAATGAATATCATGCATTCATTTTAGCAGTACTCAGAATAGTCTAAGAATCCTAGGTGGGCTCTGGATGGTTGGCTCAGTGGTAGAGCATTGGCCTAGCATGATGATGTCCTGGGTTCAATTCCGGGTCGGGGTACATAAGAGAAGCACCCTTCTACTTCTCCATCCCTCCCCCCCCTCACTTCTTTCTCTTTCTCTTTCTCTTTCTCTCTCCCCTTCCAGCAGGCATGGCTCCATTGGAGCAAGTTGGCCCCAGGCACTGAGGATGGCTCCATGGTCTCTGCCTCAGGTGCTAAGAGCTCGGTTGCTGAGCAACAAAGCAACGCCCCAGATGGGCAGAGCATCGCCCCCTTGTGGACTTGCCTGTGGATCCTGATCCGGGCACATGCGGGAGTCTGTCTCTCTGCCTCCCCTCCTCTCACTGAATAAAAAAAAATTTTTAAAAAGGGAACTTTGTGTAGCCTGAGGCCATTTTCAGGGTCCTTGAGGTCCTTCATTCTACCCATGTGCCTGGGAAAGGCTGGACTTTGTGCAGAGACTTCAACCAGAGCGACATCTCACAACAGACAGAGTGAAAAGTGGAAATGAGATTCTAGGTGTGTTATACAAAGATAGACATGAAATAAAGAGATTTGCAAAAATGGAAAACACCACCACTCCTTTCATTTTCATTTAGAACAGATAGTTATTTTTCATAAAATTATGGTACTTACGTTATTGTATAATGGGTTTATTACTGTGATTTTAAGATAAATTAAACATTTAACATTTAAATATTTATCAATCATGAATGTGGTAAATATTCTCAGAAGAAATCCATGTAAACAGAAGTTCTAGGTGCTTTCGATGACCTGCAAGGAGAAGGGGTCCTGAGCCAGGCGTGTCTGCGCACTGCCGCTCTGCCCGCTCTGCTGCACTGCCACGGAGAGCTCCCTGGCTCCGGCTTCCCGCCGTGCTTCACCTGAGAGGTTTCTGAAGGTCTCGGCACAGCGTCTGTCAGGTAGGAACACTCCGTACATAGCAGCTCTCATTACTGATTGCTGTTTCTTTATATTATTCACTGGTGTGGTGGCTCTTGTCATATTGAACAGAAGAGGACACTGAGGTGGTGAGAACCTAGCTAACGCTTAGTGTCATCCACGATAAGTGATGCAACTGTGATTCTAATCTTGGCCGTTTCACTCCAAAGACGTTGTAGAACCACTGTTTTATAATTGGAGAAATCTCCCTGATCCATGAGGCTTTTAAGCCAGAACTGTTGAATTATCTACATACAGTGTAGCACAATGTTTCAACACAGAGGCATGCGTTCTCAGTAAATAAAAGGCAACTGAACTCTAATGAAAGACTGAACTGTTAATTTGTTCTGAGAACGTAAGCATAGCCCAGGCGGTATTTTTATATCACACCCTTCCTTAGTTGTTTCTAAGACATTTGAGTTCAGGACTGTGTGACAAAGGATTATGGAGGTGAACTGAGGACAGGAGATTAGATTTATCCTCTGCCAAATGAAATATGAAATTGGAAATTTATTTAAGAACACGAAAGCTCTACTGAATAGACTAATACAGAATTAAAAAGTGAGCATTGTGTGGGGTGCCAAGCTGTTGCTTCAAACACACAGACGGATGGAGAGTAGTAAGTCAGAGTGGACTGTCTGTGTTTCATCAAGGTGCCCTGACTGGCCGTATCACTGGGGCCATTTCAAGCATGAGTGAGCCAAGTGAAATTTGAGTAGAAATTTCTCAGTTTCAATCTTAGTAGCAGTAATTGTCTTTGGTTTCTTTCTTGGCCTCTTTAGAAGAAGTATGGGAAGAAGAGAGGTGAACTCAGTCGAGTGGCCGGAGCTGCTGCCGCCGTTATCTTGCCGGGAGCGGGCTTGGGAGAGGCATTGTCTGTCAAGGAGAAAGCTGAGTAAACCTGAGATGAGAGTACAGCGGTCTGGTCTTAGAAGTCACTCCATTTGGTCCAGCTGCATGGAAGGCCTGAGATGGGTAGTTAAGAAATGTCCTTCTTCCCTTGGAAATGGCCACAAGTGAGGACAATTGACTCTTCAGGCAGAGAAAGGATTTCTATACACAACCAGTGGACTTCAGGTGTGCTACAAACACACATACACACGCACACATTCATGCACACACATACGTAAATAAGAGAAAGGCATTTCAGGGCAAAGCAGCACAAGCATCGCTCTCTTGTTGTCCCTTCCCTGTCTCAGTGTCCCAACAAAGGGCAGACACCAGGGTCTGATGCCTTCTGGGGCTGCTTCTGGGCCCAAAGCAAACCTGCAGGGACCCTCTGCAGGACCTCAGGTCTGGGGATCCAAGCATGGAGACTTTTTGCCATATTGTGTATTTGTTCTTATGGCAGACTCTGAAGACTCCTGCCTCAGACGGCCACGTCCAGAATACTGTGGCCTAAGAAATCCACGTGAGGCACAGTGTTTGCTTGTGGAAGTTGCAGAGGAAATCTGGTCTGCTTTGCTTGGACACTCAATGGGAGTGAGATGAAAATGGAATCAGTGTGGGAGGCCAGGGGGTCTAAATGCAGTTATTTCTTTGGACATGTTGACTGCCATCTGTGTGACTGTCCTCTTCCCAGGGAACCACTGGAGAGCTAGAAGTGTGTTTGCTGCTGCCTGGGGACACCAGCTGCCTTTCTTAGAAATCTGTCAGGCCTTAAAGGGTTAACCGCGCTGGTGACAAGCCTAGGAGCTGGCTGCTATGTGTTTCCCTTTAACCAGCCAGGGTTTGTAGGAGAGGATCAGGCCTGAAGAATGAGTGTCCTGCCCACAGGGTTTCAGCCTCAGAGCAAGGGGCCCCACCGCAGGGACAGGAGGGGACCACCTGGAACAGCGCTAAGGGCAGCAGGCGCAGCCAGCCCAAGGACAATGCCCACGTGTCATCTCAGGGGCTCCTCCAGAGGCAGGAGGGCCAGCGGGAAACTCCAAAGGCCCAAGGACGTCCTCCTGTGAAAGAAAGACTCACCAGGCACATTTGCCAGGCCCAGAAACCTGGAAATAGCAGAGATTTGCTACTAAATGCAGAATTTTGACTGCTACTGAGGACTGGACAGTTTAATTTCTGAAATGAGCATTGTTTGTCACAAAGACAACTATGGGCTTTTTAATGCAAAGGGTCAACAGAAAGGCCCTGAGTCTCTGGAGGTTTTCTCTCAGACTTAACTGAAGAGTCAGTGACAGGGGAAAGAATCATTTTGATTAAAGCTTTTTCAAAGCTTGTCAACGTGCTTGTCAAGTACTTTAATTTCTAAAACAACCGGCAGACAAACCAGGCAAACCTGACCATTGCTGAGAAGAGATGTGCTCACTGCCTTATTTATTTATTATTTGTTTTCCTGACATTTTAGATGTCTACTTTTAAACTTTCAGCTGTATGTCCTTTTACTATTTTAATTATTGTTATTATTATATTTTATCTATTTTTCCATTACAGCTTACTTTCAATAGTATTCTGTATTGGTTTCAGGCATACAGCTTCATGGTTAGAAAATCATATACATAGAGTTCCCTCAATATTTCCAGTACCCCAAGGGCACCACACATAATTATTGCACCATTATTGACAGTACTCCCTATGCTTTATATACCTGTGATTATGTGTAGTTGTTGCCAATTTGTACTTCTTAATTTCTTCACCTCTTTCTCCCAGTCCTCCGACCAGCATCCCTCTGGCAAGCACCAGGTCACTTTCTATGACTGAGTCTGTTTCAATTTTGTTTACTTATTTTGTTCTTTAGATTCCACATATAAGTGAAATCATATGTATTTGTCTTCCTCTGACTGACTTATTTCACTGAGCATAATAACATGTAGACCCATTTATGCTGTCACGAATGGTAATATTTCATTCTTTTTAATGACTAATATTCCATTATATATATGCACCACAGCCTTTTTTTTTTGTTTTAATTTTTATTTATTTATTTATTTTGTATTTTCCAAAGTTAGAAGTGGGGAGGCAGTCAGATTCCCACATGTGCCTGACCGGGATCCACCCAGCATGCCCACAAGGGGGCAATTCTTTGCCCATCAGGGGCGTTGCTCCATTGCGGCTGAAGCCATTCTAGTGCCTGAAGTGGAGGTCATGGAGCCATCCTCAGCGCCTGGGCCAACTTTGCTCCAATGGAGTCTTGGCTGTGGGAGGAGAAGAGAGATAGAGAGGAAGAAGAGGGGTAAGGGTAAAGATGCAGATGGGTCTCCTCCTGTGTTCCCTGACCAGGAATCGAACCTGGGACTTTCACATGCCAAGTCGATGCTCTACCACTGAGCCAACTTGCCAGGGCAAGCCTTTTTAACTATTTATCTACTGATTGGTATTTGAGTTGCTTCCATATCTTGGATATTATACTGCATGAACATAGATAGGGGTGCAGATATTCTTTAGAATTAGTGTTTTTGGATTATTTTGTATATATACTCAGGTGTGGTGGGATCATTGGGTTATGAGGCAGTTCCATTTTTTTTTTTAATTTCATTTTTAGAGAGGAGAGAGAGAGAGGGAGAGAGAGAGAAACAGAGAGAGAGAAGGGGGGAGGAGCTGGAAGCATCAACTCCCATATGTGCCTTGACCAGGCAAGCCCAGGGTTTCGAACCAGCGACCTCAGCATTTCCAGGTCGGCGCTTTATCCACTGCGCCACCACAGGTCATGCCCATTTTTAATTTTTGATGAAACTCCATACTGCTTCCCACAGTGGCTGCACCAGTCTGCATTCCCACAAACAGTGCAAGAGGATTCCCTTTTTCCATACCCTCACCAGCACTGTTTGTTGATTTATTCATGATGGCCATTCTGACAGATGCGAGGTGGTATCTCTTTGTGGTTTTGATTTGCATTTCTCTGATGTTTACTGATGTTGAGCATCTTTTCATATGCCATTTGGCCATCTGTATGTCCTCTTTGGTAAAGTGTCTATTTAGGTCCTCTGCCCACTTTTAATTGGATTTCTGTTTGTTTTTTGGTGTTGAGTAGTATGAGTTCTTTATAAATTTTGGATATTAATCTCTTAGCAGAGCTATTGTTGGTGAATATGTTCTTCCATTCAGTAGTTTGTTTTTTAGTTTTGCTGATGATTTCCTTTGTTGTTCAAAAATGTTTTATTTTGATGTAGCCCCATTTGTTCATTTTCTCTTTTGTTTCCCTTGCCTGAGGAGATATATCAGAAACTAATATTGCTAAGAGAAATGTCAGCAATTTAATTGCCTACATTTTCTTCTAAAATTATTATGATTACTCTCGTCTTAGAATTAAGACTTTAATCCATCTTGAGTTTATTTTTATATATAGTGTAAGAAGGTGGTTTAGTTTAGTTAGTTAGTTTGTTTTTTGCATGTATAGACCCTCTTTACCCCATTGTATGTTCTTGACTCCTTGGTCAAATATTAATTGACTATATAGGTGTGGTTTTATTTCGGGGTTTTCTAGTCTGCTCCATTGATCTGTTTTTTTTTTTGTTGTTGTTGTTTTTTTTAATAAATTTTTATTAATGGTAATGGGATGACATTAATAAATCAGGGTACATATATTCAAAGAAAACATGTCTAGGTTATTTTGTCATCAAATTATGTTGCAAACCCCTCGCCCAAAGTCAGATTGTCCTCCGTCACCCTCTATCTAGTTCTCTGTGCCCCTCCCCCTCCCCCTAACTCTCTCCCTCCCTCCCTCCCATGTCCTCCCTCCCCCCCCCACCCTTGGTAACCACCACACTCTTGTCCATGTCTCTTAGTCTCATTTTTATGTTCCACCAATGTATGGAATCATGTAGTTCTTGTTTTTTTCTGATTTGCTTATTTCACTCCTTATAATGTTATCAAGATCCCACCATTTTGCTGTAAATGATCCATTGATCTGTTTTTGTGCCAGGAGCATGCTGCATTTATTATCAGGGCCTTGTAGTATAGTTTGATATCAGGTGGCAAGATACCTTCAACTTTGTTCTTCTTTATCAATATTGCTGAGGCTATTTGCGACTTTTTATGGTTCAATATACATTTTTGGATTATTTGAGCTAGTTCTGTGCTATTGGTTTCTTTTTTATTTATTTATTATTATTATTTTTTGTATTTTTTTGAAGCTGGAAACGGGGAGAGACAGTCAGACAGACTCCCGCATGCGCCCGACCGGGATCCACCCGGCACGCCCACCAGGGGTGATGCTCTGCCCACCAGGGGGCGATGCTCTGCCCCTCTGGGGTGTCGCTCTGCCGCGACCAGAGCCACTCTAGTGCCTGGGGCAGAGGCCAAGGAGCCATCCCCAGCGTCCGAGCCATCTTTGCTCCAATGGAGCCTTGGCTGCGGGAGGGGAAGAGAGAGACAGAGAGGAAGAAGGGGGGGGGGTGGAGAAGCAAATGGGCGCTTCTCCTATGTGCCCTGGCCGGGAATCGAACCCAGGTCCCCCACATGCCAGGCCGACGCTCTACCGCTGAGCCAACCAGCCAGGACCATGGTTTCTTGATAAGAATTGCACTGAATCTATAGATTGTTTTGGGTATGGACATTTTAATGTTGTTAATTCTTTTTACCTGTGAACGCGGTACAGGCTTCCACTTGTGTCTTCTTCAATTTCTTTCGTCAGTGTCTTATAATTTTCTGAGTATACCTCTTTTAAATCCTTGGTTAAATATATTCCCAAGTTGTTTTTGGGGGGAAGGAAGGGAAGCAATTGTAAATAGGATTGTTTTCTTAGTTGCTTTCTCTGATAGTTCTTCATTGGTGTATAAAAAGGCAACCAATTTCTAGATATTTATTTTGTATCCTGCTGCTTTACTGAATTCATTTATCAGTTCTAGCAGTTTTTTGTGGAATCTTTAGAGTTTTCTATGTACAGTATTATGTCATTAGCAAACAATGACAGTTTTACTTCTTTTTTTCAAATTTGGATGCTTTTATTTCTCCTTCTTGTTTTTTTTTTTTTTTTTTTACTTTTATTAATTTTTAGAGAGGAGAGAGAGAGAGAGAGAGAGAGAGAGAAGGGGAAGGAGGAGCAGGAAGCATCAACTCCCATATGTGCCTTGACCAGGCAAGCCCAGGGTTTTTGGAACCGGCGACCTCAGCATTTCCAGGTCAACGCTTTATCCACTGCACCACCACAGGTCAGGCCTCTCCTTCTTGTTGATTGCTCTGGCTAAGTCTCCCAGTACTATGTTGAATAATTAAGAGTGGTAAAGTGGCCCTGGCCGGTTGGCTCAGTGGTAGAGCATCAGCCTGGCGTGCGGGGGACCCGGGTTCGATTCCCGGCCAGGGCACATAGGAGAAGCGCCCATTTGCTTCTCCACCCCCCGCCCTCCTTCCTCTCTGTCTCTCTCTTCCCCTCCCGCAGCCAAGGCTCCATTGGAGCAAAGATGGCCCGGGCGCTGGGGATGGCTCCTTGGCCTCTGCCCCAGGCACTAGAGTGGCTCTGGTCGTGGCAGAGCGACGCCCCGGAGGGGCAGAGCATCGCCCCCTGGTGGGCAGAGCATCGCCCACGTGCCGGGTGGATCCCAGTCGGGCGCATGAGGGAGTCTGTCTGACTGTCTCTCCCTATTTCCAGCTTCAGAAAAATACCCAAAAATAAATAAATAAATAAGAGAAATGCTTTTAGTTTTTCCCAGATGAGTATGATGGTGCCTGTGGGTTTGTCATATATGGCCTTTCTTATGTTGTGGTATGTTCCCTTTATTTCCACTTTGCTGAGAGTTTTAATCATAAATGTGTTCTGAAATTTGTCAAATGTTTTTTATGCATGTATTGATGATTATGTAATTTTTAATCTTAATTTTGTTTATGTGGTGTCTTGCATTAATCACTTTGCAGATATTCTACCAACATTGCTTCTCAGGAGTAAACCCCACTTGATCATGGTGTATGATGTTTTTAATATTTTGCTAGATTTGTATTCCTAATATTTTATTGAGAATTTTTGCAACTATATTCATCAGAGGTATTGGCCAGTAATTTTCCTTCTTTGTAGTATCTTTATCTGGTTTTGAAATAGAATATTGTGGATCTCATAAAATAAGCTTGGGAGTCTTCCTTTATCTTTAATATTTTGAATAGTTTGAGAAGTATAGGTATTGGTGTTTCTTTGAATGATTGCTAAAATTTACCTGTGAAGCCATCTGGTCCAGGACTTGTTTGTTGAAAGTTTTTTTTTTTTTAATTATTATTGCTTTAATTACACTAGATATAATTAGTTTGTTCAGACTCTGTTTCTTTTCAACTCATTTTGAAAGATTCTGTTTCTAGAAATGTATCTATTTCTTCCAGACTTTACAATTTGTTTGCATATAGTTATTCATTATATTTTATTATAATCCTTTGTATTTCTGTGATCTCAGCTGTTATCGTTCTTTTGTTTCTGATTTTATTTATTTTGGTCATCTCACTTTTTTACTTGATAAGTCTGGTTAAAGGTTTATCAATCTTTATTATTCTTCCAAAAACAGTTCTTGTTTTCATTAATCTTTTGTATTTTTTAGTCTTTATTTTGTTTGTTTATCCTCTGATCTTTATTATTTCCTTCCTTCTACTCATTCTGGGATTAGTTTGTTGTTCTTTTTATAGTTCTTTTAAGTGTAAAGTTAGATTGTTCATTTGATATTTTTTGCTTCTTGAGGGAGGCCTGTGTTTCTATAAATTTCCCCTCTTAGGCTTGCTTTCGCTGTTATCCATAGATTTTGGTTGTCACATATTCATTTTCATTATTCCTTTTTTTTTTTTTTTTGTATTTTTCTGAAGCTGGAAACAGGGAGAGACAGTCAGACAGATTCCCGCATGTGCCCGACTGGGATCCACCCGGCACACCCACCAGGGGCGAAGCTCTGCCCACCAGGGGGCGATGCTCTGCCCCTCCGGGGCGTCGCTTTGCCGCGACCAGAGCCACTCTAGCGCCTGGGGCAGAGGCCAAGGAGCCATCCCCAGCGCCCGGGCCATCTTTGCTCCAATGGAGCCTTGGCTGCGGGAGGGGAAGAGAGAGACAGAGAGGAAGGAGGGGGGGGTGGAGAAGCAAATGGGCGCCTCTCCTATGTGCCCTGGCCGGGAACCGAACCCGGGTCCCCCGCACGCCAGGCCGACGCTCTACCGCTGAGCCAACTGGCCAGGGCCTCATTATTCTTATGGTACCTTTTGATTTGTGCCTTGATCTCACTGTTAACCCATTCATTATTTAACAACATGTTATTTAATCTTCATGTCTTTGTGTGTTTTTCTGCTTTTTTCTAATTGATTTCTAGTTTTATATCATAGTGGCTGGAGAAAATGCTTGATATGATTGCCATCTTCTTAAATTTATTGACACTTGTTTTGTGCCTTACATGTGGTCTATCCTACTAAATTTTCCATGTTCACTTGATAAGAATGTATATATTCTGCTTCTTAATATCTCTAAAGATATTAAGTTCATCTGGTTTAGTTTGTCTTTTTTTTTTTTTTGAGGATCTATAGGACTTTTTTTTAGAATTTTTTTTTATTAAATTTAATACAGTGACATTGATAAATCAGGGTACATATGTTGAGAGAAAATATCTCTAGATTATTTTGACATTTGATTGTGCTGTATACCCCTCCCCCAAAGTTAAATTGTCTTCTGTCACCTTCTATCTGGTTTTCTTTGTGCCCCTCCCCTCCCCTAACCCCTCTCTCTTTCTTCACCCCCTCCCCCCTCCCCCAACCTCCCACCCCTGTTGCCATCACATTCTTGTTCATGTCTCTGAGTCTCATTTTTATGTCCCTTCTATGTATGGATTCATCTTAGTTTTTTTTTTTTCTGATTTACTTATTTCACTCCGTATAATGTTGTCAAGGTCCATCCATGTTATTGTAAATGATCCAATGTCATCATTTCTTATGGCTGAGTAGTATTCCATAGTATATATGTACCAAAGCTTTTTAATCCACTCGTCCTCTGACGGACACTTGGGCTGTTTCCAGATCTTCGCTATTGTGAACAATGCTGCCACAAACATGCGGGTGCATTTCTCCTTTTCGAGCCGTTCTATGGTGTCCTTGGGGTATATTCCTAAAAGTGGGATAGCTGGGTCAAAAGGCAGTTCGATTTTCAGATTTTTGAGGAATCTCCATACTGTTTTCCACAGTGGCTGCACCAGTCTGCATTCCCACCAGCAGTGCAGGAGGGTTCCCTTTTCTCCACATCCTCGCCAGCACTTATTCTGTGTTGTTTTGTTGATGAGCGCCATTCTGACTGGTGTGAGGTGATATCTCACTGTGGTTTTAATTTGCATTTCTCTAATGATTAGTGATGTTGAACATTTTTTCATATGCCTATTGGCCATCTGTATGTCCTCTTTGGAGAAGTGTCTATTCATCTCTTTTGCCCATTTTTGGATTGGGTTGTTTGTCTTCCTGGTGTTGAGTTTTACAAGTTCTTTATAAATTTTGGTTATTAACCCCTTATCAGACGCAATGTCAAATATGTTCTCCCATTGTGTAGTTTGTCTTTTTATTCTGTTCTTGTTGTCTTTAGCTGTGCAAAAGCTTTTTAGTTTGATATAGTCCCATTTGTTTATCCTGTCTTTTATTTCACTTCCCCGTGGAGATAAATCAGCAAATATATTGCTCCGAGAGATGTCGGAGAGCTTACTGCCTATGTTTTCTTCTAAGATGCTTATGGTTTCACGGCCTACATTCAAGTCTTTTATCCATTTTGAGTTTATTTTTGTGAGTGGTGTAAGCTGGTGATCTAGTTTCATTTTTTTGCAGGTTGCTGTTCAATTTTCCCAACACCATTTGTTAAAGAGGCTGTCTTTTTTTTATTTTTATTATTTTTTTATTTTTTTTTATTTTATAATTTTATTTTTTTAATGGGGTGACATCAATAAATCAGGATACATATATTCAAAGATAACAAGTCCAGGTTATCTTGTCGTTCAATTATGTTGCATACCCACCACCCAAAGTCAGATTGTCCTCTGTCACCTTCTATCTTGTTTTCTTTGTGCCCCTCCCCACCCCCTATCCCTCTCCCATTCCCCCCTCCCCCCCGTAACCACCACACTCTTATCAATGTCTCTTAGTTTCACTATTATGTCCCACCTACGTATGGAATAATACAGTTCCTGTTTTTTTCTGATTTACTTATTTCGCTTCGTATCATGTTATCAAGATCCCCCCATTTTGCTGTAAATGTTCCGATGTCATCATTTCTTATGGCTGAGTAGTATTCCATAGTGTATATGTGCCACATCTTCTTTATCCAGTCATCTATTGATGGGCTTTTTGGTTGTTTCCATGTCCTGGCCACTGTGAACAATGCTGCAATAAACATGGGGCTGCATGTGTCTTTACGTATCAATGTTTCTGAGTTTTGGGGATATATACCCAGTAGAGGGATTGCTGGGTTATAAGGTAGTTCTATTTTCAGTTTTTTGAGTAACCACCATACTTTCTTCCATAATGGTTGTACTACTTTACATTCCCACCAACAGTGTATGAGGGTTCCTTTTTCTCCACAGCCTAAAGAGGCTGTCTTTACTCCATTGTATTTTCTTACCTCCTTTGTCAAATATCAGTTGTCCATAGAACTGTGGGTTTATTTCTGGGTTCTCTGTTCTGTTCCATTGATCTATATGCCTGTTCTTATGCCAGTACCAGGCTGTTTTGAGTACAACGGCCTTGTAGTATAACTTGATATCAGGAAGTGTGATACGTCCCACTTTATTCTTCTTTTTTAAGATTGCTGAGGCTATTCATGTCCTCTTTTGGTTCCATGTAAATTTTTGGAATATGTGTTCTATATCTTTGAAGTATGTCATTGGTATTTTAATTGGTATTGCATTGAATTTATAGATTGCTTTGGGTAATATAGACATTTTAATGATGTTTATTCTTCCTAACCATGAGCACGGTATATGCTTCCACTTGTTTGTATCTTCCTTGATTTCTTTTATCAATGCTTTGTAATTTTCCGAGTACAAGTCTTTAGTCTCCTTGGTTAAGTTTACTCCTAGGTACTTTATTTTTTTGGTTGTAATTGTGAAGGGGATTGTTTCCTTAATTTCTCTTTCTGACTGTTTATTGTTGGTGTATAAAAATGCTTCTGATTTCTGAGTATTGATTTTATATCCTGCCACTTTGCTGAATTTATTTATCAGGTCCAGTAGTTTTTTGACTGAGACTTTAGGGTTTTCTATATACAATATCATATCATCTGCAAATAATGATAGTTTTACTTCTTCTTTTCCAACTTGAATGCCTTTTATTTCTTTTTCTTGTCTGATTGCTGTGGCTAGGACTTCCAGGACTATGTTAAATAAGAGTGGTGAAAGGGGGCACCCCTGCCTTGTTCCTGATCTTAAGGGTATTGCTTTTAATTTTTTCCCATTGAGTATGATGTTGGCTGTGGGTTTCTCATAGATGGCTTTTATCATGTTGAGGTATGTTCCCTGTATTCCCACTTTGCTGAGAGTTTTGATCATGAATGGGTGCTGGATTTTATCAAATGCTTTTTCTGCATCTATTGAAATTATCATATGGTTTTTCTCCTTTCTTTTGTTTATGTGATGAATCACATTGATTGATTTACGAATATTGTACCAGCCTTGCCTCCCCAGAATAAATCCCACTTGATCATGGTGTATGATTTTTTCCATATATTGTTGGATCCGGTTAGCTAATATTTTGTTGAGGATTTTAGCATCTATATTCATCAGAGATATTGGCCTATAATTTTCTTTCTTTGTGTTGTCTTTGCCTGGTTTTGGAATCAGAATTATGCTCGCCTCATAAAAGGAGCTTGGAAGTCTTCCTTCCTCTTGAATTTTTTGAAATAGTTTGAGAAGGATAGGAGTTAGTTCTTCTTTTAATATTTGGTAGAATTCCGTTGTGAAGCCATCGGGCCCTGGACTTTTCTTTGTTGGGAGTTTTTTGATAACTGTTTCGATCTCATTTGATGTAATCGGTCTGTTTAGGTTTTCTGATTCTTCCAGATTGATTTTTGGAAGATTGTATGTGTCAAGGAATTTGTCCATTTCATCTAGGTTGTCTAGTTTTTTGGCATACAGTTCTTCATAGTATTTTCTTACAATATTTTGTATTTCTGTTGTGTCAGTTGTTATTTCTCCTCTCTCATTTCTAATTTTATTTATTTGAGTCCTCTCTCTCTTTTTCTTGTTAAGTCTACTTAAAGGTTCATCAATCTTGTTTACCTTTTCAAAGAACCAGCTCCTAGTTTCATTGATCCTCTGTATTGTTTCTTTAGCCTCTATGTCATTTATTTCTGCTCTGATCTTTATTATTTCCTTCCTTCTACTACATTTGGGCTTTACTTGCTGTTCTTTTTCTAATTCTTTTAGATGCAGGGTTAAGTTGTTTATTTGAGCTTTTTCTAGCTTCTGAAAATGTGCCTGTAGTGCTATGAACTTCCCTCTCAGTACTGCTTTCGCTGTGTCCCATAAATTTTGAGTTGTTGTATGCTCATTGTCATTCGTTTCTAGAAATTTTTTTATTTCTTCTTTGAACTCATTCTTAATCCATTCATTATTTAACACCCTGCTATTTAGTTTCCATGTGTTTGAGAATTTTTGAGCTTTTCTGCTGTGATTCATTTCTAGTTTCATGCCGTTGTGATTGGAGAAAGTGCTTGATATGATTTCAGTCTTCTTAAATTTGTTGAGAGCACTTTTGTGCCCTAACATGTGGTCTATCCTAGAGAATGTACCATGAGCACTTGAAAAGAATGTATATTTTGTTGCTTTAGGGTGAAAGGATCGGAAGATATTATTAAATCGAGTTGATCTAGTGTTTCCAATAAGTCTGCTGTTTCTTTGTTAATTTTCTTTCTTGTGGATCTATCTAGTGATGTTAGTGGGGTATTGAAATCCCCTACTATTATAGTATTGCTGTTGATCTCGCCCTTTAAATCCATCAAAGTCTTTTTTATATATTTGGGTGCTCCTATATTAGGTGCATAGATATTTATAATAGTTATATCTTCCTGTTGGCTTACTCCCTTTATCATTATGTAGTGGCCTTCTTTATCTCTTACTATATCCTTTGTTTTAAAGTCCAATTTGTCTGATATAAGTATTGCTACCCCAGCTTTTTTTTCATTTCCATTTGCATGAAATGTTTTTTTCCATCCTTTTACCTTCAATCTATGTGTGTCTTTTGTTCTAAGGTGTGTCTCTTGTAGACAACATATGTATGGGTCCTGTTTTCTTATCCACGCAGCTACCCTATGTCTTTTGATTGGATCATTTAATCCATTTACATTTAAGGTTATTATTGATATGTAGTTGTTTATTGCCATTTTCTTCTTTAAAGGTGTATTCCTTTTTTTGCTATATTCTTTTCCAACTTTGATCTGTTTACAACAGGCCCCTTAACATTTCTTGCAGCATTGGTTTGGTTGTAATAAATTCCTTGAGTTGTTTTTTGTCTGGGAAGCTTTTTCTTTCTCCTTTGATTTTAAACGATAGCCTTGCTGGATAAAGTAGTCTTGGTTGTAGGTTCTTGTTCTGCATTACTTTGAATATTTCTTGCCATTCCCTTCTGGCCTCAAGTGTTTCTGTTGAGAAGTCGGATGTCATTCTTATGGGGGCTCCTTTGTAGGTGATAACTTTTTTTTTCTCTTGCAGCTTTTAATATTCTCTCTTTATCGCTTAGCTTTGGTATTTTAATTATGATGTGTCTTGGTGTAGGTTTCTTTGGGTTTCTCTTTAATGGAGTCCTCTGTGCTTCTTGGACTTGTGAGAGTTTCTCTTGCTTTAATTTAGGGAATTTTTCAGTTATGATATGATTGAACAAAGTCTCTATCCCTTGTTCTTTTTCTTCTTCTTCAGGAACCCCTATGATGCAGATGTTATTTCTCTTCATGTTGTCACAGAGCTCTCTAAGTGTTTCCTCTGACTTTTTGCGTCTCTTTTCTCTTTTCTTCTCTGCTTTCATGCCTTCATTTCAGTTGTCCTCCAACTTGCTGATTCGATCCTCAGCTGCATCCATCCTGTTCTTAATTCCTTCCATTGTGGTTTTCATTTCTGATATTGTATGTCATCTCTGACTGATTCTTTTTTAATATTTCAATATCCTTTTTTATACTTGCTATTTCTTTATTTAGGTTTTCAAACTGCCCCTCCATTGTTGTCCTAAGATCCCTAAGCATCCTTACAATCATTATTTTGAACTCCGCATCTGGAAGTTTGATTATTTCCATATCACTCAGCTCATCTCTCAAAGGTATCTCTTGTGGTTTCATTTGGGTTGCACTCCTTTGTCTTCTCATAATGGTGTTTTATTTGTAGAGTTGGTTGAGTCTAGGTTTGGTGTTGTCTGCCTCCAGTTTTCAGTTGTGTTATTTCTAGGTCTTCTTGGGTTGGTATCAGCTATTATTTGTAATCCACTTTCAGATTTGGGCAGCTTTGAAGTCTTGATTTGTTTGTTTTCTTAACAGGTGATAGTCTTGTTAACTGATCTCAGCAGGGGGCTTCCTTGAAACTGTAACCAGGAATGCTGTGGGTGTACCCTGAGACGCTGAAGGTCTCTTCCACCAACTAATCTCACTGGGGGCAGGGTTTTTTCTCAGCTTCAGTAGGGGGAGGTGTATCTCAGATCTCCATGGAGACCTGAGTTACTGCCCCTCCTCCCCACTTCTTGTTTTCAGCTGTGTCTTGTTGCGCTGATTGGAGCTGGATAGATGTCCGGAGATCTCTGATCCGGAAGCACTTCAGCTCTGTTTTGTGAAAGGTTCAGTCCCTCCTCCAGCTATGGCCGCCTCCAGCACAAATGAGTCAGTTTTTTTATTTTGTTTCTTGCATACCTTAGCCCCTCACAGTCTGTCCCTCTCCTTGTCCTTTCCACTTGGGAGATAAGCTGGTCTTTTCAACCCACCTTGCTCCCTGGTCACCAGGTAAATGGCTGTGAGCAGTAGTTTCTGCTCTTTTTCCTCTGTGAAATCCTCTCTGGGCTCTCAGCACCCCCCCCCTTCTGTTCCTGTAAGCAGAGGAGATTCAGGCACTCCTTACCAGGATTATTGTGGCTTCCTCTTTGCTCCTTGGTTTTTGAGAGCTGTTCTTGCAGTTCAGTGTTGGTTTTTCATGCTGATTTTTCCTAAATTGATTTGTATTCCAGTTTGGTGTTGAGAGCTGGGTGTCTGTGCATCCGCCTACTCCGCTGCCATCTTCTCCCTATCTAGTTTGTCTTTTAAGGCCACTCTTTTCTTGTTGATTGCCTGGCTGAAAGATCTATCTCTCAATGTAAATGGGGTGTTAAAATCCCCTCCTATGACTGTATTACTGTCAATATCTCTCTGTATGTGCTTTCATTTGAGAATTTTTTTTGTCTCTACATTTTATCTGCCTTTCTGTATTATTTTCTGTATATTAGGTAGATCTGCTATGCCAGCCAGTCTTGATATGGTGACCTAATATAGTAGGTGCTTTGTGGACCTCAGTGGCACAATCTCCCTGATCCCTTTGCTACATGTCCCAGGAATGTCCCTTGTATGGGTTTTTTTGGGGGGATGTCTTTCTGTTCTTGTTGAGTCTTGATTGCTATTGGCCTGTCCATAGGTGGGGTTACTCCACTGGCTGGCTTTAGGGATCAATTCCAATCACAATGTATGAGCTGCTGTGTGGCAGCTGACTCCACAAAGTTAAGATCTCCCTTTGTAGCTGCTGGTTTTGAAGTTAATTGGGTCGTGCTGTGAATTATTAGGTTTGGGTGCTGCTTGAGAGGGATTATAGCGTGGGTTGCTGTCAGGCACTGCCTGTGGCCAGTTGTGGGCTATCTTTTTAGAGCTACAAAGTGTTCCACAGTTTGTGACTTTCTCCGCTGGATCTGGGTTTGTATGGGAGTTGCCAAGTGTGCACCAAGGCTGGTTTCCACCAGCACTGAGACCAGGGACAGGTCAGCAAAAGGCCCAAGGCTTCCAAAGATACACCTCCACCTGCTAGCTGGCTGTTAGGCTCAATCACTCAAAGAGCTCCTGGTGGTATGCCAGTCATGTGAAGATGTTCTCAGTGAGTCACCAGGTAGGGGCATGTGATGTTCACCAGACTGATACAGATTCAACTCAGCACCAGTGCTGAGTTGAGGCTATTAAGTAACAGTCTCAGGGTACACCAAGTCCAGCTGCCTCCTGCTAGTGCTTATGGGCCTTTGTGGGGAAACACTGTCTTAGGGACTCATCAGTGTGAGGCCAGCAGTGTCATCAGGCCCAAACAGACCAAAAATTGGCAGTGTGAAGAAAGAGCTTTGCACAGGAGCAGTAACGTCAGTCTGGCATGTGAGGGAGAAATGGCTTACATCCAAGAACCACACAAATCAGTTCTTCCCAGAATCTGCCTGGATATCTTGGAGAAATCCCCCCACCCCCGGGGACCAGGCTAGCCACAGCCCACTGACAATGTGGGTGTCTCTTCCTGGCTCTGGTGTTCTGGGCTGGGGAGCCTAGCATAGGGCTGAGACATCACATTTATCAAGGGGGGTCCTTTGCAGATAGATGAGATACCCCTCTAGATTCTCAGCTGCCATAGGTGAGTGTGGGGCCAGCACTTTTCACAATGTTGCAGAGTGCAAACTGGGCAGGGAGGGGCCACCTGGAGTCAGGAGGGTGGAGCTAGTGGATCTCCCTTAGAGTGGTGGACACACCTGCCTGTCAGGGATAAGATGCCTGCTACTCTGCCCTGCAGTGGCTGGGCCCTGCTGCTCCAGTGCGGGGGGGCTGCAGCTCTGGTCCATGGGGTGCTGCTTCTCTAGAACACTATGGGCCTGTGGTATCACTGCTCTCTTTCACTGGGGGATGGGGAGGGAAAATGGCCACTACCCCAGAACCACACAACTCTGTTTCTAATTTTCCCTGAGTTTATCCTCAGAATCCTCTCAAAAAAGTATAATATATAGTACAGGCTCAGGCAGCAGATTCCTCTGTCAAGTGTGAACTTGGCAGGGCGAGGTGGCAGGGAGTCAGAAAGGTGGGGCTTGTGCAGTCCATCAAGGCTGATGCAGTTTGGAGAGCAGTACTCCACCCAGGAAAGATGGCACAGCACAGGGACCTGTGCTGTATGGGGACAGGGACTCAGCACAGGACCCTGGTGTCTATCCCTTCAGCTTTCTCTGGAGCCATACAACCCAGCCTGTCTTTGCAAGACTCAAGTTCACGCCAATTCACCTTCCATCTGCTGACGCCCAGGATGAATGACTGCATAAGATTTTATGTGCTGGTCCTTTGCTATTGCATCTGTGTTTATAACAGACTTTGTCTCTCCCAGCTGAACAGAATCCTCATTGATTCTCACAGCCACATGTGATGTGGGTGTCTCTTCCTGGCTCTGGTGTTCTGAGTGGGGGAGCCTAGCATGGGGCTGAGATATCACATTTATCAAGGGGGGTCCTTTGCAGATAGATGAGATACCCCTCTAGATTCTCAACTGCCATAGGTGAGTGTGGGGCCAGCACTTTTCACAACTCTTTCCTTCCTACCAGACTTGATGTGGTTTCCTCTGTAAATCCTTGGCTACATGACCTCTCTTCAGCTAGTTTTTAGTTGGTTATTTGTTGTTTAATTCCAGTTTGTGGCTGGAAGGAGATTAGTGTAACTTCAACCTACTCTGTTGCCATCTTCTTTCTTGTTATTATCATTATTATTTTTTTAAAATGATTTAAAAAATTCTTTCTTTTTGATCACTTCAAACTTTCAGGGTTTAATCATTCCTACCTTCCATATATCAATTTTATATCTTTACTTTTACTTTTCTCTGGATTTAAAACTATATATAAACTCATATATTTAGCTATATTTAGATTTACTTCTGATTTTCATCTCTTACTTGCCTTTATGTTGTTTGAAGGTGGGATTTTGTTGTGTGGTACCAGGCAGAAGGCAGGGAGCAGAGACTCAGGCTTCTGGCAGTGCAGCCAGCTCTTCTTGGCCATCCCGGAAGAGAGCCTCTGGGGTGCTTAGCAGTAATGCTACTTCTTCTGCGTGGACTTTTGAGGTTATACCTGTCTGTTCAAGACATGTCCCAGAAGAATTCTGTTGAATTTGAGATGCTACAGCTCTCACACATTACCTGAGAATGCTGGGTGGGGAGTGAGAGGTTCTGAAGCTGAGCTTCACTTTCCTTGTTTGGAGGTTGGATGAAGTAATGCCCACCTCACAGTGTTGTGAGATCAGATGCACTAAAGCCTTCATGCATGGCCCCCAATGTGCCCAGGCTAAATAATGACAATTATTGTCCATCTGAACAGTGATGGTGACACATTTATGTGAACATGCAGAACTTTACATATCTGCTTACCTGAGCATGTCTCTTCTGATCTCTAAGCATACAAACAGGAAGTTTAATACACTTATTCTATCAACTAACTGTCTTTTTTCTGTAATATGTCATCTATATATTGTATTGTGCATTCACCATCCAAAGTCAAGTCTTCCTTCCATACACACTTATCCTCTCTTTACCTTCTTCTACCTCCACACATCCTCCATTCCTTCTTGTAATCACCATACTGTTGTCTGTGAGATTTTTTTTTTTTGCTTAATTCCTGCACCTTTTTCACCCAGCCCTTCAACCCTCACCCTTCTGGTAGCCACCAGTCTCTTTTCTGTATCTATAAGCCTGTTTCCATTTTGTTCATTAGATTTCAAATATAAATTATTAACTAGCCTTTAACTTAGATTTTAGGTGAACTGAAAGATGTCACCTAAAGCTGGCAGGGAAGATATGAAGTTAAGTGAGATCCCTAAAACCAGTGTCCTGGGTGACTTCTTAACTCAGCTATTAACAGACATTGACATGACATGCTCTGATCGGGCTGGGAAGTTTGCTTGGTACTGTAGAAGGGACAGATGTGGACTTGGTTTCTGCTCTCAGGGAGCCTGAAGGTCATATAACCTGACCAGCTCTGGGAGACAGAGAAGGAGAGGGATTAATGTAGGGTCATCCTGTATTTAAAGACACTTCCTTTTTTTTGCATAATAATTTTGCACTAACCATTTCAAGTGCACATACACCAAAGAATGGGGCAGCTCCTCCCATCACACTGTGGCACAACATTCCAACCCTGGACCAATGTACCATCACTTGCACATTTATCCAGACTGTCCACACCTTTTGATACTGTGCTGCAGGCTTGGCCAGGATGGATCAGGAAGAATGCAAAACCCTGGTTGAATATCCTTAGCTCTTCCTCCATCCCTCACCCGTCTGGGTTTGTATCCTTGCATGGCCTTGTCCTTACTCTCTTGGGAGCAGCCTAGGATGGAGACAGTGCTGAACCTTAAGGGACATTGCAAGATCTCCCCATTCATCTTTGCCCTACAATACATCCTCTCTTCCCTGTGGTAAGGCACCTAAAAGCTGCAAAATTAATATTGATATTTAGGAGGAAAGGTCAGGCTTTCCTGTCCTGTCTTTCCTTTGGGGAAGGGAGGGAGAAGAATGTAGAAGTTTCTGGCATGCAAGGACAATGGGTCATTTAGTTTTAACTATAAAATAAAAGTTGTCTGAGGAACTTCCTCTCTTTCAATAAGAGATAGAATTTACATACCACCCTACTTGATTGTAGTTCTTCCCCCCTTTCTGGAATCCTGAGAGTAACATACCTCCAGGCAAAGGAGGGGAGATAGACATTAAAAAATTTGTAAATGTCTTTGATTGTATTACCTTGAAAGTTTTAATGTTTTTGTGAATCCCCTAAACAAATGTTGTAAGCTTGCTAATAATTGTGTCATGATATCATGCTCCCCCCAACCTGTGTGTGATCAAGGGTATTTAACCAGCCTCTGAGATGTATTTGGGGCACACAATTTGGGTCTGCAATGCCCCGTGTTAACCATATGCGGCTGGCATATTAAAGAAATCTCCTCCTTTAATAAAACCCTTCAAAATTTATCTGGACTTGGTGTCTCTACATAAACCCACAGAAGTGAGGTACTGGTACTTTACAACACCCCATCTCCATCATGATGGAGCATCTATTTATGCTTCAGGCCACTGGAACATCACTTGTGTCAAATTTTATGTTCTCTTGACTGACATCTTGTTATAAACTCTAAATCTTAATATATAAGGGGAGCCTTAGACATCTCTTTTCTGTCCACAGTTTTGTCTTCAATAAACTAGAGATTTCAACAATCTAGTTTCATAGCACAACTTGACCAACTGAAGGAAGAGAAATGAGAAGAATGCAGAGGAGAGGGGGACCTATAATGTCTGGGGTCTCACATTCTAGCCTGTGACCTCAGTGTTCTTGACTGAGGGAACAAAGGCAAACAGGAAAGTCTGAAAAATAACAAACCATGGGTGTGGACCTTGCTTGTTATCAGTTCCTTGAAATGAACTCACAGCTCCAGTAAGAAGAATGAGTAATAGGGTTATCAAGGACAGACCCTCTGGCTTCCTCTCCCCTTCCTCTCCCTAAGATAGGAAAGTCATGTAGGCCTGCAAAAAAAAAAAAAAAAAAATCATAGAACTCAGGCATTTGTCATGTGAAAGCTAAGGTGGAAAGGTATATAAGATGTAAGAAATCTAACTTCAGATGTCTTACATTTCTTGGTTGCCTTTTTGGGGGTAACACAGCTTCACTGGCTAAATAAATCTTTCTTCATCAAGTTGTCTGGATGTTTTTGTCCTCCTTTGATTCCTGCAATGCAATAACTATTGTTTTTACTGATAGCCCTCTTTATCCTGAAGCAATAAAATTCATCCATGTGATGATAATGGAGCCATAATGCATCATAAAATAAGGTGTAAGGCCAGTAGCCACGGCCACCATCACAGCTGCCTGGCCCATGCAGGTTTGCATTTGATTCGGACAGATGGTAATGAAATAATGGAGCCAAGAACTGGTGGGCCATTAGCTTTAATCCTAGCTTGCATCTGGCGGGCAAGAAATACACACAGTGGGAAAACATTTCCCTTTCCATTCAGGGCTCCCAAAGCCACTGACTTCTCCGAGTTTCCCAGAATCAAAGGTTTCTACTTCACCAGCCTTATTTACCTCTGTTCCCCATCTCCTTTTCTCTGCACAAACTCTGCACAAACTGGCTTCTCTTTCAGCACTCCACCATCTTCGCTGCTTCTCCTCTGCAATACTAATTTCAGGAACCGAGAGAGAGAGAGCCCCTGGTCTCCTTTATTTTATAGTGTAGAAATTAAATAAAGCCTTTAAGCCAGTATACAAATAAGGAAGTCTCTGATACAAAGCCACTTATCTGAGACATAAATGGAATTCCTCATAAGAGTGTACCACCCCACATTATGCAACAGTCAAGGGTGTGGGGAAAAGCTTAGTTGAAACTAAGCCTTAGGCCAGGGGTCCCCAAACTTTTTACACAAGGGGCCAGTTCACTGTCCCTCAGACCATTGGAGGGCCGGACTATAAAAAAAACTATGAACAAATCCCTATGCACACTGTACATATCTTATTTTAAAGTAAAAAAACAAAACGGGAACAAATATAAAATTTAAAATAAAGAACAAGTAAATTTAAATCAACAAACTGACCAGTATTTCAATAGGAACTATGCTCCTCTCACTGACCACCAATGAAAGAGGTGCCCTTTCCGGAAGTGCGGTGAGGGCCGGATAAACGGCCCCAGGGGGCTGCATGTGGCCCGTGGGCTGTAGTTTGGGGACCCCTGCTTTAGGCTATAACAACCCTGCCTGCTTACAGCCTGATATCAACAACCAGCTGACTCCCATTCATTCCCTCCCCTTAAGGGCTTCAGTGATGCTAACCAGCTGGAAGTAGCTATGGAAGAAGAGACCTATGACCCTTCCTTAAACAGCAAAAGGCTAGAATGTTAGGTTCAGGTCCAGAGCCTCTATCAAAACCTCAATTGAGCCAAAATCACTCAATTAGTGATTTGGCTCCATGGCAATTCCTGTAACTCTCCTCCCATCACTTATCTAAACACACGGTTGCTTAGTGATTAACCATCACCTCACCCCAGGATACCCCATCAAGGCGAACATCCTGGCTAACATTGTTTACTAAGCCTATAAATGCTTGAATCCCTAGATTCTCACTGCTGACACCAGTAGGGTCTCAGCCCGTCTGTTCGCAGATGCATAAATAAATGTCTTATAAAACTCATCAGACCTTGTGCATCCCTCCTTTGGTGACCTAACAGCACTCTGGTTAATTTCTTTTATCAAAGTTTTATTTAAGTCTTTGGTCCATTTTTTTTGTTGTCTTTTTTATTGATTTATAGAAGTGAATAGTCCACTTTGTTGGCTTTATTTTCTCTGAAGCTTGCCTTCTCATGAGGGTCTTTTGATAAACAAAATGCTAAAAATAAGTCTAATTTAACAGCCTTTTCATTTATTGCTAGTATAACTTTTTGTTTATGATCAGGAATTTCTTACCTCACTCTAAAGAGTTAAAACTATTATAATTTTCCAAAAGACTTTTATTTTTCAAAGTTATTTTTTCAGGAAGGGGGGGATATTACTTTTTTCCCCTATAAATATGCACACATATCTTATACATAAGAATAAAATATTTATGCTCTGTATGCTACACATATATGGAAACTAAGAGCTCAGATTAATGCTCAACTGAGCTATTGCACACATGACTGTTCAGGTACACTTTGAAAAACAGAGTAGAAATATTTTAAGAAGTAGAGAGCTCTCAGTTTTTACTAAAAGAGCAATGAAATTTATTTATTTAGAAATTAAAAAACTAGTCAGCATTTTACCAAGATAATCTCTAGGCAACCAAAATCATGCTAATTTAAAGGGTGGCTTACATTAAAAAATGCTGACAGATCTGCTTACAAAAACTAAACAGAGCCCTGACAAGTACGCCGGCCACTGTGGGAAAAAATGTTTTTTAATATACCTGCCTTGGTCCACTATCAGAGTTTCTACTAATATATATATATATATATATATATATATATATATATATATATATATTCTTCTGGTTACACAACAGAGTGAGGTAGCCCAGATGGTGAAGCTAGCTTTCCTATTTCAGCATTTCTGTCCACACTCTACATTTGACATTCCATGTATGTTGTGGTAAAATAAACTATTTAATCAGTTATAACTAAGTTATAGCTGGGTTTCTTAGGTAGTTCACAATGTAAAATAAAAGTAATTAGGAGTCAATTAAATAGGCAAAGACACTCATAGCAAGCTAAATAACAGACTTTAATTCACTCATGGTTAAGATGAGTGGCTGACTGAGTCTAGGTCCTCGCTTCGATGAGAGCCCGAGCAAACTTGCTTGGAGAGGCAGAGTGCTTCGCAGCAGTTGCCAACTGATCGTGGTGGGCAACGTGGAATCTGCATCGGAGTCTCAGGTGACTGACTTGGTCTTTGCCCCAGTAGCTTATATATGGTTGGCTACTTGTCTTAACATAGGGTAACACATTTGGGGAAATTCCACTCATAATCACAGTTCAACACATATGTTATCTTGGTGTTACATGGTTGGGGGAATTTCAATCTTAATCACAGTCTTGCATACATAAGTTATCTTGCGAAGTCACACATAGGTATAGCTAATCACATTAATATGCTCATTATTAATTTTGACACTCTAAGCCTTAGCACACATTTCAAACATATGAAGTTATCACAAAAGGGCGTAAACTGGTTATACCTAAATCAATCTTAGTTTCAATTTTACATTTTATATTAATTTGGTTTTATGTTTACTATAATAATGTGTCTAAAGTCATCTAAGTTTGATTTTCTCCTGAAGTGGATTCTGAGACAAGGGTTTGAGACGCTGGGTCAGGGATCCCAGAAAGTTCTTGTAACGGAGAGAGTAAGAGCAACAGAGGAGGGAAACCAGCCAAGGAAGGCTGTGTTACCCAGAAACTTAGAGCTGTGTTCCACTGGTAATTTCTCTTGGGAAACTTAGGAATTAATGAAGAACATAATTCTTTGAGGGGCATGTGACTGAAGATGAATGCACCAAGTCCTCCACCAGCAGCGGAGGGGCGCTGGGAAAAAGGCGTGGATTCTGCTTGTTGTGGGCGGAGCTGAGTCTGGCTGCCAGACAGGGTCTTCCTGTGGCTGTACGTCCGGCTGCCAGTGTACTCAGTGGTGGAGCCCGTAGGATGTGGGCGGCACCAGAGCATCTGCTGACAAAAGAGAGAGCTCTGTAGAGAACTGGATGTAGCTCCCAGGAGGACTGTTAGTCACGAAGAGACCCAGACCAGAGGCACGTCACACACATGCCACACGAAAAAGGAGGATCGTAGGTGAGGGGGTGTTTTCCAGAGAGAGTTCTGCTGACCTGTAATTTTTGTCAGAGCCTACATGACAAAAACACATCCTCAGAATCAGCCTCCGGATAAACTCTCCAAGTGGGACTCTGTGATCACAGCTGGGTATAAAACCTACGAAGCCGAGGCCTCACCTCTAAAAGGAGAAGGTAAGTTTCTATGGTGAAATTCTAGACAAAAACAACAATGAAACTACTGTCCCATGGACCACTGAGATTAATGTGACAAACCTATTCGAGTGGAAAAAATTACACAAAAGACTATACAGTAAATGACTCTATATTAAGTTCATAAACACAAATCTGTGTGGATAGAAGTCAGACTTACTACAGGAGGAGGAGGAGTAAATGGGAAGAATCTTGTCTCTTTTCTGACTTGTTTTATTTATATATTTAGCAAGAAAAACATAAAGGATGAGAATAAACAAAAAGATTAGTGTTTATGTAGCAAGGTCATAGCCTTTCCATTCCCCTCCTCATCGTACCTGCTGGAATTTGACCTGAAATAAACAAACAAAAAACAAAAACACAAGCCAGAGTCGCATTGATCAGGCGTTAGGGAGCTGGAATTGGAGCCTGAAACCTCTCACAGATCCTTTCTCTCTTTCCTAGGCAAGCACCACTTGTTTCCTGGGAGGCAGATGTGAAACACATAAAAATAAGGGGATTCCACCACTGAATTTACACAGCTACTTCAGATAGCAGGTCCACGAATGGCCAGTATCAATGCCCTACCGCACCAAACACACACTCAGTACCTACCATCAATATGACCAGGGGTCCCCAAACTACGGCCCGCGGGCCACATGCGGCCCCCTGAGGCCATTTATCCGGCCCCCGCCGCACTTCTGGAAGAAGCACCTCTTTCATTGGTGGTCAGTGAGAGGAGCACATTGACCATCTCATTGTCCAAAAGCAGGCCCATAGTTCCCATTGAAATACTGGTCAGTTTGTTGATTTAAATTTACTTGTTCTTTATTTTAAATATTGTATTTGTTCCCGTTTTGTTTTTTTACTTTAAAATAAGATATGTGCAGTGTGCATAGGGATTTGTTCATAGTTTTTTTTATAGTCCAGCCCTCCAACGGTCTGAGGGACAGTGAACTGGCCCCCTGTGTAAAAAGTTTGGAGACCCCTGAATATGACAATTCACTTCCCCACCCCAGCCTGAATCGAAGCTGTTCTTGTGCTTGCTCTGACCAACAATCTCATGAAGCAGATGCTGTGCTTGTTGTGGGCATCAGCCTTGGTCCTGGCAGAGATGACTTTTTCACTCTGCAGGGAAACATTTACCATGCTGTAAGGAGTATTTGGCTAGGCTATTGAATGATGAGACACTGAGGAAAGAGACAGACTCATGAAGGATGTGAAAGGTGGCAGGCATGCGAGGTGACTGAATGTAGCCAAATGAGTGGTCTCAGCTGGAGAGAACCCCAAACCAAGCCTTACCTGAATTCCTGACCCAAAGAATCATGAGAAACAACAAACTGTTGCTGGCTTAAGCTTCTAAGTTCCTTAGTGGATTGTGATGTAGCCACAGATAACAGAAACATTGACAAAATACAGACACAAAGCATACATCCACTGTTCTTCATGACATGCACAGCTTGCTTCCTCTACGGCTGTGGCTGGGACTCCACCCAGCTTGTTGTTGGTCACTCCCAGAGAGGCCTGTTCCTTTTGCAGCATTGCTCCTTTGGCCTTTGCAGCTAACTCACTCCTGGCTCTGCCTCAGCTACAAGGGCGTGGGCTGTGCTACGTGGGTTCTTGGCCACTGTTAACAGATGATCTCTTTGTTAAACCTTCCAATGTCCAGGATCCCAGTTTCTCCTTCCCCAGGAGCTCTTCAGTCAACCCTCAGAGCAGACCTGGCTCCACCATCAATTACCCTCCACCAGCCTGGTTGAACTGAAGTCCCAGGTTACTCTGGAAGCCCTCATTCCATTGCCCCACCTCTTCTCTAGGATCACATCCCGTTAACTATTGCATCGCCAGAGCAGATTCACAGCAGGGATGACTGAATGTCTGTCGAGTTAAAAAGTAAAAGTTCTATCAGTGAAAACACACAAAAGAATTCCTTGCATACCGCTGTCAGCATAGAAACATGCAAAGCATGAAAAATAAACTTTTTCTCTCAAATATCCCTGATAATGCTCTTATTACCTGCCTGTTTTTCTCTGTTTATGCTGTTCCCTGTCTTCAAATGGTTTTTTGTACTTCTAATATTTGCATCTATAAAAACTTCTCATGCTTAAACTGTCCTAAAGTGGTCCATCATCACAAAGCCCTCTCTAATCTCCCCACCCCAGGTCATCTTCTCTTCTCTAGACTTCCTGAGCTCTATCTGCATCTGTGTTGTTCTACAGACAGGCTGCTCATTCGTTACTTCACTTGTCCATTCATTCAGGAGACTTATTCAGTGCTTACTATGTGTCAGGCACTACCAAAGTTACTTTTCAATGCAAACATTTTTATAAAGAAGCCTTTATTGTGACGCTAAAAGTATTAAAATTCACCAGGGATCGGCTGTAGAACATGGATGCCCTCTGTTCCCCAGACACAACTCGGATCCTTTATTTCCACTGTTCTCTGAACACAGAATGTCCTGCCCACTCCCCCTCTGCTCCTGGCCCTCTTCCTCTGTCCCCTACCCTCTTCCTCTGTCCCCTGCCCACCCCTCTCTCCTCCTTGCCCCTCTTCCTCTGTCCCCTACCCTCTTCCTCTGTCCCCTGCCCTCTTCCTCTCCTCCTTGCCCCTCTTCCTCTGTTCCCTGCCCACCCTTCTCTGCTCCTGGATCTCTTCCTCTATTCCTCTGCCCTCTTCCTCTCTGCTCCTGGCCCTCTTCCTCTGCTCCCTGTCCTCTTCCTCTTCTCCTTGCCCCTCTTCCTCTGTTCCTCTGCCCTCTTCCTCTCTGCGCCTGGCCCTCTTCCTCTGCTCCCTGTCCTCTTCCTCTTCTCCTTGCCCCTCTTCCTCTGTTCCCTGCCCACCCCTCTCTGCTCCTGACCCTCTTCCTCTCTCCCCTGCCCTCTTCCTCTGTTCCCTGCCCACCCTTCTCTGCTCCTGGATCTCTTCCTCTGTTCCTCTGCCCTCTTCCTCTCTGCTCCTGGACCTCTTCCTCTGCTCCCTGTCCTCTTCCTCTTCTCCTTGCCCCTCTTCCTCTGTTCCTCTGCCCTCTTCCTCTCTGCTCCTGGCCCTCTTCTTCTGCTCCCTGTCCTCTTCCTCTTCTCCTTGCCCCTCTTCCTCTGTTCCCTGCCCACCCCTCTCTGCTCCTGGCCCTCTTCCTCTGTCCCCTGCCCTCTTCCTCTCCTCCTTGCCCCTCTTCCTCTGTTCCCTGCCCACCCCTCTCTGCTCCTGGCCCTCTTCCTCTGCTCCCTGTCCTCTTCCTCTTCTCCTTGCCCCTCTTCCTCTGTCCCCTACCCTCTTCCTCTCCTCCTTGCCCACCCCTCTCTGCTCCTGGCCCTCTTCCTCTGCTCCCTGTCCTCTTCCTCTTCTCCTTGCCCCTCTTCCTCTGTTCCCTGCCCACCCCTCTCTGCTCCTGGCCCTCTTCCTCTGCTCCCTGTCCTCTTCCTCTTCTCCTTGCCCCTCTTCCTCTGTCCCCTGCCCTCTTCCTCTCCTCCTTGCCCACCCCTCTCTGCTCCTGGCCCTCTTCCTCTGCTCCCTGTCCTCTTCCTCTTCTCCTTGCCCCTCTTCCTCTGTTCCCTGCCCACCCCTCTCTGCTCCTGGCCCTCTTCCTCTGTCCCCTGCCCTCTTCCTCTCCTCCTTGCCCCTCTTCCTCTGTTCCCTGCCCACCTCTCTCTGCTCCTGGATCTCTTCCTCTGTCCCCTGCCCTCTTCCTTTCCTCCTTGCCCCTCTTCCTCTGTTCCCTGCCCTGCCTCCTGACAAGTTTCTCTCCTGGAGAATCTCTTTGAAGATTTTCTCAATACTTGTTGTCAGAACTAAATAATAACTTGGAAATACTTCGTTGGAAATGCATTAAATGGATTCTCTGCTGCTGTCCAGTAATATCACATCAGCCTGTGGTGTTCATTTCTCTAAGGATCCTTCAGGATTTGCTACTTGGATTTTAACTTCTCAAGAGAGAGATGCAAGACATTCAGCTTTTCATATCTTCCTTCACCAACTTTCTCTAACTAAATCCAAAACTTAGGATTTCAAAAAAGGTAAAACTAGAAAAGATTTGATAATCTACTACATGCTCACTGGAAGGACAAAAATGAAAAAGATGGTCCACATGAGAAGAAGGCAAGAATGCAGAACAACTAGGATGCTTACATTGCTGGTAAGAACGCTAAATGATACAACTGTTTGGAAAATAGATTACATAATTGTCATGAAATTTAACACCTGCTATTTGTATCAAACCTTCTATTCCTTGGTATTTATACTGCTCACAAAAATTAGGGGATATTTCAAAATGAATACAAAGCAATAAAAAAAGAAGCATTTGATTTTTTTATTAAACAGAACATCAGAAAAGCAAATGATAAGTCAAAGGAAGTTGTTTGATTATGCACATGAGATGCAAAACCAACTTTTATTTCATTGGTGAACATGCACTATAGAAAAGACTGGAAGTACTGGAGTATCTGCACATTCCCTGATCCTCTAATTTTTTTGAGCAGAATACAAAAGGGAAATGAAAACTTATGTCTAGACAAAGACTGTGCACAAATGTTCAGAATAGCTTTTTCTTTTTTCATAATAACCCTAAACTATAAACAACTCAAAAGTCCAGACAGTGAAGTCCTACTGAACAATGAAAAGGGATAAATGGCTGATGTGCATGACAATACAAGAGTGTGCATGTCACAGGACTCCATGTACACGAGGATCTATAGTGAAAGAAAGAAGATCAGTTTAACCTGGAGTGGAAGTGATGAGGGAATTGACTGTAAACTGGCATAAAAACATTTGGGATGATGAAAATGTTCCATGTCTTAAATGTGTGATGGGTATACACAAAACCATTAGTCTTAGCTTATCAATTTATGTTCAGGAAATGGTGTTTTTATGTTCTTGTTTTTATTTTTTAACTTTTATTTTTCTTAAGTGAGTAGCAGGAAGGCAGAGAGACAGACTCCTGCATGCTCCCCCACCAGGATCCACCCTATAAGCCCCCTACCAAGCAGTGCTGTGCCCATCTGGGGCCATTGCTCCATTGCTTGGCAATCAAGCTATTTTAACACCTGAGGCAAGTCCATGGAGCCATTTTCAGCGTCCGGGAACCACTTGCTTTAACTGAGCCATGGCTGCAGGAAGTGAAGAGAGAGATAGAGAGGGAGAAGGGAAAAGGGGAGGGGTGGAGAAGCAGACGGTCGCTTCTCCTGTGTGCTCTGGCTGGGAATCAAACCTGGGACATCCATATACTGGGCTGATGCTCTACCACTGAGTCAACTGACCAGGGCCATGTTGTTGTTGTTTATTTTTAAATTTTTAAAATTTATTCATTTTAGAGAGGAGAGAGAGAGAGAGAGAGAGAGAGAGAGAGAGAGAGAGAGAGAGAGAAAGGGGTGAGGAGCAGGAAGCATCAACTCCCATATGTGTCTTGACCAGACAAGTGCAGTGTTTTGAACCAGCAACCTCAGTGTTCCAGGTCAACGCTTTATCCACTGCACCACCACAGGTCAGGGATGTTGTTGTTGTTTTTAAGTGAGAGGAGGAGAGACAGTGAGACAGACTCCCACATGCACCCTGACTGGGATCTACCTGGCAATCCCTGACTGGGGCCAATGCTGGAATCAACTGACCTATTCTCAGCGCCTGAGCCCAACACTCAGACCAGCTGAGCTATGCTCAGTACCCAGGACCAATGCTCTGACCAATCTAGCCACTGGCTAGAGGAAGAGAAGAGAGAGAGAAAGGGGAGAGGGAAAGGAAGAAAAGCAGATGGTCACTTCTCATGTGTGCGCTGACTGGGAATTGAACCTGGGATATCTGCGTGCTGGACCAACACTCTATCCACTGAGCAAACTGGCCAGGGCTATAATATGGTGTTCTTTACTGTATGTAAATCATACTTCAATAACATTGATTTAAAAGAGAGTGTCTCCTCCCACCCCTATTCTGCTGGTTCTCAGGTGGACTATCTGTGATTTAGTGGAGCTCTGGGGGGATTTAGGGTACAAACAGGGGACTAAAAGTTTTGTTTCAGCTTGTTCTCAGTCCTCATTTAATCCTTACAACAGTCTTGTGAGGTGGTTTCCAGAGTGAAATCTGAAATTAAGAGGTCCAGTACCTGTCCCACATCATACCTGGACAAGTGGTATGTTCATGATTAACAACAATAATCTTCTTGGGCTCTTATCTGCTGTTTTTATTCAGCTGTTTCTGCTGTCCCTGGAAGAGGGAAGTTGGGTGAGGACTGCAGAGGGAGGGCATCTCTTAGCAGTTGTCTTCGCTGCTCTCCCCTGAAATTACATTGGAGAAAATATCTATGTGTGGAAAACTGGACATGTCATAGGACCTGGAATGCAGGCATGTACATGTTGTTGAAGTAATAGAAAAAGATGTGTCTGTCATTAGATGGGGCCATTGCACGATAACCCTGTGTGGGAGTCCTTGGGCATAGTGGACACTAAATAAATGGAATGAATGAATGAATGAATGAATGAATGAATTGACAAGAATAGGAAAATAAAGATGGGAGTGAGCTCAGAGGATTTATGTGAATTTATAGGAGAGAAATCATCTTCTTGCCAGGAAGTTCAGAGGAGTCTTGTGGGGCTACAGGGCATGTGACCCACATGGTGACCTGGGGCAGAGAGGAGCAGCCAGCTTAGATGGAGAGATGCCTGCATCTGGCACCGCAGAAGCCAAAACAAAACAAGGCTGAAACAAAGTCATCCTAAATACTATTACTGTTTCTGTTAACTAAACTATGACAAATAATTGTATAGTGATTTTCTAGAAATGGAAACTATGTGTGTTTATTGTTTAGTTTCAGAAGCCCCACCAAGGATTGCTTACAGCTGGGGTTTATCAGACATTCTGTCTCTCAGACATGCAGAATGCCACATCCTTTCTCTCAACAACATATATCCTAAATAATTATTACCAAAAGTATAAAATAAAAGCCAACTTTCTGTCCTAAGGAGATAGGTTACCTGAGAGACAGGTATGGCAACGAAAGTAACTGTAAAGCCCACACTGTCTGCTAAAAGAGCAATTAAAATCACTTTTATAGACAGAGAGTATAGCACGTTTCCATAATTCAAAAGCACCTTTTCCCTGCCTGTATTGTATCTCGTGGACATGCCTTACAGTTAGTTGATCTACCTATTTTGAGGGTCATCTTTCTCTTTTGCTTGAAAAGCTGTGAGTGGTAATTGCGTTGATGGTGATCCTAAGAAATGAGGCTATATAAGCCGTCCCAGCTGCCAAGAACAATGGGTGGATTTCTCTTGTTTTTCTTGCCCTTCTCATCGAGCCTCTCTCCTCTGTTCCATCTCCTGTCCCCTCCCCTCTCTCTTTCTGCAGCAGGATATAGGAAGTCATGCTTTCAAGACTTAAGAGAGAAATTTCCCTCTAGTTCTTGTGGCTAGAGTAATAAGAAAATTGACACAAAGAGGATTAACAGGAGAAAACCAACTTAGTATTTTTTACACGGATCATAAAATTAATGCTTAGAGAGTGGCCAAAAAGCAGGCAGCTTTTATATATTTTTACATAAAGAAACAATGAATTTGTGAAGATTCACCAGGAATCTTGAGAGAAAATTAGTCAATTAGCAAACAAGTAAGAAGGTTTGTTCCTTTCACAGAGCATGCGTATTCCCTGCAGTCTGAGAGACAAAGGTCCTTCCTCGTACCAGCAGCTTTTTAAGTATCTTTAATTCAAAATAGTTAATATGCCAAAGTGTCCTGTTTTAGGTTAGCCTGTCCTGAGCCCCAACGAAAGCTTCTTGAAAGACTTATCACAAGGCAAGATGGAAAATTAACTTTGGGGAGAAAGACCTCACATCTGATTTTATTTTCCTCTTGGAAAGCACTTTAAGAGCCCGGTTTGTGGGGCAGGTCCAGGGCCCGGTCTGCTGAGGCAGTCTGATTTCAGCAGAGCAGGGCGTCCTGCTAATGAAGCCATGGGGCAATTTTGTATTTTAATTCCTGGTTTACTGCCAAGGAAGGGAAGCCAGTCCAGAAAGAACAGAGGAGCAAGCAGGACCCCAGAAGCACAGCTGCAGGTGGGATCTCCAAGAGAAGGTAGCCAGCTGGGGTGTCGGGGCTGTGGTATTTGATAGCGGTTTTTATTCATTAAAAATATTTTACTTTTCTTTAACATTCAAACAATTTATAAACCACTATATGCTGTATGCAGTGAACTATGTGTCTAAAGTGGGTTCCAAGATGGATGGATCAATGTTTCTGGCCTGACTGGGGAATACCTGCCGCAGAGGGGAGCCTGGAGTGAGGAGCCACTGAGCCACCTCACCCACAGCTGTTGTAAAGTACCAAAAGCTACAGAATTAATATTAATATTTTGGGAGGCTTGAGAAACATTTTGTTGATTTGGGTTAAGGTGTGGAGAGAAATTGTGAGAATAGTCTCTGTACTGTGTGATTGGCATAGTCAGGATGGCCCTTGGCATTGTATTGTAAATGCAAAGGGGAGGGAAACATGGATCCCCAGACATTCCACCACGCCTGTGGGGAAAAGGGTGAATGGCTAACCAGGTATAGGGAGAGAAAAGCCAAAATAAACCTTTTCTCATAGCAATGAGCCATTTGCGGGCATTTGTCCCCACCAGAAACTACCTCTTCTATGTAAATGCATGTGGTTAACACGTGTGACTCTGGACAGAGAGATAGCAGATGAACACTAGATAATATAGGAATGCCTTTTAATATGTAAAGAGACATCTTTCTACCATTGTGTTGGCTTGTAAACTTTGTTTTCCCCAAAAGGATGTATGGCTTGCAAATTGAACATGGTCCTATCATGTTAAAGGATATATGACTATAACCAATAGTAGTAAGAGGCTCCTAATTACAATTTTTGCTTCTGTACTTCCCACTTACAAAACTATAAAAACTAAGTAGAACAAAGAGCCAGCGCGCTCTCCTTCAGATTTCTGTTGGAGTTCCCGCCGCTTGGCCAAGCTAGACAATAAAGCTTTGATGTGTAATCCACGGACCTTGTTCGTGTCTTCCATGTTTTGGGTCCCTCCAAATTAGGCTTAACAGGAGGAGGGAAAGGCACTCAGAATCTCTCTGTGCATGTCAGGTGTTCCTCTACTTCAGGGGAGGGTGGCATGGAGACCTGGAAGAGGGAAGACCTCACTGTCTCAGAGCCACAACT
The DNA here is from genome assembly GCF_036850765.1 of Saccopteryx bilineata. NCBI lineage: Eukaryota > Metazoa > Chordata > Mammalia > Chiroptera > Emballonuridae > Saccopteryx > Saccopteryx bilineata. The sequence continues at coordinate 164,058,867 of NC_089495.1, forward strand.
TGTATGTTAACAGGTGACATGGTCAAGTACAGGACCGTAAGAAACATGTGGACAGCACTGACCTAAAGGGGAGCAGTCACCACTAAGATGGTTACTATGGAGAATGTTGGCCGATGGAATAAGTTCTTGAAGGTTTTTAAGAGACAGCTGACAAAACTTTCCAATTGTGCTTGTTAGATTCTCTGAGGGATTAACCAAGTATGTCTTCAGGGTGATCCACTGTGTGGAGGGCTATCTGTTACTCCTGACTTAAAGGACCACTCCCCAGATTGAGACATAACTAAGCTTTCAGTTGAGAAGTGATCCATGAAGTCAGAACATCTCATGGGAAAACAAACCTCAGGAATGCTGGTAATCGCTCCTAGAGCACGATCTGCACTGAGATGCTTCCAGGAGGAGGACTTCATCCAGACACCACGCATCTAAGGATGCTAACCAATGTATTTCCCCTCTCCAAGGGGTTATGGCTCTAACAAAAACCTGAAAACTTTTGATTAGCTATTCCATCCAAATGTGAGCTCTCCTTAATGGCTCACAGATGCTTTGTGATGGCAGACATTAGAGACTTAGGAAAGGTGGCTGTTAAAAGTTGTCCTTCAGTCAGAATCAGCTTCTTGGAGAAGGGCACACAAGTAAGATTCAGATGCCATCAGACAAAACTGACCCATAAAGCCACTGGGCAGGACTCTTACCCTAGAGAGGTCCTGAGGTCAGAGACTGGCCTCACTTCAGGCAGAATTTCTGACCACCTGTTATGCTGGAGATATTGATTAGCTAAACCTTTGAGATCATTTACTTTAAAGAAACTGTGCAAGTTGGATGAATGACTGTTACATTATTAAATAATTTTGGCCCCTCCTCCTTCAGTTGCCAGCTCTGGGTCTCACAGGCCATCATAGTGCTCCCTTAACATTGACCAGGCAGTTCTCTCCTCAGTTTTCTCCCTGTCTTCCTGGGCTGACCCAGCAATGCAACCTGGAAGCGGGACCCTTCCGGATCCTTTCTCTAAGTCTGCCCTGTTTTAGCATGATTGGGAAATAGCCACCATCAGGGCTTGTGTTGGGTGGGTCTGGCTGTCACAACAGCCAGTGTGAAGTGACTCCAAAGTTCACACACACACACACACACACACACCAACCACATATGTTTGTTAACTGTATATACCCCTCAGATCATGTCTGTCTCAGTTCAAGTTGTCCAAGAAATAGGATCAATAGAATATATATAAACAGGGTTCAGAATAAGCTGTTATGTCCAATGTGCAATAATATTTAATTCCTGTCTTCCTGGTCCATACTCAGAAAACAGAGACAGCATCCATGTATAGAATACTGAAGAAATGGGTAGAGTGTGCCTCAGCAGAATATTATTGTGAATAACAATTAATGGAAAGAAATATTTAAAAAAACATCACAAACAAACAAACTATGAGATAAGAACTTGATGAACTTCACAACATTAAACTTAGTGACCAGGGCTTAAAAATAAAATGCCAGAAATAAAGTTATCATATGGTGACAGAATAACAGAAGATATTTATTTATTTATTTATTTATAAGAAAGGAGGGAGAGAGTTGAGAAGATCAACTTCTCGTTGGGGCACCTTTTTTGTTCATTGACTGATTCTCATGTGTGCCTTGACTGGAGTTGCCCAGCCAAGCCAGCAACCCTTTGCTCAAGCCAGTGGCCTTGCACTTCAAGACAGTCACCTTTTGGCTCAAACCAGCACCCATGGGTTCATGTCTATGATCCCACGCTCAATCCAGCAACCCTGAGCTCAAGCTGGTGACTCTGCCCTCAGCTGGATGAGTCTGTGCTCAAGCCAGCAATCTTGGGGTTTCAAACCTGGATAATCAGTGTTCTAGGTCAATGCTCTATCCACTGCGCCACCTCCTGGTCAGGCCAGAAGACATTTATAAAACCAAAAACAGTAAGGAACTGGAGGCTTTTTTTTTAATATGGAAGCGTATACCCTGTGTGTGTGTGTGTGTGTGTGTGTGTGTGTGTGTTTGTGTGTGACAGAGACAGAGAGACAGAAGGAGGGACAGATAGGGACAGACAGACAGGAAGGGAGAGAAATGAGAAGCATCAGTTTTTCATTGCGACTTCTTAGTTGTTCGTTGATTGCTTTCTCATATGTGCCTTGACTGGGGGTTTACAGAAGACCTCTTGCTCAAGCCAGCAACCTCGGGGTTTTGAACCTGGGTCCTCTGCATCCCAGTCCGACACTCTATACACTTCTCCACTGCCTGGTCAAGTGGTCTGTTTTATTCATAGAAATTTTCTAAAGAGCAGCAAGAAGAAGGACAAATGAAAACACACGTTCAGTAAAACGAGAAGATGTGCAACCATTCCTAGATTTCAGATGGCTAGAAGGTCCACTGAGAGGAGTGGATATAATCGAGGGCACATTGAGGAAGAAAGCTTAGTGGCAGGTCTGAAAATCAGCAAGAAAAGTCAGTTTCATAAAGCTAACAGGCACACCTTGAAAAAATTTGCATTTAAAAACAAATTGGTTGTTGTAGCCAGAACAGAGTGCATAGCTAATTGTAGGAGCTCCTCTGAGCCCTATCTGAGTCTGTGAAGTGGTGGAGGTGAGGTTAAAGAGGAAATCCATACTTGCAGGATCTTCTTCTACAGCTGGAGTAGAGCAGAGAGATTTCACTGGGACCCAGCAGCCTACCATGATCTCCTGGGCAAAGCCAATTAAAAAAACTTATACAACTACAACTTGTTTGAGAGGTAGGTCATCCACTTTTCTTCACATTTAAATATCTTACCAATTGATGGTCCATTGTATTGTAAGTACATAAAAAAACAATTTATTCTTGTATTATTATTTATTAATTATTGTATTATTTTCCATATGAAGCACTGTAAACCTACTTTTGACCAACCTGTATTTGTGCATTATATATTTATACATAAAGCAAGCAAACAAAACCAAACCCTTCATGAAGCCCTCATCTCTATGGAGCAGGTGGCCATGGCAGGTGACATGTGAGCTGGTGGAGAGCAAGCAGCAAGCCATCGCTGAAGTGAAGGTGACTTGGAAAGAGGACACAGAAGGACAGAGACTGTGGATAGCGAGTATGTTTTATATCTATAAACTTCACTGACTAAGCTAGAAGAAATAGCCCAGAAGAAGAAAAACAATAATTAATAAATGTATCTATCATCTATCTATCTATCTATCTATCTATCTCTCATCTATCTATCTATCTATCTATCTATCTATCTATCTATCTATCTATCGAGAGTCTGGGCATTATGTACACCATGCAGTGAAGTCAAAAGCCAAATACTGGGTTGGAACCTGCCACCAATGACAGAAACAGCAGCTCATTTCCCTAGTATAGTAAGTGCTCCTCCACAAACAAAAGCCCAGAATTGTGGCAGAAAAACAACACAGACACTCAGAGGGCAAAGTGCAAGTGAGATTGCCCTGCATTGTCAGTGGTACATGAAACAGCTGTTCTCACGACTTCTGATAGGGGTTTTCACTGGCACAGCCTCTATGAGAGACATTCTGGAAATAAATTTTTAAAAAATCATGTACCCTTTGATCCAACAATTCCACTTCTGGAGCAGAGGCAAAAGATTGGAAACAAACTACATGTCTCTTAAAAACAAATTGGTTAAATGTTTTATGGTACATTCTATCAAAGGACTGCATCACAATCTCAAAAAGGAATGAGGTCATCATGATGTATAATAATTTCCAGGATACACTGTTAAACAAGTAGAGCAAGGTACAGAAGAATGCTTAAACAATCCATCATTTGTGTATATTTGTGTGAATGCTTATATGAATTATTTGCTTTCATATGCAAAAATATCTCAAGTAGATAAATAAAGTTAGGTAATTGAGGGTCAGGAGTAGAGGTGAAATTTTATAGAAGACACTCTTTAGTTGTTGAAATTTGACTCTCATAAGTGTATTAACAATTGAAAACGTATAACATAGAAATAAAAAGAAATTCAATAAGATGATGACAGGGAGACCAATAGCAAAATAGGTAAACACTATGAAATGAAAAATTTCACAGACATGTGAAAGCCTTATTGAATCTGAAGACAAACCGTTTCAGTAACCAGAGAGCTGCACTGAGACAGCTGAGATGCCCACAGGTAGGCAAAGACAGGACAGGGGAGCCTCAGCTAGTGCTGGAGGGGATGGGGGCACAGGGCGCTTTGGGTCAGTGGGCAGAGTCTGCCAGCCAAAGCAAGGCTAAGTGCCTTGCCTGAGACCTGGCAACTACCCCAGGCCCACCATCTGCACTGAAATCCTTTACCTGCAGGCTGTGTGGCACCTTCAATGTCCTGGCTTGTTTCTTTGTTTTTGTTTTAAATTTATTTCCTTTGTGTAATGCTCAGAATCTTGTGGAATGAAATGTACAACTCAGGTTTGTTGAATAGACATTTAAACAAGCCATTCCCAAACTTTACATATTAACATGACCTGGGGATTTTTTTTTTAATTCTGAAAACCTAGTCAAACCCAAGAAAAACTATTCACATTATTGGGGGTTGGGGTGAGGTTTCAGACACTGGTATAATCTCATACGGGGAAAATGTTTTCTCTTGTTTTCTGTTCATGAGATAGCCATTTAAGTACAAGGACAGGCTTCTACAGTGGGATGCGTGCTCTTCCATCAAGGGATAGGTAATTAGCTCTCCCATCTCTGTGGTCTCCTCCTATCAAGCAATGCCTTACCTCTAAAGGCAGTTCGACTTCTAAATCACTGATCCTACTAGATGTAAAAAGAAATGCCTTAAGTACATGAAGAATCACAACTGTAGAACATTTCCACAGGCAAAGAGTTATGCTAGTGTAGTTGTTGCTTTGTGTTTTTTGTTTTGTTTTGATTTTAACTTTTCATTTCCGAGGAAGTTGGATGTCAACTCTGCTTCATCTGTGTTCTTGCAGAAGGGATTCATAATTTGTAAGAATGGCAACATTTTCAAGAACATTCCATTCCCACCATTACAAGTGACCTGTCCTAAATAGGTTTTCACTATGAATGAAGCCTCTTCCACGCATTCTTTTCGTACTGAAGAAAGCTGTGGGAGGCCCGGAGAAGAGCCAGCACAGAGCTCCCCTGAGCACTGGCTGCGTCATCAGCACCTGTGTGTCGGTGGCTAGAAGACGGGGGACGTTCTGGTAGGTCATGTCCAATAGACAAGTCTTCCACCTTAATCGGTTATTCTGGCATGAACGCCCCCTTCTCCATCACCTGAGAAATAGGCTTCGCTTCATTTCTGTCCTTGTGCACTTGGATGTGAGCGATGTGTCTTCCGGGCCAGGACAGGAAATCACTCAGTGACAGGGAATGCCAACATGTTCTGACAAATGTGGGCCTGGGTCTGACTTCCTGGAATGGCAATTTTGAGAAAAATTCACTGTCTTTGATTTGAAGATTCTCTTGGCTTATCTAAATTGCTTGGTCTTCATCTTCAAATTGGTCTCATGCCAAAATTATGTCTCTTTGGGGGTCAGAATTTCAGATCACTCAGATTTTTCTTCACCACACTCTAGAGTCAGTGTGTTTCTTCACTGCTTAGTACACTTTACACATGTGTAGGGTATACGGGGGGAGGAAAGGAGAGAGGCGATGGGCAGGTCTTCACTATGCAGTGAAGACCAGGGAAACGTTAGGCACATTCCAGTTCATTTTCAATTTTACTTTGTTATAGAATCATACAAATAACCATAGTGATTCTAATGAATGTTTTTTTAAACCTTTCTGTATTTCCACAATGATGATTTCATATACACTTATTAAACAGATGGATGGCTCTGGCAGATTATAGGGTTCAGGGCAGTTCATTTTAAATGGAGAGCTTGGTACCACATGATCTAGAACATGGGAGCAACCATGCTATAGACTCATGCAGATACAGTAATCCACATGGGTCTCCTGATGAATTAGTACCTCCTCCACCGTGTCTCACACTCAGGGCTCGTTGTACACAGTCCATCCAACCACTCAGTCTGAACTGAGGACCTTTTACAGCAGATCCCATTGAATGTTCTTGACACAAACGCATGCTCCTGGTTCTTATGAATCAGAAACTTTGAGCCCAGAGCCAGAGAATCGGTATTTTCAACAGCACTTACACACTATATTTCAAGAATTTCTGATTAGAGGGGCATGTGACCCAGACCACGATTTGGAAACTGTTGAAGAAATATCCTAGTGCAATTGTTCTTTGAATTCATTGGAAACACCAGAAAAAAAACAGAAATTGAGATCTCAGTCACAATGGAGCCCTGGTTATACCAAGTCTGTGAGAGTGGGCCAGAACTTGGGAATTTGAGCAAGTCACAGATAATTCTTCAGCAGGAATGGTATTTGGAGCCTTGGTGGAGAAGTGTCCAATTTTGGCATTAAATGCCAACTTCGCCATTTTTGCCAGATGCATGTATTTCTTTATTGAATTATTTATTAATCACTTTTTACTCTTCTTTTACTTTTAAAAATTGGAGCATAATGTATGTACAGCAAAATTCATTCTGATGTATAGTTCTATGAGTTTTGTCAAACAAGTACAGTCATGTAATCCCCACTGTTACCAAATGGGGGGTGGGCCCAAAGCAGTTCTGCCTTGGGTCTGCCAATAGTGTGTCCAGGTGAGTTTGAGAGCATGTTTATTAACCCTTTGAGTAGTACGAATGTTCATGTATGCTCTCGTGCCTCCTGACCGTCCAGAGTACAATCATACACGTATGATGGCAACATTTAAAAAAGGCAAATGTATGTTCTTCTTGTTTCCATAAATTCGTTTTCAAACAAATATGATTTCAAGTTAATACAACTGGAACTGAAAGTAATTTCATTTTTTTGAAAAAAAATTCACTCCCAGGAGTCAGCAAGCATGAAAAAAATTCACTACTCAAAGGGTTAAAGCTGGGGACAGTGAAATAAAGGGCTTAGGGTAGAAGAAGCAACAAGACAGAGCCTACGTGGAGCTGCATTGACTTTCCTGAAAGTTAGGAAAAAGGGAGGCCTTGGAGACAGGTTCCGGGGCTTAGCCCAGGACGAGCTACCGCTACCCATTGCTCGCCTGGTTGTAAGTCTCGTGGGGACCCTTAAAATAAAAGAGCAAAGTATGGGCATACTCTAGAGCAGGCATCCCCAAACTACGGCCCACAGTTTATCCAGCCCCCGCCACACTACCAGAAGGGGCACCTCTTTCATTGGTGGTCATTGAGAGGAGCACTGTATGTGGCGGCCCTCCAATGGTCTGAGGGACAGTGAACTGGCCCCCTGTGTAAAAAGTTTGGGGACCCCTGCTCTAGAGTGAGCTTGCCACCAGGTTCTTTGTCTTCAGGCTTTTTATCTTTAGCTCTGGAAATTCTAGGGGAGTTCTCAGGGGAGGGTCTTAATAGAATATTCCTTAGCTTTTTGGGTGTGTCCTTCAATGTATTGATTTATTAAAGTGTGTGTAAAAAAGTGTCAGGGTTATTTTCTGGTTAGTTTTATTTTTTTAAAGAATGCTATTAAAGCCCTGGCTAGGTTGCTCAGTGGGTAGAGCATCATCCTGGCACTCTGAGGTCATGGGTTCACTCCCTGCTGAGGGCACATATGAGATATGGCCATTGAGTACACAACTAAATGGAACAACTAAGTGGAACAGAGAGTTGATGACTCTATCTCTCTTTTTCTTTCCTTTTTCTCAAATCAATGAAAAAAAAAGAATGCTATTAAGGGACTGGAGCAGGCCAATTTGCCTGTGACAGTCTAGAATGTGTAAAATATTTGCTTCTAAGTATTCTTGGTTAGGGAAGATAAAATCTTGTGATTCAGTAGCTGACTGTAAGTTGCTCAAACTCTTTGTGGGTTTATTTAATTATCTTGCCTCAGTTTCCCTTATTCCACTTGTCAAAGAATTTCCCTAGCTTCTTATCATGCCTGACCCACCACAATCAAAATCAGAACCTTCCCTCCACATGCCACAATTCCCTGGAGTCTTTTATAGTCATCTCATCCCTGAACCTTAGGTTGTCGCAACCCCTTTCCCTATGTAGCTTTGTATAGAATATTATACACTGCTCACACAAATTAGGGGATATTTCAAAATAAATATGAAGCGATAAAAAAGAAGCATTTGATTTTTTTATTATTAAACAAGAACATCAGAAAAGCAAACAAGTCAAAGAAAGTTGTTTGATTATGCAAATGAGATGCAAAACCAACTTTTATTTCACTGGTGAAAATGCACTACACAAAAGACTGAAAGTATTGGAGTATCTGCACGTTCCCTGATCTCCTAATTTTTTTGTGAACAGTATATATTATACTGACTGTCATTTAAATGGGTTTATAAGTGTAACCTTTTGAGTCTGGCTTTTTTTTTTTTTTTTTTTACTTAGAATAATGAATTTAAGCTTCATCCATGTGGATGTGTTCATTTCTTTTTGTTTCTGAGAAGAATCCCATGACGGGCAAACAACTCCATGTGTTTATCCATTCACCAATTGATATACATGTGGGTTGTTGCCAGTGGTGGACAATTATGAATAAAGCAGCTCTCTACATTTATGTACAGGTTTTGTTTTAACCTATATTTTCTCTTGGGTAAATGCTTAAGAGTAAGATCTATAGTATCAGGAAAAGCAAGAAATTTGTGAAGAAATTGACAGGACAAGGAAACCAAGCTAGTGCTCCTCAGAAAGAAGTGTAGACAAGGTTGGAATATTCATTACTGAGGAATCTAAACAAAGTGTGGACTTGTGTAGTAAATTAGAAAAAAAAAAGCAACAAGATTTGTTTAACCAGGTTCATTGGCTCTGAAGTGTTTAGTGATGAGATGTCTTCAGGTGTGGCGAGGATCCCTTTCGCATTGAAGATTTATCTCCTGCTTTTAGAGGGATGGAGAGGTAAGAGTGTTCCTCTTGCATTGGCATTACTAAGTAACTCTGCTGTAAAATGATCAGAATGCCATTGCAGGATATCTTGAGGATCCTGCCCTGGGTCCCAAGGATAAATTGCATGGTAATTGTATATTGAGCTTTATAAGAAATTGACAAACTCTTTTTAAAGTGATTAAACAATTCTGAATTCCCAAAAGCAAAGTATAAGGGTACTTGTTGCTCTGTTTAGGTTTTTATTTATTTTGTTTTATTTTTTTAACCATACTAATAAGTGTGCAGTGATCATTATACTTTTAATTTGCATTTATTCATTGTTGATGATGTTAAAAATCTTTTAATATGCTTTTTTTCAACAAGTTTTTGTCTTCTTGATGAAGTGTCTATTTAAATAACTTGCCATTTTCTAATTAGGCTTTTCTTTTTCTTTGTCTCTCCTCTTAGTTTTATTGGGATACAATGAACACACAGTATTGTATAAGTTTAAGGTAGTGATTTCACTTACATACATTGTGAAGTGATCGCCACAATAAGTTATATTACATTTATACTCTGAGATAGACATAAAAAATAGAAAAAAATGGTTTTTTTTCCTTGTGATGAGAAGTTTAAGAATCTAATCTCTTAGCAACTATTGAGTATATCATACAGCAGTGATCACTATAGCCGTCATCCTGCACGCGACATCCCCAGAACTTGTTCATCTGGAAGTATGTACCACTTTTGATCACTTTTATAATTATATACCTGTTGTTATAAAGTACTGCACCCCAGATTCTGAAAGGCACTGTACCTCATTTCATCAAGTTCACATAGAGACACCCAGTCCGGGTAAGTTTTGAAGAGTTTTATTAAAGGAGGAAATTTATTAAATATACTGGCCGCATATAGTTTACACGGGGCAACAGTCCCAAACTGTGTGCCTCTATAATATTCTAGGGGCTGGTGATATACCCTTAATTATACATGGGTGGGGAAAAAACCTGATATCACGGCATAAGCTTATAGCCTTTGTTTTCACCTACACAGGTTTGGGAAAAGAATGAAGGGGGGATGGGACACAATTCATTAGCAAGTTTATAACATCTGTCTATAGGATTCATAAAAGACGCTTCTACATATTAAAACTTACAAGGCAACACAATGGTAAAAATGTCACCTTACATATTAAAAGACATTCCTATATTTTCTAGTGTTCAGTTGCTATTCCTTTGTTTTGAGATATATACATTAACCACATGCTTTCAGGAGGGGAGGGGTAGTTTTCATGGGGACAAATGCCTGTAAATGGCCCATTAATATAAGAAAAAGTTTAATTTACTCTTTCTCTCCCTGCACCTGGCTAGCTATTCACTCGCTTCCTTATAGGTGTGTGCGTGGGGGTGGGGAAGGTCAGAGAATCCAAATCTTCTTCCCCTCTGCATACTGGTTTATGCTAATCACACAAGCATAGAAATCCCATCTACAAAATCTCTCTGAGCCTAACCCAAATCGATAAAATGTTCTTTAAGCTTCCTAAAATATTACTATTAATTCTGTAACTTTTGATACCTTGCAACAGTGGTCCCCAACCTTTTTTGGGCCACAGACCAGTTTAATGTCAGAAAATATTTTCACGGACCAGCCTTTAGGGTGGGATGGATAAATGTATCACGTGACTGAGACAAGCGTCAAGAGTGAGTCTTAGACGGATGTAACAGAGGGAATCTGGTCATTTTTTAAAAATAAAACATCGTTCAGACAAATATAAATAAAACGAAAATAATGTAAGTTATTTATTCTTTCTCTGCGGACCGGTACCAAATGGCCCATGGACCGGTACCGGTCCGCGGCCCGGGGGTTGGGGACCACTGCTTTACTACACTGTAAGGCCAGTGGCTGCTGCAGTGGCCATGCAGGTTCTCACTGAATTCAAGCAGACAGTATAGAAGCAGTGGAGCCGGAGCCAAAGGATGGTGGGCCATTCCAATTTATTGGTGTCTCAGCAAGACAGGCAAGCCAAAAAAGAAACCCAGGGAAAAGCAACAACCTGCTTTTCACAGGGGAGGGAAAAAAGAAACTGGACTGCACCTCTCAGTGGCTGGGAAGACTCTCCCTTATCCCCCGGAGGGGATAAGTATTTACATCCTTACAGTAATGCTGTCACGTGCTCCTGCACTGTTTGTACAAAGGGCTTGCCGCCAGTAAACCTACGAGCAAGCCTAACACAGCCATTTTCCCCACAATACCTGAAACCTATATAATTTTTATTAACCCATGTCATCCCAAAAAATTCAATTAAAAGTATGAAATGTTTCAGAAATTTATATATCATCCATGCAAAAGGCATGCTAATGTTCTCTGTACTGCTCCAATTTTTAGTATATGTGCTGCTGAGGCAAGCACTCTTTTCTGTTTCAAGTTTGAGAATTCTTTAAATATCTTGGAATAACAATCAATCCTTTTGTCACCGGACTGGGTCTGAGCCAAGGTGAGTCCTGCCCTGGTGCTGTCCAGGACCAGCAGGTGTTTGACTTATGCAGGAAGAAACTCAAGACATGAGTCCAGGTGAAAGTAAAAAAGTGAGTTTATTAAAGCTTAGGACAGTAATTTTTAAACATTTTCATGTCACGGCACACATGAACTATTAAAATTCTGCCACATACAAAGTAATATATTTTCTGCCAATCTGACCAAAAATTAAGTGTAATTTTGATACACTCACAGCAGATTGCTATTGTGGTATTGACTGTTGTCATTTTTTAATTTGGAAATTTAAGGGAAAAGAGGTCAGTGCCCCTGACTAAATAGTCAAGTATTGCTTGTTTTAAAAATTCTTGTGGCACACCAGCTAAAAATCAATGGCTTTGGACAGTGAGGCAAAAGGCAGGCCCTTGGAGACTGGATTGGGGTGAGCCCATACAAGCTGCTGCCGCCCACCACTCCCCTAGATACAGTCTCCTCAGGATTCTCAGATGTTCGGATAAAGTGAGCAAAGTACAGCTAGAGGACGGGGGGACACAGGCATGCTCAGAAGAGTGCGCCCTGGTGTTCTTTGTCTTGAGGGATTTAATCTATTTTCTATCAGTGGGAATTTTACCGGAGGTCCTAGGGGAGGAGCTAAACAGAATATTCATTAGGTTTTGAGAAAGAACTGGAGACTTCTTGGAAGAGCTCTGGCAGCCATCTTGTGACCTTCTATGGACTCTCCGCTGCTTCCTATCCTGGAGACTGGGGTGTGTCATTCAGTAAGTTGATGTATCAAAATGAGCATTTGGGCCACTTTTCTGGTCAGTTTTACTTCTATCTTGTATGAATCTGGATCTAACTGGTTTTTGTTTCCTACCATCCTGGGTATGGTGATTTAAACCACCTGCCCTATATTCTGATAGGGAGGGTGGGGTCTTGTGACTTAGCAGCTGGCTGTTAATTGCTCTGCCAATCAGGTCTTTTGTTCAACCACTTGTCTCAATTTCCTCATTCTGCTTTCCAGGGAATTTTCCTAGTTTCTTACTTTCTCACTTACTAACTGCATAACTTTCTTAAATTTGTGTTATGCAAATATTTTCTCTCAGCCATGGCTTATCTTTTATTTTCTTAACAATGTACTTATAAAGCCTGTGCCCCCACTGGGATCCACCCAGGGCCAATGCTCAAGTAGGGAGCTATTTTTAGCACCTGAGGATGACACACTGGGACCAACTGAGCTATCCTCAGTGTCTGGGGGGCATGCTCAGCCACTGGCTGCAGTAGGAGTAGAGGGAGAGAAGGGAGAGAAGAGGGCTCAAAGCAGATGGTCACTTTTCCTGTGTGCCATGACTGGGAATTAAACTTGAATCATACATGTGCTGGGTGGACACTCTATTCACTGAGCCACAGGCCAGGACCAGCAGAAGGTTTTAAACTGATAATGTTTAATTTTCAATTTCTTTTTCCTTTTATGTGCTGTACATCTGGGATATCTCAGAAATTTTACCAAACTTGCAGTCACAGAGATTTTGTACGTATTTTTCTACAATTTTCTTTTTCTAGGTTTTATATTTAGCTCTATAATCTCTTTGAGTGGATTTTTATATACAGTGTTTTAACTGACAGTCCTTATTGCCAATTTAGCACCAACATGACTCCCCAGCTTGGGTTGTGGTGAAAAGGGAAACGTTTTTCAGTGCAAAGCAGCTTGGTTGGGACTGGCACAGTTGTGGGAAGAGCCTGGCTGTGGAACAGCCCAGAGCCAGGCCCCTTTCAAAATAGACAGCTCTGCTCTGCGCTATTCTGTTCTGCTCTGCTCTGGTGAGACAGCTTCAGTGTTTCAGCTCAGCCAGGGAGAGCCATCCTCAGTTCTCTATGGGAAAGTGTGCTCTCTGAGCAAGACGGGAACTGGTATATGTGGGCAGGAGTTACAGTCTCTGGTCCCTGATTGATCCACCTTTATACAAATGAGGACTCCAAATCTTCACAGTTTTGTTGATCCAAATGCACTGTCTTATTTGGTCAAAACAGAGCTGCTGTGAGCAGAGGTAGATTAAGGTCGGTTGAGGCCCTGGACGCAGAAGAAAATATTGAGTCATTTAAAAAAAAAAGAAAGAGATAGGGAAAATAAAAATACCTGTTAACCATATTTTTAAATTAAAAATAATATTATGTACTATTAATGTTAAAATTGCACATATGAAACCAAACTAGGTGTCATTAGAAAAAAGTGTAAAGTTGGGGTTTTGAGTGTAGCAAGAAGCAACCTGATGGAGGATAAAGACTCAGATAACTTTATTAATGAAGGAAGGAGAACTTATTAAAGCTGGCGGAGCATGTGGGTTTATAGCTCCAAAACATGGACTCCTTGAATTAGATTTTCTCACAGGTTATATACCTTTACAGTATCTAAGCAATGAGGGCATAATTTCTTTGTTTAAGGTTTCCTAGGACTCCAGAAGAGGAGAGGGGGAGTTTCATGGGGTCAGCAGAGAGGAAGGGGTTTCCAGATCACTGGTCATAGTTACATACAGATCCTGCTATTCTTGCTTTGTATTTTAAGTGACTCTAAGCACCCATTTAGAGAACTATGGGATGTAGTGAATTTATCACTGGCTGACTTGGTTACCCCTGCTGGCTCTTTTCCCTTGTATTCTTTTCATTTCTTCCTTCTCAGGGAAGAAGGATCCTGCCCTTTATTCCTCATGTGGGATCCTTTAGAAGTCAGGGCCCAGGTCATCTACCTGGTGTGCTCACCATTAAATCCACCTCAGGCTCTGATTGATCAGAGTGGAGCAACTCCAATTGGATGGGGAAAGTCTTAGTCCTATTGGTTGAAATAGGACTCCAGGAACTCCTCTATAAAGTCTGGCTCCGATGGCAGGGACATAGTGTAGGGAGGCAGTTTAGGGCAGAGACTTCTCAGTGAAGTACAGTTTGATTGAGAAACCTCTGTGTAGAAATGGCTTCTAGGCTCTGTTTTAATTTTTAGGCCCAGTTAGCCACCAGGAATGTTTCTTGATAGGTGTCTCCCCACACCCTGGCCTGTTTTTCCCTCTTGGTTCGCAAGTGCAAAGTATCAGTCAAAGTTTATTTATTTTGCATTTGAATTTTTAATTTTACAACTACTTTTATAGAAAAGACTCTCTCCCTTGAATCCTCTTTGTAGCTTTGTCAAAGATATAGACATGTGAATCAGTTTCTGGACTCTCTATTCTGTTTACTTGACATTTGTATCTGTTCCTTCATCAACACTCAGTGTACCTTTTACAGTAAGTCTTGAAATCATAGTATAAATTCTCTACTTTGTTCTTGTTTTCCAAAATTTTTGGGTTATTCAAGTTCCTGTGACTTTCGCTGTAAGTTTTAGGATCAGTGTTCAATATCTAAAAACATCCTGCAGTGATTTTTCTTTGGGATTGCAATGGATTACAGATCAGCTTGAAGAGAATTTAACCACTTAACACTGAAACTTCCAACTCATGAAGTGATTTGTAGTCTTCAGTACCTAGGTACTGTACATATTTTTTTATTTATACTTGAGTACAGTATTTCATATTTATTAATACTATTATAAATAGCATTGTCTTTTAAAATGTAAATTGCCAATTGTTTATTTACAATACAGAGAAATATAATTTACTCTTAATAATTTTTCTTGTATCTTTCCTCTTTGTTAAATCACTCATTAATTGCAATAGCTTATTTGTAGATTATTGGGATTCTGACAGATAATCTGAATATAAAGGAATTTTTATTTCTTCAGTGTCAATCTATAACTCTTTTATTCTTATTTTTTGTTTCACTTTATTGTACTAAGATACCTAATATGATGTTGACTAAGGATAATGAAAGAATCATCTTAAGGAAAAAAAATCATACCTTGTTTTATCATTAATTATGTGTTTCTTGTATTTTTTTAAGATACACTTTATAGGGTAACGTCCCTTCTATTTTTAGTTCACTGACAGTTTTTAGTCATAAATGACTGTCAAACATTACTTTTCCTCTATCTACAGTCTTCTTCAGACTCTTGACATAACAATATGTATAGACAGATTTCCAAGTGATAATCTAACTTTACATTTTGAGGACAAACTCCATTTCATTATACTTTAATGTCCCTTTTCTATATTATTGATTTTAATTTGCTATTATTAAATTTTGAAGATTCTTATGTCTCTTTTAATGACAGGTATTATAGTGTCTTATCTGGTTTTGGTTTTAGGATCATGCTGGCCTTGTAGAATTATTAGGGAAGTATTTCCTTATTTTCTAGAAATTTTGTGCTAAATTAGTATTATTTCTTCTTTTCTTGATAGAATTTGCTAGGAAAATGATGCTAGGCCAGCAGATTTATTTGTTATAAGGGTTTTAATAACAAATTCAACTTATTTCTTAGAGGCAAGATTATTCAAGTCATTTATTTTTTTTTCACACCAAGGAAGTAATTTATTATCTACTTAAAAAAATAAATAGCCTGACCTGTGGTGGCGCAGTGGATAAAGCCTCGACCTGGAATGCTGAGGTTGCTGGTTCGAAACCCTGGGCTTGCCCGGTCAAGGCACATATGGGAGTTGAAGCTTCCTGCTCCTCCCCCCTTCTCTCTCTCTCTCTCTCTCTCTCTCTCTCTCCTCTAAAATGAATGAATAAATAAATAATTAATTAAAAAATAAATAAATAACATTCAGTCTTATACTGAAAATACTGATTTTTTTCCAGAACATTCTTTTGTTTCTATCACATTATTTGCCACTCAATCCCGGAGCTTCTGAGATTTGAAATCCCATCTGTGCTGTGCCCTGCTGGAGGCTACATGAGACTTCACCAGGTCACCGGACTTCTTGGTCCCTTCTGTTTTCCATCACCCACCGGAAGTTGAAAGTTCAACTTTGTAGAAACATTGCAAAAAAACAGACGTGGGTGTTCAATAACCTGGCCCCTTCCAGGTTGTCAGGAGAATGTTACTTGTGCAAGTCAGAATTTGATACCAATTAAATGGTGACAGCTTTGCCAATAAACAAGAATATGCTCTTCCATGGCTAGGAAGATGTATTTGTTGGTTTTGTGGGGTTTTTTTGTATTTTTCTGAAGTTGGAAACAGGAAAGCAATCAGACAGACTCCCGTATGCGCCTGACTGGGATCCACCCAGCACGTCCACCAGGGTGTGATGCTCTGCCCATCTGGGGTATCGCTCTGTTGCAACCAGAGCCATTCTAGCACCTGGGGCAGAGGCCACAGAGCCATCCTCAGCATCCGGGCCAACTTTGCTCCAATGGAGCCTCGGCTGCAGGAGAGGAAGAGAGAGACAGAGAGGAAGGAGAGGGGGAGGGGTGGAGAAGCAGATGGGTGCTTCTCCTGTGTGCCCTGGCCAGGAATCAAACCCTGGACTCCTGCATGTCAGGCCGATGCTCTACCACTGAGCCAACTGGCCAGGGCAGATGTATTTCTTTTTGAGTGAGCTTTGGTAGTTTGTATTTCTCAAAGAATTTTTCTATTTTATCTAAATTTTTGAATTTACTATATAATTAATAATTATTACATGGTAGAGAAGGCTTCTCATATTTGGTGTTGGACAAAGATTTATAGTTTCATTTTGCAGTTCAATTACATCAAATCATTTATGTCCTGCCTGACCAGGCAGTGGCGCAGTGGATAAAGCATCAGACTGGGACGCGGAGGACTCAAGTTTGAAACCCTGATGTTGCCAGCTTGAGTGCGGGCTTATCTGGTTTGAGCAAAGCTCACCAGCCCAAGGTCGCTGGGTTGAGCAAGGGGTCACTTGGTCTGCTGTAGTCTCCCAGTCAAGGCACATATGAGAAAACAATCAATGAACAAATAAGGTGCCAAAACTATGAGTTGATGCTTCTCATCTCTCTCCCTTTCTGTCTGTCTCTATGTATTCCTCTCTCTATTTCTCTCTGTCTCTGTCACACACACAAATAATCATTTGTATCCTGGACAAGAACTGCCCTTCCCCACCTTGTTTACCTGCCTCATTATTCTCTCCAGAGCTACTCATCTTCCAGGAGAAGCCCAGGAATCTTCATGCCTGCTCAAGTTGATGGCACACTCAGCACAAAGGATGCTGCGTGGCTTCTGAGAGTAGCCGGAATAAGTCATACATTCCACCTATTGCTCTTGGAATCCTGTTGTGCTGCAAGAAAGCCCAAAGTGGCCCATGTGGAGAGGCCCAATTTAGATATTTCTGCTTTTAACTCGGCTGTGTTCCCATCAACATCAAGCATCACCCATCAGATGGACTACAGGTGCCCTTGCTGGTTGTATGGATGTCCCGGGTTTGATTTCCAGTCAGGGCACACAGGAGAAGCGACCATCTGCTTCTCTACTCCTCCCTTTTATCCCTCTTTGTCTCTCTTCCTCTCCTGCAGCCGTGGCTTGAATAAACAGGTTGGCTCCAGGCACTGAGGATGGCTCCATGGCCTCATCTTAGGTGCTAAAATAGCTCAGTTGTTGAGCAATGGAGCATCAGCCCCAGACGAGGGTTGCCAGGTGGATCCTGGTCAGGGCACATGCGGGAATCTGTCTCTCTGCCTCCCTGCCTCTCACTTGATTAAAAAAAGAAAAAGAAAAAAGATGGTCTACAGATGCCTCCAGGTAATTTTATCCTCCAACCATTGAGTGACTCCAGGCCTCAGGTCTTCCTGAGGCTGCAGATGTGATAGAGCAGGGACAAGCCCACACCAGTGTGACTGTTTGACCCTTAACCTGCAGAATCCAGGGAAACAATATAGTAGTTGTTTATTATACAAGTTGTTATTACATAGCCATAGTAACCGGAACCGTTGGAGTTTTACTGTATAATTATTAAAAATTCTGAATGCCAGCCCTGGCTGGTTGACTTAGTGGTAGAGCATTGGCCCAGCTTGTGGAAGTCCCAGGTTCGATTCCCAGCCAGGGCACACAGGAAAAGCGCCCATCTACTTCTCCACCCCTCCCCCTCTCCTTTCTCTCTATCTCTCTCTTCCCCTTCTGCAGCCAGGGTTCCATTAGTGCAAAAATTGGCCTGGCCCTGAGGATGGCTCCAGTTGTAATGGAGCAATGCCCCAGATGGGCAGAGCATCACCCCCGGGTGAGCATGCTGGGTGGATCCTGGTCAGGCGCATATGAGAGTCTGTCTCTCTGCCTCCTCACTTCTCACTTCAGAAAAACACACACCAAGAAAATTTTTAAAAATCCCAAATGCCATATGAAAATGGGAGAGGGTGGCAGGTGGGGGTGGGAGCTATCTTCCAGGAGCAGCTGGGTGCTGGCATCAGTCACTTGCCATATGCCTGTTACTTTTCTTGTTTTATTATTATTTGTTGTAACAGCAAACATACTCACTTAGGAATGAATGTCTACTTAGTGCCTGCACTGATCTGCTGTAGCTGCTCAAGACAAATCAAAGAGAAATATAAAGACCTCCACTCACATCTGGCTTCCATTTCAGCAGAAGACAGACACAAACAATAAATACCGTAAATGAGTCAATGGAGAGCAGGTGTGAAGGTTCTAAGTGGAAAAAAGAAAGCCTGCAGCAGGGGAAGGGGACAGGAGAGCCGTGGGCTTCTCACACTATTAAACAGGGAGCTCAGAATGGCCTCTTTGAGATCCTGGAGCAAAGACTCTGCAGGGACGTGGAGCCCCAGCTGCCTGGAAGACAGAGCCTGAGGCAGAGGTGAAGGGGACACGGGAGCATAAGCCCAGGATAGTGAAGACAGAAGGGGAAGCAAGATTAAGAAGTGAGCAGACCTGGGTGATGAGGGAAGTTACCAAGAAAAGCCTGTTCACTGTAGACCACAGAGAGTGCGAAATTGCTGGGCAGTGTCCACCCAGCACAGTGCGTGTCCCTCAGGGGCTCCTAGGATGAGCTGCACTTTGGAGAGAGCGAGATCTGTGCTGCCAGGTCTCTTATCCTGTCCTCTCCCGAGGCCCAGCGGACTCTACATGTGGCCTCATCCTCCTGGTGTGCAGTGTGCCTCTCATCCGTGCGGAGGGGGAGTATGCACTGAGGCTGCGGGTCTGGGCTGCACCGGGGGTCCCTGCCTCTGCAGGGCCTGGGGAGGGCGTGGCCAAAGCAGCCGCAGTGTCTGGGTTGGGTCCCTTAGAGAGAAGGAAGAGCTGCAGCGCTCCTGAGCAGGGACTGTGGGGACCGCCATCTCCAGAGCTGCGGGAGCTGCCCACGGAGCAGTCTGCAGCAAGAGTACTCTGGGCAAAGGGACCAGATGGACACGGCCTCATGGCCACAGAGGAGTTGTCCTGCCTGAGAACAAACAAAGAGGCCACTGTGACTTGGAGATGGAAGCAAGAGGGAGAGCAGGAGAGAAAATATCTAAGAGGAATGGGGGCCCAGATGGGCGGGCCTGTGGGTCTTAGCATGTGGTTCTTGGGTCTGACTAAAGTGTGGACACTAAATGGTAGATTTGGGTAGAGGATTAGCGTGGCTTGATGTACATTTTGAAAGGATAACTCTGGCTGTTTTATTGTTAATATTCAATGTAGGGTGTTTGGGGGAGGTTAGAGAAGCGGAGAGACTAGTTATCAAGATGCTGGAATAATAAGGGGAGAGAGAGCATGGCTCCGCTCCTGTGGTGGTACAGGGGTGCTCATACTTGGATTCTCTTTGGGGGTAGAGCAGTAGGGTTTCCTGATAAATTAGATGCTGGTAGGAGAGAAAGAAATGAGCCCAACATAACACCCAGGTTGTAGGCATCACGGGAGTTGATATCACACCATGTGCAAGGAAGGCGGCTTGTGCAATTGCTGTCAAGGGGGCTCTGAATTCCCTCTGGAGAAATGGAATTGAGCCCTCGAAGTACATGTGTTGAGTACACAATGAGATGCATGAGTAATAGAGAGTTAGATGTTATTCTTCCCAATTCAGTGTTAAAACTGAGGTGAAAAATAGTTAAAAGTCTTGACTTCCCTGAGGCCATTAGCTCAAAGAACTTAGGATGCTTCCCACAGCAGTGGCTGTGTGGAATGGAATATGGCTCGGCTGGCTACAAACAACAGAAAAGGCTGGTGGGCCACATACGATGAATTCAGTATTTTGGAAATTGAATTGAGCCTCTTTTTTGGGCTAGAGAAAACGGACACCTAGGGTATGTCTGCTCTTGTAGCATCCAATGCTTAGAAGTCTTCCATTAGTGCGTTGGTGAAGATGTTGGTAGTGAGCTAGTGTTGTAAAGTAACTAAATCCACAATTCCATGGGTTTTCATAGAGGCACATAGTCCAAATAAATTTTTGAAAAGTTTTATTAAAGGAGGAAACTTATTAAATATGCCGACCACATATGGCTGACACAGGGTAACAGACCCAAATTGTGCAGACCCCAAAAATAGTTGAGGGCTGTTCATATACTCCTAATTATACATGGGAGGGGAAAAAACCTGACATCACGGCACAAGTTTATACCCTTTGTCTAGAGATACATACATTAACTACATGCTTTCAGGAGGGGAGGGGTAGTTTCCATGGGGACAAATGCCTATAAATGGCTCATCAATATAAGAAAAGATTTTAATTTAATCTTTTTCTTCCTGTACCTGGCTAGCTATTTACCCTTCCCCCATAGGTATGGGGGAAGGTCAGGGAATCTAAGTCTCCTTCCTCTTCTGCATTTACAACACAATGCCATTGGCCATCTTAGTTTTGATGCTAATCACACAAGCATAGAAATCACACTTACAAAATATTTCTGCATGTCTAGCCCAAACTAATAAAATGTTCTTTAAGCTTCCTAAAATATTAATATTAATTCTGTAGCTTTTGGCACTTTACAACACTAGGACCAGACAGAGGGTAGCAGTGAGAAGTGGCCTTGTCACAGACTGATCTGTGTTTGTGTCCTGCTTCCCCAGTTTCAGCTGCCTGATCTGGAGAAAGTTACTGACCTCTTCAATGTCTCCATTTCCTGATATTAAAGTAAGAATAATAGTAATTAATATTTAGCTCACAGCACTGTTTAAGGAACCAGTGAAACGTATGAAGTATTCAGAGTAAAGTCTGCCACAGGTGCTTAATAAGTGTGACCTGGGGTGACAATGATGATGGTGATAGTGATGATGATAATTTTTATAAGGTACCCTCTTTTCTGAAGATACTTCCTAATTTCATAAACTGGGGAACTGTCTTATTATGTGACTTTTTGTGGTGCTTTTTGGGAAAGTAAGCTTACAGTGTTTGGTTGTGTGTGTGTGTGTGTGTGTGTAACCACTTCCTGAGTTTCAGTTGAGTTATAAATTAATAAAAATAATTTTGTGACCTTAGCTCTCTATAGCATTCTGTATAGCAGCGGGAGGATGACAGCAAAAAGGATAAAAGGGAAGAAATTATATCAATTGGGATTTGACATACTGAAAAACTACAGATGACATATACATTGGAGACAGGTGGGTTTATAGCAAGCAGAATGGGGTGTGTGAAGATGCATATTTGAGCTCTGGGCCAGGACACATGCAAACACCTCTCATAATTTTCTTTCATCAAAATCTTCAGGTAAGTCATCAATGTGCCCCTTTCATCAACTAGGAATGAGCCTGAGACATCAGCAGCCAGTGGAAAACTATGAGTGAGGAGCAGCTGGGACATGAATCCCCTGCTGGGACCTCACAGTCCTGCACTCTGTTCACCTTGCAAAGAGGCTGAGGGCAGGTGGGTGGGAGTGGGAGTCTCAGGCAGCCATAGCTGGGCTGGCATTCACCAGCAGGAGCTGCTCCTCACACGTCCCAGCTCTACCTATAGAAAGAGGTAGATGTGTGCTCTGAAACCAGCGTGCTGTGTTGGAATGGAAGAAAGGAGTGTCATTACAAGGTAGAGGTCTTCACATTTGGGGTAAGAGTGGAAATTTGGTTCTCTAATGCAGAAATAAAAACTTTTTTTTATGGTTACATCTTCTTTCAGTTTTTACCAGAAGAAACAGTTGTTTTATTTTGTAAATGCAGCCCTCTGTGCATGAAAACTTTCTCTTCAGAGGCTATTGCTCCCATTAACTCTCCTATTTTGTGGCATCCAATGGTTCTAAGGCTCTCCAGCTTATGCAAAGGGGACACCCTGCAGCCCTTGCTTACAAGCAATCTGTTGAGCTACGTTCTCTAGCCCTGGCCGAGTCAAATCGCCTGTGACTTGACTGGGCTGGGGAGGCATACCAAGAATATTTCATGCTCAGGAGCAGGGATCCCCAAACTTTTTACACAGGGGGCCAGTTCATTGTCCCTCAGACCGTTGGAGGGCTGGACTATAAAAAAAACTATGAACAAATCCCTATGCAAACTGCACATATCTTATTTTAAAGTAAAAAAACAAAACGGGAACAAATACAATATTTAAAATAAAGAACAAGTAAATTTAAATCAATAAACTGACCAGTATTTCAATGGGAACTATGGGCCTACTTTTGGCTAATGAGATGGTCAATGTCCGGTTCCATATTTGTCACTGCTAGCCATAACAAGTGATATGACGTGCTTCCGGAGCCATGACGCGAGCGTCCCGTGTCACTGGAAGTAGTACTGTACGTGAGCAACACCGCGCTTTGCGACACCACCACACACAGTACTCCAGGCATCCTGTGCAAGTGCAATGGGGGCCAGATAAATGGCCTCAGGGGCCCGCATGCGGCCCGCGGGCCATAGTTTGGGGACCCCTGCTCAGGAGCATTCCTTTTCTTGGGGCCAACTGTAAGACACAGCTCTGAACAGAAAGGATCATTTTCTTTCAACTAAGAGAATAAATCCTGGACAGAAACGATCTCATCACCTTTTTAAAATCAAGGATTCAGCCCTGGCCTGTTGGCTCAGGTAGAGCATCGATCTGGCGTGTGGAAGTTTTGGGTTCAATTTTCAGGGCACACGGGAGAAGTGATCATCTGCTTCTCCACCCCTCCCATTCCCCCTCCTCTCTCTTCCCTTCCTGAAGCCATGGCTCGATTGTGATTGCACATAGGCCCCTGGCGCTGAAGATGGCTCTGTGGAGCCTCTACCTCTTGTGCTAAAAATAGCTCTGTTGCCAGCATGGCCCCAGATGGGTGGGGTATCCACCCCAGAATGGGGTTGGTTGGGTGGATCCCAGTCAGGGCTCATGTGGAGTCTGTCTCTGTATCTCCCCTCCTCTCACTTGGGGGAAAAAAAGGAAAAAATATAAAAAATAAAACCAAAGACTCAACAACAAAGCTATTTATAAGAGGACACAAATCTGACTCAGAACCCTCCCATGAATCCACTTGGAAAGCACATTTTCAAAATGGCTTTTTTATTTTTATTTATTTTTATTTTTCATTTTTCCAAAGCTGGAAATGGGGAGGCAGTCAGACAGACTCCCGCATGCGCCCGACCGGGATCCACCCGGCATGCCCACCAGGGGCGATGCTCTGCCCCTCTGGGGCATCACTCTGTTGCATCCAGAGCCATCTTAGCGCCTGAGGCAGAAGCCACAGAACCATCCTCAACGCCCGGGCCATCTTTGCTCCAATGGAGCCTCGTCTGCGGGAGGGGAAGAGAGAGACAGAGAGGAAGGAGGGGGGAGGGGTGGAGAAGCAGATGGGCGCTTCTCCTGTGTGCCCTGGCCGGGAATCAAACCCAGACTTCTGCACACCAGGCTGACGCTCTACCACTGAGCCAACCGGCCAGGGCTCAAAATGGCTTTAATGGAAAAAATAAAATAAACAAGTTACATGATTACTTAGAACTTTCACTTAAATAATGATTTACAGACATTTTAAGCTAGCCTTATAAAAATTTTCCAAGAAAGAAATCTTTTTTTTTTTTTTTTTTGCTTTCAAAATAGCTTTTAGTACCTTATCCCTGGAAAGTTTCATTAGTCCTCACTATATGTAGCTCTTCTAGATCAGCCCCCCTCTTTTAATTAGTAATCTTTTTAATTTAATTTTTTTATAACTTTCCTATTTAGAAATTAAATTTAATGGGATGACAGTGGTCTGTAAGAACATGTAGGTTTCAGGTATACCTCTCTATAGCCTGTGAACTATTCATGTGCTGTGTGCCCATCACCCCAAAATCAAACCACTTTTCGTCACCACATATTTGGTCCCTTTATTCCCCTATCCCTACCCGCTTCCCTCTGGCAACCACTTAACCCTTGTCTATGTCCATGAGTCTCAGTTATATTCCACCTATGTCTGAAATGATATGGTTTTTAGCTTTTTCTGATTTCTTTTTTTTCACTAAACATAATAGTCTTAACATTCATCCATGTTATCACAAATGGTGATATTTAATCATTCCTTATGGCTGAGTAGTATTTCATTGTATATATGTACCACATCTTCTTTCTCCAATTCTCTGTCAAGGGACACTTTGGTTATTTCCATGTCTTGATCATTGTGAGTAATGCTGCAATGAACATAAGGGTACATATGTTCTTGCAAACCAATGTTTTTGCATTTTGGGGGTATATACCCAGTAGAGAGATTTCTGGGTCATACGGTAACTTTATTATTAATTTTTTGAGGAACCACCATACTTTCTTTCGTAATGGCTGTACCACTTTACATTTTCACCAGCAGTGAATAAGGGTCTTTTTTTCTCCACAGCCTCTCCAACACTTGTTATTACCTGTCTCCTGTTTTGTTGATAACGGCCAATTTAACAGGTGTGAGGTGGTATCTCATTGTAGTTTGATTTATGTTTC
This sequence comes from Saccopteryx bilineata, assembly GCF_036850765.1. Lineage (NCBI taxonomy): Eukaryota > Metazoa > Chordata > Mammalia > Chiroptera > Emballonuridae > Saccopteryx > Saccopteryx bilineata. The sequence goes on from NC_089495.1 coordinate 164,083,845, forward strand.
TTGAATAGCTAGTGAAGATGAGCATTTTTCATAAATGTTTTTTGTTTGTCTGCATGAGAGAAGTGTCTGTTCAGATCCTCTTCCCATTTTTTTCTTTTGTGTGTGTGTGTGACAGAGACAGAGAGAGACAGAGGGAGAGAGACAGAGGGAGAGACAGATAGGGACAGACAGGAAGGGAGAGAGATGAAGAAGCATCAACTCATAGTTTTGGCACCTTAGTTATTCATTGATTGCTTTCTCATATGTGCCTTGAATGGGGGACCCCAGCAGAGCAAGTGACCCCTTGCTCAAGCCAGTGACCTTGGGCTCAAGCCAGCAACCTTGGGCTTCAAGCCAGTGACCTTTAGGCTCAAGCCAGTGACCATGGAGTCATGTCTATGATCCCATACACAAGCCAGTGACCCCCCCACTCAAGCTGGTGAGCCCATGCTCAAGCTAGCGACCTCAGGGTTTCAAATCTGGATCCTCTGCATCCCAGTCTGATGCTCATACACTGCATCACTGTCTGGTCAGGCTCCCCATTTTTAAATTAGATTATTTGTTTGTTCTTGAGCTTTATGATTTCTTTATATATTTTGGATATTAACCTCTTGTCAGAGCTGTTGTTTGCAAATATTATCTCCCATTTGGTTGTCTGTCTTTTCACTTTGTTGTCAGTTTCCTTTGCTGTGCAAAAGCTTTTTAGTTTGATATAGTCCCATTCATTTACTTTTGCCTTTACTTCCCTTGCCTTTAAGGTTAAATTCATAAATTGCTCTTTGTCCAAGTTCCATAAGTCTGGTACCCATGTTTCCTTCTATGTAATTTATTGCTTCAGATCTTATATTTAGATCTTTGATCTATTTTGAGTTATTTTTGTGTTTGGGGACAAACTGCAGTTAGTTTTCAATCTTTTGCATGTGGCTTTCTAATTTTCCCAGCACCTTTTCTGGAAAAGGCTTTCTTTTCTCCATTGTGTGTTTTTGGCTCCTTTGTCAAAAATTATTTGCGCATTTACATGTGTTTTATGTCTGGGCTTTTGATTCTGTTTCATTGGTCTGTATGTCTGTTTTTCTGCCAATACCATGCTTTTTTGATTATTGTGGCTCTATAGTATAATTTGAAGTCAGGTACTATGATACCTCTGGTTTCATTCTTTTTTCCAAAGATTGCTTTGGCCACTCAGGGTCTTTTGTGGTCCCATACAAATCTGATAATCTTTTGTTTTATTTCTTTAAAAACTGACATTGGGGCCCTGACTGGTTGGCTCAGTGGATAGAGCCTTGGCCCAGCATATGAATGTCCCAGGTTCTATTTCTGGTTAGGGCACACAGAGAAGTGACCATCTGCTTCTTTCCTCCTCCTGCTCCCACTTCTTTCCTTTTTTCCTTTGCACAGCCAGTGGCTTAGCTCGTTTGAGTGTCAGCCCTTGGGAGCAGAGGATAGCTCAGTTGGTCTGAGTATGTCAGCCTCAGTTGCTAAATACTCAGTTGATTTGAGTATCGCCCCCAAAGAGGGTTACCAGGTGGATCCCAGTTGGGGCACATGTGAGAATTTGTCTCACTATCTCCCTTCCTTTCACTTAAAAAAAATAAAATTGGGATTTTAATGGAGATTGCATGAAATCTGTAAGTTGCTTTAGGTAATATGGCCATTTTAACTATGTTGATTCTTCCCATCCATAAACATGAAATATCTTCCCATTTCATTATGTACTTTTCAATTTGTTTTATTAATGCTTTTCAGTTTTCAGCATGTAGGTTTTTCAAGTCCTTTGTTAAGTTTATTCTTAAGTATATATTTTATTTTGTTTTACTTTTTATTGCAATTATAAAAGGAATAGTTGGTTTCAATTGCTTTTTTTGAGGTTTCATTGTTGATTATAGAGACTTTTGTATATTGATTATGTATCCAGTGACTTTACTATATTTTCTTATTGTTTCTAATAGTTTTTTGGGGGGAGTCTTTAGGTTTTTCTATATACAGAATCATGTCATCTGCTGAGGTTTTAAATTTTAAACTAGTTTTAGACTTACAAAAGGTTACAAAGATAGTACAAAGATTTTCCCTATACCTCTAAACCCCATTTTCCCTGTTAGGAACAATTTACAAAAGTATGTTACATTTGCGATTAGTTATCTAATATTGATAATTTTTTATTAACTGAAATCTTTAGTTTATTCAGATTGCCTTAGTTTTACTTGATGTCATTTTTGTGTTTCAGGATCCCATCAAGTATACCACATTGCATTTAAAATTCATGTCATCTTAGGTGCTCTTCTTGGCTGTGACAGTTTCTCAGAATTTACTAGTTTTTGATAACCTTCACAGTTTTGAGATGTATTGGTTAGATATTTTGTAAAATGTCTTTCTATGAGAACTGGTCTGTTTTTCTCATGACTAGACTAGGGTTATGTTTGGGGAGTAACAGAACCTCAAAGACAAATACTCCTTCCCATTGCATGATATCAAGGATACCTGTCATTGTAGAGAATCCGTTTTTCTTGGCAATTTGAGACTTTCGAGGCTTCCTGTGCTCCTTGGCTTGTCGTTCTTTTACATCTTCAAAGCTCCCAATGAATGATTGAGCCTTGCTCACTGGCTTCCCCCTGACACTGACTCTTCCTTCAGCCTCCCTCTAGGGACTGTCATGACTTTGGGCCAGCTGGGACATCCAGGATGACTTCCTCGTCTCAAGATCATCTAATTAGCAGAGGTGGATTTAATGGTGAACACACTGGGTGCACACCCTGGGCCCCAACTTCTGAAGGGCCTGCAAAACCCCAACTTTACACTTTTTTCTAATGTAAAGGGCCCAATATTTTCTTCTGTGTGGGGCCTCAATCACCCTTAATCCACCTCTGCTTATTAGCAATTTTATTTCTATTCACTACCTTAATTTTCTCTAGCCAAGCAATCAAACATATACACAGGTTCTTGGGATTAGGGTGTGGGTATCTTTAGAGTACCATTTATCTGCTTACTACAAAAAACAAAATCTGAAATCTATGTTTGCTCATTACTACTGGAGTATCATTGTTTCTAGGCCCTCCCAGCAGACGGAGCAAGAAAATATATGGTCTGTCAAATTGTGTGTGTGTGTGTATATATATATATATATATATATGCATAAATTTACATATATATGCATATGTATATATAAATATATCTACCTGTATCTATATACTAAACTAGAAATAAATTCATACTCGTGTTTCCAACTCTAACCCTCCAATCTAGTAAAACATGGATCATTATAGCCCTTGATCATGCATAACCTTCAACTCCAAGAGTGAAAAACCTGGCTCCCACTATTTGCTATTATTTTATTTAATTGTTCAATTGCAATATATATAGATAATGGTTTCAGTTACCCCATGGCAAACAACCTTGTCAACTAGAGTATAATACTTATGTGCCTTTCCTTTTGCCTTTAGTCTCACAGATTAGACTGATGTCTAAAATTTCTTAGGTCAGAATTTTTACCCCTACCCCTTTCAGTGAGGTTATTTCATATGTTAATAATACAATTTTAAAAATTTGTTTGGTCATAGTCTGAATTTTAATCTGAGATCCCAAGACCTCCTGAATAGAAAAGACTTAAATAGAAGGATAGGATAAGAAACCAGAGTATAAGGTTCCATGAGGTTGGGAGAGATTATTAGTAAAAATACTCCAACTTCCCAGAAAACAGCCCTATTAAGAATGCCCAACATTGTCTTGACTTCCCAGTGAATTCTGAACCATCTTTTAAAGTCTATCGTAAATATATTTATTTTCCTAAGTGTCTTAGTCTTTTTTTCCTTGCTAGGCTAGACAGAATCACGATGCACCAACAGTGAGATTGTTGTACTTTCAGATCTAATAAGAGAGCTATCTGCCTGTTCGCTACTGTTCCCAGACCCCACATGTTTCCTTAGTGCTCCAAGTGTGTCTGTTCTGAAGACCTTCACAAATCTGTTCACATGCCTCTGTGTCCTCTTATCCCAGGCACAACTGTGGGGGGTGAGGCATGTTCTTTCCTCTTAGTGTAGGCAGGTCCACAGGTCTTAAAATAACTATTTCTCAAGAAAAGTAAGCTGAACTAGAACAAATCAAAGAAAAAAAAGCCTCTTGCTGCATCTGGGGGTTCACCAAGGTCTCCTCTTGGCCTCATTTCCCACCATTTGTGCGGTTAGGGTTAGTCCTGATCCCTACGTATTCGGCGGCTGGTCTATCCCAACGTACACTCTGGGAGAGATGACTTGCATGGAGAATGATCAGTTTGCAGCCATTTATTTTGGGGGGGGGGCATTATTCCATCCCAATAAGCAAAATTATGGCATTAGTATCTCTTTTTTTTTAACAAATCTTTTTTTTTTAATTTTTATTTTATTTATTCATTTTAGAGAGAGAGAGAGAGAGAGAGAGAGAGAGAGAGAGAGAAGAGAGAGACAGGGGGGAGGAGCTGGAAGCATCAACTCCCATATGTGCCCTGACCAGGCAAGCCCAGGGTTTCGAACCGGCGACCTCAGCATTTCCAGGTCGACGCTTTATCCACTGTGCCACCACAGGCCAGGCATGTATCTCTTATTATTAGCTAGAAACTCTTCATTTTTTCAGAGCAAAGTTTAATTTTCATGGACTTTGTGATGTTTCCTTGCTATCTTTGTGTTTATTAATATTTCTCACCTCTGAATTCTTACATTATGGGTTGGCTATTTATGCTGAACACTTGGACCTTTTTAATACCATGTTACTGTCACCAAAACTGGAATTCTCCCTGCCTATCTTCCCTTCAGCCAATTCCATTAGAAACAGGGACTGAGTGGGTATAAGATGGTCCTTTATTTCAAATCGCAGTAACTTGGAAAGGCAGGGGACTCCTATCCAATGAACTGCCTTAACAATCTGTCACTGGACCATTATATATTCTTAGGGAGGTTAATAAGCTGTTACTAAATTATGTTAGTCAGCAAAGGGGAACAAACATGGGAAATAGGGATGTCTGGTGTGCAGGAATGACCTCCAGGAGGTCCCCCGGGTCAGTGGAGTGATAGGCCAGACATCTCCAATCTTATTGTCAGTATTCTGGTCAGCCTGGGTTCTTGGGAACTCATCTGTAGAAGGACTCTCTATATATAGAAGGAGACAAAGTAGAAACTATAAAGTTAATGACTCAGGAATTTAAAGCTCCTGCAGTAGGAACACACAAATCAAGCTGCTGTTTTTCTAACAGGCAAGGACAGGACACAGAGCAAGGGCTTTCTTTGTTTAAAGCTTATTACCTACAAATACAAGTATATATATATATATATATATATATATATACACACACACACACACACACACACACACACACACACACACATTGACTACTCTAAGGCATTTCAGTAAGATTCTCTATTCCTTAATTAATTATAACTACAATGAATTAATCATTATTAAAATGAATATTAATGAACTTGACTTCTACTTTTATGTCCACTCATTATTACCATGTTGGTCACATTTCCATGTGCTTCTCATATCTCCTTAGAACTACAGAACTACCAGAGAAAGGATCTATTCATTCCGTCTCTTTGCTTCTCACTGCACTTTCCATGGCGTCTTCTATGTACTACTGAGCAATAAATTCAAGAAGATTTAGAAGTCAAAGTTACCTACTGAGGTGCTGGCCAGGTGTCTCAGTGGATAGATCGTTGTCCCTGCACATCAAGATCATGGGCTCCATCCCTGCTCAGTGCACATAGGGGAAACAACCAACAATTGCATGACTAAGTGGAACAACTAAGTGGAACAATAAGTTGATGTGTCTCTTTCTCTCTTTCTCTCCTCTCTCTCTCAAAAATCAATGAAATTTTTTTAAAAAAATTAAAAACATTTACATACCGAAATGAATTCATCATCTAGATAAAGAGTGTTCTTATCCTCAGAACACACCCACTTTCTGGCCTCACTCAACATGGGAGCATCTTACCTCCACTTACCACTCACCACCCACTCACCAACATAGAAAACCAAGAACATGGATTCTCACATTTTCAAAGAGATTAGGCGTCTCCCTTTGGGTTCTCCCAAAAACCTGCTACACCATTCTTGGTGCAGATACTTTTTCTGGAAAGTAATTTTAGGATATGTACATGAGGGAAAGAGATAAGAACAGATACAAGTCAGTGCATTACTGAAATGGTTACTATAGTGGGCAGTGGAGACTTTGCTTCACTAGAGACCCTTTGAAGAAGTCAGGACCTCTCTGTAAGAATGGAAGACTGAGCATTGATCCACTAGCTCCTAGTCCTCACAGGCAGTGACCGGGGAACATTAAACAGCACTACCCATTGGCCACACCAGACTCTTGCTGCCTTCTCTGCACCTATGAGTGAACAAAGAAGTGACTTAATCTGCTCACCTAAGCCTTGATTGAGAAGAGATCTTGGTTTATAATTATATTTTAATTCTTGAAATTTTATCCTAACCAAAATCTGAAGTGTATAGTATTGTGACACTGAGTTTTATAAAACTGGATCTATGTAGTTCAACTCAATATATAATGCATTAGCAGTAGTCCAGAGGGATTTAAACTGAGAAATTAGAGCATACCAATGACCAGTTTTATGACTAATGAGAGATTATTTAAATCAACAGTGGACTAATCTCAAGTGTTAGAGTGGGTATGATATGTGAACTGTCACCCACACTGGGGGGGTCCAGAAGACATACCTGTCACCACTACCTTGAGAAATACGTTTGTGTGGGAAGTCCCCACCTTTTTCAGTAGCTCTGATCACACTTCTTTGTAAGTCAGACCTCACAGTGGGAATTGCAGTTACTGAATAGGGAACCATAAATACTATGGGAATAACTGGACCCCAAGCTGACAGGGGCCAAAAGGCAGTACTCAACCACCAAAGGCAAGGTGGCATGGTTACCAAGCTGAGCAGCAAAGCAAAGCAGCAGTCAGAGCAGTCTGACCTATCCAGAATGTGATCCTGTCTAGGTAATGATAGTGCTCTTGTAAGTGAAACACAAAGGAAGCCTACCAAGCTCCTACTTGATCTGTATAAAGAGAAAACATCTAGACCAGTGATAGTCAACCTGGTCCCTACCACCCACTAGTGGGCGTTCCAGCTTTCATGGTAGGCAGTAGCAGAGCAACCAAAGTATAAATAAAAAGATTGATTTAACTATAGTAAGTTGTTTTATAAAGATTTATTCTGCCAAACTTAGCAAAAATCCAACATAAAGTACTTGGTAAATAATTATTATTATATGCTTTAACTTGCTGTAACTTTGCTTTATAAATTTAATAAAGTAAAGTTACTCCCCTACTTTATAAATCACCATTACTGTGGAACCAGTGGGCGGTTAGAAAATTTTACTACTAACAGAGATACAACAGTGGGCGGTAGGTATAAAAGGGTTGACTACCCCTGATCTAGATCAAGGGCACAAAAGCTGAACCTGAATCTTAAAAGTAGAAAGTCATGGCCACTCAATCAATTCCTGAACTTGACAATTAGAGATCTAAATCTCCTCGAATGAAGGGAATATCAGGTTCCCTTCAAAAAGGATCCCACTAAACAGTCAAAACATGCACTGTTAATCTTTCCTCAGCCTTCCTCAAATGGAGCCATGGTCTTTTATCAAGGAAAATGTATTGGAAACAATACAATAATCAGAGCTCTTTGGGATTTTGGGACACTGGCTCTCATCTGACGCTGATTCCAGGAACCCAAAATGTTACAGTGGTCCACCAGTCAGAGTATCAGAGTAGAGATTTATGGAGGTCAGATGAGCAATGAGTTATAGCTCAGGTCCACCTCACAGTGGGCCCAGAGGGTCTCTGAATTTATCTTGTGGTTATCTCTCCAGTTCTTCAATGAATAATTGAAATAGATATACTCAGTATCTGGCAGAATCCCCACATTTGCACCCTGACCTAGGAAGTGAAGGCTATTATTGAGGGAAAGGCCAGGTGGAAGCTACTAGAACTTCCTGTACCTTTGGGAAAATAACAAACTGAATACCAGGCCACATTCCTGGAGGGATCACAGAGATGAGTGCCAGCATCATGGATGTAAAGATGCAGGGGTGTGGTTTTCATCACATCCCTGTGCAACTAGTCTGGCCTCTGCAGAGGGCAGATTGATCCTGGAGAATGACAGAGCTTTACTAGGTTGTGACTCCAATTGTAGCTGCTTGATCAGATACAGTTTCATTATTTGAATCTTTTTTTCACTGTTTGAATAATTTAACACATCCTCTGGTACCTAGTGTGCAGTTATTGATTGGAAAGATGCTGCTTCTCCTTCCTGTCAAAAAGGTGCACCCAAAGCAGCTCGCTTTCATCTGGTAACGATTCCTGCTACAAGGAGTTACCAGCTTTCCAGGCCTTTGTCATAATGTGGTTGCTTTTCCCTTCCATAAGCTATCACACTGGCCCATGACATTGATAACATTGGGCCTAGTGAACAAGAAACAGCATATAATGTTGAGACAGTTAAGTGTCAAGGGGTGAAAATAAATTTAACTAAAGTTCAGGGGCTTTCTACCTCTGTGAAGTTACTAGGGTTAGTGGTGTGTAGAGTGTCGAGATGAAGCTTTGCTCAGGTGAGGAATAACTTACTGCATCTGGCCTCTTATACAGTCAAGAATGAGGCCCATCGATTGAGCATCAATGGATTTAGGAGACAACATAGTCCTCAATTGGGTGTGTTGCTCTGTCCCATTTATCAAGTGACCTAAAAAGTTGCAGTCTTGAGCAAGACCCAGAACAACAGAAGGTGCAGAAACATATCTAGGCTGCACACAAGCTGCTTTGCTCTTGGGCCATATGATCCAGCAGATCCAGCAGTGCTTAAAGGGTCAGCAGCAGATGGAGATGCTATTTAGGGCTTTTGGCAGGACCACTATAGGTGAATCTCAAAGCAGACTCAGGAATTTGGAGTAAAGCCCTGCTATACTCTGTGGATAACTGTTCTCCTTAGAGAAACACCCATAGACTGTTACTGAGCCTTAGTAGAGACTAAGTACTTAATCATGGGCCACCACGTTGCTGTGTGACATTACTTTAGCAGACCTCCCCACCCCTACCAAGTAAAATCTTGGGTGTGCACAGCAGCACTCCATCCTCAAATGGAAGTGTTGTGCATGTGATTCGGCCCAAGCAGGCTCAGAATGAACAAGTAAGTTCCATAAGTGACTTAAGTATTGGTCCCCATTCCTAATACACTGCTTTCTCTCTCCCAGCCTCCACCTGTGGTCTCTTGTATGTGTGTGGGGGGTCCTTAGAGTTGGTTGACAGAGGACCAGTATATATCATGTAGATGATATTTAAGACATATCAGCCTGACCAGGCAGTGGCTCAGTGAAAAGAGCATCAGACTGGGATGTGGAGGACCCAAGTTCGAGACCCCGAGGTCTCCAGCTTGAACGCGGGCTCATCTGGTTTGAGCAAAGCTCACCAGCTCGGACCCAAGGTCACTGGGTTGAGCAAGGGGTTACTCGATCTGCTGTAGCCCCACAGTCAAGGCACATATGAGAAAGCAATCAATGAGCAACTAAGGTGCAGCAATGAAAATTTGATGCTTCTCATCTCTCTCCATTCTTGTCTGTCCCTATCTATCCCTCTCTCTGACTCTCTTTTTGTCTCTGTCAAAAAAAAAAAAGACATCATATATATGTTATTATATAGAAATATGCTCTGTTTCTCTGGAGAACACTGGCTGACACAGGGAGTAAGGTCAGTGAAGATCTCACAGTATCTGTCTGGCTAACCCAGAGAAAAGAAGCAAGACCATCTTAGCAAGATTCTCCTTGTAAGCACAGGGGAATGCTCTGTGAAGTCATCACTGGCCTGAAGCTTGCACTACTGTGATCCTGACCTGCTGAGCCCACCTGAGGGCTGACCATCCACAAGCTCCGAGAGGTCGCCAGTGCCCCTCCAGGGCCTCCCTCCCCACACCCACACACATGATTACTGAATGTTCTCCCTGGTCTGATAGCATAGACGTGCTGATTGGGGCTCTGTAATAGCTCTGGGAGGAGACGTATTGGCAGTGCCAAGGTTGTACTGTTTCCTGGAGTCCCGCCCAGCCTCTGATGTCTGGTGTCTGTCTTCTGGGCCTGACAGCATCCTGAAGAATGCTGGTAACCCCTTCCGGAACAACCCACATGAACGCAATGGCAGCTGGTGATGGGTAGCCCAGAACCCGCCCTTGGTGGGATGACGCAGGTGCATGTTCTACCCTGGTCGTCAGGGAGCCCAGCAGGATTGAGGCCCTGTCACCCACAGTGGTCACTGGCTTAATGACATGCACTTCATTCTCATGCATCTCTTCCCTGTCTCTGTTTCCCACCTTATGTTTCCATTATTGATGTTTCCTTTAATTCCTGAATCACTGTGCACTTGAGTTCTTGTCTCAGGTTTGCCTCCAGGGTGACCTGAGTGAAGACAGCAGGCTATGAAGAGAAAGGTAGTAGGGTGAGCGGTCCTTGCGTCCATCAGAAACAGGCAGAAGGAGTCAAGGCCCTGAGCATGGATATAACGTGCCCAGGCCCTGCCTTCTCCTGATTGATTTTAATAACACTGATAGCAGTGATCACAGTGGCACCCACTTGAAGCTACTACCTGTCAGGTGTTGCTACATTTAATCCACATGACTGTTTTCATCCTGTCTTTGCAGTTGAGGAAACCACACCTCAGAGAGGTTGAGTAATGAAAATTCTCACCTCATAGGTTGTACAAATGGACTGGAATTTAGATGTAAGAGACTTAAATATGTTTAAATGTCCTTTATCCTTTTTGAAGTGACCTCCCCCTTTGAGGTAGCCCATGGAACTCAGCCTTGGAGCCAGCAGACTAAGGCATGAGGGGACCAGTGCAGCCCGTTTCACACCAGGCGACACGATGCAGATGCTGCGATGTGTGCAGGTCACCCCGACAAGACAGCCATTACTGAGGATGGAATTATGTGCAGGAAGCTCCACTGAAAAGGCACTAATTACAGCATAATTTATAATAGAGAAAATTGGACACAACACAAACGTTGTGTATTTGGTGATTATATCAATAAACTATGCCAGATTAAGCAGTGCAACACTAAGCAAATATTACAATAATATCATGTGTAAAGCCAGTAGCCGCAGCCACCATCACAGCCACCTGGCCCATGCAGGTTCGCATTGGATTCGAACAGTCGGTAAAGAAACAATGGAGCCAAGAACCGGTGGGCCATTACATTTAACCCTAGCTCGCACCTGGCGGGCAAGAAATACACACAATGGAATACACTTCTCTTTCCATTCAGAGCTCCCAAAGCCACTGACTTATCCGAGTTTCCTAGAATCAAAGGTTTCTACCTCACCAGCCTTATTCACCTCTGTTCCCATCTCCTTCTCTCTGCACAAACTGCACAAACTGGCTTCTCCTTCAGCACTCTGCCATCTTGGCTGCTTCTCCTCTCCTCCACATGTCCTTTCTCTGCTCTCCTCTACATGGGCTCCTCCGCCCCATTTTGTAGTGTAGAAATCTAAACCTTTAATCCAATATACAAACAAGGAAGTCTCTGATACAAAGTCACTTATGTGAGGCATAATGGGATTCCTCATGAGAGTGCACCACACCACATCATGCAGTAGTCAAGGGTGTGGGGAAAAGCTTAGTTTTAGGACTAAGCCTTAGGCTAATGACCCTGCCTGCTTACAGCCTGTCCCCCACACCCAATACAAACTATAAGTGAGCAAACATATATATTATATTTACAAACTTATTTGACTGACAGAGAATTGTATTCTGGCAATTACAGGAAATGTTAATGGAGTTGAGGCCAGTTCTGCAGCAGAAAATTTCCAAGGGGTAGATTATGACGGTCTTGAGTGCAGGAAAGGTTATGATGAGGACACGCCAAATGATTTGCTTCCTCCCCAGAGGGACAAACAGGGAGACTGAACTGGCACAGGAACAACAGCAACAAAACATAAAGATAAGGAAGAACTTGACAGTAAAAGCATTTTAATCATTCAAAAGGCTCTAAATAGTAGGCTCCAAACTGTGGAAGAAAAATAATTCATCTTGGATAATGAGGAAGACATTTATGCTCCCGCCACATACTGTCGAAGACATTTGCCACTTAGACATTTGCCATCATTCCTGACAACCAGCACCTGCCTCTTGACCAGGGGGCAGCACCACCCCATGAATGAGACCCACTCTGCTGTGCCCACAGAAAGCCAGAGTGCCTGAGAATGCACACTGCTGTCCTTAGCCAATGACTGCCAGGGGTGGAGACAGCAGCATTGCAGTTTCCTGCTGCTGATTGACACAGCTCTGGGATATGACCAACACTATCTCCAGAGGTTCTTTGCAAGGTTAAGCCACACTTGCTGTTCGCTATGGCTTTGACTCATGCTAGAACTTAATCCCTTCCTAATCTCTGTTCTCCACCCACCACTGCCTTTTTCTGGGAACACAGCCTAATCAATCAGTTTCAAATGCATCCTTATCTCAACATCCACATCAGGGAAATACAATCTAAGACAAAGTGTAAGTTAATTTTTGCTGCATAACAAACTACCCCCAGAATTAGAAGCTCAGAACAATTACTATTTAATGAGTTCAGGAATCTACAGCTTGGTGATTTGTTCTGGGCTCAGCTGGTGGCTTTTCTGGTCTGATAGTCTATGAGAAATTATAAAAATGGCCAAGACACTTTGCAGCTCTTTCCATAAATGGGTGGAATCCGTTTTCCTACCCCTTGAATCTGGGCCCATCTTGTGACTTTCCTTGGATGTGAAAAAGGACAGTGAGCCAGATTTTTGTTTTTTTTTTGTTTTTTTTTTTACAGGGACAGAGTCAGAGAGAGAGATAGATAGGGACAGACACAGAAACAGAGAGAGATGAGAAGCATCAATCATCAGTTTTTTGTTGCAACATCTTAGTTGTTCATTGATTGCTTTCTCATATGTGCCTTGACAGTGGGCCTTCAGCAGATCAAATAACCCCTTGATTGAGCCAGTGACCTTGGGCTGAAGCTGGTGAGCCTTGCTCAAACCAGATAAGCCTGTGCTCAAGCTGGCAACCTCAGGGTCTCGAACCTGGGTCCTCCACACCCCAGTCTGATGCTCTATCCACTGCGTCATCACCTGGTTAGGCAATAGTGAGCCAGTTTTAAGTGTAGGCCTAAAGGGCCTTGCAGCTTCTATTCTGTGCTCTTAGAACCTTACTAGCACATGAACATGTCAAGCTAGTCTGATGGAGAAGGAGACACCTCACAGAGAAAGGCTTCTGCCGTCCTATCCCAGTTCAGGTCATCTTAAATCATAACCTCAATCCATCTGACCAGCTGACCACAAATGCTGAGATACACCGAACTCAGTCCAGCCCAAAAAACCACTCGGCTGTCTCAATTGCCAACCTGCAGAATAATGAGCTAAATAGATGGCAGCTGTGTTGAGACACTACATTTTGAGTGGTCTGTTACACAGCAGAAGCTGATCAATACAGACAGATAATTTCAGCTCTTAACTCCTTGTTGGTTGGGACCTAGATTGTGGGAAGTCTTGAAGTGCTGTCAACTGCTCTAATGCAGCACATACTAGGTCTTACTGCCTCCCTAACATGAAAAGTCTGCAGGTAAATAATGGAAACCATAAAAAGTCTTCATGCTCTTAGATTAGGCTCAGCTCAGCTACGCGTAGGAGGCGGCTGGGTGTGGGCAGTGGCTGTCTATTACGAAGCCACTTTTTGCCCCCCTGAGTAACACAGTTTGTTCTCCACCTATTCCTGCATAGTGTGTTTTGGTGTGTAGTTTAGATGAAAATAGTCGGTCTTAGATTGTTTATTCCTGACTTAGACTTTTCTTTGAAAATTTTAGATGAGTTTTCACCAGGAAAATGCACATACTTAAAAAAAATGATAATAGACAGTATAATTTAAGGATTTCTAAATGTTCTTAGTGTGTGTTCATGGTCTCTGTAAATAAATCCTCAGGTTAAAGATAAAAATCTGCCTGGATGATTCAACAGAGTTAAACAGGATACAGTGTGACCTGTAGAACTGTGTCCACCACTGTGGCATGTTCAGTAGTTTTCCACAGGACTACACTCTGAGGTCAGTGGGGGACATGGCTGCCTGGCAGAGAAATGGGGGGAAGCAGAATGGAATTGACAGGAGTGCTCCCAGTTACACAGGGTGGAGGGGACAGGCCTGCCCAGCGGGAGTATATCCGGGACTCCGGGCTGACCCAGCAGAGGCGGGGCCTAGGACCTGCCCCTGCAGACACTGGCAGTGTCTTCTTCCACCCCTTTCCTGGAGTCTGGTCCCCACGTCTGCCCCTGATTCTTCTGCCTAACGGCCTCTCGAGAAGGCAGCTGGAAGGGCCAGGAAGCCAGGATCCCCGGCTGCTCTGGATTGCTGGGACAAATGTACAAATGTCCAGGCCCCTCTCTCGGGTGGGAACCCAGAATGTACAGGTTGCCCTGAAGGATCCTGAAGTCAGAAGCTCCATAACAACACACCCTTTTGTGACACCCCCTTCTCACTGCCCCAGCCCTAGTCCCATCTCCTGGCAGCACCCCGGAAATAAACCATGTGGTCCAGCCCTTGTCCCAGGCCTGTTTCTGGGGAATCCTGAGAAAAGCAGTGTTTTTCTAGGACTTGTCTGGCAATGTGTCATATGGGGTGGCTGACGGGGCCAGGGTGGGAGGTGACAGGGTTTGCAGGTGGGTTTTCTAGTGGAAGTGGCTCTCCAGGCAGAGGTGGGGGTGGGGGCAGCAGCCAGCATGGTTGCAGCCTTGCCCAGCAGGCTGGAGTTCAGCTCAGGGTTCCGCAGGGGATAGAATCAGGACCCAATGTGTAGCTCCATCTCGAGCAGGAGCCACAGGAGGCCTCTTATGAAAAGGGCAGTGTAAGGGCACAAAGGGCCAGGCACTGAGCATCAGTGCAGACTCCAACCATCTCTGCTCGGGTTGGGGCTTGACTGTTTTAGGGTTGGAGGGGCAGAGGCTTAAGTTTCTAGCACCTTTGTGCCTGGCTGTGTGGGGCAGCGCCTGGCTGTGCGGGGCAGCGTCTGGCCATGGGGAGCAGCATCTGGCCATAGAGGGCAGCCATGGGCTGTAGGGGATAGCACCTGGTCATGGAGGGCAGCACGTGGCCATGGGGGGCAGCTCATGGCTGTGGGGGGCAGCATCTGGCCATGGGGAGCAGCATCTGGCCATAGAGGGCAGCCATGGGCTGGAGGGGATAGCACCTGGTCATGGAGGGCAGCACGTGGCCATAGGGGACAGCTCATGGCTGTGCGGGGCAGCATCTGGCCATGGGGAGCAGCATCTGGCCATAGAGGGCAGCCATGGGCTGTAGGGGATAGCACCTGGTCATGGAGGGCAGCACGTGGCCATGGGGGGCAGCTCATGGCTGTGGGGGGCAGTACCTGACAGCAGCAGGTCAGGATTTGTTTTCCTGGTGTTGAGGGAGGGGCAGCCACAATCATGGGCAGCAAAGGCTGCCAGCAGAGTCCTGGCTGCCGATGGGCATGTGAAGGATCTTTCTGAGGGGCAGAGTGAATGCTGGGCAGGGGTTGCGGTGCCGGCCTGGGACACGGGTTTGGATGTCAAAGTCGAAGGAAGTAATTTTCCCACAGAAACACATGACCTCTAATGCAAGGGTCCCATGCCAAGAAAAGTGCTCTGTTTCTCCCATAAATATGGTCCAACAGAGAGAGGGAAGGAAGGAGCAAGGCATAAGAACAAAAGAGAAGATTATCAAGTACCCATTTACCCATGGAACAGAGCGACAACAAACAAAAAACCTAAACTTGCAGGTTGGTGGAATTGGTAGGGCACAGCTGGTCTGTGCGAGCCGGGGGGTCCTCGGCCCAGCCTCACTGCGGGCATGCGTGGAAGACTAGCCGGAGAACCAGGGGCTGCTCAAAATCCTTAGTCTACATAAAAGGAAAAGAAAAACCTCCCAGGCTGAGGGCAATATATATATTTTTGTAATAATTAGCATTGTTTTTAAGTCTTTCCAGGTGACACATAGTAACCTTGCCACAGAGAGTGAGGACTGGGCATGAGGAATAGTCAGCTAGGCTCTGACGTTCACTGACCGGCGGACACTTCCTTCCATTGGTTTTCCAAGCTAATAACACATCTGTGGCCCAAGAGCTGACATTTGCCTAAACCCAGGAATTAGGAAATGTCAGTTTGTATCCGATGTAATTTCTGTGGGGAGAGAGTTCTCTCACTATTCATTTGAAATGTTTACATCTCAGGTAGATAAGCAATGTTATACATTTTCTTCTTGAAGCTCTGCCTGTGTTGGTGGTCTTATTGCAGATCTTATTCTCAGAGTATCAGCGGCATGTTCATGACCACTAATGGAGGGTAGGGCTGCTGGCACCCCCTTGTCCTGAGAAAGCCTTGACATCTGATTAGCCACACACTTACCCTTATTCACATGTCTAAGCACAGGGTCCCCGTGGGGAGGATTGCATCCAAGTGTCCTGAGAACTGAGCCACACACGTGCCCATGCACACACACCATGCATCAGTTCACAAGTAATTTTACCAGTCCCCTTCTGCAATCCCCGATGAGCCACATAGTGCAGTCTGTGGTGGCAGCTTGAAATAAGCAAGAATGATGCATTGTATGAGAATATCAGGAGTATGAGTGTGTCAGGAGTATGAGTGACAGTTGTTAAGCACGTCTGCCTTGGAGAGCCGGAGTTGATACTGGATCTGTCACGTTATGAGACTTCTCTAAGTCACACTGGCATTCCCATACAGTGGGGGACATTTTGGTACTTGCTTCCTAAACTTGTTTTAAAAAATTAAAAAATATGTTAATGAAAACAGCTTAGTACATTTTGCCTTATTCTTTTATTTAACACTAATGAACATAATCCATGAGTGGGTCATGAAGTTACTTTAATGCATCATGGCCACTATCTCTAAACTGTGACAGAATAAAATAGAAGACATCAGAGTACATCGAACTACTAAAGCCAAGTATTTGTAGCATGCCCTATTTAAAAAATAACCTCAATAATTTCTTGTATCGCATGTACTCCTCTTGAGTGGAATCTTCCTGCTCTGGCCTCAGGAGATGAGGCCTATTTCTCCTCCTTTTGAATCTAGGTAAGCCTGTCATTTGAACAACAGAATGTGGTGGAAGCAATGCTGTGATTTTTTTTCCAAAAGATTTTATTTATTCATTTTAGAGAAGAGAGAGGGAGAAGAGGGGGAGGAACAGAAAGCATTAACTCCCATATGTGCCTTGACCAGGCAAGCCCAGGATTTTGAACCGGCAACCTCAGCATTCCAGGTCAATGCTTTATCCACTGCACCACCACAGGTCAGGCAATACTGTGATTTCTAAGGCTGGATTATAAAAATAATGCCGTGTCTGGCCTGTCAGCCAGAACCCTTATTCAAGAGGCACAAAGCTGCCACGTTACAAGCCAGACTTCCCTGGGCTGCCATGCTATGAGGATGCCCAAGCCACATGGACAGGCCACATGGAAGTGCTACAGTTTTAGGTCCTAAGCCGTCCCAGTGCAGGCCCTACATACGAGTGAGACACTCTTAGAATCCTCCAGATTAATGTATCTACCTGCTGTTACTATTTAGTGGCTTCAGTTGCTGTCACAAGGAACAAAAGAATTGCCTAGGAAAACCCCGGTTGATTCATCACCCACAGAGCTCATGAGTGTAACACAATGGCAGCTGTTTTAAATTTCCTTTGTGGGGAGAGCATGTTCTTTCAGTAAGTACATTGGGTTACAAGGTGAAAAGTCTTTGCTATATGTCTTGCACTTAAAAAGAAGTTCGAAACTTTCTGGTTTATCTTAAAACAAGAGCTCGAGTGTTCAATACACGTTAATTATTGTTGTAACTCCCTTCACATTGTTTCCGGTGTGCCTCGTTCTCGGAGTCATTGCATTTCACCTGTTCGGTATCACACAGGGAACCCTGGGCAAGTTACCCACACTGTGCCTGTTTCCTCAACTGCACATTGAAGATAACAAGACCTTCCTGTTAGGAAGTTTAAATCAATTAATGTTTGTAAAATTCTCAGAATTGTGCCTAAAACAGGGCAAGCCCTACCTAAGGATCTTTTAATTAGAGTATGTGAGCCACTGGGTAGGGATTACCTTTGTGGTACCGTTAAAGGAAATAGAGGTGAGAAAAAAATAAGAGACCTGTTCAGGACAAGGGCCAGTAGTGGGAGAAGCAGGCTGTGAGCCTCTGTCCCCTGGCTGTGCAGCAGTGTCCTTTGCAGCACGCAGTGGGCTTCCTAAGCTCCCTCCTCTACAGTGTGATGTGGGAATCAGTACATTTTAGAGCTCCCCGCTCATAGTCTGAAAATCCTGCATTAGTCAGTGTTCTTAGAGAAAGAGAACCAGAGGGACAGATACAGGTACACCTGTAGCTGTAGCCATTGATAAGTGTATAGATCTCCTGTAACAGGAAGATAGAAGAAAGTTATTGTGAGGAATTGGCTTGTGCAATTATGGAGGCTGAGAAGTCCCCAAATCTGCCTCCTGCAAGTTGGAGACCCAGAGAGTTAGTTTATAATTGAACCCTAGACTGAAGGCCTGAATTAGGGAAGCTGGTGATATACTTCCCAGTCTCAGAGGTGGGGACGATAAGATATCCCAGCTCAACAGTGAGGCAGGAAAAAAAAAAAGGCTCATTACTTCTTTCTTTACCTTTTGTTCTTCTATTCAGGCCTCAATAGATTAGTTGGTGCCCATCCACAAAGGGGAACATAATTTACTTACTGTGTCCACTGATTTATTCAAATGGTAATCTCCACTGTGAACACCCTCACAGACACTCCCAGAAACAATGTTTAATCTGGAAACCCTGTGACCACTCAAGTTAAGACATAAAATTAACAATCATACGTCAAGTAGGAAGAGATGTACCAGGCCATTTGCATCTTTGGTTGTCAATAGACTGGTTATTCTGCCATATGGACTTGAAGATCTATGAACTGGCATTTCTGGATTGTTTGGCTCCTGCCTAAGAGATCCCTATAACCTGGTTCCCTGCCATCAAGGTGTCTCCTAGGCAGGACAAGGTGTGGTCTCGGTGGGACTCCATGAGACTACTAAATACTCTTTCCTTCAGGCACCAGTGAATGCTGGAGGTGCCAGTTCTAATAGATTTATTCACTCTGTCTTGTTGAAGTATTTGTCCAAGCAAAACTATGTTGGAGACTTGGTGCTAGATCAAAATCCTCTTAATCACAGTAAGTATCTATATCTCACCCCAGATCAAGGTGGTTTTAGCAGCATCAGGCTCAGATGTCAGAAGGGGCACTTGCTTAGGGATTGAACATCTAATTTTTAAGTGAGAAAGTAACAAGAGCCCTGGAGGTTCAGCAGAAACATCTTGTTCATCTCCCACTGATTTGGGTCCAAAGTTCCATTTAGTTCAGTCATTAAAATGTTCACTCTGAGTCAATCTGACATTTGTTTTTGACCCACATATTCAATTCCAGTATCTGGAAAGGAAAGACAAAAGGTCCCCGCTATATTGACACAGTGACATTCTAAAAACACAATCAAAAAATGAATTTTGTTTTAAAGATTTTTATTTAGATAGAAGTGAGGAGGAGCAGGAAGCATCCACTCCCCTGTGTGCCTTGAACAAACAAGCCCAGGGTTTCAAGCTGGCGACCTCAGTTCCAGGGTGATGCTTTATCCACTGCGCCACCACAGGCCTGGAAAAAAAATAATTTCTTCTGAAGAGTCCTGAGCATGCATGATTTCTGGAAACTACAGACTGTGGGGGGAGAGGGAGGGGACTTATCAAGCCATACCAACAAGGAAGAGAAGCAACTGGTAATGTGAAGTCTGGAGCAGCCTGTCTGCTAGCAGAACCCAAACAGGCAAGTCTGTGGCTGGCATGTGACTGAGATGAAAAAAGCTCAGATGACAACTCCCGGGTGTTTGGTGAGGGTTGAGTCAGCAGCTGACCTGGGTCTGAGCTCTGTGCACACGGGGAAGCAGCCAGGTGTTTTACCTTCTCCCGTCTGCCTCTGGGAACATCCCTTCCCACTGTAGCAGTCTGGTGCATTACAGCACCATTTATCAAAGTACAGTCCTCCTCCTCCTGCCAAGAAATCACCTGGCGATGGATTGAAATGTAAACTGTCCAATCAATAAACATATTTGTCCCTGAATTTGTGTAAAAACACAGATCTTCTCACATCTGAGACAGACCCTTGCCTCTTTGAAATCTTGCGGGTTTCATACAATAAGCCAGGAGAAAATAACAGCATTGTACATAGGGAAGATCTAATAATAAACACAAGACGAGCTAGATTTTCTAATTGTTCACTAATCAAATTTTGGAGTACGTGTCTAGATGGAAGTCAGACAAAGCCCCCTGCCCCAACTCTGGAAATCTTTTTTTAGTCTGAAGCCATGGCCTGTCTTGTCCTCCACTGTGAGTCAAGTTATCAGCATATGCTTAATACCTTTGCTTAGAGTTCACATTTCTTCCTTTTTTTGTATTTCTCTGAAGCTGGAAACGGGAGAGACAGTCAGACAGACTCCCACATGTGCCCGACCGGGATCCACCTGGCACACCCGCCAGAGGGCGAAGCTCTGCCCACCAGGGGGCGATGCTCTGCCCCTCCGGGGCATCGTGCTGTCGCGACCAGAGCCACTCTAGCACCTGGGGCAGAGGCCAAGGAGCCATCCCCAGCACCCGGGCCATCTTTGCTCCAATGGAGCCTCGGCTGTGGGAGGGGAAG
Organism: Saccopteryx bilineata; assembly: GCF_036850765.1. Classification (NCBI taxonomy): domain Eukaryota; kingdom Metazoa; phylum Chordata; class Mammalia; order Chiroptera; family Emballonuridae; genus Saccopteryx; species Saccopteryx bilineata. Next base: position 164,104,570 of record NC_089495.1, read on the forward strand.
AGAGAGACAGAGAGGAAGGAGAGGGGGAAGGGTGGAGAAGCAGATGGGCGCTTCTCCTGTGTGCCCTGGCCGGGAATCGAACCCGGGACTTCTGCATGCCAGGCCGACACTCTACCACTGAGCCAACCGGCCAGGGCCCACATTTCTTCCTTTTGATGGCCTTAGGTCGATCCTGGGAGAAAAAAAATTTCAAAGCACAGAAAAATACTTCTAAGTTGTCCTGCAGGGAAGGGAAGCAGAATCTCAAACAGGAAGTCTATATTCCATTCTGATAGCCTTCACAATTTGTGGTGTTCGTTTCTCCCTCTGAAAATGGGGATGTCATCCTTGTTCCTCCTCAGCAGGGTTCAGTGAGTGAATATCTTTGTAAAATGCCTGATGATTCTCTTGAGGAAGGGATCTCATTGGCCTCTGGAGCCTTCCTGCTGAGGAGCTGGTGTGGCTGGAACCCCACATTACATTAAAGCAATCCAGAGACGTCAATTAGCTATCAAGGTGAGTCATTAAAATGGATTAGGCTGAATCTCAGTCTTGGTAATCATCGTAATTAAGTGTGCACAATGTATCAGCGTGCTGATTAACTAGCTTCCGTTTTATGATCATGATTCTTAATGATCCTTCTTTTCGCTGATGGAGACGCATTAAGCTTCAGAGGGAACTGGACTTCCTATGCTCTTGGCAGGAAGAACCCTGAGGTGACAGTGTCTGGCAAGGAAAGCATCTCCATTAGCTATCAGTGAGGAGCAAATGAAAGTTTCTAAGCTGACTTCATTCCTGAGATGCTAGTATGCCAGACAAGAGGTGACCGCAGGGACAGCCTGATTTGTGGAATCCGATGGTTGGAGATGGTACTGGAGCTTATTATGGTTTTGGTTTGTTTTCTGAAAGCATATCAAAGGGAGGTTTCACATTTTTCTTTCTCTAAACACCAGCAGCTCCACAGGACACCAGAGGTGCCAAGTCAGCAGGAGGAGGTGGGGCCAGAAACAAATGTCCACAAAGCTAATGCTGCCCTTGGCTTGTGCCCACCCCTGCCACTGGCTGGCACTGACTCTGGTCGCCAAGGGAGTTTGACTTGCGCTCTCCAGCCACCACCTAGCGCACAATACACACAAAGAAATAATGTCATGTTTAACCTGAAGTCAACTATAGGAAACCTGAAAAGGAAAAAGAAAGATATTAATTATTATATTTTTTCATGTTTAAAATACTCATGAGAGGATGACGTCAGAGTAATGGCGGGGTAGGAAGCGATACCGATAAATCTCCCCCAAAACTCAACAAGATCTTCAACCAGAAACAGAAAAACCTATACTTGGAGCTTCCAGATGCTTCGCAATACACCCAAAGGTATGATTGAGTGAAAAATTGGCTAAATATATAACCAAACCCCGAAGGAAATAGGGAGTAAGAAATGCTCCGCCTTCCTCACTAACCTAAACAGGGCGCTTTCTCTAGTAACTGTGAATATACAAACTGAGGTGGGCAAAGGGGGTGAATAGATCCAGGCCGCTGCGGCACAAACGGCCGAACCAGGCTGTGGCACGGAGATCCAAGCCGAGGAAAATCTGATCCTGTGGCAACCAGGGCAATACAAGCTAACACTCACGCCAAACCCAAACAAAGAAAGACAAGCGGAGCGGCCATTTTACCCGGTCTCCTGGTCGGTGCGCAGTTAGTGGGCAAGAATTTCTTCCTAGGCCCCGAGAGTGGGTGCCCGTGTTGCCCCACGGAGAGGCAGGGTCAGAGGCCTTTCTGTGGGCCGAGGGCAGAGTCTCTGGGCAGCCCCAGTGCCCTGGGAAAGCCGCGCACGGGAGGGAGCGAGAACTAATTCCAACGGTGGAAATTTTCCGTGCTGACGGCTCTAGATCGGTCATCCAAACAGAGAATCAACAAAGACATAGTGGCCTTAAACAAAACACTAGAGCACCTGGATATGATAAACATCTACAGGACATTTCATCCCAAAGTGACTGAGTATACATTTTTCTCCAGTGTACATGGATCATTCTCAAGAATTGACCATATGTTGGGCCACAAAAACATCAGCAAATTCAGAAAAATTGAAGTTGTACCAAGCATATTTTCTGATCATAAAGCCTTGAAACTAGAATTCAACTGCAAAAAAGAGGAAAAAATCCCACAAAAATGTGGAAACTAAACAACATACTTTTAAAAAATGAATGGGTCAAAGAAGAAATAAGTGCAGAGATCAAAAGATATATACAGACTAATGAAAATGACAATACGACATATCAGAATCTATGGGATGCAGCAAAAGCAGTGATAAGAGGGAAAGTTCATATCGCTTCAGGCATATATGAACAAACAAGAGAGAGCCCAAGTGAACCACTTAACTTCCCACCTTAAGGAACTAGAAAAAGAAGAACAAAGACAACCCAAAACCAGCCGAAGAAAGGAGATAATAAAAATCAGAGCAGAAATAAATGAATTAGAGAACAGAAAAACTATAGAAAAAATTAATAGAACAAGGAGCTGGTTCTTTGAAAAGATCAACAAAATTGACAAACCCTTGGCAAGACTTACCAAGGAAAAAAGAGAAAGAACTCATATAAACAAAATCCAAAATGAAAGAGGAGAAATCACCACGGACACCGTAGATATACAAAGAATAATTGTAGAATACTATGAAAAACTTTATGCCACTAAATTCAACAACCTAGAAGAAATGGATAAATTCCTAGAACAATACAACCTTCCTAGACTGAGTCAAGAAGAAGCAGAAAGCCTAAACAGACCTATCAGTAGAGAAGAAATAGAAAAAACCATTAAAAACCTCCCCAAAAATAAAAGTCCAGGCCCTGACGGCTATACCAGTGAATTTTATCAAACATTCAAAGAAGACTTGGTTCCTATTCTACTCAAAGTCTTCCAAAAAATTGAAGAAGAAGCAATACTTCCAAACACATTTTATGAGGCCAACATAACCCTCATACCAAAACCAGGCAAGGATGGCACAAAAAAAGAAAACTACAGACCAATATCTCTAATGAATACAGATGCTAAAATACTAAACAAAATACTAGCAAATCGAATACAACAACATATTAAAAAAATAATACATCATGATCAAGTGGGATTCATCCCAGAATCTCAAGGATGGTTCAACATACGTAAAACGGTTAATGTAATACACCATATCAACAAAACAAAGAACAAAAACCACATGATCTTATCAATAGACACAGAAAAGGCTTTCGATAAAATACAACACAATTTTATGTTTAAGACTCTCAACAAAATGGGTAGAGAAGGAAAATATCTCAACATGATAAAGGCCATATATGATAAACCATCAGCTAACATCATATTAAATGGCACTAAACTGAAGGCTTTCCCCCTTAAATCAGGAATAAGACAGGGTTGTCCACTCTCTCCACTCTTATTTAATGTGGTACTAGAGGTTCTAGCCAGAGCAATCAGACAAGATAAAGAAATAAAAGGCATCTATATCAGAAAAGAAGAAGTAAAAGTATCACTTTTTGCAGATGATATGATCCTATACATCGAAAACCCCAAAGAATCCACAAAAAGACTACTAGAAACAATAAGCCAATACAGTAAGGTCGCAGGATACAAAATTAACATACAGAAGTCAATAGCCTTTCTATATGCCAACAATGAAACAACTGAGAAGGAACTCAAAAGAATAATCCCCTTCACGATTGCAACAAAAAAAATAAAATACTTAGGAATAAACATAACAAAGAATGTAAAGGACTTATATAATGAAAACTATAAACCATTATTAAGGGAAATCGAAAAAGATATAATGAGATGGAAGAATATACCTTGTTCTTGGCTAGGAAAAATAAATATAATCAAGATGGCTATATTACCCAAAGCAATATACAAATTTAATGCAATTCCCATCAAACTTCCAATGACATTTTTTAAAGAAATAGAGCAAAAAATCATCAGATTTATATGGAACTATAAAAGACCCCGAATAGCCAAAGCAATCCTAAAGAAAAAGAATGAAGCTGGGGGCATAACAATACCTGACTTCAAACTCTATTATAGGGCCATGACAATCAAAACAGCATGGTATTGGCAGAAAAATAGACACTCAGACCAATGGAACAGAATAGAAAGTCCAGAAATAAAACCACATATATATAGTCAAATAATTTTTATTTTTTTTTTCATTTTTCTGAAGCTGGAAACAGGGAGAGACAGTCAGACAGACTCCCGCATGCGCCCGACCGGGATCCACCCGGCACGCCCACCAGGGGGCGACGCTCTGCCCACCAGGGGGCGATGCTCTGCCCATCCTGGGCGTCGCCATGTTGCGACCCTCCTGGGTGTCGCCATATTGCGACCAGAGCCACTCTAGCGCCTGGGGCAGAGGCCACAGAGCCATCCCCAGCGCCCGGGCCATCTTTTGCTCCAATGGAGCCTTGGCTGTGGGAGGGGAAGAGAGAGACAGAGAGGAAGGCGCGGTGGAGGGGTGGAGAAGCAAATGGGCGCTTCTCCTATGTGCCCTGGCCGGGAATCGAACCCGGGTCCTCCGCACGCTAGGCCGACGCTCTACCGCTGCAAATAATTTTTGATAAAGGGGCCAACAACACACAATGGAGAAAAGAAAGCCTCTTCAATAAATGGTGCTGGGAAAATTGGAAAGCCACATGCAAAAGAATGAAACTGGACTACAGTCTCTCCCCCTGTACAAAAATTAACTCAAAATGGATCAAAGATCTAAACATAAGACCTGAAACAATTAAGTACACAGAAGAAGACATAGGTACTCAACTCATGGACCTGGGTTTTAAAGAGCATTTTATGAATTTGACTGCACAGGCAAGAGAAGTGAAGGCAAAAATTAATGAATGGGACTACATCAGACTAAGAAGTTTTTGCTCAGCAAGAGAAACTGATAACAAAATAAACAGAAAGCCAACTAAATGGGAAATGATATTTTCAAACAACAGCTCAGATAAGGGCCTAATATCCAAAATATACAAAGAACTCATAAAACTCAACAACGAACAAACAAACAATCCAATAAAAAAATGGGAAGAGGATATGAATAGACATTTCTCCCAGGAAGAAATACAAATGGCCAACAGATATATGAAAAGATGCTCATCTTCTTTAGCTATTAGAGAAATGCAAATCAAAACGGCAATGAGATACCACCTCACACCTGTTCGATTAGCTGTTATTAGCAAGTCAGGTAATAGCAAATGTTGGAGAGGCTGTGGAGAAAAAGGAACCCTCATCCACTGTTGGTGGGAATGTAAAGTAGTACAACCATTATGGAAGAAAGTATGGTGGTTCCTCAATAAACTGAAAATAGAACTACCTTATGACCCAGCAATCCCTCTACTGGGTATATATCCTAAAAACTCAGAAACATTGATACATAAAGACACATGCAGCCCCATGTTTATTGCAGCATTGTTCACAGTGGCCAGGACATGGAAACAACCAAAAAGCCCATCAATAGATGACTGGATAAAGAAGATGTGGCACATATACACTATGGAATACTACTCAGCCATAAGAAATGATGACATCGGAACATTTACAGCAAAATGGTGGGATCTTGATAACATGATACGAAGCGAAATAAGTAAATCAGAAAAAACCAGGAACTGTATTATTCCATACGTAGGTGGGACATAATAGTGAAACTAAGAGACATTGATAAGAGTGTGGTGGTTACGGGGGGGAGGGGGGAATGGGAGAGGGATAGGGGGTGGAGAGGGGCACAGAGAAAACAAGATAGAAGGTGACAGAGGACAATCTGACTTTGGGTGGTGGGTATGCAACATAATTGAACGACAAGATAACCTGGACTTGTTATCTTTGAATATATGTATCCTGATTTATTGATGTCACCCCATTAAAAAATAAAATTAAAAAAAAATACTCATGAATTTTAGTATAAGACCCAGAAAAGGGAGCATAAAGCCAGAATACTGAGAGAAATGGATATTTATATTGAGTTTTCAGTTTTCTGTTGAGTTAATGGAGTATATAGGATTTACAATAATTTTAACTATAAATAATTTTTGTCTGAGATATATGGACCTGAGAAAGTAGCCTGACCAATCCCAGCTTATTTTTACCTCTCTCTCTCTCTCTCTCTCTCTCTCCCTCACCACCCTTTCTCTCTCTTTCACACCTTCTTATTTTTCTGTCTCTTTTCTGAGCTTCTTAACTCATCATAACCTTTCTTGATATAAGAGAGGACAGCCTCTCTGTAAATCCCCCATGCCCGCAGGAAGAGAGTTGGCCCCCCCTCCTCTGCGTTTCCCACTGCCCCGCTGCCTCTCCATGCCCATGGCCTTCTTCCTATCTGCCCTGAGCATCCCCTCCCCTCTCTCCTCACTGATGGCTTTAGCGGGGTCTGTGTCTCTGACCTTGACTATTGCATTATCTCCCAAATGGATTTTCTGCTTTTTTTCTTTTGTGATCATAATCTTTCCTCCATTTAGTCACCAGAATTAATTTTGTATCATACAATATGACTATATTTACCCCTTATTTAAAATCAGTGCCTCTCAATCCCTGCTGTGTAAAGCATAATGCATTATCCTAGTTTAAAAAATCTTCCACTGGTAGCATTTATCTTCCTCCAGTACTCTCTCAACTTTAAACATAAAGAGTTCTTGTGATTTCCCAACACACTGCACCTACTCATGCCCTCAGGCTCTTGAACACTTGTCAGCTACTTAGAGTCTTCGGTGGCATCCCTATCTCTTTGAACAGTAAGTACATGCCTAAGCTTTCACATGGTCTTTTAACCTCTGAATAGCCCAAGTCCTGCTTCTCTGCAGTGCCCTCTCGTATCATGCCTCTTCTTCCCTGTACTCCAGAAATTCTAGCCCAGCCTAGCCTTCTTCTTTCCAGAGCTCAGTTGTCACCTCCTCAGGAAGTTTTGCTGAATTTCTTCACTAGATCAGAGCATTACAAACCTCTCTGTTTTGTGATACTTAAACTACAGCTGTAAACTGATGTTTCCTTTTGTGTGTTCTTTGCTTCCTCCACTAACTATAGGGGTTGTGAGGGCAACAGTCCTGTCTTGGTGTTGTTTGTGGTTTATATGGAGTCTTTCTTCACTAGTTTATCCCCAATATTGGCCAAATATCTGACATAAATTGGAAGGTCAGTAAGTACTGTAATTGTTTAATGAATTAATGCATTTTAGTCTCCTTAATATACTTATGCTTGAGCCTGACCAGATGGTGGCACAGTGGATAGAGTGTCGGACTGGGATGTGGAGGACCCAGGTTCGAGACCCCAAGGTCGCCAGCTTGAGTGTGGGCTCATCTGGTTTGAGCAAAAGCTCACCAGCTTGGACTCAAGGTTGCTGGTTTGAGCAAGGGGTTATTCGGTCTGCTGAAGGTCCGCGTTCAAGGCACATATGAGAAAGCAATCAGTGAACAACTAATGTGTTGCAACGCGCAATGAAAAACTAATGATTGATGCTTCTCATCTCTCTGTTCCTGTCTGTCTATCCCTGTCTACCCCTCTATCTGATTCTCTGTCTCTGTAGAAAAAAAAAAATATATATATATATATATATACACATATATATATATATATTTATGCTATGGCATAAATATTTGATGAATGAATGAATGAGCCATGATATGATATGTGAGTAGATGTTAAGGTATAGAGACTTGTAGAACCTGGACCCTATCTACTCCATCATACTTTATTCAACGTTCATTTTGATGTTGTATAATTGTAGGAACTTATTTATTTTGTTCCTTCTAACATGGAGTACTGTACCCTAGGGCTAAGTAAGAAAAGGGAGAGAGGAGATGGTCAAATCTGTGGTTCTTTCGCACACTCACTGCAGTTTCCTCATCACTTCTTTCCCAAATCCCTGCCTTGTTGATCTGACCACCCACCTGGTTAGATGAGGTGAGACACGGGGGAACATGAGGCAAATGCCCAAATGAGACGTAGGTCTCTAAGGATTTCAGGAATGTGGAGTTCACACTGAATTGACCTGGATCTTTTCTGGCTAGAAGAGACGGTGGGCTCAGCCTTCATTCACCCTTAAGTCACTTGAGACTGGTGATGAAGTAGTGGCAAATACCATAGATTTAAGTGCTTAGATCTTAACTCTTATTTTCTATATGATTATTTTATTTAGTTTATGTGGAACATGAGTTTGGTGCTCATTCTTTACCTTCTCTGAATTTGCACATGAAAGTAAAAAATGACATACCATATTTTGATTAGGGAATGGGCTGAAGAGGATGAGTGGAGGAAACATTAGTCCCTCGGCAGGCCAGCCGTAGTTTGTGCAAATCTGAACATGATGACAGTCACTCATTGTCTTTTGCTCTGTTGTGTATCTTTACATTTGTTTTTACTCCCTTTTTGGCTATATTATACATAGAAAAAAATGTTGGTATCTCTCCGTATGGTTTAATATATCATCAGTTCTTCTTTGGCTGACTAGACATTCTTCAGGTAACTTCTTATCTAGTAAACACAGATCCACCACCTGCTCTCGTTGCCTCTTTAACTCTTTCTCCCAAAATTTATCTTCCAGTTTATATCCCGACATCCATCTGGCCCACTCTGGAAGCTAGTCATCCTTGGTCTCTGTTTTGTTCCATGTGCTGTCATTCACCCTACCTCCTAATCACCCTTAGACCATGTCCCTGTTTCTCAGCCCTTTTGCCAGACCTTCATAATCACTTCTTTGATGGCCATAGATTCTAACTTGACCTTGAGTTTGAGAAGCCAGCATCATGGACTCTCACTTATGACATATTGCTGTTTTGCAGGCTAGTGCTTGGTGCAGGCTAACTGCACCAAGTGAATGTATTATTCACTGACTAATGTGTCTTTCTCACCTGGGCTCTATCCCTTCCAGTTCATATAGTCATTACCCCATTCATAATCTGTATTAATTAGTCATGGCCAAGGTTCAAAACAGAATGTACGTGTGTGTGTGTGTGTGTGTGTATTGTAATATATATCAAATTGACTTACACAGTTATGAAGGCTGAGAAGTCACAAGTCACACGATCTGCCATCTGTAAGCTGCAGAACAGGAAAGACAGTGGTAAATTTGGTCTGAGTCTGAAGGCCTGAGAACAAGGAGACTGCCTGTGTGGGTCCCAGAGTCTGCAGGCCTGAGATTGAGGAACTCAGATACCCACGGGCAGAAGATGGCCATCCTAGATCAAGGACAGAAATGGAATTTCTTCTTCTTTCACATTTTTATTCCCTTCAGACCCCCAAAGGTGGGTGATGACACCTTCATTTGTGAAGGCAGATCATTTTACTCAGTCTAATGAATTAAATTCTAATTCATTCCAGAAACACCCAGACATATAATATCTTTACAGCTCTCTGGGCATCCTTTGGGCCAGTCAGGTTGACACATAAAATTAGCCCTCTCAGCAACCTTCAGTGACTTCCCATCCTCCTTAACTTCAATATACAAAACTTTCAATCATTTTGCCGTGCATTCATTTTACATGGTTATCTTTTACTTTTTACATGAATTCTTCATCCTAGATGATTTTTCTTGCTCTTCCCTGAACACAGTAAAAGAACACTGATTTTTCTCTTCCTTGTCAGGTACTATTTCCTCTGCCTCTTTTCCACTTTCATGTCCCTTACTTTTTAATGAAGAATAAATTTTTTTTCTTCCTTTAAGAGATAGATGTAACTTCCTTGAGAAAACTTCTATGTTCCATCTTCCTCCGGGTATATACTCAGTCTTGTTTTCACGGATCTCCACAGTTCAGTGTCCACTTCCCTATTAAACACTAATCTAGTATGTTAATATTTTATTATCATTATTACTATTTTTCTCTTAGAAAATATTATAATCAATAAATTGGATTTGTTTCCTATATCATTCTTTCCTAATTATTCAGGTTGACGTGTTACTCCTCTATATTACATTATGACAATATTTTACCTTCTTTATTTTTCTTTCCAGTCTTCATTCCTCAGTGACAGATTATTCTTTATTTAGGAACATAACTACTAAACAAGAGTAACAAAATGTTAAAATTCTGTTTTAGTTTCCCCTGATGCCTCTAAGTCCTTGCTGTTCAGTAAGAGAGTCTGAGAGCCCAATACCCTAAGTCAATGTGTATCTTAGGCTACTAAAGAGATTGTAGCCTGGCTTTCTGAGTTTAAACCCAGTATTCAACTGTAAACTATGAAAAGGAAGAAGAAATAGGATTAATTTGAAGAGTTATATGTTATATGCATACCCTCACTCCAGAATGGGGAGGAAGAGAGTTTTCTATTTCCATTATCAATAGAACCATGTAGAGACCTCAACTGGGGTCTTGTAGAGTTGGGGGGGAGCAGGGGCTGGACCCTAATTCTCACAAGGAAAAATCTAAAAGCTAGGGGGTGTGGTGATGGCCCTAGTTTTAAATAAAGAAAGGTGTGGGAGACAACAGGACTTCTTCCATGGCAGGAAATGAGACTGTTCCCCAAGAGTAAAGAGATAGTGTAGAACCCCATCCAGGAGGTCTCATGGGTAAGAAGAAGTGACAGAGTTGGGGAGATGACTAATAGAAGTGTGTGTGAGTGAGAGGGGTGAAGGAAAACAGAGTATGTTACCCCAAAATATTCTACTTTGGCATAGAATTATTTTGAGCTGAGGACAACTGAGTGACAGTTGATGTAAAGGGTGGTCTCTGCTCTCTATTCCTTATGTCTAAGAGCAGGGCATAAACTTTCTTTTATAAAGGCAACAACAATTTCTCTTTGCCAGGAAGAGGAGGATGATTCTTAATCATGGAAGAGAGGACTCTTGTCAGTCTAGAACCAATTTGAGTCTGTGTAGCAAACTTTATTAAATAACCATTATCTTCTGTTATATTTTCCTATATATTTACTTTCCCATAATTTACCACCCTTATCTGCCCCCCTTTCTTTGTCTAGTTATTTTTCCACAATATGTCACCCTTTTTAAGATATTATAAATCCCCAAATTCTACACTTCTAAAAATTACATTTCTTTGTCAATTTATGTGCATATATGCATAATTTATCTGTTTTTTTATCCTCTTGATAGTTTAGTTCTTGTAAGTTTAATCCACAGGCCTCCAATATTAAAAATAAAAATGTAGAGGAAAATTTTCCTTCTTCCCAATAGAGGAGTCAAAAATGGCTTAGTTATAGGATCTATATAAAAATATCTAAAATTTTGACAACAGAATTAAAAATCTAATCATATGAAGAGATATTCAATGTCAATGGATTGGAAGACTCAAAATTGCCAAGATGTCAATTTTTTTCAATTTGACATACAGATTTAACATAACTCCAATCAAAATCCTAGCAGGCTATTGTGTAAATTTTGACAAACTGATTTTACAGTTTATATAGAAAGGAAAAAAACTCAGCATAATTATACTTCAGAAGAACAACAATGTTAGAGGAGTCACACTCCTTGACTCTAAGACTTCTTATAAAGCTTCAGTAATAAAGGTTGCATGTTATAGGTAAAAAAAGAAAAGATACATAGGTTAATGGAACAGAATAGAGAGCTCAGACACAAACTAACATAAATATGTTAAGCTAATCTTTGGCAAAGGAACAAAGGCAATTCAATGAAGAAAGGAATCTTTAAAAATATTGTGCTGAAAAATTTGGACATCCATATTAAAATAAATTAAAACTAGACACTGAACTTATACCTTTTAAAAAGCATTAACTGGAGATTGACCTTAACTCTAAATGTAAAATGCAAAGATATAAAATTTCTAGAAGAGAACATGGGAGAAAATTTATGTGGTATTAGATTGGCTGATGAGTCTTTAGATACAAAAGAAAAGAAAAACATAATCTGTGAAACAATTGAGGAAGTGGACTTTATGAAAATTAAAACCTCCTTGTTAAGAGAATAAAACGACAAGCCACAGACTGAGAGAAAATAGTTGCAAAACAAATATCTGATAAGAGATTTTATCCAGGCCCTGGCCAGTTGGCTCAGTGCTAGAGCATCAGCCCAGTGTGTGGATGTCCCGGGTTCAATTCCCAGCCAGAGCAAATAGAAGTGCCCATCTGCTTTTGCATCCCCCCTCGCTTCACTTTCTCTCCTCTTACCCTCTTCTTGCAGCCATGGCTCGATAAGAGCGAGTTGGCCTCGGGAGCTGAGGATGGCTCCAAGGCCTCTACTTCAGGCACTAAAAAATGGTTCCAGTTGCAACTGAGCAAGAGCCCCAGACGGGCAGGGCATTGCTCCCTAGTGGGTTTGCCAGATAGATCCCAGTCTGAGTGCATGCGGGAGTTTCTCTCTGTCTCTACTTCTCTCACTAAAATAAAATTAAAAAGAAAAAAAGATATATTAAAAAAAGAGAGATTTTTATCCAAATATACAAGGAACTCTTATAAGTCACCAATGCAATAACAATCACCCTAATTAGAAAATGGGTAGCCTGACCTATGGTGGCACAGTGGATAAAACGTCGACCTGGAAATGCTGAGGTCGCCGGTTCGAAACCCTGGGCTTGCCTGGTCAAGGCACATATGGGAGTTGATGCTTCCAGCTCCTCCCCCCCTTCTTTCCCTCTGTCTCTCCTCTCTCTCTCTCTGTCTCTCCCTCTCCTCTCTAAAAAAAAAAAAAAATGAATAAAAAAAAAAGAAAATGGGTAAAAAAATCTAAAGATGAATCACACCAAGTATGATATACAGATAGAAAGCACATGAAAAGATGCTCAAGAGCTTCTGGTCAAGATGGTAAATGCTATGCTTGGCTCCTCCCATGAGCACATCAAAATTACAACTACCCTTAAGAACCACCGGAAGAGTTTGCTGAACAAATCTCCAATACGTAAGGATTTAGATAGGAAGACATGTAGAGATATTTAAGAGGGGTGGAGATGCTCAACAAACAGGCCCCATACCCACATATGGTAGTTTTTGACAAAAAAGGTAAGACCATACAATGGCGTAAAGACAGTCTCTTTAATAAATGGTGTCAGGAAAATTGGACAGACACATGCAAAAAAATGAAACTAGACCACCAACTTACACCATTTACAAAAATAAATTCAAAATGGATAAAAGACTTTAAGTTGTGAAACCATAAACATCTTGGGAGAAAACATAGGCAGTAAACTCTCCAATATCTCTCGCAGCAATGTTTTTGCTGATTTATCTCCACTGGCAAGTGAAATAAAGGACAGGATGAACAAATAGAACTATATCAAACTAAAAAGCTTTTGCACAGCTAAAGACACCATGAACAAAATAAAATGACAACCCATACAATGGGAGAACATATTCGTAAATACATCTGTTAAGGGGTTAGTAACCATAATTTATAAAGAACTTCTAAAACTCAACACCAGGAAGGTAAACAGTCCAATCAAAAAATGGGAAAAGAACTGAATATACATTTCTCTAAAAAGGACATAGAAATGGCCAATAGGCATATGAAAAAATGTTCAACATCACTAATCATCAGAGAAATGCAAATTAAAACCACAATGGGATACCACCTCACACCTGTCAGAATGGCGCTCATTAATAAAACAACACACAATAAGTGCTGGTGAGGGTGTGGAAAAAAGGGAACTCTCCTGCATTGCTGGTGGGAATGCAGGCTGGTGCAGCCACTGTGGAGAACTGTATGAGGTTTCTTCAAAAAATTAAAAATATAACTGCCTTTTGACCCAGCTATTCCACTTTTTTTTTAATTTTTTTTTTCTGTATTTTTCTGAAGCCGGAAACGGGGAGAGACAGTTAGTCAGACTCCCCAACTCATGCGCCCCGACCAGGATCCACCCGGCACGCCCACCAGGGGGCGACGCTCTGCCCACCAGGGGGCGATGCTCTGCCCCTCCGGGGCATCACTCTATTGCGACCAGAGCCACTCTAGCGCCTGGGGCAAAGGCCGAGGAGCCATCCCCAGCGCCCGGGCCATCTTTGCTCCAGTGGAGCCTCGGCTGTGGGAGGGGAAGAGAGAGACAGAGAGGAAGGAGAGGGGGAGGGGTGGAGAAGCAGATGGGCGCTTCTCCTGTGTGCCCTGGCCGGAATTCGAACCCGGGACTTCTGCATGCCAGGCCGACGCTCTACCATTGAGCCAACCTGCCAGGGCCTATTCCACTTTTAGTAATATATCCTAAGAATACCAAATCACTGATTCAAACGAAGATATGCACCCCCATGTTTTTTGCAGCATTGATTACAATAGCCAGGATATGGAAACAGCCCAGTGTCCATCAATGGACGAGTGGATTAAAATGCTGTGGTACATATACAGTACACAATCAATGCAATACTACTTGGCTGTGGTAAAGAAGAAAATCTTACCTTTCGTGACATCATGGATGGACCTGGAGATTATTATGTTAAGTGAAATAAGCCAGGCAGAGAAAGACAAATATCATATGATCTCACATGTATGTGGAATCTAATGAACAAAATGAACTGAGGACAGAATAGAGGCAGTAACAGGGAGCAGAGGGACAGCAGTCAGAGGGAAGGGGGACGAGGGGAAGGGATCACGGAAGGTAAAGGGATTAGTGAAACTTTATATACATAACACAGAGATGTAGATAACAGGACAGCAAATTCTAGAGGGAAGGGGGGAAGGATTAGGGAGAGGGGGCCAAAGGAGTATAAAAAAAGACCCAGGGATGGAGGTGAGGGAGTTATATTCAGTGGGACACTTGAATCCATGTAAACATAATAAATTAAAAATTAATAAAAATTAAAAAAAATAAAATAAAAGACTTCCAGAATGGAATTGTGAAGTGCCTCATGAACTCTCTTTCCAGTGAAACAACCATTACCGGTGAAGTCTCTGGAAATTGTTCTATGGGCTTATAGAAAATAAAGTTATGCTTCTTCAATAAAATATATAAAATCACAGTAAGATTAGTGAGCATATGTGGCTGTGGAGCCATAAACGTCCCCCCCAGTCTGTCCTCTAGCTCAGTGCAGTGGGAGCTCCATTCATTATAGGTGGCTGCAGCCAAGAGCCAAGTTCCTGCACTAACCTCAAGGTCCTGCACCAGGGAAGGCTCAAGTCCAAGGGAGCCTCTCACTCCTCGGCTCTTGACACACTCTAAGAAATAATTCAGGAGAGAGACAGCATGCAGTGTTTAAGCAAAGCAAACAATTTATTAAGCAAAGCTGTGTACTTGGCACAAGGCACAAGCGGGCAAACTGAGCTAGCCTGAGCACCCACCTGTTGGGGTCTCAGGAGTTAAATACTCTTAGCTTCAAGGTGTTGTTTCTCTTATCGGGACTAATGTGTAGGATTTCAAGGCTCTTCTTGCCTGATATTGGAACGAACATACTGGGCCGTGTGAACATCTGGTGACTTTGTTTTGGCAGACCTGAAGACTGCTGAGTCCCTCCTTCAGCGGACCAGAGAAATCCCCCCAACTCCCACTTTCTTGACTTGATAACTGTCTACCCTACCTAGCATTGACCCCTCAAGTGATGCCATCCAAATGCTTTTGGGGTGTTGAAGGTCAATAGTCAGTTTTTTTAATCTACTTTTTGTTGCGTGAGGATGCAGAGCTGGTTTTGGGGTGCCATCATTTGTCACCTGTCTGGGCAGGTAAGGGTTAGAGTTTTGTATAGAATTTGTAAGCAGCTTGACCTAGAGGGTTGAAAAATATGTTTACATATTTTGGTCGAATGACTATTTATAGGTGAATTGTTTTCAGCCTGGAAGATACAGAATGGACAAGTGCATTGAGAATATAAGGTCCAAAAGAAGCAGGAAGAGTAGGAAGGTCAGGGGAGCTAGGAAGGACGCAACCAAGAGCTCTATGACCAGACACTGGGCTAGGAAGTCTGTCCCTGCTTGGCCTTATAATTACGTAAACCCTTCATTACTTTTAATTGTGTATTTTGGGAAAGATAAATAAGGGTATTTTTTTTTACACTGTTTTGTTTTACTTTTATATATTTCTGCTGTTTAACGCATTTACTCTCTCTCTCTCTCTCTCTCTCTCTCTCTCTCTCTCTCTCTGTGTGTGTGTGTGTGTGAGTGTTGAGGTATAAGCTGACTTAAGTTTGTTGTGGGTATTAAAGGTCCAACTACTGGTTTCTTTGTTGTAGCTACCTTTTTTTAGCAGTGTGACTAGCAAACCTATTTTTGATGAAATTTTATTTCTTTCATTTTGGTGGCCCCTACAATGAATTTCTGCCATTTTAGGGTGGCAACTTAATAGCTTCCAGGAGTTGTGAAATGTAAGGTTTATGTTTTACTGGTCCCTGTTTTGTGTTTAGATATCCTCTTTCCAAATAGCTTCATGAGCATGTAATATTAGAAATGCATATTTAGAGTTAGTGTATATAGTCAATCTTTTATCCTTTCCTAATTTTAGGGCTCTTGTTGGGGCTATTGGCTCTGCTAATTGTGCTGAGGATCCTGGGGGCAAAGCCTGAGCCTCTATGACAGCATGCTGGGACACTACTGCATTTCCGACATAACTACCCCTTCCCTTAAAAGACTGCTTCTACCTGAGAGCAAAACCTCATTCGGATTTTGCAGTGGTTGGTCTTTTACGTTTGGTCTGCTGCATAAACTTGATTTATAATCTCACAACAATTATGTGTAACTTCTGTGTTTGGGATAGGCATTAGGGGAGCTGGATTTAAGATGGAGTGATTTTAAATCTTTACCTATGGGTTTTTTATTAGGATAACCTGATATTTTAACATATGTTTATTGGTAAGCTGATGGTCCTTTAGTATTTGATAATGGGACAATTTGATGAGAAAGATATAGAGTCATATCTTGCCATAATGATATTTTAAGTGCTTCTTCTAAAAGTAAGGCTGCTGCTGCTACTACCTTGAGCTAGTGAGTTTAGGTTTGAGCCACTGTACCCAGTCTTTTAAAAAATAGACTACAGGCTTCTTGGTGGGTCTGAAGACATGAGTCAGGACCCTTAATGCTATTCCCTGGTTTTTAGTAGTATGGAATTGGAGGGTAACTTCAGAACTGGTGCCTGTGGAAGAGCTTTTCTTTAGTTGTTTGAAATCCCTTTGTTGCTCTCCTCTCTAATATAAGCAAGCTAGTTGACCCTTGTTGATTGTTCACTATAAAAGCCCTTACAGAGGGGGCTGGCCTTCTCCCTATATACTAAAATCTATAATTCACAATATCTTGTTAATTTTAAGACTGCTTGGAGCTGTTCCTGAGGGGAGGGCTTAGGAAGGCCTGAAATGACCTGTATTTTATTCGAGAAATGTGTTCTTTTTAAAAAAATTAAATACTTAAGGTCTAAGCATTTTACTCTTTATTGTAATATTTGTGCCTTATTTTTAGATATTCTATATTCCCTATCTGCTAGGAAATTTAGGTCTGTATTACATGTCTGCAGCCTAGCTTCTCCATAG
Organism: Saccopteryx bilineata; assembly: GCF_036850765.1. Classification (NCBI taxonomy): domain Eukaryota; kingdom Metazoa; phylum Chordata; class Mammalia; order Chiroptera; family Emballonuridae; genus Saccopteryx; species Saccopteryx bilineata. Next base: position 164,121,910 of record NC_089495.1, read on the forward strand.
AAAATATTGATAGATAAGTAAGTCATCTACATATTGAGGCAGACAGACTCCCACATGTGCTCAATCAGGATCCACCCTGCATGCCCACCAGGAGGCGATGCTCTGCCCATCTGGGGCATCGCTCTGTTGCAGCAGAGCCACTCTAGCACCTGAGGTGGAGGCCATGGAGCCATCCTCAGTACCCAGGCCAACTTTGCTCCAATGGAGCCTTGGCTGCAGGAGGGGAAGAGAGAGACAGAGAGGAAGGAGAGGGGGAGGGGTGGAGAAGCAGATGGGCGCTTCTCCTGTGTGCTCTGGCCAGGAATTGAACACGGAACTTCGACAGGCCAGGTTGATGCTCTACCACTGAGCCAACTGGCCAGGGCCTCTATCTTTTTTCTTAATAAGTATGATGGGAATATTACAGAAGAACTGCAAGGTGCTAGTAACCTATGACCAAGGAATATAGTAATGATTTTTTGTAGTCCTTCCCTGGACTCTAAACTTATGGGGTATTATCTTCTATTAGAAAAATTCGTTGAATCCTTTAATTTGATTATAACTGGTTTGGCTTTAAGAGCTCAACCAGGAACTCTTATTGCCCAAACTTGAGTGTTAAGTTCTTGTTCCTTATCTTTATTAGTTTTAGTTGATCCTCTTTTAACAAATGATGCCATAGTAGGAACAGGTTTCTCAGTATCTATGGAGAAAATTACTTGAGCCTTAACTTTACTTAAAACATCTTTGTCTAACAACAAAGTAGGACACTCTGCTATAACTAAAAATTGGTGTGCAAAAGCGGCTCTCTTGCAGAGGCAGTTTGAGAGTGGAGTAAGATGCTTTGCCCAGGGTCACCATCTACTCCTCGTAGGAGAGTACGATTGAAACAGGGGTTCCAGTTAGGAGGTTAATACAGAAAAGGTGGCTCCTGTGTCTAAAAGAAAGTTCATAGGTCTAACTGCCACTTCAAAGTTGGCTCTGTCCCTCCTTTGAAGATGTTTCTCATAGGGCCCATAAGTTCAAAGCCATGGCACCTCACGGTGCCAACCTCTGGTCCTCAGGGTAGTCCCTCTTCCAATGGCCAGACTTTTGGCTCAGGGTCTTTTGGGAGGCTTCATCCCAAGGCATTCCTGCTTCCACTGTCCAGGCTTTCTGCAGTTATGACAACTGTCAGAGTGAGTGCCCTTGGGGTTTCTTTTTTGTGGACCTTGAGACCCTGGCCCCTTAATAGGGTAGCTATTAATTTAGCCAACCTTTTCTCCTTGTGTTTCCCCTTTTCTAGACCCTTTTCTTCTTCTTTTTAATATTCATTATAGAACACTGAAGAAGCTGCCCTTAGAATATCTTACATTAGGGTTGCCCCATTCCCTTCCCAATTTTTGTAATTTTCTCCTAATGTCTGGGGCTATCTGAGTCATGAATTTGTCTTTTTGTATTATTTTTCCTGAAGAATCCTCAGGATCTATGTCAGTATGTTAGATTATAGCCTCCCACAGCCTTTCTACAAAGGCTTTTTGGGTTTTCCTGAGGCCCTTGGTCAGTGGTTGCCAGCTTATTATACTTTACTGGTTTATTTTGAGAATATTTTATTTCCTATAAGAGACAGTAAAGTATGTGGTCCCTTGACAACTTTTCATCTTTTGTGTTGTAATTCTACTGAGGGTCTGTACCAGGGACTGCCTCAGTATTCAGTGGGTTATTATCATTTTGCAAGTATTAGTATAAACTATTGTATTTTCCTTAATGATTTTGCCTTTAGAAGTTGTTAAAGCCTCCAGGAGGACTAGATTAATGTTCCTTCAGGACAGATAAAAGGTTACAGGTTATTGTTCTCTATTCATTTATAAATTTATTTGGATTAGCTGTGAAGCTACCTAAGCTGTCTTTAATGCTTATCAAATCCTATATGGACCCTTACTATCCCAAATGATCTGGGGCTTTCCATAGGGCAAGAGCCAAGGGGGTCTTGCTCAGGGTGGTGATCTACGTTTATGTTTAGGCTCAATTGCCCTATTTTCCAAGGTCTGTAGACTTAGTATATGGTGGTGTTGGCTCCAGGGACAAGGGGCTCCTAAGGTGTAATAAATGGGGGCACAGAATTATTCTTCTATATCCCCAGGGTTAGGTTTCTTTTTAATTTATAGTTGCTAAAGGGCAGAATTTATTTTACAATTTTTATATAGTCCAGGATTATTTTTTAGTGCCATAAAGGCCTGTGTATATGGCATTTCTGTCTATTTTTTTTTGTTTCTTCCAAAGTAAATTTAGTTGTAAGATAGTGTTATAATTTAAACTACCATTTTTAGGCCAAATCTTTTTATCTTTTACTTTCTATTGAGGCCATGTTATATCACAGAAGAATATTAATTCTTTATTTTTAAGATTTGTAGGTCAAATTTATTCCAATTCTTAAGGATGTACCACAGAGGAGTATTTTGTGGTATTTAGCCTTGATTTCCCATCTGAAAAAGAATAGAGATCATGGGAGAGATTGGGCGTAACCTGATTCTCTTCCCATTTTATATAGACCATCTGGAGAGGACATCCCCTCTCAGGCTGTCTAGAGAGGGCGTCCCTCTTAGATATTGGCCTCTAGAATTAGCTAGCCTTCCTGTGTAACCCTCAGTCCCAGCCCAGGACCTTGTGGGCTCCCCTATGCCCCTATTCTAACAGTGGAAATTAACCTCCCTGACCTCTCTCTGAGGCTCTCCTGAGGAGGGCCTTTAAAAGGCACATTAACTGCTTCCGGATTCACTCTAGTCTTAAAGTGAATGAGAACACTGCTACTGGTTAACTTTTGTTTTCTGACAGATTTCTTGTTGAAATAAAAATTGTAATAGCCCTGGCCTGTTAGCTCAGTCGTAGTGCGTCGGCCTGGCGTGCAGGAGTCCCGGGTTCGATTCCCGGCCAGGGCACACAGGAGAAGCACCCATCTGCTTCTCCACCCCTCCCCCTCTCCTTCCTCTCTCTCTCTCCCCCTCCCGCAGCCAAGGCTCCATTGGAGCAAAGTTTGCCCGGGCGCTGAGGATGGCTCTGTGGCCTCTGCCTCAGGTGCTAGAATGGTTCTGATTGCGGCAGAGCGATGCCCCAAGATAGGCAGAGCATCGCCCCCTGGTGGGCGTGCCGGGTGGATCCCAGTCGGACGCATGCAGGAGTCTGTCTGACTGCCTCCCCATTTCCAACTTCAGGAAAAAAAATTGTAATAATTTTATTCTCACCAATTGGTAAAGGGAGGAAATTGCCTGTGTTTCCTGCATTGTCTTTAGATTAATTTAGTTTTGTGGATGTTTTTTTAAAATTAATTTTTTCCAATTAATTTAACATAAAGCTCTCTGGCCCTGGCTTCTCTGCTCCCAGACTGAGCTGCATGCATGAGGCCAGCAGGCTCCAGCAGCCCCTGCCCTTAAGGTGGGCTTGGAGGAGGCTGCTAAGGTCATTGCTAGGCAACAATGTATAGCTGCTCAAAGTTGGGGCTGAGGGAGATTCTGGATTTAAATTTGAAACTATTTGAAGTAGGAGAGGAAGAAGGAGCCAGAAAACTCACACCAGCAGTAAGAGAGGGGCAAGTGGGGAAAACTTCTAACACCTTCCCCTGCTCAGGAAGGGGGGCAAATTCTTAATTCTTACTGTGAGCTATTACTCCTCAGGCCTACATTGAGTGCCAAGAAATGTTGTCTGTTAATTGCCTCTGCCCATTGTTTATCCTGCTAATGCTGATAGAGGTGAACTAAAGGGGGAATTTCCTTATCCAGATTTAGGTATTATCTCAGAAATAGATGAGGTCCCTGTCTAGGTCTCCTCTCTGCATGCAGCCTGGCAGATGCTTGCACATTCTGCTTTCTACAAGCTGGATATAAGTGCAGGTGAAGCTGCCAAAAGCCAAGTGGGGAAGAGGGGGGTGGCCATTCAGTGACTGACTGATGGCTTAAACTTATCTTTTGGAGATCATGTTTCACAGGCAGAAAGACTAAGGATTTAGTGTGATGGACCTCAGTGGGCTGCTTGTGAAAGGGACTCCCAGAGGCCTTACCCCTCTAGTCATCCCTCACTCTCTTACGTGTCTTATTTCTCTCCCAAATGTCTCGCACATCCAGGAGGGCTCAGAGCACTGGATGATCAGTCCTTATGTGCAAGTCCCTGGAAGAGCCGAAGTAATTAATTACAAGTGAAGTGGAAGAAACTCGGAGGCTTCTGCACATCTTGGTAATAATCCCAGACTCCTCTACTAGGTTCTCATTCACATAAAAACATCCAGAGCTTGGACTAGAGGGAGGAAGTACCTCTTCCATCTTCAGAGCCCAGGCAAACTAAAGCCCTCATTATAAATTACTATTTCTGTCAGTGAACGCAACCCTGCCTATGAAGTCCAATTTAACTGCCATAATTACACCTCTCCAGTTGTTCACAGAGAAGCAACAAACCAGAAGCCGAAATGTCCTTGTAAGGGGTTGAACCCGCCTGTGATCTGAGGCCCCAGAAAGATGTCAGTGAACATAGCCCTATATATTAGTCCTAATACCAGCGAAACAAGGCTTTTAAGCTAAGAGTCTATAACTCCTAAGACCTCAACAGGTGAGTGTGCAGACTAGTTGAGTTTGCCCGCTGTGTCTTGTGCCAAGTATACAGCTTTGCTTAATAAACTGCTTGTTTTACTTGAATGTTGCATCCTGTCTTTCATCTAAATTCTTTCTCATGAGCATGAGACTTGGGCCTTCTCTGGTGACATTTTTCTGGGGCCGTGACTTGGACTGAAGGTTATGTTCACTGACATCTTTCTGGGCCTTGGATTACAGTGGGCTTAATCCCTCCCAGGGACTGTTTTGCTTCTGTTTGTTGCTTTTCTTTGAACAACCAGAGAGGTGAATATGGCAATTGATTGGACTATATATGCAGGGTTGTGTTCACTAACAGAAACAATAATAATTTATAATGAGTGTTAGGGTTTGTCTGGGCTCTGAATATTGAAGAGCCCCTTCCTCCTTCTAGTCCAGGCTCTGGACATTTCCATGTGAGTGAGAATCTAGCGGAGTGTCTGGGATTATTCCTGAGTAACAAGGGCCTCATAGGGACTTCCACTTCACTTATAATTAATTACTTTGACTTATCCAGGGATGCCCATATAAAGACTGATCATCCAGTGTTCTAAACCTTTCCAGGTGTTATATGCCTGACCATATGGTGATGCAGTGGATAGAGTAACAGCTGGGATGCTGAAGACCTAGGTCCAAAGCCCAAAAGTCTCCAGCTTGAGCATGAGCTCATCGGCTTGAGTGCAGGCTCACCAGTTTATGCGTGGGGTTGCCAGCTTAAGCGTGGGGTTATAGACATGATCCCAAGGTTGCTGGCTCGAGCCCAAGGTTGCTGGCTTAAGCAAAAGGTCACTGGCTTGGCTGGAGTCCCCCAGTCAAGGCACATATGAGAAAGCAATCAATCAACAACTAAGGTGCTGCAACTATGAATCGATGCTTCTCATATCTCTCCCTTCCTGTCTGTCTGTCTCTTTCTGTCCATCTCTTTTTCTCTCTCATGCATGTTTGCTAAAAAACAAAAAAAAAACAAAAAGCCCTCCAGGTGTTTTAAGACATTTGGGAGAGAAATGGAGGCATGAACAAGAGGGAGGGATAACCAGAGTGGTAACATAATCTGACATCTGAGCCACAGCACCAGAAACATGTCACTAGAAAAGGCCGAAGTCCATGGGGGCTTCTCCTTCTTTATTCTTGTCACGCTCACTAAAAAGAACTCAGGTGAGAGACAAGGTGCAACATTCAAGCAAAACAAGCTGTTTATTAAGCAAAACTATACACTTGGGGCCCTGGCCGGTTGGCTCAGTGGTAAAGTGTCGGCCTGGTGTGCGGAAGTCCTGGGTTCAATTCCCAGCCAGGGCACACAGGAGAAGTGCCCATCTGCTTCTCCACCCCTCCCCCTCTCCTTCCTCTCTGTCTCTCTCTTCCCCTCCTGCAGCCAAGGCTCCATTGGAGCAAAGATGGCCCCGGGCACTGGGGATGGCTCCATGGCCTCTGCCTCAGGTGCTAGAGTGGCTCTGGTCACAACGGAGCGACGGCCCGGATGGGCAGAGCATCGCCCCCTGGTGGGCGTGCTGGGTGGATCCCGGTCGGGTGCATGCGGGAGTCTGTCTGACTGCTTCCTCGTTTCCAAGCTTCAGAAAAATACAAAAAAAACACAAACCCCCAAAAAACCAAACCAAACCAAAACAAAAAACTATACACTTGGCACAAGGTACAATTGGGCAAACTCAGCTAGTCTGTGAGCCCCACCTTTTTGGGATCTTAGGAGTTATATACTATTAGCTTCAAGGCTTTGTTTCTCTGTGATTGGGGCTAATATATAGGGTTTCAAGACTCTCCTTCCCTGAAAGCTTGTCAGGGTAGGGTGTCTAGGTCATTTGAACATCTGCTGATTTTGTTTTGGCAGATATTAAGACTGCTGACTCCCTCCATCAGTGGGTGAGATAAATCCCCTTTATCCCTTTCTATCCCACCTAACACTCCTAGTCTAAGGCTATAACTATCTTCCTTGTTTCCTGGGAGGGCCATGCCATTAGCATTTCTCATCACCCTAGCTCTGTGTTATAGAAGTTCTATTGTCGGCAAGAATGGCTGAGAAGTTAGGTTTCTCTTTCACGTCCAACAAGCCCCACTCACAGAGTAAAAGCTCTACTCCACACATGGTAAGCCAAAAATAGTGGAGACCAATTGCTTTTTTCACAATCCACTTGTAGGTAAGATGTTTCATACCAGAAGCAACCAGCTAGGAAGACCAATGACTACTGACTCCATACGACATCTTGTTCATAAAGCAGAGGTGTCACTCTGGATAAAAGATGCCACTGCTCCTGTCCTGTCCTCTGCTTTGGATTAGTAACTCAGAGTTGTTCCCTAAGAGGGAAAGGCAACTCATAATAATATTCCAAAGGGATATTATTTTATGTGGAAGAGAGAGTGAGGAAGTTCAATGCTAAGGGTACTTACTCTAGAACCCAGTAGAGATATAGGTGAAAAATTATTAAGAGATTCTTGATAATTCAATAAATAAATAAGCTAAAACATAAACAATTTTGAAGTTTCTCAGAAAAAAAATCAGAAAAAGAACTAAGAAGAGGCCTCTGGTGTTTGGAACAAATCTGAAAGACCAGCCTCAAGGCGAAATCTTAAATTAAATGTATTAATCTGGATAGCAGTGTATGTGTCAATCCATTGTTCAAAACAATAGAAGAATCATTTGGAAATTAATGGAGACTAAAGTTGGGTCCAATACCAAAAGAAACAATTAATTTACCAGAGAGATAAGGAAAAGACACATAGATAACCCCGAAGAAAACACAATCAGTACAAGGTGACTCTACATGCCCAGAGTTACATCCTCTGGAAGGTGACATTATGGATGTAATAGATTTCACTAAAGTAGTCCAACCATGTTACCAAACAGATAAGTAAGCAAACAACAAGAAACACTGGAAAGTATAGGAGGAGTCAGTAATCAGAGTTGTTATGATATATTATTTTAAATGAGGAGTTTTAAACAAAATATAATGTAAGACACAAAAGGAAAGTAGAAAGTATGACCCATACACAGAAAAAAATAGCAGACAATAGAAACTGCCTTTGAGAGAACCCAAATATAATAACTAACAAAGACTTTAAAGAGGTGATTAAATATATCTTCAAACAACTAAAAGAAACCATGCTTAATTAAAGAAGTAAAAGAAGTTAACAATCATGTTTCCCATGTCAAGACAGTTCAATGGAGAAAGAATAGTTTTTGCAACAAATGGTGCTGGGACACCTGGATTTCCACAGATGAAAAATGAAGTTGGAAGTTTTCTCACAAAATACACAAAAATTAACTAAAAGACATTGAATACCTAAATGTAAGAGCTAAACTTTTAACTTTCTTAGAAGAAAATTAAAGGAATACATATTTATTGTTTTGAATTAGGCAAAGCCTTCTTGTATGACACCAAAATCATAAGAAGAAAATGAAAAAGTAGATAAATTAAACATTAACAAAATTAAAATGCCAATGCATCAAAGGAGATACCATAATAAAGTAAAAAGACAACTCACCCAAAAAAACTTTTAAATAATATATATGAGACAACATATATATTAAATATATATATATTTGATGTATCTTGCTTATATAAAAAACCTTGAGAACATTATACTGAATGAAATAAGTAAATCAGAAAAAGCTAAGAACTATATGATTTCACACATAGGTGGGATATGAAACTGAGACTCATGGACATAGATAAAAGTGAAGTGGTTACCAGGGGGAGGGGTATGTGGGGGAGGGAGTAGGGTGAAGGATTAAAGAGGGACAAATATACGGTGATGGAAAATGATTAAACTTTGGGTGATGTGTTGGAAATGCTGAGGTCATCGGTTCGAAACACTGGGCTTGCCTGGTCAAGGCACATATGGGAGTTGATGCTTCTAGCTCCTCCCCACCTTCTCTCTCTGTCTCTCATTCCTCTCTCTCTCCCTTTCTCTCTCCTCTCTAAAATGAATAAAAATTTAAAAAAATTAAAAAAAAAACAAAAAACTTTGGGTGATGTGTACACAACATAATCAACAGTTCAAATGCTACAGAAATGTTTACGTGAAACCTCTGTACTCTTATTGATCAATGTTGCCCTTTTAAATTTAATTTTCTAAGTAAAATTAAAAAAAACTTACAGTGCAATAATTAAAATAAAAATAATTCAATTAAAATAAAAAAGATTTTGAACAGACAGTTCTGCAAAGAATATTCACAAATGGCCAATAATAATGTGGGAAGCCTCGCCTGACCTGTGGTGGCGCAGTGTATAAAGCATCGACCTGGAACACTGAGATTGCTAGTTAGAAACCCTGGGCTTGCCTGGTCAAGGCACATATGGGAGTTGATGCTTCCTGCTCCTCACCCCTTCTCTCTCTCTCTCTCTCTCTCTCTCTCTCTCTCTCTCCTCTCTAAAATGAATAAATAAAAGAAAAAGATTTTAAAAAAATAATGTGGGAAGCCTCTCCATCAATATCCATCAAGGAAATGCAAATCAGTACCACATAAGATACCACTTCATAGTTACCATGGCGGTTGTAATACAAAAGAGAGATAGCAGTAAGTGTTGGTTATGGTGTGGCCACATTGGAATGTTCATACACTGCTAATGGGAATGTAAAATGGTGTCACAGCTTTGGGAAAAACTCTGGCCATTTTTTCAAAAATTTAACATAGAATTACCACATAATTCATCAATTTCATTTTAGGTACATGCCCAAAAGAAATGAAGATAAATATCCACACAAAAATGTTTAAACATTTTTTATAATAAAAAATTAAAGAATATCTAAATGTCCATTAACTGATAAATGGAAGGAGAGAAGTGCTATGTCATGAAATGGAATATTATTTAACAGTAAGATGAAATAACACATGTTATAGTATGCATGGATTTTAAAAATATTATGCTTAATGAAATAGTCTAGTAACAAAAGAGAACATACTGTATGAATCCAAATAAGCTAATTTATAGAAATAGAAATATAATGTTGCTTAGGCATTGGCAGGAGGGGGTGGCTTGAAGATAATTTTGAGTAACTTCTAATAGCTATGGGGTTTATTTTTTATTTTTCCTTCAATTACAGTATACATTTGATATTATTTTATATTAGTTTCAGGTGTATAACTTAGTAGTTAGACAATCATATACTTTACTGAATGTACAAATTGAGTACAAGTACCCACTTGGAAGAATACATAGTTATTACAATATTATAGGCTATATTCCCTATGCTGTATTTATATATATTTATGTAACTGTTTTGTAAATACATATTGCACTCTTAATCCCTTTACTTTTCACCCAATCCTTCAAACTCCTCCCTTCTGAATACCAACAGTCTGTTCTCTGTACCTATGAGTTTGTTTCAATTTTGTTTCTTTATTCTGTTCTTTAGATTCCACATATAAGTAAAAGCATATGATAGTTGGCTTTCTCCAACTTATTTCACTTAACGTTATACCCTCTTGATTCATCCATGCTGTCACATGGTAAGATTTCATTCTTTTTTTATGGCTGAGTAATATTTTATTGTATATATGTACCATAGCTTTTTTATCCATTTATCTATTGATGGGCATTTGGGTTGCTTCCTTAGGTTGGCTATTGTAAATAATGCTACAATGAACATAGGTGTATAGATACTCTTTCAAATTATGGATTTCTTTGGATACATATGCAGAAGTGAAATCTCTGGGTCATAAGGCAGTTCCATTTGTAATATTTTGAAGAACCTCTGTACTGTTTTCTATAGTAGTCATCCCAAGCTGCATTACCACCAGCAATGCACTAGGGTTCCCTTTCTCCACATCCTTGTCAAATATTTGGTTGATTTATTGATGATACCCATTGTGACATGTGTAAGGTGATATCTCATTGTGGTTTTAATTTGCATTTCTCTGATAATTAATGACATGGATCATCTTTTCATATGTCTATTGACCATCTATATGTCCTCTTTGGAAAAGTGTCTTTCAGCTATTCTGCCTATTTTTAATTGGATTATAAGTTTTTAGGTGTTGAGTTCTATGAGTTCTTTATAAATTTTGGATATCAACTCCATATCAGCTGTATTATTGGTGAATATATTCTTCTAATCCACTTTTGTCTTTTTATTTTGTAGATTGTTTTTTTCTCTGCATAAAACATTTTTAATTTGATGTAGTCCCATTCGTTTGTTTGTGAGTGTATGTGTTTCTTGCCAAGGAGATATAGCAGAAAAAAATATTGCTAAGAGAAATGTCTGAGATTTTACTTCCTATGTTTTCTTCCAAGAGTTTTATGGTTTGGGGCCTTACATTTAAGTCTTTCATCCATTTTGAAAATATTTTTGTAAATGGTATAAGAATGTGTCTAGTTTTTGCATATATTTTTACATGAGTTTATTTCTGGGCTCTCTATTCAGTTCCATTGATTTATATGTCTGTTTTTATGCCAGTACCATGCTGTTTTGATTATGGTCTTGTTATAGAGTTTGATATCAGGTAGTGTGATACCTCCACCCCTTTTCTACTTTTTCAAAATTGTTGTGGCTTTTTGAATTTTTTGTAGTTCCATATAATTTTAAAATATTGATTGATTGATTTTATAGAGACAGAGAAAGGAAGGGAAATACAAGAAGAGAAAACATCCACATTACACTTAGTTGTGCATGCCTTGGCTGCTTCCCATATGTAATGTTTTCAGATTATTTGTTCTACTTCTATGAAATACACCATTGATATTTTGATAGAAATTGCATTGAATCTATAGATTTCTTTGGGCAGTATGGACATTTAATAATGTTAATTATTCCTACCCATGAGCAAGTACAGTATATGCTTCCATTTATTTGTATTTTTTTCTTTCTTTCTTTAGTGTCTTATAATTTTCTGAGTACAGTTCTTTTATATCTTTGGTTAAATTTATTCTTAGCTTTTTTTTTCTTTTTTGGGAATTGTGAATGGGATTGTTTTCCTAGTTTTTCTTTTTGATAATTTATTATTGGTGTATAAAAATGCAACTGATTTCTGAATATATAAAATATATTTGATATCCTGCTGCTTTTCTGAATTCATTTATAAATTCTAGTGAATTTTTGTTTAAGTTTTTAGGGTTCTCTATATACTGTATTATGTCACCTGCAAAAAATGACAATTTTACTTCTTCCTTTTCAATTGGGTTTGTTCCATTTCTTCTTCTTGTCTGATTACTGTGATTAAGACTCTCAGTCGTTTGTTAAATAAAAGTGGTGAAAGTGGACATCCTTGTCTTGTTCCTGATCATAAGGGAAACACTTTTAGTTTTACTCTATTGAGTATAATGTTGGCTGTGAGTTTATCACATATGAACTTTATTATTTTGAGATATGTTTTTAATATTTCCATTTTGTCGAGAGTTGTTATTATAAATGAGTGCTGAATTTTGTTGAATGCTTTTTGTGAATCTATTGATATGATCATATAATTTTTATTATTCAATTTGTTTATGTGATGTTTCATGCTAATTAATTTGCAGATATTCTACCAAACTTTAATTTTAAATGATAGCTTAGCTGAGTAGAGTAGTCGTGGTTGTAGATCTTTGCTTTTCACTACTTTGAATATTTTGTGCCAATCCCTTTTGGCCTGAAATATTTCTGTTGAGAAATCAGCTGACAGTCTTATCAGATGTCTCTCATACATTACTGTCCTTCTCTTAATGCTTTAATGATTTTCTCTTTGTATTTAATCTTCAGCATTTTATTTTGACATGTTTTGGTTTGGGTCTCTTTGGTTCATCTTCTTTGGGACTCTCTGTGCTTCCCAGATGTGTGTGTCTTTTTCCTTTACCAGGTTAGGAAAATTTTCAGTAATTATTTTTCCAAATAGGTTCTTGATCCCTTCCTCTCTTTCTTCTTCTTTTGGTACCCCTATGATATGGATGTTGTTATGCTTGATGTTGTCCCACAGATCTTTTAAACTGTCTTTATTTTTTACATTTTTTTCTTTTTCTTTTCTGTTCTGATTGGGTGTTCTTTATTATCTTGTCTTCCAAATTTTTGATTCACTTCTCAGCTTCATATAATCTGCTGTTGATTCTTTCTAGTGTATTCTTTATTTTAGATATTGTGTTCTTCGTTCCTGACTGATTCTTTTTTATGGTTTCTATCTTCTTTTTTTATACTCACTATCTCTTTGTTGAAGTTCTCACTAAGTTCATCAATTCTTATCCTAAATTCCTTGAGCATCCTTATAGTCATTATTTTGAACTCTGTATCTAGTAGTTTGTTTGCTTGTATTTCATTTAGTTTTTTTTGGGGGGGAGATATTTCTCTTATTCTTTTCTTTGGCACATGTCTCTTTGTCTCCTCATTTGTTTGCCTCTCTGTATTTGTTTTGGTATATTAGCTAGATCTGCTGTATTTCCAAGTTTTGGTAGGGTTGTTTTAAGTAATAGGGATCTTGTAAGGCTCATTGGCACAATATCCCTGATCATCTGTTGTAGGTGCTCCAGATACATTTGGGTAATGTGAACCTTCCTGTTATAGTTGAATCTTGATTGTTGTTATCCCTTCCATGAGTGGGATTGACCGTCAGGCTGGCTGACTATTAGTATAGATCCTAACCACAGTGTATGGGCTGTAGGTAGTGTGGAGCTGACCCCAAGAAGCAGAATTCTCCCCTAGGGTCTGGTGGCTGCCCAAATCTCTTTTTGGGCATGCCACTTATGGAGCTAATTAAGTGCTTTTCTAATATGGTCTAAAGCCTGCCAGGGCTTGTCAGTTCTGGGAGCTCCTGGAAGGGAAGTGCATGGTGGAAAAATGGTTCATGCTCCAGAGCCACACAACTCAGTCCCTCCCCATGCTTGTCTCTTACACCCCCTGAGTCCACTCAGACCTCCTCAACAGATCTCCAGGAAATTGTGCACCATGTGCTCAGGCTCACTGAAGCTAGAATACTTTTCCATAGGGAGTACTATGGTTGGTATTAGTGTCTTCCTAGGTTGGTGATAAATAGAAGGAAATTCTTGACCCAAGAGAGATGGCATCTGTGGACAATATGGGAGAGGAACTCAGCATGGGGACCTTGGTGGCTATCTATCCAGCCTTCTCTTCAGAACCACATAACTCAGTCTTACTCTGTATGACTACAGTCAGCTCTGAGCTGCCCTTCTCTTCCAGAGCCTAGGGCTAGTGGCTGAAAACATGATTTTGTTTGTTGGCTCTTTAAGAGGTTTTCTGGTTTTCTAGTAGGCTTCAGTCTATCCCTGGCAGAAAAAAAATCCCCAAAGATTTTCACAAGATATTACCACTCTGATGATCTGGGCTGGGAAGACTGGTATGGGGTTGAGATCCCCTTGCTCCTAGGAGGGATCTTTGCAGCTAAGATAGCTCTCCAAATTCTCACTGCTTTATGTGGGTGTGGAGCCAGCCTTTTTCACATCTCTGCCCTTTCTACCAGTCTTGATGTGGTTTATTCTATAAATTCTTGATTGTAAGATTTCTGTTCAGCTAGTCTTCAGTTGGTTATTCAAATTGATTGTTATACAAGTTAGGTAGAGCGCAGAGCATTTACCTAGCAGCTATGGCTGACACAATGCTGTGAGAATACTCCAGCTCCCAAAACCCTCCTGGGCACACCCAGGAAGGGAGCTCGCCCACTATATTAAAATGACTCAGCACTAACCAGACAGCCTTCTAACCTTTTTTGGCCATTTGCCCTGCTGTAACATCCTATCAGCTGAACCCATGTATATAAGTTAGTTTACTTCCTGAATAAAGTGGATCTGTGTCACTGAACCTGGTCCCTGGAGTCGGGTCTCTGTGTCTCCACCGTCCTTACCCCCAGTTGGCCTTTTCCACATACTGGCACCTCGAACAAGGACCTAGCCAGCACTCAAAGGACGGGTGAGTGACCCTCTGCAATGGGAAACTTTCTCTCTTACTCCCGAGCCCCACAAGCTCGAGCCCTCTATGTCCTATTGCAGAGTAGGCAAGTTAAAGATAGTGAAAAGGATCTTTGTACCTACTGGGAAATCCTCTCAGGTTTCAACCCTTGGCTCTGGGATGTGCCTCTTTGGGACCCCGATACTTGGGCCCAAGCTTTCCAGTACGTCCGTTTGGCTGAAGTACATGAAGGACAAACCTTCCCTCTTGGCCTCACTCCTGCCTTATTAGCAATACATGCCTGCTTGACTGGTGCTCCTACTGAGGGACCTCTGCTGGTCCCTAAGGTCCTACAGGCTACTCCTTTTTCAGAGGAACCCCTACCTCCATATTTGCCTCCCCCTGTAGAGGCAGAAAAGGGTTGGGCCACCAAGTTTGATGGACTTGCAGCTGAGTGTGCAGAAATGAAACTAGATACATTAGAAACCGCGCCATCAGCTCTGCCACCTGAAGAAGCGGAAGTTGCTACTTCCACATTCCCTGATGGGGCTCAATGCCCCACCCCCAGCCTCTCAGATGCCATTTTCTACCCCAGCTTTAACTCCAACATGTGTTCCTGCTGCAGACCCAAGGGCCAGACTATATGCCCCCATGTGTTTTTTTTTTTTTCATTTTTCCGAAGCTGGAAACGGGGAGGCAGTCAGACAGACTCCCACATGCGCCTGACCAGGATCCACCCGGCATGCCCACCAGGGGGTGATGCTCTGCCCCTCTGGGACGTTGCTCTATTGCATCCAGAGCCATTCTAACGCCTGAGGCAGAGGCCACAGATCTATCCCCAGTGCCCGGACCATCTTTGCTCTAATGGAGCCTCACTGCAGGAGGGGAAGAGAAAGACAGAGAGGAAGGAGAGGGGGAGGGGTGGAGAAGCAAATGGGTGCCTCTCCTGTGTGCCCTGGCCAGGAATCGAACCTGGGACTTCTGCACGCCAGGTTGACTCTCTACCGCTGAGCCAACCGGCCAGGGCATGTGTCTTTTTTCTTTCCCCCCTTGTTTGTCTGTCTCTCATTCTCTCTCTCCCCCTCCTCTCTCTCTGAAATGACACTGGAAGGACCCAGCCATGACACAGTGGCAGGGATCACACCCTCTTCTAACACAAGGGAGAGGTTATGTTTGTGTTTTTCAGCCAATTTGGATCCCAGGAACCCCCCAACCTGCTTGACAAGGTTTCTTGGGCACCCACTAAGTGGTTCAGTCTTCACCCATCCAAAGCCACAGCCCTGGCCTCCTCCACACTGACTACGCCTGAGGGGAGGAGGTCCTCAGCACTCCAGAAGAAGACCTCGCAGCCAGCACGCATACCCCATAACCTGGGGAGATATGAAAGCGCTAACAGAACAGGCTCAAAGATTAGCCCTTGATGGACTCCCAGGTCCAGGCACTCTGTTCCTCCTCACATGTGCCATTATCACAGCAAAATCTCAGGCACGAGGAGATCCTCACATCTGGTGGCTGTTTCCCACCCTGGCATAATTATGCCTGTTGAAGTTAATAGCCCACAGTTTCCAGCAGTATGTTCCAGTAACTGCTCCTTTAGTATCCCTTGTGACAGTAGTGGCCAGGAATCCCAACAGTGGAACAGCACTATATAGAGTAACCTCACTGATAATAACACTGTCCCCTCAGAGGGGTGGGTCCTCCTTCGAAATCATGCTACAGGGGACTTTGCTGAAAATGGTACAACCAACCAATGCTTAGTACTTGGCCTATAAGCTCTCCTCCCCCTAGCTACCAACAGCTGGGCCTGTCCCGCTAACCTTGCCTTCCCAGGGTCACCTCTTTGTCCATTCCTGTATAACGAACATCTAAAAACACTCCCGAGAGAAGGAATTCCCTGGAGAGACTGCCGCATTGCCTCTGGCCCAGATGTGCGACAACCTTGGAGTTTGGCATCATAAGCTGAGAGACGGAATGCAACCATATGCAGTATGCAGCCCATGGCAAGCTATCTGTTTCATGTTTGGACGCTGGGACCTTTGTGGGAAGGGGGCATGCATGGACCTACGTCCATTTTTTATAATCAAAATGAAACTGTGTTTAATGGCACCTGGAAGTTCTCTGTAACACAATGGGAGGGAAATGACATCCCGACCCCTAGGAGAAATCCCCTGTTTAAGACCCCCTGTTCTATTTCCTAACTAGTCAAACATTACAGAAGC
Source organism: Saccopteryx bilineata (assembly GCF_036850765.1). Classification (NCBI taxonomy): domain Eukaryota; kingdom Metazoa; phylum Chordata; class Mammalia; order Chiroptera; family Emballonuridae; genus Saccopteryx; species Saccopteryx bilineata. Next base: position 164,138,519 of record NC_089495.1, read on the forward strand.
TTGCCTCATTGTTTAATTCAGCTATAATAGGTATTATAATTGTTTTAGTTCTACTAGGGTTCCGTTGCATAATGCGTAGCATTCAGAAGTTACAACAGCAATAAGCAGTCATCAAGCAAGTTCTACTGGCCTTAATTAAAAGAGAAGGGGGAGATGTAGGTAGAGCACAGAGCATTTACCTAGCAGCTGTGGGTGACGCAATGCTGTGAGAATACTCCAGCTCCCTGAACCCTCCTGGGCACACCCAGGAAGGGAGCTCTTCCACTATATGGAAATGACTCAGTGCTAACCAGGCAGCCTTCTAACCTTTTTTGGCCATTTGCCCTGCTGTAATATTCTATTGGCTGAACCCATGTATATAAGCTAGTTTACTTCCTGAATAAAGTGAATCTGCATCATTGAACCTGGTCCCCAGAGTCGGGTCTCTGTGTCTCCATTGTCCCCACCCCCGGTTGGCCTTGTCCACACTACAATTTAGGTGTAATTGCAGTCTGGGCCTGGGAGAAGTGAGTGTAAATTCTACCCACTCTGCCACCATCTTAGATTTCCTCCAGGTCCTGTGCATCTATCCATAGGAACATGGGAGGTGGGGTCTGTGGGAGCTGGGCAGTCAAGATGGGATGAGGCGGGATGGAGGGAGGAGAGTAAGAGCAGAGAGAGGGCTGGGAGCAAAGGCAAGGGGTGGGGTTTCTTTCTGAGGTGATGAAAATATTCAAACCTTGATTATGGATGTTATGATAAGTAAAATAAGTAAATCGTAAAAAGCTAAGAACTGTATGATTTTACATATAGATGGGATATAAAACTGAGACTCATGGACATAGGTAAAGTGAAATGGTTTCCAGATGGAGGGATTTGGGGGTAAGGGAGTAAAAAGGGACAAATATATGGTAACAGAAAGTGATCTGACTTTAGGGGATGGGCATACAACACAATTAATAGTTCAAATGATGTAGAAATGTTTACCTGAAGCCTATGTACTCTTATTGATCAATATCATCCCATTACATTTAATTTATAAATTAAAAACTTTGATTTTGGTGATAGTGAAACAATTTTATGAATATAATAAAAAATTGACTCATATACTTTAAATGGGTAAATTATATGGAATATAAATTTTATTTTAATAAAGCTGTTGCAAATAGAGATAACATATTAATAAAATAAAAACCATAGTGTTAATGTCTTAGAATTGATATATACCTGTTTTATTAAAAGACCTCCCATTATAATTATGATAACTTGTCATGGCAGTGGGAAGTGTTAGTCACCATAGTCACCATTTATCAGAAAGTAAACTTCTGATAGTGCTGGGGCATCTTCTCCCATTTCTCAGTAAAAGCATCTGAATCAGAAATACAAAATGCGATCACGTCCCTCTATCATGATAATTTGTCTACTCAGGTCATGGCATTTGCAGTCAGCATAATGGAGTTTAGCAATTAGTTATCATTTGATTGTTCCTTTTGCTGCTATTTATTCCCCACACAAGATGGCGGATCAATGTTGCACAATGTCAGCAGCATTGTGCAAGCTAGTAAGCTCAGTGGAACCCCCGAAGACATCTTTTACCATCAACCAACACCTACCTGCCCTGGTGAGTTTAGCACACCCACATCACACAATTTGAATCAACCTACCTAGTTAAGAGTATTCTTGTGGGCCCCAAATAGGAATGTTAGGTCTGAAAACCACCTTTGCCCTCATTTAATACAAATCTTTTATTTTGATAGACATGCAGAAACTTAATTACTAATGTTATGAAGTTGGCCAGGAACAGTATTAGTGCTAGAATGTCTATCTTTGCCCTCAAATGCTCATCCTAACCCCTACAATGCTTGGGCTAGAATGGGCCACAGACAGGCTTGGCTCTGCCTCCTTTGGGGCAGAGCACAGGCCTCTGGGACCCTGGCTGTGCCCAGTGGTGCTGAAGCTAAGTAAAACACTTGGACGAAGCCCCTTCTTTGCACACCCCTGAAAAAACATTCACTTGCTATAGACTCATTTCTAGACCTCAATTCATTTGCTGTTCTTGAGAAATCCTTAACAGGTTTTATAAAAAATATTTAAAACTTTGTAATTATTAGCATTTCTTTATATATGAAAGCATTGTTTTACCAAATATATGTAAGGACATTTCCAATGACACCAGATATATCCACACTCTCCTAGACCAGTAACTTCCATAGCACAAAGTCAAGTCACTCTCTGGGATATAAAAGGCACCACAGTATCTTCCCTGACTCTCAACCCTGGCCTCACTCTGTGCTAGGCTTCACTTTGTTCATTTGTATCTGAAGTAATTACAAATCAGTTGCATTGCTACCCTACTGAAATTCCCCTACTGAATACAATATCCTCCTAAGATTGCAAAATGTTTGCAGGACCCGATGTGACTTTGCCTGGGATCACTTTTTCCACAGGGTGAAAGGGTCTACAGGCACTAGGTCAGGGGTTGGGAACCGTTTTGGCTGAGAGAGCCATGAATGCCACATATTTTAAAATGTAATTCCACGAAAGCCATACAATGACCTGTGTACGTTACGCATTATCAAATAAAAATTTGGTGTTGTCCCAGAGGACAGCTGTGATTGGCTCCAGCCACCCACAACCATGAACATGAGCGGTAGGAAATGAATGGATTGTAATACATGAGAATGTTTTATATTTTTAACGTTATTTTTTTTTATTAAAGATTTGTCTGCCAGCCAGATGCAGCCATCAAAAGAGCCACATCTGGCTCATGAGCCATAGGTTCCCGACCCCTGCACTAGGTAATCTGTCTAAAAGCGGAGTGTAGCTACTTATGTTTATGCCACATCAGCAGAGAGGCTCTCAGGTTAATTGCCCAAGCCCATTTTCTTAGCTGGAGGATGTGTCAGCTGTTGCTGCAGAGAAAGCCAAGAACATAACCACAAGTAATTCCATTTTGCAAGGAGTTCCAGTGAGTCTTGTCCAAGGCAGGTTCCAGCAATGTATTATGACAATCAGCACTGTTGGCAAAGAGCAAAGAGCCCAGACAATTGTGTTGTGAACCAGGTGTTCTAGAAACACTGAGAGATAGGAGGCAAAGTAGAGAGGATTTGAAGCACAGAATTTATGTGATCAAGTAAGCCTCTGTCCCATTTAAGGAAAGGGTACCTTGTGGTTGGGAAAAGAGTTTATTCCTTTAGATTTAAGGGGCTGTTTGCTTTTTGGTAGAGTATCTGCCTTGTCTCCAAGATAGAAGTCACAGCAGCCTCTTTCTGGTTTCAGACAAAAATCTGAGAGAGAAGAAATTTTACTCCAATGGAGCATGTGGGAAAGGCCTTTCTAAAGACCTTTCACACTGACCAGCTGGAGACCTTTAACACTGACCAGCTGGATGCCCAGAGAGCAGGAATGGGAGAGACATAGACAGTCAACAAATGCCTTCCCAGGTATACAGTATGGGCTTTCAAACCCAGGCACAAAGGGGGCCACTGGGCCAACTCTCTATCATGATAATGGTTCTTCCATCTGCCCGACATGCTCTTCTCCATGTTATTCCATGACATTCACAGAAGCATGTGCAAAGTGATGTTCAATTGTAGGCCCCAGGATAGTTGTTGCTACTGCGACCAAGAATGTACAATGAAGTTGCAAGAGTAAGCACATTTTATTGAATTAATTGCAATCACAGGAAATTCTTAGTCTTGGTGACTGTCACAATATTAATTAGTTTTGTGAAATGGCATCTTGGTATGATCTATGCTGGTGTTTCAGTTCCTGAATTGGCCACTTGAAGACAGTAGCAAAGACAAGGTTTTACACTGCTGCACTGCGTTTGGAAGCCGGCCTTATTCATAAGAGTGTCTCACAAAGAACAAATACGACTAAAGCATCATCGTTTTCATACCAAAGATAGCTGGGAATTCTTCAACAAAACCGTTTATAGGAACTGGTCAAGGAGAGGAGTGTGTTGGTAGAATAACAAAATACTAATGGGATCTACAACCACCACTTTCTAAAGAATCTGACAGCTTCATATGTTGGAAGAGGAAATGCCTGTGTTTTTGGTTTGTGTTGCATTTTTCTTGGCCATTGTTATTGCTGGCACCCAGGTGTAACTTACCAAGGATGCTGACCCCATGAGACCTCGATGGTAGTCATTACCCAGTGACACAAGAAGGAACAAGACCAAATGCTCTTATACCATATCTTCACAGAACTCTTCCAGTTCCCAGCCAGCTGGCACAGGGCCTACACTGGAGAGCATTTCAGCATGGACAGAAAGATTTAGGATTTGGATCTTTCTAGAACATTGAGAAAATTTGTCATTCCAGGAAAGTTCCCTCAAAAAGATTATTGACAAGTGTGCAGTCATGACAATCTTTGACTCTAAACCTCTTCTTTATGGTTGATTATTTATTTATTTATTTATTTATTTATTTATTTTTAAATAATTTTATATTTTTAATGGGGTGACATCAATAAATCATGACACATATATTCAAGGATAACAAGTCCAGGTTATCTTGTCGTTCAATTATGTTGCATACCCACCACCCAAAGTCAGATTGTCCTCTGTCACCTTCTATCTTGTTTTCTTTGTGCCCCTCCCCACTCCCTTTCCCTCTCCCATTCCCCCCTCCCCCCCCCGTAACCACCACACTCTTATCAATGTCTCTTAGTTTCACTATTATGTCCCACCGATGTATGGAATAATACAGTTCCTGGTTTTTTCTGATTTACTTATTTCGCTTCGTATAATGTTATCAAGATCCCACCATTTTGCTGTAAATGATCCGATGTCATCATTTCTTATGGCTGAGTAGTATTCCATAGTGTATATGTGCCACATCTTCTTTATCCAGTCATCTATTGATGGGCTTTTTGGTTGTTTCCATGTCCTGGCCACTGTGAACAATGCTGCAATAAACATGGGGCTGCATGTGTCTATACATATCAATGTTTCTGAGTTTTTGGGATATATACCCAGTAGAGGGATTGCTGGGTCATAAGGTAGTTCTATTTTCAGTCTTTTGAGGAACCACCATACTTTCTTCCATAATGGTTGTACTACTTTACATTCCCACCAACAGTGTATGAGGGTTCCTTTTTCTCCACAGCCTCTCCAACATTTGCTATTACCTGTCTTGCTAATAACAGCTAATCGAACAGGTGTGAGGTGGTATCTCATTGCTGTTTTGATTTGCATTTCTCTAATAGTTAAAGAAGATGAGCATCTTTTCATATATCTGTTGGCCATTTGTATTTCTTCCTGGGAGAAGTGTCTATTCATATCCTCTTTCCATTTTTTTATTGGATTGTTTGTTTGTTTGTTGTTGAGTTTTATGAGTTTTTTGTATATTTTGGATATTAGGCCCTTATCTGAGCTGTTGTTTGAAAATATCATTTCCCATTTAGTTGGCTTTCTGTTTATTTTGCTATCAGTTTCTCTTGCTGAGCAAAAACTTCTTAGTCTGATGTAGTCCCATTCATTAATTTTTGCTTTCACTTCTCTTGCCTGTGGAGTCAAATTCATAAAATGCTCTTAAAACCCAGGTCTATGAGTTGAGTACCTATGTCTTCTTCTATGTACTTAATTGTTTCAGGTCTTATGTTTAGATCTTTGATCCATTTTGAGTTAATTTTTGTACAGGGGGAGAGACTGTAGTCCAGTTTCATTCTTTTGCATGTGGCTTTCGAGTTTTCTCAGCACCATTTATTGAAGAGGCTTTCTTTTCTCCATTGTGTGTTGTTGGCCCCTTTATCAAAAACTATTTGACTATATATATATGTGGTTTTATTTCTGGGTTTTCTATTCTGTTCCATTGGTCTGAGTGTCTATTTTTCTGCCAATACCATGCTGTTTTGATTGTCGTGGCCCTATAATAGAGTTTGAAGTCAGGTATTGTAATGCCCCCAGCTTCATTCTTTTTCTTTAGGATTGCTTTGGCTATTTGGGGTTTTTTATAGTTCCATATAAATCTGATGATTTTTTGCTCTATTTCTTTAAAAAACGTCATTGGAAGTTTGATGGGAATTGCATTAAATTTGTATATTGCTTTGGGTAATATAGCCATCTTGATTATATTTATTCTTCCTAGCCAAGAACAAGGTATATTCTTCCATCTCATTATATCTTTTTCGATTTCCCTTAACAATGGTTTATAGTTTTCATTATATAAGTCCTTTACATTCTTTGTTATGTTTATTCCTAAGTATTTTATTTTTTATTTTTGCAATCGTAAAGGGGATTATTCTTTTGAGTTCCTTCTCAGTTGTTTCATTGTTGGCATATAGAAAGGCTATTGACTTCTGTATGTTAATTTTGTATCCTGCAACCTTACTGTATTGGCTTATTGTTTCTAGTAGTCTTTTTGTGGATTCTTTGGGGTTTTCGATGTATAGGATCATATCATTTGCAAAAAGTGATACCTTTACTTCTTCTTTTCCAATATGGATGCCTTTTATTTCTTTGTCTTGTCTGATTGCTCTGGCTAGAACCTCTAGTACCACATTAAATAACAGTGGAGAGAGTGGACAACCCTGTATTGTTCCTGATTTAAGGGGGAAAGCCTTCAGTTTAGTGCCATTTAATATGATGTTAGCTGATGGTTTATCATATATGGCCTTTATCATGTTGAAATATTTTCCTTGTATACCCATTTTGTTGAGAGTCTTAAACATAAAATTGTGTTGTATTTTATCGAAAGCCTTTTCTGCGTCTATTGATAAGATCATGTGATTTTTGTTCTTTGTTTTGTTGATATGGTGTATTACGTTATCCGTTTTACATATGTTGAACCATCCTTGAGATTCTGGGATGAATCCCACTTGATCATGACGTATTATTTTTTTAATATGTTGTTGTATTCGATTTGCTAGTATTTTGTTTAGTATTTTAGCATCTGTATTCATTAGAGATATTGGTCTGTAGTTTTCTTTTTCTGTGCCATCCTTGCCTGGTTTTGGTATGAGGGTTATGTTGGCCTCATAAAATGTGTTTGGAAGTATTGCTTCTTCTTCAATTTTTTGGAAGACTTTGTGTAGAATAGGAACCAAGTCTTCTTTGAATGTTTGATAAAATTCGCTGGTATAGCCGTCAGGGCCTGGACTTTTATTTTTGGGGAGGTTTTTAATGGATTTTTCTATTTCTTCTCTACTGATAGGTCTGTTTAGGCTTTCTGCTTCTTCTTGACTCAGTCTAGGAAGGTTGTATTTTTCTAGGAATTTATCCATTTCTTCTAGGTTGTTGAATTTAGTGGCATAAAGTTTTTCATAGTATTCTACAATAATTCTTTGTATATCTACAGTGTCCGTGGTGATTTCTCCTCTTTCATTTTGGATTTTGTTTATATGAGTTCTTTCTCTTTTTTCCTTGGTAAGTCTTGCCAAGGGTTTGTCAATTTTGTTGATCTTTTCAAAGAACCAGCTCCTTGTTCTATTAATTTTTTCTATAGTTTTTCTGTTCTCTAATTCATTTATTTCTGCTCTGATTTTTATTATCTCCTTTCTTCGGCTTGTTTTGGGTTGTCTTTGTTCTTCTTTTTCTAGTTCCTTAAGGTGGGAAGTTAAGTGGTTCACTTGGGCTCTCTCTTGCTTGTTCATATATGCCTGAAGTGATATGAACTTCCCTCTTATCACTACTTTTGCTGCATCCCATAGATTCTGATATGTCGTATTGTCATTTTCATTAGTCTGTATATATCTTTTGATCTGTGCACTTATTTCTTCTTTGACCCATTTATTTTTTAAAAGTATGTTGTTTAGTTTCCACATTTTTGTGGGATTTTTTTCCTCTTTTTTGCAGTTGAATTTTAGTTTCAAGGCTTTATGATCAGAAAATATGCTTGGTACAACTTCAATTTTTTTGAATTTGCTGATGTTGTTTTTGTGGCCCAACATATGGTCAATTCTTGAGAATGATCCATGTACACTGGAGAAAAATGTATATTCAGTCACTTTGGGATGAAATGTCCTGTAGATGTTTATCATATCCAGGTGCTCTAGTGTTTTGTTTAAGGCCACTATGTCTTTATTGATTCTCTGTTTGGATGACCGATCTAGAGCCGTCAGCGGTGTATTGAGGTCTCCAAGTATGATTGTGTTTTTGTCAGTTTTTGTTTTAAGATCAATAAGTAGCTGTCTTATATATTTTGGTGCTTCTTGGTTTGGTGCATATATATTAAGAATTGTTATGTCTTCTTGATTCAGTGTCCCCTTAGCCATTATGAAATGGCCATTTTTGTCTCTGAGTACTTTTCCTGTCTTGTAGTCAGCATTATCCAATATGAGTATTGCTACACCTGCTTTTTTTTGGATGTTATTTACTTGGAGTATTGTTTTCCAGCCTTTCACTTTGAATTTGTTTTTATCCTTGTTACTTAGATGAGTTTCCTGTAGGCAGCATACAGTTGGATTTTCTTTTTTAATCCATTCTGCTACTCTGTGCCTTTTTATTGGTGAGTTTAATTCATTTACATTTATTGTAATTATTGATACTTGTGAGTTCCCTATTGCCATTTTATATCTTGCTTTCTGTTAGTTTTGTGTCTTCTTTGATCCTTCTCTTTCGTTTTTGTATCTTTTGTTTTTATTTGGTTATATTTCATACATCTTTCCTCTGTTGCTATCTTTTTTATCTCATGTGCTTCTGTGGTGGTTTTTTCAATGGTGGTTACCTTTGAGTAATGAAAAGGGTCCCTACCCTGTTCATTGTAGGGAACTATTTTGTGAGTACTTTTGCACTCCATTGTCCTTTGCTATTGTTAATCTCCATCTTCTCCCCCTCTTTCTTTTTGTTGTTGTCACAGTTTAAATTTGGTTTCATTGTGTTCTTCTTGGAGCTTTTACTTGTGGCTCTGTTTTTTTTTTGTTCTTTGTATCTGATTGGAGAACCCCCTTTAGTAATTCCTGGAGTGGGGGTTTTCTGATGATAAATTCCCTCATCTTTTCTGTATCTGTGAATGTTTTTATTTCTCCTTCATATTTGAAGGATAGCTTTGATGGGTATAGTATTCATGGCTAAAAGTTCCTCTCTTTCAGGACTTTAAATATTGGGGTCCACTCTCTTCTAGCTTGTAGAGTTTCTGCTGAGAAATCTGATGATAATCTAATGGGCCTTCCTTTATATGTTGTATTCTTCTTTTCCCTGGCTGCCTTGAGAATTTTTTCTTTGCTGTTGGTTTGTGTCAATTTCATTATGATATGCCTTGGAGTAGGTTTGTTGGGGTTAAGAAAACTCGGAGTTCTGTTTGCTTCATGAACTTGAGGCTTTAGTTCTTTCCACAGGCTTGGGAAATTCTCATCTATTATTTGTTTGAGTATGTTCTCCATTCCATTTTCTCTCTCTTCTCCCTCTGATATACCTATTATTCTTATGTTATTCTTTTTGATGGAGTCAGATAATTCTTGTAGGGCTATCTCATTTTTTAAAATTTTTGAGTCTCTTTCTTCTCTCTGTTGTGCCTCAAGTTGCTTGTCTTCTATTTCACTAATCCTCTCTTCTATCTGACCTGTTCTATTAGCTAAGCTTGTTACTTTGTTTTTCAGCTCGTGAATTGAGTTTTTCATCTCTGTTTGATTTGTTTTTATAGTTTCAATTTCCTTGGACATATATTCTTTGTGTTCATTGAGTTGTTTTCTGAGCTCCCTAAATTGCCTTTCTGTGTTTTCTTGTATATCTCGGAGGATTTTTAGGATTTCTATCTTGAATTCTCTGTCATTTAGCTCCAAGGTTTCCAATATATTAAATTTTTTCTCCATAGATTTATCCTCATCTAGCTGTGTTACCTCTCTTTCTTTTGTATCCATGATATTCAATTTTCTCTTCCTTAATGGAATCTGAGGGTGGTTTTGTTGATAGTATTAATGAGATTTAATAAAGAATAAAAAGTTAAAAAAAAATTAAAAAAATTAAAAATCGAAGAGTTGTTTTTTTAAAAAAAATTAATAATGAAATAAAGAAAAATAAAATAAAAATTTTTTAAAAAAAGGAAATTATTTCTCCCCTCCTTTTTTCCTCTCCTCTCCTCTCCCCTCTTTCTTGAGAAAATCTTGTGGTGGACTGTGAATTATAACAAACAATGCCTGTGATGGAGGGCCTGAATTGGGGAAAAGTAATGAAGGGGCAAAAAAAAAAAAGGAAGAAAAAAAGAAAAAAAAAGAGCGTATGGACCCACAAAAAGCAAATAAGGAAAAAATTTGGGTCAAGAATAAAATGATTTGCTTTTAGGTGCTGGTTGTCTAAGAGTTATGATGAGAGGAATAAGAGGAAAATGGAAAAATGGGGGACAAATTAAAAAATTACTATTGTATTTAGTGCAACAAGAATTAGATAATATGGAGAGCCAGGGATGGGAGCACTGCTAGTGAGTTAAAAAGGTGAAGTAAAATCCCCCCAAAATGCCACAAACATAGGTTTGAGTCCCAGATAAGATAATTTGTTTGTTATTGAGGTTTGAATGAGAGGAGATGTAAAGGAGAAAGGAAGAAACTAATATAGAGGGAGAAAAGAAAGAGAGAGAGAAAAAAAGAGGGAACCACTAAAAGAAGAAAAAAGAAAGGAGAGAGAGAGAGAGAGAGAGAGAGTTAAGGGTTTTGGAGTGCAACCCTCATAGAGAGAAAGGAAGAGAAGAGAAAAGATAATGGGAGATGTAACACTTATGGGTAGTGTAGTTCAAGGAGAGGAGAGAGTAAGACTGGTAGAGAGTTAATCGGCCAAATTGGAGGAGGGAAAAAAAGTATCAAGAATGAAGATAAGAGAAACAAACGAACAAATATAATAAAATGGGATAGGTTATAAAGTCTGCAGATTATTCTTGATTTTGAGAGGTTATCTTCTTGCTTTTTCTTTTCTCTCCCTCTTCCTGGTCGGTGACTCTGTACCCCGGGTTCTGCCCCTTTGGCACGCTCAGGTAGAGGTTTGCAGTTGATAAGTCTCTATGGCAATGTCATGTATTATGCTTTAGTCTCGTTGGCAGTCGAAGCTCATTGGCATTTATAGGCTCCGACAGTGAGAGAGTCCGTGTTCCTGGAGCCTTTCTCCTAGTCTTTCCTTCCTCAATTAGTAGCCTGATAATCCAGCTATGGGGTTGCTGCTGCTTCTGCCTGGATAGTAAGAGGCTCAAAGATCTGGCAACTCCCCACTCTATTCACACTCAGCACAGGGCTCTGGGTAAGGCTCAGTCAGTCAGAGCTGCTAGCATAATCAGGCGGGCTTTCCTCCCACTCAAAGACCTCTGGCTCTGCCACTCTGTCTGGTAACACAAGCGGGGCACTTGGAGGAAACTCTCACTCAGTTTCTGCGACCAGGATATCCGGCCAGCAGTCTCACGCTCTGAGTGAAACCCCCAACCGCAGGGAAAAGTTGCAGTGTTGGAATTGAGTCTCGTCCGTCCCCGTGTGCGGCTTTTGCAAGGCGCTGGGGCGGCTCGAGATTCCGCTTTGGCCCACACAAAGGCCCCTGACTCTGCCACTCTGTGCGATAACACGGGCGCGCACTGCCGAGGCACTTGGAGGAATCGCTCACTCCTTATCTGCGCGCGCAAACCAGGATATGAGGCCGGCCGCGCTTCCCTCTGAGTGAAACACCCTCTAGCCCGGAAAATCTCCACCGTTGGAATTAGTTCTCACTCCCTCCCGTGCGTGGCTTTCCCAGGGCGCTGGGGCTGCCCAGAGACTCTGCCCTCAGCCCACAGAAAGGCCTCTGACCCTGCCTCTCCGTGGGGCAACACGGGCACCCACTCTCGGGGCCTAGGAAGAAATTCTCGCCCTCTAACTGCGCACCGACCAGGAGACCGGGTAAAATGGCCGCTCCGCTTGTCTTTCTTTGTTTGGGTTTGGCGTGAGTGTTAGCTTGTATTGCCCGGCTTGCCACAGGATCAGATTTTCCTCGGCCTGGATCTCCGTGCCACAGCCTGGTTCGGCCGTTTGTGCCGCGGCGGCCTGGATCTATTCACCCCCTTTGCCCGCCTCAGTTTCTATATTCACAGTTACCAGAGAAAGCCGCCCTGTTTAGGTTAGTGAGGAAGAAGGAGCATTTCTTACTCCCTATTTCCTTCGGGGTTTGGTTATATATTTAGCCAATTCTTCACTCAATCATACCTTTGGGTGTATTGCGAAGCATCTGGAAGCTCCAAGTATAGGTTTTTCTGTTTCTGGTTGAAGATCTTGTTGAGTTTTGGGGGAGATTTATCGGTATCGCTTCCTACCCCGCCATTACTCTGACGTCATCTCCTGAATGCATTTAATATCTTGCAAAGGCTGTGAACATTGGGATACTAATATTTGTGTCCCAAAGGGTAAGGAAGATTAAATGAAATACTATATATAGGAGCATTTGGCACTTGGTTGTTCCATGGAAGTCTGCTTCACTAATTAATTCATACCAACAAAGTTATAAATTTAGAAATTCTATTGCAAATATACTGGTGGGTGCATATATATATATGTATATGTGTGTGTGTGTGTGTGTGTGTATATATATATATATATATATATATATATATATATATATATAAAATTTTTTTTAATTCAGTGAGAGAAAGGGAGACAGAGACCAACTCTTGCCTGTGCTCAGACCTGGATCCACCTGGAAAACCCACTAGGGGGCAATGCTCTGCCCATCTGGAGCCTTGCTCTGTTGCTCAGCAACCAAGTTCTTCTTAGCCCTTGAGGCGGAGGCCATGGAGCCATCCTTAACACCCAGAACCAACTCACTCCAATGGGGCCATGCCTTCAGGAGGGGAAGAGAGAGAAAAAGATGTGAGAGGGGGAGGGGGTGGAGAAGCAGATGGTTGCTTTTCCTGTGTGCCTTGACTGGGAATCTAACCTGGGACATCCACACTCCATGCCAGTATTCTACCTCTGAGCCAACCTGCCAGGGCAGAGTGTTGATTGTAAACTGAGTTTCTGAAAGCTTCTCAAATGGCAGCCGACAGATATGAACCCTGGATTGCTCCCTGCACATCAGTGCTTATTCCTCTATATCTCTTCCAATTTATTTTTCTGTGCAGTGGTGACTCTCACATAATAATTAGCCAATGGTAGTTTTCCTTTGGGGTCTATGGAAGCCCTCATCCCTAGGGAGCAGTTGTAGAATCCTATGGTTTCATGTGCATGCTTGAAGTACATTAGAATTAATAGTTTTCATTAGTATTTGCACCCTGTAACTCTAGCTGTTGGTATGAAAACAATTCAGAAACATGCTGAAGCAGTAAAGTGAACTCATTTTAAGACCCTGGATTTTTCTGAGGAGGGTACTTCCCCATAAGGGCAGGTGGTCAGATTGCTTTGAGTAGTTGAGCTCCTCTCTGGAAAGCCAAAACAATCTTTTTCATGTCTTTGAATTTAATCACAACGTGGTCTTCAAAAGCCATAGTAAGTCTGACCAGGCGGTGGCACATTGGATAGAGCGTCAGACTGGGATGTGGAGGACCCAGATTCGAGATCCCGAGGTCGCCAGCTTGAGCGCGGGCTCATCTGGTTTGAGCAAGGCTCACCAGTACGGACCCAAGGTCACTGGCTTGTGCAAGGGGTTACTTGGTCTGCTGTAGCCCCACGGTCAAGGCACATATGAAAAAGCAATCAATGAACAACTAAGGTGTCGTAACAAAAAACTAATGATTAATGCTTCTCTTCTCTCTCCATTCTTGTCTGTCCCTATCTATCCCTCTCTCTGACACTCTCTCTTTGTTTCTGAAGAAAAAAAAGCCATAGTGAAATGGTTTCTCCTGCTTTCATTTCAACTTCCTCTCTGAAATTTTTTTCCAAACCACATTTAAAAGTTAAGGGACAGTTAATGGTCAAAATAAAAATGTAAACCCAAGCCAAATAAGGTAACTCTTTGTATGTTGAGCATATTGAATTGTCCCTATAAGGTAAATTTTAAAATCAAATGTTATAAGAGATACCGAGCCCACTCAAAACAAACAAACAAACAAAAAGCATACATTATTTTTGTTTATTGGTTACTCCGCAATAGAGCAAAACATGTCTATGAAAATACAGGATAGAGCTTCATCTACTCTCATTGATCCAGAAGGGATTCCATTCCAATCCAAACCAGCATTCACTCTCCCCAATTCAGTGAAACAGTCAAGTGAGGCAATGACCTTGCAGCTTTCCAGAGGATCATGTTTACTGTTTTGGCTTGTTGCTAGGTCTTATTAAGCATATAAATGTTCTACTTAATCAACTATGCAGGGCAAAACATAAGCATATTGCACTGAGGTTCCCCAACCCTACAGCAGATTTGGCCAAGCAGGGGGAACCTTACATTAATGAAATGGAGATCTTCGTAATAACACAAGATAGAGCAGTGAGACCAGCAGCCTCAGCATCACCTAAGCCTGTTCAAAATCCAGTGCTTGAAAGGCCCCAGATGGGCAGAGCGTCACCCCCTGGTGGGCGTGCCGGGTGGATCCGGGTCGGGCGCATGCGGGAGTCTGTCTGACTGCCTCCCCATTTCCAACTTCAGAAAAATACAAAAAAAAAAAAAAAATCTAGTGCTCGAGCTCCACTGCAGACATGGTGATTCAGAAACCCTGGTGCAGGGTGGGGGTGGGGGGAGGGGCTCTCAGCTCTGTGTTAACAAGCCCGGTAGAGCAGTGGTCCCTAACCCCCGGGCCAAGGACTGGTACCAGTCCATGGGCCATTTGGTACCGGTCCGCAAGGAAAGAATAAATAACTTACATTATTTCCATTTTATTTATATTTAAGTCTGAACGATGTTTTATTTTTTATTTATTTATTTTTTGTTTTGTTTTGTTTTGTTTGTTTGGTTTTTGTGGGGTTTTTTTGTATTTTTCTGAAGCTGGAAATGGGGAGAGACAGTCAGACAGACTCCCGCATGCGCCTGACCAGGATCCACCTGGCACGCCCACTAGGGGCAGCGCTCTACCCACTAGGGGGTGACGCTCTGCCCCTCTGGGGCGTCGCTCCATTGCGACCAGAGCCACTCTAGCGCCTGGGGCAGAGGCCAAGGAGCCATCCCCAGCGCCCGGGCCATCTTTGCTCCAATGGAGCCTTGGCTGCGGGAGGGGAAGAGAGAGACAGAAAGGAAGGAGGGGGGGGTGGAGAAGCAAATGGGCACCTCTCCTATGTGCCCTGGCCGGGAATCGAACCTGAGTGCCCCGCACGCCAGGCTGACACTCTACCGCTGAGCCAACCAGCCAGGGCCTGTTTTATTTTTTTAAAATGACCAGATTCCCTCTGTTACATCCGTCTAAGACTCACTCTTGACGCTTGTCTCGGTCACGTGATACATTTATCCATCCCACCCTACAGGCCAGTCTGTGAAAATATTTTCTGACATTAAAGTGATCCATGGCCCAAAAAAGGTTGGGGACCACTGTTGTAGAGGATGTGCTCTTTAGTTCTGAACTATTGCTCTAAACCAATCAAAGATGGATTATGCGGCACTCTTGGACATCAGCTGAATAACACCACATCCAAGAATCAGCAACAAAATCAGTTCATTTCTTTCTCTTCTGACAGGAATTAAGTAAGAGAGAGACAGGGGTCTCACTGCAAAAACAGTTTTGTTATTAGGACTTTGTTGCCAGAGGCAGATGGGAGCATTGTGTGTCCCATTTGTCCATTTATGTATTAAGCAACTCTTAATTAATGTGCCAAAATTGTCCAAAGTCCTAGGATATAGTAGTAAAAATGAGGAGTGCGGACCTTGCCTTCAGGGATCTTGTAGTTACTGAACAGGACAAATATTAAGCACATGATGACCCTAAAGCATGAAGACTGTTATGTAAGGAATGTTACTTGGAGTTATGACAGCAACGAGCAGGACCTAGTCTTCTGTTGAAGGTGATGACTTCTCTACTCCAACCCGCAAAGCAGAGATATTAAACTTAGGACTCCCAAAAAGTGCAGAATAGAGGGGGAAAGTGCAGCATTTGAAGGAAAGGGAACAGTATGTGCCAAGACCAAAAGGCCAACAAAATCTTGGGGGTTGTGGGGAATGAAAACATGTTCAGCATGATTAGGAAGTGGCTGAGCAAGAGAAAAAGCCTGGTGAGGGATGTCAGGCCATGAGGACAAAGTCTTTGTGAACCAATAACTATTTGCATTTTCTTTGTAATGACATTGTGTAAGCACTATCTGGCTATAAATAGAGAAACAAAACTATTAGTGTTTGTTTGGGGGAAATATCTCTAGTTGAAAGGTAGGGAATGAAATCAGAAGAATACAGGTGAGGGTTGAGAAAGCATTTGGGAGAATATTGGGTAATCCAGTTGAGAGAGCAAGGTGGGGCCCAGCTCAGAGTTAATTTTGATGATAAGCAATGTATAAATCCTTTTGTCCAAAGATGACTACTGCTTCACAGAAGCCATAATCCACCAGATGTTCCAATGGGAATCACTGGCAAGATCTTATGAATATTTCTTTTGTGCTGCTATGTGAGCCTCTGACCAATCAGCAGCTGTCTCCTGGCGTCTTTGCAGGGTTTCTCCATAAACTCATATGTGGACTTGGGACTCTGAGAGTAACTGAAGTTGCAGCCCTGCCCTCATCTTTCAGAGCTGTAGCCACTGGAACTTACCTTTGCCTACTTTGTGGTTACTTGGTACCATCTGAACGACTGGCCTCAATTATACATCTCTGAAAAACCAAAGAATATTAATTGTACAGATTAGCTGTTTCTGCGTCTTCCGTAATGAACTGCTGTGAGAGCGATTAGTATACCGAGACACACCTGCTTGGTGAATGTGCTGCCTGAGCTATATGAAGAAAGCCTGGGCACTAACACGCCAGGCAGAACAAACTATCTATCTGGCTTGTTTTTTGCCTGTTTTCAAGATGAAAGAAAATATAATAGCAGGTTTTTTTTGTTTTTTTTTTAATATCCTTCTAAGGGAATTGATATTTAAGATAATTTTCATTAATACATAATCTCTTTGAGATTCAACCAATTAATGCAGATTTTATCTTTAATAAGTGATATATGAAGAGTAAGTGCAGTCAAGGATGCAGGAGAGAGGACCCGACATTCAGGATTGGAATCCAGATGGATGAGAACAATGAACAAATTTTTTTAAAATAAAATTTATTGGGGTGCCAATAGTTAACAAAATTATATAGGTTTTACTTTTTTTTTTTTTTTTTTGTATTTTTCTGAAGCTAGAAACGGGGAGAGACAGTCAGACAGACTCCAGGATACGCCCGACCGGGATCCACCTGGCACGCCCACCAGGGGGCGATGCTCTGCCCACCAGGGGGCGATGCTCTGCCCCTCCAGGGCATCGCTCTGTTGAGACCAGAGCCACTCTAGCGCCTGGGGCAGAGGCCAAGGAGCCATCCCCAGCGCCCGGGCTATCTTTGCTCCAATGGAGCCTTGGCTGCGGGAGAGGTAGAGAGAGACAGAGAGGAAGGAGAGGGGGAGGGGTGGAGAAGCAGATGGGTGCTTCTCCTGTGTGCCCTGGCCGGGAATCGAACCCGGGACTTCTGCATGCCAGGCCAACGCTCTACCACTGAGCCAACCGGCCAGGGCCAAAATATTATAATATAAATAATACCTTTAATGTATTCACCTGTAGACTTGACACAGCCAAGACAAGAATGAGTAAGCTTAAAAATAGGTCAACTAAAACTTCCCAAAGTGCAATACAAATATAAACAAGAATTTAAAAACAGGATAGAACTTCTCATAACTGTAAGACAACTTCAAAAGATATAATATACTATAATATACTTATAGTTGGAATACCAAAATGAGAACGAAGAGAGGACAAAGAAGAAATATTTGAAGTAACAATGCCCAAGAACTTTTAAAATTAATGACAGACACTAAAATGCAGGCCCAAGAAGCTCAGAAAATAACACCCACTCACACACACCACAGGTCTATCATATTTAAAACTGAAGACATAAAAAAATCTTGGAAGAAGCTGGGACAAGGGAGAACACCTTACTGCTGTGGCCACTATTCAGAAGCAGGACAGACCTCACTCAACATTTGTTTTGGAGGTTGAGGTTGATAACACTGCACATTCACCAAGAGTATATAAAAATGTTTCTTATTCACAGAAAGAAGCTTTCTGGTGAGAGAAGGGTGGCTTCCAAGCAGCTCTAAACAACACCTTGAGAGAATAATCAAAGGAAACTGGCTTGAGATTTTTATGGCTTGAGGTTGGAAGGTAGAATTGGAGTTAGGGTTCCCGCATGCCAGACAACAATTTGTGTGATTTGACCCTCCATTGGTGTCAAAAAAAGAGAGCACCCAGACTTCCCTACCAGTTTCCCTAGATTTAAGTAAAATTGTAAAGTGAGTAGGATGAGGCTTAAAAGTTGTCATCAGTAAAATATTTTTAAAAATGGGGATAAGACTTTTGATTATACTTGTCTAAAGAGAAACTAGGATAAGAATTACAGTTGACTGGCCCTGGCTGGTTGGCTCAGCGGTAGAGCATCAGCCCAGCATGTGGAAGTCCCAGGTTTGATTCCTGGCCAGGGCACACAGGAGAAGCATCCATCTGCTTCTCCACCCTTTACCCTCTCCTTCCTCTCTGTCTCTCTCTTCCCCTCCCACAGCCAAGGCTCCATTGGAGCAGGGTTGGCCCAGGGACTGAGGACGGCTCTATGGCCTCTACCTCAGGCACTAGAATGACTCTGGCCACAGGAGAGTGACGCCCCAGATGGACAAAGCATCACCCCCTGGTGGGTATGCTGGGTGGATCCTGGTCAGGCGCATGTGGAAGTCTGACTGCCTCCCCGCTTCTAACTTTGGAAAAAAAAAAAAAAAAAAGAATAATTACAGTTGACTTACTGGAAACCATAAAAAAAAAAGACAGTCAAATAAACTGTTTAAGGTATTAAAAGAAAAAAATCCTACAACTTAGAATTATAAATTAGCAAAATTATTCTTTAAAAGTGAGAGAAAAATAAAAACAAACCTCTTCAAACAAAGACTGAGGGAATTCATCAAAGTCAGACCTGCTCTGTAAGAAATATTAAAAGTGAGTCTTTAGGCAGGAGAAAATGACATCTGTCAGAAATGTGGATTGACATTAAGAAGAGCATGAAAATAAATAAAGGTAAAATATTTGATTTGTCTTATTTCTAACTGACCTAAAATATAACCACTTAGAGTAACCATTATTGACTGATTAGAGCATATAGGTAGGGATAATAAATAAAGTAACATAAAGGGATTAGGCTGGAGAAGTTGAAAATACTTTGGTATAAAGTACCTGCACTGAACATTAAGTATACTGTTATTTGAAGTTGGACTTAGAAGAAAATGTATATTTTAAGATCTTCTATTTTTAGCTCTGACATTCAAAGATGTGCAGTTACCACTACTATTGTTACAACCAGAGAAACACTGGAAAAAAATGAAAATCAAATGTTATTTTTCCCCAGGCCAATTAGAGAACTGAGTTTTCAGGGCAAAATACCACCCTAAAAGCTGAAGAGACAAAAAAAAAAAAAAAATACAGACAAACACTATATAGATCAGTATTGGTAGATCAACTAGACAAAAAAAAAATCACTAAAGATATAAATTATTTGAAGAACACTATTAGTCAAGTTGACCTAATTTGAAGAACCCTTCATCCCAAAACAGCAGAACAGATATTCTACTCCAGTTCAGAGTGAGCATTTGCCAATGTAGACCATATTCTGCACCTCAAAACACACCTGCGTAAATATAAAAGAATAAAAATCATGTGATATATTTTATCCAGCCACTCTAAAATCAAACCAGTAATGAATAAAAAAATAACAGCTGAGAATTTTCCAAAAATACTTTGAGATCAAGCATACTTCTCAATAACACATGAGTCAAAGAAGTTTCAAAAGAGAACTTAAAAATATTTTGAACTAAATAAAAATAAAACAAAATTATTTGGATGCAGCCAAAGTGATCCTTAGAGGGAGATTTCTAGCATTATATGAATATATTAGAAAAAATCAATAATATGAACTTCTACAACAGAAAACAAGCTTAAGAAAATATAAAATATATTAAATAAGCAGAAAAATGAGCATAAATTGAAATTAAAAACAAAAAATTAATAAAGAAAGTAAAAACAAAAGATATTTTTTGAAAAACATTAGAAAAATTAATAAGCCTCTAAGTAGCATATAGAGAAGATACAAAGGGATAATAAAACATGCTATTAACAACTCTATGTCCACAAATTTAATAACAGAGATGAAGTGGTTTAATTTCATGAAAGACATAAACAACCAAAAGACATATAAGGAGGAGAAGATAGTATAAAATATTCTATATCTATTAAACTAATTGAATCAAGCAGCAACAACTCTTCAGAAAGAAAGATATGGGCTCATGTGAGTCAATATTTAAAAACTCAATCCCCTAGGTAGCTCCTGCTACCCAAATAATGCATTATGCAGACCCAATTACTTGGAAATCAAATAATCCTGTATGGGTAGACCAATGGCCCCTTTCTCAGGAGAAGCTTAGGGAAGCTGCTTGATTGGTACAAGAGCACCTACAGCTTGGGCACATTGAACCATCTAATAGCCCATGGAATACACTTTCATATTTTGATCTGGTCGCCTCCTGGATTATCAAGGGACATAGGTGACCCTTACAGCTTATAAGTTTTGAGCTTCAAAATTATTGTTG
Organism: Saccopteryx bilineata; assembly: GCF_036850765.1. Lineage (NCBI taxonomy): Eukaryota > Metazoa > Chordata > Mammalia > Chiroptera > Emballonuridae > Saccopteryx > Saccopteryx bilineata. The sequence continues at coordinate 164,159,103 of NC_089495.1, forward strand.
TTCCTTTTTTCAAAGGATCAACAACAATGGCTCTGGGAAACTTCCACTAAATGGCAAATTGCTTTTGCAAATCAATGGACAACTTTATACTGAAACAGTCAACATAAAATCAGCTCAAAGACTAGAATTATATGCCATTATCATGGCTTTTCAGCCTTTGCCATATTCCTCCTTTAATCTATATACAGACAGCAAATATTTACTTATAGTTGTTTCCACTATAAAGACTGCTGTCTTAGGAACAACTGTGGATGAGCTATTTCAGCAGTTCCTCCTTCTTCAAAGACTTGTATGTCAACATAGAGCTCCATGTTTTATAGGACATACTCGAGATCACTCCATGCTCCCTGAAGCTTTAGAACAAGGAAATGCCCTTGTTGATCAAGCTACCCCAAAGAAAATTATTTGGAGCAACCATGACAGATCGAACAATTCAGTCTCATACTATTTATCACCAGAATGCTGCAGCCCTGTGTAAATAGCTTCAACTTTCTCAGGAAGCAGCACGGCAGATTGGTAAATTCTATCCAAAGTGTCCTATACTACAATCTGTTCCTTCATTTGGAGTTAACCCTCAAGGACTCCTACCAGGACAACTTTGGCAAATGGGGGTTACTCATATACCTTCATTTGGCAAACAGCCCTATGTCCACATTACAATGGATACTTATTCTGGATTTATATACATAGTAACCTCTGCCAGAACAGGAGAGGCTGCTAAGCAGGTTATAGCTCATTGTCTGTATGCATTTTTCTATTATTGGATTTCCTAAACTGATTAAACTGATAATGCTCCTGCATATGTAGCAAAAGCATTTACTGTATTTTGTCAAATCTTTCAAATTATGGGTATTTCTTACAATCTTTAAAGTCAAGGTATTATTAAAGCATACCCAGCAAATACTTTGAGGTCAATTTAAAAAAATTTAAAATGGGGAAGTCATATCCTGGAACTCCTATGGGTCTACCATATCATACTTTATACTTAAAAAATTTTAAATTTCTTTTGAATGCTTATGACAAAAGATGCCAAATCTTCTTCTGCAAACTTCTACCTTCTTTTATTTGATCCAGCTAATAACACTATTTTGTCTTTTTCCAAATAGTTCCAGATATACAGAAAAGGTTTATACAGGTGGATGGGGATCCTCAAACTCCTCAGTGAGATCTTCTGAGCATGGCTTTTAAGGTACCAAGAGGCAGAAAAAGCCCAATAGAGATCAGGGGAACTACCAGCTTTTAGGATATGCCCTTAAAGGCTCCAACACCCCAAAGGGGTCTCATAGGAATCCATCTGGGTCCTGCTTCAGTAGTGAAAAGGAAGGTCATTGAGCTAAAGCCTGCCAGGCTTACATGCCTTTGCTGTGAGGAAAAAGGGACACTGGAAGGTAGGCTTCCCCCTTGCTCCTCTAAGGGAGGGTTCAGTCTCTTCCAGCCCTGCTCCAGCCACCTATGACCTAACCTTGCCCAGAATGCTGGGGTTTGCCACTGAAGGCTGAAGGTGCCCAAGGCTGTTGGCCCCATCTATGACACTGTGGATGAGCCTAGGGTATTTCTTTCAAGAAGCAGGTAAAGTGACCTCATTTGCACAGGGCCACTTAACTATGTCTTGCCTGAATAGTCAGGTTTTTATTCTTCCCTTGAAAATCTCTGTTGTGGGTGTTGATAGTCCTATTTTCTGCTGCTTTGTTTAATATATAGTGTTCCTTTTATTCCTCCTACCTCAATGCCCCACTCATATTTCAGGCTGGGACCTACTCCTAATTTAGAGCTCTCTCTTCCCCTTTTGCCAACTTCTATTGTGAATTTACCTTTGCCACCCAACTTAGTGTATCCCAAGGTTCTCTTTACCATGCCACAGTCACAGAGCTCCAGGGAAAAGCACCCTGGTCTCATCTCTCCAGGCAGAGGAGAACAGAGGCTCCATCTCCACGCATGCTGCAGATGGCTTTTCCAGTCTACCTGAATCATTACCAGCTAGAAGTAGTGGTCATTGGGACTTGGATGTGAGCTGCAAAGTATAGAATTGTGATAACAATTCCAGTGCCATGCAGATTTTTCCTGGATGTGGACTTTTTCTGGACTCCTGCTCCTTGTGATAGCTCCTAACAGACTGAACTGGGGTTGGATTGAATTTGCAGGGATTTGGAATGGTGTTGGTGCCAACTTGAACTTGGTGAACATGTTAAGGACACTAATCTTTTATGGATTATTGTTGTATTGGCCAAAGTTTGCTTAAAGGCTTTAATCACTGTAAAAAATTATATATATATATGACTGGATAAAGAAGATGTGGCACATATACACTATGGTATACTACTCAGCCATAAGAAATGATGACATCAGATCATTTACAACAAAATGGTGGGATCTTGATAACATTATACAGAGTAAAATAAGCAAATCAGAAAAAATCAAGAACTGCATGATTCCATACATTGGTGGGACATAAAAATGAGACTAAGAGACATGGACAAGAGTGTGGTGGTTATGGGGGGGAGGGAAGGAGAGAGAGGGGAAGGGGAGGGGCAGGGGCACAAAAAAAACTAGATAGAAGGTGATGGAGGACAATCTGACTTTAGGTGATGGGTATGCAACATAATTGAATGACAAGATAAACTGGACATGTTTTCTTTGAATATATGTACCCTGATTTATTGATGTCACCCCATTAAAATTAATAAAAATTTATTTATAAAAATAAGAAAAAAACCTCAATCCATGTAATCTAGCATATCAATAATAGACTTTAAAAAAGAGATATGATCATAACAATAGGTGCAGAGAAAGCATTTGACAAAAATCAAACATTTGTTAATGATAAAAATTCTCATCAAATGGAGTTGAAAGTAACCTTCCTTAACTTGATGAATAATGTCTTCAAAAATACCTATGGCTAACATCATACTTAGCTGTGGGAAACTAGATCCTTTTCCTAAGAGTAGGAATAGGACAAGGATATCTACTCTCTCTCATTTTACTCAATATTATATTAGAAGTCCTAACTGGTGCAATAAGATAAGAAAAAGTGCCTGACCATGTGGTGGCACAGTGGATAGAACATCAGACTGAAACACAGAGGAACCAGATTCAAAACCATGAGGTTGCCAGCTTGAGTGCAGGCTCACCAGCTTGAACACGGGGTTGTTGGTTTGAATGTGGGATCATAGACATGATATAATTGCTAGCTTGAGCCCAAACCAATGGCTTAAAGTCCAAGGTCACTGGTTTGAACAAGGGATCACTTGCTCTGCTGTAGCTCTCCACCCCTGGTCAAGGCACACATGAGAAAACAATCATGAAAAACTAAGATGATGCAATGAAGAATTGATACTTCTCATCCCTCTCCCTTTCTGTCTGTTTGTCCCTATCTGTCTCATATTCTGACTCAATCTGTGTCTCTGTCAAAAAAACCCCACAACACAACAAAACAAAAAACAAGAAAGAGCAACAACATGTATACAGAGTAAGGAGGAAGAAACAAAATTGTTCAGCGATGACAAAGTTGTCTATGTAAAAGATTTCAAAGAATGGCCAAACAACAAACAAGCAAAAAAATCTTCTTGAAACAATTCACAATTATAGCAAGGTCATAAGAAACAAAGATAACATATGAAAGTCAATCACTTTTCTATAAATCAGAAATGAACAATTGGAATTTTAAATAAAAAAATACCATTTACAATAGTACACATAAAAAGAAATACATAGGTATAAATCTAACAAAATATGTACAAGATCTACAGGTGTAAAACTGTAAAACTAATAAAATAAATTCAAATATCTGAAACTAAATAAATGGAGGGATGTTATATTCTAATAGATTGAAAAATGAAATATTAAGATATCAAATCTTCAAAGACAGTCTTTTCTTTTTTTTTTAATTTTATTTTTTTAATGGGGCGACATCAATAAATCAAGATACATATATTCAAAGATAACAAGTCCAGGTTATCTTGTCTTTCAATTATGTTGCATACCCATCACCCAAAGTCAGATTGTCCTCTGTCACCTTCTATCTAGTTTTCTTTGTGCCCCTCCCCCTCCCCTTTTCCCTCTCCCTTTCTTGCCATAACCACCACACTCTTATCAATGTCTCTTAGTCTCACTTTTATGTCCCACCTACGTATGGAATAATGCAGTTCCTGTTTTTTTCTGATTTACTTATTTCACTTCGTATAATGTTATCAAGATCCCACCATTTTGCTGTAAATGATCCGATGTCATCATTTCTTATGGCTGAGTAGTATTCCATAGTGTATATGTGCCACATCTTCTTTATCCAGTCATCTATTGACAGGCTTTTTGGTTGTTTCCATGTCCTGGCCACTGTGAACAATGCTGCAATGAACATGGGGCTGCATGTGTCTTTACGTATCAATGTTTCTGAGTTTTGGGGGTATATACCCAGTAGAGGGATTGCTGGGTCATAAGGTAGTTATATTTTTAGTTTTTTGAGGAACCACCATACTTTCTTCCATAATGGTTGTACTACTTTACATTCCCACCAACAGTGAATGAGGGTTTCTTTTTCTCCACAGCCTCTCCAACATTTGCTATTAGCTGTCTTGTTAATAATAGCTAATCTAACAGGTGTGAGGTGGTATCTCATTGCAGTTTTGATTTGCATTTCTCTAATAACTAAAGAAGATGAGCATCTTTTCATATATCTGTTGGCCATTTGTACTTCCTCCTGGGAGAAGTGTCTGTTCATGACCTCTTCCCATTTTTTTATTGGATTGTTTGTTTGTTTGTTGTTGAGTTTTATGAGTTCTTTGTATATTTTGGATATTAGGCCCTTATCTGAGCTGTTGTTTGAAAATATCATTTCCCATTTAGTTGGCTTTCTGTTTATTTTGTTATCAGTTTCTCTTGCTGAGCAAAAACTTCTTAGTCTGATGTAGTCCCATTCATTAATTTTTGCCTTCACTTCTCTTGCCATTGGAGTCAAATTCATAAAATGCTCTTTAAAACCCAGGTCCATGAGTTGAGTACCTATGTCTTCTTCTATGTACTTAATTGTTTCAGGTCTTATGTTTAGATCTTTGATCCATTTTGAGTTAATTTTAGTACAGGGGGACAAACTGTAGTCCAGTTTCATTCTTTTGCATGTGGCTTTCCAGTTTTCCCAGCACCATTTATTGAAGAGGCTTTCTTTTCTCCATTGTATGTTCTTGGCCCCTTTATCAAAAATTATTTGACTATATATATGTGGTTTTATTTCTGGGTTTTCTATTCTGTTCCATTGGTCTGAGTGCAAAAACAGTCTTTTCAACACACATGATGCTAGAAAAATTATAAGTCTGTTTGTAAAAAAAGAAAAAAAAATCTAGCCAGACATACATTGCACAAAAATTGGCTAAAAAAAGGATTATAGGTCTAAATTTAAAATGTAGAACTATAAAACTTCTAGAATAATACATTGGAGAACACCTGGGTTAGTGGTAGTCAACCTGGTTCCTACCGCCCACTAGTGGGCATTCTAGTTTTCATGGTGGGCAGTAGCAGAACAACCAAAGTATAAATAAAAAGATAGAATTAACTATAGTAAGTTGTTTTATAAAGATTTATTCTGCCAAACTTAGCTAAAATCTGACATAAAGTACTTGGTAAGTCATTATTATTATATGCTTTAACTTGCTGTAACTCTGCTTTATAAATTTTATAAAGTAAAGTTACTTCCCTACTTTATAAATCACCATTACTGTGGAACCTGTGGGTGGTTAGAAAATTTAACTACTAACAGATACAAAAGTGGGAGGTAGGTATAAAAAGTTTCTCTACCCCTGACCTAGGTGAACTTGAGTTTGGCAATGAATTTTTAAATACCACACCAAAAATAGGTCTGTGAAAAAAAAATTGATATTGAGCTTTCTTAAAATGAAAAGTGTCTGCTCTGTGTCAGACATGGTTAAGAGAATGAAATGATAAGCCATAGACAGATAAAAAGTATTTGTGAACACAAACCTGATAAAAGGTTTCTGTACAAGTAAATAAATAATTCTTAAATTCAATAATAAAAATATATAATAATTATTTTAAAAAGGCAAAATTGCTAAACAGACAGTTCACCAAAGAAGATAAACACATGGCTAATAATCAGTGGTGATATTCAGCTGGTTTGCACCAGTTTGGCAGAACCAATAACTAATTTTTTGTTGAGTTCAGCAAACCAGTTGTTAAAATGGCATTTGTAATCAGGGTTCTCTCTAAGGTGGGTGCTGGGCAACCTCCCAATATGAAAATCACAAATTTACATTTTTTACTCCTTTTTAACTTTCATCTGTGCAGCAGCATAGTCTAAGCGCCCATAGTAATGTTCATTCTGTCTATAGGTGAAAAAATCTGATTGAACTATGCTTGTAATATTTATTCATTCAGTTCATAAAACTCATTATACCTTTGATGAAATACTACATTTTAATTCCTTCCCATTTGTCACTTCAGTGAACAAACATATAATGTCAAGAGAAAAAGTGCCAAACAACCAATTGCTGTAAGTTCAGCAGTAGCAGAAAGGGGCTTTTCAAAGATGAGTGTAGTATGTTCACAGAAGTCACCTGTTTCTAATACAGCAAACACAATGACTGTCAGTCTAATCGGCCTACCTCTAAAGGAATTGGATCCTACCCCTACAGTGAAAAGATGGTTAAGGATAAATCACACAGCCAATGACGCTCAGACAAAAGCGAAGAAAATTGCAAGTGAGGACGCCAATCCAAAAGCAGTGTGGAAATATCTTAAATAACAGCTTCATTGTTTTTTGTCGAATATTATACAATATTTTTTTCATTAATATTTTAAAACTTTCTTATAATATAATCTAGTTTTATGTACCTCTTTTATTGTTCTTATTTAAGTATTAGATGCATGAAATAATAAACTACCTTTTGGTATACCATGTTTTTAATGCTTAAAAAGGTCATTAGGGCAGAGAATTGTTAAATTATTTGAAACTACCACTTCTAATAATACATGTGAAATGATACTAAATATTGTCTTCAGTGAATTTCAAAACAAAATAATAATGAGATAATATAAAGTGGTTGAAACAGCTAAAGTTTCCCTCCCCCCAAAAAAAATTGACACTACTTACTGCTGACGAGGTTGTGCAGCAAAAGGAACTCTCTTCCAAAGTGGCTGTATCATTTTGCAATCCCAGAAGCAAAGAATGAGAATTCATATTGTTTTTACATCCTTGCCAGCAATTGATATTGTCATAGTATAAAATTTTAGCCATTTGAATAGGTGCATAGTGTTATCACATTGTTTTAATTTGCATTTCTCTAAAGAGTATAGCGTGGGAAAGGGGAAAAAAGAGTGACTCTACAGGGGAGAAATTGGCACAGTACATTAACCAGGTTCTCAATTTGAATAGCAAAAGGAATGATGATGCAAATGGTGCATCATGCTAGAAGTGACCTTATTCTTCACAACCAACAACCCCAATCTAACTAAGGGGAAAATATCAGAAAAATCTCAATGGAGAGACAGTCTACAAAATTCTTGACCAGTACTCCTCAGAATTGTCAAGGTCATCCAAATAAGGTAAATCTGAAAACTGTTACAGCTGAGATGAATGTATGGGATCATGACAGTTAACTGTAATGTGGTAACCTGGGTGAGATTTTGGAATAGGAAAAGACAGTAGATAAAGTCAAATGCCATGTGAATGAATTGTTGTGAACTTTAATAGTAATGATCCATGTTGTAACAAACATACCATACTAATGTAAGATGCTGATAATGGGGGAAACCAAGTGAGGGAGAACTCTCTACTGTTTTATATTTCTGAAAACTTAGAACTGTTCAAAAATTAAAATCAATTTTTAAAAATATATATTTTAAACTCTAGAGCACCACTAAAATTTCTTTTTAAAGAAAATTGTAATTTATGCACTGAGAGGATATAAAACAGAATCATATAAAATATTCAATTGGAACCAGAGAAGGTAGTAAAAGAGGGGAAATTAGTAACAGTGAATTTATTAGTCAACACTAATTGACAATTCTGTTGAAGGCCTCTCCTTCTTCCATTCTCTCCAAATGCCCTGCTTTGCTCATGCATACATCTTTGCTCTTTTTTTTTTTTTTTTTTAATAAATTTTTATTAATGGTAATGGGATGACATTAATAAATCAGGGTACATATATTCAAAGAAAACATGTCTAGGTTATTTTGTCATCAAATTATGTTGCAAACCCCTCGCCCAAAGTCAGATTGTCCTCCACCACCCTCTATCTAGTTCTCTGTGCCCCTCCCCCTCCCCCTAACTCTCTCCCTCCCTCCCTCCCTCCCATGTCCTCGCTCCCCCCCCACCCTTGGTAACCACCACACTCTTGTCCATGTCTCTTAGTCTCATTTTTATGTTCCACCAATGTATGGAATCATGTAGTTCTTGTTTTTTTCTGATTTACTTATTTCACTCCTTATAATGTTATCAAGATCCCACCATTTTGCTGTAAATGATCTGATGTCATCATTTCTTATGGCTGAGTAGTATTCCATAGTGTATATGTGCCACATCTTCTTTATCCAGTCTTCTATTGAAGGGCGTTTTGGTTGTTTCCATGTCTTGGCCACTGTGAACAGTGCTGCAATGAACATGGGGCTACATGTGTCTTCACGTATCAATGTTTCTGAGGTTTTGGGGTATATACCCAGTAGAGGGATTGCTGCGTCATAAGGTAGTTCTATTTGCAGTTTTTTGAGGAACCACCATACTTTCCTCCATAATGGTTGTACTACTTTACAGTCCCACCAACAGTGAATGAGGGTTCCTTTTTCTCCACAGCCTCTCCAACATTTGCTATTACCCGTCTTGTTGATAATAGCTAATCTAACAGGGGTGAGGTGGTATCTCATTGTAGTTTTGATTTGCATTTCTCTAATAACTAATGAAGCTGAGCATCTTTTCATATATCTGTTGGCCATTTGTATCTCTTCCTGGGAGAAGTGTCTGTTCATGTCCTCTTCCCATTTTTTTATTGGATTGCTTGTTTGTTTGTTGTTGAGTTTTATGAGTTCTTTGTAAATTTTGGATATTAGGCCCTTATCTGAGCTGTCGTTTGAAAATATCATTTCCCATTTAGTTGGCTGTCTGTTTATTTTGATATCAGTTTCTCTTGCTGAGCAAAAACTTTTTATTCTGATGTAGTCCCATTCATTTATCTTTGCCTTCACTTCTCTTGCCATTGGAGTCAAGTTCATAAAATGTTCTTTAAAACCCAGGTCCATGATTTTAGTACCTATGTCTTCTTCTATGTACTTTATTGTTTCAGGTCTTATATTTAGGTCTTTGATCCATTTTGAATTAATTTTAGTACACGGGGACAGGCTGTAGTCGAGTTTCATTCTTTTGCATGTGGCTTTCCAGTTTTCCCAACACCATTTGTTGAAGAGGCTTTCTTTTCTCCATTGTGTGTTGTTGGCCCCTTTATCAAAGATTATTTGACCATATATATGTGGTTTTATTTCTGGGCTTTCTATTCTGTTCCATTGGTCTGAGTGTCTATTTTTCTGCCAATACCATGCTGTTTTGATTATCGTGGCCCTATAATATAGTTTAAAGTCAGGTATTGTAATGCCCCCAGCTTCATTCTTTTTCCTTAGGATTGTTTTGGCTATTCGGGGTTTTTTATAGTTCCATATAAATCTGATGATTTTTTGTTCCATTTCTTTAAAAAATCTCATAGGGATTTTGATGGGAATTGCATTAAATTTGTATATTGCTTTGGGTAATATGGCCATTTTGATTATATTTATTCTTCCTATCCAAGAACAAGGAATATTTTTCCATCTCATTGTATCTTTTTCGATTTCCCTTAACAATGCTTTGTAATTTTCATTATATAGGTCCTTTACGTTCTTTGTTATGTTTATTCCTAGGTATTTTATTTTTTTTGTTGCAATCGTGAAGGGGATTATTTTTTTGAGTTCGTTTTCTAATATTTCATTGTTGGCATATAGAAAGGCTATGGACTTTTGTATGTTAATTTTGTATCCTGCGACCTTACTGTATTGGTTTATTGTTTCTAATAATCTTTTTGTGGAGTCCTTCGGGTTTTCGATGTATAGGATCATATCATCAGCAAAAAGTGATAGCTTTACTTCTTCTTTTCCGATATGGATGCCTTTTATTTCTTTGTCTTGTCTGATTGCTCTGGCCAGAACTTCTAGCACCACGTTGAATAAGAGTGGAGAGAGTGGACAACCCTGTCTTGTTCCTGATTTAAGGTAGAAAGTCCTCAGTTTTATACCGTTTAATAGGATGTTGGCTGATGGTTTATCATATATGGCCTTTATCATGTTGAGATATTTTCCTTCTATACCCATTTTGTTGAGAGTCTTAAACATAAAATTGTGTTGTATTTTATCAAAAGCCTTTTCTGCATCTATTGATAAGATCATGTGGTTTTTGTTCTTTGTTTTGTTGATATGGTGTATTACGTTAACCGTTTTGCGTATGTTGAACCATCCTTGAGATTCTGGGATGAATCCCACTTGATCATGATGCATTATGTTTTTAATATGTTGTTGTCTTCGGTTTGCCAGTATTTTGTTTAGTATTTTAGCATCTGTATTCATTAGAGATATTGGTCTGTAGTTTTCTTTCTTTGTGCCATCCTTGCCAGGTTTTGGTATGAGGGTTATGTTGGCCTCATAAAATGTGTTTGGAAGTATTGCTTCTTCTTCAATTTTTTGGAAGACTTTGAGTAGAATAGGAACCAAGTCTTCTTTGAATGTTTGATAGAATTCACTAGTATAACCGTCTGGGCCTGGACTTTTATTTTTGGGGAGATTTTTAATAGTTTTTTCTATTTCCTCCCTGCTGATTGGTCTGTTTAGGCTTTCTGCTTCTTCTTGACTCAGTCTAGGAAGGTTGTATTGTTCTAGGAATTTATCCATTTCTTCTAGGTTGTTGTATTTGGTGGCATATAATTTTTCATAGTATTCTACAATAATTCTTTGTATTTCTATGATGTCTGTGGTGATCTCTCCTCTTTCATTTTGGATTTTATTTATTTGAGTCCTGTGTCTTTTTTCCTTGGTGAGTCTTGCCAAGGGTTTGTCAATTTTGTTGATCTTTTCAAAGAACCAGCTCCTTGTTTTATTGATTTTTTCTATAGTTTTTCTGTTCTCTATTTCATTTATTTCTGCTCTGATTTTTGTTATCTCCTTTCTTCGGCTGGTTTTGGGTTGTCTTTGTTCTTCTTTTTCTAGTTCCTTAAGGTGTGAAGTTAAGTGGTTTACTTCGGCTCTCTCTTGTTTGTTCATATAGGCCTGAAGTGATATGAACTTTCCTCTTATTACTGCTTTTGCTGCATCCCAGAGATTCTGATATGTCGTATTTTCATTTTCATTTGTCTGTATATATCTTTTGATTTCTGCACTTATTTCTTCTTTGACCCATTCATTTTTTAGAAGTATGTTGTTTAGTTTCCACATTTTTGTGGGTTTTTCCCCCTCTTTTTTGCAGTTGAATTCTAGTTTCAAGGCTTTATGATCAGAAAATATGCTTGGTACAATTTCAATTTTTCTAAATTTGCTGATATTGTCTTTGTGGCCCAACATATGGTCAATTCTTGAGAATGTTCCATGTACACTAGAGAAAAATGTATACTCTGTCGCTTTGGGATGAAGTGTCCTGTAGATGTCTATCATATCCAGGTGTTCTAGTATTTCGTTTAAGGCCACTATATCTTTATTGATTCTCTGTTTGGATGACCGATCTAGAGCCGTCAGCGGTCTATTGAGGTCTCCAAGTATGATTGTATTTTTGTTAGTTTTTGTTTTAAGGTCAATAAGTAGCTGTCTTATATATTTTGGTGCTCCTTGGTTTGGTGCATATATATTAAGGATTGTTATGTCTTCTTGATTCAACTTCCCCTTAATCATTATGAAATGACCATTTTTGTCTCTGAGTACTTTTTCTGTCTTGTAGTCAGCATTATTAGATATGAGTATTGCTACACCTGCTTTTTTTTGGGTGTTGTTTGCTTGGAGTATTGTTTTCCAGCCTTTCACTTTGAATTTGTTTTTATCCTTGTTGCTTAGATGTGTTTCTTGTAGGCAGCATATAGTTGGATTTTCTTTTTTAATCCATTCTGCTACTCTGTGTCTTTTTATTGGTAAGTTTAATCCATTTACATTTAGTGTAATTATTGACACTTGTGGGTTCCCTACTGCCATTTTATAAATTGCTTTCTGTTAGTTTTGTATCTAGTTTGATTCTTCTCTTTTGTTTTTCTATCATTTGTTTTTGTTTGTTTGTGTTCCATACTTCTTTCCTCTGTTGCTACCTTTTTTAAGTCAAGTGTTTTTGTGGTGGTTTTTTTAAGGGTGGTTACCATTAAGTAATGAAAAGGGTACCTACCATATTCATTGTAGTACCCTATCTTATAAGTATTTCTGCACTTCATCATCCTTTGCTACTGTTAATCTCCATCCTCTCCCCCCTTTTTTTCCTTTGTTGTCACAGTTTAAGTTTGGTTTTATTGTGTTCTTGGTGGAGCTGTTATTTGGGTATTTGTGGTGTTGTTTTCTTTTGTTCTTTGAATCTGGTTGGAAAACCCCCCTTAGTATTTCCTGGAGTGGGGGCTTTCTGTTGATAAATTCTCTCATCTTTTCTGTATTTGTGAATGTTTTTATATCTCCTTCATACTTGAAGGATAGCTTTGATGGGTATAGTATTCTTGGCTGAAAGTTCCTCTCTTTCAGGGCTTTAAATATTGGGGTCCACTCTCTTCTAGCTTGTAGAGTTTCTGCTGAGAAATCTGATGATAATCTAATAGGCCTTCCTTTATATGTTGTACTCTTCTTTTCCCTGGCTGCCTTGAGAATTTTTTCTTTGTCATTGGTTTGTGTCATCTTTATTATGATGTGCCTTGGAGTGGGTTTGTTGGGGTTAAGAAAACTTGGTGTTCTGTTTGCTTCTTGAATTTGAGGCTTTAGTTCCTTCCACAGGCTTGGGAAGTTCTCGTCTATTATTTGTTTGAGTATATTCTCCATTCCATTTTCTTTCTCTTCTCCCTCTGATATACCTATTATTCTTATGTTATTCTTTCTCATGGAGTCAGACAATTCCTGTAGGGCTTTCTCGTTTTTTATTATTTTTGAGTCTCTTTCTTCTTCTCTCTGTTGTGCCTCAAGTTGTTTGTCTTCTATTTCACTAATCCTATCTTCAATCTGGGCTGTTCTGTTAGCTAAGCTTGTTACCTCGTTTTTCAGCTCGTGAATTGAGTTTTTCATTTCTGTTTGATTTGTTTTTATAGTTTCAATTTCCTTGGTAATATATTCTTTATGTTCATTGAGTTGTTTTCTGATCTCCCTATATTGCCTTTCTGTGTTTTCTTGTATATCTCTGAGTATTTTTAAGATTTCTAGTTTAAATTCTCTGTCATTTAGCTCCAAGGCTTCCAATATGTTAAGTCTTTTCTCCATAGATTTTTCCACATCTATTTGTGTTACCTCTCTTTCTTTTGTATCCATAATATTCGATTTCCTCTTTCTTATCGGCATCTGAGGGTGGTCTTATTGATAGCACTAATTAGAATTAATAAAGAGTAAAAAAAAAAAAAAAAAAAAAAAAGGGTAAAACACCCCACAAAAAAAAACAGTAATAATTTATTATTTCCCCCTTTTTTCTCTCTCCTCTTTCCCTCCTCTCCCCTCCTCAGGGAAATATCGTGCCTATAATGGAGGGCCTGATTTGGGGTGAAGAGTTCAAGGGGCAAAAAAAGGGAGTAGGGACCTACTAAATGCAAAAAAAAAAAAAAAAAAAAAAAGGAAGAAAATCTTAGACAAGCATAAGATGATTTGCTTGTAAGTGATGGTCAACTAAGAGATATAATGAGAGGGATAAGAGGGAATCAGAAAAAAGGACCAAAAAAGAATAATAAAGAAGAAAAAATAAAAATAATAAGTAAAAATCTGTTGTATTAAGTGGAGCGAAGACTAAATACAATGGAGACCTTGGGTTGGGAGGACCCAAAATGCCACAAAAATAAACAAACAAGAGAAAAAAAAATAAAAACAAAAGCAAAAAAGAGAAATAAAATTAAAAAAAGCCTTGAGTCCCAAATTAACTAATTTGTTCGTAATTGAGGATTATATGGGAGGAAAGTAAAATGAGAAAAGAAAAAACGAATAGAAAGGAAAAAATAAGAAAAAGAGAAAAACAAAGGAAGAAATAAAATAGGAGGAGAAAAAAAACAAAATAAAGCAAGACAAAAAAAAAAAACAAAAGAGGAGAGAGTGAGAGTTAAGTGTTTTGGAATATAACCTTAAAGGAGGGTGAGGATGAAGAAGAAAAATAAAATGCAACACTCATCGGTAGTGTAGTTCAAGAAAGGGGAAGCATAAGATGGGCAGAGAATAGACGGACCGAGGTGGAGGAAATAAAGGCAAAAAGATAGAAGAAACAAGCAACAACAACAACAACAAAAAAAAAATTAGTGGATCAAGTTGTAAAGTCTGTGGGTTTTTCTTGATTTTGAGAGGTTAACTTCTTCCTTTTTCTTTTCTCTCCCTCTTCCTAGTCGGTGACTCTGTACCCCAGGCTCTGCTCCTGTGTCACTCTTAGGTAGGGATTTGCAGTTGATGGGATTCTATGGCAATGTCATATAATTGGCTTTAGTCTTGCTGGAAGTAAAGGCTTGTTGGCGTTTGCAGGGTCCAACGATGAGAGAGTTTGCTTTCCTGGATTCTCTCTCCTAGTCCCCCCTTTCTGAATTAGCAGCCTGGTGATCCAGCTATAAGGCTGCAACTGCTTCTGCCTGGGGAGTAAGAGGCTCAAAGATCTGGGAAATTCCCACTCTATCCCCACTCAGTGCAAGGCTTTGGGAAAGGCTCTGACAGTCAGGGCCTCCAGTGTAATCAGGCGGGGGTGGGAGTCAATTGTTGTCAAGGTGACTGTTCAGCGCCTATCATTTAGTTGGACCTCTCAACCCAGGCTTTCCACACTTTGTAGCCTGTTTTTGCAGGGAAGAAGAAGCACTAGTCTCTGCTTACGACTAGTGTAGTATAGACCTTATTATCTGCCAAGTCCTTCTTGTTAGCGTTTATCCCTGAATATGGAGGCTCTATCAATCAGAAGTTGCCCCCGCCCCTTTAGCGAGAGGCACTAAAAAATATCACGCCTCTTGTCTTGGAACGCTGAACTGAGAGAGATCTTATCAATTAGAACCGAGGGTGCGCAGATTTTATGGGTTAAGCTAATTTCAGTGATTGGGTCGCAGCTGTGTTTCCGAAGGTATTTTAGGCTGCCTGCGCGCACCCCTCCCCCAACGCTTGATTGTTAGCTTGAATGGCTGGGTGAGGTGCCCCGCCCACGGAGAGAATCTCCCAAGCCTCTCCCGCTCGCCCCGCTGCTGGCGGCTGGACCGCACCAGGCGCAGGATAATGGAGCCCCCTGGGTGTGCGGGCCAGTAGGGCGCCCTGGGCGCGTGGAATGCCCAAGGCACACGCGCGAATGGGACGCTCAGGGCACCGGTGGCCGGCGACCCCCACTCGCAGTGTGCGGGCCGCTGGGAACGTCAGCAGTGCTCAACTGGACCGGGCGCGCGCACGGCGGCTCTTGGCGACCGCTCGCGGTGGCGGTTCGCGGGGGCTCGCGGCAGCTCGCGGTGGTGGTTCCCAGGGGTTCGCGGCAGCTCGCGGGCTCGCGGCCGCTCGCGGTCGGCCGCTCGCGGCGGCTTGCGGTTCCCAAGTATATGGGCTGACTCACCGTGGGCGCACTCCCTGGCGGCTTGAATGAGCGTCGCTGCGGTAGCTTCCTCCACACCCTCGTCTCTCAGATTCAAATGATAACAGTCCTTTTGCTTTCAGTTTGTGTGGAACTCCGGAATGCTCCGAGGATAAATTTTTCTGTTTCTAGTTGATAAATTTGTTGTGATTTAGGGGAGAGCTGTTGGACGCGCTTCTCACGGCGCCATTTCCGTGACATCACTCCCATACATCTTTGCTCTTAACACTTTGCTTTGCTCTTCCATGAGGGCCTTCTGGAGTCTGGAAGAGGATTTTAAATTAAAAAGTTTCAAATTTGCCTTAGCAGACAGTGGTGCAGTGGATAGCATTGGACTGAGATGCGGAGAACCCAGGTTCAAAACACTGAGGTCGTGGCTTGAGGTGGGCTCACCAGCTTGAGCGCGGGTCGCTGGCTTGAGCTTGGGATCATAGACATGACCCCATGGTCTCTGGCTTGAAGCCCAAAGTCACTGGCTCAAGACCAAGGTCATTGGCTTGAGCAAGGGATCAGCCAGTCTGCTGTACTCCCCCCAGTCAAGGCACATATAAGAAAGCGGTCAATGAACAACTAAGGTACCACAACAAAGAATTGATGCTATCTTTCTCCCTTTCGGTCTATCTCTATCTGTCCCTCTCTCTGACTCTCTCTCTGTCTCTGTCACAAAAATAAATAAATAAATAAATAAATAAATAAATAAATAAATAAATAAAGTTGCAAATCCACTTTGGAGATGAAAAAGGTAGTTCTGAAATGACAAGGGCACCCTCTCCCTCTCCACTTAACAAGAAGTTTCCAGACAACTTGAAGAATTCTTAGGTGGGCACCCTTTCTGATTAGAATTTCAGAACTTATTTCTTCCCAACATGCACCTCTGCCTAAGTATTTTCTATGGGGTCTCCTTTTGCTAAGGCACCTTCACTTACATGGAACCCCAACCTGTGAAATCCTCTACACGTTTGACCTTCTCTTGCTAACTTCAGATAAAATTAGATTAACTTCTTTTCACATATTGTGGCTCATGAGCATTTGTAGTAAATGTGGGAGAAATTAGTCACCTTGCCAATGTCTGTCTTTCTTGTACTTGCATTACTAGTTTTTTTCTATGTTTTCAGAAGGTATCTATTCCACAAGTTAACTTTATAATTGTCGGTTTTACTAAAACCTAATACTATAAACTGGAAACCACTTGCCTTTCCAAGATAAAGTGCACGGCCTCACAATGGACTAAGAACAAAGCAAGGTGGCTGTGTGAGCGTGGCTATGATCTTCTTGTCACAGGAGTACCAGGGAGGAGGGCCGTGCAATTTAAGCATCTAGTATTTAAATTCTATCATTTTCCATAAAACAGATACAAACTGAAGTTCTAATATTTTGTCCACAACCACATGAATTATTTTGAGAAATGTGTATAGACGCTCTTTCTCTCTGAAGGATTGTTGGACTAGCAGGGTGTGAGTGTATGTATGTAGGGTGCTGAGGTAGGGTGTGAGTGTGTGTGGGAGGTGTTGAGTTAGGGTGTGAGTGTGTGGGGAGTGCTGAGTTAGGGCGTAAGTGTGTGGGGGATGCTGAGTTAGGGTGTGAGTGTGTGTTGGGGTGCTGAGTTAGGGTGTGAGTATGTGGGGGTGATGATTAGGGTGTGAATGTGTGTGGGGTGCTGAGTTAGGGTGTGAGTGTGTGTGGGGAGTGCTGAGTTAGGGTGTGAGTGTGTGGTGGGGTGCTGAGTTAGGATGTGAGTGTGTGGGGTGCTGAGTTAGGGTGTGAGTGTGTGGTGGGGTGCTGAGTTAGGATGTGAGTGTGTGGGGTGCTGAGTTAGGGTGTGAGTGTGTGGGGGTGCTGAGTTAGGGTGTGAGTGTGTGGGGGTGCTGAGTTAGGGTGTGAGTGTGTGTGGGTGCTGAGTTAGGGTGTGAGTGTATGGGGGTGATGATTAGGGTGTGAATGTGTGTGGGGTGCTGAGTTAGGGTGTGAGTGTGTGTGGGGGTTCTGAGTTAGGGTGTGAGTGTGTGTGAGGTGCTGAGTTAGGGTGTAAGTGTGGGGAGGTGCTGAGTTAGGGTGTGAGTGTGTGGGGGTGATGATTAGGGTGTGAGTGTGTGTGGGGGTTCTGAGTTAGGGTGTGAGTGTGTGTGGGGTGCTGAGTTAGGGTGTGAGTGTGTGTGTGGGGTGCTGAGTTAGGGTGTGAGTGTGTGGGGGGTGCTGAGTTATGGTGTGAGTGTGTGTGGGGTGCTGAGTTAGGGTGTGAGTGTGTGGGGGTGCTGAGTTAGGGTGTGAGTGTGTGGGGGTGCTGAGTTAGGGTGTGAATGTGGGGGGTGCTGAGTTATGGTGTGAGTGTGTGGGGGTGATGATTAGAGTGTGAGTGTGTGTGGGGTGCTGAGTTAGGGTGTGAGTGTGTGTGGGGTGCTGAGTTAGGGTGTGAGTGTGTGGGGTGCTGAGTTAGGGTGTGAGTGTGTGTGGGGGTGCTGAGTTAGGGTGTGAGTGTGTGTGGGGGTTCTGAGTTAGGGTTTGAGTGTGTGGGGTGCTGAGTTAGGGTATGTGTGGGGGGGGATTCTGAGTTAGGGTGTGAGTATGTGTGAGGTGCTGAGTTAGGGTGTGAATGTGTGGGGGAGGTGATGATTAGGCTGTGAGTGTATGTGGGGGCGTGCTTATTAGGGATTTAGGACTGAGAACTGTGCCAAGATTCTTCTCTCAAAGATTTCTGGCATTTTGATAACTTCCTACTATAATGGCTCAGTGTCACAAACATTATTTTTAACCCAGTCTCCCTGAAACTGAGTTTCTGTGGAGCTCCACCTCCCTCTGAGGTCTCTGATCAGTGGTTCGCTTTGTCTGCCCCACAACTACATGAGTAGCAGGCAGGGGTCCTGGTTGAGATCCAGGTAAATGTTGGCATGGCTGATAAGTTGTTGAGCAGTCATGTCTGGACTGGGGGAGGTAAGGAAAGGTGATCTGGGTGAGTACAAGATAGAGTTTCTCAAGATAAGGATGCCAACACAATGGAAGGGCAGAAAAAAATGCAGGAACAGTTTTCACAGGACCTTTGTGAAACAAGATATGAATGGAAATGGAAAGCAGGTCCCTTTGCTACATCTGTGGAAATGGCCAAAGTTCCGGGAATAATGACCGACGTTCTGCTGGTAGCAGAAAAAATAAAAGCATTATGGAAAGTGAGCATCAACAGAGGAAGACAAAGGGCTTTTTTGGGTACCCATGAAATACCTTGTGGCTCTAGAAATACCTGAAGTTCTAGAGTGTGCTGCCGGGATCCTGAGCAAACCCCTCAGGTGCTCACGCACGGGAGCCCCGGGAAACTGGGGCACACATGCTCCCTCCCCATCCTAGCCTCAGCAGTCTGTATGTTCTTCCTTGCTGAACTCCCTGGGTAATCTTATCCTCCATCATAACCTCCCTAATGACATGCTGGTGCTGGGAAACAATTAACACGTCTGGCTATGCCTAGCTTTGAGCACTATCTCAAAAATACTCACTGATAGACAACACAGACAGATGTCCTCCCTTCTTTGTTGCCAAAATAGCCCAGCGGCCAAGCATCTCAGCATCACCATCTTCTTTTTTTTACTCTGCCCTTCAAATTAGAGGGTCAGAAAGCTCTTCAGTCTCCTTGTTTATATTTCCCTGACATCTCCTTTGATCAGTATTCATGGTTCTAATGATCTCATTTAGATCTGGTTTATTTTCATTTATATTTCCTTAATGCATTTTTTTAGACTTTATATTTGAACTTTTAGAATATTGACTGTTTTAATGGAAAAAATACATGCAAAAGGTAAAAAAGAAATTACAAGGAAAAATGAAATAAAAACTAAATTTCCCAGCCTCCAAAGATCCTAGTCCTCCTCCCACAGAAATTCACTATCAACCCTTTGCAGTGACCCGTGCCAGGGTGTTGCTTCAGCAGCTAGCAGGTGCAGGCTTGGACATACCCCCTGCATGCCATTCCCTAGGAAGCCTTAGAGTTGCAACAAAGTTGCAATAGTACCATGGTATACGCATTTTACAATTAAGAAGATGTTGCTCAGTGGCACTTTATATTTTCACTAACATTGTATGAGAGAGTCCTTTCCTCCACACTCCTGGCAGCAAAAGAGAGTATTAATCATCCTTACAAAACTGGCATGTATATATAAATATTTTACTGTTAGCGAATTTGTCTTTTTCTGAAATTAGTGAATTTGATCATATTTTCACATATGCACTGCCCATTTGAATTTGTTCCCCTCTGAATGACTTATTTTTCTCCTTTCCCCATTTTCCCCATGTTTTCTTTCTCTGGTCCACTTAGAAGCTCTCATTTTATAAAATGGGTATTAGCCTTTTATCTCAATTGGCATTTTTATGGCATCTTTCCCATGCTTTTAAAGGTTTATATAACACACAGCCGTAATTTCTTTTATATCTTCTGTGTTTCGTTGTGGTTAAACTGGCCTCTATCAAACATAAAATATGTGTATATTCTCCCAGATTTTCTCATAACAATTTAATTACCCATTATTTACATTCAAACCTTTGATCAGACTGGATTTTAATTTTGTATATATGTTAATAGAGGCCTGTTTCCTCCCCCCCCCCGAAGGCTAACAGTTATGCCAGTGCTGTTTATTAGTGGTCTAATGTTTTCCTGTCGTGTTAAAGTTATGTCACACATTAATCCCCATGCACTGAAACTGCTGCCTCTGATCTGTGGTGACATGATGACAAATCACAACAGTTCTTAGTGCCTAATAATTGGCAAACCATAGTCACTCTTCCTGTTATTTTTAACAAATACACTGTTTTGACTACTCTCGTATTTGCACTTTTCCATATAAATTTTACAGTCATTTTATTCAGTTCAAATAAAATACCTCACTGGAATCCTAGTTAGAATGGTAGTGTTTGCACATCACATTGGAAAGCATGTGCTATGACTGTGATATTACATTTTCTCATGTTGTGCCTCTCCACTAGCCTCATTCATACTTTGCATGTTATAAAGTTTGGCTCTAGGTTCTACATCTTGTGTCAGTTATATAGGCTCTAGTTCTTTCTTGTTAAACATATTTCTAACTAGTTTATACATTTGTTTTCATTATAGGTAGAATGCTTTTTCTATTTTATTTCTAATGATTTAGTGATGAATTAGAAAAAAAACTAAATTTCTATTTGTAGTTGTGTACATATAGAACTTTACCAAGTTCTTTTATTGTTTGAAGTAGACATTTTGTTGTACGTTTTCACTGTGTAATCATATCACTAACAAAGAAATGATAAATCTCTCCCTTTTTGATGCTTGCATTATAGCAGCTTTACTTTAATCTATCTTTTGCAATCAAATTCACTTGAGGAAGTCTCTGTCTATGAGATCAAATAAAATCTTTTAAAAATCATAGCCTTCAAAGCCATTGGGTCTTGTTGTCCCATCTGTTTTTATTTAGATTTTTTTCTAAAGCAGATTCTGAGACAAGGAGGTAAGCTGAAATCACTCATTTGGGAGATGCTAGAGCACTGGGTGGGGAGTGGGAGGAAGGCCAGTAATGGTCGAAGAGTTAAGCCGGACACCATGGTGGGCACCTGTGGCTCTACCACTCTGGGAACCTCAAGAAGCCGGAGCAGGACACCTGCCTCAGCACGGTCCTGCATGAGGGATGGAGGCACTGGGGAATTCACGCACCGGCTTCATCAGCACATCTGAAGACTGCTCGCAGGAGGACAAGCTCAGCTGTTCTGATAAACTCAGAGAAGGGGACTTTCCAGTAGACACTGTAACAACACAGTCCCATGCGTTGCAGCTGCCAATGCCCTTGATACACTTACCCACGCTATTTAAAAAGAAGTGAGTCCAAGTAAGATTCTGGGATAAAATAGTGGGATGGACCAATTTTTTTTAAGCTTCTTTGATTAATAAAATCACAGAAAGGGAAAATCTTTACTGAACTCCTTTCCAAAAGATGGGCTGTGTGAAGGAAAATGTAGCAGCTTAATTCAGAAGTGTGTTGGTGAGGCTCTGCGACACTTTGTGAAAGTACAATGACATCCAATTGAGAGCGCTGATCTCACGGGCATATGCGCAGTCTCCCAAGTGATGCCAAACTTAGATGGGAGATCTTATATGCAGAGAAACATTTCTCAAACCAAATTATATTGTAATTATGTATGGTGTCCTAAATCTTTACCTCCGCCTCTGCAGAGGAAGAAGAACAGACAGGTCTTCCTGTAGCTGAATGTAGCTTCTTTTGACAAGAAAAGGCAGGGGTCCACAGACACAAAAATCACTTCAGGGAGCAAGACGTTGCACAACTTTATAGACTGTGCTTAAAATTAGTGCAAAGAAACTTTGCTCTTTCTGCTTGTCATTCTCTAGAAAGCATTGTGTTCAATAGAGCTCCCAAAATAAAGACATGCTTTCCAAAATTGAGAAAAGAAAAAACTTATGGAAACCACCAGCTAAACAATAACCAATGGTAACATAGCAGTGCCAACAAAAGTTAGTTTCTTAATTTCTGGTTGCTAAGGGAGAGGTATTGTAAAGGCACCTGCATGCTCCTCCCTGTAAAGGTGGAGCCTTTGAAATACGGGACTCTCCTGTTCTCATGTTAGCCAGTCAGCAAACTCTGAGCAGATCAGATCCCTTAGGGGATGATGGCTTACCCACCAGGATGGCCCTTGCTAAACCATCAGCTATTACACAGGCATCCACATGGCAACAAAGCCTGGATGCAAAGCAGGGGCACGGTTAGTCAGATGAGCATTTCCAGCTCTTTGGGGGTGCAGTTAACTCATTCAGTCTCCTGACCTATTGTTCACTCTCTCTGAAGGGTATTTTCACCTCACAAACACAATTAATTACTGCATGACAATGCAAGTTTTTCAGGCATGTCTGAGAAACTTTATTTCAAATTTAAAGGTTCTCTAGATCAATAATAATAATAATAATTAATAATAATAAAAATCCTGGAGAAGATCAAGTGAGCCAAGAGAATCAAATCATGCACATGAGTTCCGGACAACTCTTGCAGGAAGTACGCCTTCACCCTTTGCTCCCGGAATGGCTATTGCTTAAAAATGTCATAAGTGTGGCCTGAAAAATGTATATTACAGAACAATTTTATAAATGAAAATGGTGGTAGCCCCAGAATTTGTACTTAGAGTTCTGGCTGTGGCTATGTGGGAGAAGAAGAGAAAGAGGTTGAAGGTTATCCTCAAGCTGCTGCTTGTGGAGCAAACACGTTGTATGCATACTGATGTGCTGATGTGTGTTCACGTGGAGGAGAATTAATGGAGACTGGAGAGAGTTAAAGCTCTCCGTTTCAGGCCCTGCCTTGGGAGCCTGAGTGATGGCAACAGGAGCTGCATAAGGAGGGAGGAGTGGGGAAGTTTATTGTAGCACTTCTGAACTCTTGTATGTAAATAAGACTCTCTCTTCATGGCTATGATAATAGCTGACCTAAGAGCGTCTAATCAGTATATGGGTGTGTGTGGGGGGGGAAGGCAGGAGAGAAAAATGGTCCCTCGGTCCTCAGCAATGGAGAAACAGCTGTGCTTTCCATAGAGATCAGTCTTTACTTTGTCTCTTTATCTTGGGAACCCATATTCATTCAGGACTCAGCTCAAAGACCTCTTTCTGTGAATATCCTCTGTTCCCAACAGGAAGTTTGTGCCTCTGTATCTTACATGAACTTTGATATCACTGCAAAGATTTATTGATCTCTGACTTAATTCTTCTTTCTTTTTTTTTTTTTTCTGAAGCTGGAAACGGGGAGAGACAGTCAGACAGACTCCCGCATGCGCCCCACCGGGATCCACCCGGCACGCCCACCAGGGCGATGCTCTGCCCACCAGGGGGCGATGCTCTGCCCCTCTGGGGCGTCGCTCTGCCGCGACCAGAGCCACTCTAGCGCCTGGGGCAGAGGCCAAGGAGCCATCCCCAGCGCCCGGGCCATCTCTGCTCCAATGGAGCCTTGGTTGCGGGAGGGGAAGAGAGAGACAGAGAGGAAGGGGGGGGTGGAGAAGCAAATGGGCACTTCTCCTATGTGCCCTGGTCGGGAATCGAACCTGGGTCCCCCGCACGCCAGGCTGACGCTCTACCACTGAGCCAACTGGCCAGGGTCTAATTCTTCTTTCTTCTACAATTAGAGCTCTTACAGACATCCACTGTGACTTGTTTATCTCTATACCTCCAGCACTAGTACAATGCCTGACACATGGTAGATGATTAATAGACACTTAATTAAGTGATGCAACAGAAGGTTGTGGCCAGCCCCTAAAAATAGTGTTTAAGCACAAGTTTTCAGTATATATATGGCAAGGATCTACAATATGGATTGCTGGAACCAATTACTGCATTGCATATCAGTTTTAACACCCCATCTCTCTTTTGTAACTACATGCATTTCTCAACCTAAAAACCTCTTTCTGCATACCCCACCTGAACCTGTCAAGTAGAACTCAAGTGTTAAATTACAATGCTATGTATAAATTACACTGTATAAATTACAATGCTATGCTCATTTCGAGTTTCAGGATCCACAAAATCTAAGCACATCTTCTCCACTGGTTTTCTTTTCCATGTGTATTTATCCTTCTTCATTTAAACAATCTACCCCAGTCTTTAAGAACTTCCTGGTATTGCTAAGTGTCAGCTAGAAACTGGGCGGGACCCAGAAGAGATGCACTGGGTTTTGCTTCTATCTTCAACATCCATGGACCTAGTATTTAAATGAGCCCATACTGAGTTGAAATGATAAGACAACAGGTTATAACACAAAGAACACATGAGTGGAACAGATTCATTTAATTTTCCAGATCTGCTTCTACCATTGCTTACCTTTGTTGACCTGGAATAAAACATTTAACCTCTGGCTTTAAAGTAAAGGTAACTGGCCTTGTAAATTAGAGTAGCTGCTTTCCAAAGTAACCTTTTCTGAAATAATTGTATGATCTTAGTTCTTCATCACTAAGCAAATGAGCTAAACTAGGAACAAACTTTTGCCTGCAGCAGTCCTGGAGTCACGCTCCTGTGGAGCAACTCTAGACTTCCACAGGTCCAGGCAAAGACAAGCCCTTGGTTCTGGCTTACTATTTCTGCCTGTGTTGCTGACCTTAGAAGGCCAAACTTCAGAGTTTTGATTTGCTCAGGCTTTTCCCAGTTTTTTCACTGCAAGCATTGTATCCCAGGAAGCCAATAAATCCTAAATAAATTGAACAATTGGTCCCACTGATTATAAGATCAAATCATTTTCACTTTTGATAGCCATTCTGTTCTTAGACTGTCACGACAGAGGCCTCTGGAGACATCAAACTTCCTGCTAATTTCTAGATCTGCCTATTGACATGTTGCTGGTTTGGAATGCTTCCTGCCCTTCACTCATGCCCCATGTTAACATCTGGCCAATTATAGAACCAGACCTGTACACTCGAGACTCTGCTAAACCACTCTTGGCTATCTGACCCCATAGAATTTGTCTTTTCTTTTGAAAAAAAAAAAAAAAGAGCTATTGCTGCCAGGGGAATTGCCTTGCACATCTTATACCCCAAACCTCTGGAATGTTAAAACAGGGCAAAATAACCTTTGGACTGAACCTAGGACAACATTGTGTCCCAAAGAACTGTTTGCAAAGATAACAAGTAGTTATGATAAATGGACTGATGACTATTGGACTTAAAATTATTATTTAGAATTAACATCATTTTAATGATGTTTATTCTTCCTATCCATGAACATGATATATGCTTCCACTGGTTTGTATCTTCCGTGATTTTTTTTTCAATGTCTTATCATTTTCTGAGTACCAGTCCTTTACCTTCTTGGTTAAATTGATCCTAGGTGCTTTATTTTTTGTTGTTGTTGCAATAGTGAAGGGGACTGTTTCTTTAATTTCTTTTTCTGACAGTTTATTGTTGCTGTATAAAAATGTCACTGATTTATGAATATTAGTTTTATATCCTGCCACCTTACCAAATTCATTTATCAGGTCCAGTAGTTTTTTGACTGAGACTTTAGCGTTTTCTGTGTAGAGTATCATGTCATCAGCAAATAATGACAATTTTGCTTCTTCTTTTCCAATTTGGATGCCTTTTTTTTTTACCTTCTTGTCTGATTGTTGTGGCTAGGACTTCCAGAAGTATGTTGAATAACAGTGGTGAAAGGGAACACCCCAATCTTGTTCTTTTTTTGCTTTTAAAATTAATTTTAATGGGGTGACATTGATAAATCAGGGTACATATGTTCAGAAAAAATATATCTATGCTATCTTGATATTAGATTATGCTGCATTCCCATTATCCAAAGTCCAATTGTTTTCTGTCACCTTCTAACTGATTTTCTTTGTGCCCCTCCCCTCTCCCAACCCTCTCCCTCTCCTCCCTCCAACCCGTAACTCCCACACTCTTGTCCATGTCTCTGTGTCTCATTTTTATGTCCCATCTCTGTATGGAATCATACAGTTCTTAGTTTCTTCTGATTTACTTATTTCGCTCAGTATAATGTTGTCAAGTTCCATCGATTTTGTTGTAAATGATCCAATGTCATTATTTCTTATGCCTGAGTAGTATTCCAGAATATATATGTACCAAAGCTTTTTAATCCACTCATCCACTGATGGACACTTGGGCTGTTTCCAGATCTTCGCTATTGTGAACAATGCTGCCACAAACATGGGGGTGCATTTCTCCTTTTGGAGCAGTTCTATGGTGTTCTTGGGATATATTCCTAAAAGTGGTATAGCTGGGTCAAAAGGCAGTTCGATTTTTAATTTCTTGAGGAATCTCCATACTATTTTTCACAGTGGCTGCACCGGTCTGCAATCCCACCAGCAGTGCAGGAGGGTTCCCTTTTCTCCACATCCTCGCCAGCACTTATTCTGTGTTGTTTTATTGATGAGCACCATTCTGACTGGTGTGAGGTGATATCTCATTGTGGTTTTAATTTGCATTTCTCTAATGATTAGTGATGTTGAGCATTTTTTCATATGCCTATTGGCCATCTGTATGTCCTCTTTGGAGAAGTGTCTATTCATCTCTTTTGCCCATTTTTTGATTGGATTGTATGTCTTCCTGGTATTGAGTTTTACAAGTTCTTTATAAATTTTGGTTATTAACCTCTTATCAGACGTATTGTCAAATATATTCTCCGATTGTGTAGTTTGTCTTTTTATTCTGTTCTTATTGTCTTTAGCTGTGCAGAAGCTTTTTAGTTTGATATAGTCCCATTTGTTTATCCTGTCTTTTATTTCACTTGCCCGTGGAGATAAATCAGCAAATATATTGCTGCAAAAGATGCCTATGGTTTCACGGCTTGCATTTAAGTCTTTCATCCATTTTGAGTTTATTTTTGTGAATGGTGTAAGTTGGTGGTCTAGTTTCATTTTTTGGCAGGTAGCTGTCCAATTTTCCCAACACCATTTACTAAAGAGTCAGTCTTTACTCCATTGTATGCTCTTAACCTCCTTTGTCAAATATCAGTTGTCCATAGAGCTGTGGGTTTATTTCTGGGTTCTCTGTTCTGTTCCATTGATCTATATGCCTGTTCTTATGCCAGTTTTGAGTACAATGGCCTTGTAGTATAACTTGATATCTGGAAGTCTGATACTTCTCACTTTATTCTTACTTTTCAAGATTGCTGAGGCTATTTGTGTTCTCTTTTGGTTCCACATAAAGTTTTGGAATATGTGTTCTATATCTTAGAAGTAAGTCATTGGTATTTTAATCAGTATTGCATTGAATTTATTAATTGCTTTGGGTAATATAGACATATTAATGATGTTTATTCTTCCTAACCATGAGCACGGTATATGCTTCCACTTGTTTGTATCTTCCCTGATTTCTTTTATCATTTTTTTATAATTTTCTGAGTACAAGTCTTTAATCTCCCTGGTTAAATTTATTCCTAGGTATTTTAATTTTTTGGTTGCAATAGTAAAGGGGATTTCTTCCTTAATTTCTCTTTCTGACAGTTCATTGTTAGTGTATAAAATTGCCTCTGATTTCTGAGTATTAATTTCATTTCATGCCATCTTGCTGAATTCATTTATCAGGTCTAGTACTTTTTTGACTGAGACTTTAGGGTTTTCTATATACAATATCATATCATCTGCAAATAATGATAGTTTTATTTCTTCTTTTCCAATTTGGATTACTTTTATTTCTTTTTCTTGTCTGATTGCTGTGGCTAAGACTTCCAGAGCTATGTTGAATAAGAGTGGTATAAGGGGGCACCCCTGCCTTGTTCCTGATCTTAAGGGGATTGCTTTTAATTTTTGCCCATTGAGTATGATGTTGGCTGTGGGTTTGTCATAGATGTCCTTTATCATGTTGAGGTATGTTTCTTGTATCCCCACTTTGCTGAGAGTTTTGATCATGAATGGGTGCTGGATTTTATCAAATGCTTTTTCTGCATCTATTGAAATTATCATGTGGTTTTTCTCCTTCCTTTTGTTTATGTGATGAATCACATTGATTGACTTGCGAATATTGTACCAGCCTTGCCTCCCAAGAATAAATTCCACTTGATCATGGTATATGATTTTTTTCATATATTGCTAGATTCAGTTTGCTATTTTGTTGAGGATTTTAGCATCTAAATTCATCATGGATATTGGCCTATAATTTTCTTTCTTTTTGTTGTCTTTGCCTGGTTTTGTAATCAGAATTATATTTGCTCATAAAAGGAGTTTGGAAGTCTTCCTTCCTCTTGAATTTTTTGAAATAGTTTGAGAAGGATAGGAGTTAGTTCTTCTTTGAATATTTGGTAGAATTCACTTGTGAAGCCATCAGGCCCAGGACTTTTTTTTGTTGGGAGTTTTTTGATAACTGTTTCAATCTCATTTGTTGTAATCAGTCTGTTTAGGTTTTCTGATTCTTCCAGATTAATTTTTGGAAGATTATATGTTTCAAGGAATTTGTCCATTTCCTCTAGGATGTCTATTTTTTTGGCATACAGTTCTTCATAGTATTTTCTTACAATATTTTGTATTTCTGTTGTGTCCGTTGTTATTTCTCAACACTCATTTCTAATTTTATTTATTTGAGTCATCTCCCTTTTATTTTGGTGAATCTGGTTAAAGGTTCATCGATCTTGTTTACCTTTTCAAAGAACCAGCTCCTGGTTTCATTGTCTTCTGTATTGTTTCTTTAGCCTCTATGTCATTTATTTCTGCTCTGATCTTTATTATTTCCTTCCTTCTACTAGCTCTGGGCTTTACTTGCTGTTCTTTTTCTAGTTCTTTTAGATGCAGGGTCAAGTTGTTTATTTAAGCTTTTTCTAGCTTCTGAGATATGCCTGTATTGCTATGAACTTCCCTCTCAGGACTGCTTTTTTTGTGTCCCATAAATTTTGAGTTGATGTATACTCGTTATCATTTCTTTCTAGGAATTTTTAAATTTCTTCTTTGATCTCATTGTTAACCCATTCGTTATTTAATAACATGCTATAATTTAGTTTCCAAGTGTTTGACTATTTTTCAGTTTTTCTGTTGTGGTTGATTTCTAGTTTCATGCCATTGTGATCAGAGAAAGTGCTCGATATGATTTCAATCTTCTTAAATTTGTTGAGGCGCTTTGTGCCCTAACATGTTGTCTATCCTAGAGAATGTACCATAAGCACTTGAAAAGAATGTATATTCTGATCCTTTAGGATGAAAAGTTCTGAAGATATCTATTAAATCGAGTTAATCTAGTATGTCCTTTAAGTCAGCTGTTTCTTTGTTAATTTTCTTTCTTGAGAATCTATCTAGTGATGTTAGTGGGGTATTAAAATCTCCTATTATTATAGTATTGCTGTTGATTTCGCCCTTTAAATCCATCAAAGGCTGTTTTATATATTTAGGTTCTCCTATATTAGGCGCGTAGATATTTATAACGGTTATATCTTCCTGTTGGATTGCTCCCTTTATCATTATGTAGTGACCTTCTTTATCTCTTACTATAGTCTTTGTTTTAAAGTCCATTTTGTCTGATATAAGTATTGCTACCCCAGCTTTTTTTTTCATTTCCATTTGCGTGAAATATTTTTTCCATCCTTTTATCTTTTGTCTATGTGCATCTTTTGTTTTAAGGTGTGTCTCTTGTAGAGAGCATATAAATGGGTCCTGTTTTCTTATCCATGCAGCTACCCTGTCTTTTGAGTGGATCATTTAATCCATTTACATTTAAAGGTTATTATTGATATGTAATTGTTTATTGCCATTTTATTCTTTAAAACTGTATTCTTCTTTTGCTATATTCTTTTTCTCCTTTGATCTGTTTACAACAGGCCCCTTAGCATTTCTTGCAGCCTTGGTTTTGTTGTAGTGAATTCCTTGTGTTTTTCTTTTGTTGGAAAGCTTTTTATTTCTCCTTCAATTTTAAATGATAGCCTTGCTGGATAAAGTATTCTTGGTTGTAGGCTCTTGTTTTGCATTACTTTGAATATTTCTTGCCATTCTCTTCTGGCCTCTAGTGTTTCTGTTGAGAAGTCAGAAGTCATCCATATGGGGGCTCTTTTGTAGGTGATAGTCTTTTTTTCTCTAGCAGCTTTAAATATTTTCTCTTTCTCACTTAGCTTTGGTATTTTAATTATGATGTGTCTTGGTGTAGATTTCTTTAGGTTTCTCTTTAATGGAGTTCTCTGTGCTTCTTGAACTTGTGAGATGTTTTTTTGCCTTAATTGAAGGAAGTTTTCAGCTATGATATGTTTGAACAAAGTCTCTATCCTTTGTTCTTTCTCTTCTTCTTTTTTAAAAATTTTTTAAATTATTATTATTTTTTTTTTACAGAGGCAGAGAGTGAGTCAGAGAGAGGGATAGACAGGGACAGACAGACAGAAATGGAAAGAGATGAGAAGCATCAATCATTAGTTGTTTGTTGTGCATTGCAACACCTTAGTTGTTCATTGATTGCTTTCTCATATGTGCCTTGACCGTGGGCCTTCAGCAGACTGAGTAACCCCTTGCTGGAGCCAGCAACCCTGGGTCCAAGCTGGTGAGTTTTTTTCTCAAGCCAGATGAACCCATGCTCAAGCTGGCGACCTCGGGGTCCCGAACCTGGGTCCTTCCACATCCCAGTCCAACTCTCTATACACTGTGCCACCGCCTGGTCAGGCCTTTCTCTTCTTCTTCACAAACCCCTGTGATGTGGATGTTATTTTTCTTCATGTTGTCACAGAGCTCTCTTAGAGTTTCCTCAGACTTTTTGAGTCTGTTTTCTTTTTTCTGCTCTGCTTCTGTGCCTTTATTTATCTTGTCCTGTAACTCGCTGATTCAATTCTCAGCTTCATCCAACCTGCTTTTAATTCTTCCCACTGTGTTCTTCATTTCTGATATTGTATATTTGTCCTTTCTGACTGATTCTTTTTTATTATTTCAATGTCCTTTTTTATATTTGTTATCTCTTTATTTAGGTGTTTATAATGACTACCTATTGTTGTTTTAATATCTTTAAGCATCCTAGCAATTGTTATTTTAAACTCTGCATCTGGTAATTTGGTTATATCTAACTCATTCAGGTTCTTTTCTGGGAATTTCTCTTGATTCATTTGTGTTGCATTTCTCTGCTTTCTCATTTTGTCTGTGTAAAGAAGGTTTTGGCCAATGGAGTCCACTGGGTGTGGCCTTTGTGTTCCCTAGGTGTGGTCTGTCTGCTGGCCCAGCACCCCCTCTGCTGTTGGGTATACCTGCTTTCGGTGGACTTGGCCTTCACCCCGCCCCCGCTGGTGGTGTTAGTTTAGCCCTGAGGGCAGGGGTGAGCACCTTTGCTCTGCTGCGGGTCTCCGCCTGATTCTGGGCTTTCACCCTGCCCTTGCAGGAGGAGCCCGCTTGTGGGACGGCTGCAAGCCTTGGCTCCACAGGCTGGGCAGGACTCTGCCTGTTCTGGGCTTTTTGCTTCATCCCCACGGGTTTCCCAAGTCAGGCCACAAGCCTCGGTTCCATGGGCAGGGCAGGGCTGTGCTCCTGCACCCTTGCTCAAGGGCAGGTCTCCACCCCTTCTGGGGCTCTTGCCCTTCCCCCACAGGCTGGATTGCAGGCGGCCTGCAGCTGGGCTTGACCACTTTTGCACATCCCTTCCTCCCCAGCTGGGCAAGACTGAGCTCATACCTGGGCCTCAGTAGTGGCCAACCAGTTTCCGCCCTTGCTGACAGAACCATGCTTCCACGTCCCACTGCTGCCTGCCCTCCGGAGAGCCCTCAGCCATGTGGGTGGGGGTGCTGCAGCTCAGACCCTAACACTCACTACTATAGTCCCAGAAGCTCCCTCCTTGTAAGCGACTCTGCTCTGAGTGCCATGGGAGAACTTGTTTGGCTGGTGTCCTGCTTCCCTTTGCTGGTATTGCTATTTCCAAGGGAATTTTTCACTTCAGATTTTGGGAGTGACTTGTCCCAGAGGTTAGGGTGGCTGTCTCTTAAAATGTTTCTCCCTGTGCCTCCTAGATTACACTCTCTTCCTGTTACTCTAGTCCTCTCCTCTCTCCCCATCCCCTGGAGCCCTGGGTGAGTGGTTGTGAGAGAGGTTTTTTGTGCAGTCCCTTTAAGAAGAATCCTGGGTCTGAGAAATCAGTCTCTTTCTCACAAACAGTATCCTGTCTTGTTTCCAGCTAAATACTGTCCATATACCTCTTCTAGGCTCTGGGGCTACAGGCTGGGGCTTTGTTCCTGGGACTCAGGATCCTTCCCTCTCTGCTAAACTCACTTCCTGCCACGCGAGTCTCTCCTGGGTGCTGTTCGCTCCAGAAAGCTGGGCAGCCCTCTCCACGTTTCCACTTTTCCTACCAGTCTCAGTGTGCCTTCTTTAGTGTTCCTTGGTTGAAGAGTCCTCTTAGTTTAGTCCAGAGTTGGTTTTTGCAGATGATGGTTCTTAAAATTAGTTTGTAATCCAGTTTGGTTCTGGGAGGTGGAAGTTGGTATGTCAGCCTACTCCATCGCCATCTTGTCTTCCGATTTCCCATCTTGTTCTTGATCATAGGGATTGCTTTTAATTTTTGCCCATTGAATATGATGTTGGCTGTCAGTTTGTCATATATGGTCTTTATTATGTTGAGGTATGTTCCCTATAATCCCACTTTTCTGAGAATTTTGGTCATAAATGGGTGCTTGAGTTTATCAAATACTTTTTCTGCATCTATTGATATAATCAAGTAGTTTTTATCTTTCAGTGAAAAAGAAGGAAATCTTATGTTTTCAATGGACCTGGAGATTATTATGCTAAGTGAAATAAGACAAACAGAAAAAAGTAAATATTGTATGATCTCACTTATATGTGGAATCTAATGAATAAGGTGAACTGAGGAATGGAATAGAGCCAGATGCAGGGTCACAGGGAGCAGAGGGACAGCTGTCAGAGAAAAGGGAGATGAGAGGACGGGATCAGTGAAAGTGAAAGGATTAGTGAAAATATATATACATAACACATAGATACAGATAACAGGACAGCAAATCCCAGAGGGAAGGGGAGAGGGAGTTAGGGAAAAGGGGACCAAAGAGGTAAAAATAGGGACATGAGAGTGGGGGCTGAGGTTACTATATTTAGTGGGATACTTGAATCTATGTTAACAGAACAAATTAAAAAAATAATAAAAAAAGATTAACATCACTATTTTATGTTATTTACACTAATAAAAATACCTTTTTTCTATTGATGTAATTTTTCTCTCCCTTTTCTCATAAAAACCCATTGCTTTTATCTCCTAATCAAAAAGTATTTGGGCTTCTGCTGAAATCAGTGGATCCCAAATAGCTATTCTTTGAACCCAAATAAATTCTGTTGCCTCTCACTTTGAAAGGCACTGTTATCTTTAGGTTAGTACTTCCCTGTGCGGCACTGATCTCTATGAATCTTCTAGTCTACAGTACTTCCAAGCAATAAAATGTAACTGACATCTTGCATCGGCTAAATTTGGCATGATGAATAGAAAACAACGGTTTCCATCACACCCTCAAATCTGCCCCAGGTCAGCAAGGTCACTCTGCAAAGGGCCAGAGTACACAAGTTAGGCAATGCAGGCCACACAGTGTAGGTTTACAGAGTAGGTAGAACCCTGCTTTTCTTCTGCTTGATTGTTCATAAGCTAAAGGATGAGAGAGACCCAGCCTAGCAAGATGAGCGTGGGCATCTGTGAGACCCATTCAGTCAAGATAGTAACTGCCCTGAGCAGGGACCACACACTGCTGACAAGAGCTCCAATTTAGTTCACTTCCATTGTGAGGTATTTATTGACGAATGTGGCATTTGGCTTTACATCTGGGAGGAAAGCCCTATACTTTGTTGACTCTGTGCAAGATCAGGGTTAGGGTGGTGTGCACCTGATTCACTTCAGAATGACTTTCTTCACACCCTTCTGCATGATTTTTAACAGTGGCCTATGAATACAGACAT
Organism: Saccopteryx bilineata; assembly: GCF_036850765.1. Classification (NCBI taxonomy): domain Eukaryota; kingdom Metazoa; phylum Chordata; class Mammalia; order Chiroptera; family Emballonuridae; genus Saccopteryx; species Saccopteryx bilineata. The sequence goes on from NC_089495.1 coordinate 164,193,183, forward strand.
AGGAACCCGAGAGAATTTTAGCTCTCAGGATTTTATTTGAATAGTAGCATTTGAGTAAGTGCACATATTTGAAATAATCTAGAGGTTAACATATGGAATGAACTGTTGTGATGACATGAAACAAGAATGAATTCAGAAGTAGAGTACCTCCTTTCCTGTCCAGTGTCTGCTGCCATCTGTGTCTCTGCGACCCCCTGGTGCCACTTACTCCTCCTGCCACAGCCCACCCAGCAGCCCACCTGCCTCTCACTCATCCTCAGCCAGTCCTGGGTCCTCACCAAGCCAGTGCCTCCACCCCAGGAGCTTTGGCAGGCCTTCCAGACTGCTGGGCCCAAGTACCAAGACTGTAGGGCTTACGCCTGCAAGTGATTCATGGTAATTGCCAACTGGTTTGAAAACTAGGTCTACAAAGCATGGTGAAGTATTTGAGGCTGTGAACATCACCAATGAAAGAGTAATTGTAAAAAAAAATCTTAAACCAGTGAAAATAAAAGATAAAACGAGAGATTAGGATTCTGTATAACTTCCTGGTGGAATATCTTCAAGGTGGTTGAAATGTGCAGGGCTGTGTCAAAAACATCAACTCTGGGATTTGAATACATGGATAATACAGATTTTAAGCAGCTACAGCTTTACCAGATCCTGAGACTTTGATACCCGGTTTTATATGTGTGAGCTACTTGAAGTTCTGGATTATGGCCACAGCAAGGGAACCCTGCACAAGGGTGTCATGAGAAGTCACCTTCAGGAAAAGCTGTCACTGTCAGAAGGCAGCCTGCCATGTCCTACTCTCTGCTCTGCAGGTCACGTGCCCCTGTGCCCTGTAGAGGTGCTGCAGCAACCTTGCGGACTGTCAGGTGTACGACTTTAGCCTGGATATGTGGAATGTGGGCTGTATGTTAGTGTGGATGATCTTTCACCCCACCACCACTACACACACACAAAACACCTTCTTACATGCCAGGAAGACTGACAGGCAGACAGGACAACCACTACCGGCCTGTCTGCATTGAGCAGGTTCTGGGTACAGATGGGTTGCCTGGGTATCTGTACAAGAATTGCATAGACCTGAATCCTCTTGGCAATGACCTCCCATGAAGGGAACAACCTTCATGGGAACGCTGAGAAAACTTGATCCTTAGTAAGATCAGACACCTTGTCAGCCTGTGGCCCTCGGTCTGTGACAGACCCTGCAGCATGACCATCAGCAGAGAGCGGCGCCAGCAAGGCTGAGGCTGGAGTGCGGCCAGCTGCTTGCCTGGGAAAGGCGGCCCAGCCCTGTGGGTGTGCTCAGCATTTCCTGGTCCCATGTGGCCAGCAGAGACCTGAGAGCCACGGGCAATGTGTCATTGACGCTGACCAGTAAAACCAGCCACCAAACCCAAATCTGAAAGGAAACTAAAGGATAGCAAGAATGTCTAGTCATATCTCTAAACCCAAGAAGAGAAAGGACCTAAAAGGCTATCAAAAAGAAAGCAACTCCCAAATGCTAGTCTGCAGGGAGCTGGCCCTGGCAGTGAGTGACAGTGCTGTGGTCCAGGAACCCAGGGACCACCCCTTTGGGATGTGTGGGAGCTGAGAGGCTTGGAGTTGCGCACAGGTACCTGTATTTAACAGAAAAACACTGTTAAATTTATCCTTTTGGTCAACAAGCTCTGAGTATCTCAGTTTCTATCTATTCTACTACAGTCTGGGTTTCCTGCATGAGTTTTGGGCTCAAGTTTTAGCAACACATCAGCAGAGTGTAGGAACACTCCAGCCTCATTTACAAAAAGAAGATATTAAAACAGTGACAGTATGAAAGAAACAAAAAACAGAAATGAGCACCTGCTGTGTGATATGCTGACAACCATAGTCCCCTGGCCACAAGAGAAATGGGTGTTGAGAAGTTGTCCTTTATGGAGATGTTGGATTTCTAGTTAAAGAATTAGCACATCAGCCTGACCAGGCGGTGGTGCAGTGAATGGAGCATTGGACTGGGACACAGAGGACCCAGGTTTGAAACCCCAAGGTCACCGGCTTGAGCACGGACTCATCTGGTTTGGGCAAGCTTGAGCCTAAGGTCACTGGCTTGAGCAAGGGGTTACTCAGTCTGCTGTAGCCCCCTGTCAAGGCACATATGAGAAAGCAATCAATGAACAACTAAGGTGCCTCAATGAAGAATTGATGCTTCTCATTTCTCTCTTCCTGTCTGTCTGTTCCTATCTATCCTTCTCTCTGACTCTCTCTCTGTCTCTGTAAAAAAAAAAAAAAAAAAAAAAAAAAAAAGAATTAGCACATTATTGTATATTGTTTAATGGCTTAACTTCCCCAGAGGGCTAAATATACTTCTTTACATCATTGATGCTACGAAATTGTTCTAGTTTAAAAGTTCTAGCCTGGATGTAAGGATGGAATAACAACTACTACAATGGAAGCTCAAATAAGTGTTTCGACAGGCTAGCACACTGCCACCCTGTGTGTGTCACCTGCAGGCATGGTGACTCTGCCCTCACCCCCCACCCCAGGTCAACTCTGCTCTAGGTGGAAAACACCATAGCAGCCTTTGACCACCTCCCATGACTGGTAACTTAACCTTTTTTGCTGCTGCTGTGAAGGCATAAAGCTAAAAACCGCACATGGGCCAGGGGTCCCACACTGGGCATGGCTACAGGCAGTTTCTCCACCTACGTCCACCCCTGCTGCATTCACATACCGTAGGCTGCACCTGAATGGCAAGTGTCTCCTCATGGCTATGGAGCTGTAACCAAAGGTGAGCATGTCACACCTTCTGCAGGATTGTGGACGCAGCCAATATTTACATGGCGCTGTGGCCTGCAGTACTTTTTGAGCCCTGTACCACCTACAAAGGATCCCAGTGACTAGGTCTTACTCTTCCAAGCCATCAGAATCCCAATACCTACTGCCTGTGGTCCTCCATGAGTTGGCTGTTAGCCTCTTACCACATGAGTTGTTACCTGTCTAGTGACTTTCCCATGCCTAACCATGGGGTTTCTCCAGGGGCTTCCTGAAACCAGCACTTTGTCCTGCAGTGCATCAGGCCCAAACTGGCTGTAGCAGACACTTCTGGTGCTGAGTTACATGCCTGTGACTCATCATACTCCCAGCCCAGCTGTAGTGAGCAATTCTCCGTGTCCAGACATTGTTCTCCTCACACCTCTGCTGCCTGATTCTCTTTTTTTTTTTTCTGGGTGATTTTTATCTGAAGCCATAGAACCCATTCTGGGCAGGGAGGTTGACCATCAGTCAACAGAGGGTGCAAAGTGGCAGACAGAGTCTCTAGCTTGCATCCTTTGGATGAGTACACCTGTAAGGAATTCTGGAAGCTGAGTCTCGTGTGTGTTCGGGGTCAGTAATTGCCTACTCTCTGATGGCTTTTCCTCCTGCTCACACTGTCACACTGTCCTGCTCCATGACTTCTGTGTCCTGGAGCCTCTCCCCTAAATCCCTGCCCTAGTTCACACACATTGCAGGTTCTTCTTTGGGGGGGTGGGGATAAATTAAGTCAATGGGTCACCACAGGTCTTCCACAGGATCATTCTGACCTAGAATCAGGCCGTGAGTCTAGTTCATTCGAGTAGCAAGGCTGCAAAAGTTCTGTCCTAGGAGTTGCCACAATGATGTGTTCACCCACAAAGGATTCAGTGAGTGAGGAAACAAGCTGACATCCAGTGGAAGGTGTAAGCGAGGCCCTATGGTGTCCAGGGTCTTGCTTCTGCCACGAGAGACCAAGTGCTCTATCTACTCTTAGAGAGTTAACAACTCCTGCTCTCGCCTTGGCTAGTTTGCAGGCTCCTTGGCACACACAGTGAGGAGAGGCAGGCTCCCAGCAGTCGTCTCCTTCAGGCACAGCCTGCTGCTCTCCACTTCTCAGATCACCTGTCAACTGCCAGAGCGGGCTGGTGTGCCCAGGGCAGCCAGGCCTCAGCGCTGACTAGGACTCACTGTCTCCCAAACAACATAGAGTGGCTGGGTAATATTTTTTGTTTGTTTCTTTTTAATTCACTCTGCCAGTTTTAATATTTTTTTTACTGGTATAGTTAAATGATTTACTTTAATATAATTAATTATTGGCACATTAGAGTTTAAGTCTGACATTTTACTTTTGTTTTCTGTTCTATTTTTTGCTTCTCCTTTGCTTTCAGCTTTCTGTAACTTGGAAATTTTTCTTTTCTTGCAAAAGAGAGACAGACAGACAGGAAGAGAAACAGATGAGAAGCATCAACTCAAAGTGGCAACACCTTAGATATTCATTGATTGCTTTCTCATATGTATCTTGACTGGGCAGAGCTCCAGTCAAGCCAGTGACTTCCTCTTTAAGCCAGCAACCTTGGGCTCAAGCCAGTGACCTTGAGCTTCAAGCCAGCAATGTTTGGGCTCATGCCAGTGACCACGGAGTCATGTCGATTAGCCCATGCTCAAGCCAGCAACCCATGCTCAAGTTGGTGAGCCTGTGCTCGAGCTAGCAACCTCGGGGTTTCGAACCTGGATTCTCAGCATTGCAAGTCAATGCTCTAGCCACTGCACCGCCACATGATCAGGCTTTAAAATATTTTTAGAATTCTAGTTTTATTTGTTTAAAGTGTTTTTTGGTGTAGCTCTTTATATAGCATTTTAGTTGTTGTGGTAGATGTTACATTTTACAGATGTAACTTATCACAGTCTACTAGTGTTATTATTTTACTAGTTCCAATAGAGGAAACCCTCCTTTGCATACATTTATCCTCCTCAATTTAAATATAATTGTTTAAATATAAATATTTAAATATATTTAGAGTCTAATAAACATATTAGACAATGTTGTAGTTTTACTTCAGCTGTCAAACGTAATTTAGAAAATATAAAAAGAAGTAGGAATGGCTACTGTATCTGCCCATATTTTTGCTTTCCATGTTCTTTCTTCCTTCTTGGTGTTCTAAAATTCCTTCTTTTATCATTTTCTTTCTTCTTAGAGAACTTCTGTTAGACATTTTTTTAGGTACTACTGCTGGTGACACATGTCCTTACTTTTTTTCATCTAAGAATGTCTTTATTTCTCCTTCATTCCTGAAGAACATTTAACACTTAAAAAATGATGTTACATTTTCTTCTTATCATAATGGCTCTTTTTATGAGAAATTCACTGTCATTGAGATAGTTTTTTCTTTATTGGTATTATATCATTTCTCTACCATTACTTTCAAGATTTTTCCTTTGCCTTTAGTTTTTATAAAATTGACTATTATATATCTTAATGTGGCTTTTGGTGGGTTTTCTGTCTGAGGCTCACTCAGTTTTATGAATCTGCAGGTTTACATCTTTTATCAAATGTAAGAAGTTTTCTGCCATTATGTTTTCAATTAGGTATTTATTTATTGATTGATTGATTTTAGAAAGAGGAGAGAGAGAAAGGGGTGGGGAGAAGTGGGAAGCATTAACTCATAGGATAGTTGTTTTCATATGTGCTTTGACCGGGCAAGCTCGAGGTTTCAAACCAGCAATCTCAGCATTCCAGGTTGACACTTTATCCACTGCGCCACCACACGTCAGGCCAATTAGTTTTTTAGACCTTCCCTTTTTTTTCCCTCTCTTTCCAGGACTGATGACATGAGTGTGAGATATTCGCTTTAGTCCACAAGTCCCAGAGGCTCTGTTTAATTTTTATTTCCAGGCTATCTCCTCTCTGTTCACATTAGGTCATTTCTGTCTTCCAGATCGCTGATGTTCCTTTTCCTTCATCTGTGTCTTTCTGTTAATACTCATTGAGGTTTACTTTTTGTTTCGTTTTTGTTTTTAAATTTCTGTTAACTGTATTTTTAATTCTAAAATTTCCACTTGGTTATTTTTAATAGTTTCTATTTCTTTACTGTGAGTTGGCTGAAATTTTCTATTTTTTCCCATTTGTTTTGAGATACCCAAAGTTGTTTGTTGAATATGGCTGCTTTAAAATCTTTGTCAGATAATTTTAACAGTTCTATCATTTTGGTGTTAATATTTTATTGATCATAGCTTTTTATTCAGTTTGAGATCTTTCTGGTTCTTTGTATGATGAGTAAAATTTGACTGAAACCTGGATCATTTGGGAATTATTATTAATACTCAGGAACTTGTTTCAGCTTTCTGTTTTAGCTGGTTTCTGTCATTTCTGCCGGGGACTGGAAGGCACTGTCCCAGTAGCCAGATCAGCGTGTCTATCTGGGTTCTCCACTTGGGCTCTGTTGACCCCTGAGGGGTGGGGATCATCTTTACTGCAGGACCAGGGCAGCAGTTCTGTCTCCCTGCATCCCAGACCTCCATTCATACCTCCCTGGGTGCAATGGGTTCAGATGCCTCTTTATGGATCCCCACATGGCCTCTGCTGACACCACTGTGTGTGTGGAAGGGTGGCTGGCCTCATTACTACTACACAGTGGGCACCTACCACCCCACTAGATCTACTTGGGCACCACTGTAGTGGGAAGAAGATGTGTCTTGTTTCAGCATTCTCCCTGGCTTAGCTGCCAGGGGTGGATTTATGACCACAGTGCTTCCTATAGTTTTTTTTTTGGCTGAAATAGAAAGATTATTGTCTAAAGGGTTTTTTTTTGTCTTGCTAGTCTTCCCTTATCTCACTTGGCCAGTTTGAGAGATCAGGCTTTTGTTGAAATGTTTTTGAGTGTGTTTTCCCACTGGTATTTCTGCATTGTTAGCTTTTTCAACTCCACATCTGAACATATGAGGCAAAACAGAAACCAAGGGAACTCACCACTGTGCCACTGAGTCCCGATGCTCCATAGCCAGTCTTTGCCTTTCAGAGTCTTTCTAATATTTGTTCTACACATTAATCTAGGTTTTTTAGTTGTACTTAGTGGGAATTAGGAAGAAATATGTCCATTGCATATCCTTGGAAGCAAAACCATTCTTGCTATTTTTAAAGCATAGGGAAACTAACTTTCTCAGTGGCAGTGCTGCCTTGTTCACTGCTGTTCATGTAGACAGAGGTAAATGTCCTGACTTCATGGTCATAATCAAGCAAGAAGCCCATTCAGTCCTTTCAAAGCTGCCTCAGAGTTTTGCTCCTGTGAACTGCCCAATTTTACCCTCAAGAACCATCAGGTGCAGCATTCTCCTCAAAGAAGAGGAGGCTGGGCAGCTTTCCTCACTTTTGTCTAGGTTGAAGAAATATTTATGTACTGTTTTTTACTTCTAGCTTTGCTCCTGTTGTTGAGAGAAAGAGAGAAACAATGGAATAAAGGACCAGAGTGTATGGGATGGGAAACCATGAAGATAAGATGGAAAAAGAAAATAACACTACTATATAGTGTCCAGACTTCATGTTCTTGGAGGCAGCCCCGATGACAAGATTGTATTGTTCTCAGCAGTTGGTAGATGGCTGAAATCACACAACCATTTTACCTGTCCAGTCTACTTGGCAGCTTTATGTGGCTATCCAAAAACAAAACAAAACAAAACAAAAAAAAGCTTTTCTTTCAGCAAAAAAAAGTAATAAATTACAAAAAAAAAAGAAAGAAAGAAAGAACAGCAGTTGAATAATTATTCCTGGAGGACTAATATCTAAGTTTAAGATGTCTAGAACACCACTTGATAACAATGCACAGAAGGACAGATGGAAATATGCAAAGAACCTGGGCTTTACTATAACAAACATGTGCATTTTATCATTTTCTAATGTGTACTTTAGCATGGCATTTGACCTTGACAAATGTCATTTTGACATCATAAAAATGGTTTGGTAGGACTACCTTATGAGGTTGACAAAAAAGATACTAACCTGGTTATGGACAGCTGGGGAGGGAGCAGCACTTGTGGAAGAATGGAAGCTGAAGGATGGGAGGACCAATGCCTCACCCTTGAGAAGGACATTTTCAGGTCCTTGGGCTCAGACACAGTCTTCCTGTTCCTTCTAGCTGTCTTTGTTTCAATTTGTCCCTAAATACCTGGTACTGGCCCAGAGACTTGTTCTGTTTCTAGGACACATCCTTTGAGGTTGCATGCTTTTTACTGCCAGATATTTCCTCTGGATTTCCCTTCACTGATTCCCACTGCTAAGCTTGCCGTGACCTGCGTTCTATTCCCAGGATGCTCTGACTGAGGAAATCTCTTATCCTAGGACTGACCAGTTGCAGCCACCTGGTTTCCCCTTGACACTGACCAGCTCCCTACTCAGGACCACATCTGGTTCAGATTTGAAGGTGCTCCCTACCCTCAAATCATTTAATCAGCCCATGGTGTTTGGCCATGACCTACGAGCCAAGAGGGAAATCAAAGTGTATTAAACATGTTGTCTTTATACTTAATTCATAGCAGGGCATTTGCAGTCCTAACACAGAGAAATGTGAATAGGATAGCTTGGTTTCCACCAGGAACTTTAAAGGAATGGTGAAATCTCAGAGGGCGTCCCAGCACAGGGGGTGTCAGCCTGATCCTGTAGGGGACCCCTCAAATATATAAGCTATACCTCAGAGTAGTCTCCATTTCAATACCAGGGCCTGGGCCCTTGTTGGTCATTGTTCAGGGTCTCCTGGGGTGGAGGGTACCTAGGTTCCAGGCAAGGCCAGTGTCTGTGGGTGAAGTAATTCCAGTAGCCAAAGAGCTGTAGGGAGAGTCCCAGACCCTGTTTCTGGAAGTGAAAGTGTGCTGAAGGGCAGAGGTGCAAAAGTGGTAAAAATAAAGATCTGAAGTGGTCAGGGTAAAGAATGATATTATATGTTAAAGAGCATCTACCTTCCAATATGTATGCCCCCAGGGCTCCTGACACATCAACTTGTGCAATACATATATTGGATATATTGTAGATTATATATACTTATATTTATATGTAAATTTATATATAAGCATATGATATATCATATTTATTTTTAAATATATAAGCATATTATATATCATATATATCACATATACTTATCAATGTACTCATATATAAGCATAATATTATGTCATGTATACCTATATATGATACATTAATATACTTTTATATAAGTGAGAAAGAAGTCATATATGTATTCTTAAATATATAAATATACATAATTATATATAATAATATATGTCTGTAATTACCTAGTATTTTTCCAGATATAGTGCTATGTGCTGGTCACACACATTAGCCAATGTTATCCTAATGATCTACTTTCTTACACACACACAATTTTTTTTGGAGTAACAGTTCTCAGAAATGAGACTGGAGGTCCATACCAGGACTGACAGCCCTAGGATGGATTTAGGAGTAAGGAAGGAAGGCAGCACACAGCAAAATGAAGGAGAACAGAGTGGGGAAACAGTCAGAGTCACACAGAGAAAACCCCTCCCTACCAAGGATGGCACCTTTGAGGAGAAACAAGGCTCCCATGCCAAAGAGGAGAGCAACACAAGCCTGCTATTTCTTAGGGTCATTAACCAAAGGATTAAATTCACTTCACAGTTAAGATTATTTGGGGAAACCCCAATATACAAATGTTAACTACTTACTGAAAGTGGGGCAAGACGTTGGGTAGCTGAGACAGTGGGAAGGGGGCATGAAGACACTTAGGTACCAACCTGGCAGAGTAGGGGAACAGCTTGGGAAGTGCTGCTGCTAAGCCACCAAGCCCCAGGGCACTCCCTGTGTGGAGTCCTTGGCACAAATCCTGAGTGTCTTTTTAAACCCCACTCAATGCCCCGGGGTTGAGACTTCCTGCTCTGTTTGCCAATCTGGTCTCCCACTAGTTCCTAAGACAGAGCAGTTCAGAAAAGCTTAAAAAGAACTAAGTGAACTATCTCTTGATCATCTTTGTTTGAATATGTACTTCTAAGCAGGATTATTCCCCAACCATGAACAGTTACAACACTGCAGTTTCTTAGAGATCTGATTCTCATTTACAACACATTCATTGCTTGTGCATATTAGTAACAGCAATGCCCAGCCCCCCATTCTCTGGGTATTTCAAAGGCATTTTCCATTGATAAATTGTATTTCATAGTCCCTGTGAGCAGGGGAAAGCAGAAGTTGGTGGCTGATGGCTGGGATACTTTGCAGACTAATTGAATCCCCCTGTGTACTAAAAGAATGTATTCATGCCAGAAATGGAATGGCTCTATTAGAGTTCCTTAGCATGGACTGGGGAAGCTACACAGCTGATATAAAAGAACCTCCTCTTCTAGGAAAGCATTAAATTATCCTGAGCTATGTAAGTGTTCCTCAAAACTAATATCAAATTATATTTTTGGATTATTTTTCTCAGAATGCTTTTAGGATGACTTAAGTACGTCAATTGTCTCATCAGTGATGAATATTAAGCAAAAAATTTTAGAGAGTAGGCCCTATATTTTGGGGAGGGAAGAATGATTGGGAATGATAGTTTATTAGATAAAGACAGAGCTAGGTAGAAATTTAATTCCCAAAAGGTATAAACTTTGAAATTTTTTATCTGTATCCAGACTAAAACTGAAATAAAGAAACTCTAATTATATTACTTAAGGATTTTATAAATAATAAATGTATACTATTCAGGAGTATTCTTTTTTACACATGTACCAGTCTGGGAAAGTAGAGTTAAGTTATTGCAATAATTTCCAAAGTTATCTAAAAATATGTACCTTTCTTTTTTCTCTGGGGAACACCTAGATATAACTGAATAAAGATCAGGATATTGAACCATGACTCTAAGAAAGAGAATCTGTAACATGACAAAAGTAATGGAAATTAAAGAAACACATAAAGTTTTAGATGTTTTCAATCTTTTCCCCTCACTTGACACCTTTTCTAAGAGGCAAGGATTTTAATTGTTGGGTCAATTATCTTTTTTTTTTTTTTGTATTGTATATAATCTGAGGGATGGGCAGTGAGGAGATGAAATTAAAGTCATCAGAAAGTATATGACAGTTACAGAATGAGTAAGTGTGTAGAAAGTAAAAATCTGAGCCATGGGGACAGGCTCAGTGTAAAAAAGTGTTTGGAGGAGAAAGAGAGATTTATAGAGTACTGGCTGTTAGGGATGTGAAAGAGACTGAGATAGGGAGACTATTTGGAGGTATTCAAAAGTTGCTATGAATTAAGAATACTATTCCCCACCTTCATTATTTAGTGTGAGTTTGAATAAATATTCAAATTGTTGAACTGTGTTTTTATATGTTACTGTCATTTCTTAGAATGAACTTTTTGAAGAGACAGACTGCTGGGTGTCCAGGTCTACAGTGTTATGGTAGGAAGAAGGCTGGGCTCCTGAGTATTGAGTACTCTACTTTGGTCACATTTCTCATGGTTTGAGTTACTTTTTTATACATGTATATTCCCCCCCAAGTGGTTTATTTCAAAATAATCCTAAATAAACTCAAAGAACTATGGGGCTGGGTGTGCCCCTCCTGCCTTTCCATAGGAATACCTAGAGTGCTTGAGGCATCTGAGATACACTCTTCTCCTGACTTCTTTTCTCTTTGAGGTCATATTTTCTCGATATCAGACAAGTAAAAGCTTAGGACTCAAATTTAAGTTTTGATTGGAAGCTCAAGAAGGTTCTCAGCCTACACTTACCCTAGTGTTGGAAAAAAAGGGGGCTAGGATCCCACACAAACTGATGGCCAAGCATAGTAGTTGGTGCCTGAGTCCCTGGCATTCTATCTCAGATCCCTGAGCAGAGACAGTCTGCTCACGAGAGCAGGGCAATGTCAGGGCTCTTACTGGAGAAGCATCCTGTGAGTATACTGTAGGCAACCAGTCTAGGAATTGACAACACCAAGCACCCAGGTTGAATCTGGAGAAGTACTTCCTGAATATCAGTGCAGGAAAACGTGCAGATGGCAGGCTGAAGGATAAGGTTGAATCTTCCTAAAGTAACCTCTTCAAGGATATTTGTCTGATAACGATCACAATTCTTTCTGTCTGGAAGCAGTAAGATGAAGAAGATACACTCCATAGAATTCTCCTGGGTGTAGGGGTTCTGTGATCCACCAGTACCCCCTCCCACAATGAGGTTATGACTTTTAGGAAGCCATTATCTAAGGCTATAGTATATAACAGAGAAAAATCTTACTTTTAACAATGCCCCTTTCTAGTCCTGATTTGGATGAAGTTGAGGGATTCCAAGTTGCTTTCACTGTGACCAACACACATGTCTCCACTTTAATATTGATTCTACTTTAATTGTCTACAGGCCTATAGGCTTAGCTCTCTCCAAATATTTTATATATATATATTTGTATTTTTCTGAAGCTGGAAACGGGGAGAGACAGTCAGACTCCCGCATGCGACCAATCGGGATCCACCCGGCACGCCCACCAGGGGGCGATGCTCTGCCCCTCCAGGGCATCTCTCTGTCGCGACCAGAGCCACTCTAGCGCCTGGGGCAGAGGCCAAGGAGCCATCCCCAGCGCCCGGGCCATCTTTGCTCCAATGGAGCCTCGCTGCGGGAGGGGAAGAGAGAGACAGAGAGGAAGGAGAGGGGGAGGGGTGGAGAAGCAGATGGGCACTTCTCCTGTGTGCCCTGGCCGGGAATTGAACCCGGGACTTCTGCATGCCAGGCCGACGCTCTACCACTGAGCCAACCAGCCAGGGCTAGATATTTTCTTAATATTAATAATAGTGGAGAATCGTATTCAAAGAAGGGGCACCATAGACACTTTTCCCATAGAGTTAAAATAATTGAAATCAATACATGAGTAGTGTTTAATGACAAAAAAAAATTCTTATAAGTTTGGATTTCAGAAGACAGGCATTTATTTCTCTTAAAATCTATTTGGCAGGGTCAATAGGTTTCAGTTTTTTCAAGTAATCTCTGAGAAAATAAAATCTCCACGGTAATTGATATGCACAATATATCTGGAAAGATGTGTCAGTTTCTTAAATGGTATCTTCTCCAGGGAATCAAAGATTGTAAAAAAAAAAAAATATATCTATTTCTTGTTTCAAATGAGTGAAAGGTAGTCAGGCATTAGTTGCTTCATGAAGCGTTACAAATATCAAATGAAGATAGAACAAAACAAAGAAATGGCGCCTTAATATCAATTGGGGTTTATTTATATAATAGTTATTAAAATGTTTTAGAAAATAGATAATGATCTCCCAAACTATGGTAGTATGATAATCACTGACTTTCTTTTTCTTTTATTATTATTATTTTTTAATTTTTCTGAAGCTGGAAACGGGGAGAGACAGACAGACTCCCGCATGCACCCGACCGGGATCCACCCGGCACGCCCACCAGGGGCAACGCTCTGCCCACCAGGGGGCGATGCTCTGCCCCTCTGGGGCGTCGCTCTGCCGCGACCAGAGCCACTCTAGCGCCTGGGGCAGAGGCCAAGGAGCCATCCCCAGCGCCCAGGCCATCTTTGCTCCAATGGAGCCTTGGCTGCAGGAGGGGAAGAGAGAGACAGAGAGGAAGGAGGGGGGAGTGGAGAAGCAAATGGGCGCTTCTCCTATGTGCCCTGGCCGGGAATTGAACCCGGGTCCCCCGCACGCCAGGCTGACGCTCTACCGCTGAGCTAACCGGCCAGGGCCAATCACTGACTTTCTGATCCTCATGGCCATTATTTGACTTGTGGTGTGTTTGTTGCCCTTTAAGAAAATGGACAAAAAGCAATATAATCTAGTCCAAAATAACTTTGAATTCCTAATATCAGATTGGCTTCTTTATTATCTGTCTAGTATTTGTGCAAATAAATGGGAATATAACCCAAAATATTATTCTAACCTACCATAGCTGTTCAGTCAATACATTTTGTGAAATGATAATATTCTTTAATATTGGAGTTGTTATTATAATATATCAGAAGCCTTAAATGTTAGAAGATAAAGAGATTCTAGATAATTTTAAAACATATCCCTATAAGAATTAATGCTGCATTCTCTGAGTTTCTAATAATCCTTGAGATACAGAGACTCCTTTGCATAGAAAATACCATGGATTAGAGAGAGGATAAAAGAATCCTAAGGATAGTGGAAATAATACTCCAGTAAAAAAGTCACAAGAAATAGCTTCTGAGAGAGTAGGAGGATCAATTCGGAATCCTGATGAGATGAATGTAGCACAGAAGAGAGAAGAACCCAGGGAGGAATTATTTCCTATGGAGTCTGTTTAGTTCAAAGAGCTCCCCTTTCTGATATAAGATTACTCCTTGGAATATGCCAGGAAGAGGGGAATCCTGCCCCAAAGAATCTTTTCACACAAAGATGTGGGGGTGGGAGAAGAAATATTTCAAGAATGTATACACCTGTAGGCAAAAACAAACCTATCAGGCAAGAGAAAGAAATAAAAGACATTTATATCAGGAAAGAAGTAAAGATATCACCTTTGGCAGATGACATGATCTTGTATATAGAAAACCCCCAAAACTCCACTGAAAAACTATTAGAAATAATAAACCAATACAGTGATGTTGCAGGGTACAAAATCAATGTACAAAAGTTGACTGCTTTCCTATATGCCAATGATAAAACTTAGGAAAATGAGCTAGAAAAAAACCAAACCAAAAAACCGAACAAAAACAATTGCTTTTACAATTGAAACAACAACAACAAAAAAATACTTAGGAATAAACTTAACAAAAGACCTATATACTGAAAACTACTGTATGGCCAGTGGACACTGCCATTGTGGCCATGCAGGTTCTCATTGAATTCAGACAGACAGTAAAGAAACAGTGGAGCCAAAAGCTGGCAGGCCATTCCTTTATTAAAATCTCGTGACATCAGAGAAATGGTGCCATGAAGGGTGCTTCTGATATCTCCACTTGAAATTTCAACAAATTCAACAACTAAAGACAGAGAAAAATATCTCAGGAGCACCTGAAATATACACACACCAGATAAAGGTATGATTGAACAAAAAGGTGGCTAAATATATAATTCACTCTGAAGGAAATAAGACAGAGAACGAGGTTTTTTGCTTTCCTCACTGATCTGAGGAAGAAGCGCTTTCGACTAAAGCTGAGCAGAGTGCAGGGTCTGAGGCAGAGGGAAGGAGCAGGGTTAGGGTGGATGATCAAGCAGAAGAAAGACCACACCAGTTCTGCCTGAGATCACGGAGGAGGAGCACACACAGGTGGCAGGCTACTGGTGCAGGTTGCCCGTGGAAGCCAGTGCCGGCGCCAGCAGCTTTGTGGGATCTTGGCTCCGAGATCACGGGTGATGTGCAAGTGGTTCCATGTGGCACCACTGGCATGGGCGTGTGAGCGCATGGGCTGGATGGCTTCGCCCGAGATTATCATTGATAAGCATCTGCGTGGGCTGTTGCCAGTGTCTTTGTGCATTCCCAGCTCCACCACTAGCACGAGACGTGAGCAAAAGCCGGGATCCTTGGTTCTGGGACTGTCTGGCAGGGTGCCTCCATGGGCCTATATTCCAGGCTCTGACTGAGATCACAGGCACTGGCCACCTAAGTGGGCAGATACAGGCCTCTGTGTGCACTGCTGAGGTTGTGGGGGCTGGGCATGCACATGGCTTGCTGTGGGCTACCAAACAGTACACAAGGGAGAAGCCTGTGGAGCTTAGACCCATGGAGCACTGAGGTGTACTAGACATGCCTGGGGGCCCTTATAAACTTGATCTGCAATCCACTCCCAGCCTGCAGCACACTGAGATGTGCTAGACTTGTCCGCCAGCTCTGAGAAAGGCACTGGATCTGCAATTGGCTCCCAGCCTGCCTACTCTCACTGACGGCTCTGGTCAGCACAGCTTTACCTAGAACTGTGCTTTAAGCAGTACTGGAGAAAGGACCTGGCTGCTCTTAGAGCCTCTTGCTCTGCAAGCAATGTCTGGAGCAAACCTCACATTAAGTCCTCAGGCTGCTAGCTCAGGTGGGAGAGACATGGGGAGAGCACCGGGAAAATTGAGTCTCCAATTGTCAGAGCCTCCAAGCCCTAACAAGCCCCACCTACCAATGGGACTGAAGCCCAGCCTATGTCATCACCACAGCAAACCTCTGCCCAAGAGCTCCAGAGAAACAAAACCTGTTGTACAGTGCCAAAAAAAGGAAGAAGCTACCTCTCATCTTCACTAGCTATTAGAAAAATGTAAATCAAAACTACAATGAGATACCACCTCACACCTGTTAGATTAGCTATTATTAACAAGACAGGTAATAACAAGTGTTGGAGAGGTTGTGGAGAAAAAGGAACCCTCATTCACTGTTGGTGGGGATGTAAAGTAGTACAACCATTCTGGAAGAAAACATGGTGGTTAAAGACACATGCAGCCCCATGTTCATCGCAGCATTGTTCACAGTGGCCAGGACATGCAAACAACCAAAAAGCCCTTCAATAGATGACTGGATAAAGAAGATGTGGTACATATATACTATAGAATACTACTCAGTCATAAGAAATAATGACATCGGATCATTTACAACAACATGGATGGACCTTGATAACATTATACTGAGTGAAGTAAGTAAATCAGAAAAAACTAAGAACTGTATGATTCCATACATAGGTGGGACACAAAATTGAGAGTCATAGACATAGATAAGAGTGCATAGGTTTCCAAGAGGAGGGGAGGGGAAGTGAGGGAGGGGGTGGGAGAGGGGAGGGGCATAAAGAAAACCAAATAAAAGGTGAAGAAAGTCAATTTGACTTGTGGTAATGGGTATACAACATAATCAAATATCAAAATGATCTGGAAATGTTTTCTCTCAATCTATATACTCTAATTGATCAATGTCACCCAATTAAAATTAATTGTCTAAAGAAAAAAGAAGAAAAAAAAAAAGAAACCACACTTAAAAAAAAAAAGTCTCGTACTGGCCAATCAGCAAACAGGCAGGGAAAACACTTCTCTTTCATTCAGGGCTCCCACAGCCCTGACTCATTCTCTGGTTTCTCAACCAGAGAATCTTAAGGCCTCACCAGTCTCAGCTGAGCTCGCAAAGCCCCTCATCTCTGGTTCCCCATCTGCACACCTTCTCTCTCTCTCTCTCTGCAAAACTGGCTTCCTCCACACTCTGCATTTCTCTCTGCTTTCCCTGCAAACTTGGCTGGGCCCACAAAGACTCCTCCTCTAGTAAACATTAGCAAAACAATGGCCCCTCCCAAGCAGGAATGCAATCCACAATTTGCAATCAACTGCCCTGCTCTGAGGGCAAGCACACACATGGCTGCCAAGTGCCATTTTTTAACAATAACTGAGCAACCTCAAAAAACATAAATTTTATAAACTCATTTGCCCAACAACTACAAAACGTTATTGAAAGAAATTTAAAAAGACACAATGAAATGTAAAAATATTCCATGTTCATGGATTAGAAGAATCAACATAGTTAAAGTGGCTATAAAGCAATATACAATTTAATGCAATCCTCATCAAAACACCAATGTCATTTTTTGTCGCGGCAACAATGTACTACTCGGAGACCAGATAAAATACTCTAAGGGGCTGAGGAGAGGCAACAGCCCTGGTCAGCACAAGGAAAGACTGAAGCCCCATCCCCAGCCTTACTCAGATATTTATTAGCCAGTGCAAATAAGTCAAGAAAGCAGATAGAAAAAGTTTTCAGGGGGTGAAGTAGAGGACAAGGAACATGCTAACTCCTATTTTTTTTCTGAGAGCCTAAACATTTTCTGTTACTGAATCTTATCCTGATGTTTTGCTGTTTCCAGCACAGGGTCAGAAAGGCCCCGGGATTTTCATCTGCTCATGGCTTTCACCCTAGAGCACTTGCTGTCTCTAATTGTTTTCCTAACTCTGCATGTCTTCATAGCATATTCCTACATTTTTTTAAAGAAAATAGAACAAAAAAATCACCAGATTTGTATGGAAATATTAAAAAAACCCAAGTGTCCAAAGCATTCCTGAGAAAAGAAAATAAAGCCAGAGATATCACACTACTTGATTTCAAATTATACTAAAGAGTCACAATAATCAAAACAGCATGGTATTGGTAGGAAAATATTGGATCCACCAGGTACGAGAACAAACGTCGGAGACTTTCAAGAGCTTAGATCGTACTTTATTGGCCAAGTTTAACCTGCGCAGGGGCGAACTCCCCAGATGTCCAGAGCACCGTACTCACAGGGAGATGCAAATGAGAGTCGCCCCTGGTGCTTACAGCCAGGTCCTTATATATCCTAAGTAAGCAAGCATTAAACAGAAGCAAATGTGGCAGTTACCTATTTGCTAAGGGGCCTGCACGCAGCATAGCAACAGGGGCTGGGTTTAGCTTAGTGGCAAATTTCAAACATAAACTTCTGATAAGGGTCTCTGACCAATGGAATGCAAATGTTTGTCCTCCTGTGTGCTGATCTTCTTTGTTCTCAGCCTCACAGGGGCTCTATCAGTACCTCCCTGTTCCGGCTCCTTCAATAGTTACACTCTGGCAGGCTCAGCACATGTTCCTGAATCTAACAGAAAACAGATGTGCAGACTAATGAAGGGAATCAAGAGCCCAGAAATAAAACCACATATATATAGACAAATAATCTTTGACAAAGGAGCCAAAAACACACAATGGAAAAAAGAAAGCCTCTTCAATAAATGGTGCTGAGAGAAAATTGGAAAGCTACATGCAAAAGACTGAAACTTGACTACATTTAATCTCCCTGCTTAAAAATCAATCCAAAATGGATCAAAGACCTAAATATAAGATCTGAAACAATAAATTCCATAGAAGAAAATGTAGGTACTAAGCTCATGGGCCTTTTCCATAAAGAACAATTTCTAAATTTGATACCAAAGGCAAAGGAAGTAAAGGAAAAAATAAATGAATGAGACTATATTAAACTAAAAAGCTTCTGCACAGAAAAAGAAACTGACAACAAAACAAATAGGCAGCCAATTAAATGGGAGATTGATGGATATATGAATTTACCAAAACTTCCAAACTGCCCTTTTGCTGTTCCACTTGTCTATCTGACCCCACCCTTACTTACCGGACTATTGCCCCTGAAGCAGAAAAGTTCTAGGAAGGCTGGTCAGCTGCCCCGAGGAGAAGCGTTCCAGGAAGCCGAAATCATAGAACTGCAGAAGGGAGCATACCAGAATTGCTGACGCAACACACACTTGCTCAAAGCTCTCCCCACCTTAATAAATGTTTGCCTCAGAGTCTGTTTGGGTGCACTTCTTCCAGAGAAGTGCCCCGGCAGGTCTTTCTCCTCTAATAAAGCCTGCACACCTGGTGTTCGAGTGCTGTCTCATTCTTACAGAGATGATATTTGCAAACAACAGCTCTGACAAGGAGATAATATCAAAAATATGTTAAAAACTCACAAAGCTCAGCAACAAACAAACAAGCAAACAATCCAATTAAAAAATGGGGAGAAGACCTGAACACACACTTCTCCCAAGAAGATATACAAATGGGCAACAGATATATGAAAAGATGATCATCTTCATTAGCTATTTGAGTAATGCAAATCAAAACTACAATGAGATACCACCTCACACCTGTTAGATTGGTTATTATCAACAAGACAGGTAGTAACAAGTGTTGGAGAGGCTGTGGAAAAAAAGCAACCCTCATTCACTGCTGGTAGGAATGCAAATTATTGCAGTTATTATAGAAGAAAGTATAATGGTTCTTCCAGAAATCAAGAATAAAACTACTATATGACCCAGCAATACCTCTGGGTCATACTCTTGGTCATACCCAACACTCGGAAACATTGGTATGTAAAGACACATGCACTCCCATGTTCATCACAGCATTGTTCACAGTGGCCAAGACATGGAAGCAACCAAAGTGTCCTTCCATAAAAGACTGGATAAAGAAGATGTGGTACGTATATATCATTTAATACTACTGAGCCATAAGAAATGATGACATATTGCCATTTATGACAACATGGATGGACCTTGAGAACATTATACTGAGTGAAATAAGTAAATCAGAAAAAGCTAAGAACTGTATGATTTCACACATAGGTGGGATATGAAACTGAGAGTTATGGACATAGATAAAAGTGAAGTGGTTACTAGGGGGAGGGGAATGTGAGGGATGGCTGGGGGAAGGGGGTAAATAGGGACAAATATGTTTTGACAAAAAATGATTTGACTTTGGGTGATGGATATATGACATAATCAATAGTTCAAATGCTATAAAATGTTTACTTGAAACTTATGTACTCTTATTGATCAATGTCACCTAGTTAAATTTAATTTTCTAAATATAATTTTAAAAAATATATTGGATCAAGGAAAATATTTAGAGGTAAATAAAGGATATTGAAAGAATTTTAATTGTGCACTGACATAAATTCGGAGCAGGAGTTATTGGATGGTGTGAGAAGCTGAAGGACTCTTGAGAACAAGAAGACATTGGCCTGCGCTTTTCTGCACGCAGACACACAGGAATCTTGGAGCACGCCACAAGAAACGATGTCTTGTTTATGATTAAGACTGTCTAAACCATTTGTCCTGTCCTTCACCTAGTGTTTCAGGAGAAATGGAAAAGTGCAAGATTTAAAGATTACAGTTGATATTTAGAAAAAAATAACATAGTTAGACTGGTGCATCTCTACTGTATGTTAACCAGTAAATACACAGAGTGAATGATGTTTGAGGCTGATTCTGCTTTATGAGTTTCAGTCCTCTGCTTTCTTTCATCTGTCTCTCAGACTTTTTCTTTGCATCCACTTTTATAAAAAAAACCACAGGATACCAGGTAAAGCTCATGTTTTAGATCCAGAAAGACCGAACTCCATGCTGTGCTCAGAGACAATGAGAAGATCACTTGTTAACAACTGGGTAATATTTACCTTCCCATACTTCAGGTTCTCTGAAAAATGGGGATAATTGGTGAGAGTTGGTAGCCACAAGGGTGGCATGACTCGAGGTGATTCTTCTCATTTGTACAAGGGTTGAATAAGCTTGGATGACCATGTCACACCAAATAGGCGTGAACAGAACAGTGACAAGAGTTTCAGTAGTCAACAAATAACCTCCTAGTTGTATTCAGTCAGAGGAAGGCCATCCCATTAGCCCTTACCTTGTTTTACTCAGTTTTATCTCTTAGAATAGAAGGAAAGAAAGGACTGACTCTGACATGAAGAGTTGAGAAGCCTGGGGTAGAGTGGCCACGTGGCTATAGAGTGTGGTGATGGAATGAGGAAGAAATGACCTCCTTATCTTGAGGCCTTTCAAACAGCAGGTCCAGAAATATCAGATATGTTCAGAGCAAGTCCAGTGTGAGAGATTAGCAGATAAAATTCAACTGCCCATTATTGGGGTTAATCCTCAGACTTTAAGGAAGGTTCAATATTACTGAATCTATATATACCTATAAATGAACTAGCTCATACAGGTCAAAGAGACTGTATAACTATTAAAAATGATGGAAAGGGGGGCATTGGGAGTAAGACTCATAAGGACCTATGGATAGATTATTATTTTTGTTTTGTTTTGTTTTTTGTATTTTTTCTGAAGCTGGAAATGGGGAGAGACAGTCAGACAGACTCCTGCATGCGCCCAACCGGGATCCACCCGGCACGCCCACCAGGGGGCGACACTCTGCCCACCAGGGGGCGATGCTCTGCCCCTCCGGGGCGTCGCTCTGTTGCAACCAGAGCCACTCTAGCGCCTGGGGCAGAGGCCAAGGAGCCATCCCCAGCACCCGGGCTATCTTTGCTCCAATGGAGCCTCGGCTGTGGGAGGGGAAGAGAGAGACAGAGAGGAAGGAGAGGGGGAGGGGTGGAGAAGCAAATGGGTGCTTCTCCTGTGTGCCCTGGCCAGGAATCGAACCCGGGACTTCTGCACGCCAGGCCGACACTCTACCACTGAACCAACCAGCCAGGGCCCATTTTTTTAAATAAAAAGGATTTTAAGCACAAATATTAACTATGTACAAGATCATAAAATCATTTTAAAGGCACTATAGTTTACATCAAAACAGATTCTAAAATTTGAAATTTGAGCAAGGATGCCATGCCTAAATCCATTGATGGGGAAAAGACCAGTGCAGCCACCTAAGTCACTGGGCTCTTGGCTTGGACTCTTAGAAGCTAGTTACAGAGCACAGGAGAGCTGTGGGCTCCCACCTGCATCTGTCCTCTTCATAGAGGGGAGTTTCAAACAGGTCAGGAGAGAGGGGCATTAAAGCGAAGCTGCAGGCATGGGCAGGTGTGTGGGCTGCTCACGTGCTGGCAGAGAGGCCTAAGTGTTCTTTGAGACACAGGTAGGAAGCAGTAAAAGTGTCAGGACACCGGATAGTAAAGCATTGCTTCACCTTAAAAATTCCCAGGCAAGATAGAGGAAGAACATACATGGAAGTAGATTGAAAAATAAATAAATAAATAAATAAATAATAAACCATTGATCTGAAGTCTCATGTTCAAGGTCTTTCTTAGCCTCAGACACAGCTGCCCTCCTTGTCTCTTCCCTCCTTCAAGAATCAACCTTTCTATCAGCACCCTGTTTGGATGCTGTTTCCAAGCCTGGGAGCCTTGACTGAATTTTCAAAGCTACGAAGGAGAGTGCCTTAATAGTTTGTCAAGTGTTTAAAGGCAATTAGTGTTCAAAAGCTCCTTAGTAATTCCAAAAGTTCTGAGAAGACGGGCATTTAAATTTCTCTATAGTCATTTTATAGAATTGAAGATTCTGGAATTAAAGTACACATGATTGCTCAACTGTGTACAGAACTGCTCTGGTCAAAGAAGCCACATTGTTAATAATAATAATAGAGAAATCAGCATAATATGAGTCACTTTTTCTGAAGTAATGTCTATAATTAGTAACAATATTTGATCACTGGTGCCTTCAAATTCATAAATATTTCAGAATTAATTCTACTAATCGGGAATAAAAAATTATTCACAGGAGTCATAATACACCACAAAGTGGTGGTTTATGTACCAGCCCAGGTCTCAGCATTAGGAATGGTGCAAGGAAGTGGCTGGGCTTGATTTTCAGCCTCAGCAACATTAACAGCACATGACTGTTATGCTTCTCGTGGCCTTAGCCCAGGTCTGTGGGCTTCGTGAGCCAGCCATAAGGCAGCCCAGAAAAGTGTGTTTGTTCTCCACAACTCGGAATGCTTCCACTCTGCAGCCTTTCTCCACCAGCTTCCAGGAAGAATCCATAGCTGGTAGTGACTCATTTCTCTCCTTTGCATCTAGCTTGCTGCTGGTTAAGCACCTACCTTGGTATAATTCAAACAATAGTCACTCAAATTGCTTTTTGCAGGGCCTGATTCACTTGTGGACTGCCATGTCACAAAGGCTATTCTGTCAGCTTAATATATATATAGGCTCACAGGCAACTTAAAACCATGACCCACACTAGCTGTACATTTGGCCTCTTCAATGGATGCAAGTTTTTCTGTGTCCAACAATGTAAGACCAAGATATATGTGTATCTCCTGACTAGAATAGTATTAATATCATCTTTATGTTTAATTGTTCTGTATGCCTGATTCTGAAAGCATTTGTTATAATCTATAGAAGGCAGTAATATGATTATCCATGTGTGGGGAAATGACAGTGAGACCCAGGATATGGGCTCTGGTCAACAGCATAAATTTCAGAGGCTGTCTGGCTCTCATGTCTTTCTGGCCCGCTTGACTCAGCAACTGCTATATAAGCCACGAGATCATCTCCGTCCCTTGCACTGATGTAACATTGGTACCGTGCCACTGTTTCCCCTGAGTGCTATATCTATCGCTCTGGCACTGTTAAGGTAGGAATAAAGCATTGAAGAATGTCTCATATTCCTCTGCTTTCTTCACCTTGGGAATTTCACCTCCTAAGCTATCCCTTGCGGAGCAGGTGGGCTATGACATTTGGCATAGTTGGCCAGAGAGGGTGCATCTCCCACCACCTGCCAGAGGACATGGAGCCTCAAACTGGGTTGAGGTACCCCGTGGCTGAGGTCCCAATGTTTTGAACCCCTCCTGAGAAGTGGGAGGAGGTAGATAGGAGCCTGCAGGCTTTGGAAAGGCCCTGCTAGTTTTTGGAGATGCAATTCCTTAGAAGTCTTGGGTTGCAACTAAACGAGTTGGCTGGCTATTTCTTATGGCCTTGAAGGAGCAGCATGAAAGCACTCTGGCCTGTGAAGCTCAAATGAAAGATTTACAGCTTGAGGAGGAACAGCTGGAAGCCCGTGTAGGAGCTCTAGATCAAAACCTTGCTTATCTGAAGGACTCAACTCTGTGGACACTGGTGAGCCTGGGAACGGAGGGGGGTATGGGGGGGAGGTTCCACCCCCAGCCTAGCGCAGCATGTACACCCAGTCATGAAACAGACACTGGAGCATGACTAGCCTTTAGCCCAGAGGGGTGGTCCATGGGGCCCCCCGGTGGTGATAGAATTTACTATGTACACTACTTACACTCCACCAAGCTGCGGGAGCTCAGGAAGCAGAGCCAGCAACGTCTGGGGAAGCCAATCCCAGCTTGGCTCCTTTGCTTATGGGAGGAAGGAGCAGACAGTCTGCAGTTATCACCAGATGAAATAAAGAAGGTAGCCTCCATCACCATACGTCCGTCCTTGACACAGCCACTGCAGACCAGCTGGTGCTTGGGAGGTGCCCAGGATGCCAGGATGATCACTCGCTGATGAACTGGCAGATGGCCATGGCCCATATGGTTTGGCATGATGCCAGAGAGCTCCCCGAGGATGTGACATAGTAGGCCACCTATGTTGACCTGGTGCAGGTGATCTGGGAGATTGTTATGCGCCAGACTATGTTTAATTTGAACGCCTGGGGGCCGAATGATGAGCACTTTACTACCTGCATGAAGGGCTTGATCCTGGCTTCCGCACCACCTGCAGCATTTCGGTCTCTAGTGGCCATCTTTACACCATACATGGATCGACGCATGCATGAGGGAACAACGGCCATTGTGGGTTTAGGTAATGTAGAAATCAAATGACAGGATGGTAGAGCAGCGCATCCCGAAAGGCAGAAGGGGAAATGAAAGTAGCTCGGAGGGCCTTAGTGGGGCGGGGCCCCAGAAAGACTTCTGCCTGCAAATATGGTTTGATTTAGTAGCTGCAGGGGTGGCCCCAGAGAAAATGGACCAGCAACTGAATGATATCCTGTTGGCTTTGTGGTGACAGTTGCCAAAGAAGCAGAGGTTCCAGAAGGCCACCAAGAGTAGAGCCAGGAAGGCTTCTGCATGTGCTGTATGGCTTCAAGACTTTCTGGGCATCCCTGAGGAGGATTATTCCCTTGAGTAGGGACAGGCCGAGGCACCCGGCTAGGGGGAATGCTGGAGAACCAGAGGCTACATGTTTTTTTCTTTTTTTTTTTTTCTGAAGCTGGAAACGGGGAGAGACAGTCAGACAGACTCCCGCATGCGTGCAACCGGGATCCACCCGGCCCGCCCACCAGGGGGCAACGCTCTGCCCACCAGGGGGCGATGCTCTGCCCCTCCGGGGGGTTGCTCTGCCACGACCAGAGCCACTCTAGCGCCTGGGGCAGAGGCCAAGGAGCCAACCCCAGTGCCCGGGCCATCTTTGCTCCAATGGAGCCTCGCTGGGGGAGGGGAAGAGAGAGACAGAGAGGAAGGAGAGGGGGAGGGGTGGAGAAGCAGATGGGCGCTTCTCCTGTGTGCCCTGGCCGGGAATTGAACCCGGGACTTCTGCACACCAGGCCAACGCTCTACCACTGAGCCAACCAGCCAGGGCCCAGAGGCTACAATGTTGAATTAACTATTTACAGGTCTCCCCAAAATATTCAGCACATTCTGGCTTCGGTGGACACTGGTGCAGACTGTAGTCTGTTGTATGGGAACCCAGAGAGGTTTTCGGGGCCCATAGCACACACTGATGGTTATGGTGGCTGGACAGTTCAAATGTGACAGGCCATGCTCACACTGGGCATTGGGCATGTCCCACTGAAAGTGTACATGGTATATGTTTCCCCTATTTATTTTAGGGAGTATATTTTAGGGTTGGATGTTTTGAAGGGGCTTACTATTGTCATCATGCCAGGAGAGTTCTGCTTGCAGGTGTGAGCTGTAAAGCCAGTCCTAAAAGGCCACCTTCATCACAAGGCTGTGGTGCTCCCCACCCCCAGGAGACTAGTGAAGGTGCATCAGTATCATCTGCCTGGAGGACATGAGGAGATAGGACAGACTATCCTTTAGAGTGGAAAAGGCTAGCTTTGTGCAACCAGCATGCAGTCTTTACAATTCCCTGGTATGGCCTATGTGAAAAACTGACTACACATAATGGTGGACTGTCGGGAACTGAACAAGGTTATACCACATTACACGAACAGTGCTCGCTATTTTAAACTTGATGGACAAGCTCAGTGTGGCTCTGGGAACTTACCACATTTTGTGGTAGATTTGGCAAATGCTTTTTTCTCCATAGACATTGCTCCGGAAAGTCAGGACCAGTTTGCTTTCACTTGGGAAGGTCATCAATGGACTTTTACGGTGCTGCTGCAGGGCTATTTGCATAGTCCCATGATCTGTCACAGCCTGGTGGCACAGGACCTGGCTACTTGGTCAAAACCCCCTGCAGTATCACTGCTTCGTTACACAGGTGACTTGATGCTAACCTCCAATTCTCTTGCAGACCTAGAAATAGCTGCAACTGAGTTATGATGGGCTCTGCAGGAATGGGGTGGGGCCGTCAATGATGCCAAGGTCCAAAGGCCTAGATTGTCTGTCAAATTCTTGGGAGTTGTCTGACCAGGTAAGGCCAAAGTCAGGCCTGAGGTAGTCATTGACAAAATCCAGGCATATTCCTGGCCCATTACAGTGAAGCAGTTATAAATATTTCCAAGATTGTTGGGGTACTGGAAAGTGTTTATACCCCATTTTTCCCAGATAGCAAAAGCTCTTTATGGGTTGGTGAAAAGGGGGGTACATGGGATGGGTCAGATGACCAAGAAATGGTGTTCACTGCCACAAAAAGGGAAGTAGCCCAAGTACAAGGGCTCCACACCTGTGACCTACCAGTCTACCTAGCTGATGATGAGATGGCTACACTCCTGGACAAAAGCACCCCGGACAGATGCCCACATGGGCCAAAGGAAGGGTGTATCTAGAGTAATGGGCCACGTTTAGCTATAGTCCCTTGGTCCAGCAATTACATGAAGTGCTGGGGCCTGTAACCAACCAGACACAGGAGAGTACCTCAGAGGAAGAGACACTGAGTCCCTATGTAAAAGGGAAGGCTCCCGCGCCAGCTGGTCCTAGTATATAAATGGACCTAGTCGTGGAAATCCTCCCATCTGGACAGCCGTGGGTATATGGCTAGATACAGACGAACTATATGGTTTGAGACAGGGCTAGGCCAAAGTGACCAATGGGTGGAACTTAATGCTGTCTGGCTGGTACTGATACATGAGCAGGGTCAGGTGCATGTATGCACAGATAGCTGGGCAGTCTATGACAGTCTTACACTATGGCTTCTCTAGTAGTCTTCCCAGCAATGGCTTGTTTCTGGCTGGTCTCTCTGGGGCTAAGCCATGTGGGAAGCTCTAGAAGAAATGGGAAAGGAGGTCCAGGTTTTATACACTATACAGGACAATCTCTTAACCACCTGCTGGAACCATGTAGGGTGATAGTTCTTCATTGTTCTCACCCTGGTTGCTGTTTGTTTGGTGGTGGGTTGTTTTACCCTGTATTGCTGCTGCAGCCTCTGGGCCCCAGGAGCTGCCTTATATACCAAAGCCCCCACCTTGTAGGGGTGGATTGTGGGGAAATGACAGTGAGACCCAGGATGTGGGCTGTAGTCAACAACATTGATTTCAGAGGCCATCTGGTTCCCATGCCTTTCTGGCCCGCCTGACTCAGCAACTGCTATATAAAGCATGACATCATGTCTCTGCCCCTTGCACTGATATAACATTGGCACCATGCCACTGTTGTTTCTACATACTTGTATCTACTACGCTGGTACTGTTAGGGTAGGAATAGAGCATTGTAGTATGTCTCATATTTCTTTGGCTTTTTATGCTTTCTGCACCTTGGGATTCTCATCACCTAAGTCATCCCTTGCAGAGCAGGTGGGCTCTGATACCATAATTCTTACATTTATTTTCATTAATTTTTTTTTTTTTTTGTATTTTTCTGAAGCTGGAAATGGGGAGAGACAGTCAGACAGACTCCTGCATGCGCCCGACCGGGTTCCACCCGGCACGCCCACCAGGGGCGAAGCTCTGCCCACCAGGGGGCGATGCTCTGCCCCTCCGGGGCGTCACTCTGCCGCGACCAGAGCCACTCGAGCACCTGGGGCAGAGGCCAAGGAGCCATCCCCAGCGCCCGGGCCATCTTTGCTCCAATGGAGCCCTGGCTACAAGAGGGGAAGAGAGAGACAGAGAGGAAGGAGGGGGGGTGGAGAAGCAAATGGGTGCTTCTCCCATGTGCCCTGGCCGGGGATCGAACCCGGGTTCCCCGCATGCCAGGCCGACGCTCTACCACTGAGCCAACCGGCCAGGGCCAAATTTTTTTTTAATGTAGGTTATAAGTGAACATATTCTAATGATTCTAGCTTCTTCATGTTCTATGATACCCAGTTAAAAACAATTTTTTGCTGGTGTAAATGGTCTTTTACAGAATCATAGAGAAAGTATTTTACAGGACTCATGTGTGGAGCAAATGAGACTTTTGAGTGAGATTTATTCAGGGTTAAAATTGAAGGCTGCCCATTGGTTTCCAGTGCCTTATTTCCATCTGTCTCATCAAGGAAAATGTCCAATCATGTCTTCATTAAGCCCAGAATAAATATCAAAGTCCAAGTATTCTGTGCCATGGTTCAATCCAATTAGGTCTCATCTAGTTGTCATATCCTGTGTTCCTGGCTGTGTCCTGGTTGGTGCTGTGTCCAGGCTTGGAGTCAACACTGCTGCCAGCAGCTCTCCAGCCTGTATGGCTGTTTAAGACTACATGGCTACTTGGAAAGACTCACAAACAAATGGGGCAAGTGTGCATTTCCAAGCAGGAAGAGAGAAAGAAAGTTCTGTTAGGCCTGTGTTTATATATGTGGGCTGTGAAGGACTGCCTTTTCTTTCAGCCAACCAATCAGTTGCTTAATCTTTCAGGGGCTTGCATTTGTTCCTCCCACTAACCAATCAGATCCTTCTTCTAGGCTAAACTGACAAGTCTTTCTGTACCATCTTGGTTTCTACTGTGCCTGCCTCAAAGAAGTAGCACAGAAGCACCTCCCTCACATGGCATGGGAATAGACAGGTGGTACCTTGAGGAGCATGAAAAACTACTTCTTCCTTCCTCCCCGTGCAGTCGAGAGAGGGAGTGTTAATCTCTTTAGCAGGTGATCTCCTGGAGTATCCAAAATTGTAAATGCTTTAGCTTTTTAAGTAAAGAGAATGCTATAACTTCCTACTGAAACAGGTTTTCCAGTTTTATTAAATTTAATGTCTGATTCCCTTTGCTCCCTTTCCTTATTAACATTTAGCTGCCTACCTCTATTAACATTCTCCCCCGAGCTCCCTAAACTGTTGGTAATCTTACAGATGTAAGTGGATTAAGATCTCACCTACTGTAGTTACTTTTTGCTGTCGTGGTACATAGTCCTTCCTGCCTACCCCCAGGCCCAGAGTCTCTTCCTATCTGCCGAAGAAAGATGAGAGCAAAAGGGAAAGGGAAACTATGTGAGGGAGAAGGATTTTGCAAAGTCCAGCTTAGTTTGATGCTGTATTTGGGAGGTGGCATATATGATGTCTGGCAACTTGTGTTGTTGGACAAGCTGGCATCTTTGTTGTATTCTAGAAATGACAAATTCGACAAGGTTAAAAGACATGGTCCATAACATCAGGGAAACTTAGAGTAACTAAAAGTCTGGTGAGAGCTAAGATATGGGTGATAGAGGGAAGGATTAAATTTTATAGTGTCCCAGATTGCCTTGGAGGAGTAGCTTTCTTCGACAAAGGTGTGCCATATTAAGTTAGGTTAAGGGGAACATTTTCAGACTCCCTGGATCAGGGCTTTTCTGTCTGAACCACTTGGGCAGGAAAGGAAAAGCAGTTTCAATTGAAGCCAATAGACCACTTTATACTTCATTGATTCAACCCAAAGTCAAACCAGCCAGACTGTTGAGTCTCATTTCAGGAGGCAGTGATGCAGATGAACTTCCAAAGTGAGGTCTGTGCTGTGTGAATGAGCAATCACCTTATGAAACCAAAAAAGCCACAACAGTGAATGAATACAGCAAATCATAACCCAGTTTCTGAGTCTGTAAGACCGTGAAGAAGATTTCCAGATGCAAGGCCTTTGCTGGAATAAAAGCAAACGCTTGCAACCTGACAGATTCTTCTTTTCTATAGTTTGAATATCTTTAGTGATGTCATCAGGTGCTTAGATAAATTCTCCATTGTGTATACAGAGATAGCCTTAAAACAAAAAGTTTTAGTTGGAAAATTGGTTTTGAAGGCATTTAACTAGAGTCCAATACTCAAAATTGGTCATTGTGATTTTCATTGAAACACAATTTTTCTCCCGAATATTTTGCTCATTGTTATTAAAGAGACTTTATTAAGTCTAGTTTTGATTTGGCCTGATATTTGCATAAACACAACAAGAATAACAATTGCTTTTACAGGCTTTTCAATCTGCTTTGCTGGAATCTGGTAAGGAATCTTTAGACTGATCTTTACCAGCCCCTCGTGGGTGAGAAGCCGAGCCTCACAGTTGCCATCAGGCTTTGCCTGCAGTACTTACAGGTTCAGGTAGAATCCTCAAGTCCTTGAGGTCCCCAAAATGTCTTGAGGTTTCTTTCTTGCCATCTTTCAGGAAAGCAACCTTTGTTTTTTAACCTGACAATACAGCCATGAACCACGTGAGTAAATAAGGTATTAGGCTATTCAGTGGGCATTTATCAGCTTCAAAAGTCAGTCTCAATTCCTTAAAGCTTTCTGGTGACATTCATAGTTCAGAAATGTCTCTCAGGCATGACATTTCAATCAAAGTTTTTGGTAATAAAACCACAATTGAAAACTGCCTTATGCGCTCTATTAAAAAGAGAACATATTCTTAATGGATTTATGCAAAAAAATCTATTGCCATAGCTTACTTATTAAGAATTGCTAAATTCTGGAGAAATCAGGTAGAGAGAAAAAATATAAAGAAAAGGAAAATCCTTGTCCTTTTTAACAGAGTAAAAATGACCATACTCTAACTCTGTATTAGATAAAAAGTAAGCAATTATCATTCTTTAGATTGGCAAACATACTTTGTAACTTTTAGAAACATAGGCTTTTTGATTTGCATACACATGTACAATTTTAAGAGACATATTTCTATTAGACAGGTATAATAAAGCAAAACTCACAGCTAAAATAGGTTAAATTGATTTGATTAGATAACTAAGGTTTTTTATTCTCTTGATTAGATTTATCTCCCAGAAATTTACATTTCAAAGGATGGCTTAGGTAAGAGTTCTGGGAGACCAGATGTTTGTATTTTAAAGCAGTGGTCCCCAACCCCTGGGCCGTGGACTGGTACTGGTCCGTGGGCCATTTGGTACCGGTCTGCAGAGAAAGAATAAATAACTTATATTATTTTCATTTTATTTATATTTAAGTCTGAACGATGTTTTATTTTTAAAAAATGACCAGATTCCCTCTGTTACATCTGCCTAAGACTCACTCTTGATGCTTGTCTTATGAAATGTCAGGTACCTCTGGGTACGAAAGGACACTAAAAGTTAACATTTAGTCAGTCTCCAGATTAGTTCAGTTTTGTGAAGTTTCCTTTAAAATGTTTACTTCTCAATTTCTTTTTATTGGATATATAAACCTTTGCTTTCCTGTGAGTATTAGCACTGGAGACTTTTATTTATTGTGGGCCTGTGGATCCTGCCCACCCCAGGCACAGACAAGCTGCTGTGTCTATAGTTGAGCCCGGAGCGCAGCAGAGGGCGGCCTCTCTGCACTCGAGCTGCGTGACCTGCCCACATGTGTGAAGCTGCGAGGGCCCAGCCGCACCAGCCTCATGGGTCCTGGCTCCGGGTTGCAGAGGTAGGCCACTTTTCTGGACATGGGCACCACCAAGATGGAGGTGGAGTGGAGACAAAGGAAGGTAGATTTGTGTGTCCATGCCCACATGGTGTACCACTTGGCTGGTCAGACCAGAGCTGTGTTATTTACCTGAGGACTCACAGACACACAAGTTTCAGGTCTTGCATACCAGGAGTGAAACAAACAATATTAGCCTAGCACCCCTCAGCTCAGCGTCTTGCAGGAACCAGCCCAGCACACGCGGTCTGAATTGAGGACTGATGCAGGGGCAGCAGTGGGAACAGAGGGGCGCCGGAGTTAGCAGGTGGAAAGTGCCCCCCCCTCCGTATGCTCACGTGGAGGCTGCTGGGGTAGTAGCGAGGTGAGAATAGAAAGATGCTTGGCCCACACTATGAAGCTAGAATGGCAGCAAAGGAGGAGATAGAAACTGAACTAGAAAACCCAGACAAGTGACAACAAGGGGCAAATAAGGGGACCTTCCAGCCTCCACCTCAGGAAAGGGGTGAGGTCATAATTTTTACCGCAAGCCACAGCTTTTCTGGCCCTCCGTTGTGCATCATTAGATGTTGCTGATGGAAATGGTGTTTTTATACAGAGTCACAGGAAAAGCATTTTATAGGACTCATGTGTGGAAATGATGCTTTCACAGTAGGATTTATATAGCATTGCAATGGATATAGGTTTCCAGTCTCATTTCCTTCTGGCCCTCCAAGTTTTCCAGTGTCTTATTTCCATCTGTCTCACCAAGAGAAAGTCCAGTCTTTTTTTCACTAAGCCCACTATAAAGATCAAAGTCCAGATATTCTGTGCCATGGTTCAATCCAATTAGTCCTCATCCTGCTGGTATACTCTGTTCCTGGCTGTGACTGGGTTGGCCACTTTGTCCGGGATTGGAGTCTACACAGCTGCTGGTACCTGGCCAGCTAATGTGGCTTTTTTAGGATTGCGTGGCCTCTTGAGAAGACTCATGAATGAGGCGAGCATGCATTTCCAAGTAGAAAAAGAGAAGGGAAGTTCTTTGTCAGGCCTGTGTTAATTAATATATGTGGGCTGGGAAGGACTAGCTTTTCTGTAAGCCAACCAATTGTGTTGGTTTCTCCCATTTACCAATCAGCTCCTTCTTCTAGACTAGACGAACAGGATGCTATGGCCACCATCCTGGCTTTTCTTGTGCATGCCTAAAAGAAGCAGCAGAGAAGTACTCCTCTGATAGTCTGGGTATGAACAGATTGTACCCTGGGGAACTGGAGAAACTGGTTCTTCTTCCCTACAGAGGGGGAGAAAGAAAGAGAGTGAATGTTAATCTCATTAGTGGGGTGATCCCCCAGGATGTCCAAAATTATAAATGCTTTAGCTTTCTAGTAAATGGAGTGCTGTAACTTTCTCCTGAAGCAGGCTTTGCAGTCTTATTAATTTTAATGTCTGATTCCCTTTGCTCCCTTTCCTTATTAGCATTTAGCTACTTACCTATGTTAACAGACTTTTAACATTTTATGACATATTTACATGTTTTCCACTTGCTCAAAGAATAATATATAAGGCCGCAGCATTTCAAAAATATTATATTTTTTCCAACATTATTTTCAACTTTTCTTCTTATTTTAAAGTGTTTTTAAAATGGTTATTGCATAGTTGGATTTTGTATTTTCTTATTTCGTATCAGATTTTTTAATTTTACGTTAGTATAATTATTGCTCTAAGTGTAATTTTTGTCTTACTAGGTATTACTTATTTTTCTTTATTTATATATAAAATAATATATAGAATTTTTTGTCTCCTTTTCATACTATACAACAATCCTTGTGCTAATGCATTAAAATTTATATATTTTTGTTCTATGTGGAACTTTTATTGTAAATTTTATATTTATATTTATTTACCCCAATAACTTTGAACTTGCATACTTTTAAATATAAAAATATTACCTAACTTCCTTAGGTAATTTAATAACTAGTTGTAAAGTTTATATTTTTTTACTGTCAGGTCAATAAATGGAATATTATGCCTCTTGTACTTTCCATTAAATAACATTTTTCAAACTCAAAAGTTAGACATAAATTATAAAGTCAACCTTTCTTTGCTTTTCTTGATATGTAGATAATACTGACCAATATAGTTTCAGTTTCCTGTTTTGAAACTTCATATAAATGAAATACATGATGGGGTGTATGTGTCTTAATCATTCACACAATGTTATATTTGTGATTTTACCCTGTTTTGGCATAGGGTTCATCATTTTCATTTCATATATTATAGTATTCCATGAAATGGCCTCTTTTTGAAGAAGGTACTATTGATGAAATCTATATGATTTCTGGATATATCTCAGGGTTTGCAAGTCCGTGAAGCAGAAACATACAGGTGAAAAACAAAATTGATTTCCATCCAACAAGAGTCCTTATACAACAAAAACTGTTTATTGATAATAAAATGAGTATATAAAATAAGTCATTTGTTACAGTTTTCCCCACTAAAAACCTTGAAATTATACTTCCCTGGTATGCTTCTCATAGTTATATCAACACACTTCTCGGGCCTCCCTTCTCACCCCAAGAGATTATTAGTTCTCCAAACTATGTTTTCATTAGATGATAAATGCCCTTTTGCCAGAAGCTCCCATTGTGCCTGTACCATTCATGCATATAGTTGTTGAGGACAATGATGTTGGTGCAAATGGGCTGCAGAATTGTTCTGCACCAGTCCTTAAACCTTGAGCAGTCTTGGAAGCCACTGAAACGTGGCTCTTCTTAGAATTAATTCTCTTTCTCTCAATCTCTCTCTCTCTTTCTCTGTGTCTCCCTGTCTCTCTCTCTCTCTATGTTTCTCTGTCTGTCTCTCTGTGTCGACAGGTTGCTGGCAGCTTCCCCATTCTCATAAATTCAGACATCTTAAAAAGAAGTTGAATTTGGCTCTGTTTTTCTGACTAGCACAGGTTCTGTCCAAGCTTGGAGCTTCATGAGTCCTGCGCCTTCACATTGTTAGAAAAAGACAAAGAGCAGAAGGTTTCTTTTGGGTTATAACAGGCAGCCCATGACAAACTGGTGAATTTGGATGCCCTCAGCCAGGGACAGTCAGGCACAACTCTAGATGGTGTTTGCCCTAAGCTCTGAAGGCTTCATCCCAGTCTGTTTGAGAGTATAGGATGGGTAAAGGAGAACAGTAAGGGTAGCACAATAGGGTACCCCTCATAACATTGGTTTCTTTATGCTGTCAGTAAGCATTGGATAACAACAGAAAAGGCTGTCAGCATTTCTAGAGAAGCCAAGTCAGCTCCAAGGACTAAATTAGGAGCACAGGGGATCTTTCTCGCTCTGTTCAAAGAATTGCAAGTGGCGCCGGGCAAATGGCTTCACCTCCCTTTATATCCTACTGTATGTCATGATGTCAAAAACCCAGAGCTGGCTGTCTTTTATTTGTTTTTATTGCCTAATTGCTCTGGCTAGAACTTCCAATATTTTCTTTTCTCCTTTGTGTGTTGGAAGCCGATCAACAGCTGCTGGTTGACACAGTCACAGCAAAGAAAATCAATAACTGCTGGTTGGCATAGTCACAGCAAAGAAAAGGTGTAATGATACTTCCCCCTTTTAACTTTTTGAATTAATTTGGTTTTTTATTCCCCCTTTTATGGGTGTGTGTGCTATCATTTATGGCACAGGGATAATAGCACTGTGCTTTTCCTGCAGATTTGTAGTAATTTCTTTGGAAATGAGACAGAGGGTGTGAGTTCCACGGAAAAGCCTGTAAGCCCCTTTACCTGGGCTCATAGACATAAGAGGCTGGCTTTGATACCCCTCAAAGAGGGTTAAGTTTGTAGGAGAATTCCTTCCTATTAATCATGTTAGAAAAAATAGATTGTGTCTTATGAATAGGTAGGAAATAGTGAATATACGCAGAAGCACCTTTCAGCCTTCACTGAATTCATTACTTTACCTTCCTAGCCTTTTCATGTGGTAGAGTAGAGAAACTTTCCTTTCTTCTTGCATACTTGACCTGCAGGTGGTGGAACACTCTGAGAAAAATAAAGTTAGAACTTAACTAGTATATGAATATAGTAGACAAATAAGATTTGACTAGAAAATAGGACATTAGGTAAGGTAGAGTTATTAATCAATACTGATCTTTTAGAAGCTTGTGCCAGTAGTGTTATTGCTGCTCAAGTTATTGTATAACTATACTTAGAATGACTTACCATCTGATTTATAGCTTATAGAAATGAATTAACTGTTGCCTAGAAATATGTAACCATAGTGAAACAAAAACAATTATTAATCAATGTATTCTGAATACCATGTGATTGTAACTTAGTGTGTGTGTATAAAAATAAAGCTAGACTAGCCATTGGCAGAGATGCCTGGCAGTGAATACTAAAAATGAATTAGGCTCTCTCACTCATTTTGTGCCAATGCCGTCTCTTCCTGTGGGACCCCTGTATTCCCCCTGGGGCTGGACCCTGGCACTTGTGCACAGTTCTGAGATTTATTTCACAGGTTTTCCAGGAGATTATGGTGAGATATGTCCACACACAGTAATCTCTCTCCATCCTGCCTCACCTCAGTGCCTGGCATTTCTGCCCTGCGGTGTCAAATCCCAAATAAACCACTTGAGTTAAGGCTTTGCCTCAAGAGATTCCCAATGGACATAGTAACTTTCTTTTTTCTCTCCCCTTTTCTCTTTTCCCCAGCATCTTCTCTCCAAACACACACACCTGTGCTTGCACAAACATAAATAGACCACATCACTTTCACCCTCAACTAATACAGTAACTTTGACTCATCTCCAATCTAATTTCCAGTTGATCTTCAAGATCTTATATTCACTCTTCAACTTTTCTCTTCATTCTGCCCACTTACTCCCCTTCTTTGGGGAAAGGGTTTAGGAACATGATGTGGGCCAATCTAGCTTTCATGTGGGCCAATCACAGTGCTGTTTGGTTGCTCCACTACCACCCACCATAAAAGCTGGAACGCCCACTAGTGGGCGGGAAGGACCAGGTTGACCAGCACTGCAAAAGTGGGCAGTTTTTATAAAAAGGTTCACCATCACGGGTCTAGGATTTAACATTTTTTGCATGCTTTTTGCCAGGTTTTGCTGTAGATATTTCCACAATTTTTTTTTCATTTATTTCTCACTATAACCAATAGCAGAAAATACTCCTAGCCATGTTACATGGTGGACAAATCAGACTTAGAGAAGTTTAATCTCTGGGCAAAAATTACTCTTGTACTTGACTCTACTGGCTCTTTAGGCCATCAGAGAAGGTTCTGAGAAAAGAGGAGCTGTCTTCCTCCCAGAGGGCTGGGCTGGAGCTGAAGTTCAGGTGAGGCTCCAGAGCGCTGCATGGGATGGACTGCCAGTAAGTGGGAAACTTGATTTGTCTGACAGACCACCCAGTCAGTGACTGGCAGGAACTGTCTGGGAAAACTGGCTTGCTGTAGTAACTTTACTCTGTCTGCGAAAACAAAAATAGGACAGAACTGCATGTTATTTGGAAGAATGGAGACAAGGATTCAGACACACCAGAGCTATTGTTTACAGTGTGAGCTGAAACATCATTAACTGTTGTCATTCAAAGACTAGCATCTTCTCAAGGGGAGTTATTGTTTTTGCCTGTATTTCCCAGAAGGTAATGAGCTGTATTTTAATCACTCTAGAGACACATTAACTGCTGGTGCCCCCACAGAGGACCACAGTAACAGAAAGCCCTTTCACCTTATCTAGTCATGCAGTGTCTATGCAGAAGGAAGAAGAAGCCCAGATCTTAATTAGGGACCACAGGCATAAAACAACAGAAAGCTATTGAAACTAGTGCAAATATTAGTTGTTCTTACTGGCACAGTAATGTAACAAACCACCAGGTTGGTCTTGCTGAAACACTGGGTGAACTTGGCTGAGACTGTCACCTGTGTGGGGCCTTGGCATGGACAACTGGGCTGGCATGCCTCTGGTCCATGTCTTATGGTGTACTCCAGCAGCCATAACCTGACTTGTTCTTATTGCAAAGCTCTGGTTCAAAATCAGTTATGGGATGACAAATCCTCTCTTCTGCCACATTCTATTAGCCAAAAAAGAACCATAGAAAAGTCAAAATGGGAGAGGTAGTGAAATGGACTCCACCTCTGAATGAGGGGTGGGCTCTAGAGGGTGTGGCTACAGGGAGGGAAGAGAATGGCAGCCATCTGGCTATTGTCTACAAACCAGGGGGCTTATTGAGAGCATTGATAGGGGAGTTACAGGAAATGCTAGTGGGTTTCTTAGGAACTGGAAACACATTAGTCATCTTGCCCCTTTTGCTGTTCCCAAGGAACCACTGGTCTTACATTTGTGTGTGCTCTGGATGCCTGCCATTTTCACATCTCTCTTATCCCTCTTCGTCTGTAAGATCTAACATTTCTACCTCCCACAAAATAGTGCTTACTCACCTCTAGTTAGTCCCACATCAACTCTACCTCTAAGTGGATGTGTCCACACAGCCTCGGTAAGCCTGACTGCCTCGGCACACTCTGTGTGGACTGGGCAGGTAAATCGTGTCTGGCCTCCTAGTTGAATTGTTGCTGGCCCTGAAGAGTGCGTGGTCATAAAGAAGTTGGGTGAGTGAGGCATCTAATCTGACTCTTTAGAAAAA
Organism: Saccopteryx bilineata; assembly: GCF_036850765.1. Lineage (NCBI taxonomy): Eukaryota > Metazoa > Chordata > Mammalia > Chiroptera > Emballonuridae > Saccopteryx > Saccopteryx bilineata. Next base: position 164,231,609 of record NC_089495.1, read on the forward strand.
AGTTAAGCTTTTTAAAAAATCATTTGGTTTCAGGCCTTCTTTTTATGTCCAGACATTCCATAATCAACAAAGTTTTGCTCAAGTTGTGCCTTATAGAAAACACGCACATGTAGGTGTCAGATGAGACTTCACAGATGCCTGCATTCCCAAAAGATTCAGAGGGATTCGTCAGGACTGAGGGTTGACCATGTGCAAACACCGTATGTGCACTGGGGATAGAGTGGAGAGTAAGACTCACCCAGTTCTACTCAGTGTAAATCTCACATCCTAGGTCCTGCTATGCCACAGACCTGCAGCATCACCGACAGCTGAAAGCTTGTTAGAAAGGTAAATTCTTAGCTTCCATCACAGACCTATTGGTTCAGAAGCTAACTCTGAAGATGGCCCAGGATCTGGGTTTCACTCTCTAGGTGATTCTTCTGCATGCTCAAGTTTGGGAAGTATTGGTCTAGTGTAAATCTTACAGAAAATAAGCATGCAAGCAAATAAAAAAATAACACAAGTTTAGATAATTATTAAGTGTAAACAAAATAATAAAGGGTCAAGTAAGAGAGAAATGAGAGAAGATAAGACAGGGCATAGGGTGACCAGGGAAGATGTCCTTTGAGAAAGCAGTATTCAAGATGCCATTAGAGCAAAGAATTAGGGTGAGCCATGTGAAAACCTAGAGTGTGGATATTTGAGGGAGAAGAGAAGAAAAAGGCAAATGTCAGATTTAGTAGTGAAGGTAGCATGATGGGAAGGTCTTCTGACTTCCAATAGGTTGAATCTATGAGTGAGAGAGAAGTGAAATAAAGATAGTTAAGGGCATGGTGAAGGAAAGTCCTCTGAAGAAGCATGTGTTTATATTTTATTCTGTTGACATGGATGTCCACTGGATGCTTTAAAGAGGAAGCTGATATGATCTGATTTAAATTTGGAAAGATCACTCCTCTTGCAGGCTGTGAATACAAGTGTCTTTCTGTTGCTATCATTTCTTAAACTGTACAAATGCATCACACCTACTTTGCTGCTGAGTCATCTCTGACCCAAGAACATGTCATCTGCAGGTGTATATCCTGGGCTACTGTCACTTTGTGAGGAAGGAAGGGCTCAAAGGGCTGACTAAGAAAGTTTGAAAAGTAACAAACCACCACTACGCAGCCTTTTATCAGCTTCCTGAAATAACTTGCAACACAGGCAAGAACAATGGGATATGTGAACAGTCAAGGACAAATGGTCCGAACCTCCTCTCATACCCCTCCCTTCCTGGAGACACAAAAGTCAAGTAGGTCTGCAAACAAAGAAGTCAGAGAAATCAGGCACTTGTCCTGTGAAAGCTAAAGTTGTAAAGGAATAGACTCAGAAAAACTAACTTTGGGGAGCTCATGTTTTGTTGCCTTTTGGGTCACGCTGCTCCACCGGCTAAAATAAACCCCCTTCCTCCAGCACTTGTCTGAGCGTCTTTGTTCTCCTCTGTTTCCGGCAACATCGGTGCCTGTGCCTGGACTGTAGGCAGGCTGAGCTCTCCATGTCTGGGGCTGAAGTCAACCTCGAGTGTGTCTCCACACCAATATGAACTTTGTCTTTCTGAAGCAACTGACTTCATTCTAATATTCTAATACTTTTTTTTTGAGAGAAACATAGAGACAGTGACAGACAGAGAGGAAGAGAGAGAGATTAGAAGCATCAACTTGTAGTTGTAGCACTTTAGTTGTTTACTAGACTGCTTCTCATATGTGCCTTGACGGGAGGATGGGAACTGTAGCCAAACCAGTGACCCCTTGCTCAAGGCAGCGACCTTGGGCTCAAGCTGGGTGAACCCTCAATCAAGCTGATGACCTTGGGATTTCAAAAGTGGGACCTCAGTGTTCCAGGTTGTTGCTCTATCCACTGTGCCACCACTAGTTGAGCTAGAGAATGTCATTACTTACTTCTAACTCTCTGATCTTGTCCAGGGGGTACACATAGCCCCTGTGGGAATAAGACCCTTGCCGTATCATCAGTGATAGTGGTCCTTCCTCATTCCTGAGGAGCCCTCAAACAGGTGGAGAGAGGTCAGCAGCACAGACCTTCTGAGAAATAAACATGTATTGGCCAAGGGGAAGACAGAAAGAATGGTACCCCTCTACCTGCCATGCTTACACTGTATTGCTTGATATCGTCCTCTCTCTTCTTGGCTTGCCAAAACTCTGTTCCAACTTCAAGGCCTAGGCACATTGCACCCGGGCTTCATTGAGGCTGAGTTTCTATTTGTATGAAGGCCTTGACTGAAGTCCTACTTGTATCTCCACTCTTTTATTGTGAGTTTCCTGAAGGTGGTTCTACTCCTAGGGTCTGCCATGTGGCCTTCTACAGTATAACCCCCAGCAATGCTGTTGAAATGGTAACCTGCTGAGATGAGATACTACAGTGAAAGCTCTAAAGGGAAAAACAATCACCAAGTTCTGTTTGTCCACTGTGTCCTGCTTTTTTTTTTTTTTTTTTTTTTGTATTTTTCTGAAGCTGGAAACGGGGAGAGACAGTCAGACAGACTCCCGCATGCGCCCGACCAGGATCCACCGGGCATGCCCACCAGGGGGCGATGCTCTGCCCCTCCGGGGCGTCACTCTGCTGCGACCAGAGCCACTCTAGTGCCTGGGGCAGAGGTCAAGGAGCCATCCCCAGCGCCTGGGCCATCATTGCTCCAATGGAGCCTTGGCTGCGGGAGGGGAAGAGAGAGACAGAGAGGAAGGAGGGGGGGTAGAGAAGCAAATGGGCGCTTCTCCTATGTGCCCTGGCCAGGAATCAAACCCGGGTCCCCCGCACGCCAGGCTGACGCTCTACCGCTGAGCCAACCAGCCAGGGCCTGTGTCCTGCTTTTAATGAAACAATCACTCCCTTTCTTTACTTTGCCCTCTTCGCTTTGCTTCTTCACTCTGAGACTTCTGGTAGATTATCTGTTTCTGACTTACAGTCCACTAGAAATACACTCTCTAGTCATATAACTGCAGAGAAAGCACAGTCTAAATACCAAGGGGATACTTTCTCCTTAGACTAGAGCAGCAGAACATTAGCCAGACCTGAGCTGGACTCCCAAGAACCGAGAGGAGCAATTTTGCTGCAACCTAGAGGCTAATGTGTCCTAACTACACTCCTGAGTTTACAACTCTCGGCAGGCTTTCAAAGTCCTGTAAGATAAATTCTTTGCTCCTCTAATGGTCTTGTCTTTATTGTGATTTATTTTCATTAAAACCATAACCCATCAAAAAGTTCAAGTCTCCTCCAGATGATGACTTCATCAAGATGATGAAAAGAGACTGCAAAAGCACTAAGAGCTTTTCTTTCCCAGGATGACTGTCTGCCCTAGGAGCAAATTCTCAGCCAGATGGCAGGTTCCCAGTCCAGAAAGGGAGAACAGGAAGTTTAATGTGATCACTCAGGGGACCACGGGGCCTCCTTGATGCCATACATATTTAGGATGTTTCTAGATTTCCTTACCTCCTCCTTTATCTGCTCCTCTTGGTTTTGATGGTGTCTGGCCACAAACACTTTTTGGTTCCTCTATGATGCCTATAGTCTTAGTCCTTGGCTTTCTCCCACTTTCTCTCTTGGCCTTAATGGGTTGGGCAGTTTGACCTCACTTCTGTATCATGACAGCTGATAAACTAACCAAACTTCCTGGACCGAGCTAAGAGAAAAGTGTAGAAAAAATAAATATTGCAATCCATTTCAACCGTGCATCAGATACTTTTCCTGGTCTCAGAAATGGTGGTTGTTCTATCAGTGGATGTGTGGGTCCACATTTGTCTGTTCTGCAACATGAATTCTATACACATCAAAGGAAAAAAGGAAAGGGCCTGGGTTATATTTAAGTAATTTGAGATTCAGAAGCTACTTGTTTTCCCTCTATCTTGATGTCTAAAATTAGCAAGTATTCAGTTTTTGTTTAGTTCTTTGTTAGGGCGGTGGGTTTTTTTAAATTAAAATTACTCACATTATACAGCGCTAAAAATGCTCTCAGACCAAATACTGGTTTTCCTCGTCTCAGTTAGCATTGTGTCTTTGCAGCGCGTTTACCGCCCGCCAGTTATAATAGCTGGGGCCTCGGTGTGAGAGCAGCAGCAGTGATCCCCACTACCCGGAGAAAATAAAGACAAAGCCTGAATTTGAACCACCCACACCTGCAGGGCTGTCATTCCCCATTTGCCCGACAGACTTGTTAACACCCCCACCACTGAGGGCTGAGCTTGGAGGTCGAGGTCTGGGTTCCTTTGAAGAAGAGCTGCAGCAGAAAAGGGGACTTCTTGCAGCTCGTTGTGATCTGTCAAAAAGGCCTTTCTATTAAAGCACTGGAGTTGGAGCGTATTGTTTCTTAAAAATGGGGCTCATCAATCAAATCTGCTCAAATTTTAGGTGTGCCCTTACTGTTCCCGTTTGACTCGCAGGCTGTGGCATCAAGAGGGACTTCCAGGCCCTGGCCGGTTGGCTCAGCGGTAGAGCGTCGGCCTAGCGTGCGGAGGACCCGGGTTCGATTCCCGGCCAGGGCACACAGGAGAGGCGCCCATTTGCTTCTCCACCCCTCTGCCACGCTTTCCTCTCTGTCTCTCTCTTCCCCTCCCGCAGCCAAGGCTCCATTGGAGCAAAGATGGCCCAGGCGCTGGGGATGGCTCTGTGGCCTCTGCCTCAGGCGCTAGAGTGGCTCTGGTCGCAACATGGCAACGCCCCGGAGGGGTAGAGCATCGCCCCCTGGTGGGCAGAGCATCGCCCCTGGTGGGCGTGCCGGGTGGATCCCGGTCGGGCGCATGCGGGAGTCTGTCTGACTGTCTCTCCCTGTTTCCAGCTTCAGAAAAATGAAAAAAAAAAAAAAAAAAAAAAGAGGGACTTCCAGTGGCACTCCAGATGAATCCAGTCTAGTCACGGTCACTTTCCGGGCTGTGCATCTGCAGGACGTGTAGGTGTATGTGATCAGGGGACTGTCTGCGCTCACTCAGATTGCTGCACGCCCAGCATGTCTGCAACAAAACAGGCAGTGCGTTTGGCAAATTTGAGGACTTAGCAGAAATACAAGGGCCTCTGTCACAGAGCACTCCAAAGCTGAAGAGGGATGTGAGCATGGCGCCCGGGCTGCTGCAAGGACGGCTACTGAAGGTCCACACAGTTCTTTTTTTTTTTTTTTTTTTTTTAATTTTTTAGTGAAAGGAGAGGAGGCAGAGACAGATTCTGCATGTGCCCGACTGGGATCCACCCAGCAAGCCCATTAGGGGGCGATGCTTTGCCCATCTGGGGCCCTCGTTTGGTTGCAACTGAAGCCATTTTTTTTTTTTAGTGCCTGAGGTAGAGGCCATGGAGCCATCCTCAGTGCTGGCAACTCGCTCCAATTGAGCCATGGGTGCAGGAAGGGAGCAGAAGAGAGAGAGGGAGAGAGAGAGAGAGAGAGAGAGAGAGAGAGAAAGAAGTTGGGGGGAGGGGGGGAGAAGCAGATGGGTGTTTCTCCTGTTGTGCCCTTACTGGAATTCAATCCAGGACATCCATAGGCCGGGTCGATACTCTACTATTGAGCCAACTGGCCAGGGCAGATTACAGTTTTAAGTTTCACCTTGTTTTATACCCTTCTGCATTCCAATGTCCCAAAATAACCACCCAAAGAACACAATGACAACCAGACAGCAATTAAGATTACATCAAAGAGACCATCTCATTTGACTTGTAGAAAAATATGGGGGTGGGTGCTAAGGCAGTGAACTGAAGCACAGCTCAGCAGAGACACGATGACTCATACCTCCTGAGGCACCAAGAGGCTCGTTCCGTGGGTGCCCTGCACCATGGGGCTGAAGCAGCCTGATACTCGTGCTGGTCCAAGATGAGGGCCAAGAAGGAAGTGGCCACCTGAGTTCAGGAGCATTTTGTGACATGAATGTACTGTAGAGAGGATCCTGTGGGGAGTATGCTCACAGGGCATGTGTCAGGACCCCACAGAGAACAGCCATAGCCCACTGACTCAGACCCAGGACCGAAGAGTGCAGGCTCCTGTGTCCCCAGAGGCAGCCTCCCGGCCTCCTTTTAAAAGAGCTGTCTGCTTTCCCAATAAAGGTAATTTTTTCTTTTTTTTTTCTTTTTTTTTTTTTGTGACAGAGACACAGAGAGAGGGACAGACAGCCAAGAAGGGAGAGAGATGAGAAGCATCAATTCTTCATTGCAGCATCTTAGTTGTTTATTGATTGCTTTCTCATATGTGCCTTGACCCGGGGGCTACAGCAGAGCAAGTGACCCCTTGCTCAAGCCAGCAACCTTGGGTTCAAGCTGGTCAGACTTGCTCAAACCAGATGAGCCCACGCTCAAGCTGACGACCTGGATCCAATCTGCTACTCTGTGCCTCTTTATTGGTGAGTTCAATCTAGTTACATTTAGTGTAATTACTGACACTTGAGGATTTGCTATTGCCATTTTATATACTGCTTTCTGATAGCTTTGTGTCTTGTTTGGTTCTTCTTTTTTGTTTTTCTGTCATTTGTTTTTGTTTGGTGGTATTCCATACTTCTATCTTCTGTTACTTCTTTTTTTAAGCTATGTGTTTCAGTAGTGGCATTTTCAGGGATAGTTACCATTATGTTATTAGAAGAAAAATTATCTTATTTATTGAAGTCCATTATCTCATGAGTGCTTCTGCACTCCATCCTTCTTTGTTACTGCTGATCTTTAGCCTCTCCCCTTTTATGTTATTGTTGTCACAGATTATCCTTGTTTTTATTAAATTTTTTTTACTTGTAATTTTGTCTTGTCTTGTTCATTGTATTTGGTTGGATAACCCTCTTTAGTATTTCCTATAATGGGGGTTTTTCTGGTGATAAATTCCCTCAGCTTCTGTATGTCTATAAATATTTTCATTTCCCCTTCATATTTGAAGGATAGCTTTGATGGATATAGTATTCTTGGTTGGTAGTTCCTCTCTTTCAGTACTTTAAATGTTGGGGTCCAATGTTCTTTTGGCTTGTAGAGTTTCTGCTGAGAAATCTGATGATAGCCTAATGGGCCTTCCTTTATATGTTATATCCTTCTTCTCCCTAGCTGCCTTGAGGATTCTTTCTTTGTCATTGATTTGTGATCATTTCATTGCAATGTGCCTTGGAGTAGGTCTTTTGGGTTGATGTAATTTGGCATTCTGTTTGCTTCTTGGATTCAAGGCTCTGACTCTTTCCACAGGCTTGGGAAGTTCTCATTGACTATTTGTTTCAATATGTTCTCCATTCCCTTTTTCCTCTCTTCCTCTTCTAATATACCCATTATTCTTATATTGCTCTTACTGATGGAGTCAGACAATTCTTGTAGGGCTTTCTCATTTTTTTAAATTCATGAGTCTCTCTCTTCTTCTCTCTGTAGTATCTCTAGTTACCTGTCTTCAACATCACTGATTCTCTCCTCTATTTGGCTTGTTCTATTGGCTAAGCTTGTTACCTCATTTTTCAGTTCGTGTATTAAGCTTTTCATCTGTTTTTTTTTTTATAGTTTCAATTTCCTTGGTGAAGTACTCTTTTTGTTCATTAAGTTGTTTTCTGAGCTCACTAAATTGCCTTTCAGTGTTTTCTTGTATCTTACTGAGTATTTTTAGAGCTTCAATTTTGAAATCTCTGTCATTAATCTCTAAGGTTTCAATGTAATTGAAATTTTTTCCTGGAGATTTTTCATTATCTATATGAGCTACATCTCTGTCTTATATATCCATATTTAATTTTTTTTTCCTTGATGGCATTTGCAGGTGTTATTGTTAATAACCCCAATAAGAGATAATAATTCCTTTTTCTGGCAGGGAGTGCTGCACTATAAGGTTTGCCTCTGTGAGATCTTTGGGTGTTCTGCTAAGGTTTAGCTGTTGCCTTTGTAATGATGCAGGCAGAGTTGTCACGTTACTAGGGTTTTGCAATTTTATGGCACTGTCAGTGGCCAACCAGGAGTCCTCCAGAGCCCTCCTCCACATCCCAACAGAACAGAGAATCAAGTATCCGGGTGCCACCACCTTTCACAGGAGAGAGCAGCCTGGAGACCTAGTGGAGGAGGATCCACCACCACCACTGTTCTCAGAGCTAGGGGAGCAACGAGGGACCAGGAGGCTGGGGTGACCCAGTCCAGTCCCTCCTCCAATACCACTCTAAGCTCTCCAAGCACAGCCCTGGGCTGGGCAGGGGCTGCGCACCACAAGCTGGTGTCACTAAGCTTCAGGAGCAGCTGTGGCAGAGATCGCAGATCAGGGGCTTCCTGCCCACACACGATAAACTTCTTCTAGCAAGCCAGTGCCCAAGCTCAGAGCTAGTGGCACGCAGATCCCAGATCAATCACATCTGGTAGCATGGGGCTAAATTGTGCTCTATAGGCAGGCACATGAAGCATGCCCCAGTGTCCTGTGGGCTGATCTCCACAAGCTATTCACTTGCAGTTCTTGGGAGCTTACCACTGGCTTAGTGTGTATCCTGTGCCTGTAATCACCCAGCCCTGCAATCATGGATGCGGCAGACGCTGGGAAGCAGCCCTGTTTCCCGTTCTTGGTCCTTGCCCCTATTTCAGCTTTTCCCCCCCAGAATCTCCTTCCGGCTCCTCCGGGTCTGACACAAAGCCTTCCCAAACATCCCTCCTTCCCTCAGGTCCTTGAGGAAGGAGAAAGACTCAATCCTCTTGTATTTTTTCTTCTTCTGTGCTTTGGCCCGCCTTCTTGCGCAATCATACCTTTGTCTATCTGGTGTATGTATATTTCAGGTTCATATGGGTTTTCTTCTCTGCATATAGCTGTAGAATTTGTTGAAATTTCAAGAGGAGAGATGAGGACTATCTCTTATGCTGCCATTCTCTGATGTCTGAGATTCAAATAATTTAACAACCAGTTCTCTGCCCTAAAGACCATTTTAAAAGGAACCCTCATACACTGTTGGTGGGAATGTAAAGTAGTACAACCATTATGGAGGAAAGTATGGTGGTTCCTGAAAAAACTGCAAATAGAACTACCTTATGACCCAGCAATCCCTCTACTGGGTATATACCCCAAAACCTCAGAATCACTGATACGTAAAGACACATGTAGCCCCATGTTCATTGCAGCACTGTTCACAGTGGCCAAGACATGGAAACAACCAAAAAGCCCTTCAATAGAAGACTGGATAAAGAAGATGTGGCACATATACCCTATGGAATACTACTCAGCCATAAGAAATGATGACATCAGATCATTTATAGCAAAATGGTGGGATCTTGATAACATTATATGGAGTGAAATAAGTAAATCAGAAAAAAACAAGAACTACATGATTCCATACATTGGTGGAACATAAAAACGAGACTAAGAGACATGGACAAGAGAATGGTGGTTACCAGGGGTGGGAGGAGGGAGGACGCAGGAGGGAGGGAGAGAGAGAGTTAGGGGGAGGGGGAGGGGCACAGAGAAAACTAGACAGAGGGTGACGGAGGACAATCTGACTCTGGGTGAGGGGTATGCAACATAATTTAATGATAAGATAACCTAGACATGTTTTCTTTGAATATATGTACCCTGAATTATTAATGTCATCTCATTAACATTAATAAAAATTTATTAAAAAAAAGACCATTTTAAGTATAAAAAAATGATATACTGAAAAGTAGTTTATTTCATGCATTTAATACTTAAATAAGAACAATAATAGAGGTACACAAAACTATATTATAAGAAAGAGTTTTAAACTGTTAATAAAAAATATTAAATATTTCCTGACAAAAATCAATAAAACTGTTACTTAAGGTATGTCCATATTGCTTCTTGATTGGCATCCTCACTTGCAATTTTTTTCACATATGGACAGAATGAACATTACTACAGGCGCTTAGAATATGCTGTTGCACAGATGAATGTTAAAAAAAAGTAAGGTATGTAAATTTGTGATTTCCATATTGGACGGCTGCCCAGGCACCCACCATAGAGAGAACTCTGATTACAAGTGCCATTTTAACAACTGGTTCTCTGAACTCAACAAAAAATTAGGTATCGTTTCTTCAGAACTGGTGTGAACTGACTGAATCCCACCACTGAAAACAAGGGCTGTGCTGGAGAATGCCTTGGGCTCTGTGGCCATCATGGCTACACCTCCACAGCTACGTTGTCACAGAAGCAGCTGAGGACAGAGCTCCTGCTCCAATGTCCTGGGGTCTAAAGCCTGACCTTGCACAAGATGGTAATAGTTCTGCTTGGTGCAGCAGCGATTGTGTCTGAGTTAATGCTCTCCACCCAGGGGCCCTTGCAAGGGCTTTTTATCCAGCCTGTCCTGCCTGCCTCACTCTTCAATTGAGGCTTGATGGCGACCCATTGAGGTTCTCACACACCGCATCCTTCCGCTGTCATTGCTCAAAGGGAGGTCGTGTTTTTAAGAGACTTACCCCACCCGTGAGCCATGCAGGGCACACTACACTTCCTTTCATGGCCAGCTGAAGGCCTGACCTCCAGCCAGAGCCATCCCAATTCTCTGTCTCCCCTCACCTGTCACAGAGCCACAGGGTGCTGTGTCTTGAGAGTAACATGGGAGGAAAAAACTAAATTGGGATATTGATAATCAAGGTTTGATGGTGGTACTCACCAAATTTTCAGAATGCACTGTAGAGTTCGTGTCTCTTAAAATTAGAAGTTATTTTAACCAAGAGAGTGTTTGTATCCCTGTCACTTCCCCAGACCACCAAGACAAAGTCAACCCCCGAGGTTCCTTCTGGTCCTCAGGATATGTGTGCTCACTTGGGGCTTGGAGGGTTAGTTCCGAAATGCATGGTGCTCCCACCAGGCAAGGCTGGGCCTGGATAGTTCTGAAGAATAACCCAAAACCAACATCCTCCCCAGGCAGGGCAGTGCCTGGGCTAAGCTGGGAGGCTGGGAGCCTGGTGGGAGTGCCCTCAGCATGCAGGGACAGAGTCTCCAGCTTGCCTGCCCCTTTCACACAGAAAGGGGAGAGTGAAGAGGGCTGTGGCCGCGGGTGAGCTCAGGACGAAAAGGGACTAAGAAGGACAGGAGGTCTGTTGGCTCCATGTCCCAGTCTTGCCACTGGGCTAGCAGAAGCATTTCTCTCTGAGATTTAACAAGTGCAAGAGGGAAAAAAATATGTATTCAACTGGCCTGTTCCTCTGTAAACTAATTGTTATTTGAAAGCTTGCATGGCGATGTTGCTGGCGCAAAAGATGATCAACTGCTCACCATGCAGGATCCAGCCCTCCCTCTGCCCGCAGTCACCATTAACTCCTCCTTTAGCGGGACTTGAATCTCAAGGGTGGGAAACCCAGCGATGGTCATTAGCTGAGGTTCTGCTCGCAGTCTTACTTCATTGGAAGCAAACTGCTAAAAACCTGCTGTCTACTTTCTACAGCAAGGTTCTCCAAATACCTCTGAGAAAGGGTCTTAGACTTTTTGTCTAGTCTTATTTGTAAAGTTAATGCTTTTGGGGTCTGTTTTGTGATCAGTGAGCCCTTTCAAATGACTTGCTACAGTGGAAAAGGGAGTGAAGCAAAGGTGATGTTAGAATAAACTTTATCTCAAGGGAGAAAGAACGACCTGCTAGGCCTAGCAGTGGCAAAGTCAGGCAGCAACCAGGTTGAATAAGCCAAGATTTCTAGCTCATCCAATGAGATTTCTTCCTCTGCTTCTAAATGTTTAAAGCCCTCAAAAGTCTATTACCACCTTTTTATTCTTTTCCTTTCTTTCTTTGTTTATTTTTATTTTTTCGAGAGAAAGAGAAAGAGAGAGAGAGAGAGAGAGAGAGACAGAGACAGACAGATAGGAAAGGAGAGAGATGAGAAGCATCAGTTATTTGTTGCAACACCTTAGTTGTTCATTGATTGGTTTCTATATGTACCTTGACCAGAGGGGCTTCAGCCAAGCCAGTGACCCCTTGCTCAAGCCAGCTACCATGGGGTCATGTCTATAATCTCATGCTCTAACTGGCTAACCTGCGCTCAAGCTGGTGAGCCCACGTGCAAGCTGGCAACCTCAGGATTTCAAACCTGCGTCTCCTGCATCCCAGGTCAATGCTCTATCTACTGCACCACCTCCTGGTCAAGCTATTATCTATGGTCTTACTGAATCCACAGAAATCAACTGCTAACATATATAGTAGCAATCTTCTTTGGATGTTTGGGGTAGATAGAAACACAGGTTCTCTATGAGCCAGCTTCTGCTTTAAATAAACCTCACAGCAGTGAGTTTACAATGTTTATAAATTAAGGCACCCATGATTTGCATGCCAGCAGAGAAGTGGCCCACCAGGTTCTGAGAGGTGCCATGTTTCTTAAACAAGCTCTGAGACATTCGTAAAGCACAGATAATTGTATCCTAGAGCTATGTGAGTGTTCAGGAAAGTGATATAAAACTTCATTTCCCCCCTGCAGAAAATCCACTAACATCCCCTATCACAGCAGTTTGTGTCTGCCTGAACAGAATCCAAGGCGGACAGCCAAGCCCATGGCACTCAAGGATTCCTGCCTAATCAGATGCAGAAGGGAAGGCTGAAGAGGGGTTGCCTGTCATCCTGGGTATTGTAAACATTTACTTTATTCAAATGGCCCCTTCTCCAGGAGTCTATAGATCTCTCCTTTGCCTCCTGTTCTTGGAGAAGAGAGGGCTGGAGAGTGAATAGTTTGGTCCTCAAATTTGTGATTGGGTAAATTCCACTCATGTTCTTTCTTTTTTTTTTTACCTGCAGAAAAAAAATGAATTATATACCTTAACTTCCATTTGCTAAACCTATGACAAAATTGACCAACAACACTGTGAAATTAGAGGAGCCCCCCCCCCCCCAGTCTGGTCAACAGCTCACAAACGTTCTGATTGCTCTATGTTATCTTATATCCAGGACAGTAATTGTTATTCATTGCACAGAGTCGGTAGCACTTAAACAGATGCTAATGTAAGTAAAGACATGTTCATAGTCCATGGTGAGTGGGCAGAGAGGGGGTCCTTTACAGAAGAGACGATATTTTGTGACATGTTGCAGGTGGAAACCCACCATCCTTGGAGATCATCATGGCAGGAAACAGACCCACCTGTGTCTTCACCAGGACCAGACTTTTCATGGCCTGATCTCTGTGTCTAACTCTCCTGGTGATGCTCCTTCAGCCTCAGACACTCCTCCCCAACCTGGGATGGGATCATTGGATATACCTTCAATGGATTTGCAGACAGCCCATGGGAGAGCCCAAGGCTTATCTCCAACAGGAGATCCACACCAGTTGCTGGCCCAGTGATCACAGAGGAAGGACAAGCTTGTTGTATGCGTGGCAGTGTTTTCCCAGGTGTTATCCAGCACTATTCACCCCTGAAGTTCACCTGAGCCCTGTGGCAGCTTTGCCTGATTTAAAGAAAAAATAACACATTCTTTGCTAGTTTAAGTCTATGTTTAGTGTCGATTTCTGTTTCTTTAAACTCATTTTGCAACTTAAAAGGCCTGAAAGAAGGTTATTATTTTTCAAATTAGTAGTGTGTGAGATTGACAAATCATGTGAAAATTGGATGAGTAGTATCTCCTAAGAAAGAAATCGGGCATCTAACAGCTGCAGTAGTATAACGCTGCCTTCTATTATTACACTCTTCTGTAAGCCCTTTCACAGTGGTTAGCAGTGCAGTATGGAATAACATTAGTGTGTCAAAATCCTGCATTGCCAAAAACTAAAAACCTCTCCTTGCTTGTCCAATTTTCCTCATAAGAAATCTGTTTTTGCTGTTAATAGAGTTATTCTGTTTGACTCTTTCTGGATGATAGATCAGAATACACTGACCTTTACCTCCAAGCAGGTAAGCTGATGCTTAAATGTTGGTCATTATGAAATGTCAGGAGCAAAAGGCTGGCAACTCCAAAATGCAGAGGGATGGCTCTGGGAGAAGTCGATCTGTCAGGGAAGGAAGAAGGACAGCCAATGCTTCATTTTTTCCTGGCTGAAATGAATTGATTCTGTCACCAGCAAACTAAATGCAATTAGGATCTTCACTGGAATTGTAAATTGTATTTAAATTATAGTTAGCAGGAATGAAGCCAGACATCAGTACGAAGGAGTTTGCAGAGATATGTGGGTGAGTTGTCCCCTATTTTCTTAGGATTCTAAGGGTATTCTATTATTTGGAAAATAATTGATAGCTATATACCTGCCTTTCAAAAAAATGTGTCAGAGACACACAGAGAGAAGCCAAAATGCCCCATTGGTAATCATGTCTAGTTTAACTGAAATGTATTACAGACAATCTAAAAGCCATGAAGCCTCAAGACTAAATCTTATTATTATTATTACTATTATTATTATTATTATTATTATTATTATCTGTGTGTGTGAGAGAGTAGCAGTCAATTATTTTGAGGAGAAAGCTTTGAAATAGACAAATATAAAACCGCTAAAACAACAGAAACTACTTTATTCCGGTCCGTGAGCTCTACATGTGCTAATCGGTCCCTTTGATGGGAGAGGACACATTCTCACCCTCAACCTTCTCCCCATTTGAGCAGAGAAAAGTACCTTACTGATTAGATGTTTCAAAATGTGCCAACTTTCAAAAAGCACATGATAAAAGCAGTTTCTTGCAATGGGAGGCTGTCTTCATCATCTCAGAGAATGGAAAACTGGTGGCATGTGTGAATATGATTAAGATTGCTGGGGAGTAAAACCTAAGGAGACTCTGGGTTAGAAATAAGTGTTGTTAGTAAGAATGTCAGGTAACGAGGAAAGGGAGAGCAGCCCTTCCTGGTGGGGGTGCATTACTGTGCACCTATTTTATGGCAGGGTTTTGTTTAAGAACAGACCATGTCATTTTGATACAGAAAAAGAAATACACTTAAAATAGCTATCCTTTTTGGTCAGACAGATAATCTTAAAGAAAGTTTGTTGTGTGAAAATGTAAATCATAAAATAAGCATAATGAGGGCAAGGCAAAATAAATAATAAATGTAAAAGTATATTATAAAAAACAATGAGAAATAATTTAGAAGATTTTAGTTTTAAAACTTTGAGGGAAAGGAGACACACAGTATAACTAAACAATAAAGTATTCAAAGCATTAACTGAACTAGTCAAATAGAAAAAAATGCATAAATAAAAAAATTAGAAACCTCAAAGACTATATTCTTAAAGAGATAAAGAAACTTTCAAGAAGTAGGCTTAACTTTAAATTATTATGCCAAAACAAAAGCTGAAAAATAATAAAATGTTTATGATTGTATGAATTTCCAGCATTGATGCAAAAATAAATATAAGAACTAAATATATAAGAAAGAAATAGAAAAAGATTTTAAGTGATTAACTTTAAAAATGATGATTGGTTCAGACAACTTTCCATTTTAATTTTATATATTTTCAAGGAATAGATCTTCCTATGCTACATAACATATTCATGAATGTGGATGAAATGTGAATTTTTTCTGTTGAAGTTATCACTATGATAACTTCTATCAAAAAAGAAAATACAGGGACCAGATAATGGCAAAGGAGAAAGTGGATGCTCCAATTGCCACCTCCCAGGACCAAATTGGATTACAACTTAATTTAAGAACAACCATCTTGAAAAACCAACTTTGGACTAAACTAAGAGAAATCTATAACCAAGAATCACCGAAGAAGCCACACTGAGATTGGTAGGAAGGGTGGAGATGTGGAAAGGGCTGCCCGCTCCCAGGAGTGAGCGGCAGCCCAGAGGGACTCTCATGCCAGGGTAGGTTACTCTGAGAGGTGTTGGTGCTCAGCCTCAGGCCTGGAGCCCCAGCCTAGAGCCCCAGGGCCTAGAAGAGATACCTGGACAGGATTTAGCTGTGAAAAGATCTGGCTAGGTTACTGTTTGCTAGAAAGAGAAAAACTCTCAGACCTGGCTTCATCTTAAAGGGCCTGTACAGAAAACTTCATTCACAGCCACTTACCCGGTATCCGGTGGTGGTGGGGAAAGCTGAGAGGACTGGAGTTGTGAGAGGAGAGGGCAAACTTGGAGGCCCAGAGAGAGACACTGTGAGTGGTGACCACCCTAACCACTGTGCTGAATCATTCCCCAGGGCTGGAGTGGCCATTTTTCCTGGAAGCAGCAACACGTTTTGGCAGCAGCAGCAAAGGGAAGCAATTACCCCTCCCACCAGAGTTTCTCTTGCTTGTCAGGCAGAGGGATTGCTCAGAAACAGGGAGTTGTCAGGGGCACAGGTTTTAAGTGCTGAGACCTGAGCTAAACTTCCCCCCCCACTGCTGAGTACTTGCCAGAGGGCAGGCTTGCAATGGGCAGTGAGCAGACCATACCTCTTTATCTCAAAGGCCACATCCACTGGACTCTTGTGGCCACACCCTATTGAGGGTTGGAGAAAAAAAAGTCTGAAAAGTCTGGATAGAATGACCTGAGGCCAAGGTTCAAGCCACACCCAATACCTTTTCTAATCCCTGAATTTACCCTGCTGAGCCCAACAAGAAGCAAGCAATAAGAGGTGGCAGAAAGAGAGACTCAAGGAAATTTGAAATTTTAAGCAGACTTTCCTCAGGCCAAGAGTAGATAAAAGCCAGCTTAAGAGTATAGCTAATATTTACAATGGCACCTGGGCCCAAAAGAGGCAGCCACAAAGTCTGGATCGCTTGTGGCTCCAAGAAGGTTGTTAAAAGCCAATCATAGGCGGAAGTGACCCCAACTGGTCTGTGCCAGGTTCCTACCAGGGAGGTCCAGGGCTGGCATATCCAGCCACCAGATGCAGAGACCACTAGTTAATGACCTAATAACCCTTGTTAAAGTGATATCTTAAGGAAGGGCTTCTCACACCTGACCCAGCTAAGGCACAGAATACACCAACAAAATCAGCAAAAAGAACAATAGCTGCAGACAAGTAGCCCACAGCGGATTACAAACAACAGCTGATGCAAACCCAAGAACATATAGAAACAATACAACTAGAAGCTGGAGGCAGACAACAGCAACCCTAGACTCAGCTAACTACACAAACAACGCATCCAAAAGAGGAGTCTATACACAGACACAATGGGAAGACAGAGAAATGCAATCCAAATGAATCAACAAGAGATACCCCCAGAGAAAGAACTGAATGAGATGAAAGTAACCAAACTACCAGATGCAGAGTTTAAAACAATAATTTTCAGGATGCTCAAGGATCATAAAGCAACAATGGATGGGCATAATGAACAACTAAATAAAGAGATAGCAAGCATCAAAAAGGACATTGAGATTATAAAGAAGAATCAATCAGAAATGACAAATACAATATCAGAAATGAAGACTTCACTAGAAGGAACTAACAGCAGGCTGGATGAAGCAGAGGACTGAATCAGTGATTTAGTGAACAAGATAAACGAAAGCGTAGAAGCAGAAAAGCAAAAAGAAAAGAGGCTCAAAAAATCAGAGGAAACTCTAAGAGCTCTGTGTCAACATAAAGAGAAACAACATCTGCATCAAAGGGGTTCCTGCAGAAAAAGAAAAAGAACAAGGGACAGAGAACATCTTTGAAGAAATCATAACTTAAAACTTCCCTAAATTGATGCAGGAAAAAGTCACACAAGTTCAGGAAGCACAGAGAGTTCCATTAAAGAGGAACCCAAGGAGGCCTACACCAAGACATATCATAATTAAAATACCAAAGTTGAGAGATTAAAAAAAAGAATACTAAAAGCTGCAAGAGAAAAGCAGTTAATTACATACAGACGAGCCCCCATAAGAAAGACATCTGGCTTCTCAACAGAAACACTTGAGGCCAGAAGGGATTAGCAAGAAATATTCAGAGAGATGCAAAACAAGAACCTACAAGGAAGACTTCTTTATCCAGCAAGGCTATCATTTAAAATTGAAGGAGAAATAAAAAGCTTCCTAGAGAGAAAAACAAAACAAAACAACAAACTCAAGGAATTCACTACAACCAAACCAATACTGCAAGAAATGTTAAGGGGCCTGTTGTAAACAGAGCAAAGGGGAAAAAATCAAGAAAAAGAGGAATGTAGATTTAAAGAATAAAATGGCAATAAACAACTACATATCAATAATAACCTTAAATGTAAATGAATTAAATGGTCCAATCAAAAGACATAGGGTAGCTGTGTGGATAAAAAAAAAAAAGGATCCATATATATACTGTCTACAAAAGACCCACCTTAAAACAAAAGATACTCATAGATTGAAAGTGAAGGGATAAAAAAAATATTTCAAGCAAAATTGAAGTAAAAAAACCTGGGATAGCAATACTTATATCTGACAAAATAGACTTTAAAACAAAAGTGATAATAAGGGATAAATAAGGTCACTACATAATGATAAAGGGAACAATCCAACAGCAAAATATAACTATTGTAAATATGCACCTAATATAGGAGCACCTAAATATATAAAGCAGATTATGATAAACATAAAGGGTGAGATCAACAGCAATACTATAATAGTAGGAGACTTTAATACCCCACTAACATCAAGGGATAGATCCTCCAGACAGAAAATTAAGAAAGAAACAGTGGCCATAAATGACACACTAGATCAACTGGATCTAATAGATATCTTCAGAAACTTTTATCCCAAAGCAGCAGAAAATACATTCTTTTCAAGTGTTCATGGTATTCTCTAGGATAAACCACATGTTAGGACACAAAACGAGTCTTAATAAATTTAAGAAGATTGAAATCATATCAAGCATCTTCTCTGATTACAATGACATGAAACCAGAAATAAACTACAATAGAAAAACTAAAAAACATTCAAACACTTGGAGGCTAAATTGTATGTTATTAAATAATGAATGTGTTAACAATGAAATCGAGGAAGAAATAAAAAATTTCCTTGAAACAAATGAAATGAACATACAACAACTCAAAATTTATGGGACACAGCAAAAGCAGTCCTGAGAGGAAATTTTATAGCACTACAGGCATACCTTAAGAAGCAAGAAAAGGTTCAAATAAACAACTTAACCCTGTATCTAAAATAACTAGAAAAAGAACAACAAATAAAACCCAGAGAAAGTAGAAAAAAGGAAATAATAAAGATCAGAGTAGAAATAAATGGCATAGAAGCTAAAAAAAACAATACAGAAGATTAATGAAACCAAGAGCTAGTTTTTTAAAAAGGTAAACAAGATTGATGAACCTTTAACCAAACTCACCAAGAAAAAAAGAGAGAGGACTCAAATAAATAAAATTAGAAATGAGAGTAGAGAAGTAACAACTGACACTCCAGAAATACAAAGGATTGTAAGAAAATACTATGAAGATCTGTATGCAAAAGAATCTGGACAACCTAGGTGAAATGGATAAATCCTTGAAGTATATAATCTTCCAAAAATCAATCTGAAAGAATCAGAAAACCTAAACAGGCCAATAACAACAAAAGAAATTGAAACAGTTATCAAAAATCTCCCAACAAACAAAAGTCCTGGACCAGATGGTTTCACAAGTGAATTTTACCAAATATTCAAAAAAGAACTAACACTTATCCTTCTGAAGCTATTTCAAAAAATTCAAGAGAAGGGAAGACTTCCAAACTCCTTTTATGGGGCAAGCATAATTCTCATTCCAAAACCAGGTAAAGACACTACAAAGAAAGAAAACTATAGGCCAATATCCATGATGAACCTAAATGCTAAAATTCTCAACCAAATATTAGCAAACCAAATCCAACAATACATAAAAAAAAATCATACATCATGATCAAGTGGGATTTATTCTGGAGAGTCAAGGCTGGTACAATATTCACAATCAATCAATGTGATTCATCACAAAAACAAAAGGAAGGATAAAAATCACATGATAATATCAATAGATGTGAAAAAGCACTTGATAAAATCCAGCACACATTTATGATCAAAACTCTTAGCAAAGTGGGAATACTGTGCAGGGAACATACCTCAACATGGTAAAGGCCATCTACAATAAACCCACAGGGAACATCATACTCAATGGGCAAATATCAAAAGCAATCCCCTTAAGATCAGGAACAAGGCAGGGGTGCCCCCTTTCACCATTCTTATTCAAATAGCTCTGAAAGTTCTAGTCATAGCAATCAGACAAGAAAAAGAAATAAAAGTCATCCAAATCAGAAAAAAAAGTAAAACTATCATTATTTGCTGATACTGTACATAGAAAACTCTAAAGTCTTAGTCAAAAAACTAGTAGACCTAATAAACAAATTTGGCAAGGTGGCAGGATATAAAATTAATATTCAGAAATCAGTGGCATTTTTATACACCGACAATAAACTGTCTGAAAAAGAAATTAAAGAAACAATCCCCTTCACTACTGCAAAAAATAAAACAAAACAAAACAAAATAAAATAAAGTACTTAGGAGTAAATTTAACCAAGGAGGTTAAAGACTTGTACTCAGAGAATTACAAAACATTGTTAAAAGAAATCATGAAGGATTCAAACAAGTGAAAGCATATACTGTGTTCATGGATAGGAAAAATAAATGTCATTAAAATGCCTATATTACTTAAAGGAATCTATACATTCAATGAAATTCTTATTAAAATATCAATGGCATACTTCAAAGATATAAAAAAAAATATTCCAAAAATTTATATGGAACCAAAAAAGAACACAAATAACCTTAGCAATCTTGAAAAAGAAGAATAAAGTGTGAGGTATCATACTACCTGATATCAAGTTATACTAGAAGGCCATTGTACTCAAAACAGCTTGCTAATGGCATAAGAACAGGCATACAGATCAATGGAACAGAACAGAAAACCCAGAAATAAACCCACACCTTTATGGCCAATTGATATTTGACAAAGGAGGTAAGAGCATACAATGAAGTAAAGGACAGTCTTTTTAACAAATGGTGTTGGGAAAACTGGACAGCTACCTGCAAAAAAATGAAACTAGACCACCAATTTAAACCATACACAAAAATAAACTCAAAATGGATAAAAGACTTAAATGTAAGTCATGAAATTATAAATATCTTGGAAGAAAACATATGAAGCAAACTCACCAACATCTCTCATAGCAATATCTTTGCTGATTTATCTCCACAGGCAAGTAAAATAAAGGACAAAATAAACAAATGGGACTATATCAAGCTAAAAAGCTTTTGCACAGCAAAAGTCAATATGAACAAAAGAAAAAGACAACCCACACAATAGAGAACATATTCACCAATACATCTGATAAAGGGTTAATAACCAAAATTTATAAATAACTTCTAAAACTCAACACCAGGAAAGCAAAGAATCCAATTAAAAAATGGGAAAAAGAACTGAACAGAAACTTCTTCAAAGAGGACATACAAACGACCAATAGACATATGAAAAAATGGTCAATATCACTAATCATTAGAGAAATGGAAGTTAAAACCACAATGAGATATCACCTCACACCTATCAGAATAGCACTCATTAACAAAACAACACACAATAAGTTCTGGCGAGGGTGTGGAGAAAAGGGAACCCTCCTGCACTGCTGGTGGAATGCAGACTTGTGCAACCACTGTGGAGAAGCGAATGGGGTTTCTTCAAAAAATTAAAAGTGAAACTACCTTTTGACCTAGCCATCTCACTTTTAGGAATATATTCTAAGAACATCAAATCACGGATTCAAAAAAAGATATGCACCTCCATGTTTATTGCAGCATTTTTAAAATAGCCAAGATCTGGAAACAGCCCAAGTGTCTATCAGTGGACAAGTGGATTAAAAAGCAATGGTATATATACACAATGGAATACTATGTGGCCAAGAAAAAGGAGGAAATCTTACCTTTTGCGACAGCATGGATGAACCTGGAAACTATTATGCTAAGTGATATAAGTCAGGCAGAGAAAGACAAATATATGATCTCACTTGTATGTGGAATCTAATGAAAGTGAACTGAGGAACGGAATAGAGGCAGAGGTGGGATCACAGGGACCAGAGGAACAGCATTCAGAGGGAAGGGAGATGAAGGGGTGCAATCAGAGAAGGTAAGGGGATTTGAGAAATTATATATACATAACACAAAGATATAGACAGCAAGGCAGCAAATCCTAGAAGGAAGGGGGAAGGGTGTTAGGGGAGGGGGCAAGGGGAGTATAAGTGAGGACATGGGGTTGCAGGTGAGGGAGTTATATTCGGTGGGACACTTGAATCCATATAAACACAATAAATTAAAATTAATAAAAAATTAAAAACAAAACAAGAAATATAGTAAATTGTATAAATGTGTACATGTTAAATGCCTAGGACATTACTTTGCAATAGCAGTATGAAGAGTTCCATGATCCCTCCCACAGCAAAATAACAAAAACTGGTAAAAAAAAAAAAAAAAAGTGCTTAAAAACAGCCCTTTAAATTCCCTGAAAAGTTTCCTAAGGACATAGAGCAAATGGAGAAACATTTATTCAAAAATATCTACATAAGTTATGTAAGAACAACAAGAGTCTGTGGTGTAGAATCACAATATGTTATCTTCTGCATTCTGCCAACTCAGTCTATAGAAAGCTCACTTTGGGAATTCATAGAAAACAAAACAAGGCTACTATTCTCCTGCT
Source organism: Saccopteryx bilineata (assembly GCF_036850765.1). Classification (NCBI taxonomy): domain Eukaryota; kingdom Metazoa; phylum Chordata; class Mammalia; order Chiroptera; family Emballonuridae; genus Saccopteryx; species Saccopteryx bilineata. Next base: position 164,254,025 of record NC_089495.1, read on the forward strand.
CTAAGCTTAGAGCTTTAGTATCTCCCCAGAAGGACAGGCCAACATCATTTCTAATCCCCCATGTCATATTGTGGAAAGTCTATTTTAGTCAGTTGTAACCAAATAGTCAACGGTTACCTATCTGTACCTGTTCATAGGCCAGAAGTTCTGCCCAAAGCATGGCAGACCACAACTTGCTTGAGGGGCAAGGAGGGAGAATCCAGCTAAGAGTACCAGAGGCTGACAGCTCTGTCCAGTGCCTCACTCATAAAACAAGGGTGCCAAGACTAAAAGATCAGCCATTACCCCCATCCCAAGTTTCGGAAGAGTGGTACAGAGTTTTATCACAGGAATAAAGGCAGACGATTAAGAACAGAGAGCTCCACTGCTCTTTCCAAAAGGAACTGACTTTATTTATTTTTAACACATGGGAAGTTCAATTGTAATGGCTCTCTTTAGAACAATGGAGATTTTAGTGGTACAGTCATCCTTCTCCATATCGCAGTTCACTTTTCGCAGTCTCACTGTTTTGGGGATTTTAAAATAGTATATATTTAATTTTGTATTGCGGCTATTTTGCTATATCAGAGAATTTTGCATTATATGGGTATTTTTATATATTTATTATTTTAATTATTTTTGCAGTAAAATGAGCAAAATTAGTGTGGGAAAGGTTTATAAGAGTGTGGGGAAGGTTTATAAAGCCTTAAATATATATAAATAATAAAATAAATATAAGGTCGCTTCTTCATGGATTTTTGCCTATCACAGGGTGTTCTGGAACCTAACACCTGAGATAGATGAGGAACCACTGTAAATGACTGAGAAGATGCTGGTGAGTCTGTGAGAGTAAAAGGAAAGTCATAGACTAGCTGAACATTCACCAGAGAGAACTGAAAGTGCCACAAAAGTCACCACTAAGAAGAGCCCATCGGGTTCTGAACAAACCACAAAGTCTGGCTTCTAAGACTACTTTTGAAAAGGGGCCCAAGTTTAATTGAATCAGTCTGAAGAATTAATGGCCCAAGGCATTTTAGAAAAAGTAGAGAAATCAGTCAAAAGTCAGTGGAGGCTAATGGCAAAAGGTCACAACAATAGAGGTGGACACCCCAACAGAGAGATTAAGGAGGGTCCAGAAAAGCCCTTCTAAAGCCACCCTCATTCTAGGACGACTTTGGCATGAACAAACCTGTGTCCTCTGAGGAGAAACAACAGAGTTTGCAAATAGACTTCAGACAAAAGACAAGCAAACAACATTGTCAAGGCCCCAGGGATGAAGGTCAGTATGCAGATTTGCTACAATGTATGATATAAAATGTCTAATTCTCAACAAAAAAACTAGAAGATATATATAAAGGAAAGCAATCCCTATAAAGAATAAGAATAAGCAAGAAAAATTGCTATTGACAGGGTTCAGATATTGGCCTTAGCAAGTCTTATAAATATATTTAAAAACTAAAGGAAACTATATTGTAAAATAAATAAAGATATTGTGAGAATGTGTAGTTAAGCAAGGAGTATTAATAGATAGAAATTCTTATAAAGGTACCAAATAAAAATTCTGAAGTTAAAAAGTATAATAAATGAAACAATTCATCAGAGGGGCTCAACCGTATACTTTAGCTGGCAGTAGAAAGAATCAACAGATTGAAGGTAGATTGATAGAGATTATGCAATTCAAACATTAGGGAGAAAAAAATAACAAAGGAAAGTGAACAGAGACTCAGAAACATTAGACACCATTAAGTACACAACCTAAGTGTAATGGGTATAATGGAGAGAAGAAAAAGAGAAAGAAGCAGAAAAAACATTTGAAGTTGAAAAACTTCTGTGGCCCTGATCAATAGGTTCAGTGGTAGAGCATTGGCCTGGCATGTGGAAGTCCCAGACTTGATTCCTGGTCAGGTCACATAGGAGAAGTGACCACCTGCTTCTCCACCCCACCCCCTTCTCTCTCTCTTTCTCTCTCATTCCTTCCACAGCCATATCTCTTTTGAGAAAGCTGGCTCTGGGTGCTGAGGATTGCACCATGGCCTTGCCTCAGGCACTGAAATAGCTCAGCTGCTGAGCAATGGAGCAATGACCCCAGATGGGCAGAATATCACTGGTCAAGGTGCATGCAGGACTCTGTCTCTCTGCCTCCTTCCCTCTTACTTAATAATAACAATAATAATAAAACTTCTAAAATTTGATAACAAAGTCATAGTAGAACAAATTTTGATTAGATTAGAATTCTACAAACTATAAGTAGGAGAAACACAAAGAGGTGCACAGATAAATACATTATAGTAAAAATGTTAAAAGCCAAAGATAAAGAAAAATAGAAAAGTAGCAAGAGAAATGACTTGTCATACACAATGAAATCCCATCTAAACTTGGAGGCCAGAAGAAAGTGTGATGACATGTTCATGGTCTGGGGAAAATAAAGCAACTAAAATATTGTCAACCAAGAATATTAGATTAACCAAAACTCTTAACAAAAACAAACAAACAAACAAACCAAAACAAAACACTGAAATACATTTCCAGAGCCATCTTACAAGAAATATTAATACATCTAGGAGACAACAGAGTGAGATACTCTTGATCTCTCTCCTTGAAATTTCAAAGAAATTGAACAATTATAATGCAGCAAAGGAACTCCAGTTGTGCTTGTGGGTGCACCTAAAAGGTATACTCACCAAATGGACTAAAGGTAGGACAGGGTGAAAAGAGGAGCGGAAGATAAAATACATTCAAGTGGGCTTTGGAAAAAAGAGACAAACCTAGAGTTCTGTTTTGTTTTGTTTTTTGTTTTCTCTGCTGTACTATGGGGAGGAGGAACTGCTCAGGCTCTCTGAATTCTGTCTGAGGGGTATGAAGAGAGAAACTCAGAGTGACTGAGTCTCTTTCTGCCAGGAAGATCAATGAGATAGAGGGGAAGAGGGGAAGATAAACCAAAACAGTCATAGTTCAGGGTCATAGCCAGTGTTCCTGCAACCCACACTTGGAAGAGACAGAAAAAGCTAAAGTGTGGTCCCCCAACCTCCCAGATTCCATCTCCCTTGCCTTGTAGTATGGAGAGTGATAGAAACAAAGCCTACAATTAGCTTTCCAGAGCTACTCTTTCTTCCTTGAAGAATAGAGGTGCTCTACATTCAGTCCCCAGACCTGTTGAGATGAAGAAAGGAGTACCCGGAAGCCTGAGATCACCATTGCCAGAGCCATAAAGCCTGAAAACTGAAGCCATAAAGCCCTCAAACATGACCCACCTACCAATGTGACTGTGACCCTGCCTATATCATTGTGACAGCAACATCTCAGCAGAGAATAGCCCAGAAACTTCACAGACCTGAAAGTTATAATACAGCAACACTTACTGGAAGAAACCTCTCAAACCTGAAAATTATTTTTTCTTTCTTTATTCCTTTTTCTTCTGATTCATTTTTAACTTTTTCTCTTTTGAATTTCATTTTCTTTAATTTTTATATTTTTCATTCTTATTTTTTGTGGGTGTTTTGTTTTTGACTTCTTTGCTTTTGATCTTTCTTTCTGTGTTTTCTTCTTACCTGTCATAATTATAAAATTTTTATATTTTTCATTGTATTTTTATGTTAATTTTTAACATAAAATTATATGCCACCAAATTTAACAACCTAGAGAAAATGGATAAATTCCTAGAACTATAGAATCTGCCTAGACTGAGTCACGAAGAAGTGAAAAGCCTAAATAGACTTGTAAGCAGGGAGGAAATAGAAACAACTATCAAAAATCTTTCCTGAAACAAAAGTCCAGGACAAGATGGCTACCCTAGTGAATTCTACTGAACATTCAAAGAAGATTTGGTACCTATCCTTCTCAAAGTCTTCCAAAAAATAGAAGAAGAAACAATATTCCCAACATATTTTATGGAGCCAACATAACCCTCATACCAAAACCTGGGAAGAACAGCACAAAAAGTGAAAACTACAGACCAATATCTTTAATGAATACAGATGCAAAAATCCTAAACAAAATACTAGCAAATTGAATACAACAAACACATTAAAAAAATAATACAGCATGATCAAGTGGGATTTATTTCAAGAGCACAAGAATGGTCCAACATATGGAAATTGATCAACATAATACACCACCTTTAAAAAACAAAGAACAAAAATCAGATGATTCTATCAATAGACGCAGAAAAGACATTTGATAAGATACAACAACACTTTATGTTTAAAACACGCAATAAAATGGGAATAAAAGGAAAGTACCTCAACATAATAAAGGCTATATATAACAAACCATCAGTTAATATTATACTAAGTGGGGGGAAAATGGAGGCTTTTCTTCTAAAACCCAGAAGAAGACAAAGCTGCCCACTCTCTCTACTCTTATTCCACCTAGTTCTGGAAGTTTTAGCAAGTGCTGTCAAGCAATAGAAAGAAATAAAAGGCATCCATATCAGGAAAGAAGTAAGGTATCACTTTTTGCAGATAACAATATTCTGTATTTAGAAAACCCCAAAGACTACAAAAAACTATTAAAAACAATAAACCAATACTGTAAAGTTGCAGGATATAGAAACAGTATACAAAAGTTCACTGCTTTCTTATACACCAACAATGAAGTATCGAAAACTGAACTGAAAAAAAAAATTCCTTTTACAATTGCAACAACAAAAAAATTAAAAATACCTAGAACAAACTTAACAAAGGATGGGAAAGACATATATACTGAAAACTACAAAAATGTTATTGAAAGAAGTTGAAAAAGACACAGTGAAATGGAAAAACATTCCACGTTCATGTATCGGAAGAATCAACATAGTTAAAATGGCCATTTTACCCAAAGCAATATACAAATTGAATGCAATCCCTATCCAAATCCCAATGTCATTTAAAAAAAAATAAAACAAAAAATTACTGGATTTGTATGGAACCATAAAAAATCTGAAATAGCAAAGCAATCCTGAGGAAAAAGAATGAAGCCTGAGGTATCACACTATATGACTTCAAATTACACTATAGAGCCATAAAATCAAAACAGTATGGACTGGCAGAAAAACAGACATACAGACCAATGGGAACAGAATCTAGAGCCCAGAAATAAAACCACATATATATGAACAAATCATCTTCAATGAAGGATCCAAAACATACAATGGAGAAAAGAAAGCCTCTTTAATAAATGGTCCTGGGAAAATTGGAAAGCCACTTGCAAAAGAATGAAACTTGACTACAGTTTGTCTCCTTGCACAAAAACTAATTCAAAATGGATCAAAGACTTAAATATAAGATCTGAAACAATAAATTACATAGAACTCACAAAACTCAGCAACAAATAGGCATTTGGAAACAATCCAATTAAAAAATGGGAAGAGGACATGAACAGAGACTTCTCCCAAAAAGACATACAAATGGCCAACAGATATATGAAAATATGTTCATCTTCACTAGCTATTTAAAACATGCAAATCAAAACTACAATGAGATACCACCTCACACCTGTTAGATTGGCTATTATCAATAAGTCAAGTAATAACAAGTGTTGAAGAGGCTGTGGAGAAAAAGGAACCCTCATTCACTGTTGGTGAAAATGCAAATTAGTACAACCATTATGAAAGAAAGTATAAGGTTCCTCTAAAATTTAACAATAGAATTACCATATGACCCAGTAATCCCTCTACTGGATATCTACCCCCAAAATTTGAAAATACTGGTACATAAAAACACATGCACTCCCATGTTTATTGCAACAGTATTGGAAACAACTAAAGTGTCCCTCAATAGAGAATTGGATAAAGATGTGGTATATATATTAATATATACAATGGTATATTACTCAGCCATATAAAATGATGACATAGTGACAATTATGACAACATGGCTGAACCTTGAGAACATTGTACTGAGTAAAATAAGTAAATCAGAAAAAGCTAAGGACTGTATGGTTTCACACATAGGTGGGATATAAAACTGAAACTCATTGACATAGATAAAAGTGAAGTGGTTATCAGGGGGAAGGTCATGTGGGAGAGGAGGAGGATTGGGAAAAGAGTGGGGAAAAATATAGAGGGACAAATATAGGGTGATGGAAAATGATTTGACTTTGGGGGATGGGTATACAACATAATGAACAGTTCAAATGCTATTGAAATGTTTACTTGAAATGTATGAACTCTTATTGATCAATGTTACTGTGTTAAAGTTAATTTTCTAAATTAAATTTTAAAATAATCAATCAATCAATCAATCAATCAATAAAGTTCTTCAGGCAGAATGCAAGGGACCAGAGGGTAATTCAAACCTACAAGAAAAAAAAAAACCATCAGGAAACATAATTAAAATTACAAAAAGTACTAATGCATATATTTATTTTCTTAAGTAATTTAAAAAGCAATTTTGTGACAAATAATATATGATTACAGTTTTAGGTGTATAACATATAGAAATATATTTGCCAATAAGGCAGATGAAAAAAAGCTGTATTACAGTAAGAAAATAAAACCAGAAGAAAATTTGATTTACAGGAACAAAAAGAGAACAAGAAAAATATAAAAATGTTAATGTAACAAAATCAATAAATATGTCTGTTTTGCTTTATTCTGTTAGTTTATTTCAATATTACAAAATTACATAAAAGTTATTATAACAACATATGGTTGACTCTATAACATCTTTAGATGAATATGCATATACAAATTAACAGAAAAATTTGGAAAACAGAATAAAGATCTATAGGCATAATATTGAATATCGAACTAGAATTAAGTTACTATAAATCTGAAGTAGTTTCTAATATGTTAAGATGTATATAGCAAGTCCTAGAAAATTCATAAGAATATAAAATATAAAAAATTAAAATTAAAGGATTTAAATAATTCAAGAAATGCAGTAAAACTAACATAAATCAGTATGTATGTATATATGCTATTTATATATACAAAACTAACAGATGAAAATCCAAAAACAATAACATCAAATGTGAATAAATAAGTTTTAAAAATTTATTCAAAAGGTATATGTTATCAAAGAAAATAAATAATAATATTATTCAACTATACACTATGCCCTTAGAAATCAATGTGGTAAACTTGCACATATGTGGAAATTAAAGAATACTCTCCTAAATAACCAATGAATCAAAGATGAAATAAAAATGTAAATTATAAAATACTTTGAGGTGAATGAAAAATACACACACACAAGCATTCTTAACAACATAAAGAAGATACTTATGACAGTTATAGTCTTTGTAAATGGGTATGTGATCATAGCTGGTGTTTATAACTACCATTTATCACTATTCATTTCTTATTTCTTTTGTCTTTAGCAAGCATTTACCTGGTGGTGTGAGCCAAACATTTTTTCTGAGGGTCTGGAACTTTTGTTATTCTGCCTGAATTGGATGGTTATAATTTTCCACTAATTTTAATCACAGAGCTTGGTAATACCCTGTTTCCCCAAAAGTAAGACATCCCCCAAAATAAGAACTAGTGCAATTTTTTTCAAGCTTAGAAATATAAGGCCCCCCTTGAAAATAAGATCTAGCGTGTCTTTAAGAGCAAAAATTAATATAAGACACTGTCTTATTTTCAGGGAAACAGGGTAGATTGTTGTACATGGAAATAGAGTCACAAGAAATTCTTGATGGAATTCAGAGTTTGGCTGGTTATGCTGATAAGACATCCCCTGAAAATAAGACCTAGAGTATCTTTAGGAGCAAAAATTAATATAAGATACTGTCTTATTTTCGGGGAAACACGGTACAAAGAGACACTCTAAAGAATCTCTTGTATTCCAGACATATGCGTCCTTACCTCCATTATAAAGTAGCATTCTAATTTCTACTTGGTAGTAAGAATCAATCATTCAGGGAAGCAATGATTCTCTTCTCTGCCTGTTGATTTAGAGGCATGAGGAGCTGTAATTGGCTAGGTGGCAGTCTTAATTTCCATTTCAATGGAATCATTAATGTCTCCTGGTGGAAGCATTTCTCTCTTTGGAATTAAGACCCCTAGGTCAGCAGATAAATAGGTCCTGAGAACGGTAAGCAACATTTTGCTAGTAAGTCACTAAGGGCAATAGGGAAAGGTGCCATTTCTACTTCCAGCCCTTGATTTCTGGACCCACGAATCCTGGTCGTGGGAGAAACAGCATGATATATTGGATTCTGATTAAGAACATATACAGCTTCCTGGAGAATACTGCCCTAACCCTGCAAATTATTACCAATGAGCTTGTGCTTTAACTACATCTTCAAAAGGCCACTACCATGCTATCAAATCAGCTGCTTCAAGATTATGGGGATCATGGAAGAGCAGTTTCCCACGAGCATGGTTCCATTGCCACACTTTATTTGCATTCTTTGATCAAACACAATGCTGTGTGGAATACCATGAAGACAGACAAGGCATTTTGTAAGCCCATAGATGGTGGTTATGGCAGAATCATTGCATGCAAAGAAGATAAATCCATATTCAGAGTAAGTGTCTATTCCATTAAGACAAACCATGGTTCCTTCCCTTCCATGATGGAAGTAATCTAATGTAATCAATGTGACACCAGGCTGATCACTCCCAAGAATGGTGACACTTCGGGGCTCAGTGTTGATATCTGTTGCTGGCAGATTGGGCACTCAGCAGTGGCTTTAGCTAGGTCACCCTTGATGAGTGCAAGTCCTTGTTGTTAAACCCATGCATAATTTTTGTCCTTGTCACTTTGATCACTCTGTACATGAGCCTATTGGACAATGATAGAGATGACTGGGGAAATAGGCTAACTAGTATCCAAAGAGCAAGTTATCCTGTCACTTGAATATTAAAATCTTCTGCTGAGATTATTTTTGGGTGAACATTCACATGGTGCACAAATATCTTCATGATTTTTTGTTCATTTAGAGAAGTCTATTCACATACCTCTTCCACAATTTCTTTTGTTACCAATTTTCCAACTATGTTTCTTCCAAGTTCCTGAGCATTAACCAAACTTTCCCTCAGTTTGTGAATTATTATATAATCAAGTGTCTGACAATATTTCCTTCCAAACAAAGTGAACAGTCAGGTGCTTTGCCTAAAGTTCTGCCAATTGGGAGCATTTCCCTTCAGGGATGCCCCAGGAAGAAGCAGCAGTACTGCATCTGTCCCCTGTTGAGGAGTCTACCTGTCAAACAGAATCACTTGAAAACCAGTCTTTAGTTTTATCTTCCTCTATCAACTAATATAGGATATGTCCAATAAAAGCATTGTACAGCTGGGAGAAAGAAGGCACAGTAATGGGAATGAGGCTCATGGGCATTTGGGTCATTTTTTATGTAACTTACTCTTGCCTTCTGGGCCTCCTTGGGCCAAATCATGTATACACCACTTTTATTTTAATGCTTCTCTGCACACCCAAATGAATGACTTGGTGGGTTAGATAACGTCCATTTCATGATGAGCTGTTCAGGTCATCTGGTAACTTGGTGGCCCATGGTTAAATTTTTATTCTCTACTAAGACCCAGTAGCAGGCTGTTTCTCTAAGGATAATAGTTATCCATGGAATATAGCATGAATTTACTCTAAATTCCTAAGAGTCTGCTTTGAGATTCACCTATAGTGGTCCTGCCAAAAGCCCCAAATAACATCTCCATCTGCTGCTGACCCTTTAAGCACCACTTGAGTCTGCTGGATCATATGGCCCAAGAGCAAAGCAGCTTGTGTGCAGCCTAGATATGTTTCTGCACCTTCTGTTGTTCTGGGCCCCAGTCAAGACTGCAGCTTTTTAGATCACTTGATAAATGGGAGAGAGCAACACACCCAATTGAGGCATATTTTGTCACCTAAATCCATGGATGCTCAATCGATGTGCCTCATTCTTGGCTGTATGAGGGGCCAGATGCAGTAAGTTATGCTTTATCCTAAAAGGGATATCTCAACATGTCCCACATCCCTGGACCCACAGAAACTTAACTGAGGTAGAAGCCTCTGACTTTTTTCAGATTTATTTCCACCCCCTGGTACTTAATTGTCTCATCAGTAAGTCTAGAATAGTTGACTTCTTACCAAGTTCAATGAGCATAATGCCATCAATGTAATGAACCAGTGTGATATCTTGTGGAAGCAAAAGACAATCAAGATTCTAAAAACTAAATTATGACAGAGTCCTGGAGAATTGATAGATCCTTAATGTAGGAGAGCAGTAGCACATTGTTGCTCTTTCCAGGTGAAAGCAAATGGATTCTATAGGTTGCCATTAATAAGAATGGAGAAAAAAAGGTTTCCCCAGATCAATAGCTTCATACAAAGTACCAGAGGATATGATAATTTGCTCAACAATAAAACCACAACTGGTACAGCAGGAGAAACTGTAGTCACCACCTGACTAAGCTTCAAATAATCCACAGTCATCCTGAAAGATCTGTCTCTCTTCTACACAGATCAAATAGGCACCCCTTCATTTGCCAGTCCTTGATCGTGGCACTAATTTCTGCAATCCCTCCAGGAATGCGCTCTTATTATTTTCCTAGAGGTAGAAGCAGTTCTTACCATAATAGCCCTCATTTCATAGTTCAGGGTACAAATTAAAGGATTATACCAGCTGCTGAGTATACTAATTTTGATTATGTGTGCATTCTAGAACTGAGGTAGTAAACACAGAATGGCTTTGGAGACCCTCTGGGCCCACTGTGATGGGCACTTGAGCTAAAACTCGTTGATCACTTGACTTCCATAAATGCCTACTCTTACTGGTGGACCATAGTAACATTTTGGGATTTCTGGAATCAGTGTCAGATGAGAGCCAGTGTCCAATAGTCCCCAAAAGCTCTGATTATTTCATTTTCCCCAATACATTTGCCCCGATAAAAGCCTATAGTCCATTTTGGGAAGGCTGGGAATATTAACAGTGTACTTTTGACCATGTAATGATCTTCCCTTCCTTTAAGGAGTTCTGGGTCTCTAATTGGCTTGAGTCCAAGAATTGATTGAGGGGCCATGACTTCCTATTTGTATGATGCGGGTTCAGCTTTAGTGCCCTTGATCTAGAAGTTTTCTCTTTATACAGATCAAGTAGGAATTTAGTGGGCTTACTCTGTGTTTCACTTATAAACGCAGTATCATTATCTGGAGAGCATCATGGTCTGGATAGGTCAGACTGCTCTGATTGCTGCTTTGCTCTGCTGCCCAGTTTGGTAACCATTTCACTTTGCCTTTGGTGGTTAAGTGCCATCACTTAGCCCCTGTCACCCCAAGATCCAAATCCCCCCATTTCATTTATGCTTGTTACTTTCGTGGTCACAGTTTTCACTATGAGGTCTAGTCTGCAGAGAATAGCAATCACAGAGTTCTTCAAGGATGCTGGAGTTCCCATGCAAATGTATTTCTCACAGTAATGGTGATGGGTTTGTCTTCTGGACCCTCTGAGTGTGGGTGAGCCAGTCTTACATGACAAATCCACTCTAACACTCCAATCTCCCTAAGCCTTTACATCCATTCTTCTCATGTAAACCAAGGTAAGTCTGGTATTTCTAGCTAGTTCACTGCAAGCCTTCTTTTGGTCCACGTTTGAATAAACAACCAAACAACCTGCAAATAACCCTTTCTAACTCCTCAAGTTGCAATATTAAATGTAGAATTTCTGCCTTGTGTGTCCATATCAACAGACTCAGCCTGATTCAATTTTATTTTTTCCATCATTTTCTCTTATCCTTAATATCCAATCCCACACACATTCTTTGGATTTCTTTCTGTTTAAATTAGAAAACTCAAGTAGTTCTTTTTGGAATGTAGTATGTTTTCTCATGGCTTACCCTTTGTACCTCCTCTGCAGGGCTTGCTGGGCTTGTGTCTAATTACAGGGCTAGAAACAAAGAGAGGTATAGGTGTAGGTTCTGAGGGGAGTCAGCATCATTTGCAAATGTCCCCTTCATCAGGATCTTTTTTGACACACCTAGTTCCAACCTTTAGGAATCCATTCCTTCCCCCTTACTTTAGTGCCCTCAGTTTAACAGTAGACACCTCTGCCAGGCTAAAAATTCGACATACATTTTAAGTCTGAAACTCAGAGAGAGGTTCTGGGTTTTATTTTTAGCAATCTTAGCCCCATGACTACAGGAGTTAAGGAGCTCTTTCAGAGCAAAAATAGAAACTTTAAGATCATTTTTTACTGTGTTTAATAATAATAATAATAAGAGAGATCTGAAGCACTGAGCTCACCTGTTTCTTTTCCCACTTTGTGCAGTGACATTAGAAGAAATCAGCCAATCTCAATATACTTGTTAATTTGGCAAAAATGTTCAAAATTAGTATAGACATAGTTATTCAAATCCTTCTTCTTATAAGTGGGTCATTAAGAGTATTCAAAGGTGATATTTTGAGTATTTTTATTGCCAGATCATTCCACAATCAATCAGTAATCTTTTTACTACTTAAAATAAAGTCATTAGTGTTGTTAAATGTAATCATATTAGACGCCCAATTTTAGAAACCCCAAAACGCACTAAGAAAATTCATCCTTAAAGTTCTGTTTCTCTATAACCACTCTTAGTACCAGATCCTGTATTAATCATGGTTCTCCAGAGAAACAGAATTGATAGGATGTGTGTATGTGTAGAAAGTGATTTATTAAAAGGAACTGACTCATGTGGTTATGAAGCTGACAAGTCCGAAATCTACATTGGGGATCAGCAGGCAAGAGATCCAGGAGCACCAATGGTGCAGATGATGTCTGAAGGCAGCCTGCTGGAGAAGTCTCCTTTGCTCAGAGAGGCAGGTCATTTTTCTATTTAGACCTTTAATCGATTGGATAAGGTTCACCACATTATAGAGGGCAATCTTCTTCACTCAAAATATAATGATTATTTTTTCTTAGGTAATTATTATTCTTTTTTGTTATGTTTAAATTTTTATTAAGTGAGAGGCAGGGAGGGAGGGAGGCAGCGAGACAGACTCCTGCATGAGCCCCAACCAGGACCCACCCAGCAAGCACACTAGGGGGCAATGCTCTGCCCATCTGAGGCCATTGCTTCATTGCTCTATTTTTCTGAAAAGAGCTATTTCAGCGCCTGAGGTGAAGCCATGGAGCCATCCTCAGTGCCCAGGGTCAAATTGCTCAAACCATTTGAACCATGGCTAAGGAAGGGGAAGAGAGAAAGCAAGAGATAGAAAGAGAAGGGGAAGAGGCGGAGAAGCAGATGGTTGCTTTTCTTTTGTGCTCTGACCAGGAATCAAAGCCAGGACTTTCACACTCGGGCTGATGCTCTCTACCTATGAGCCAACCAGCAAGGGCCTAGAAAATTAAATTTAACAGAGTGACACTGATCAATAAGAGCTCATAGATTTTGGGTAAACATCTCCACATCATTTGGGCAGTCAATTATGTTGTAAACCCATCACCCAAAGTCAAATCATTCTCTGTCACCTTCTATCTGTCCCTCTTTATACCCTTCCCCCAACCCCACCCCCTTCCTCATATCCCCTTCCTCCTGGTAACCACTGCACTCTTATCTGTGTCCATGAATCTCAATTTTGAATCCCAACTATGTGTGAAATCACACAGTTTTTAGCTTTTTCTGATTTACTTATTTGACTCAGTATAATATTATCAAGGTCCATCCATGTTATTGTAAATGGTATTTTGTCATAATTTCTTATGGCTGAATAGTATTCCATGGTATATATGTACCATATCTACTTTATCCAATCTTATATTGAGGGACACTTTGGTTGTTTCCATGTCTTGGCCACTGTGAATAATGCTGTGATGAACAACAAAAACACACAATGGAGAAAAGAAACCCTCTTCAATAAATGGTGCTGGGAAAATTGGAAAGCAACATGCAAAAGAATAAAACTTGACTGGTTTGTCCCCTTGCACAAAAATTAATTTAAAACGAGTCAAAGACCTAAATATAAGATCTGAAACAATAATTATATAGAAGAAAACATAGGTACTAAACTCATGGACCTTGGCTGTATAGAAGAATTTATGAATTTGACCCCAAAGACAAGGGAATCAAAGGCAAAAATAAATAAATGGGACTATATCAAACTAAGAAGCTTCTGCACAGCAAAAGAAACTGAAAACAAAAAAATAGGTAGCCAACTAAATGGAAGATGATATTTGTAAACAACAGCTCAGATAAGGGGTTAATATCCAAAATATACAAAGAACTCACAAAACTCAGCAACAAATAAGCAAACAATCCAATTTAAAAATGGGTAGAGGACTTGAATTTACACTTCTCCTGAGAAGAAATACAAATGGCCAACAGGTACATAAAAATTTCCTGATTTAAATGTTATTTTAATGCAAAAACACAGTGCAAGTTGACCTATAATATTAACAACTTCACAACTTCATTCTGTTAACCCTTTGAGTAGTATTAAGGTTCATGTACATCCTCATGACTCTTGACCATCCAGAGTACGATTGTATAAAAATTTTTATTTTAAAAATGTGTCAGGAAACATCAAAGAAAGGCAAATGTATGTTCTTCTTATTTCCATAAATTAGGTACCAAACAAACATGATTAAGTTAATAAAACTATATGTAACTAATTTTATTTTTTTAAAAAAAACTCACTCCCATGGGTCAGCGAGCATGAAAGAAACTCACTATTCAAAGGGTTAACATAATTTATTACATTTATTAATATAAAAAGTACACCTTTATATTTATGGTTAGCTGATTTCCAATGAGGGTATGAAACAATCCAATAGAGGAAAGAATGGTGCTGAGTAAACAGCTGATCTACATCATAAGAATAAAATCAAACCCTTACCTCACACTATACACAGAAATCAACTCCAAATAGAGAGACTTACATATAAGAACTAAAACTATAAAACTCATAGAAAAAATTTAGGAGTAAATCTCATGAACTTGGCTTAGGGACAATCTTAGATACGACAACAAAAGCAGAAACAAAAGAAAAAAATAAACTATCAAAATATTTTAAATTTTTTCTTCAGAGGATACCATGAAAAATGCAAAAATACAACCCATAGGATGGGAGGAAATATCTATAAATTGTATATAATGATTTGTCATTATTCACAGCAGTTATCTTCTATCAAGTCTCCATGAATACTGAATTGGCAAACAGTAAACCTTTGCTCCTAAAAGAAAGACAGTGTTAGATTTCTGTGAGTCCTAGTCACACCATTTTTGTCATGTTATCAGTACACAGCCTTGTTTTAAGTATGGTACTGTTTAGGCCCCAGCCGGTTGCTCAGTGGATAGAGCATTGGCTGGCATATGGATGTCCTGGGTTCAATTCTCAATCAGGGCACAGAGGAGAAGTTACCATCAGCTTCTCCTTCCCTCCCTCTCCCACTTGCTCCCTTCTCTCCCTCTTCCCCTCCCACAGCCAGTGGCTCGACTGGTTCAAACATTGGCCTGGGCACTGAGGATAGCTTGGTACTTGAGCATTGGCCCCAGGCAAGGTTGCCAGGCGGATTCCAGTCAGGGTGCATTCTGTTTCACTATTTCCTCTCCTCTCACTTAAAAATAAATACATATGGTACTGTTTAAAGACATTTTATTTAAAATATAATTGATTTATTAACACTGAACTCTGCCAACAGCATTGTAACTCAGGCCTGAAGTAAGCTCATCTAACTATATTTTCTCTGTAAGGCACATCACACCCTTCTTGTGCTTGGGGACACAAGACAGCTTGTCAGCACTGATTGGGGGCTATTTGAAACAGGGGAACCATCAACAAAAAGCACAGTATTTTAAAGCCATGGTGCTAAATAGACAAAGTAGGACACTTGTCCATAATGGAAGAGGTAGAACGAGACAGTAGAATGTCAGCTGGTTTGACCTTAACCAGAAATGCACACATCAAGTGAATGACATGATGTTTTGCCCCCTTGTGCATGTCTGTGAATAACTGTGGAAATACTGTGAGTATGGACTTTGGAAGGCAGGCAGATTTGTTACAAATACAGAATTTATGAATAATGAGGATTGACTGATAAAGGTCTAGTATCCAGAATATCTCAGGAATTCATGTAACTTAATGGTAAAAAGAGCATATAACCAGTTAAAATGGGTCAAGGATCTATACAGACATTTTTCTCAAGAAGATATATAGAAATGGCCAATAAGTACATGAAAAGATGCTCAATAAACCTTATAGTTAATGACCTTTAAGGAAATTTAAAGCACAGCCACAAACTAGAATGGCTAAAATTAAAAAGTTGAACAAGGCCTTGGCTGGTTGGCTCAGCGGTAGAGCGTTGGCCTGGCGTGCAGGGGACCCGGGTTCGATTCCTGGCCAGGGCGCATAGGAGAAGCACCCATTTGCTTCTCCACCCCCACCCCTCCTTCCTCTCTGTCTCTCTCTTCTCCTCCTGCAGCCAAGGCTCCATTGGAGCAAAGATGGCCCGGGCGCTGGGGATGGCTCCTTGGCCTCTGCTCCAGGTGCTAGAGTGGCTCTGGTCGCGGCAGAGCGACGCCCTGGAGGGGCAGAGCAACGCCCGGAGGGGCAGAGCATCGCTCCCTGGTGGGCAGAGCGTCGCCCCTGGTGGGCGTGCCGGGTGAATCCCGGTAGGGCACATGCGGGAGTCTGTCTGACTGTCTCTCCTTGTTTCCAGCTTCAGAAAAAATACAAAAAAAAAAAAATGTTGAACAACAACAAATATTAGAGAAGATACTGAATTCTTATAAATTGTAGAAATGTAAAATAGTGCAGCTGCTTTGGAAACCAGTTTGGCAATTTCTCAACACGTTAAACATAAATTTACCATACAACCCAATATTCCCACTCCTAGGTACACACCAAAAATAAATGAAAACATATATTTATACAAAACTTGGACTAAAGTGTCCATAATAAGCATTATTCATACTAGACAAAAATTGAAAATAAACCAAATGCTTATTAATTGATGAATGGATAAATAAATGTGGTCTATCCATATAATGGAATATTATTTGACATAAAAATAATGAACTGTTGAAATAATCTTCAATATGAATGAACATTGAAAACATATGGTAACTAACAATAGCCAGTCCCTAGGGACCTCATACTGTGTGAACAATTAGGTATAAAATTTCTAGAATAGGTGAATCTGAAATAATATAAATTAGTGATTGTCTAGGGTTTGGGATTAAGAGGAAATGAAAAGTGATTCCTAAAGATTAGTTTCTATTAAGAGTGATAGAATATCCTAAATCTGATTGTGGTAATGGATGAATAATTCTGTGAATATATTAAAACTCATTGAATTGTACATTTATGTGGGTGATTATATGATATGTGAATTTTATCTCAACAAAGTTGTAAAAAATAAAAAGCCAAACAAATAGCTATTTTATGACCCAGCAATCCTACTTTTAGATAGTTTTCAAGCTAAAATAAAATACAATATTCACAATAAAATTTGTAGAAGAATATTGGTAGAAGCTTTTCTCAAAATAGTAAAAAACATGAGAGCACCCAAATATCCATCAAAATTATGGTAATTGCACACAATGTAATTCTACTTAACAATAAGATAGAGTGAACTAATGATAAACTCAACAGTATGGATAAGTCTCATTATCACTGTGTGGATCGAAGGAAGCCTGACCTAAAAGCACGCAGGCTCAGAGTAAACCCCACCTATATGAAATCTTAAAGCAAGGAGAGCTGGTCTGCAGTGACAGACACTGCTCACCCTGGGGGCTGGGGATAAACTGCAAAAGTGTACAAGAGTATTTTCTAGAATAATGAAAATATATTCTAAATAATAGAAATATTAAAAAACAGAAACAAGAAAATAATGTAAAATAAAATAGTATGTGTGTACTATCTGGTATTAAAATATATGCCAGGGTAGAATGATTAAAATATTTGCACAGAAGGACATATGAATCAGTGGAACAGACAAAGGCTCAGAAATAGAACGTGATATTTACATATGATAATGATAGCATTTTGCATTATCATATTGCTCAATAACAATCTTAAGGACAACTGTTTAACTTTGGAAAATATAACTGCCCCTGCAATGCACCTAAGGAAACTTCAAGTGATAACATCAATTCATCCATGAAGATGTTGATTAGAATGTTACTTATATGAAAAACTGTAACAAACATCCCAAGTGCCCAAGGATGCCTATTTTAAGCAATCACAGTAGAGCCATCACCTGAGGGAGCTTAGTGTGTGTTCCGTGGGACCCTGAGGGTGTGTTCATGTGCTGCAGCCAGTAGGCTTGGACTCCACCACCAGCATGGGGATGCTAATTTTGTAAGGTATCTGAGATCTGACCTGCCTCCATTTTACAGAGGAGGACACTGAGGTTCTCAGTAAATGTCACTCACCCATTTTCATAGCTAATTAAAAAACAGATTCTGATGAGGATAAAAATTTTAAATTCAATTCTCAAATGTGTTTTAAAATAGTCACATTAAAAGGAATTGTCACTTGTACAAGAGAATTTGCCATGGCATTCTTTTAAATATGTATGTACTCCTTTGGAATATTCAAAAAAGATTTTATTTGTAACCTAATTAAGGAACGATATTTCAGGAACAAACGGCACAGTCTGTTTATACAATTACACACACATTCAGAGGCATGCTAATTATTTTTTGTTCCAGCCTTTCTAAAATCTGTGGAAATATGTAATTATACATACAGCATTTTAATTTTCCCACAAAGTAAAGGTTTCTTAAGTAAGAAGCAATATTTTTAAATTGTCTCCAGCACAAATGAGAAACCTGATATTCTGCAAATTTAAGAGGTTGTAATTAAGGTAATTTCTATTTGCCTTCTACAGGGGGACTGCCTCATTACCCACAACTACTCAATCTCAATGTCATTGCTAGGGCTGAGGCCATGCTGGGAGCAGATGTCTCACCGTCTCCTAGAGGGATGGCAATGCTGCCCTTCGCATGAGCCAATCCTGGTAGGAGGTGCATCTCCATTACATCTGTTCCTTATTCTCTCTCCTGCTGAGAGGGCAAGTGTGGGCCCCTCAGGACTCTACACTATTTATCTGTGAGCTGGAGAGGCTGGCTGTGGACTCCCTCACTGGTTCCATAGATAAAGCACAGTCAGGAGTGAAGACAGGGAAAGAATGGAAAAGATATTTCAAGCAAATACTAACCAAATGAAAGCTGGTGATATCATCACGATATCATCAAAAGACATTTAATACAAAAATTTAAAGATACAACATTAAATAATATTTAAAGTTTAAAAAATAAGAAATATACAATAAATCAAAACTTTTAGATACCTACAAAACAGCTCAATAAATATACATATATACATATAAGCAGCTTAATGTAAATTTTACATATATAACCTTTAGTTGTATTAAGCTGTTTATACATAAATATATAGATTTTATAGGTCTCCAGGGTAAGCAAACAAATAATTAACTTGGTGGGATATTTTGCTATTTTTTTTAAGTGAGAGGAGGGGAGATAGACAGACTTCTGCATGCACCCCAATTGGGATCCATCTGATAACCCCCATCTGGGACCAATGTTCAAATCAACTGAGCTCTCCTCAGCACCTGGGGCCGATGTTCCAACTAATTGAGCCACTGGCTGCAGGGGAAGAGAGAGAGAAGAGGAAGAGGGAGGAGAAAAGAAGCAGATGGTCACTTCTCCTGTGTGCCCTGACTAGGGATCAAATCTGGGACATCCATCAGCCAGGCTGACATTCTATCGACCAAGCCAACAGGCCAGGGCCAATTTTTGCTCATTTTAAAGAGGTCAATTAAGCAGAAAATTTGTTGGAATTTAGAAACTATGAGCCACACAATTAACACTCTTGATTTGATGGACAGAGAATATGTGTTTTTCCCCTAGTTATACATTTTTTAAAAGCTTACAGATTAGGCAATTAAGAATGTTCAAAAGTTTTTAAAAATTTTATGATTATGGTGTCAAAGTCATTCCTTCTGACCACAAAGCAATTAAGTTAGAAATTAATTATAAAAAGAGATAAAATGATACAATGGTAATAATTAAACAACATGGGTTACTTACCCATAAGGCAAAGAAGAAATTAAAATGAAATGTTAAAATTAATTACAACTGAACATAGTAAAAATACTATATTCCAAAACTTATTTGAAAAAAAAAAGAATAAGGAAAGACCATAACAGATGAAGCAGATATTAAAAAGAAAACTAAAAGTTAATAACAAATAAAATTTACCACTGTCAATAGAACATAGATCAAATGAAGAAAAACTAGAAAAACAAACTTTTCAAAGGAGATTCCAAATGAATTGAAAACCTGAAAAATCCTGTAACCATTAAGGAAATTAAATCAATATTTATAAAATCTTCCCACTAGCCCATTTTACATCAAAGTTTAATCAGACTCTCACAGACTAGATTATTCTAACAAGATAAAACTCTTCTGGAGCAGAGAAAAACAGAGATCCCTGCTCAACAACGGTGACCAGCATGGTCTAAAAAGAGTTAGAATAAGGAAGTACTAGTGAAGCATAATTATGAATGCAGATGCAAAAACCCTAAACACCATAGAAGATTATCAAACAGCCCAATTTATTAGAAAGTGAAAATATCAAAATAAAGTTGAAACTTATTATAAAAATACTGAGTGTTGGCCCTGGCCGGATGACTCAGTGGTAGAGCGTCGGCCTGGTGTGCAGGAGTCCCGGGTTCAATTCTAGGCCAGGGCACACAGGAGAAGCGCCCATCTGCTTCTCCACCCCTCCCCCTCTCCTTCCTCTCTCTCTCTCTCTCTCTTCCTCTCCAGCAGCCAAGGCTCCATTGGAGCAAAGCTAGCCCAGGTGCTGAGGATGGCTCTATGGCCTCTGCCTCAGGCGCTAGAATGGCTCTGGTTGCAACAGAACAACACCCCAGATGGGCAGAGCATCGCCCCCTGGTGGGCATGCCGGGTGGATCCCGGTCGGGTGCATGTGGGAACCTGTCTGACTGCCTCCCCGTTTCCAACTTCAGAAAAATACAATATATATATATTGAGTGTTGTTTAACATTATCAATATTTTAGAGAAAATTTACTTTATTGATATATTGAAGAAAATTCTGTTAATCACTTCAATATGCATTGAAAAAGCATTTAATAAAATCTGGCATCTCTTGGTGCAGGCAGGATTTTCATAAAGAGAGAGAAGGAAGGGTGGGTAAGCAAAACCAGAACAAAGGACTCAAAAGAAGGGGGTTGAGAGTTCTTTGCTGAGGGGACTCAGCACAATTTGTTCAGATAAGTAGATAAAGGTCCCATATCTCTGAGAGAAGCTGGCACATCTGAGTCAGCGTCCTTCTCTTGGTTGTTACAGGTACTGAAGCTAACAAGTAACTTATAAATTCAGATTTTGTTTCATATAACAAGTGTCCACATATTCCCACAATCAAGCTGTATTCTTTGGCCTTGAGCGACAATCAGAATTGCAAGTGCCCGGATAGTGGAAGTGAGAGGAAGGGCACCGAGCTTATGCTTATTCTTCTTGCTCAGACATTAACCCTTGGTGTGCATCAGCCGAGAAGAACAGGCTTTTAACTGTAATGGAACTTGGCCAGAGGAGAAAGCACAGGGTTGATTATATACCTTTGATTTGTTACAGAATACATAACTTTGATCACTGAACTGGTGATACTGAATCACGGTTATAAGAGCAACAAACTGGATTTAATATTTTATAACAATCCTTTACAAACTTACTTTTTTTTTTTTTTTCCTGAAGCTAGAAACGGGGAGACACAGTCAGACAGACTCCTGCATGCGCGCCTGACCGGGATTCACCTGGCACGCCCACCAGGGGGCGACGCTCTGCCCACCAGGGGGCTATGCTCTGCCCTTCCGGGGCGTCGCTCTGTCGTGACCAGAGCCACTCTAGCGCCTGGGGCAGAGGCCAAGGAGCCCTCCCCAGCGCCCGGGCCATCTTTGCTCCAATGGAGCCTCGGCTGCTGGAGGGGAAGAGAGAGACAGAGAGGAAGGAGAGGGGGAGGGGTGGAGAAGCAGATGGGCGCTTCTCCTGTGTGCCCTGGCGGGGAATCGAACCCAGGACCTCTGCACGCCAGGCCGACGCTCTACCACTGAGCCAACCGGCCAAGGCCTACAAACTTACTTTTTTAGTACATTCTTATTTAGCTCTTTTTTATGGCTAGTTAAACAAATACCAGTAAATTGGTAATATAGCATATTTACTACTGGTTATAATTGTTCAGTTCGATGAGGTGAATGCCTTTCCCGTCCTTGGTCAGACTCTTTGGCAGTTCAGTTCAAATAAAAGTGAATTTGTGGAGGGCTGATGGCAATACAGGTGTTTTTGTATCCATAGTGATGCAAACGGTTCCTTTTCAAAGCAACAAAACTTTTCTCTACCTGGAATTGATTTCTGGTCTGAAGAAAGAATTTATCTAAAACATTCCATTTTTTTTTTGCAAACATTACATTTTAGTGCCTGAAATATTGTATTACCCACTTTTGCTTCTATATTGATTTTATTTCAGCATCCTGATTGCATATTACATGTCTATTCTTTAGATATACTCCTTTGAACCTGTTTTTGTATCTTACATCATTAATTGAAGAATTAAATAAAAATTTTAATACATGTTTACCTTTGTGTTACAGTCATGATTTTACATTTTGAAATATTATCCCTTCAGAATTTCTACTCATTTCAAACCCAAATATTGCAGACCTTAAGTTTTATCAATGATGTTCACAAATGTTCCACTTGATTGTCTCAGAAAGTGTTCAAAAGGTTGATACCTATGCCCCATTTTTCAGATGTTGAAAATGAGATTCAGGTTGTTAACGGTGGAGTGACGAGACCTCAATTCTTGTCTGCTGGAGAGAAAGAATTCAATCAAGGGACAAAATGCAGCAAGTAAAGGAAGAATTTACTGGCTGTGCAGGAAGAAAGTTAGGGGAAAGGGGACCTTGGAGACAGGTTCAGGGGCTCAGCCTGTGAGGAGCTGCTGTCCACTGCTCCCCTGGTTGCAAGTTTTGTGGTGTCCCTTAGAGCTTAGGAAAAGACAGAGGCAAGAAAAATGCACGGGGCGGGGGGGGGGGGGGGGGGAAGAAGGGAGAAGGAAGAGGGGAGGAGGAAGGCTAAAGCTCAGACAAGCTCACAGAAGGGAGAGTGCCCTGGGACTTCCGTGCTAAGGGACTTGAAGGTGGGAGTTTTAGAGGAGGTCCCAGGGGGGAACTCAATAAGTACATCAGCTCTCCAGCTGTGTCTTTTAGGACTGTGGCATTCATTGATTGCTCAGCGCCAAGTCAGGAGGAGGTCATTAGTCAGTGCAGCTAGTCCTGAGGTCAGCCCTGGCTTTCTTTTGTCTGGTTTTGCTGCTTTTCTGGGCCCTGAGCTTAAACACAACTGGGACCTAGATGTTATCTCTAGGAGTTAATTCTCTGGCTTTCTTGTTTGTTTCTCCTCTAAGGGGGTCTAAAACCACATGACCAGCAATTTGAAATTAATCTAAAACCTTATGATCAGCTAAGGGCGGAAAGGTCACCCTAGGGATGAGGTCTTTGTTTTCCGTTTTGTCCATTGCTCGACATCTGGGGCTTTCTGCCCTGATGGCCTTCTGCGCCTGGCCTCCAGTTCTCACTCTGCTCATGTCTGTCTAACTGCCTACCGCAGGCATTCTAAGCCGCTGGGACTTGGGGCTGGCTTTTCTAAACAGGCCTATAGTCCCGCATCGAGAAAGTGTGATCCCCACACCAACAGAAAATTCTCAGCCTTACCCCAGTCATACTCAACCAGAAACTGGCGTGGGAAGGAGGGCAGCATCTGCATTTCACTAAGTCCTCCAGGTGCTACTGATGCACACGCTCAAGTCCAAAAAACATTTCCCGAGAGCAGCACAGGGAAGTACCCAGTGTCCTCTGTTAGAGATTTCGATTTAACTGGTCTGGAATGTGGTCTGGGCATCTGACTTTTTAAAACTCCCTCAATAGTTCTAATGTGCAGCCAAGGTGGCAAACTGCTGCCCTTTAGAGTGATAACCTAAATTCATAAATGCATGTTAAGCTTTTGAAATACTGTCTGCTTGCACAGTCTACTAAGGTAGGTGGATTGCTGCCAAAAATGTCTAATTAGATAAGATAGTTTTAAATGCATCTCATGAAGAGATCTGATTTCCTCCTCACCAATCATAAGGATCCTGGCCATAAAAGCATAGACCAAGCCCCTCTCACTGAAGAGAAATAAATGTAGTGTTCTTTGAGTTGGAGAAAAATATTAAAAAGAATATCACTTGGATAGAACCCATATGGTTCAGTTACTTCTCAATATAGCACAAATTTATTTTAATTTAATGAATTTGTTACAAATTTCTTGAAAAGCTTTTTTTCTGAAGGAGTTTGTGAATTAGCAGCTCAGCAGCTTACGGAGGAAGTCATTATGTAGCAAGCTTCTAGGTGAGATAATCAAATAATAGCTGACAATTTATAACTTCAAAAGTCATATTCTTAAATATGTAATTGCGAAAGGAAACATTTGCCAACGGCATTACTGCAATGAGTGAAAATGATTATTAGTTTTTGAGACAATAGAGTTTCTCCTTCCCTGTGGCCATCTGCTCTTGCCTTTGGGATGTTTGGGCAGTGGGCACTGGTCCAAGTCACTTCTCCTATAGCTTCCTCTGCGGTGACCTACAGAGCAATGCACAACTTCAGGGGCCCTGTAGGGATAGTATGTTTACTTAATTAGTAGCAAAAATTAGGAAAGAGATGTGCTAACTTGAATAATGCCAGAGTGGAGGGAGTGTAAGAATGTCCCAAGTTTGAGACATAAGATGTCTCAGGAGAGTTTATTTTAAACTGAATCAACATAGTGATTGGCTAATCATTTCATTCATCATAGTGGTTTTCTAAAGAGGTACTAACCAAAGGAACTTTTAGCAAACCAAAAAAAAAAAAAAAGGAAAAAAGTAATTTTGGTATTTGTTTAGGGTCCAAAATTCTCATTATTTTAATTGGGATATCTGTTATATATTATCTGTGTTTAATAAAAGGTTTTATTCTGTGAATTCCTTTCACTCCCAGGAACTATGTCATCCATCACAGTTGCTGTTGTCCAATTCCACTTCACAATATGTTCTTTTTTTATAACCAATCATATCTTTGTACCATCAATTTTTTTTTTTTTTTTTTTGTGGCAGAGACAGAGAGAGTCAGAGAGAGGGACAGATAGGGACAGACAGACAGGAAGGGAGAGAGATGAAAAACATCAATTCTTTATTGTGGCTCCTTAGTTGTTCATTGATTGATTTCTCATATGTGCCTTGACCATGGGCTTTCAGCAGACCGATTGACCCCTTGCTTGAGCCAGCGACCCTGGGTTCAAGCTGGTGAGCTTTGCTCAAACCAGATGAGCTCGTGCTCAAGCTGGCGGGCGACCCTGGGTCTCAAACCTGGGTCTTCTGCATCCCAGTTTGACGCTTTATCCACTGCGCCACCGCCTGGTCAGGCTGTACTATCAAATTTTATAAACATCTGTGGAATTCTCTAATTTATACAGATCTTCAATTTTTTTTTTTTTTTGTATTTTTCTGAAGTTGAAAATGGGGAGGCAGTCAGACAGACTCTTGCATGCCCCCTACCGGGATCCACCCGGCATGCCCACCAGGGGGCGATGCTCTGCCCATCTGGGGTGTTGCTCTGTTGTGACCAGAGACATTCTAGTGCCTGAGGCAGAGGCCATGGAGCCATCCTCAGCACCCGGGTCAACTTTGCTCTAATGGAGCCTTGACTGCGGGAGGGGAAGAGAGAGACAGAGAGGGAGGAGAGGGGGAGGGGTGGAGAAGCAGATGGGCACTTCTCCTATGTGCCCTGGCTGGGAATCGAACCTGGGACTCCTGCACACCAGGCTGACGCTCTACCACTGAGCCAACTGGCCAGGGCCCCAGATCTTCAATTTTTAATAAGAATATAAGTTCTCTGAGAACAAGCAGGGCAAGGACAATGTGCCTTATAATATTCAGTCCATCATTGGGTCTTAGAAACGTAGGCACTTTAAACAAGGCAGCTCTACTGAGGAAATTCATTTTTTCACCCACTCTGTCCACACAATGCCTAAACCTCTGAGTCAACTTACCTTCAAAATTTGGCTCTGCTGCAAACTATCTACGTATCTTGGACAAATGTCTGGGTTTGTGTCTGAATTTTCCCACTTGTAAAATGGGGATAATAATTGCACCTACTTTATAAATTTGTTTTGAAAAGACTAAGTCATTTAATATGATAATATACTTAGAACAGAGCTGAACACATGTTAAAGAATCAGTAAACATAGCCCTGGCTGGATAGCTTGGTTGGTTAGAGCCTTGTCTGGAAGTGCTGAGGTTGATGTTCTGTGGGAGACTGCAAGTGGTAAAAAGCTGTTGTAAGTTCGAGGCTTAGCAAAAGGCTAAGTTCTCCCCTCCACCTACATATTGGCCATGAAGCTGAGTATTTGCACTCATCCCATAGCCCCACTTCACTTGCTTGCTTAAGTTGCTAGAAGCAATTTAAGTGCCCTTCCTCTAACCCTTTGTTTGTTCAAATGTTGGTTGATTTCAGTTATGCATTGAGGGGGGGGGGGAATTCCTGTTTACACCTTAAATAGATTCCTGTTTATGCCTTAAATGATCCTTGTTTAGGCCTTAAGAGAATTTCTGTTTTTGCCTCAGATGTGTGACTTTGTATTGAAGACTTCCTTATTTGCATATGGCTATATAATAAAGCAAGCCCTGGGGCTATTTCACTCTGTCTTGCCATCAGCTTGCAGAGGCCTCCGGATCCCATCCTATTTCTCTTTAAGCCTATTTTCTTCATTCCACATTGTTCTCCCTCAGGACCTGGAATTACTAGCCATGCTGGTTCACAGCACTGTTCAATCCCTGGTCAGGGTGCATATAGGTACAGATCTATGTCTCTCTCTCTCTCTCTCTCTCTCTTTCTTCTTTCTCTCTCAAGTCAATCAATAAAAAAAAATTAGGAGTTAGCAAGTGACTTTCATGAAGATATTTGATTTTAGGGATAGTGTAGAATATTTTGCAACTGAATGTCTCCTGCTTTCTTGATTTGGTGTCTGAAATGAAAATTACTTAATTTTATTATTTTGATGAGTATCAAGGACTAAAAATATCTTTTGAGGAACACCTAAATTATTGTGTCCCACTCTCACCAAAGGCTTATTAAGCATAACTTGCACCTCACTCATCTGTCCCATTGCAAAACTTATTTAAGGTTCAAGTAGACTGAGTTCCTAGCACCTTCCCTGTGACTTGGTGAGGCAATTGGAGAAAGGGGAGCTTAGTTTCTGTGGAGAGAAAAGGGAGAAATGCAGAGCAGGGGAATGGGACCCAGCATCAGCGAATGAGAAACCATGTTTTTATGAAGAAGTAGGTGCCTGAAGAAGGATGAGTTTGGAGAGGAATGTGAAATATCCCATGTTAGGTTCCTCATAATCACACATTAAATGTAAGAACAATTTAATGTGCTACCAAAATAGTGTTTAAATAGTAATTAATTAAGATAAAAACACCAAGTGCAAATACATCTAATACAGTATATCAGATTTCCAGCAGGGAACAGATGTGATGTCATACTCAAATTAAAACGAATAGATGAGAAAGCATTAATGATCATATTTACAACATTGTAAACAAGGTGTTTCATTGGCTTCCTTGATTGGTTTAGGAAGTTTCTGGCTGTCTGGCTCCCAATGCTATTTCAGTTTCCTCCTGATAAAATTGGTTGATCACAGTTAAACAATGAGCTGTGGACACTGTTATGTTACAAGGACACTCTCATCTGCTTCAGTTTCTCCCTTGTATGATGTTTGCGTAATTCAGAACAGAAGTGTGAGATGGAACTTGAGATTTCTAATGACAGTTCTTTGATATTGGATCAATGGCTCAGTTAACTCTTGTCTTTGGAGTTTATTTTTATCAAGGACCAAGTAAGCCAATATTGCATGTATCCATTCCTTCACTACTACATTCAACTTACATTTCAAGTGCTCTTTACATTTCTAGGAGTGAGAAAGAAACAAAAGAAATAAGACTTTTTTTCCTGTTCCTCAAGAATTTATGATCTTACTGAAGAGGCATGATACAAAACAGCAACTTATGGATGATACGCTTTATGGTTGGACAGGGAGAGGATTGAGGTGGGGCTGAAGACCAGCACAGCCCCACCTGAAGACCAGTGCAAATGACTCATCTTTGCCTTTGTTTTTTACCCTCTTTGAGATGTACTTTTTACTCACCTGGGTGAGAGCAGTGGCCGGGGATGAAGGATGGGCACGTCTTGAGGGGCCATCGGTAATTTTGAGAGGAACCAGGATAGCAGAGTGGAAGACTGAACTCATGAAGCTGGTCAGGCCCTGGGGTGCTTCATGGATGAATAAACAACAGTAAATTAAACTTGGGAAGGCTGTTTCCTCAACTGAAAGATGTGGTAAATCATAGCTTCTCCTCAAGGTTACCATAGGAATTAGCTGTTGCACATTAGGCTCCGCAGAAGAATTGGCTGCATTTCTTTTTCTTATCACTATATGCTCAGTGCCTCAGGATTGTCTCTTACATGGACTAGAATTAAATTTACAAGAATTTACTGATCCTGGCCAGTTGGCTCAGCGATAGAGTGTTGGCCCAGTGTATGGAAGTCCTGGGTTCGATTTCTGGTCAGGGCACATAGGAGAAGCGACCATCTGCTTCTCCACCCTTTCCCCCCCCCTTCTCTCTACTTCTCCTCTTACTCCTCTTTCTCTTTCTCTTCTTATCCCCTCCTGCAGCCATGGCTCAAACAGTTAGAGTAAGTTGGCCCTAGGCGCTGAGAATGGCTCCATGGCCTTGCCTCAGGCACTAAAATTACTTGGTTGCCAAGCAACAGAGCAACAGCCCCAGATGGGTAGAGCATTGACCTGTAGAGGGTTTGCCGGGTGGATCCCTGGGTCAAGGCACATATGGGAGTCTATCTTTGCCTCCCCACCTCTCAGTTAATAAAAAATAATAAAAAGAAAAAGAATTTATTAAATTAGGTAAGTGACCCTTAAAGATAGTAGATATTTGATTGTTTATTTTGCTATTATTTAGATCACTTCTGGATCTAAAATTATGTAATATATTGATAGATGTCAAATTAAAATTAACAATAAAGGGAATGTCTTCTTTACTTACCAGTGTATTACCATTGGCATCTGTTGTGCTAGATTAGGCTGCAGAGGAACTGGCTGTCTTTTTATGAAAACACAATGCGAAAGAATTGAACAGAGGGGAGGAGGAGAACTGAAAGGTTTGAGAAGAGATGGGAAATGGGCCCTGTGGGGCACGAGCCTGATGGTTGTGGACCAGGCCTAGGATTGTGTATCCTTAGACAGTGTCACAAGTGGGATTCTTTCCATAGTCAAGCCTAAGCCAAGGGTCTAACTGTGAGTGCTTTACTGAGGGTATGCTCCCAGGAGAAACTAGTGAGGTGATGAGGCAGGGTGGGGAAGGGGTGCACTAGCGAAAGGAGGCCTGCCTCAGACTGCTCCGGTGGGAGCTCTAGAGCAGGGGTCCCCAAACTACGGCCCGGCCCACGGGCCGCATGCAGCCCCCTGAGGCCATTTATCCGGCCCTCACCGCACTTCCGGAAGGGGCACCTCTTTCATTGGTGGTCAGTGAGAGAAGCATAGTTCCCATTGAAATACTGGTCAGTTTGTTGATTTAAATTTACTTGTTCTTTATTTTAAATATTGTATTTGTTCTCATTTTGTTTTTTTACTTTAAAATAAGATATGTGCAGTGTGCATAGGGATTTGTTCATAGTTTTTTTTTTTATAGTCAGGCCCTCCAACGGTCTGAGGGACAGTGAACTGGCCCCCTGTGTAAAAAGTTTGGGGACCCCTGCTCTAGAGCATAAATGGCACAGGTTTGGGATTTTGTACTTCTGCTCCAGTCAGTCGGTGACTCACTACCCCTAGAGGCTGGGACTGTAAACTTGCAGGCAACTCCACTGGCTCAAAGGCAGTCCTGTGGTAAACAGTGCAAATGTGAGCCAATATGCAGCAGAGCACAAGGAACTTGGGTGAAGTATATGCAGAACCATTAAGGGATCCACAAGGACACAGGTGATTCACCAACTGTCTGATGCAGAGGCAGTAATAGAAGAGGGCTGACTTGGATTGCAGATCTGAAAGCCTAGAGGCCAACACCAAGTCTTCACTTTCGATGGTCTGTCTGGGAAAAGGCACTAAGGGTGTGACGCTGACACATCTCCTCTTGGTTTAATCCTCTTGTTCTAATTCAGCCTTGTTGAATTAGCATGGGTACAAGTGCTGCTCAAGCATCTTCAAGAGGATCATGTGGCTTTTTCAGCAAAACTAATATCTTCTGAACTTAAGGAGTGAGAACAAAGTTAAACCTTAAAGTTGCAGGATCTAACGTGTGGCGTATTTGCCGCAGGTAGTCAGATATTTAAAATGTGTCCTTTGTATGTTGGCATCATCTCAGTCTGTGTCTGACATTTTATATTTGCCTTATTTTTCCATCTATGATCATTTATTTTCAAGTTTCAGTCCTTTCTGCTATTTATTTCTTTCAGTTAGAGACCACTAACATAATTTAACCAGTATGTTCTAACTCTAACAATGCTAAGGGCAGAAAATGAGCCCTCATTCAATTCTATTTCTATTAAAGCATTTATCATATTAGAATAGAATCTTTCTATTATAGCTTGTGTTTCCCAAAAGACCCACAAGCCCTTTAATAGCAGAAACCAGGTTTTATGCAAATCTACATCCATCTATATTAACTCAAAGAGCATGTGCCTAATAGAGTTTTTAACTACAAAAGTGGCCACTGGTGCTTGGCTCATGTCAGTTGATCACTCCAGCTCAATGACTGATAATAGTTGTCATCTTAGCACAGTTACCCTATGGCTAAAAACCTTCCTTGAATTATTTTGGTGCATAGCAAAATAACTATATATTTCATTAATGGAAAAATCATAAATATTGTCTTTTTATGTATAAGACAATGCATCTATATAACCATTCTTAAAAAGAGGAGAGGGATATACATGAATAGAAATAGAAATATAACAGAAAGGAAAAAATGTTAGTTGTGGTACAATCTCATTTTAATTGTACCATTCAACAACCTTCAACTTAATAATGTACAGCAAAAGTCCTCAAAAATAAGAATAAACAAAAGAAAACCTGTTACAAAGGCATATTGACACTTGGAAAGATGTGCATGTCTGCAGTAAATACTGTTGTCTTAGCTGACCAGTGGTAATTAATCATAGCATCCCTCTAGAGCAGCGGTTCTCAACCTGTGGGTTGCAACCCTGGTGGGGTCGCCTAAAGCCATCGGAAAATACATAATGCATATCAGGTATTTACATTCCGAATCATAACTGTAGCAAAATTACAGTTATGAAGTAGCCACCAAAATTATTTTTTGGTTTGGGGTCACCACAACATGAGGAACTGTATTGCAGGGTCACGGCATTAGAAAGGTTGAGAACCACTGCTCTAGGGCTACATGCAGCATATTCAATATTTACATTAGTCATTTAAGAAATAGTTTTAGAGTCCCCCTTAACAGAACAATCTTCCAAGTATTAGATTTTAGTTTAAATTATTCTTTCTTCTCTTCTTTCACAATATAAGTCACTTGTTTGTAACAACATGCTGAGTGAAATACAACCACATGCCTGAACAGAGCATAGACTCCGAAGAGTTCAGCCTCATATTGAGCATGTGAGGAAATCTATTTCTTTTTGATGATTTTAGTTAAAAGGTGTTAAGAATAAGGAATGTGACTTTAACTATTTCTTGATTCATTTGTGCTTTTAGCCAAGCAGGAAAAGTAAGCATGAGCCTCTGTCAGGTTCCCAGGGCTGTGTTTGGTGTCAGGCCCCTGGAATAGATGGATGGGAATATTTTAGAGAAGAAGACTAATCTTGGAAAGAAAAGGATGGAAGTCCTTTGTTTCTGTTAGATATTGATTTTTTAACAAATAAGCCCAAAATATAAAAACAAAACAACAGTCACTATATTTTGCTCACAATTCTGGATAGGCTCTTCCAGGTGATTTTTCTCTTCTGTATGACAAGACTAAGGTTATTTGACCTGTTCAGTGGGTATCTGGTCTGGACTGGAAGGTCAAGGTGGCTTTCAATCACTTCTCTGGTACATCGGTACAGGTGTCCGGGACTGGGCTACCCTGGCCCATTTTCCATATCCATGTCATCTCAAGGTGTCTCTGTGTGGGCTCTATAAGAGTGCAGCTGGGCTTACATGACAGCACAGAGCTCCAAGGGCAAGTGTTCAAAGAGATAGGAAATGGAAGTTGCCAGTGTTTTACAGTCTGGCCTCAGAAATTGGTGCAGTGTCCCCTCTTCCATTTTCTCCTAACCAAGGCATCTACAGAAACACTCAGCATCCAAGAAATTTTCATGTTCCAAGAGAGGGGCACAGACTCTATCTACCTCTAGACAGAAATAGTATCAAAAAATGTGTGGCTATTGTTACTTCAACATATTCTACAGGAATATTGTCCCCATAAATAGAATGTCCCACTCTTATTATGTCTAAGCTGATGCATCAAAAATCCTGGTTTATTCTAGAGCATGGCCAAGGTCAAGTTAACTTACCTTTACATGGGTAATGAGACAGGTTAGAGTCAATGTTTGACATTTGCCCTTGTTTGTTCCATGGACACCCTTTAAAATCCTATGTTGTAAATAATAATAATAGTAATAATAATAATTATTATTATAATAATATGTACTGTATATTAAGTCTATGATAAAAATATTTTCCTGGCTCTATATTTAAATATAAGCAAAACTGAATCACTGTCAACTTGCTTAAGATAATTCATCAAATGTTCTGAAGAACAATTTATCTTGAAAAGAAATAGTGAAAGGTTGAATTATTTCAATATCTTTCTAACATTGAGCTTTCCCTCCCCCCCGCTAATGCGCTAGGCATGCTTCTATGGTCTGAAGAACTAGTGTTGAATAATATTTTTTAAATACCTGCCTTTATGAGCTTACATTTTAATTAAAAAGACAGATAACAAGTAAATAAATATATAGACATGTACTCTTAAGTACAATAAAATGAAGTAAAGAAAAATAACAAGGTGTAATAGGCAGAATGTGGTTGTGGAAACAGCAAGGGGGCATTTTGTTTAGATGGTTAAGGAGGCTTTCTTGGCATGTGAGAACATGAGCAATTTGTTAATTTCAGAAAAGAAAAAAATTTTATTTGAAAAAAAATAAGAAACATAAAGTGCTTGAGGCAGAAATAAACTTTAACTATTTGAGCAGCACAGAGTGGTTGAGGCAAAGTCAGAAAATTAGGCAACTGTTAATTATTAAATGCCACGTAACAAATCAGCCCAAAACTCGATGGCTTAAAAAAATAATGATTATGTATTATCTCGCATTAATTCTGTTAGCCAAGAATTTTGGAATACTTGACTGGATGGTTCTGGGCCAGCCTCCCATGATATTGCATCAGAAATTGTCCAGGGCTTCTATCACCTGTAGGCTTGACCAGGACTGGAGGACCCCAATCCCAAAGCAGTCACTCAGATGGGGAGTAAGTTTGTGCTGGCTGTTGACTGGGTCCTCTAGTGCTCACAACATGGTAGCTTGGTTTTAAAAGTAAAGAGGGAGGGAGAAAGAGAGAAAGAGATCAATCCAGGGGGAAGTCACATCTTATATGATGTGACTCTCACACAATATCAGCTCTGGTTCTATTTTATTGACCAAAACCCGAGTTAAAGGGGTGAGAGAAGAGTCAGGGATAAGATAAATATGTAGGTTAGACCATCTTTCAGAAATATACTCTAGTCCTGATGGTTAGATAATTGAAGATGTTTGGATCACAGTAAAAAGTCAGGATTTTAGTACAAGTTCTGTGAGAATCCTTGCAAGTTCTGGAATGGAGGTGACACAATCAGACTTATACCTTTAGAAGTTCACTCTAGATAATGTGTGCAAAATTGACTGTAAAGTAGGAAGATAAGGTACTCTGATGATGTCCTGGAATCATCCTAGGTTATACTGGGTCTGGCAGAAAGTTTCATATATGGGAGATGTTTTGAAGGTTGAGTCAATATGACTTACAGTTTAATTGGATATGGGATTTGAGAGAGGAATTAAAGAGTATTCCCAGTCTGGGGGCTGGAGCAATTGGGTGAATAGTGTATCCTTTACTGAAATGGAAAAGCCAGGCCAGAAACTGATTTAGAGGCAGTGTGAGTATTCAAATTTCCATGTTGGACATGCTCACATTGGTGCCTACTAATAGGATGAATACAAGGAGTTTTTGGCATGCGCAATATGGTGGGCAATGGGAAGGTCTTTGGTGATCATGACAAAACCTTGAAGATGTGGTTGAATAGGTTAAAGAGAGACTAGATAAAGAATATGAGACAAAAGTCATGGTACATTTCATTAAAAGTAAGATTTAATGGGAAAAAACTATAGAGTTTTTTTGAAGACCAAAAGTAATGAAGAAATAATGATTAAATCAACATGCCATACTTTAGGCCCAAGGGGAAAATCAATAATTTCCTAAGCAACTGATGATATCAACTCACCTACTTTATCAGTCTACTTACACTATTCACACCAACAGAGTCATAACATTCCGTATTATTGAAGAAGATATCAAATAGGACAGACTTGCTATCATACTCAGGAAAAGTCAGAAGAGCTAAAAATAAAAACCTGTTTTCCCATCTCCAAATTTGAAATCCTAAGGTTGCCTGTGCCTGTGCATAGACATGGGAATCATATTTTCTGGTGTTTTACTTTGTAAGAGGTGATTAAGCACAAGGTTGTTGCCATAAAACCATTTGTAGCGCTTAGGATAATGGGGCAACAGTTCAGCATATTTCTTCTCTCTCAGCTGTATTATGGAAGCTCAGAAGGCCCCACTGCAGTATGTCCTACTTCTCAGTTGTATATTGGTTATAGTTACACTTTAATTGGTTGTTATTCTTGACCTAAGTTTATAATTGACAGAGACCCCCATCCCCATATGTTGAAACTTTCAGTTTAAATTTATTGAGTAGTCCTCACTAGCTATTAGAGAAATGCAAATCAAAAACAATAATGAGATACTACCTCATACCTGTTAGATTGGCTGTTATCTACAAGACAGCTAATAACAAATGTTGGAGAGGCTGTGGAGAAAAAGGAACCCTCATTCACTGCTGGTGGGGATACAAATTAATACAACCATTATGGAAGACAGTATGGTGGTTCTTCAGAAAATTAACAATTGAACTACCATGTGACACAGCAACCCCTTTAAGGGTATCTATCCAAAAAACTCGTAAACATTTGTACACAAACACTAGTACTCCTATGTTCATCACAGCATTATTCACAGTGCCCAAGACATGGAAACAACCAAAATGCCCCTCAATAGAGGATTGGATAAAGAAAATGTGGTACATATATACAATGGAATATTACTCAGCCATAAGAAATGATGACCTATTGCCATTTACAACATGGATAGACCTTGAGAACATTGTACTGAGTGAAATCACAGAGCCCTTCATTTGTGAAATGCAGAAGTCACAGATGCTCTGGCCACCAGGTTCCAGACTTTTTCCTCCAGGTTCAAACCATGCTGACTTATAACAGCAATCTTTACAAAGGGGACCAGCAGGAAGCTCAACTCCTCAAGCATTTGTCTTACTTAGTCTGTGTTAACTGCAGAACAGATCTGGCCTTGTCCCTGTCCATGACTTTTCTTTGAGCCCTTCATTGACAACTGCATCTCATAACCTCTGTGCTTCCTCAGAGGCTGCAGCTTCAATAAAGGTTTATCTTTTGAAGAAGAATTCAATTTTAGGAAAGATAAATTCTGCCTGTTTATTTTAGAATAGTATTGACAGTTTAGAAATAGGTAGGTAGCTGCTAAAATCAAGCTTTTTTTGTTGTTACTAATGAAATTGTATTTTTTTAAAGCTCCATAAAATGTTCAAATGGTTCAGCCGTGCAGTTGCTGAAGTTCTCTGTTAAGTTCTAAGGCATTAGGTTCCCCCAGGTGAGTGAATGATACTGTGGGTGCCATCTGACAAAATTTCCTACATTTCCCTCTTCTCTGACAGAACTTTCCACACACTGGGAATCTTAAAAGGGATTAGACACATAACAAGACATAGTGCTGGCTGTGGACTGAATGTCTGTGTCCGCATGAAGTGTGTGCCCTAAAACCTCAGTGTGATGTTGGGGCTTGGGGAGGTAAATAGGGTTAGATGAGCTCATGAAGTTGGAGCTCCCATGATGGGATTAGTGTCCCTAGAAGAAGAGGAAGAGAGACCAGAACTTCCTCTCTCTGACATGTGAAGACACAACAAGAAAACAGCAGTCTGCAGAGCAGGAGGAGAGACCTCCCCAGATCCTGACCCTGCTGGCACCCTGCTCTTGGACTTCCAGCCT
This sequence comes from Saccopteryx bilineata, assembly GCF_036850765.1. NCBI lineage: Eukaryota > Metazoa > Chordata > Mammalia > Chiroptera > Emballonuridae > Saccopteryx > Saccopteryx bilineata. The sequence continues at coordinate 164,290,362 of NC_089495.1, forward strand.
CCGGGACTCTGAGGACTGTCTGTTGTTTAAACCACAAAGTCTGTGGGATTTTGTTACAGCAGCCTGAATAAACTAGGACAGAACATTTCTTCAAGTACCTCATGGTTCAATGGAAAGAACAGCTTTTAAATTTTAAATACTCACTTTAAGAAATGACCTGTATAGCATTCCAACCCCATAGAGGTGTTGTGATGACTAGGGGTCAGGTGATGTGGGTAAAGCACTTAGCCCTGAGCCAGTTTTCTTAGTTTCTGTTCTTACTGCAGACTACTTTTACAGTGACTATTCAACAGAGGTCAGGTAGCAGCAGCAGCAGGGGTTGGTTCTGTTGTAATGGTATCAGCAGCAGCCTGCCTTCTTCCCCAGAAGTGTGAGTATTGTTAGTAGCAGTCTTCAGATGTTTTTCATCTAAGACAGGGGTCCCCAAACTTTTTACACAGGGGACCAGTTCACTGTCCCTCAGACCGTTAGAGGGCTGCCACATGCAGTGCTCCTCTCACTGACCACCAATGAGAGAGGTACCTCTTCCGGAAGTGCGGTGGGGGCCTGATAAATGGCCTCAGGGGGCCGCATGCGGCCCGTGAGTCATAGTTTGAGGACACCTGATCTAAGATTTTGCAGGAGGAATGTCTACCAGTATGCCCTAGCATGCCATCTAGAGTGAATGCCTGTGTTAAGTCTCACCAATTACTTGAAAGTTTCTAGAACTTTCAAGAATATCAAGAATGTATAATATGTCATTGTTGTATCATACCAGGATCTTCATTAACGATAAAATTAGGGAGTACCATGCTACTTGTGTTGGTAAAAAATAAGACTATAACATTATAGGTAGTCACAGATTTTCCTGGCTGGATAGTTCAGTTGGTTAGCATGTCATCCTGATATACCAACATTGTGGGTTTGATCCTCAAGTCAGGACACATACAAGAATCAACCTATAAATGCATGAATAAGTGGAACTACAAGTCAATGTTATTTTCTCTTTCTCTCCCTTACTCTCTCTCTAAAATCAATCAATAAATAAAAATTCAATAAGTAAATAAATCATGATGACCACAGATTTTCCACCATTTCTTCCATTAAGAGGTGGGGTCCAATTTCCCTCTGTCTGCATACAGCTGGCTCCAGTGATTTGATTGACCACTCGAGTACTTTTATGCAATAAAAGAGATGTTCTGAAAATTCTTTGGGTTATAAAAAGCCTTGAAGCTTCCATTGGGTCTCCTGGCATGCTAATTCTTGATGACAACATTTCCATGTAAGAAGTCCAACCTCTCGCTAGAGAAATCGGAAGAGGCCATGGGATGATCTAAAATAACTCAACTGAGCTTGGCCTCTGAAACATGTGCAGCAAGGTGGCAGGTATATGAAGAACCTGTCTTGGGCCTTTCAGACCAGGCAATCTGTCAGCTGAGTACCGCTGGGTGCCCCAGTCACTTCACTTAGAGCAGAAGAATCTCTTAGCTGAGCCCTGTCTGAATTCTTGGCTCATATAGTTGGGTGACATAATAAATTGTTTGTTTTAAGTAATGAGTATTGGTATAGTTTGTTCTGTATCAATAGATAGATAGAACAAAATGAAGATAACTGAACTAGGCCTTGCATTGGTTTATTTACATAGTTCAGACTCACAGTCGTTTGGCTGGGATTTACAAAGGGCACTTAAACATGATACCACAAATCAGAAAACATTCTATGAAATCTTATATAAATGAAATATGTTCATCTTATACAACAGAACAAATAGAAAATGTTCTATTGTTAAAGCATTGATATTTACATGTATTTTTTATCCTACGGTATTAGGACTTCTTTTCAAAACATTCCTGTTCTAAGAGGAGTGATCTTATGGGGAATTTTTAAAATTCTGTGTCTACTCAAATTCAGGCATTTGGAATTCTATCAGCTTTTGCCTTATATGTATATAAGGATGTCCTTATTAACTTGAAAATATTTTACATTAGCACTATAGGGATAAAAGTTAAAGTACCCTGTCTCTATATTTTTGATGTTTTAAAAATTCTTAAAGGAGAAATAAAGATAAAACAACTTTTATGATTTAGTTTTAGTTTTATATTTCTCATGGGGTCATATATTTTTTCATTTGAGCTGTTGTAATGCCCACTGCCTTACCGTTTTATCATAGAATACTAACCCAAGAAGATGGGAAGATCTTTGTCATTCGCTAATGTCTCAAAGAGTCCTACAGTATCCTTAGACAGTACATACTCAGTTTAGGAATTTTTTTTTCTTTTTATCTTTATGTGAATTTTATGGAAAATAGACTATGTATTCAGGATTTATTTATACTCAGAGCCCTTCAAATGGAAGTTTTTTGTTGTTGTTGTTGTTTATTTTTTACTAAAAGTTTATTTCTTTGGACTTCTGAAAGATTAATTCTAGGGCCAGAGCACATTCTTAATTCAGCTAAATACCCATTCCTCAATTCTTTTAGAGGCATTACAGATTGGTGAAGATACATGGAGCCTCATATCTGTGCCATAGGGAAACTCAGCAATTTTTTCTAAAGATAAATAACAAATTGTTTTCTCACAAGGTTTAAATTTTAGGAAGTGTTCAAAACCCAATCAAATTTATAGCTCTAGCTGTCTAGAAGTATCTTGAAAAAAATTATGCCTTGGCTATTCTGAAAGCCACAATAAAATAACATAGATTTTTGTCAGTGGTTTCAAGTTCAAAACATTAAAAGAACTCTGAGACACTCAGTAGATAGTTTGGTATTGAAAAAGAAAACTGAGTTTGCAAATAGTAGGAGAGAACCCTTCAAATTACAAGCCCTTTAAAAACTAATTTTATTTCTTCAGATGAAAAATTGCATAATTATTAAAAATACAAGTTTCCGCCTGACCTATGGTGGCGCAGTGGATAAAGCATTGACCTGGAAATGCTAAGGTCGCTGGTTCGAAACCCTGGGCTTGCCTGGTCAAGGCACATATGGGAGTTGATGCTTCTAGCTCCTCCCCCCTGTCTCTCTCGCCTCTCTCTGTCTCTCTCTCCCTCTCTCTCTCCTCTCTAAAATGAATAAATAAAAATAAATAAATAAAAAAATACAAGTTTCCAAAAGTGAAACTATATGTACTGCAAATAAAAAAAGAAAATCTTGTTTTTTAAATCAGATTTTTATAATATTTTTAAACATTTACTCATTATAAACTACTATAAAAGTTAATTACAAGGCTTCTACTCCCAAAAATACAGAGTAGATAGAAGTATCTATATTTGGCCCTATTCCTCCTGATAAGTACAACTAAAATCCTAGACATTATACACAAAACAAACATAAGAAGACCTGTAAAGGCGAAGAGAGAAATATAGGCTGACTAGAGACCTTGAGACATGGTCCCAAGGAATGACTTTGAACTGAGTTCTCTTGGTTTTACTTTTGCCTCATATATCCTAGACAGAAATTAGAAACCCAGAAATACCAATCAGTGCAGAGAATAAAACCCCAACAAAAGCCCAGCATAGCTTTCTGTCTATGACGAATGAATGGATAAAGAAAATGCAGTCTATACATTAATATTATACAGCCTTTAAAAAAAATGAAATTCTGACACATGATACAGCATGGATGAATCTTGAGGACATTATGCTAAACTAAATAAACCAGCCACTTAAGAACAAATATATAATTCTACTTAAATGAAGTACTTAGATTAGTCAAACACATATAGATGGAGAATAGAGGGGTGGTTGCCAGGGGTTAGGAGGGAGGGGAAATCATGAGTGCAGAGTTTCAGTTCTGCAAGATGGAAAGTTCTGGATATTGATTTCACAACAAATTGAATACATTAATATAATTAGCATTACTAAACTGTACACTTCAAAGTGGTTAAGATGCTAAATTTCATGTTATGTGTATTCTACCTCCATTAAAAATTTTTGGAAACCTGCTTTCTATGGTCAACAATCCAGGAAACAGACAACCTCTCTCTTGTACCCCAACCCTGACACAACTGGGATGGTCAAAAAAGGACAAATCAAACCAAACTTATACCCCCTGCAGTGTCAGTAAGGACTTCTACCCCCACTTGGCAAGAATGCAGAAGCACAACCCTTTTCCTTTCAGGAGTGGTGTTAGATGAGACCAACTAAACCAAAAGGTATAAATAAAGTCTGTAGTCTCATAACATAATAACAAAATGTACAGTCAAAAATCCAATTAAAATCACTTATCATGACAAGAAGTAGAAAAATTTTAAACTGAATGAAAGTGCAACCAAAAATCTCAATCCCAAGCTGACAGAGCTGTTAGAATTATCTGACAAGAATTTTAAAGAAACCATTATAAAAGTGCTTCAGCAAGCAATTACAACCATGTTTGCAAAAAAACAACAACAACAACAACAACAACAACAGAAACTGAAGATAAAAAGAACTAAATAAAACGTTCAGAACTAAAAATATCAACTGAAATAAAAAGCTCAGTGGATAGGCTCAACAGCATAATGGAGTACACAGAAGAAAGAACTAGTGAATCTAACAACAGATCAAAAGAAATTAGCTGATCTGAACAACATAGAGAAAATAAACTGAAAAATAAAATGCATAGAACATTAACTCAAGAACCAATGATATTAAAGCAACAAAAAGTCTAACTTTGATATCATCAGTCTCTGAGTAGAAGAAAAAAAAGCAGAACTGAAAAAGTACGCAAAAAAATAATAACCTAAATTTCCCAAATTTTGCAGAAGACATAAACTTACAGATTCAAAAAGTTTAGAGATCCATAAAATTAAACAAATCTATGTTAAAATACATGAGTCAAATTTCTGAAACTAAAAATGGGGGGGGGATCCTTTAAAACAGTGATAGAGAAACAATGGGAATGATAATATATTTCACATCAAAAAAACATAAAAACCAGAAAAAGTAGCACATTTTTCAGGTGCTTAATGATAATAATTGTCAGTGCTGGCTGGTTGGCTCAGTGGTAGAGCATCAGCTCTGCGTGTGGATGTCCTAGGTTCAATTCCTGGTCAGGATACACAGGAGATCTGCCCATCTGTTTTCCACCCCTCCCCTTCTTGCTTCTCTCTCTATCTCTCTCTTTATTCCTCTCCCACAGCCATGACTCAGTTGAAACGAGTTGACCCCGGGTGCTGAGAATGGCTCCATGGCCTCTGCCTCAGGTGCTAAGAAGAGCTCAGTTGCTAAGCAACAGAGCAACACCCAGATGGGAAGACAGGAGTCTGTCTCTGCCTCCCCTCCTCTCACTGAATCAAAAAGAAGAAGAAGAAGAAAATAATTATCAGCCTAAATGCTATACCAATTAAAATAGCCTTCAGAAATGATGGAGACATTAAGAGTCTCAGATAAAAGAGAACTGATGGAATTTGTCAGGAGCAGTCTATACCAAAAGAATAGCTAAGGGGAGTCCTACAAACAGAAAAAAAAATAATTAAAGAAAAATCATTGGAACCTTCTTTCAGGAAGGAAAGAAAACAATATAAATAGTAAAAATTAAAAAAAATGACAAATAGCCTGACCAGCTGGTGGCACAGTGGATAGATTGTCGGGCTGGGATACAGAGGACCCAGGTTCAAAACCTCAAGGTCACTGGCTTGAGCAAGGAGTCACTCACTCTGCTGTAGCCTCCCTGGTCAAGGCACATAATGAGAGAGCAACCAATCAATGAACAACTAAGTTGCCACAACAAAGAATTAATACTTCTCATCTCTCTCTCTCTCTTCCTTTCTGTTTATTCCTATCTGTCCCTTTCTCTCTCTCTATTAATGTCACAAATATGTGTGTGTGTGTGTGGTAAATAAATGCATATTTGACATTTGAAGCAAAACTTAAAAAATTGTTTTTACGTAACTTAAATGTCTATAGAGGAAATATTTAAGACAAATGTGTTATAAAAGGGAAAGTGTAGTGACACATAAATGGGGACTAAGTTTCCACAGCACTAAATTTTACTTCACTTGGTGACACTATTAGATTCTGATGTTATGTAAAATGTTATAAATGAACTATCTAGAACACCCATGAGAAAAGCTATACAGAGAGATATAGTCAGAAGCTCTACAGACAAGAAGATAAAGTGAAGCCCTAAGAAACATACATGTAACCTACAGGAAGATAAGAAAAAGACAACAGAGAAACAAAAGTCAGAGAGAAAAAACTGAAAAAGTAAAATAAAATGTAACCTTTAAAGCCCAAATATAATTAATTACCTTTAATGTAATTGATCTAAATACATCAATTAAAAGACACAAATTGGTAAAGTGGATTAAAAATATTACATAATTATATGTTACCTAAAAGAAATTAACTTTAAATATAATAAAATAGGTAAATTCAAAGTAAAAAGTAAAAAAAATTAAGCAAACAGTAATTAAAGGAAAGCAGCAGTGCATATATTAATATCACATAAAGTTCAGATAAAAAATATTACCAGAGACAGATAGGAACTGTATATAATTATAAAAGGGTCAATCCACAAAAAACAAACAAACAAAAAATAATAATCTTAAATATGTCTGTACCAAACAACAAAGCTTTTAAGTGAAGAAAAAACTGATAGAAAAAAAAGAATAAAGAGGCAATTCCACAATTAGAGCTGGAGATTGAACCTCTCTCAAAGATTGATAGAATAACTAGACAGTAAATCAGCAAGCATATAGAAGAATTCAACAACATTTATAGAACACTCCATGAAACAACAGCAGAATATAGATTCTTTTCAAAAGCCCATGGGATACATACCAAAACAGACTATATCCTGAGCCATAACACAAATCTCTACAAGTTTAAAGACTTTAAAATATATCAGAGTATGTTGCATGACAACAATAAAATCAAACTAGAAATTAGTAATAAAAATATGAAAGGAAAATCTCTAAACAGTTGGAAGCTAAACAATGTACTTCTAAATAATGCATGAGTCAAAGATGAAGTCTCAATGGAAAAACACATTGAACTGAATGAAAATAAAACATATCAAGACTTATGGAAGAGAGCTAAAGCTGTGATAAAAGGGAAAGTAATAGCACTAAATGCATATATTAGAAAAAAAATCTCTCAAATCAATAAATCTAAACTCCCAAACCAAAAAACAAAGAAAAAAAGAGAACAAAGTAAACAAAAAAGCAAGCAGTAGGAAGAAAACACAAGGATAAGAGCCAAAATAGATGGGTATGAAAACAGAAAAACAATAGAGATAATTTATGAAAGAATTGATTCTTTAACAGAATTTAATAAAATTGACAAATCTTTAACAAGACTAACAAGGACAAAAAGAAACAAATTATAAACATAAGGAATGAACTGGAAAGTACCCTTCATACCTAGCAGACAGCATAATGATAATAACAAAATATTAGAATCAACCTTACACATACAAATTTGACAACCAGAAGAAATGGACTAATTCATTGAAAAACAAAAACTTTGAACAACTGACCACATTAGGAAATGAATAATCTGTATAACTCTAGAACTCCATATATATTAAGATAATTGAATTCATGATTTTAAAGCTCCCCAAATAAGAAATATCCAGGCCCTAAAAAATTCTACAATATGTTTATGGAAGGATTAACTTAATTCTGCAAGATTCCTTTGAAAAAACAGAAGAGGAAGGATACTTCTCAATCTATTCTCTGAAACTAGTTTTACTCTGATATAAATATCAAAGATACTACATTCTTAACAACTTTCAAAGAGTGTCTTCATGCTTCCAGAACCTTCACCAGGTATCCTTTTTTGTTAGCTGCTTGTTACGGAGTGGCTCGGCTTCAGTTTGACCTTCGGTTAAGTTGCAGTCCAATTTTTTCTTCAGTAACTCTGTTTTCATTTGGTTGATGCTGGATGGCATGCCCGGCAGTCTGTGGTTTCCAGGGTGGGAGTGAGATGCAGTGCCAGGCGGGCAGGCCTGTCTTGTCCTTCAGTTAGTGGTGCACTTATTGGGTATGTTCTGTATGGATGCAGAGCACATTTTTAAACCTCATATCATTTATTTTTTCCACTTACACTGCTCTCATGTAAAATGTATTTACCGTGTGGAGGACCCGGGTTCGATTCCCGGCCAGGGCACACAGGAGAAGCGCCCATTTGCTTCTCCATCCCTCCGCCGCGCCTTCCTCTCTGTCTCTCTCTTCCCCTCCCGCAGCCAAGGCTCCATTGGAGCAAAGATGGCCCGGGCGCTGGGGATGGCTCTGTGGCCTCTGCCCCAGGCGCTAGAGTGGCTCTGGTCACAACATGGCGACGCCCAGGATGGGCAGAGCATCGCCCCCTGGTGGGCAGAGCGTCGCCCCTGGTGGGTGTGCCGGGCTGATCCCGGTTGGGCGCATGTGGGAGTCTGTCTGACTGTCTCTCCCTGTTTCCAGCTTCAGAAAAATGCAAAAAAAAAACAAAAAAAAAAACCCTAAAATGTATTTACATTACAAAAGTCTTGAAGTACAAAACCCAAAAGAATATCTGAGGAATAAATATGATACAAGTATATTTTAAATAATAATCTTTATCATGCTTAGTTGGTTTGGAAGGACAGGGGCCATGTGTTCCTGTGTTCTAAGAGAATGGTGTATACAAAGTACAATCTTGCAAATCTGAAAGCCTGAAAAATTAGGTATACAAGTATACCTTCATGAGGAATACTGACATCCAAAATACTCGAATTTTAACACTCTAATCTGTCCCCACCAATTCTTCAAAGAACCTTTGAAATAATACTGGTAATGGTAACTAATTATGTTATAAATTATGTTATGCCATTATATATATATGGCAGGATCTCTTACAAATATACACTGAATTCTTAACAGTGTTTAAATTTAAATTTAAAATTTTCAATTCTTAAAATTTTATTTGATTCCCGGCCAGGGCACACAGGAGAAGCACCCATCTGCTTCTCCACCCCTCCCCCTCTCCTTCCTCTCTGTCTCTCTCTTCCCCTCCCACAGCCAAGGCTCCATTGGAGCAAGGTTGGCCCGGGCGCTGAGGATGGCTCTGTGGCCTCTGCCTCAGGCACTAGAATGGCTCTGGTTGCAACAGAGCAATGCCCCAGATGGCAGAGCATTGCCCCCTGGTGGGCATGCCGGGTGGATCCCGGTTGGGCACATGCAGGAGTCTGTCTGACTGCCTCTCCGTTTCCAAGTTAAGAAAAATACAAAAAAAAAAAAAGAGAGAGAGAGAGAGAGAAAGAAAGAAAGAAAGAAAGAAAGAAAGAAAGAAAGAAAGAAAAAAGGAAAGAGGGAGGGAGAGATAGAGGAAGAAAAGGAAAGAAAAGGAAAGGGAAGGAGGAAGGAGGGAAGGAGGAAGGAAGGAAGGAAGGAAGGAAAGAAGGAAGGAAAGAAGGAAGGAAGGAAGGAAGGAAGGAAGGAAGGAAGGAAGGAAGGAAGGAAGGAAGGAAAAACCATACTTATTTGAAGATGACATGATTGTTTATATAGAAAATCCCCCAAAATCTACAAAAAATCTTTTATGTCTAATAAATTAGTTCAGCAAAGTAATATAATACAAGATAAACATACACAAATCAATTTTCTTTTGATATACAAGAAATGAACACAAGAAACAGAAATTTAAAATGCAGCATCATTTATAATTGCTCAAAAAATTAAATACTTAGATATAAATTTAACAGAACAGGTTCAGGATTTGTATGCTAAAGACTATAAAACACCAATTAAAGAAATCTAAGAAGATCTAAATAAATTGGTAGACATACCTTGTTGAGGAATTGGAAGACTCACCATAATAAACATGTCAATTTTTCTCAAATTGATGCACAAATTTAACATAATACCTATAAAAACCCCAGAAATATTTTTTAGATATAGACAAATTATTCTGAAATTTATACGAAAAATCAAAGGAACTATAATATAGAGAACATTTTAAATATACATAGAAAGGCAAAGCTAAACCAACTTTGCAAAAGAAGATAAAGTGGAAGGAATCAGTTTACCCTATTTAAAGAGTTATAATTTAACTACAGTAATATAAACTGTGTAGTATCGTTAAAGGATATAGAGCAATAGAAAAGAATAGAGAAAAATACCTTACCTAACTTTTACATTACATATAAAAATTAATTCAAAATAAGTCACAAACTTAAATGAAAAGTAAAACTATAAGACTTTTAGATAAAAATGTGCTGGATCTAAAGCTAGGCAAAGAGTTCTTATATTTGACACAAAAAGTACAACCTATAAAAGTAACAATTGCTACATTGGACTTCATCAAAATTAAAAACTTTATCTCTTTGAAAGGCCTTATTAAGAGAATGAGAAGTTAAGCTACAAATTGGAAAAGAATATTTGCAAGTGCATATTTAAGAATGTGCTACTATCTATCTAACTATACTAAAAAAATCTCTCAGAATTCAATAGTAAACAACGCATAATGCAATTAGAAAATGGACAAAAGACATGTAATGGCAAATTAGCAATTGAAACGATGTTCAAAATTATTAGTCATTAGGAAAACAGTAATTAAAATTAAAATGAGATATCACTACACACTTATCAAAATGACTAAAATAAAGAAAAAAATAGTGACACCAACTCCTGGTGAGAAAATGGAGAAACGAGATCATTCATACATTGCTGATGGAAAAGTAAAATGGTGCAGCCACTCTGGAAAACAGTCTGGTAGTTTCTTTAAGAAAAACTAACCATACAACTTCCACATGATTTGGCAATTGTACTGCAGGACATTTACGTATGGAAATTTACATTCACAAAAAAGCCATGTCCACACGAATGTTTATAGCAGCATTTATCATAATAACCTTAAACTAGAAGTAACTCAGATGTCTTTTTATGGGTGAATGATTAAAATCTGGTGTATCAATATCATGAAATACTACTACTCAACAATAAAAAAGAAAAAAAGAACTATTAATACATGCAGCGACATGCATGAATCTTCAGAGAAGTATGCCGAATGAAAAATTTAATCCGTGTTATATATTATATTATTTAATTTATATAAAATAGTTGAAATAGCAAAACAGTGGAAACATAGAACACATTGTAGTTGTAAGAGGCTCAGAAGGAGTGGGGATGGAAGAATCAGATGCGGCTGTCCCAAAGAGGCAACGTTCAGAATCCCTGCGGTTACAGGAAGTCCTGAATCTTGCCATTATCAATGCCAATATTCCAGATGTGGTATTGTACTATATAACCCTTCAAGATCTTAGCTTTGGGAGAAACTGGGGAATGGATACATGGCATTGCTCTGCATTATTTTTTACACCTACATGTGAATTTACAAAATTCCCAAATAAAACTTTTATTTAAAAATTAACTAAAATGTCTAAAATGGGAAAGATAAAAAATACCAAGTATGGACAAAAATATAGATCCATGGCTCACACCCAGTATCACAGAGATGGTAATCGGTGCCACAACTTGTTAACTGTTTGCCAAGTGTCTATAAAGCTAAAATTAAACGATTAGTAATTCTGCTTCCAGATACAAAGCCACCAGAGACGTGCTCACCTCTGCCTACACGACCTGCACTATGACGTTCCTGGCAGTCTCATCTATAATAGATGAACATGGAACAATTCAGATGCCCGTCACAGGCGAACGGATAAACTAGCAACAGTGTGCTATACAGCAAGACATTAAACACTCAACATCCACATGAAACAAACATGAATTGTGCAGGTGAATTGTTGGGCTAAAGAAGTCAAACTCCAGAAAGCGCATATGTATGGTCCATATACATAGATTGTAAGGACATCAGTGACATGACAAGCACATTGGGGCACAGAGGGGGTGATATCACCAGTTACATGACTGTATTTGGTTTATATTCACATCAAGCTCAACCCTGGATTTTGTAATTTTCTATATGTATTTTACAGTGCAAAAAAAATTAAAACCCCAATCAGGTAAAAATCCATTGAAACAGCAGTATTGCGTGTTATTTTCTAGGGAGGAAAAGTAGAACTTCCTGGTCCACTCCCACCAACCATTTACTCAATGTGACCACTGCACACCAAGTGCAGGAGCACAGGATGTGCCACTGAGCATCTGGGCAGAAATTTGCTGCCCGTGCCCTGTCCCTTCTCAGCCTCACAGCTTTGGAACCTTCCATCTAAGAAACACCTCCACCTGGGACTTCCACCGACCTCATGGTTGTTCCTTGTCTACTCACTTAAAACTCTTTAAAGTAATTTTTCTTAGAAGAAGATGTTCCATCCTCTCAAAGTTGTGTGTAGGCAAGTCATTAATTCATGTACCAATATGGGCTGAGGGCCTGCCACGTGGTGCAATGCCTAGATGCAGGAAAGATGAATAAGATGACGCCCTTGTCCTTGAGACACCCAGAGCTGGTAAGAAACACCACAGGCTCCACATGCAGATTATCAGAGAGGAGGGAGACCCGTGGGCTGTGGGATCATGATGGTTGACATGCGACAGCCTGCAAAAGTCTAGGGTGAGTCATCAGGGTAGGTCTTGAGAATTGATGGGTGCTTGAGAAGGCCATGCTAGGCAGCCTGACCTACCAGCATGGACTTAGAGGTTCCAGAACATACCATGTGCTGGCAGAACAGGACCAGGTGGCACGTAGAAGTAGAGCTGGAGAGTGGGAGTGGGAACACCCCGGTGTGCCCAGCTCAGGGGACACAGCCTTAAAATCACTGAGGTTCTAGAAAGGTGTACAACAGGGAAAATAAACTGGTCTGCTTGGGCTATCACAGCAAAATACCAGAGATCGGGTGACTTAACAATAGAAACATATTTTCCCTGGAGGCTGGAAAGTCCAAGATCAAGTTCTGATAGGGTTTGGTTTCTGTTGAGAACATACTTTCAGGCTTGCAAATGGCTGTCTTCTTCTTGTGTCCTCACATGGCAGAGAGAGTGGTGTCCGATGCCTCTAATCATAAGGACACTAATTATCTTGAACGAAGGCCCCAACCTCATGACCTTAGTTCACTTCAACTATTTCCTTAGAGGCTTCATCTCCAAATATACCCATCCTGTATATGTATGCCGGGGTCCAGCCCTGGGGGGGATCCAGGGGTCCCACAGGAGGAGACGGTGTCGGTGAAATCGAGTGAGAGAGCTGAATTCTTTATTCTCTGGTTAGCATTTACTGCCAGGCATCTCCGCTAAATGCTGGTCTAGCTTCCTTTTTATGCACACACACTAAGTTACAATCACATGGTATTTTGAATACATCATTGTTTTAGTTTCACTGTGGTTACATATTTCTAGATAACAGTTAATTCATATCTATAAACTACAAATCAGGTGGTAAGTTATTCAAAGTACAGTTATACAATAACTTGAATAGTAATAACAATATTGGTACAAAATTCTAAAAGATTGGTACTAATTAATAACTCTATATTACTGTTGTTGTGAGTCGAGGGCGCAGAAAGAGATAGCAGACGAAATCATCAAGGGCTAGCAAAAGGACCACCGCTTGCTCAGGCAAATGGCCCTGAGTTCATGCAGTGTCCTAATTCTTTTCCCACAAGACTACAAAAGGCCTGCTATTTAAGAAACTGACATAGTATCAAGAGTAACTTTCACCCAAAGATACATAGAGCGCATCTGCAAGATAGCTAGCAGCAACACAATATCAGAAGGCATTAGTTGCTACTGCTGCTATGAATCCCACCACATTCCTCTCCTTATTCTTGGAAAATACAAAAATCTCATGAGAATGTTTTACTGAGAAAAGCCCAGCAACTGCCTTCAGTGACAAAATAAGTCTTTTAACAAAGACTTTGTTAGCCAGCTGCACTCCTATCCAAGGCCATGCAACAGGCCACTCCACTATACTTTACCTAAGATTCTAATGTCTAGTTAAACTTTATTCATTTACTATATTCATACACTAGTTAAGTTCTAACTTTATTCTTTCCAACATGATTAATAAGAAGAAATTCTCCTACAAACTTAACCCTTTATGAGGGATATCATGGCCAGCCTCTTATGTTTATGAGCCCAGTTCAAGGGGCTTACAGGCTTTTCTGTGGAACTTACACCTTCTGTCTCATTTCCAAAGAAATTACTACAAATCTACAGGGAAAGCACGGTACTATTATCCCTGTGCCATAAATAATAGCACACACCCAGAAAAAGGGGGGTATAAGGCCAGATTAATTCAAAAAGGTCAAAGGGGGAAGTATCGTTGTGCCTTTCCTTTGCGGTGACTTTGTCACCCCGCAGCCATTGGTCTTCACTGCAGTGACTTTGTCACCCCACAGCCATTGGTCTTCTCTGCTGTGACTTTGTCACTCAGCAGTTTTTGATCTTCTTCTGCTGTGACCTTGTCAGCCAGCAGTTGTGGGTCTTCTCCTGCTGTGACCTTGTCAGCCAGCAGTTGTTGATTGGCTCCCGACATATGTAATACAGAAATATAATATATATTTCATAGTGTAATAATAATAATAATAATAATAATGATAGGTTAGAAGTTCAACATATGAATTTTGGGGAACACAAACATTCAATCCATAACAAAAGCATGGTCAGATTTGCTGTTGGAGAATGCTGAGCATCAAGTGGGAAGAGTGACTTCCAGGGCCACCACAGTGAGCAGGTAGAGGTAGACTACCAACGTCAGAGGTCGTCAGCTTCTGGCACAGTGCAGGCAGGGTTCCAAAGACAAGAGGTACGTGTACCAAAAAGACTAGAAGATTAACTAAACGTGGGGAATAATGAAGAGGGAAATGTCCATAGTTACTCTGTGTCCCCTGGATCAATGTGGGTGGGAACAACCCCATCATCCAGGACCAGAAAGATGCAGCTTCCTGCCCATGAGCCATGGAGGCAGGGGCTCTCATCACTGCACCACATCATCCAGAAGAAGGCTTGTTTCTGCAAAGGAGACAAGGGGTTTGCTGGCTCTGTGGTCATCTCCTGGCAGCTCGTGGGCAGCTTACTGATTGCCAGGAGTGTCCATCTTTTTTCACAACCTTGCACGTCATTGCTATTGTCCCTTTTTACAGACCAGGAAACAGAGGCAGAGTCTAAGTTTCTTGCTTAAGGTAGGAAGTGAGGCCAGGATTCTGACTCCGAGGTTGGCTTCTAGATGATGCACAGCAGAAGAGAAGGGGCCGGAGAATAAAGTCAAGGAGTGGTCAGAAAACTAAGGAGCTCCAGGAAAAATATCACAGGAAGGGCAAGGCCGGAGAAGGCTTCAGATAAGGAGTCAAAGCAATTGCAAAGCAAACTCCAAACAGGCATGGAGCAGGGCAAGTTGATGTTAGAGGGAGGAGAGGACTGAGGATCTTAGAGGAGAGATCAAGGCAGCAAATTGAGGGTTTCAACCTTTACTATTCTGTCTTCTTTCTTCAAAGGATCCTTCTGGCATCGTGTGCTTGGATATGGCCCAGTCTATTTTCCTTTTGTATACAATAATATGAACAAAGCCACTTTAAAATGAAGCTGAAGATGCCATTCAGAAGAACTGCCTTGCACATCTAATACCTCAAAACTTGGAATGTGAAAACAGGGCAAAATGACCTTTGGACTGAACCTACGGCAAAGAACCATTTGCAGAGATCACCGGAAAGCAGTTACGATTACTGGGCTGAGATTTAAAACATTATTTAGAATTAACATCACCATGTTAGCTTATCTGCACCAATGGAAATGCCTTCCTTCTATTGATGTAATTGTTCCCCCTCTCATAAATACTCATTGCCTTTGTCTCTCAACTGGAACACTATTTGGACTTTTGCCTGAATTAATGATTCCAGAATAGCTATTCTTATCAATCTCAATAAATGCTCGTTGCCTCTCATTTTAAAAGGCCTTTTATTTTCCAGTTAACACTTTCCATCTGAACATGAAATGAAGCTTCCTGCTGAAGAGGCTGCTGTCCAGTGCTCCAGGCCGGAGCAAGGGACCCAAGGGCAACCTTTTCACTCACAGCCAAAGCCTGCTGCCTCTCACATCCTTCTCTCAGGCTCTGCCCCTCCCTGCCCCGAGAATTGCTCCTTAAGGACTCCTGGCATTGAGCTGAAGCCAGAAGTTACAGGCGCCATCCATACAAGACACAGGCACGGAGCACCTGGGTGGAGGAAGACAGTGGGTTCCAGGTGTGGTGCAGCCAGGGTGGTGCATTTCATAAACAACTGGTAAGTTTCCAAAGACTGACGGATGGGACTTGACTGAATTTCTGCTTAGTTCAATCTCAAATGGCTTGTGATTCCTACAGCCCAAAACTCATACAGCTAAGACTTCTCTACTGAAGTAATCACTATATTTTATTTTCATTTTTTTAAGATGTTGGTAAGGAAAAGCGGTATGAAATCATATGTATTTAATCAACAAGTTAATATGTATATTTCTGCATACCCCTCCGTGTCAGGCTGTATTATCCAAGGTGGTCCAGACAGAGAGACCCCTGCCTGTTGGAGCTTCTATCTTAATCCCTTCATGTTCTTGGATTTGCATCTTGGTGCCAGGCCCAGGTAGAGGCAACTGCACATTTTTTCTGATTCCAAAGGACTCCAAGCTTCTGGAGAAGCACCTGAAGCCACATACAGCTTTGCAGCAATCTTCCAAACAAAGTGCTGAATCCATGTGATTGGGCACCTCTGTAATAAAACACCCAATGTGTGTGAACTTACTTCATTGTAAGTAATGGCCATTGTATGGCCAGCAGTCAAGGCCATCGCTACCAGGCACGTGCAGGTTCCCATTAGATTCAGACAGATGGTATTGAAACTGCGGAGTCAAACACTGGTGGGCCATTCCTTTATTCTAGCCTCGCACCGGGCGGGCGAGTAAACACAAACACACAGGGCTCCAAAACCCACTCACACATTCTCCGATTCCACAACCAGGAGAAACTTTTCCAGTTTTCCTAGAATCAAAGGCCCCCACCAGTCTCAGTGGAGCTCACAAAGCCCCTCGCCCCTCTGGTTCCCATCTGCCAACATGGCTTCTTTCTCTCCAGCACTCTTCCTCCCTGCTTTCTCTCTGCAAAAACATGGCCCCCTTCTTCCTCCTTCTGCTTCTTCACAGACTTTTCTTGGTGTGAAAATCCCTCCTCCAACAACATTAGCATAGCAATGGCCCTTCCCAAGCAGGAAGGTTATTAGCAGTTTCACCTGGGCAGCGGCCATTTTTAACAATAAAAGTGAGCAAACCCCCAAAATATAGGTTTTACAAACTCATTTGCCCAACAGCCATGAACTTGTACACCACATACTTCTACTGGAGTACCTTATAAAGCACCATTATAATAGGCTACTTATGGCCCTGGCCGGTTTGCTCAGTGGTAGAGCGTCGGCGTGGCGTGCGGGGGACCTGGGTTCGATTCCCGGCCAGGGCACATAGGAGAAGCGCCCATCTGCTTCTCCACCCCACCCCTCCTTCCTCTCTGTCTCTCTCTTCCCCTCCCGCAGCCAAGGCTCCATTGGAGTGAAGATGGCCCGGGCGCTGGGGATGGCTCCTTGGCCTCTGCCCCAGGCGCTAGAGTGGCTCTGGTCGCGGCAGAGCGACACCCCAGAGGGGCAGAGCATTGCCCCCTGGTGGGCAGAGCGTCGCCCCTGGTGGGTGTGCCGGGTGGATCTCAGTCGGGCGCATGCGGGAGTCTGTCTGTCTCTCCCCTTTTCCAGCTTCAGAAAAATACAAAAAAAAAAAAATAGGCTACTTATAATGTTGAGACACAAATATAAACAGAAGCTCTATTATTTTGGTATACCTCAATAGGTCAACTTTAGTGCACCACTTTGAACCCTATTTTAAGTACTCAGTTGACTGAATCTCCAGGTTCTGCCTTATGGGGGTGAGGAGATGGGGTGCCTGAAATAGATCATGCTGCCAGCCTAGCAGAAGTTTCATCTCTGGGGTCTGAACTTATTTCCTTTATTTTTTCTTGTATTTTTGTTGTTGTTGTTTGTTTTTCATTCTGGCAAGCTTTAAAATGAAACCATTCCAGGCCAAGCATCTACCTCAGGGAGAGAGCAAGATGAAAGCAAGCTCCTTTCATGCTTTTCTTCTCCAGCAGGGTGAATTATCTTATTCTGAAACTTTCCCACTGCTGAATTCTGACCCCCTAGGTTTGCTTTGTACCTAGACTGTGACTAGTGTAAGGTTGGTGGATTATTAGGGATGGTCACTTGGGGAACTCAGACCTGCGAACTTTGGCTAGGGCGGCCCACAACCAAGTGCGCCAAAGGAGGCTTCGCAGGAACCCTTTGGAAAAAAGCGACCGTCTGCCAGCCAGTGAGATTTCACCACATCATGTTAGCTCAAATTCCCTAGAGGGACCCCTTTAAATATCTCCCACGCGGTTTAATCCTTGCGACTTCCCTGGCCTCCATCTTTCCTCGGGGCCAGGGAACCTCGCGGGGCGGGATACACGCTCGGTACTCAGTAAAGCCTTTTGTTGTTCCATACTTGGTGGCTCCAAGCCCTCTTCCTTCCTTCTCAGCGGGAAAAATACCTTACAACTAGAAAAGAAATACAAGTTCACAACTCATATTCCTTTGTTTTCATTCAAAAACTACTTTGCACTCTGACCCCTAGCCACCTAGCTCCCTCATGCCTTAGCAGACAGGAGTCACAAAAACTAAATATTAGTGTCTTATTTCCTGCCATCATAACAGTGTGTCCTCTTTTTTTTTAGATCTGAGTATTTGACGTCATTAAGCGTTGACACATCAAGCAAGTTCTGTGCAAGGGTAACCCCTCTCTGACTGTAAATAATCAATACATATTTATGCATTATATTTACTGAAATTTGAGGAGAATGAAAATATTAGGAATCAAAACACCCATATAAACTGCATAGTATGTAGTCTTCCCAATGGGACAGACTGAGTTTTGAGTGTTCATATGCAAACAGGGGATGCTTGCTTGATGTCTAGGCTGTAATTGTAGGCAGGTAGCTAGATGTTGATGAGGAAAGATAGAAAAGGTAGTTGAACACTGTATTTTATAAAATTTAGAAAGCCTGCCTCAGTAAGAAGCTGCAGCATCCCATTTAGCTTAACTTGCTAAAAGCTACAGCATTTGTGGCCTCATTTGCACATTCCTGGAGCCCATTGAAGCCTCAGCCTTCAGGACTCAATCCCAAACCCAGTAAGAAGTACCAGTTTACACAGCCTCCCAGGCTAGAACCCATTCAAACCCAGACTGTGGGGGAGGTGCCTCAGTGCTTCCACTTTAAGGCACTGTGCTGTGGAAATCAGAATGCAACCATAGAGACTTGTCAGTCTAGCTTAGAAGAAGGATCTGATTAGTAAGGGGGAGGAACCAACACAAGCCCATAAAATTTTAAAAAAACTGATTGGTTGGCTTAAAAAAAAACTAGTTCTTCCCAGTCCAAAAATATAAATACGAGTTTAACCAAGATCCTGTCTTTTTACCTGGCACTCTCCCTTCCTGTTTGGACAAACTACTAGCTGATTTACTCCCACGCTATGTGGGCTGGCAGCCAGATGGTCCCCCAAGTACAGGCTTTGAGGAGTGCCTGGACTGGACTGAGCTTTGATATGGGCTAAACCATGGCACAGAGTATCTGGACTTTGGTCTTTACACTGGGCTTAACAAACACAAGGCTGGGATTATTTTCTTTGTGGGACAGATGAAAATAAGACACAAAAGCTGTGAGTAACCTTCTGTTTTGACCCTGAATAAATCTTACTACCACAGCCTAAGCTTCTCTAAATGTGGGTTCTATAAAACCTTTTTATGTGACATCACACAAGAACCACACCACCAGCATCATCTGGCACCCAATGTGTGGCAGGAGAAGCAGTCACTGTTGATAAGAATCCTGACCTTGTGCTCCTACCTGAGTGGGGACATTGAACAGTCTGTTCAATTGTTCTTCTCTTACCACTTATTGTAGTTTTTGTTTCCTTCTCCTCTCTCCTACTTCCCTGAGTCCCACGTTCATTGATGAGGATCTAGTAGCCTTGAATCATTGAAACATTATCTAGCAACCAGAGCAGCCTCCACTGGAGCAAGTGGGGCCAACATTACACTACCCCGCCCAGTGCCACTGTCTGTGCAGTAGCCCCTGATTCAGACCCAGCACACTGGGTTGGCTCCCAGTGGATCAATAGGCTAGGAATTGTCTAATGTAGATTTCACTCCTGGCGCACAAGAATGCATGCAGCTGCAAGTGCTCAGGGAAATAGCCCAGTGGTATCTCACAGCTGATGCCAGGCCCAGCCAAGTTGTATGCCACGTGGGCATACGCACACAGCTCTACCCTCCCTCATCTTCCTGCCTCTGCCACTTGGGACTGGAGCCATGGCACTGGGTGATCGAAGCTGTGAGTCCATCGCACACGCGCAGTTATCACAGTTTGAATGCAGAGAAGCTGCTAGCTGCTGTGCTCCAGGCTCAGCTCTAAGCACAGCTGCTTATCTGCATCCAGGGCATGCAGGCTCTGCAGGCCCACAATGACTGAACAGCTCCAGAATGCAAACACACAGCAATGAGAAGGTAATACTTTTAAAGGAAACCTCTATAGCAGTGGTCCCCAACCTTTTTTGGGCCACAGACTGGTTTAATGTCAGAAAATATCTTCACGGACCAGCCTTTAGGGTGGGATGGATAAATGTATCACGTGACCTAGACAAGTGTCAAGATTGAGTCTTAGACCAGGGGTCCCCAAACTTTTTACACAGGGGGCCAGTTCACTGTCCCTCAGACAGTTGGAGGGCCAGACTATAAAAAAAACTATGAACAAATCCCTATGCACACTGCACATATCTTATTTTAAAGTAAAAAAACAAAATGAGAACAAATACAATATTTAAAATAAAGAACAAGTAAATTTAAATCAACAAACTGACCAGTATTTCAATGGGAACTATGCTTCTCTCACCAACCACCAATGAAAGAGGTGCCCCTTCTGGAAGTGCAGTGGGGGCCGGATAAATGGCCTTAGGGGGCCGCATGCGGCCTGTGGGCCATAGTTTGGGGACCCCTGTCTTAGACAGATGTAACAGAGGGAATCTGGTCATTTTTAAAAATAAAACATCATTCAGACTTAAATATAAATAAAACGGAAATAATGTAAGTTATTTATTCTTTCTCTGCGGACCGGTACTGATCCACGGCCTGGGGATTGGGGACCACTCCTCTACAGGACTAAACTAATTTAGAGACTGACTAAAAGTTAACTTTTGCACCCTTCTATACCAGGAGTACCTGGCATTTTATAATCTTTCTAAAGGAGGCTGACAGGGTTTGCCCCCAGGTTCACTGATGATGACCTCTGTCTAGCTGGCCTAGCCAATCTTCAAGATGGCTTAAGGGGATAGGTCCCTCCCTCCTAGGGGGGACTGCCCCCTCCACTAGGCCTCTTGAGGGAATGGAACTGGAGAGCTGGGACTATGAAAGGTGGGGCAGCAGTTCAGCAGCCCAACTATCAAAGGCTTCGTCTGGTCCAACCAGTAGCTCCCTCCAGCCATGGACTTGGAACCTCTACATTTCTAGGTACCAGGGGGGAGGAATAGAGCATAGACTGTCTTGTAAAATCCAAGACTTTGGCCCTGGCCGGTTGGCTCAGTGGTAGAGCATCGGCCTGGCATGCGGAAGTCCCGGGTTCGATTCCCGGCCAGGGCACAGAGGAGAGGCGCCCATCTGCTTCTCCACCCCTCCCCCTCTCCTTCCTCTCTGTCTCTCTCTTCCCCTCCCGCAGTGAGGCTCCATTGTAGCAAAGATGGCCCTGGCGCTGGGGATGGCTCCTTGGCCTCTGCCCCAGGCACTAGAGTGGCTCTGGTCGCAACAGAGCGACGCCCCGGAGGGGCAGAGCATCACCCCCTGGTGGGCAGAGCGTCGCCCCCTGGTGGGCGTGCCGGGTGGATCCTGGTCGGGCGCATGTGGGAGTTTGTCTGACTGTCTCTCCCTGTTTCCAGCTTCAGAAAAATACAAAAAATAAAATAAAAAAATCCAAGACTTTGGTCTAGCTGTCGTAATTCAGTAGGAAATGCTCAGGTTTCTCCAGCTACCACCGTTTGTGACATTGGCTTAGTTTCTCTCTACTAAAAGCCATCCTAACACAGGGGAAATGAAATCTTTAGAGATCCTGGAATATACTAAATATGTTTACTCACAAGGCCTACACGGGTACCTTTGGCCTCATTGTAGGACAGACTGTGTGGAAGTCTTCAGAAGGCCTTCACCACCATTGGGAGTTGAGTAAGGAATGGGTTCCGAGAATGCAGGGTCGGCAAAGAGGTCGTGTTATTCCCTAGGTACTAGACCACGCAGACGCAGAGCTAGGGAAGCTAGGGGATGCCCATATCTTAACCTTTAGCTACCAACTTCCTCCAGGAAAGAAAGTTTCTCTCCCCCTCCACATTCACAAATTCAAACCCCAAACCCCAAATGCCACCTGCTCTTCTGCCCTTGCACATCTCAGAACTGGATAAATGTTTAGAGCTGGACCTCCTCCACCCCTACAGGAAGCATCAGGAGGGCCTGATGGATCACCCAAGCTCACATGCCATTTATAATGTTGGAACTGAGCAAAAGCTCCAGATTGGCGAAACCGACAAAAACATGCAGCTTATAGAAAGCAAAACCTTAACCATTTACTCAAATCAATTCAACCAATTTCAGCTGTGAGTTTTGCTTTATAACACCTGCCTCCTAAAAGTATGCCTCTGAAAATTGTGTGTTTGCCAATTTAAAGAATGCTAATTGCTTACTTCTTAGCTGGCTAATGCAGAGTTGCAGTATGATCCTTTTTACTGTTACAGGGCCAAGGATTTTCCTTTCGCTTTATATTTTTCTCCCTACCTGATCCCTTCAGAATTTGGCAATTCTTTATGCATAAGTCAATGGCAATACATTCCTTTGCATAACTCCATTAAGAATCAGTTCTCTTGAAATAAAACACATAAGGCCAGTTTCCAATTATGGTTTAATTTAACCAAGATTTTGCCTGGAATGCCATGTCTGAAGGAGACATGCCTGGATTTTGGATGTCACCAGACAGCCTTAACAAATTGAGATTGACTTTCAAAGCTGATAAATGCCCACCGAATAGCCTGATACCTTGTTTACCCACGTGGTTCATGGCAGTCTTTCCAGGTAAGGAACCAGGGTTGATCTCCTGAAAGGGGACAAGGAAGAAACCTCAAGATATTTTGGGAACCTCAGGAAATTGAGGATTCTACTGAAACCTAGAGGTACTGCAGGCAAAGCCTGATGGCAGCTGTGGGGCGTGGCTTCTTCGCCCTGAGGGGCTGGTAAAACTCAGCCTAAACATTCCTTTCAAGAGTCCAGCAAAGCAGATTTAAAGAGCGTATGCAATGAACTGCTGATCTCGGTGTGCTTAGGCAAAAAATCAAGCAAAATAAAAACTGGACTTAGTACAGTTTCTTTAATAAAAATAAAGATGATTTTAGGGAGAAAAATTATGTCTTAATAGAAAATCATAATGCCCCAAAGTGAATATTGGATTCTAGTTCAGTCAATTACCCTCGAAGGTTGCTTCTTAACTAAGACCTTTTTCTAAGGCTGTGTCTGTATACACTATACAGAATTTACGTAAGCAGCTGATGACATCACCAAAGATGTTGAAATTGCGGGCAAAAGGAATCTGTAATATTGTAACTGCTTGCTTTTATTCCAGCAAAAGCGTTGCACCTGGAAGTCTTCTTAACTGAGTCTTACAGACACAGAAACTGGGTTATGATTTGCTGTGTTTATTGACCTTTGTGTTTTTTTATTCTATTTCCATAAGATGTTCTCTCATTACTTTATTTACCTGATTGCACATTCACACAGTACAGACTTCACTTTGGAAGCTCATCTGCATTGCTGTCTCTTGGAATGAGACTCAGCGGTTTGGTTGGGTTGATTTTGTCAGGACTGGATGGTTGAGTTGATAAAGTATAAAACAAACTATTGGCTTCACTTGAAACTGCTTCCCCTTTTCTGCCCAAGTGATGAGGATGGAAAAGGCCTGCTTTAGGGAATAATCATAAAATGTTCCCCTTAGCGTGATGTAATGTGGCATACCTTTGCCCACGGAAGCCATCTCTCCATCCTAATCCGGAACATGGTAAAATTAGTCCCATCCTCCACCACCTAGTTTTTACCTCTCACCAGACTTTTAGTTGCTATAGGTTTTCCTCAATTTTTTTGACCATGTCTCTTAACTTTATTTAAATTCGTCACCTCTGTAATACAAGAATTTCAGCTTGTCTGGCATTGCCAACTGCTAGACATCCATATGCCACCTTCAAAGGACAGTGCCTTGAACAAAGTCTCTTTCCTTCTTTACTCCCTCCTTCTTTAACAAATAGGAAGAGCATCTGAGCCTGGGGGTAGGCAGGACTGCACCTCTTTACAGCTGAAACAACTGCAGAAGGTGATACCTTCATCCATTTACCCTTGTAAGATTACAAAGGGCCCAGGGGCTTCAGGGGTAAATGTTAAGGTAGGCATGTAGCTAAATATTTATGGGAAAAGAGAGCAAAGGGAGTTGGACCTTAGATTTTATGAAACTTGGAAAGCCCACTTCAGTAAGAAGCTGCAGCATTCCATTTGGCTTAATTTGCTAGAAGGCTATATAACCTTGGTGGGCTCATTTGCATACTCCAGGAGCCCATTGAACCCTCAGTCTTCAGGACTCAATCCCTGGAGTGATTAAGAAGAACAAGTTTTTCCTATTCCCCAGAGTACAACCAATTCAAATCCGGACTATGGGGAAGCGCCTCAGTGCTTCCTCTTTATTGCGTGTGCTTTGGAAGCCAGTATGGCGACCAAAGAAGCCTGTCTGTGTAGCTTAGAAAAAGGATCTGATTGGTAAGTGGGAAAAACCAATAGAAGCAAGCCCACAAAATACCTATAATTTTTTATTCATTCATTTATAGAACAAATATTAGAGCACCAACAATATGTCAAGCATTTGAAGCTTCCTGCTTGGATTAAATAATACCTAATACATGTGATTAAATATTTAACAGTTACAATGTTATTTTTAAAGTTGAAATAATAGTTAACTTTAATAGTATGTATGAAAAAGCATGTTTTTATAATGTGAAGGGTACAATTACACATAGTAAAAATATAACTGATTTACTTATGGGCTGAATATCATAGTAACAAGTGGGTCAAACCATCTGAGAATGCAGGGAAAATACGTATAAATAGCTAGGTGTTTTTGTTTTAGTTTTGTTTGGTTCTTATTTTTTTTTAGAAATTAAATTTATTAGAGTCACATTGATCAATAAAAGCCCATGAAGTTTTTTCTTTTAATTTTTATTTTCTTTATTCATTTCAGAGAGGAGAGAGAGAGAGAGAGAGAGAGAGAGAGAGAGAGAGGAGGTGGGAGGAGCAGAAAGCATCAACTCCCATATGTGCCTTGACCAGGCAAGCCCTGGGTTTCAAACCGGCGACCTCAGCATTCCAGGTCAATGCGTTATCTATTGCGCCACCACAGGTCAGGCAAAAACCATGAAGTTTTAAAGTAACTGACTGACTGGTTTGCTTAAAGGAAAGCTAGTCCTTTCTAGCCTGAAAATATGAACATGGACGTAACGGAGATCTAGTCCTTTCTCTCTCTCACTGCCTTCCTGCTTAGAAATGCAGCTAGCCCCATTTGCTCCCATGCTGTGTGGGCCGGCAGCTGAACAGTCTCCCATGGACAGGCTTTGAACAATACCTGGACTGGACTGAACTTTGATATGGGCTAACCCATGGTGCAGAGTATTGGATTTTGTTCTTTTTTTTTTTTGCAATTTGGATGTCTTTTATTTCTTTTTTTTTCTTGAGATTTTATTTATTCATTTTAGAAAGAAGAGAGAGTGTGAAAAAGAGAGAAGGGGCATTGGAGGAGGAAGCATCAACTCCTATACGTGCTTTGACCAGGCAAGCCCAGGGTTTCAACAAACCAGCGACTTCAGCATTCTAGGTGGACACTTTATCCACTGCACCACCACAGGTCAGGCCAATTTCTTCTTCTTGTATATGACTGCTATGGGTAGGACTTCCAGACCTATGCTGAGCAACATCTTCAAGTTTATTCCACTTGATTGACAGTAATAATTTTGGCAGCGACTGTGGGAAATTCTCTCTGCAATCTTGCCGCAAAGTCTAAATGAGATCCATTTCATTCTCACACAGTTGAGACAAGGGATCCCTGTCCAAAATTTCCTTCAGTACAGCAAGAAATTTTTTTCCACCCCGACTTGATAATTAGCACTATCGCTGCTTGCAATCTCAGCTGCCTTTTCTATAATCTTATCAAAGGGAGGGTAATAATAAGGTTTTTTTTTATTCTCTGGGAATTTGATATGCAAAGCTGTTACATTTTCAGTATATGGATTTGTTTGAACAGTTCCCATTGGATTCAATATCTCTTCAAGTTCATCAGGAAATGAAGACCAGCTGTGTAATATTATGTCACCAGATCTCAACTGTCCTTTAAAGTAAAAAACCATCGTATTTACCCATGCTACAGGATAATGTACTTTCCCAGATTTCCTGATGGTCTGATATTTAGAGGCATTAATTGTTTTAATTGATTTCTTCATTTTCACTTTATCTAAAACTGCATAAATAGCAAAACATAATCTTGCCATTTGTGGCAGGTCACAAGTATTAATATCAAATTCCAGTGGTTCATTCCAAATATGATCGTTTTACCCTGATATCTCTGAGCTGACGATGGTTTTACACAGGAGTTCAGTACCATGAAAAAGGCCAGCCCTGACATAAACTTTTCCAGTTTCTTCTGTGTTAAGTTTATTTCCCTTAACCAAGACAATTTGGAAAGGGTTATTTCCCCAAACATGAGAAATAATCCGCTTCTTTAGTGGTAAAGGGAGAGGAAGGTTAGATGAATTCCTATTTATGGCAGTCTCTATGGCAATCATTTCCTCCTCATACATCTTTTTGATCTTGCAACATTCCACAAGTATAAAATGGGGCAAGATCCTGTTCATTACACAGTTCCGGATATACTGAAACTGGATTAGTGGGTAATCACCAAACACATATTCAACTCTTCCACTGATTTGCAACACATAGTCATAGGGGCTAACTTCATCTTCTTTCCCATGAAGAGTCAAACGTTTTTGGATTGCCAATTTATTTATTTTGATAGGATTCATATTCGGAGATACTTGAAAATGAAACACATCCTGACAATTTTCAAAATAAACAGCCACAATGAGCTTTCCTCCATAAAGTTTATCTTCTAAGTTTTCAAGGACAGACGGTTCATGCTCTGGTGGATATGTCTGCTTTAGCCAGTCAATCCAAGACAATCCCATGAGTGACTGAATCTTTTCCTCACTAAATTTGCACATTTTTATTCAGAATTCGTTCACTTCAGAATCCTTCAAGGCATCAAATTCATGCAGACCATTTCCTATAAGGACTCCAATTTTTGAGTCTAATTTCTCCCCTGGATCACAACTTCTTTTTTTTTTTTTTTTCCCCTGTATTTTTCTGAAGCCGGAAACGGGAGAGACAGACTCCTGCATGTGCCCGACTGGGATCCACCCGGCACACCCACCAGGGGGCGATGCTCTGCCCCTCCCGGGCGTCGCTCTGTTGCGACCAGAGCCACTCTAGTGCCTGGGGCAGAGGCCAAGGAGCCCTCCCTAGCGCCCGGGCCATCTTTGCTCCAATGGAGCCTTGCTGCAGGAGGGGAAGAGAGAGACAGAGAGGAAGGAGAGGGGGAGGGGTGGAGAAGCAGATGGGCGCCTCTCCTGTGTGCCCTGGCCAGGAATAGAACCCGGGACTTCCGCACGCCAGGCCAACGCTCTACCACTGAGCCAACCGGCCAGGGGCATTACTTATCTTTTAAAAGTGACGTTTTCATGGAAGACTTTTTCAGATTAGAAGATACACTGCCTGGCGCACCGCCGCCGCCACCGGCTCCAAGCTCCGGATGCGTGGTCAGCAGAACATCGCACTGTCCAGCTGCGACACTCCCATCCCGGTCCTCTCAGTCACCTCCCCCGCCCCACGTGGCTCTACAGCATCTCGCCACCCACTACCACGGCCCGTTTTGGTGCCGCCACCGCTGCCGCCGCACCGACCGATGGATGGATTTTGTTCTTTATACTTACTGAGCTTAGTGAAAACAACACTGAACTTTTTTCTCAGTGGGACAGACAAAAGTGAAATATGGAATATCTGTAAAGAACTCTCTATTTCAACTTCAAATAAACCTTACTGCAACAGCTTAAGCTTCTCTAAATGCAAGTTCTGTAACATGCCTTTTATGTGACAGCACACAAGAACCACAGTTCAGCCTGACCAGGTGGTGGCGCAGTGGATAGAGCGTCGGACTGGGATGCAGGATACCCAGATTCGAGACCCTGAGGTCGCCAGCTTGAGTGTGGGCTCATCTGGTTTGAGCAAAGCTCATCAGCTTGGACTGAAGGTCACCGGCTTGAGCAAGGGGTTACTTGGTCTGCTGTAGCCCCATGGTCAAGGCACATATGAGAGAGCAATCAATGAACAGCTAAGGTGTCACAATGAAAAACTGATGATTGATGCTTTTCATCTCTCTCCGTTCCTGTCTGTCTGTCCTTATCTGTCCCTCTCTCTAACTCTCTCTCTCTCTGTCTTTGTAAAAACAAAACAAAACAAAAAAAACAAACCCACACTTCACCAGCGTCAGGCAGGGCTCTTTCCAGGAGTATGTAGAAGGAAGCCAGTCTACAAGAGCAGTTTTGTGCAAAGTCCGTCTAAAACCACTGAGTGTGTGATCTCACACTGAAAGTATTTTTGCTTCTGTCTTTATTTTATCTTGTATTTATTTGTCAAATACTGAAAAACAAAAAAAATAAACACTACCATAATCCTAGCATGCCCACATTGGGAAGCACATTCAGAGGGCGTGTCCCTTCCCAGGAGCACATTTACTTTCCTTTCCTTGCAGCCTTCAGCACATGAAGAAATACCGTTACTGAAATCTTAACCCTTTACTCAGAGAGAACCTGTCCTATTGACATTCCCACAGCAGGAACATTCGTTTTCCCAAGAGGCCTTAGCTGGGGCCCCATCACCCAACATTGTTTACCCCATGAGAACTGCATGTTCCTGACTTCGGTGGTTTTGGACCCACTTCCTTTACGTGGGTAGACCAGATGGCCTCCTCACACTCTGTGCAAGCTGTGAAGTCCATGCAGTTGCTTCCTTAAATACAGGGAGTGACAGAAATATTGCTGATAGGCTGGCTATTACACCCTCCTGGAGCCACTGCACCACCTGTGCAGAGTCTGAGAAGCCAGAGACTCATAGGAGGGAAAACCTGTGTTTAGGAAGGTCATCCTGGTGATTTCTTTGTACAAACATGTAGGAATACACAAAATCTCTTCATTAGAATCAGGTCTTTTCATTCATCCATAATGATTTGACATTCTAATCCAGGGGAGTCGACCTTTTTGTACCTACCGCCCACTTTTGTATCTCTGTTCATAGTAAAATTTCCTAACCGCCCACCGGTTCCACAGTAATGGTGACTTATAAAGTAGGGAAATAACTTTACTTAATAAAATTTATAAAGCAGAGTTACAGCAAGTTAAAGCATATAATAATAATTACTTACCAAGTACTTTATGTCAGATTTTCGCTAAGTTTGGCAGAATAAATCTTTATAAAACAACTTATTATAGTTAAAGCTATCTTTTTATTTATACTTTGGTTGCTCCGCTGCCACCCACCATGAAAGTTGGAACGCCCACTAGTGGGCAGTAGGGACCAGGTTGACTAACACTGTTCTAATCCATTACTTGCTACATAACCAACAATTTATTTCCCTTCTCCGGGATCCAATTGCTTTTTAAGAAAATTGAAATCAAGTTGAAGAACTTCTAAACTTTTATTTTGAGCAGTAGATTAGAAACTCTTTTTTCAAAACAGTGCCTCCTCCCAGGACAACCACTCTCTTCTAGTCAATGGAACCATCGAGGGCAGTGTGGAGACAGTGCTCAGGGAGCAAAGCAATGTCAGCACCCACCCAATTTCCAGTGTAGGCATCTGCTTCCCCACACCACCTATACATTGTTTTCCTAAAAAGTGACCACAGGTGACCACAACAGTCACGGCTCAGTGGTTTTTGCCTGCCAAACCATGCTACCAGTATTTCTCCCCTTGACATTCATGCTTCTGGACTTAGGGCAGCCCGGTGTTCAGAGCCTCACCAAATCATCCTCCCTAGTCAGTGGTCCTGCTGATATCACTTCCTAGGACATTGGCAAGCTTGGTGCTGATACGTATATGATAGGCTTCAACAAAGTGATCATGTTGCTTTTGGAGAACACATGTGAAAATAAATAGGTTTTAGTTAAGGATAAATTTAACAGGTTTAAATATTAATTAGTGTATTAACATAAAATATTGATGGGCATGCCTTTAAATATTAAAGCAAAAACACTCTAACTGAAATACTGTATTTAGTTTTGATTTGAAACAGTCATTCTCCTTTTTTTATTATTAATTTTTTATTTAGACAATTAAATTTAACAGGGTGATATTGGTAAATCAGAGTATATAGATTTAGAGAAAATATCTCCACATTTTTTGGACAGTCAATTATGTTGTATACCTATCACCTAAAATCAAATCATCTTCTGACACCCTATATTTCATTCTCCTTTTTAAGACAAGTCCCTAGCTCTTATCTTAGGGACACAGGCAGTATAGTCCACAGACTGTGCTCAGGGTAGCTGTTGTGATTCTGGTGGAAGGGTGGTTCTTGTGCAATGTTAACAGAAAGGAATTTCAAAGGACCTTCATTTGAAGAAGATTGGGCTATGCATTAAGATTTATTTGAGGTGCCCTCAGCAAGATCTCTGAGCATGGCTTTTAAGATACCTAGAGGCAGAAAAAGCCCAATAGAGATCAGGGGAACTACCAGCTTTTAGGATACACCCTTAAAGGCTCCAATGCCCCAAAGGGGTCTCAGAGGATGCCATCTGGGTCCTGCTTCAATAGTGGAAAGGAAGGTCATTGAGCTAAAGCCTGCCAGGCTTACATGCCTCTGCTGTGAGGAAACAGGGACACTGGAAGGTAGGCTTCCCCCTTGCTCCTCTAAGGGAGGATTCAGTCTCTTCCAGCCCTGCTCCAGCCACCTATGACCTAACCTTGCCCAGAAAGCTGGGGTTTGCCACTGAAGGCTGAAGGTGCCCAGGGCCGTCGGCCCCATCTACGACACTGTGGATGAGCCTAGGGTATTTCTTCCAAGAAGCAGGTAAACTGATCTCATTTGCACAAGGGCCACTTAACTATGTTTTGCCTGAATAGTCAGGTGGGTGTTGTGGGTGTTGATAGTCCTATTTTCTGCTGCTTTGCTTAATATATAGTGTTTCCTTTATCCCTCCTACCTCAATGCCCCACTCATATTTCAGGCTGGGACCTACTCCTAACTTAGAGCTCTCTTTCTCCCTTTTGCCAACTTCTATTATGAATCTACCTTTGCCACCCAGCTTAGTGTATCCCAAGGTTCTCTTTACCATGCCACAGTCGCAGAGCTCCAGGGAAGAGCAACCTGGTCTCATCTCTCCAGGCAGAGGAGAACAGAAGCTCCATATCCACGCATGCTGCAAAGGACTTTTCTAGTCTACCTGAATCATTACCAGCTAGAAGCAGCGGTCATTGGGACGTGGACATAAGCTGCAAAGTATAGAATGGTGACAACAATTCCAGTGCCATGAGGACTTTTCCTGAATGTGGACTTTTCTGAACTCCTGCTCCCTGTGACAGCTCCTAACAGACTGAACTGTGGTTGAGTTGCATTTTTCAGGGATTTGGCATGGTGATGGGGCCAACTTGGACTTGGTGAATATGTTAAGGACACTACTCTTTTATGGATTCTTGCTGTATTGGCCAAGAGTTTGATTAAAGGCTTTTAATCACTGTAAAAAAAAATAGAAGACTGGATAAAGAAGATGGGACACATATACACCATGGTATACTATTCAGCCAGAAGAAATGATGACATAGGATCACTTACAGCAGAATGGTGGAATCTTGATAACAGTATGTGGAGTGAAATAAGTGAATCAGAAAAAAACAAGAACTGCAGGAGCCCATACATTGGTGGGACATAAAAACGAGACTAAGAGACATGGACAGGAGTGGGGTGGTTACGGGGGGATGGGGGCGAAGGAGGGAGAGGGGGGAGGGGAAGGGGTACAAAGAAAACTGGATAGAGGGTGACGGAGGACGATCTCTCTTTGGGTGATGGGTATGCAACAGAACTAAATGACAAGATAACCTGGAAATGTTTTCTTTGAATATATGTACCCTGATTTATTGATGTCACCCCATTATAATAAAAATTTATTTATAAAAAAAAAGATTTATTTGGGGTTGAAATAAAAGGTTGCTCATAGGTATTCAGTACCTCATTGGCATCCATCCCTCCAAAGAATAAGTCCAGATATTTTTTTGCCATGGTGTAGCCCCTGTCAAAGCTCAGTCCAGTCTAGGCACTGCTCAAAGCCTGTACCAGTAGGCAGCTGTCAGCTCATACAGTGTAAGAGCAAACGGGCTAGCCATGTCTCTGAGTGAAGAGCAGAGAAGGCAAGGGCCAAATTTCTGTTAAACCTATGTTTACATTTTTGAGCTAGGAAGGGCTAGGTTTTCTTTAAGCTAAACCATCAGTTTCTTTAAAATTTCATGGGCTTGTATTGGTTCCTCCCTCTAACCAACCAGATCTTCTTTCTAGTCTAGACTGCACCTGCCTTAAAGTGGAAGCACAGAAGCACCTTCCTCCATAGTCTGGAGTTGAATTCATTGTACCTTGCCTGGGGGTGGCGGAGATGGAAAAACTGGTTCTTCTCAATGGCTTGGGAATTGAGTCCAGTAGGCTGAGGGTTCAGTGGGCTCCTGCTATGTGAAAATTAGCCCATGAATGCTATAGCCTTCTAGCACTTAAATTATATTGGATGCTAAGCTTTCTTACTGAAACAGGCTCTCTAGTTTTAGAAAATATAATGTCCAACTGCCTTTGCTCTCTTTCCCTATTACTATCTAGCTTCCTGTCTACATGAACAGTTGGGTTATAGGTGTTAAAAATAAAATATTTGCTATACAAACCATTCTCACCCTTGATGCTGAGCATGTAGACCCACAGGGAACCCACTGGCTGAAGGACTCTTTAAG
Source organism: Saccopteryx bilineata (assembly GCF_036850765.1). Taxonomy (NCBI): domain Eukaryota; kingdom Metazoa; phylum Chordata; class Mammalia; order Chiroptera; family Emballonuridae; genus Saccopteryx; species Saccopteryx bilineata. The sequence continues at coordinate 164,323,421 of NC_089495.1, forward strand.
TTCTTTTCTTTTTTTTTTTGTACCTTTCTGAAGCTGGAAACGGGGAGAGACAGTCAGACAGACTCACACATGCGCCCGACCGGGATCCACCCGGCGTGCCCACCAGGGGGCGACGCTCTGCTCCTCCCGGGCATCGCTCTGTTGCGACCAGAGCCACTCCAGCGCCTGGGGCAGAGGCCAAGGAGCCATCCCCAGCGCCTGGACCATCTTTGCTCCAATGGAGCCTCGCTGCGGGAGGGCAAGAGAGAGACAGAGAGGAAGGAGAGGGGGAGGGGTGGAGAAGCAGATGGGCACTTCTCCTGTGTGCCCTGGCCGGGAATCGAACCCAGGACTTCTGCATGCCAGGCCGACGCTCTACCACTGAGCCAACCAGCCAAGGCCTTAAGTTCTTTTCTTTTTTTTTTTTTTTTTTTATAATTTTATTTTTTAATGGGGTGACATCAATAAATCAGGATACATATATTCAAAGATAACAAGTCCAGGTTATCTTCTCGTTCAATTATGTTGCATACCCACCACCCAAAGTCAGATTGTCCTCTGTCACCTTCTATCTTGTTTTCTTTGTGCCCCTCCCACCCCCTATCCCTCTCCCATTCCCCCCTCCCCCCCGTAACCACCACACTCTTATCAATGTCTCTTAGTTTCACTATTATGTCCCACCTACGTATGGAATAATACAGTTCCTGTTTTTTTCTGATTTACTTATTTTGCTTCGTATCATGTTATCAAGATCCCACCATTTTGCTGTAAATGTTCCGATGTCATCATTTCTTATGGCTGAGTAGTATTCCATAGTGTATATGTGCCACATCTTCTTTATCCAGTCATCTATTGACGGACTTTTTGGTTGTTTCCATGTCCTGGCCACTGTGAACAATGCTGCAATAAACATGGGGCTGCATGTGTCTTTACGTATCAATGTTTCTGAGTTTTGGGGATATATACCCAGTAGAGGGATTGCTGGGTCATAAGGTAGTTCTATTTGCAGTTTTTTGAGGAACCACCATACTTTCTTCCATAATGGTTGTACTACTTTACATTCCCACCAACAGTGTATGAGGGTTCCTTTTTCTCCACAGCCTCTCCAACATTTGCTATTACCTGACTTGCTAATAACAGCTAATCGAACAGGTGTGAGGTGGTATCTCATTGCCGTTTTGATTTGCATTTCTCTAATAGCTAAAGAAGATGAGCATCTTTTCATATATCTGTTGGCCATTTGTATTTCTTCCTGGGAGAAGTGTCTATTCATATCCTCTTCCCATTTTTTTATTGGATTGTTTGTTTGTTTGTTGTTGAGTTTTATGAGTTCTTTGTATATTTTGGATATTAGGCCCTTATCTGAGCTGTTGTTTGAAAATATCATTTCCCATTTAGTTGGCTTTCTGTTTATTTTGTTATCAGTTTCCCTTGCTGAGCAAAAACTTCTTAGTCTGATGTAGTCCCATTCATTAATTTTTGCCTTCACTTCTCTTGCCATTGGAGTCAAATTCATAAAATGCTCTTTAAAACCCAGGTCCATGAGTTGAGTACCTATGTCTTCTTCTATGTACTTAATTGTTTCAGGTCTTATGTTTAGATCTTTGATCCATTTTGAGTTAATTTTTGTACAGGGGGAGAGACTGTAGTCCAGTTTCATTCTTTTGCATGTGGCTTTCCAGTTTTCCCAGCACCATTTATTGAAGAGGCTTTCTTTTCTCCATTGTGTGTTGTTGGCCCCTTTATCAAAAATTATTTGACTATATATATGTGGTTTTATTTCTGGACTTTCTATTCGGTTCCATTGGTCTGAGTGTCTATTTTTCTGCCAATACCATGCTGTTTTGATTGTCGTGGCCCTATAATAGAGTTTGAAGTCAGGTATTGTTATGCCCCCAGCTTCATTCTTTTTCTTTAGGATTGCTTTGGCTATTCGGGGTTTTTTATAGTTCCATATAAATCTGATGATTTTTTGCTCTATTTCTTTAAAAAATGTCATTGGAATTTTGATGGGAATTGCATTAAATTTGTATATTGCTTTGGGTAATATAGCCATCTTGATTATATTTATTCTTCCTAGCCAAGAACAAGGTATATTCTTCCATCTCATTATATCTTTTTCGATTTCCCTTAACAATGGTTTATAGTTTTCATTATATAAGTCCTTTACATTCTTTGTTATGTTTATTCCTAAGTATTTTATTTTTTTTGTTGCAATCGTGAAGGGGATTATTCTTTTGAGTTCCTTCTCAGTTGTTTCATTGTTGGCATATAGAAAGGCTATTGACTTCTGTATGTTAATTTTGTATCCTGCGACCTTACTGTATTGGCTTATTGTTTCTAGTAGTCTTTTTGTGAATTCTTTGGGGTTTTCGATGTATAGGATCATATCATCTGCAAAAAGTGATACCTTTACTTCTTCTTTTCCGATATGGATGCCTTTTATTTCTTTGTCTTGTCTGATTGCTCTGGCTAGAACCTCTAGTACCACATTAAATAAGAGTGGAGAGAGTGGACAACCCTGTCTTGTTCCTGATTTAAGGGGAAAACCCTTCAGTTTAGTGCCATTTAATATGATGTTAGCTGATGGTTTATCATATATGGCCTTTATCATGTTGAGATATTTTCCTTCTATACCCATTTTGTTGAGAGTCTTAAACATAAAATTGTGTTGTATTTTATCGAAAGCCTTTTCTGCGTCTATTGATAAGATCATGTGGTTTTTGTTCTTTGTTTTGTTGATATGGTGTATTACATTAACCGTTTTACGTATGTTGAACCATCCTTGAGATTCTGGGATGAATCCCACTTGATCATGATGTATTATTTTTTTAATATGTTGTTGTATTCGATTTGCTAGTATTTTGTTTAGTATTTTAGCATCTGTATTCATTAGAGATATTGGTCTGTAGTTTTCTTTTTTTGTGCCATCCTTGCCTGGTTTTGGTATGAGGGTTATGTTGGCCTCATAAAATGTGTTTGGAAGTATTGCTTCTTCTTCAATTTTTTGGAAGACTTTGAGTAGAATAGGAACCAAGTCTTCTTTGAATGTTTGATAAAATTCGCTGGTATAGCCGTCAGGGCCTGGACTTTTATTTTTGGGGAGGTTTTTAATGGTTTTTCTATTTCTTCTCTACTGATAGGTCTGTTTAGGCTTTCTGCTTCTTCTTGACTCAGTCTAGGAAGGTTGTATTGTTCTAGGAATTTATCCATTTCTTCTAGGTTGTTGAATTTAGTGGCATAAAGTTTTTCATAGTATTCTACAATAATTCTTTGTATATCTACGGTGTCCGTGGTGATTTCTCCTCTTTCATTTTGTATTTTGTTTATATGAGTTCTTTCTCTTTTTTCCTTGGTAAGTCTTGCCAAGGGTTTGTCAATTTTGTTGATCTTTTCAAAGAACCAGCTCCTTGTTCTATTAATTTTTTCTATAGTTTTTCTGTTCTCTAATTCATTTATTTCTGCTCTGATTTTTATTATCTCCTTTCTTCGGCTGGTTTTGGGTTGTCTTTGTTCTTCTTTTTCTAGTTCCTTAAGGTGGGAAGTTAAGTGGTTCACTTGGGCTCTCTCTTGTTTGTTCATATAGGCCTGAAGCGATATGAACTTCCCTCTTATCACTGCTTTTGCTGCATCCCATAGATTCTGATATGTCGTATTGTCATTTTCATTAGTCTGTATATATCTTTTGATCTCTGCACTTATTTCTTCTTTGACCCATTCATTTTTTAAAAGTATGTTGTTTAGTTTCCACATTTTTGTGGGATTTTTTTCCTCTTTTTTGCAGTTGAATTCTAGTTTCAAGGCTTTATGATCAGAAAATATGCTTGGTACAACTTCAATTTTTCTGAATTTGCTGATATTGTTTTTGTGGCCCAACATATGGTCAATTCTTGAGAATGATCCATGTACACTGGAGAAAAATGTATACTCAGTCACTTTGGGATGAAATGTCCTGTAGATGTCTATCATATCCAGGTGCTCTAGTGTTTTGTTTAAGGCCACTATGTCTTTGTTGATTCTCTGTTTGGATGACCGATCTAGAGCCGTCAGCGGTGTATTGAGGTCTCCAAGTATGATTGTATTTTTGTCAGTTTTTGTTTTAAGATCAATAAGTAGCTGTCTTATATATTTTGGTGCTCCTTGGTTTGGTGCATATATATTAAGAATTGTTATGTCTTCTTGATTCAGTGTCCCCTTAGCCATTATGAAATGGCCATTTTTGTCTCTAAGTACTTTTCCTGTCTTGTAGTCAGCATTATCCGATATGAGTATTGCTACACCTGCTTTTTTTTGGATGTTATTTGCTTGGAGTATTGTTTTCCAGCCTTTCACTTTGAATTTGTTTTTATCCTTGTTACTTAGATGAGTTTCCTGTAGGCAGCATACAGTTGGATTTTCTTTTTTAATCCATTCTGCTACTCTGTGCCTTTTTATTGGTGAGTTTAATCCGTTTACATTTAGTGTAATTATTGATACTTGTGAGTTCCCTATTGCCATTTTATATCTTGCTTTCTGTTAGTTTTGTGTCTTGTTTGATCCTTCTCTTTCGTTTTTCTATCTTTTGTTTTTATTTGGTTGTATTCCATACATCTTTCCTCTGTTGCTATCTTTTTTATCTCATGTGCTTCTGTGGTGGTTTTTTCAATGGTGGTTACTTTTGAATAATGAAAAGGGGCCCTACCCTGTTCATTGTAGCGAACTATTTTGTGAGTACTTTTGCACTCCATCGTCCTTTGCTACTGTTAATCTCCGTCTTCTCCCCCTCTTTCTTTTTGTTGTTGTCACAGTTTAAATTTGGTTTTATTGTGTTCTTCTTGGAGCTTTTACTTGTGGCTCTGTTTTTTTTTGTTCTTTGTATCTGATTGGAGAACCCCCTTTAGTAATTCCTGGAGTGGGGGTTTTCTCATGATAAATTCCCTCATCTTTTCTGTATCTGTGAATGTTTTTATTTCTCCTTCGTATTTGAAGGATAGCTTTGATGGGTATAGTATTCGTGGCTGAAAGTTCCTCTCTTTCAGGACTTTAAATATTGGGGTCCACTCTCTTCTAGCTTGTAGAGTTTCTGCTGAGAAATCTGATGATAATCTAATGGGCCTTCCTTTATATGTTGTATTCTTCTTTTCCCTGGCTGCCTTGAGAATTTTTTCTTTGCTGTTGGTTTGTGTCAATTTCATTATGATATGCCTTGGAGTAGGTTTGTTGGGGTTAAGAAAACTTGGAGTTCTGTTTGCTTCTTGAACTTGAGGCTTTAGTTCTTTCCACAGGCTTGGGAAGTTCTCATCAATTATTTGTTTAAGTATGTTCTCCATTCCATTTTCTCTCTCTTCTCCCTCTGATATACCTATTATTCTTATGTTATTCTTTTTGATGGAGTCAGATAATTCTTGTAGGGCTATCTCATTTTTTTTAATTTTTGAGTCTCTTTCTTCTTCTCTCTGTTGTGCCTCAAGTTGCTTGTCTTCTATTTCACTAATCCTCTCTTCTATCTGACCTGTTCTATTAGCTAAGCTTGTTACTTCATTTTTCAGCTCGTGAATTGAGTTTTTCATCTCTGTTTGATTTGTTTTTATAGTTTCAATTTCCTTGGACATATATTCTTTGTGTTCATGGAGTTGTTTTCTGAGCTCCCTATATTGCCTTTCTGTGTTTTCTTGTATATCTCGGAGGATTTTTAGGATTTCTATCTTGAATTCTCTGTCATTTAGCTCCAAGGTTTCCAATATATTAAATTTTTTCTCCATAGATTTTTCCTCATCTATCTGTGTTACCTCTCTTTCTTTTGTATCCATGATATTCGATTTTCTCTTCCTTAATGGCATCTGAGGGTGGTTTTGTTGATAGTATTAATGAGATTTAATAAAGAATAAAAAGTTAAAAAAAATAAAAAAAATAACAAATCGAAAAGAGTTGTTTTTTTAAAAAAAAATTAATAATGAAATAAAGAAAAATAAAATAAAATAAAAATTTTTTAAAAAAGGAAATTATTCCCCCCCTCTTTTTTTCCTCTCCTCTCCTCTCCCCTCTTTCTTGAGAAAATCTTGTGGTGGACTGTGAGTTATAACAAACAATGCCTGTGATGGAGGGCCTGAATTGGGGAAAAGTAATAAAGGGGCAAAAAAGAGAGAAAGAAAAAAAAAAAAAAAAAAAAGGGAAGAAAAAAAAAAAAAAAGGAAAAAGAAAAAAAAAGAGCGTATGGACCCACAAAAAGAAATAAGGAAAAAATTTGGGTCAAGAATAAAATGATTTGCTTTTAGGTGTTGGTTTTCTAAGAGTTATGATGAGAGGAATAAGAGGAAAATGGAAAAATGGGGGGACAAATTAAAAACTTACTATTGTATTTAGTGGAACAAGAACTAGATAATATGGAGAGCCAGGGATGGGAGCACTGCTAGTGAGTTAAAAAGGTGAAGTAAAAACCCCCCAAAATGCCACAAACATAGGTTTGAGTCCCAGATAAGATAATTTGTTTGTTATTGAGGTTTGAATGAGAGGAGATGTAAAGGAGAAAGGAAGAAACTAATATAGAAGGAGAAAAGAAAGAGAGAGAGAGAAAAAAAGAGGGAACCACTAAAAGAAGAAAAAAGAGAGGAGAGAGAGAGAGAGAGTTAAGGGTTTTGGAGTGCAACCCTCATAGAGAGAAAGGAAGAGAAGAGAAATGATAATGGGAGATGTAACACTTATGGGTAGTGTAGTTCAAGGAGAGGAAAGAGTAAGACCGGTAGAGAGTTAATCGGCCAAATTGGAGGAGGAAAAAAAAAGTCTCAAGAATGAAGATAAGAGAAACAAACGAACAAATATAATAAAATGGGATAGGTTATAAAGTCTGCAGATTATTCTTGATTTTGAGAGGTTATCTTCTTGCTTTTTCTTTTCTCTCCCTCTTCCTGGTAGGTGACTCTGTACCCCGGGTTCTGCCCCTTTGGCACGCTCAGGTAGAGGTTTGCAGTTGATAAGTCTCTATGGCAATGTCATGTATTGTGCTTTATTCTCGTTGGGAGTCGAGGCTCATTAGCATTTATATGCTCCGACAGTGAGAGAGTCCGTGTTCCTGGAGCCTTTCTCCTAGTCTTTCCTTCCTCAATTAGTAGCCTGATAGTCCAGCTATGGGGTTGCTGCTGCCTCTGCCTGGATAGTAAGAGGCTCAAATTGCTGGCAACTCCCCACTCTATTTCCACTCAGCACCGGGCTCTGGGTAAGGCTCAGTCAGTCAGAGCTGCTAGCATAATCAGGCGGGCTTTCCGCCCACTCGAAGACCTCTGGCTCTGCCACTCTATCCGGTAACACAAGCGGGCGCCCACTTCCGGGGCGCTTGGAGGAAACTCTCACTCACTGTCTGCAACCAGGATATCCGGCCAGCAGTCTCACGCTCTGAGTGAAACCCCCAACCGCAGGGAAAAGTTGCAGCGTTGGAATTTAGTCTCGCTCCGTCCCCGTGTGCGGCTTTTGCAAGGCGCTGGGGCGGCCCGAGATTCCGCTTTGGCCCACACAAAGGCCCCTGACTCTGCCCCTCTCTGCGATAACACGGGCGCGCACTGCCGAGGCACTCGGAGGAATCGCTCACTCCTTATCTGCGCGCGCAAACCAGGATATGAGGCCAGCCGCGGTTCCCTCTGAGTGAAACAGCCTCCAGCACGGAAAATCTCCACCGTTGGGATTAGTTCTCACTCCCTCCCGTGCGTGGCTTTCCCAGGGCGCTGGGGCTGCCCAGAGACTCTGCCCTCAGCCCACAGAAAGGCCTCTGACCCTGCCTCTCCGTGGGGCAACACGGGCACCCACTTCCGCGGCTTAGGAAGAAATCTCTCTTCCACTAACTGCGCACCGACCAGGAGACCGGGTAAAATGGCCGCTCCGCTTGTCTTACTTTGTTTGGGTTTGGCGCGAGTGCTAGCTTGTATTGCCCGGGTTGCCACAGGATCAGATTTTCCTCGGCTTGGATCTCTGAGCCACAGCCTGGTTTGGCCGTTTTTGCTGCGGCGGCCTGGATCTATTCACCCCCTTTGCCCGCCTCAGTTTCTATATTCACAGTTACCAGAGAAAGCCGCCCTGTTTAGGTTAGTGAGGAAGGCGGAGCATTTCTTACTCCCTATTTCCTTCGGGGTTTGGTTATATATTTAGCCAATTTTTCACTCAATCATACCTTTGGGTGTATTGCGAAGAATCTGGAAGCTCCAAGTATAGGTTTTTCTGTTTCTGGTTGAAGATCTTGTTGAGTTTTGGGGGAGATTTATCGGTATCGCTTCCTACTCCGCCATTACTCTGACGTCATCTCCTTTTCTTACTGAACAGCAGACTCTCCTTTTTGTTTTTGTATATACAACTTTGTTTACATTTCTTTTCTTCTATTGATCAGTCTCATGCTGATATGACAGAATCACATTCTTGCATGGCAACAAAGAACTTTGAGATTGTATAATTTAAAACCCTCGCTTCTCAGGTATAGAACTTAATCACCTGAGAAAGTGACTTGACCAAGGTGACATAGTCAGAGGAAGCAGCACCTTGGCCGGGGCACAGGCAGACTCTGCTCTGGACCAGTGATTTAGAGGGCTTTCCTGGTATGGCTGCTCTATCCCATAATTCATGAATTTCATGTGGCTAAAAGACCCAAGCCTGTACCCACATTCCCGGAACCCAGAACCGCCGCTCAGTAGCCCATATCCTATGTTTATGAGCAGCTCTACATCAAAGTGTGGTTGAGATATGGCTGTTTGTAACAGGTATGAACATTTAGTGTGTCTGTGTGGGTATACAATTCCCTTCACATGGTAGAACAGGGCTCTAGCCTGTGAGAAAGAGGTGGGGGGGCTTGAGGCAGGAGCAGAGGGCCAACTCCACTCCTCTGCCATGAAACCCCAAGGACCCAAGAATTCTAAATTAAACCTGGCTTTCTAGGTCCTTTTAAAAGTATATTTAATCATGTGATATGACAGCACCAAAGTGCTTTGGTTGGACTTGTTGTGCTTTGGTAACTCCTCAGGTCTTTGTGGATGCTTTCTGCTGTTTGAACTTCAAATAACACTGGTCTCCCGGGGTCTCTCCTCCAGCTGCCTTCTGGGAGCAGCCCCGCCCACACCATATGGCTGAGGCCCTTCAGATAATGAACGTTCCTAGCCTGATCTGTGGTGGCACAGTGGATAAAACCTTGACCTGGAACGCTGAGGTCGCTGGTTTGAAACCCTGGGCTTGCCTGGTCAAGGCACATATGGGAGTTGATGCTTCCTGCTCCTCCCTACCTTCTCTCTCTCTCTCTCCTCTGAAATGAATAAATAAAATAAAAACAAAAGATAATGAACGTTCCTAGAGCATCAGCCCTATCCAGAGCTCTCTGCTGAGCTCCAGAACCATCTATCCAAACACAGGTATCCTGAAACTGCCTCAGACACCATATACCAAACTGTAAACTTCTTTTTTTTCATCCAATTTACTTACCTCTTTGAAAGATACATTTTATCTTCTTTTTTCCTCAAGCCAAAACAGTGAGAATATCACAGTCTCCTTTTATTCATGCAAACATTAAATCAGTCCCCAAGTCATCTGGTTTCCCCCTAATCAATGTCTTGTGTACACACATCTTTCCTGTGTTTGCTGCCAGACCTTACTCCTATGGCCGTAGTTTTGCACCTGGATTCCCACCATATTCCACAAGCCAGTATCTGTGCCTCCAGAATGTCTCTCTACCAAGAAAATTTCCACTCTGCCTCCAGCATGACCTCTTCAATTGTAAGTCATATGGTGAGAATCCATTATCTTGAAAACCCTTGCCAGTTTTGTGAGACTGACAACACGGCAGCCCTTTCTGCCGGCTCTGGGTAGCAGCAAATCCTCTTCATCATTGGCCTAAATGATGCCCCAACTCAATGCTCCCTACCCTACTTTCTTATTAAACTGTCACAAATCTAAAGACTATGCAACTCTCATTCTTAATGGATGGATGTGCAGATAAATAGAATAAGAGGCAAATAGATGTAGATAAATGTAGATATAGAGGTAGATGTGAGAGATTTTTCTTTATACCTTGGTCAGCTGAGGCCCACAAATGTCCTATATGTGACCTCAGCATATTAAAATTAAGAAGAGGAGGCCCTGGCCGGTTGGCTCAGCGGTGGAGCGTCGGCCTGGCGTCCGGGGGACCCGGGTTCGATTCCCCGCCAGGGCACATGGGAGAGGTGCCCATTTGCTTCTCCACCCCCCCCCTTCCTCTCTGTCTCTCTCTTCCCCTCCCGCAGCCGGGGCTCCATTGGAGCGGGGATGGCCCTGGCGCTGGGGATGGCTCCTTGGCCTCTGCCCCAGGCGCTGGAGTGGCTCTGATCGCGGTGGAGCGACGCCCCGGAGGGGCAGAGCATCGCCCCCTGGTGGGCAGAGCGTTGCCCCCTGGTGGGCAGAGCATCGCCCCTGGTGGGCATGCCGGGTGGATCCCAGTCAGGCGCATGCGGGGGTTTGTCTGGCTGTCTCTCCCTGTTTCCAGCTTCGGAAGGATACAGAAAAAAAATAAATAAATAAGAAGAGGAATAAAACCCCCGGGTCTGCAAGTGGGGCTGCCGCACTGAGGGGCCCGTTCCTTCTGCGTACCCCTGGTTCCATTCCTCCAGGTTAGGGGCCTGTTCCTTCTGTGCACCCCAGTTCCATTCCTTTGGGTTGGGGGCGTAAGTGCAGGCTTGCTCTGGCTACTGCCAGAGATGGGTAGTGTTTAAATGACTGCATGGAAAAGACCTCAACTCTTGTTTGCCAATTCAAATGAATTTCTGTTTATATTAGCACAACACAGAGCCCTTGGCAGACAGAATGCTTACATGGTGTTGTTAGGCTCCACGTCCCATTGTGACTTTGACTGCAGAGCGCTGGTGATGCTGGCAGCAGGGTTGAAAATCTGTGTTTTGCTTTTGGAGGTTTTGATGTTTTCCCAAAGGAATTTTAGATATTATTTTTCCAGTTTGGCCTTATCTTGGCTGTTCTATGCAGTAAAAAAGACTCTCCTATCTGGGAAGCAGCAATTTTATTATTATTATTATTATTATTATTATTATTATTATTGATGGACTCCTGGAAGGCTACACAGTGAGCACACTGTCTTTCAAGGGTGAGGGGAGCAGAGAGTGGCATTTCAAAATATTTTGTTTCAATGTTTGTTGCAACAATTAAGGTTCAATCCCTTGATGAATTCTCCAAAAACGTTGTGGAGAACTGTAGACAGTGGCTTGTAGACAAATAACATGGAATGGCACGCAGTGTGATTTTTGAAGACTCAGCTCTCTGCTCAGATTTAAGTTAATGATTTCCCTTAGCTCCTCCCATGGGCGCCCAGGGTCCAGTAGGAAACACTGCACACTGCCCTCCAGAGCTCACTGTCTTGCATGGCGGGGTCACTGAGACCTGAGCCACGGGAACACCTCACATCTGGAAAGGTGAGGTGAGACCAAAGAACTTAAGCGACTGAGGAAGGTGAAGCATCTGCACTGAATGAGGAGAGAGTGCCCGTGGCCCGAGCGGGGCCCTGACGGGGTGCTGCATGGCACGGGTAAAGAGCAGACAGAGCCCAGAAAGGCTGCCAGTCACACGGTCCCTGGGAGGGCTGCAGGGCTACACCTAGCAAGAAAGCCTTTCCTGTATGCAAAGACTCCCCACCACGAATGCTTGAAGCTCACGGGAAAGATGATATGAGCACAGGAGGTAAAGAGAGCTGTGAGACATGCAAAGGGCTAATGTGATTTGAGAAATAGTAGTTTGGGCACTATTTCCAAGCAGCTAGAGAAAGGAAAGGTTTTGGGGAGGTTGGAGGAAGCTTTCGAAAAAGGACTGAGCCCAGCTATGGAAAAACATGCCGTGGGTCCTTGAAGGCAAATCTGGGAGATGCCCTATGGCTCACAAGGCTGAGGAATTTTAAATAACGGTGATGCCGGTTTATTATTATTATTTTTTATTATTTTTCTATTCTGCGTGTGGTCTGTTACCCCCAAATTTTGGTCACATGTTTATACATTGTCCTGTTTGTGCTTTGAGAAATAATAGAAGGAAGAGAAGATTTGCAAAGTGGATCAAGGTGGAGAAGAGCGTGTAGAGGTGGGATGCTGGCCAGCCATCAGGCTGGGACCACACTAGGAAGAAGGCTGGGCGGGATGATGCAGGAACCAAGAGGTAGACACTTCTTACCTGCAAATACACCTCAGAAAGTAGAGCCAGGTGCTGGATGGACAAAGATAAGCCTCTGAAATTATTAGATAGGGAATATCCCACCAAGAGATTCTTCAATTATATGTAGTCATAATGAAAAAAACAAAGTGCCTAAATAGCAGTATGGAGACCGGCTGAAGAGGTTTGGAAACAGGGCTTGTTGGGGAAAAGAGCAGTTCTCTTGGAGGAGATGGCTTTGAACCAGACCCAGTGTGTCAGTGGGTGAGGTGATGAACCGCGAGGTCAAGACCCAGCCAGGCTCCCATTGTGCTGTGTGCCTTTGGTCCACTGTCTCTCCGTCTTTGAAATGGTCTTAATAATACCCACCTATGTGTTCTAGCTTTTGTGAGGACATCAAATTCATTAAACAATATGAAATTGTTTGAGAACAAGGTGTGGCGCTAATAGATGTCCACATGGCACACTTGGCCAACTGGTGGTGTTGCCTTTTCTTTACTAGTTTCAAAGACTCTTAGAGATGGTAATTGTAGCAATGTCTTCTGTGTTTTAAACTGTTATTTTTAATCGTTTTTATAGGAAAGTTCTTTTTTAAATTTTTATTTATTGATTTCAGTGAGAGAGGAAGGGAGAGAGACAGGAACACTGATCTGTTTCTGTATGTGCCCTGACCAGAGATCGAACCCACAACCTCTGTGCTTCAGGATGACGCTCTACCCGACCAAGCTCCCCGGCAAAGGCTCATTTTCTTGTTTTACATTAGAAATAAGTTTGCTGGTATCTGCTTCTTACATGTCAAAACTCTTTCAGAGTAAGGACGATTTGAATGCACCAATTTGTTCCAAACACCCCTGTCTTGGTTTGGACCCCCTAGAAGTAGACTCTATGTTAAGGGTCAGAGGCGTGTTCAGGAAGTACATGTGTGGGACTGGGGAAGGTGCCAATATAGGGTGTGTGCTCACGTGGTTGTCACTGTGGGCAGGGGGGCTTAATTCCACTGGCATCCTAGGGACAGCGTGGAGCATGTCCCTCCCCCTCCTCACTATCAGCTCCTGAGATCTGTTCCCAGGGTTGTTAACTCCCTACAATTTCTGGGCTGCTCTAGACCCCACCCAGGAAAAAGACCCCAGATGGAGAGTCACATGCTGGCTGTCCTTTCTCAATGGTGCTGTGACGGTCTGCTTGCAACCCCCAATACCTAGGTACTGCAGTTCGTTGTGAGACTGAAGGAAGGAAGGAGAGGTAAAGAGAGGAGAGCAAAGACGAATGAGATGCAAGACAGTAGGTGGGGTGCTCCTCAGCCCCCTCAGACCCAGTGCTCTGAGAATGGGGTTCAGAGATGCCATGGTAAGCTCCTCAGCCCTCTCAGACCCGGTGCTCTGAGAACGGGGTTCAGAGATGCCGTGGTAAGCTCCTCAGCCCCCTCAGACCCAGTGCTCTGAGAACGGGGCTCAGAGATGCCGTGGTAAGCTCCTCAGCCCTCTCAGACCCGGTGCTCTGAGAATGGGGCTCAGAGACGCCGTGGTAAGCTCCTCAGCCCTCTCAGTCCCAGTGCTCTGAGAACGGGGTTCAGAGATGCCGTGGTAAGCCACAGCACGCTGCACAAGTTGTCGAGGATGCCAGGGCCACTCAAGGCTAAGTCTTCAGTGGGGCCACACTCACAGACAGGGTTCCCAGACACCCTTCTTGGATTTGGTAAAGATGCTGGAAAGGAGAAGACCCCCCCCAACCCCCACCTCTCCCAACAGACACTCTGAAACATCAGGGAACACTCAACATGTTTCCCCTTTTATTTTCCTTTGCCAGTTTTTGACAGAGTGCATAAAAGTGAGAGAGGGGAGATAATGTGTGTGAGGGAGTGTGTGTGTCCGCATATGTCTCACAAAGGTCTGGGGTCTCTGAGTCCCGGCTGTCCTGGCTAGTGCAGAATGTGGGAACATCTGCTCCAGGGTCCTGTCCCTGCACTAGTGGTTTTCAGAAAAGTTATATTAATAAAAAAATAGTAAGTAGTTACTACTTATTGAATATTAAAATGGGCCACAGTCTCATTTACACACCATGCTTCTAGTGCATTTTAGAATCCCAAATGTGAGTTCAAGGGCATCAGAGGACTCACATTGCCCTGGACCACATAACCCAGTTGGAACTGAGGTTTGCCTATGTCTGTTCTCCCAGGGGTCTCCCTGGACGCACGGGTCTCTATATAGACTCTTTCAAGACAGAAGATGGAGTGCTGGCTGCCTTGTTCTCTCGGGAACTGTCCTCAGATGGGGAGCTGCCTTCTGGAGGTCACAGCCCTCTCTGAAAGGGCCCTTGTTCCAATGCCTCATTGATGCAGGTCTCTAACGCATCTGCCTCCACAGGCCCCAGTTCTGAAAGTCCCTCTGAGCTCAGAGCTCCCCACAGGGTCATCTGAGGGTCAGTCCCCACCACATGGAAGTTCAGTGTCTCCCTCCACCCAGTCGGCTTCCCTCCCTCTTCTCCAGCATTGTTCCTGGGAGATGCTGCATCCTATCTGCTCCTCAGAGAGCATGACCTGACAGAGTCCATGCTCTGGGAGGAGAGTGCCTGCTTGGGCCACACTCTGCCTGACCTGGGCTACCTGTCATGGAAGCTGAGAGGGACACTTTCTCCTTAGCCAGACCCCGAGAAGATTAGTCTCTTCCTAGTGCTTGCTGAACTAAGTCAAGTGTGCTGGGATACCCAGGTCAGCACAGCTGGGTGCAGCGCTTTGCATCTGTGAGTGGGAGGACCTTATTGCGTTCTCCAAGCAGGAAATATGATTTACACAGCAATGAAACTGACTCCTGGCCCAGAGTGTCAGGTTCATGCATGGCGTTGCTCCTGTACAAATTCTGCTCACCACCCACTCCCCGTGGAGGGAAGGCAGGAACAAAACGGAGCTGCCTGAGCGACTTCTAAGCACTGAGAGTGAGTAAACCACAAGAGACAAACACCCCCCCTCAATTCCTTGCTTCCCAGGAAAATCTACATGGTAGTCAGTATATAGCTGACACACAGCATCAACTTCTAGACACGTGAGTGAGGAGCCCCAGCCTCTGGCCACTCAGCTAAGGCAAGAAGAACAGAATGTCTTCAAGGAGCCTGCCAAACAATAGGTCCTTAAGCAAAATGGATATGGTTATTTTACTCCACTGTGCTTGGAATGCTGGTTGAGCAGGTATCCTACCTGGAACCCTCGCCAGCACCTGTGTGACCCCTACACAGCTGCGGCAGAGACTCCCAGGGCTGGAGGTGAGGGTCGGCAGCCCAGCCGGAGTCTGCACCTGGAGCTCTGAGAACTGGTCACCAAGGAAGAAGTATGCTGGGACAATTTGAAGACGACATTGAGGTGACAATCACCAGCACCAGGAGAAGCCGGCTTGTCTTTGAGCAGCCAAAATTATGTCCTCTTAGCAAGACCATGAGTATGACTTCAGCACTGGGACAAGTGCTCCCACTGATGCTGAGGAGTTCTTGAAATCCTAGATAAGATAAGATTTTGGGAAAACAGTTCTCCCCTGCCTTTTTCCAGATCATCACTGACAAATAAAAAGGGGGCAAACTTTAATTTCTAATAAGATTCATAGCAATATATAGAGTTTTCCATTTTTCCCTGAAATTGAGGTACCTTGGGGCTGATGGCTGGGTTAAGAACTTAAGGTCCCCCAAGAACTGTCCCTGTGTGTGGACTGAATCTACTCTCAGACAGAAACATCACATCCAGGAACCGAGGCTTGGTTTTGGCAGCTGTATAGTTTGAAAAGAGGGACAGGCTTTTCTTCAACAATTGAATGCATGTTGTTTTGGATTGTCTAATGATAAGGGCTAGAAAACCTGGGAAAATTCTCAAAAACTATGAGCAATGGAGAAGAAGAGAGTCAAACCAAGTGAGATATGGTAACATCTGACACCACACGGTGAGTCTGCCCCATGTGGATGAGAATAGAACAAGGTGACCCTGGGCCAGATCAGGACAAGCTTTGGCACAACCTGGGAGTCACCTCCAGGCTTCAGTTCAGTACGTGGGAAGGGCTGGGAGACAGCAGGCCTGGCCACGTGCCAGCACACATTCAGTGTGCCTGGACGGATGGGAAGGTGGGCACGGGGAAGGCTGAGTCTCTAGGCCTTTGCCTTTTGGCTTTGTTCCTGATGAATATAAATCAGTAAACCCAGTTTGCTTGTTTTAATTTCACTGCTGTTGTTCAGCAGGAAGTGACCACTTCTCCATTCCCAGAGGGAAAGATTTCACCCAGATTTTTCTTTGTCTTCTTTTTCTCCTTCTCTTTCTTCTTCTCTTTCTTCTTCTTCTTCTTCTTCTTCTTATTATTATTATTATTATTATTATTATTTATTATTTTTTTACAGGGACAGAGAAAGAGTCAGAGAGAGGGATAGACAGGGATAGACAGACAGGAACAGAGAGAGATGAGAAGCATCAATCATCAGTTTTTCCTTGTGACACCTTAGTTGTTCATTGATTGCTTTCTCATATGTGCCTTGACCACAGGCCTTCAGCAGACCGAGTAAACCCTTGCTCAAGCCAGCAACCTTGGGTCCAAGCTGGTGAGCTTTGCTAAAACCAGAGGAGCCCGCACTCAAGCTGGCAACCTTGGGATCTCAAACCTGGGTTCTCCACATCCCAGTCCGATGTTCTATCCACTGTGCCACCACCTGGTCAGGCTTATTATTATTATTATTTTCTATACATTTGATTTCTAACACTTGGCTGGGTAGTGATTTTCCAAATAGATAGATATTAGACAATTTAGGAAGACAATTTTCAGAAGAAAGAAAACAAAAACCGAAGAAACCAACCTTTAAAAACCAATTGGGAGTGCCATTCTCTAGAGGAAAGAGGCCAAATGAATTTCCTCTGAGTAATGAACAGAACCCGGCATGCTCACATGCAGCATGGCTCTGGTTCAGAAATCATAAACCCAATGCACCACTCTTTTAAGAACCATCTCTCTGGCTTTTTCTTCTTACCTTTTTGTGCAAAGGTTTGTGATCTTAGTGAGGTCTCTGGTCACTTGATAACTGCTTTTTGCCTCCTGAAAATGTCCCTGGACTCTTTTCCTCTTACCCAGACTGTACCCGACAGTTGATCATTTAAATGGATAACTCATAAACATTTTTGATTTTCTGGTACCATTTTCCTTCTGCTCCAAGACCATCTTTACCTTTAGTTAAGTAGGGCTACTAATTTTGGAGAAAATTCTACAACTGTACATAATTGAATCATAAAATCACCTCTAAATTCAGTGGGGTCCCTAAAGCTATGTGGCCATTGCTTTGTTTTTCCTTATTAGAACCCTTCTTTAATTCCAAATATTTATTTATTTTTCTCCTAGTCCCCAAATCAATTAGACTCAAACCAATCTCAGAATTAAACACTGCGTCTGAATTCATTACGGAGTTGAAGCAGTTAGGTATAAACTCTCTCAACTTTTAAACACTGTACTTAAAACCTTATCCACAGCCCACCCACCTTCACCTTGTTTCCTCTGGTTTGAAGGATGGGGGATTCCCTCCTCTTCTGATTATTAGTCAATACTCCCAACACTGTCCTTGGTGTCACTGGTCCACCATGACCTTTCTCTAATATATTAAATGTCAAATTCCACCTAGAAGCATTTAAAACATTAACTGCTTGATCAACTACCTGAAAAATGAGTTCTAAATAGCTACCAGAATTCAGGACTTCAATTCCAAGATGTCATGACACTGTGATCCAACTCTGTGGACCAGAGCTCCACAGTTACCTTATCTCTGGGCAAGGCAGGCGTCAACAACCTTATGCCAACAGGGAGTTCACCACCAAATGCTCCCACCCACTGGAAGGTCATCTCCATTACTGACATCCTGCTTGCATCTTCTTCCCATCTCACTTTTGGAAAACACCACTTGTCCTGCCTCAATCTTCCTGTGGAAATGGATTCAGTGCTAATCGGTGCTGCAGTGCATCCTCCTCATCTCTTCATCAAGTTACTCTGTGAAATGTTTAATCATCAACTGTCATGTACTGTCACTCAAAGAAAAATTGTTCTTCACACACATCAGTAGGAAACGGGGACCTCCAGAGAAAAAGAAGAATGAATAACAAGGACATCGCTAGACAAATAATATCATTAGAGATTTATGTTTTTAAAACATGTTCATTTAGAAAGATAAATTAATGGAATCTGAGGCCTGATTTGAAAGCTTAGTGAGTAAACTCATTTATATAAAAATATTCTTCTAAATGGGTTAAACATTTTTTTTAAGTGAGGTTTCTCAAAATCTAAATTCAAGCCTTTACCACTGCAAAGAAAAACCATTCAAAAACCTGGGCAGATGCCAGGAAGATGGGTTATAAATAACAGACTAACTTATTCTGAAATAAAAAAGATTGCCCCAAAGAGTAGAAATGTGGAGGGCGGATAGAAGGTGGAAAGAAAAACACTCTGAAAATATATTTGAATAGAACTGGGAGCTGGATAATTGGGCAAGGCTTGGTAAAGAACAGGCCTTGTCAAATTAATTGGGGGAGGAAGAGTGAATGTGGGTGTGACTCTAATAATAAGATAATGGAGCCCTTCAGAGAAAATTGCTGAGACACAAAATCCTGCTTGGGAGCTGCAAATGAGCACTGAACAGGGGAGCTGGGCTGGGACGTATTTTTTCTCTTGCTATCAATAAAATGTATTAAATGTATTGGTGATGATAATGCTGCCTTATGTGTCTGTAGCTGACTGTGGTAAAAGACCATGCAGATAAGAACGTGGGTGGCAGTGCGGTGTGGTGGAGGGATGCCGAGGTTGGGAGTGTGGCATCTTCTTCACTAGCTGAGCAGCGTGCACAGGTTTGCTCTCCAATCTGGCTTCTGTTTACTCACCTGTGAAAGGAGCAGCTGGGACAGAAGGGAGTTGAACACAGGTACATCTGTGGGTTGGATCCGGGTTTTCTGGGAACATCCTGAAATTGCAGACAGTATTGTATATGTGTGAAGCTTTTTAGGGGTGGGTATCATTAGATTCCCAAAGGGGCATGAGGCACAATCTTGACCAAGCACCACTAAATGAGAGCATGTCTAAGAAACGTTCTAGCTACCTGATACTAAATGTAATAGACGACTGTGGAAATGGGAGCTTGAAGCATCCGTATATACATCAGGACTTATGATACTGTCATGCACCACAGAACGATATTTCAATGATGGGCCATGTGTAGGATGGTGCTTCTATAACATTATATTAGAGCTGGAAAAGTCCTGTTACCTATTGATAACCTGGCTGTTGTCATGTTGGAGCGCAGTGCATTACGTATTTGTGCAGATGCTGGTGTAAACAAACCTACTGTGATGCCAGTCATATAAAAAGCATAATATATACAATTAAGTACAGTATATAATACTTGATAGTAATAATAAATTACTATTTACTGGTTTATGTATTTACTATACTATACTTTTTATCATTATTTTAGAGTGTACTCTTTCTACTTATAAAAAATAAAATTTGCTGTAAAACAGTGTGCCATGTTACCCTGGCAACAGCATCATACATCTCATTTTTACTGGGTCTCTCGATAGCATCATTTTCTCTTGTGCTTGATTTAATCTTGTGTTGTTTTGTGCAGTAACACAGGGTACAGACTTATAGTCTAGAAGCAGTGGAATATCACATATAGCCTAGGTGTGTGGTTAAGTATACCATCCACGTTTGTGTAAGTACACTCTGTGATGTTCACACAATGATGAAATTCCTAATGGTGCATTTCTCAGACTACATCCCTGTTGTTAACCAGCTCATGATTGTAATTGGATATTTAAATGCAGACAGTCTATGGGGTGAATAGGCATACACAGTTCTAATATAACCAGATTTTATTTTATATGGATAAATGCTTTCATTTGGATTCCCCTAAAAGCAGACACTAGGATATATCTGTGCAGATATTGGGGGGAGGGGGGTGGAAAACCTCAGGGAACTTAAGTGAAGGATGGAGAAGGTGAGAAAGGAAAGACGGTGTGGATAAACCTATTACTGCTCTGAGTAGAGGGTGGAGGCTCGATCCTCCTGGGCGCTGCTAAGGACCATGTAAAATGCATCTCAGAATTGTCCCAACAAGGTGGGGAAGCTGGCATCAATGTATTCAAGGACTCATATTCTTCATCAGCTGAGTGTTGCCCCTCAAGGCATAAAATCCAGCTGCTTTGCACATGTGTTCAGGTGCTCCATTGAGTGTCAAAGAACCTTCAAGTAGAGAAGCAAAGACACATAAGCATGTAGTCAGGAATGGTCAGAACATATGGGCCAATCATCACAGATTCCCGAGGCCTGTGGGAGCTGAGAGAATCTGAGGTGAAGAATGAAAAACTTTGGTTGGCACACATATCCAATCACATCCCTACTCCGTGACTGCCACCACAAGCCAAAAGCCCATGAGAACTGGTGCCAATACATAGTTAAGAGTGTGGACTCTGGACACCTGCTGGCACTCACATCCTGGATGTTCTGTGTGGCCCTGTGCAGGTTAGGTGACATCTCTCTGCCTCAGTTTCCTCATCTATAAAACAGGGATCCATTCATTTAATCACTATTCATTGATCTTACCCTATGTGCCTATGCTGGTCTGGGTGCTGTGATAGATGGAACTTACATCTTGGGGGTAAAATAATAATTAGAGAAAAAATTTAAAAAATGCACTGAAGTACAATAGAGAAGGTCGGGAAAAGAGAAAAGAATCTTGGGAATTGTGGGGAAAAGGGTGTTATTACAGAGATAGACAACTTAGGCATTCTGATAAGCTGACCTTTGAGTAGAGGCACAAGTGAGTGAGCGGTTAGTTGTGTAGTCTGGGAAAAGACTGTCCTGTGGAGGAAACATGAGTAACCGTGACGGATGTGGGACCCAAGTAGGTTAGTGTATGCACAGGAGGCTCAGATGAGTGGCTGGATGTATGAGAAGACATCATGGCTATCATTACTATCACTATTACTATCACCGTATTATTATTAATCTTATTTGAGTATCCTTTGATCTAAGTTAGACTTAGAAAGTAACCACACTCCCTTTTGAAGGTAGTTCTTGGGGCCAAAATGAGGGCTCCTCACCCCAAGAATCTAGAATCAAATGCAACTGTATGGATCTCTGAATATTATTGTTAAAATATTATTTCAAGAGAAAGAAACAGCAATCTTAAGAAGATTCTGGGTGCCTTCCTAACACAGGAAGTAGCTAGTGGAGGTCATAACTGTTCCAGAGAGTGGGGAGGGCAGCTGTCACAAAGCTGGTCAAGGAGGCAGTGTGGGTCCAGAAGGGCCTGCCTGGGATGGTGGAGCCTGAGACACTGTCCTGGAAAGTAGACGAGTCCCCTGGGCTGACAGGTGTGCTATCATCCAAGGCCATACCCCTCCATGCCATAGCGTCCTTCTCCTCAGAGTGAGCCGTGGACAGGCTGGCCCTGTGCGCCTCGGTGCTCCTGTGTCCTTGCATGCTCCTCTCTCTTCACCAAGGACATCTCTTGTGACTGTATCTAGAAACACCTTCCAGAACCAGCCCGCGGCACTTCCACTGCCCTGGTGGGGAAGGAGCTAAGTGTCCTAGTCTGTTTTGGCTGCTATAACAAACTACCAGAGATGGAGGGGCTTAAGAACATCAGAAACATATTCCTCCTAGTCTGGAGGCTGGGAGATTCAGATTCCGCATCTGCTGAGGGCCCACTTCCTGGTCTATGTTTTCACAGACCCTTCACTTGGTGGGGGAGGTGAGAGGTGTTGTAAGGTGCCAAAAGCTACAGAATTAATATTAATATTTTAGGAAGTTTAAAGAACATTTTGTTGATTTGGGCTGGGTGTACAGAGAGGTTTTGTGGATGACCTCTCTGTACTTTTGTGATTAGCATAAAACCAATATGCTTGATGGCATTGTGTTATAATTGCAGAAGAAGAAGGGTGAATAGCTAAACAGGTACAGGAAGAAAAAGATTAAATTAAAATATTTTCTTATACTGATGAACCATTTACAGGCATTTGTCCCTATGGAAACTACCCCTCCCCTCCTGAAAGCATGTAGTTAATGTATGTATCTCTAGACAAAGGGTATAAACTTGTGCCGCGATGTCAGGATTTTTCCCCTCCCATATATAATTAGGAGTATATGATCAGCCTCTGAACTATTTTTGGGTCTGCACAATTTGCCCTGTGTCAGCCATATGAAGCCGGCATATTCAATAAATTTCCTCCTTTAATAAAAATTTTCAAAAACTTATTTGGACTATGTGCCTCTACTAAAACCCACAGAATTGTGGATTGGGTACTTTACAACAAGAGCTCTGTGGGCCTTTTATAAGGGGATACAATTTTCATCCCGGAGGGTCCACCCTCATGACCTAATCACCTCCCAAACAGCACTAACCGAACAGGATTTGGACTCACATCTGTGCCTTAGAGCAGTGCTCCCCAACCTTTTTTGGGCCACGGACCGGTTTAATGTTAGAAAATATTTTCATGGACCGGCTTTTAGGGTGGGACAGATAAATGCACAAAATAACGTTATGCAACTGGCGTAAAAACTGTGGTATTTTTAAATATAATTGTCGAACTTATGATATTTATTGGGCTAAGTTAAAGGAGGAATGAACATGTCCTCATTATTCAGGCTGTATTTAAATTTGTTATTCTGACAACGTTTCATGTCTGACATCAATATGTAATATGATAGGTTCAGGCTCGCTACCAATCATGAACCTACAACAATAAAAATAAACATGAATCCACTGTGTACTCGTATGCAACTTTATTAGAAGCACCCTCTTAACAGCATACCAACGACATAACATGAGTAACATCCCCCCTGCCCTCTGCCTCCAAACACTTTCCAGTCGCTATGGTAATATTTAAACATGCCTTAAAAATAAGATACAACACAAAAACAAATATAAAGTGCATGAAAAATACAAATCACCATTGTTATGAATATTGTAAGTTAAGGGTTATTTATTATAATGTTTATATAGCATGAGAGATAGTAGCTTATCTCTCAACAACCATAAAGCTAAATCAATGGGAGCCCTGAGCTTGTTTCTATGCAACGAGATGGTCCCATCTAGGGGTAATGGGAGACAATGACACCCGAACTGTGTTGCTTATGTCCCTTCTATTCCGTAATTTTGTTTTGGTTGCTGTCACTGCAGAAAATCTCGCTTCACACAAATAGGATGTCGAAAATGGCAACAGAGTTTTTAGTGCTTTTGTGGCAATCTAGGGGTATTCTGCCATGACTTTAATCCAGAACATGGGCAGAGTTGTAGTCTTGAACATATTTTTAAGGCCGCCAACATTTGCGATCTCCAGTAGTTGATCCTCTTCTTGCATAGACACGCTGGATTCACCTGGTTTGTTGACAAATGAATCACAGATCCATTCCTTGGCAATTCGTGGGTCTTTTGTGGTTGGGAAGTAGTGTTCAAACCCTTTTAAAAGCAAATACAGGTGATCGTGCACCAGCTGGAATAATGAAGGCTTGGGCTCAATCTCTTCCAAAATTCCTGCGAATGTTTGAAACATGTCAAATATACCCCTGTTCACGTGTTGTCCCCACAAATCCAGTTTAGCTTTAAATGCAGCTACTTTATCTTCCAACTTGAAGACAGTTGTCATTTTCCCCTGAAGTAACCGATTGAGTTCATTGAGGAGGTTAAATATGTCGTACAAGTAAGCGAGTTTTGCGACCCATTCCTCGTCACTGAAATGTGCTGCTAGCAGTGACTTTTTTTCTGAGAGAAATCTCTGCAGCGGCTCTCATAATTCAAACACTCTGGCCAGGGATCTCCCTCAGGATAACCATCTTATTTCTGTGTATAAGAGAAGGTGTCTGTGCTCCACGTTCATTTCCTCACAAAGCTGCTCGAACAGGCACGAGTGAAGGGCGTGTGCTTTGATGTGGTTAATAACTTTAACAACATCATTCAATGTGCTGTTAAGTTCTGGTGGTATAGTTCGGCTAGCCAGCATTTCCCTGTAAATGACACAATGCGTAGACTCACATTCAGGTGCAACCTCCTTAATCCGAGTAGTTAAACCAGACATCCTTCCGGTCATGGCAGCAGCTCCATCTGTGCATATGCTGACACAAAAAGACCATTTCAGTTTTCCTGATATATAGTCATCCAGAGATCTAAATAGTTCTGCGGCTGTGGTTTTGGTTGGCAATGATAGTACAACATATAACATATCTTCATGCACATCTTCTTGATAAAGATAATGCATGTAAACAAGTAGCATTGCCTTGTTGTCAATATCTGTAGATTCGTCAACCTGGAGAGCATACCACGGTGATTTATTAATCCTTTCCAACAATTGTGATTCAATGTCCTCTGCTATTTCCTCAATGTGTCAAGTGACAGTGGTAGCCGAAAGAGGCATCTGTGCTATCTTTTTAACCACAGCCTCTCCTAGAAGTTCACGACAAATGTCTTCAGCCAATGGTGAATGGCTTCTTAGCCTTAGCAATACGATTAGCCACCAAGTATGATGCTCTCAGTGCACTCGCATTTATTGATGTAGTGGCCACCAGTAATTGTTTCTGTCCTTCTTGTTCATGCTTTTTTCTTTTGAAATACTCAGGAGGCTTGTCTTTTAAAGTAGGGTGCTTGGTCTCCAAGTGGCGAAACAGTTTTGAAAGCTTCATTGCCTCATTACCTAGCCGATCGCCACATATTACGCAGAGCAGCCTTGGTGCGCGAGAATCACCAGTTGTGATAAATCCATACTTCAAGTAGGACTCCTGGTATTGTCTGTGAAATGAAGCCTTCTTTTTCTTCGAGGTTGTAGGTTCTTCTTCTGTCTCCTCACTAGCCCTTTTCCACTTTGCAAAAAAACTTTCGATGGAATTTTGTTTTTCACTCATTTTGCTAGTTTATGGGTTTAAGTTTAGCGGCAACGTATCGCGTGACCGAGACAAGCATCAAGAATGAGTCTTAGACGGATGTAACAGAGGGAATCAGGTCATTTTTTAAAAATAAAACATCGTTCAGACTTAAATATAAATAAAACGAAAATAATATAAGTTATTTATTCTTTCTCTGCAGACCGATACCAAATGGCCCACGGACCGGTACCGGTCCACAGGCCACGGGTTGGGGACCAGTGCCTTAAGGAACGCATAAAGCAAAGGTGAACTACAGGACATTTAAAACAAGTACTGTGTATCTATGTGCTGTCAGAATAACCCTGCTGGGGAAAGAATTGTTAAGCTGCTTGCAGGAGAATTGTTAGGACCAGCAGGTGTGTGCAGCTGGGAGGGAGAAGCTCCCAGTGTGGCCTGATGGCTTTTGCAAAGGCTTTGTCCGGTGCCTACCAGACCCCAGGCACAGCCCTGTCTTATGGTGAGAGGGGCTGAGGAGCAGTACAGGCAGAGCTGGGTGGAAGCAGAGGTGCAGCGGGAGCAGGAGAGAGTGACTCACACCTGACTGACTCCACGTGACTGAGGCAAGGAGCAGCAATGTTTCACGAGGGCACACATCCTGCTACAGCAGTAGCATTCTGTCCTGATATGTTGGCCCAGGAGCAAGAGATGGGATGTTTGCTTGTTCCAAATTTCTCACTTCATTTTCACAGGTCGGAACCACTAGGACCCCCTTTTTAAAGTTGACAATACTAATGGAGAGAAAAATGAAGTAACTTCTTTGACACCTTGTAGCTAATAGGTGGGCAAAGGAACAATGGATTCTGATAGATAAAATGATTACTCAGCCGCTGTCCCCAGAACAGTGCAGGCCAGAAGGAAGGGGAAGGGCTTGAAATGGAACATTTTTATCCCCCACTGTAAGGTTATAGTTAATTTGCTTGCTCTTCTCTGTCTTAATGGCTTCCTGGCCTTGACTTTGAAATGTAGCAAAATGTTTCCCTTTTCAGGAATGTCAGGAAAAGGTTACATTGGGGAGGGACCTGACAATTAAGGGAGTTTAAATCATAATAGTTGTTTATAAAAGCCTAGCCACAGGCCCAGAGGCACCTGACTTCAGCTGTCTTGAAGATTTACCAAGGACACCAGATAGGATCATGCTAATCAGACCTGTGCTACATCGAAAGAACTTGCAGATGTGTTTCTGAAGCTGAATCCCCATCCTCTTGCTCATGATCAAGTCAGTGACCAAAGCCACAAACCAAGATATGCTAATCTGAGCGTGTCCAGGTGCACCCAACCCCATGCCAGCAGATCCCTGCAGCAACCCCTATAACAGACAGCCTCCTCCTGCAGCTCTGGGCTGACATCCTTTGTTGGTCTTAGCCCACTTGCACCCAGGAGCTTTTAAAATTGATTTTCCTTTTGTAACACATTAGCCTCATATTTTTGGTTCAGCTGTGGTTTCTGCCTTTCAGATTCCATGAGTGCCTAACATCAACCCCTGGGTCCTGATTGACAATCTCATTCAGTGTCACCCACCCAATGGAGCAGAAGGGCCTGTCAGGAAAAGTTTCTCCACAGCCCAGCCTATGGCTCTGGGTTAGCTATGTAAAGTTTATGAATTTGTTAAAAACAAGACAGCAGGCCCACAGTGGAGTCTCTTATACTAAGCCTCATGTCACCAAACTGAGACTTAACTTAGTTACAATTTAGGCTCTCCCAGAAACAGAACCTGAAGTCAATCAGTCAGGAATCCCCTGATCAGTACTAGCCAGGCTTGACAGACCTCTGCTGTCTCCTAAGGAGAGTGGCTTTGCAATAAATAACCAACCAGTCTTTCGCCTAGTAAGACCTCCTTGTTTCCATATTGTTCTGCCTGTAAAATCTCTCACTTTGTACAGTAACTCGGAGCACCTTGCTACCCCTTAGGCCAGGGGTCGGGAACCTATGGCTCATGAGCCAGATGTGGCTCTTTTGATGGCTGCATCTGGTTCGCAGACAAATTTTTAATAAAAAAAAATAATAACGTTAAAAATATAAGACATTCTCGGGCCCTGGCCGGTTGGCTCAGTGGTAGAGTGTCAGCCTGGCATGCAGGAGTCCTGGGTTCGATTCTCAGCCAGGGCACACAGGAGAAGCGCCCATCTGCTTCTCCACTCCTCCCCCTCTCCTTCCTCTCTGTCTCTCTCTTCCCCTCCTGCAGCCAGGGCTCCATTGGAGTAAAGTTGGCCCGGGAGCTGGGGGTGGCTCTATGGCCTATGCCTCAGGTACTAGAATGGCTCTGGTCACAACAGAGCAACGCCCCAGATGGGCAGAGCATCACCCTCTGGTGGGCATGCCTAGTGGATCCTGGTTGGGCACATGTGGGAGTCTGTCTGACTGCCTCCCTGTTTCCAACTTCAGAAAAATACACACACACACACACACACATAAACACAAATATATATATAGCTTATATATATATATATGACATTCTCATGTATTACAATCTATTCATTTCCTACCACTCATGTTCATGGTTGTGAGTGGCTGGAGCCAATCACAGCTGTCCTCCGGGACAACACCAAATTTTTATTGAATAATGCGTAATGTACATGGGTTGTTGTATGGCTCTCACGGAATTACATTTTAAAATATGTGACATTCATGGCTCTCTCAGCCAAAGTTTCCTGACCCCTGCCTTAGGCTGTGTGCTGCCTGATTCATGAATTATTGATGAAGCCAATAAACTCTGTAAAATTTACTAGGTTAATATTTAACAAACTTTTATTGAAACAGGAATAAAATATGAGACAAAGATAAAATGCAAACCAGGTCACTTTGCATGTGAATGGTCAAAGATTTTTGTAGTTAGTATTTGTGCCACTCTAGTGCCCCACCACATGTGCATATTTACAGGGCAGTGAATGTATGTGTAACACTAGGTATGCCTAATAATTCATCTGTCACCTACAGGTGTTATTTATTGAATGGTACAGTAGCCAGACACTGTTCTGAATTCCTGACATCCTAACACTCATTCAGTCCTCAGAACATGGTGGGTACAGTTTTTATTCCCTCTGCAGGTGGAGAACAGGGGGTATGGGGTGGGAAGGTAATCCTTTTCAGGTCGCACAGCCAGCAGGTGTGTGAGAGGCTTTTCCACATAGGGACATTGACCAGAGACTTTGTGAGTACACTATGATGCTTCTCCGAGGAAAGGCTGGTGGGTGCTACATGTGTTAGGGCAAGGTTCTTGAGGCCTGGGCCATCTTTACAAAATGCTATTTTTTGCTAAATGTTAAAATGCAGCACAGTACTTTGTAGAACAGCTGTAAACAGGATGAGCTTGGCAGGAATCAAACCCAGTAAATGTGCCAACTGAAATCAATGTGTAATTGACCAAATAATGTATATGAGCAATGGCTAAGCCTCCCCTCAAAGAGGCAGAGCTTGGAATTTAAACCCTCTGTCTTTACTTGCTCAAGTAAATAAAACTATCTTGTGACAACCATGTCTAATTTAAATTTTTTATTGAATTTACTGGGGTGAGATAGGTTAATAAAATTGTATAGGTTTCAAGTGCACAATTCCATATACCTTGTCTGCATATTGCTCTGTGTGTGCACCGCCCCAAGTCCAGTTCCCTCCCCTCACCATCTGTCCTCCCTCTGCCCTCTTCCACCTCCTCCCACCCCCTTTCCTTCTTGTAACCCTCACACTGTGGACTGTAACTATAAGTTTAATTTTCTTTGCTTAATCCCTTCACCTTTTTCATTCAGCCCCCCAATTCCCATGCCCTCTAACAGCTGTCTCTTGTCTATGTCTATGAGTCTGTTCCTGTTTAGTTAGTTTACTTTGTTTATTAGGTTCCACATATACGTGAAATCATATGGTATTTGTCTTTCTCTGACTAGCTTGTATCACTTAGCATAATGATTTCCATGTCCACCCATGCTATAGAAAAAGTAAGATTTTTTCTTTTTCTTTTTTTATGGCTCAATAGTATTCCATTGTGTGAATATACAACTTTTCTATCCATTCATCTAATGATGGGCACTTGAGCTAATTCCAAATCTTGGCTATTGTAAATAATGCTGCAATAAACATAGAGGTGTTTATTGAAACTGGTGTTTCAGGGTTTTGTTTTTTTTTAATATTTTCCCAGAAGTAGAATTGCTGGGTCATAGCCAGTTCCATTTTTAATTTTTGGAGATAACTATACTCCTATACTACTTTCCACCGTGGGTGTACAAATCTGCATTCCAACTAACAGTGCATGTGGGTTCCTTTTTCTCCACATCCTCACCAACACTTGTTATTTGTTGATCTATTGATAATATTGATAATAGTCATTCTGATGTGTGAGGTAATATTTTATTGTATTTTTAATTTGAACTTCTCTGATGATTAATGACGTTGAACATCTTTTCCTATGTCTGTTGGCTGTCTGAATTTCTTCTTTGGAGAACTGTCTATTCAGGTCCTTTGCCCATTTAGTAATTGGATTGTTTGCTTTTGGGGGCTGAGTTTTATAAATTCCTTGAAAATTTTGGATATTATATACTTATCAGATGTATTGGCGAATATCTTCTCCCATGCAGTAGGTTGCTTTCTCATTTTGTTGATGATTTCCTTTGCTGTGCAAAAACATTTTAGTTTGATGTAGACCAACTTGTTTATTTTTTCTATTGTTTGCCTTGCCTGAGGTGATATATTAGAAAAAAAATATTGCTCTGAGAAATGTCTGAGATTATACTGCCTATGTTCCTTCTAAAATTTTTAAGGCTATAAGTCTAATAGTTAAATCTTTAATCCATTTTGAGTTTATTATTTTGTATGGTATAAAAAGATGGTCTAGTTTCATTTTTTTAATATATCTGTCCAATTGTCCCAACATTGTTTATTGAATAGACTGTCTTTACCCCACTGTATGTTCTTGCTCCTTTGTTAAATATTAATTGACTATGAAGGTAGGGGCTTATTTTCGAGTTCTCTATTCTTTTCCATTGATCTGTATGTCTGTTTTTATGCCAATACCATGCTGTATTGATTATTATAGCCTCATAGTATAGTTTGATACCAGGTAGTGTAGTTTCTCCAACTTTGTTTTTTTCTCAAGATTGCTGTTGCTATTTGGGTCCTTTGAGGTTTCATATAAATTTTTGGAATATTTGTCCTAGTTCTGTGAAATACACTATTTGTATATTGATAAGAATTGTATTGAATCTATAGATTACTTTGGGTAATATGATTATTGTAATGATGTTAATTCTTCTTATTCATGAACTCAATATATGCTTCTACTTATTTGTACCTTCTTTGATTTCTTTCTTCAGTGTCCTATAATTTTCTGAGTATAGATCCTTTACATCCTTCATTAAATTTATTCCTAGAAATTTTTTTTTGAAGCAATTGTGAATGGAATTGTTTTCGTAGTTTCCTTTTCTGATAGTTCATTACTAGGTATAAAAATGCAACTGATTTATTTTTTTAAAAAATTTAAAGGGTTTAAATTTTTTTACTTTTAAAGAGGAAAAGAGAGAGAGAAAGAACGGAGAGAAGCAAGAAGCATCAACTTCCATATATGCCTTGACCAGGCAAGCCCAGGGTTTTGAACCGGTGACCTCAGTGTTCTAGGTTAACACTTTATCCACTGCGCCACCAACAGGTCAGATATAATGCAACTGATTTCTACATATTTATTTAGTATCCTGCTACTTTACTGAATTCATTTATAATTTCTAGCCGGGGTTTTTTGTGGAATTGATTGGCTTTTTTCTATACAAAATCATGTCATCTGCAAATAATGACAACTTTAGTTTTCTTTCCAATTTCTTCTTGTCTGATTGCTGTGGCTAGAACTTCCAGTACTCTGTTGAATAAGACTGGTGATAGTGGACATCCCTATATCATTCCTGATCTCAAGGAACAAGTTTTTGCCCACTGAGTATTATAATAATGAGCTATATCACTTTAATTGATCTGCAAATATTGTACCAACCTTGCATCCCTGAAATAAATCCCACTTGATGATAGTGTATGATATTTTTAATGTATACTGGATCTGGTTTGATAATATTTTGTTGAGGATTTTAGCATCTATGTTCACCAAGGATATTGGCCTATAACTTTCTTTCTTTGTAGTGTCTTTATCTGGTTTTAGAACTAGGATAATACTGGCCTTGGAAAATTAACTTAAGAGTCTTCTACTCTTGAATTTTTTAGAAAAGTTTGAGAAGGATAGGTATTAGATCATCTTTGAATACTTAGTAGAATTCACCTGTGAGGCCATCTGGTCCAGGACTTTTGTTTGTTGGAAGTTTTTTTTTTTATTACTGCTTGAATTTCACTGGCTGTAAATTGTCCACTCAGTTTCCCTGATTCTTTCAAATTCAGTTTTGGGAGATTGTATATTTCTAAGAACTTATTCATTTCTTCTAGATTGTCCAATTTGTTGGGATACAGTTGTTTGTAATATTTTCATACAATACTTACAATACTTATTTCTTTTTTTTTGTTATCTGTTGTCACTTCTCCCTTTCATTTCTAATTTTAGATGTTTGGGTCCTCTCTTTGTTTCTTGATAAATCTAGGTAAAGGTCTTTCTTGTACATCCTTTCAAAGAACCAGATCATGGTTTTATTGGTCTTTTGTGTTGCTTTTTTAGCCTTTATGTCATTTATTTCTGCTCTAATCTTTATTATTTACTTTTTTTCTACTTACTTTAAGCTTTAAGTTCCCAATAAGTAGAAAGTTAGATTGTTAATTTGAGATTTTTCTTGGTTTATGAGGTAGGTTGTGATGCTATAAATTTTCTCTTAAGACTGCTCTTGTTATGTCCCATAGATTTTGGGTTGTTGTCTTCTAATTTTCCTTTGTTTCAAGGTATCTTCTCATTCCTTCCTTGATATCATTGTTAGCCTATTCATTGGTTAGTATTATGTTATTTAGTTTCCATGTCTTTGTGTGTTTTTCAGGTTTTACTCTTCCTGTGATTGATTTCTACTTTCATACCATTATGGCCAGAGAAGATGCTTGATATGATTTTAGTCCTTTTACATTTATTGAGACTTGTTTTATGTCCTAACATGTGGTCTTTCCTAAAAAAATGTCCCATGTGCACTTGAAAAGAATGACATTTTGCTGCTTTGGGCTGAAATATTCTGAAGATCAATAATCCAGCTGATCTAGTATATCATTTAAAGTTGCCATTTCTTTGTTGATTTTCTGTCTGGAAAATCTACTCATAGATGTCAACAGGGTGTTAAAATCCTCTACATTGATTATATTGATGTTGATCTCTGCCTTTATGTTCATCAAGATTTGCTTTACATATTTAGCTGTTCCTACATTGGTGTATAAATGTTTATAAGTATTATATTCTCTTGTTGGACTCTCCTTTTATCATTATGTAGTGCCCTTCTTTGTCTCTTACTATAACTTTTGTTTTAAAGTCTATTTCATCAAGTGTAAATATTGTTACCCCAGCATTATTTTCATTTCTATTTGCATGAAATATCTTTTTTCGTTCTTTTTCTTTTAGTCTATGTGTATCTTTCATTTTGAGGTGGCTCTTTTGTAAACAAAATATATATGGGTCTTGCTTTCTTATCCATTCAGCTACCCTATGTCTTTTGATTGTAGTATTTAAGTCCTTTATATTTAAAGTAATAATTGATAGGTACATATTTATTGCCATTTTATTCTTTTAACTATGTTTCTCTTCCCTCTCCCTCTCCTTGTCCTTCTCTCCTCCTCTTCCTCCTTCTTCTTTCTTTCTCTTCTTCTTAAAGAAGGCCCTTTAACATTTCCTATAAAACTGGTTTGGTAGTAACAATCTCCTTTAGCACTTTATTGTCTGGGAAGCTCTTTATTTATTTTTTCATTGTAAATGATAGCCTTGCTGGCTAAAATCATCTTGTTTATAGGTTCTTGCTTTTCATCATTTTAAATATTTCATGCCAATCTCTTATAGCATGAAATGTTTCTGTTGAGAAATTAGCTGAAAGTCTTATGGGAGCTCGCTTGTGGGTAACTGCTTTTCTCTTGCTGCTTTTCAGATTTTCTCTTTGTCTTTAACCTTTTCCATTTTAACTATGATGTGTCTTGTTGAAGGCCTCTTTGTGTCCCTCTTGTTTGGCACTCTCTGGGCTTCCTGGACTTGTGTGTCTTTTTTCTTTACTAGGTTGGGGAAATTTTCAGTCCTTATTTCTTCAAATAGATTTTCATTCTTTTGCTTTTTCTATTTCTTTCTTGTACTCCTATGATACAGATGTTGTTCTGCTTCATGTTGTCCCAAAGGCCCCTTAAACTCTCCTCACTATTTTTCTTTTTGCTGATCTGAGTGGATGTTTTTCTTTCTTGTCTTCAAAATCACTGATTGAGTCCTCTACTTCAATCTA
Source organism: Saccopteryx bilineata (assembly GCF_036850765.1). Taxonomy (NCBI): domain Eukaryota; kingdom Metazoa; phylum Chordata; class Mammalia; order Chiroptera; family Emballonuridae; genus Saccopteryx; species Saccopteryx bilineata. The sequence continues at coordinate 164,356,803 of NC_089495.1, forward strand.
CTGTTTATTTCTTCCAGCATATTCTATTTTAATTACATTTATTGGGGTCATATTGGCTAATAAGATTATATAAGTTTCAAGCATACATTTCTATGATTCATGATGTGTATATTGCATTGTGTACCCATCACCCAAAGTCAAATCATCTTTCATCACCATATATTTGGCCCCCTTTACCTTTTACCATCCCTTACCCTCTTTCCTTCTGGTAACCACCATCCTGTTGCTTATGTCTATGAGTTTCGGTTTTATATCCCTCATGTGAGTGAGACAATTTGGTTCTTAACTTTTCCTAACTGGCTTATTTTGCTTAGCATGATATTTGCAAGGTCCATCCATGTTGTTGCAAATGGGAGTATTTTTTCTTATGGCTGAGTAGTATTCCATTGCATATTTGTACCACTTCTTCTCTATCCAATCCTCTTTCAAGGAACACTTTGGTTGTTTCACTGTCTTGGGCACTGTAAGTAATGTTGTGATGAACACTGTGGTGCATATAACTTTGTAAATAAATGTTTTCAAAAATTTTAAGTAGATACCTAGAAGACAGATATCTGGGTCATTAGATAAATTATTTTTGAAAAGAGTTTTAAATAAAGATCTGAGATCACAAAAAAATGAATATTTAGAAACAAAAACAAACAAACAAAAACAATAATGACAGGGGAGCCAGGTAGATAGGTAAGCTAACACAACAGCCTGTCACCCTGAAGGTGTTTTCCAAGGACTGATGACCTTGAGCTTCAGTTTTTGAATGCTGAATGTTGAATGGAGAGATAAAGCCTTGTGCCTACTCAGGCTAGTAAATCTAATATAGGCCCTCAAAGGTTATATCCTTAGTATAAGAAGTCTGGGAGGTCCTGGCCGGTTGGCTCAGTGGTAGAGCGTCGGCCTGGCATGCAGAAGTCTCGGGTTCGATTCCCGGCCAGGGCACACAGGAGAAGTGCCCATTTGCTTCTCTACCCTTCCCCCTCTCCTTCCTCTCTGTATCTCTCTTCCCCTCCCGCAGCGAAGCAAAGATGGCCCGGGCGCTGGGGATGGCTCCTTGGGCTCTGCCCCAGGCGCTAGAGTGGCTCTGGTCACAAAAGAGCGATGCCCCGGAGGGGCAGAGTGTCACCCCCTGGTGGGCAGAGCATCGCCCCCTGGTGGGCGTGCCGGGTGGATCCTGTTTGCCGCATGCGGGAGTCTGTATGACTGTCTCTCCCCGTTCCCAGCTTCATAAAAATACAAAAAACAAAACAAAACAAAACAAAAAAAGAAGTCTGGGAACTGAGCCCACCAGGTTAGGGGACAACAAACAAACTTTTCTTTTCCTGAGAAGACTTTGCACTGAGTGGAAAGAAAATATATCCTTTGAAAATATATCCTTTTGGCTCTAATGTAGGTCTCAGCCCAAATTCATTCTGCTTATATAATCTGAAAAACAAAAAAAACTTTAAATAAATAATTTAAAGTAGTCTTAGTTGTGTAGTGCTCCAGACACTGGCAGAAGCAAACATGAATTATCTGGAAAAATGCATCTTCATCCCAAAACTCAAAGAATTCCCACTAATAAAATGCTAAAGTGTTTGTGTTCATAGTAAAAAAATCACAAGACAGGCATGAGAAAGAACCAGAATAAGAAGAAAATATATATAGTGGAATTAAACCTGAAAAGACTTTAATGTTGGAATAAATAAATATAGCCTATTCAAAAGTATATTTAATATATTTTAAATCACTAAAATGATATCTGAAAATAAGCAAAGAAAAAGAGAGTATTAAGCAAAAAACAAAAAAAATTATAAAGAACTAAATAAAACTTCTAAGAATAAGAAACATAGCAACTGAAACTTAAAATCAGTAAATGGTGAATACAGGAGATTAGAAGTAGTTGGAAAGAATATCATGAACTAGAAAATATGTGTGAAGTAATTAACTTGAATGTAGACCAGAGAGAAAAAGCAATGAAAAAAAAGTTAAGCAACATGGAAGATGGAGGACTCTAATCAGTTTTAGAATGAGGAGACAGAAAAATTGTTCCTGAGAATTTTCCAGAATTGTTGAACAATGCTAAGCCTTATAGAACTAGGATGCTCTGAAAATCACACAGGATAAGAAATTCACCCTTAAACACATCATAATGAAAATGTAGAACACAAAGATGAAGAAAAGGTTATTAAATCCAGAAAGTGGATTATCTACAAAGTAATTGCAGTTATGAGCAGAACAGAAGCCAAAAGACAGGAGAAAAATGTGCTGAGAGAAAATAACTGTTAGCCTAAAATTGTATACTCAGCAAAATTGTCTTTTAAATCCTTCCAGTGTATTCTTTTTGTCAGATATAGTATTCTTCATCTCTGACTGTTTCTTTTATGGTTTCTATGTCCATTTTTATGCTATTGAGCATTCTTATAACCATTACTTTAAACTCTATTTGATAAATTGTGCACTTCCATTTCATTTAGCTTTTTTCCTAAAGATTGTTGTTGTTGTTGTTTTGTCTTTTGGGACCTCTTTCTTTGTCTCTTCATTTTTGCTGCCTTTTTGGGTTTGTTTCTATGTATTAGAGAGATCTGCTATGATTTCCAGCTTTTGTGGGGTGGACATATGTAGTAGGTGTCATGTGGGGTGCAGTGGCATTGTCTCCTTGATCACTTGAGCTGGATGCTTCAGGAATATCCCTTGTGTGGATTGTGTGGTCCCTCCTGTTAAAATTGGGTCTTGATTGCGATTGGCTCATTTTTATGTGGGATTGACCCTCAGGCTGGCTGACTGTGAGGCTCAACACCCACCACAGTATATATGCTGGCATGCAAGAGCTGATCTAATGAAACAGAATGTGCCTCAGCAGTGTTTGGTGCCTGCTGATATCACCCTTTGGATATGCTGCTTGTGAAGCTTATCACATCCTGCTCTTATATCATCTGAATTTGGCCACTGGGTTTGTTGGTTCTGAGCCTCTTGGGATGGACTCTAGTTTGGCCAATGTCAGATGCTATCTGTGCCTAGCCCTAGGCAAGTTGTTTGAAGCCACAAGTTATTCACAGTTTGTGGTTGCTGTTGGCTAGTGCTGGGTGCACATGGGAAGGACCAAGCTATTCACCAAGGCTGGCTTTTATTAGCACTGGGCCCAAAGGCAGGTCAGCAAAAGACCCAAAGTTTAGATGTGCCTCCAACTGCCTCAACCTTCCAGCTACCTGTTAGTCTGTGGCACTGAAACAGCCTCTGACAGAGTTGGGAGCATTAGGCTAGTGGTCCTCCAGTGAGGGGAAGTGCCAGTCAGGCATCAGGGTAAGTGGTGGGTGTGGCCTCCAACCCAGAATCACATGAAAGTCTGATCTAGATTTTTTCCCTACCTCAGCAGGGAAAAGCCACTAAGATTCAAGTGGGTCAGGCCTCTGGAGCCAGGAGGGTGGTTCTATTAACCTGTGTGGAGAAAGTGTCAGTCAGGTTCATAGGAAAGTGGGGGTAATGACCCTGCCCCAAAGCCAGACAACTGAGTCACTGATGTCCCCTAAGTCTGTCCAGACTCTTGGGAGTGTGATGGTGTCTCAAGTACAGACCAAGAGGCCCATATGGGGCACATGCCAGACTCTGGGCTTGTCCCTTGAGCCGTAATGGTGACAAAAGCTCTCAATGCAATGAAGGTGCTGTGTGTGTTTCAGAAAGACCTCATAGCAGGTGGGCAGGAGGGGAAAGGGAGAAATGGGAGACTGGCTGGGAAGGGGACTCAGTGGCCCCGGAACAGTCCAGTAGAGAGGACAGGGGCCTGGAATGAAGCAGGGGGTAGGACAGAAGCAGACTCGAGGGCTGGGATTGGGAAACAGGCCTGCAGTTGAATTTAACAAACTTGATTCCCAAGTGTGGGGCTGAGAGAAGGAGACAGACAGAGAATAGGAGGAGGATGCTGTCACCAGGAAGGGACTGGGGTGAGACCTGGACGGGTCTGGATGTGGTGACGGGAACCCTGTTTCTCCCACTCTGCACTGGCAAGTGCGCCCTCAGGACGTACAGTAGACACACGTACCTGTGCCCGCTACGGAGTGCTAGCTGAGAGCATTCAGGGACATCACTGGGTCTGTGCGGGTGGCTCAGAGCACTGGCAGTGCGGCACCGGGAAAGGGACAGGGGTGTGAATCCTTGGGCCCTGCTCAAGCTCGCTGAATCTGTTCATAAACCCCAGGTGGAGACCCCCCTGCCCAGGAGCAGGCGTCTGTGACCTGGGGAGGCCTCCCATTGTGTCTCCTCCCTGTCTCCACCCAGGCCCACTCATAGCCCTTCCTTCCCAGCACTGACGCTGGCCACTCTGCTGTGGGACCTCTTTTCACCACAGACACTGTTTTCCTTCTTAGAAGTCTTTCAAATTCTGAGGACATCCCAGAATATAAATTAAAAGAAAAGAAAATCAACCTGGGACATGTGGCCCCTCCTTCATCTGGGAGGAGGGGGACTTGTGGTCACAATGAGGTCCTATCTAGTGGCCAAGGGTGCAGACCCTGGCAGCAGCCCACTGTCACTGCGGGGGACCTGACATCCACAGTGAAATGAGCACGTTTCTGCTTGGCACTGCCAGCCTAAGGAAAGGGAAGGGCAGCCAGGTGGGCAGGGTGGGCAGGCCCGTGGTGCCCTGCTGGAAGGAGGGAGACACTGGCCTGCTAACGGGTGCCTCTGTCAGCTGCAGCACACCAGTCCAGGAAAGAGGGGCTCACTCTAGCACAGGTGCCATCAGAAGCCACCCAAATTGGCACTTCACTCGTGTAAAAATGGCCCACAGGGCCCTGGCCGGTTGGCTCAGTGGTAGAGCGTCGGCCACTTCTGGCGTGCAGAAGTCCTGGGTTCGATTCCCGGCCAGGGCACACAGGAGAAGCGCCCATCTGCTTCTCCACCCCTCCCCCTCTCCTTCCTCTCTGTCTCTCTCTTCCCCTCCCGCAGCGAGGCTCCATTAGAGCAAAGATGGCCCAGGCGCTGGGGATGGCTCCTTGGCCTCTGCCCCAGGCGCTAGAGTAGCTCTGGTCGCAACAGAGCGACGCTCCCGGAGGGGCAGAGCATCGCCCCCTGGTGGGCGTGCGGGGTGAATCCCGGTCGGGCGCATGCGGGAGTCTGTCTGTCTCTCCCCGTTTCCAGCTTCAGTAAAATACAAAAAATAATAATAATAAAAATGGCCCACAGTACCAGGTCGTCCCTGGCAGGGGCTTCCCCAGCTCCTGTTTCAGGTGTGAACACAGGGAAGACTCAGAACGACCCCTGAGCTTGAGGCGCTGTTTCCTCTCTGCACCAGCACGAGGGGAACACTGCAGAGCTTCCGAGGGGATTTAGAAGTTTCATAAGATATGATTTGGAAGGAGCTCCTAACAGTACAAGGAAAAGACACCAGACTTTAAATCCACTTCACTCAAGACATTTTAAGTGATCACATGCTGGGGACCTCTAAACTAATTAGTGGTGTTTTAGCCTCCAGAATTTATTTAAGCATTTAAATGTTAGAAGCTTCATGGTCACTTTCATGACCCTTTTAAAATAAATGATGTCATTTTTAAAAAAAGAATTAGAAGAAGAAATTCAAAGAATTGAAAAATAAATGAGTCAGCTGCCACCCACTTTGAGAAGGGACAGCTTGCTATGGACAGCAGGAAGGTGGGTGGTGAAGGGTAGGAACTTGGGGATACCATATCCCCACTATGCTGTGCAGCCTAGGGGTTCCTAAGAAGCAGGATCTGGGCTCCCTGAGTCAATTCTGTGTCCTGGAGCTAGGCGGTAGGGACCTGAAGCTGACACAAAGCACAAAGAGGGAGGTACAAAAGTAGGCGCTGTGATAATTACAGTGCGTCAGAGTAACTACTGACCCTACCACCTTACACTTTCCACAAATTGTTCACACCTGCTGCCTTTAATCAGGCAGCAGTCTGGACAACATGCAGGTGCATCCAGCGCACAGGGAGGTGCTCACTCCCCTGCTGAGTCAGCACTTGCTCAGGAGGAGCCCCTCAGGGTCCCCGCAGGACTAGATTCCCTGGGCGGTGGGTTTGCAGACAACAGCCTCGGTGAGGGGCCTAAATGGCATCTAGCATACAAGACAGGGTCCCGGGAAGAGTGAAACTAGACGAGAACAAGCACCCTTTATTTATACTCTGATCCAGAGCTGCACTGCCCAAGACAGCAGCCATTACCCCTGTGGGACTACTTCCACTTAAAAGCAATTTATTTAAGTTAAATTAAAGTCGGCTTCTCAGTCCCCACAGCCAAATCTAAAGTGCCCAGCGTGGCTGGTGGCTACCGTATTGGACAATGAATGCACTTACGGAGTGTTCCTCGTGAAGGCTGGACAGCAGTGGTCCCCACCGCACTGATTGTCAGGTTTTCTGTCCAGGTTCTAGGCTGCTGGCCACACCCCAGAGTGCCCATTCCTTTACTGTGGTGTGGAGGGCTATGTGCAGGCACCTTGCCTGAAGGACCCGCACATCTCTCAGTACTCTCTGAGCCAGGTGTCATTGTCCCTTTTGTCAGATTAGAACAGTGACATTACTAAGTGTGCAAGCTGCACTGACTTGGCTCAAGCATGGATCATGGTCCCACGCTGGGTCTTCTGAAAACTTGAATAAAACTCTTGTCCTGGGCTGTTGCTTCTGTCCTCAGAGATTGCACAGGAGGCTATAGTTTGGTGCAATCCAGCTAAGAGGGGCTTGCTGAGGACAGGGATGGTCCCCTGGGCCTCTCCCACAGCAGGGGCCCATGCACACTACTAATAAGGCTTACGCTATCTACCTTCTGGATGCCTGGTTCCTTTGCTCCCTGTTTGGCTATTTAAATCTGGGTGAGACACTTTATGTTTTTGTAGTTTAATTTCCCCCACTGCTACCAGGCATCAGTTTATTATAGATTTCCCAGAATAACAGATCCAGAACATGCAAGTGAGGTTCTGAACAAAGCTGTATTATAAAGATTACCCAAGTTACTTCAGACGTCATGATGCCCTGACTACTAGTGAGAATAATGAAACCCAAACCAGAAGATTTTTATTATTCTATTTTATTTTATTGCATAGGAGGCTCTCTTCCAAAGGTTGCAGCCCAATTCACAGTGCTTGCCCAGAGATGAAGCACCTCAGTGGCCATCAGCTCTGTCCCATGATACCAAGTGAGACCACAAGGCTTGGTACATTCTGGAGGCCCCAGGAAGTAGCCACAGGGTCAGAGCAGCTCCCATGGCCTTCGGCCTGCTATTCTCTGAACCTGAGTTTCCTTACTTGGGAAGACACCTGCAGAACGAGGGGCCTACGTGAGCTCACACAGACCCATTCAGTATCCTCATGCACTGCCAGCCCCCACTGCTGCCAGCCTCAGCTCCAGTATGTCCACAAGCTCACACCACAACACCCCCAAGTTGTACCTGCTTTGATCAAGGTGTACCCTGAGCCACCTCAAGTCCAGTGCCATTTCATGGCTTCGGCTTTGAGGTCTGCCCACCCCAGAACTCCTAGGCTCCCCTCGCCCTCTCCAGGCCTCTGCTCTGCTGTTCCTGGGTCAGCAGTGACCTCTCAGAGCACCCTCAGAGGGGACCTAGACAGAAAGAGGCCAGTGAAAGGCCCCCTGGGTGGACCACTGTGCTGAATTAGATAGCATCACTGAGGACCTGTGCAGAGGTGGATTCTCTCCTCTGGTTCTGCTCCAGTCACATCGTTGTCCCCTCCTTGAGGCCTCTTCTGCATAGTAACCAAGTACCCTGTCATCACTGGGCCAGAGACAAGAGTTCATCAACTTCAACTTTAAATAAAAGTTGTAAATCAGTTATTTAACACACACTGTTAAATAAAATGCATGTCTTTTGCCTTGACAAATATAATTTCAAATGGTCTACAGTTCTTATCATCTTAGGAGTTTTGTGCTATAAGACCCCACCCCTGGTCTAAGGCTGCCCTCTTCTCTCCCTGCCACCCCCACTGTGAGCTGCCCTGCCCACATACAGAGGTGACACCCTTGCCACAAGTCCAAGCTCTGTCCACACCCCTGGGCTAGCCCTCAGCTTTAGGAGTGCAGCTATGGGCGGTGCGTTCTGACCCAGGAGGACTGCTCTGGGGAAGATGCCTCTGAGGCCACACAGGAAGGTACAAGGAGTTTGACCATTCTCTCCAAGCTGCCAGACATTCCCCCAAATTCCTGCTCCCAGAATCCATCTTTTCCAATCTTTCGCTACTGGTTATTGAGGTGTCCTGGAGTAGATCTAAATTATATGGACTTACTGTTGCTTTTGAGTCTTCATTCTTGGCATCACCTGTGCACTCTCCACCACAACAGACAAGGGGATGGCTCTTTCTCTTATTCAGAGCCACCTCTTCACATATGTAATTTCCATCTTTCCATCTTCCCCATATGTTTATATCATAAATTGGGGTTTGTAATGTTTCAATGTTTACATTATTGTGACTATGTACAGATTATTCATAAGTGAGCCATGAAATACACACAATTGCTTTGCATTTGGGGGAACATTAAAAGAAATTTGGTTTTTTTGTGGAGCTAAAAATTATCTTGTGAGTTCTCATCACTAATTCATACTTTGATTTCCTCCCAATTGTCCCAAACAGGACTCAGCAAACTTTGTTTGTGTGTCAAATCTGACTTGTTTCTTATTTTTGTAAATAAAATGTCCTGGAACACAAAGACACCCATTTATTTACATATTGTCCCTGGCTGGTTTCTCCCAATAATCGCAGAGTTGAGTGCCTTATAATGACAAAGCCCAAATTTTTTACTACCTGGCTCTTTAAGAAAAAGTTTATGGCTACCTGGTCTAAATCATGCAAAGGTAACAAATGCTCTACCAGTTCCATTTTCCTGACAACGTCTCTGATCTGGTTGGTTCAGAGCGGACTCTTCTCCGGGATTGGAGCACAGCTGTCACCTGAAATCCCCTTCACCTCTCCCTCTAGCTGTGCCCTGCTCTGTATCTCTTTTGCTCCTGTTTCCTGGCTGGTTTCTTGCTTTGCTGGAGTGCATCCTCTAGCATAGATTTGTATGAAAGGTGACTTGGCAGATTGCTTTTAAAGACATATTGTAAACTATCTATTTTTGTGTTTATCTGTCTAGGAATAGAAATACTGGTTGGAAGAAATACTGGTAATTTTTCTTCGAATTTTGAAGACATTGTTCAATTATTTTCTACCATCTGATCTTGTTGCTCATACTTCCAAAGCCAAGTAGATTCCTTCTCCTTAACAGTGGCTTTTTTCCCTTCCTCCCTTGGGAATCATTTAGTTTCTTCTCTCAGTTCTGATGAATTTCAAAACTCTTTATGTTTTCCCACCTCTTTCAAACTCTTTGTCTTTGTTCATGCCAACCCTGATGATTCTTCACAATTTCCCGATGTTCCATTTGGTTTTCCAGAGGTTTATACATGCTCTTGGCCCGTCCCTCTTTCCCTGTTTCCTCCATAAAGCTCTTTTTCTTCCTCTCCAGTTAGATGCTGTCTTGAGCATTGTTCATGCCCCCACCCCACCCATATCTTCTCAACCCACCTTTTCTTAGCGTTGCTGCCTGGACCACCTTTGCAAAGCGTTGCTCTCACAGAGCTCCTCTTGCTTCCTGTGCCTGGGGCTTCCCTGCTGCCAGAGAAAGTTTCACCTGTGAAGCTCAGCTGGGGACTCTGACCTGCACTAGCTGGCTGCTCAGGGAGGCAGCAGCACCCCAGAAGGCATCCCTGATGATTTGGGGTATTGGGTTGGGAGTGGGTACTTTCCTCATTCATCCTTGTGTAAACAATTCTAAGGCAAATTCCATATGACTTCCTGAAGGAAGCTCAGTGAGAGTGAGTCCAAGTTACCCACAGTGGTGATCTACTCAAACTGCAAGATTAAATTGTCTCTGGTTTTCTGCCTGTGTTATTTTCCCAGTTTTCACTCCTTTTCTCCGGCACCACTTTCCTGGCGTGCACTCTCTGGTGGCAGGCTCTTCTCTCAGCAGCTGTTTTCCTTTGAGGAACCCAGGCTGAGAAAGGGCCTGCCCTACTGCGTCTGGTGACCTGAGGGTGTCTATAATATTAAAGGTGCTTTATTAAGCATAAATGATTGGAAAAATAACAAATGGTATTGATAGAGAGCATTAGCATCTGTGAGACCAGGTGCCAGCCCGTTCCCTCCTTCAGGAAGAAAAGGGAAGCCCAAGTTCATTTCTCTAATGATGCAACTTATTGCCACAGACAGAGATGTCTGCCTCACCAGCTTGGCTACTAAAAAGAAACAGCTGGAGTAACTGTGTATGGCCAATAGCTGCCGCCATCATGGCCATTCACATGCAGGTTCCCATTAGATTCGGGCAGACAGTAAAGAAACAGTGGACCCAAAACCTGGTGGGCCATTCCTTTACTCTAGCCTCACACTGGCCAGCGAGTACAAACACACAAAGAGGGAAAACACTTCCCTATCACTCAGAGCTCACAAAGCTACTGACACATCTGATTTTTCCTAGAATCAAAGGCCCCCACCAGTCTCAGTCACCTCTGGTTCCTATCTGCATACCTCTCCCTTCTCCTCTCTGCACAAACTGGCTTCTCCTTCAGCACCCTGCCATCTTGGCTTCCTCCTTCCTTCTCCTTCTTTTTAAAACTTCTTGGGACAAAACCCCTCCTCCAGCAAATATTAGCATAACAATGGCTCTTCCCAAGCAAGAAGGTAATTTGCAATTTGCAATCAACTGCCCTGCTCTGAGGGCAAGCACACATGTGGCTGCCCAGGGGCATTTTTAACAATAAAAGTGAGCAAACTCAAAAGCACAAATTTTACAAACTCATTTGTCCAACAAAAGGAATTTGAATAAATTTTAATACTGACTTGGGGCTTTATTAAAATGCATTTGAACATAAAGGGTAGAGAATGATACATCAGTTTCAAAATAAAGTTAATTAGTTCTATGTTTTGAAAATGAGAACAAGGTTCTGATATAGCTGTCGAAAAGACAATCAGAAATTTCAGTGTTGAGAAAAAATAGAATTAAATCAGATAAGTGTTCTCTTTTTTGTTTCCACTGACTTTGAAAACATTCAAAAGGAAAATATCCCTTAAGAAAGCCAATTATTCAAATTGCATCTTCAATGTCATATTACAAAGATACATGTCTTCAGCAGGTCACAGCCACTCTAAATCTAAGTGGCTAAAACAACAACCATCATATTATATATACCTATATCATAATCTATGGATGAAGGATTAAGTCAGGGCTCAGCTGGATAATTCTTCTGTTCCACAAGGAGTTAACTGCACTTTGGTAGTTGTTAGCAGCAGCTGGATCCCCCCCCACCCCACCACTCATGTGCCTGGTGCCTTGGTGAGGACAGATGGAAAGTTGAGCCTGGCTGGGCTCCTCCCTCTGCCTGGTATCTCAAGATCTCTCTGTTTGGTTTCTCTAACACAGTAGAAACTGTAGAACTATAGAAAAGTAGACTGCCTTTTGCCTCATTTATTAGTTTGGTTGGCTTACCTGTTTGCAATGATCAGTTTGGATTGCATTTGGATACAAGTGACAGAAAGCCTGACACAGTGCCCTACACTAAAAGAGGTTTTGCTCCATGTGACAAGTCAGAGGCAGGTGGCCATTGCCATTCAATTGCTTAGGGATATCAAAGCTGAAGCCCCTTATATTCTCTTGACCTTTCTTTCATATTTTCAAAAATGGCTGCTGTAGCTCTAACCATCACAACCATACTTAATTAAGCCAACAATAGGAAAAAGAAAAGAGGGCAAGGAAAGGGCATTATCAACCACATTTGTCTTTTTTTATAAAAAAAAAAAAAAGATTTCTGAGAAAAAAAAAAAAAAGCTCCACAGCAGAATTTCTTTGGCATTCACTGGCCAAAACTGGGACACATGATCCTCTAGCTGCAAGGGAAGCTGGAAAATCTGGAAGCAGGATGACTAGTGTCTGAACTTACATCAATAAACCTGAATAAGATTGTGGTTCTGATAGTGAGAAGAACAAGGGATAAATGTTAGGTTGACATTTTTGGTCAGGTTCCTTAAACAGTGAGTGAGATAAGGATTCTTGAGAAGTGCCTTATTAAGAAGTGCTCACAGGAAAAACGATGAAGTATTGAAGAATCAGGATGGGTCAAGCACAGTGTCGATTCATCAAAAATCTAGCTTCAGCCTGGTATTAAAGATTACATTTTTGTCACACCTTACCTGTCCAGAGGTGAGGTCTGCGGCCCTCACCCTTGAACCTGAGTGCATCGCTGACTGCTCTGACAAGAGGCTGGGGGAGTAATGCCAGGCTGGTTTCTAGATCAGGCCCCAAGGAACTGGTGGTTTCCACTCCCCATCTGGGAAGCCTTGCTCTTGGAGTCCTGAGCTGTCATCTAAAAAGCCCAACTATGGCCCTGGCCGGTTGGCTCAGTGGTAGAGCGTCAGTCTGGCGTGCAGAAGTCCCGGGTTTGATTCCAGGCCAGGGCACACAGGAGAAGCGCCCATCTGCTTCTCCACCCCTCCCCCTCTCCTTCCTCTCTGTCTCTCTCTTCCTCTCCCACAGCCAAGGCTCCATTGGAGCGGGGATGGCCTGGGCGCTGGGGTTGGCTCCTTGGCCTCTGCCCCAGGCGCTGGAGTGGCTCTGGTCACAGCAGAGCGACGCCCCGGAGGGGCAGAGCATCGCCCCCTGGTGGGCAAAACGTCGCCCCTGGTGGGTGTGCCGGGTGGATCGCGGTCGGGCGCATGCGGGAGTCTGTCTGACTGTCTCTCCCCATTTCCAGCTTCGGAAAAATACAAAAACAAAAAGTAAATAAAAAATTAAAAAATTAAAAGCCCAACTACTGTGCTAGAGAAACCAGACACAGAGACCCTGAGATAGCAGGGAGAGGGGCCAGCCAAGCTCAGCTTTCCATCTGTCCTCACCAAAGAACCAAGCACATGAACAAACTGTCTCGGACATGAGGGACCAATCCACCTGCCAGCTTAACACCCCCAAACCTGCAGTACATGCCACTTGGAATAAAAGAATTACCCACAGATTATGATATATAATAAAATATTATATATATATTTGTAGTTTTAAGCCACTTAGTTCAGGGTGGCTGTTATACCACACAAAACACTGGAATGCATGGGGAAATCTGGAACACACAAGATACCTGAGAGCTGTCTCCCCTGAGTCAGGGAGACAGGGTATATGCCAAGCGTCAGTCAGTCTTTGCAAACAGAAAGACCTATAATGAGGAAATGAGCAGCTCCCGGGGAGACATTTTCCACCAGCCAAAGGCAACTTCCTATTAATCAAGGGCATTTTTCTAGGAATAGTACTGCTCAGGGACTTAGCAGGAAGTCCCCCCCCCCCCGCCCGAAGCAAAGGATGCTGCATCAGCTGAGTAATGGGGACCTAGAGGGAGTCCTCAACTATGTGTTCCACAGTGAATAATGAGCAGTGTTAGCCAGGGGTAAATGCAAACACACACATGCACATGCATATATAGCTATATATATATATTTACAAACACATCTCCATACATGCATACATGAGTTCATACATAAATACATACTTACACACATGCATGCATATATGCACATGTATATATATATACACACAACATGCACAAGCCCATGTATATACATCTACATACATACATGTACACATATACACACATCTATAAGCATGTACATTTATATGCATACACATGCACATCTACATACACACACATATTCATTAAGGTTAGCACATAGTATGTCTTTCTCTTCTCTCTAAAATGAATAGAATCATTAAAAAAAGAAATACTTTATTATATTTTCTTTCAGTTCTGAAAATCAAACAGTATATATTTTTAACCTTCACTGACTTCGCCATCTGCTTGCTTTGTACAACACATGTCTACATATTCTTATCTCTGTTTCACTTTCTCTCTTTCTTGTTCTTATCATCTTTCTTTCTCATTCCTTTGCTTTCTCTGGGCTGACTGTGGTAGCACACTAAGCAGGAGGTTGTGGTTGCGCATGAGGAGTAAACCACGGTGGGCCAAATTTTTCTGAATGAGCCTGCTTGGTGGACACAATGACAAGCTCCACAGAGAGATCTCATTACAGAGGCTGGAGCCAATGCGTCAAAAGAAAGGACTGATGCTCTAGTAACCTTGATGTGTGGTCAAAATGTGCTATCAATAATGTGATAACATTTAAAATACATCCGAACGTGTAGGAAATGCTAGGTTGATGACACATCAGATAGTAAGATTACGTGAATGACTCTGTAATTCATACACTCACATATTCATGCAGAGATTTTTACTGAGGTCCTATGTTCTACTAAATACCTGCCTATGGCTCAGAATGTCCACACTCGGGTACTGAGGAGACCATGTGATATGTGGGTCTTAGTGTCCACTGAACCCCAGGTAAGACTAGGGAGGCCGGGCTCACAAGTGACTCTGCTGCTTTCATGCCACGTGATGAACTTCTCTCTGCCTACAGGGATTTTGCAGGTTTAAGACAACATGTAGGTGGTGTCCAGTAGAGTTCCTTTAATATTAAAGGGACATAGCAAGCAAAGATGGTCCTAATTCCTCTTCCAAGTGAACAGCAGGGTATCGACTCAGAGGAAGCTAGACGTAAGCTCCCCTTGTCTCTGTCCCTTGTCATTCCTCCCATAACCATTTAGATAGTCCAGTAAATTACCATGGCGATAACAAATCTTCGAATCCCTTCAGCTTGCTACATCCAGCCAACAGAAGACTTCACCATCCCCTCCCCATTTTCCAGAAGTTGTAAAAACAATTCTATCCCCAGCTGGCACCTGAGTAGCACCCTCAGACAACACATTTTGTCCACACAGTGATCTGAGGGAAAGGTGACATTCATTTTGTCAAAACAATGTGTCGACTTGATGACTGTATTACTGCCCTGCCACTTAAAAATATAGCGTTAATTTATTCAAGGTAATCTACCCCTGTTAAATGATTAGTTGTTTGATATTCCTTTTGCTTTGGCAAATTTAGAAAGAAGAATATTAACTCATGTGATTAGAAAAGGAACAGGATAGCCAAATACTTAAAGCAAACCGAACTGCTTACCTAAAGGACAAAAAATGAGTATCAGGGGTTCAAAATTAAAAAAAAAAATTCTTCGGTCCTGGCCAGTTGGCTCAGCAGTAGAGCACTGGCCCAGCATGTGGAAGTCCCAGGTTAGATTCCTAGTTAGGGCACACAAGAGAAGCAACCATCTGCCTCACACCCCCTCGCCCCCTCCCCTTCTCTCAGCCATGGCTCAAGTAGTTTGAGCAAGTTGGCCCTGGGCATTGAGGATGGCCCCATGGCCTCTCCCTCAGGCACTAAAATGGCTTCTTCTTGAGCAACAGAGCAACAGCCCCAGATGGACAGAGCATCACCCCCTTGTGGGCTTGCCAGGTGGATCCCAGTCACAGCACATGCGGGAGTCTGTTTCTGCCTCCCTGTCTCTTACATAAAGAAAAAGAAAAGAAAATAAAAAATAAAAGAAATATTTCTTTTTGAGAATTGATTGAATACCAACTTCCATTTAATAAGGTGATAGGAAGTCCAGGCCATCCCCAGGTTACGAAAGAGATCAGTTCTGTAGTTTTGTTTTTAAGTCCAATTTGTATAAAGTTGTAACGAGTATATTTACTTATTAAATGCAACTTAAATAGATGTTTGTCTTAACATAATATTTATTTTGCCTGACCTACCCGTGGTGGTGCAGTGGATAAAGCGTCGACCTGGAATGCTGAGGTCGCCAGTTCAAAACCTAGGACTTGCCTGGTCAAGACACATCCGGAAGTTGATTCTTCCTGCTCTTCCCCCTTCTCTCTCTCTCTCTCTCTCTCTCTCTCTCTCATTCTTTCTTTCTCTCTTTCTCTTCTCTAAAATGAATGAATAAAAAAAGTCTTAAAATAAACCATAGTATTTATTTTTACCTTTCTGTGCATATAAATACTTAAAACATATTCAAATTTATAGAATCTCTCTTGTTTGTAACTCGGGGACAGCCTGTAAATTGAGCTTCTACTTGGCACCTAAAGAATGTCCTGCAGTGTGTTACCAACCATGTGCACTTCTATTGAATGTGTCCCTCTTCACTTCTCTCTAGTCCTCCCAGTCTAAGCCGCCACATTTGTCATCAGCTTCTTCCCTCCTTTCTTAAAGAACATGACACAGCATAAGAAAGAATTGTCATTTATGAAGCTCCTGCTGTGAGTGTCAGATATGGATTCAGCTCCTTGCTCCGGTGGTATTTGTTGCAGGAGGTAGAGTGTGTCAGAAGAGAGACCTCTCAGAGGCAACCATGGTGTGTGGAAAGTGTGTTTGTGTTATGTTATAGCAAATTATGAAAATAAAACTTAGAAAACAAGTTGATTTTATTTTATTTCTGTATTTTTCCAAAGCAAGAAGTGGGGGGGGGGGGGAGTCAGACAGACAGACTCCCGCATACGCCCTACCGAGATCCACCCAACATGCCCACCAGGGAGCGATGCTCTGCCCATCTGGGGCGTCACTTTACTGTAATCTGAGCCATTCTAGCTCTTGAGGTGGGGGCCATGGAGCCATCCTCAGTGCCCAGGCCAACTTTGCTCCAATGGAGTCTTGGCTGCAGGAGGGAAAGAAAGAGATAGAGAGAAAGGAGAAGGGGGAGGGTAGAGAAGCAGATGGGTGCTTCTCCTGTGTGCCCTGGTTGGGAATCAAACCCAGGACTTCTACATGCTGGGCCGATGCTCTACTGCTGAGCCAACCAGCCAGGGTCAAAACAAGTTGACTTTAGACAAAATTTAAGGGTTTTTTTTAATAACCATGTTCTACTTCATTGAATGAACAAACAATGAGTCAAGTGTAGGAAGGGATGTGGGGACCAAAATTTTCCAAAAAATACCATGAAAACCCAGCCTGGAGCCCTTCACCTTATGTTGGACGCCCAAGTCCCATCCTAAGGAGAGAGGTTTGGGGTGGAGATGGGAGACATTATTCCAAAGCATCACCGATTTTCTTGAGAGCCTCTTTTAATCCACACATATTCAAGATATTTTTTTTCCGAGGTGTCCTGTTGTCAGGCTCAGCAAGTCCCTCTCCGCCCAGCGTTGAGTTTCAGTCCAGCATTGTTGTGAGTCTGGCTCCGTCAGGGCGAGAGGAGTGTTGCTCTTTGGCCAGCTCCCAACATCCACTCCATCACCTCCTGAGATCCTGCAGCTTCTTCAAAACTATTGCTTTCACTTTTGCAGTTGATTTGCATTTTTTAAAAATTTATCTGAAGTTAATTACTAACCAAGAGATAATGGGAAAAACATTAGTGGATGAGTAGGGTTAGATATGACGACAGTTAAGCAGGAAAATAAATGACTGAAGACTAATTTTCCAAGTGTCAGGCAGAACCTGGCTCACAAATTCTGTATTGCAGCCACACCACTGAGTGAGGACACATGAGGGGATGTATAACAAGCCAGACTTTTATTTCTGACTTACGGCAGACTAAACAACTTGAGAGTCTCCAGCACTATCAAATTCCCAGGAATGCTCAGTGAAATCAAAGAAGTGTTTCTTCATGCAAAGATAAGCTTGTACAGAAATAAGAAAAATCCCCAGGTGCCGATAACAAAGAAGAAGCTGGAAATTAGAGATGTGAGAAAAGCGAAGAGCTCTGGAGCTCTGTCAGCTGGTGGCCGCCTGGTGCTGACAGCCAGGCAGTGTGAACCCAAACCCGTGCACAGGACCAGCCCTCAGAAAGGCTGTTTATTCCAGAGCCAGAATGGAGTGAGCAAAATCAAGACCCTCTATCATGTGTCTGAGCACGGACAAAAATAAGAACACTGCACAAAGCACAGACATGACCGCACATTCACGCCTCCCTTCCTGCGGGAGGTATGGCTGCTTCTTTACTAATAATAGCTGGAGTCCTGCTCCATTCTTCTCATCCTTAGACAAAAGTCATTTGGTACCCAGTCATGGAGCAACTGCATTTTCTGACAGCATCCAACCCAAACACCCCTGCTCCCTTGACCCTCCCAATTACCTAACCCAAGTCAGAACTTCATCACATGCTCCTCTCAGCACCTTCCTTCTGAGATACGCAAGCTCTCCATGGTCTTAGGTCTCCCCAGCTGCTGCAGGTGATAAACCTGAATTTGACTTGAGGTCTCTGATTGGGGGTACGGACAATATCAACTGGCAATGGCACTTTGGGGAGAGAAGGGTGGCTATGTCAGGAAACAGACAAAGGTATGGGTAAGGGGCCAGTGTAAGGGAACTTGAGATGTTAGACTGCAGCAGGAAGTGCAAGATTTGTGTACTTTGTCCAAAGTTTTGTTTATATTTTATGGAAAGTGGTTTCAATGCTATCAGATGTGCACCTTAGCGGACCAATTTGGTTGTAGTTTTGAGAATGTGTAAGACTCAGGGAATGTTGACTATATACAATGACCACCATTATTCAAAGAAGAAGTGATGCTACTTTAGAGGGAAAAGAATGGAGTAGAGAGAACACATAAAGGTAAAATCACAGATAGCGCGTGGGGTTGACGGGAGCGGGAGAGGACAAGAAGACCTCCAGGTTCCTGGGTCAGGTGTTCGGTGAATGTTGGTGCCTTTTGGTTACACGGAGATACGATAGAATCAGGGTCCAAGGTTCATTTTACGTGGGAGATGTTTATTATCATCTGGATACTTGTGATTTTGGGTGATTTGTGTTATGTAGGTGAAGACAGTCCCTCGGGAGGCCTTCAGACTTGGTGATATTGAACATGTTGGAGAATGGAGACCAACGGAGGAAGCTGGACAAGGTCCATGAGACTGAGTGCTAAAGTGCAGTGCTTACCCAAGGGAAGGAGGGTCCAGCATAAAACAGTTCAGAGGCAGAAGGGACCAATGTTGAGCTTCAGCCATGTAGTATATCAGTGGGAAGGCACACTGTGTAAGTTCATTCACTGCTGAGTTTTTTCTCCATATAGTGGGAATAAATGCCCACATTATGCTAGTTCTTAGGATTAAACAGCATTTTCAAAAGGTCCTTTGTGCCATTTTTTAATGCCCCACAATTTCACAGTTACATAGGGAAGTGCTGTAGCATAAAAATGTACGCCGTAAGCGTACGGCCACTTGGAATGTTAGTCTTCATTCAGTCATTTTTCCCGCTTAACCATTTATGGGAGAGTGCGAGCTGACAGTCCTTGCAGTTTAGATTTGTGGGGGACAGAGGTGTGGGGACTGGCAGTAAGCTGACAGGGTCCGTGCTGCCCACCCCCCACACCTCATTTGCTTGATTAAATTGCTAAAGGCTAAGCTCTTCCCCATAACCTCTGATTGTTTGATTAAGTTGGTGAAGGCTATTTACACGCCCTTGCCCATACCTCCATGTTAGCTGTGATGTTGATGGTTTCTACTCGTCCCATCCCCCATATCCCTCGCTTGCTAAAGATAATCTCCCTCTTACCCTTTGTTTTGTGAAGTTAAGATGTTATGCATGGTTTTCTGCACTTGGGAGAATTCTTGGTTTGCCTCAGAAATGTGACTTTGGGCCTGACCAGGCGGTGGTGCAGTGGATAGAGCATCAGACTGGGATGTGGAGGACCCAGGTTCCAGACCCCAAGGTCGCCAGCTTGAGCGTGGGCTCATCTGGTTAGAGCAAGGCTAACCAGCTTGAGTCCAAGTTTGCTGGCTCAAACAAGGGGTCACTCAGTCTGCTGTACTCTCCCCCCCCTCCCGTCAAGGCACATATGAGAAATCAATCAATGAACAACTAAGGAACCGCAACGAAGAATTGATGTTTCTCATCTCTCTCCCTTTCTGTCTGTCTGTCCCTATCTGTCTGTCTCTCTGACTCCCTCTGTCTCTAACACAAAAAAAAAAAAAAAGAAAAAAAAGAAATGTGACTTTGTGTCAGAGATCTCATTGATTTGCTAATGGCTTTGCTCTCTACCTTATAAATAAAGCATTTTGGAGGTAGAGACTCACTCTTGCAAGCCATCAGTTTGGCAATGGATCCTCCCAATCCCATCCTTTTTCTTTCTGTGTTTATTTTCTAATCTTCTACCATTTCTACCCAAGGCCATGCAAAATTACAACTCATGCTGGTTTGCTACAACAATTATATCCAACCCTACTCATCCACTAATATTTTTGCCATTATCTCTTTGTTGATAATTAACTGCAGATAAATTTTTAAAAATGTAAAATCAACTGCAGAAGAGAAAGCATCAGTTTTGAAGAAGCTGCAGGATCTCAGGAGGTGGTGGAGTGGATGTTGGGAGCTGGCCAAAGAGCAGCACTCCCCTGGCCCTGACCGAGCCAGACTCACAACAATGCTGGATGGAAACTCACGATGCTGGGTGGAGCCCGACAGCAGGACCACTTCAGAAAAGCATGGCTTGTATATGAGTGGATTAAAGGAGAGTCTCAGGAAGATCAGCGAAGCTTTGGCATGTTGTCCCCCATCTCCACCCCAGCTCTCTCATGCACAGGCTGTTTCTCTGTCTCATTCAAGCTTTCGCATGGCTCCCACTGCCAATCTAGACCAGAGAAACTGTTGGAACACTGTTTTCTGCGATAATAGCTGTTTTTGTTTTGATGTTAATATTGATTTCTCTAGTTAAGTTAAAATTTTGTAATAATTTACTCCAGTGTGTTGCAGGTTATAAAGGTTGCCACTTTGTTTCATTCTTATTCACTTGTTATTTTCAAATGTATATAATTATCTGCTTAAAGAGCAATAAATAAAAAAAAGTGAAAGTTAGTGTCAAGAATAATGAAACACACAATAAATACTATTGGAAAGCAATGGTATATTTAAGAGAATATATATTAGTGAATATGTGTATTCACTAATATACACATATATACACTATGTGTATATATTCACTAATATATATATCTATATTCAATACTGAGAGAAGTTATTGTGAATTTTTAGAGGGTCACATAATCAGAATTTAAAAGAAATTAGGAGGAAACTTTAGAAAAGGGGGAGAAGTAAATTATGGCATGGCTGCGTGGCATTTTTAAACATCAGCATGTGTTTGTTTCCCACACGAATGGGGTATACGGGGAATGGACAGGTCGCTGCACGCAGCGGGGCTGAAGAGTGGGTGTCAGGGTGAAAAATCTGATTTGCCAAAAATAGTACAGTTTAAAAGACATATATTTCCTCCAGACTTTTTCCTCTTTTAAAATAAATTGTAATGTTTATTTTATTGATTTTAGAAAAAAAGAAAGGGAGAAAGAGAGAAACATCAATTTGTTCCTATATGCGCCCTGACCAGGGATTGAACCAGCAACCTCTGAGCTTTGAGACGATGCTCTAACCAGCTGAACTATCCAGCCAGGGACTGACTTTTTCTATTTGTCATCTAAGGACATAAATAATAGCCTTATTTCTAATGTTGTTGTTTTTTTAAATTCATAAAATGTTTGATTGGACCAAGAATCCACACTCCACCCCTGCCTTGGGCATGGGGCGAACATCTGTGGCTAAGGGGTTCCCTATTGTGTTTGGTGGTCGAGCCCACGGGGGAACGGAGGACACCAGGTAACTGCACACTTAGTGGAAGGCTCCTAGAGATACGGTCTCAGCTTTCATGCCGTGGAGCTGCCAGTGACTTTTATAACTGCAATTGCAGCCAAACTGTAAAACATTGGGTCTCTGAGGGGACAGCACTTGGGGACAGAAGAAGCACCTTTGGAGCAGATTAGTTTCCCTGGCTCAGCTGCCTGTCTGTGGAGCTGATTCTCTAAAAAACCTACAAGGACATTTCAGCTCCAGATCTGTCCTTCTTCCAGGCTCCCGTGCAGCGACTGTCACCCTGTTCCTTTCCTGAAATATGCCGTCTCCCCTCAAGGAGAACAGTCTCCCCAAGTCAGCACCTCCTTCTGGATGAGTTTTGTGCTGTCTCACAGGTAAGAGACTGTTCATCAGGCCCCCAAATCTCCAGCCAGCTTTTCAGAGTCGGTCTTCTGAAAACTTTCCCTCTGAGGCCCAATCTAAGCAGATGGTAAAGAGACTTCCTCCTCTCTCCTCTTTCCCCACCTCATTCTTCTAAAGCACTCTGAGTAGTTGCCATGGTGTTTCCATGTGGTTGCTGTCATGGTCAGTGTATCAGGGGAATGGGAAGCTCTTCCACCCTTCGGTGGGGTGAGGGGGTTGGATGGTTTTTCAGGAAATGCTCTCTGGCTCCCCCCACAGGACAAAGGGAGCAGCGGTGGGACTGGGCAGGGGGAGCTTCACTTGTTTCTCTGTGGGTCACTGCTCCATGGAGGCTCTGAGAGAGGTGCCCCCACCCCCACCCCCCATCTTCTCTCTGCTTCTCTCCCATCTAGCTGTTTGCATAAACTGCTCCTGACTCAGCAGGCAGAGGGCAGGAAACAGGGGTCTATGCTCAGAACGCCTGATGAACCCTACACTCCTGATAGCTTTTCTCCCAGCTACCCTGGTGGAGGACTGTTTGGTGTTTGCTAGATGTTAACAAAATGGTGCTTTGGTTCCCAGTTGGCTTTCATCTTTGAGAATTAACTCTCTTGATACAAAACTCTTAGGTTGAACATCAAAAGTGGGCACCAAACCCACCCTGAAGTCTTAACATGACCCATAGTGAGCCCGTATCAGCAACTGGCATGTGCTCTCATTCATTACTCATAGTACTGAGCAGACCATCACTCTCCCCACTCACAGAGGAAGACACTGTAGGTGGCATGATCAGCAACTCTGCTGCGTTATATGGCTGACAAGTGGCAGATCTAGGACATCAAAGCCTATGACAGCCACACATGCTATCTACCTACCCTCCTCTTGGCCCTCTAATCCACTGGCCCACATGAGACCCAGCCATGCCACTAATTCCTTGTTCTATTCCATGGCATGGCTCATAGCTCTCCCTAAACTGCCCTATACACCTGGCGCCTTCCTGCTACGGAATCACTCTCTTTAAGAGCTGTAAACTTGTCTTCATTCATGGCCCAGCATTTACTGACCCTCAGGCCATGTGGGTCATTCCCGGCCACCCCCGGGAATGTTGTTACTGGTCCCGTCCTAGGGTGAGTGGTCAGGAACACATGGCTACTTGGATTCTGGTCATTCCTTTGCAAAGGGAAGTGCTCCAGGGAGCTGGAGCTGGTTCTTGATTTCCCACTAATCTCCAGAAGCATCTGTTTCTCTTTCCATCCCATTGTTTTCATTATTGCCAGAACTCACTTTCCAAAGAAATAGAATGAAAAGCAAACAAAAAACGAACTAAATGTCCCATGGTGCTCACTCCCTCAGACCGGGGGCCATCAGTGACACGGGCTGCTCAGATAGTACTTACTGATTGAGGGATAATACTCTGGGAGTCTGTATGCATGAACTCAGCCCTCAGAACAGCAGGGCGGTGTTAACTGAGGGGTTACTACAACCACCATTTCATGTATGAGGAGATGGAGGCTCAGAAGGGGTTGGTGATTTGTCCACACTCACCTGCTGGGCTGCAGCATCAGAACTGAGAAGCAGGCCACGTAGCTGCAGAGACACGTCCTATCTCACCCCACTGAGACACATCCTATCTCACCACCCACTGACTCGAGGATACATCCTGGAGTTGCATGCTATAGAACTCAGCACCTGCTAGCCCCTCCTGCCTCCACCCGGCCACTGCCACCCAAAACAGCCTCTATTCTATCTTTCCAAAACCCTTCAGTTCCCAGAAAACCAGGCTCTTTAGCAATTTCTGATTTTTGCACAAAACGATGCCTTTGTTAAAACATTGTATTCCTTTTCCTGGGCCTGGTGAGCTCTGACCTCCCTTTCTCAGGAAGTCATTTTAATCATTGCATAACTACGAGACTGTGTCCTCTCCTGTCAGGACCACAGTGTGCACATGAATCACCAGGAAGCTTGTTTTCAATTAGCAGTAATCTCGCCTCGGATAAACATCGCTGGCTATGACACTGCCTCTGCGCAAAGCTATCAGGGAGCCTGTTAAAAGCAGGATCTCAGGCTCTGGATGCTGGTCTGGTGGGGGAAGGGGCTGAGATTCTGCATTTTAACAAAACCCCAGGAGAGGCTGCTGCAGCTGGTCCAGCACCACCCTTGGAGCAGCCAGGTGAATCTATGGCACCTTCTCGGCCCCTCCCTCTGTTGCAGTTGCTCAACCCTCCATGCCCCTGGTGAAGGCTCTCCAAGGCAGGTGGCATGCCCATTCTATTTTTGTTCCTGTCACTTATCTCAGAACTTGCATGTTGGAAAAGTAAAATAATGTTAAGATGACCAATCATCCTCCTTTAGGGAGGATAGGTCTTCTTTTGTAAGTTCCATCCTCCCTCTAAAAGTGTCCTCCTACATGTCCTCCTTTTTGATATTGGAAGAATAATCTGTAAATGTCTGTATTTGATCGATGCAGATTCGATCCATTGTGTGTGATGTGACGTATTTGTATTTGACATGATGATTCGTCAAGGATCAGTATAGTGCGGCGAGACGCGATTATGGGACACATGTGCTCTGAACAGGAGACCTTGAGAGAGCGCGTGATATACCGAGCTTGCAAATGGCTTTGTGTACTTCATACTGAAACACAACATGGCACATACAACATTGTTGACTCATGAATATTTCTTTCTCAGTGAATATTCAGTCATAGACAGGTAAGCACAATTCACATTTTATTCATTTATTATCTAATAATTTCCAAATACATATAATTTTATTTATAAGTATTTTCCCAAAATTTGAGTTTTAAAGTGGAAATCTAACCTCAAATCATATCTATTAATAATGCATTTTGATGAAATAGTTGCATAAAACAGATGTTTTTTAATTAGAAAATGATAAATACACCCGAGTATCCCTCCAAATTAGTGGTTTTATTTGATATTTAGTTTTGTTAATTTAGCTTTTGGAAAATTCATCTAATATGATGTAACATTTTCAGTTCCTAATGTGCTTGCATTGTTCGTGTAGCTCTTTATTTTATTTTTAATTTTAAATTTCATTTAAAGGATGGAAAAATCAAAAAAGAGAAAAATGCCATTTCAACAATAAATTGAAAAAATAATTTCCATTCCTCATATCAAAGAAAGATACCATTGTTTTCTGCAATATTTGCAGCAGAGAATTTTGTATTGCAGTTGGAGGCAGAGCCGCGATAACGAAACACTTGACCACCAACAAACATGAGCAATCATTAGATGCATCAGCTTCCAGTTGTAAAGTAACGTTTTTTAAAACTTCAAATTATTCTGGAGATGAAAAACAGCTGGCTGCAATGGAGAGAATATTTGCATTTCATACCATAATTCACAATCAAAGTTTTTGTAGTATGGATTGTACAACTAAATTATTAAAAAAGTTTCACAATTCAAAATTCTCATGTGCCAGGACAAAATGCAAGGCTATTTTGAAATCAGTATTTAAAAATTACTGTGACAAAATACATACAGAGGACTTGGAAACTGCAGTATTTGTAACTATTTTATCTGATGCATCAAATCATAATGAAATTAAATTGTATCTGATAATAGTAAGATATTTTAATGTTACCAAGGGAATTCAAGTAAAAATTTTAAATTTGAAATCCATTGAGGGCAAAACTTCTGAAATTTTGTTAAACCATCTATACAGAGTATTAAGTGAAAACAATTTGAAATCCAAAGTTGTTGCACTAACAGCCGATAATACAAATACAAATTTTGGTGGGCGAAGACACAATGGGGTAAATAATGTAAAATTACAAGAGTTACTCCAAAAGAAAATTTTAGGAATAAGTCGTAATGCACATATTTTGTCCAATGCAATTAACACAGCATCATGTGCCATGCCAATTAATGTAGAAGTAATAGTAACTACAATTTATTTGCATTTTAGTTGTTTTACCATTCATGTTGCTACTTTAGTATAATTTGGTGAAGAAGCAAATGTTGCATACAAAAAACTTTTAGGATATTCAAAAGTTAGATGGCTTGCTCTAACACCTGCTATAGAGCGTGTTCTACAATTATTTGAGCTTCTCCATTCACATTTTTTGAGTTTAGACAAATGTCCTAAAATCCTGGACTTTATCCTTCAATATAAATCTCGTTTTAAAGAAAAATTTCTTCCTTTAATTATAGAAAGAAAATTGTCAGACTTAGAGGAATTAAATCAGGGCATAACAGAAAAGTTCATCAAAGAAGTGCAGAATTTTTACCAGATATATTTTTAATATATCGAAGAATCGTCTGAAACAAACATCACTGAAAACAACAGTTTTCAATGGTGTTTTTTAACTTCATTGCAAATATATTGGACAGATATTGAATCTTGTCTTGAGTTTTTATCTAAAAAAATGCCAAGCATCAAAATAGACAATTGTCTCTTTGAAGAAATTAGAAGACTGAATGTATATTTAAATTCTGAAATATTAATACAATGGGAAAATGAACAGGTCCAAATTGATAAAAGATGGGTGGAAATATTCAGCCATTTCAAAAATAAATGTATTTCATGTGAAAATTTCTTTATTCTCATTCAATTCACATTGTGTTGCCCTGGAACTAATGCAGGAGTTGAAAGAGTATTTTTCAATTGCTAATGGTTTTTGGACAAGTGAGAAATCGAGATTGAATGTTGATACTCTAGCTGCAGCACTTGCTGTAAAATTCAATATGAAGGATATTTCTTGTTCAGATATTTCCAGTATATTGTTACAAGATGATACATTGACAAAAATATTTATTCAATGGAAAAGTACTCATTTAAATAATATTATCTAAATAAGTATTTTTTCTTACAATTATTATTATTATTATTATTATTTTTTTCCTTTTTCTGAAGCTGGAAACAGGGAGAGACAGTCAGACAGACTCCCGCATGCGCCCAACCGGGATCCACCCGGCTCGCCCACCAGGGGCGACGCTCTGCCCACCAGGGGGCGATGCTCTGCTCATCCTGGGCGTCGCCATGTTGCGACCAGAGCCACTCTAGCGCCTGGGGCAGAGGCCACAGAGCCATCCCCAGCGCCCGGGCCATCTTTGCTCCAATGGAGCCTTGGCTGCGGGAGGGGAAGAGAGAGACAGAGAGGAAAGCGCGGCAGAGGGGTGGAGAAGCAAATGGGCACTTCTCCTGTGTGCCCTGGCCGGGAATCGAACCCGGGTCCTCCGCACGCTAGGCCGACGCTCTACCACTGAGCCAACCGGCCAGGGCCCTTACAATTATTATTAAAATTAATAGACATGAAAGCATAATTACAATACAAAATATTATAAATGTTTTTATTATGCATTTATCATATTATGGTATATTATTGTTGCAATGAATAAAATGTTTCTTTTATTTACAATACAGTGTGTCCATAAAGTCATGGTGCACTTTTTGACTGGTCACAGGAAAGCAACAAAAGACAATAGAAATGTGAAGTCTGCACCAAATAAAAGGAAAACTCTCCCAGTTTCATACTTATTCAGTGCAGTTCGATGTGGGCTCATGCACAGATTTTTTAGGGTTCCTTAGGTAGCTATCCCACATAGCCTCTACAGACTCGTCACTGACTGATGGCCTACCAGAATGGGGTTTCTCCACCAAACTGCCGGTTTCCTTCAACTGCTTATTCCACTGAGTAATGTTATTCCTATGTGGTGGCGCTTTGTTATAAATGTGCTGATATTCACGTTGCACTTCGGTCACGAATTTGAATTTAGTGAACCACAGAACAAACGGAACTTTCCTCTGTACCGTCCACATCTCGACTGGCATGGCCATGGGCTGCTCCACTGTATACACAGTGTTACGTCATCATCTCTGCATGCGCACATGCTGCCACATCATCCTACAGAAACTGGGAGGGTTTTCCTTTTCTTTGGTGCAGATTTCACATTTCCATCATCTTTTGTTGCTTTCCTGTGACTGGTCAAAAGTGCAGCACGACTTTACGAACACACTGTATTGTTTTCTTTAATTTATTTTTGTCCTCCTTTTCATTGTAAAAAAGTTGGTCACCTTAATAACGTGCTTTAGAGATGACGTCAGAGTAATGGCGGAGTAGGAAGCGATACCGATAAATCTCCCCCAAAACTCAACAAGATCTTCAACCAGAAACGGAAAAACCTATACTTGGAGCTTCCAGATTCTTCGCAATACACCCAAAGGTATGATTGAGTGAAAAATTGGCTAAATATATAACCAAACCCCGAAGGAAATAGGGAGTAAGAAATGCTCCGCCTTCCTCACTAACCTAAACAGGGCGGCTTTCTCTGGTAACTGTGAATATAGAAACTGAGGCGGGCAAAGGGGGTGAATAGATCCAGGCCGCCGCAGCAAAAACGGCCGAACCAGGCTGTGGCTCAGAGATCCAAGCCGAGGAAAATCTGATCCTGTGGCAACCCGGGCAATACAAGCTAACACTCGCGCCAAACCCAAACAAAGAAAGACAAGCGGAGCGGCCATTTTACCCGGTCTCCTGGTCGGTGTGCAGTTAGTGGGAGAGAGATTTCTTCCTAAGCCGCGGAAGTGGGTGCCCGTGTTGCCCCACGGAGAGGCAGGGTCAGAGGCCTTTCTGTGGGCTGAGGGCAGAGTCTCTGGGCAGCCCCAGCGCCCTGGGAAAGCCACGCACGGGAGGGAGTGAGAACTACTTCCAACGGTGGAGATTTTCCGTGCTGGTGAGGGTTTTACTCAGAAGGAACCGCGGCCGGCCTCATATCCTGGTGTGCGCGCGCAGATAAGGAGTGAGCGATTCCTCCGAGTGCCTCGGCAGTGCGCGCCCGTGTTATCGCACAGAGGGGCAGAGTCAGGGGCCTTTGTGTGGGCCAAAGCGGAATCTCGGGCCGCCCCAGCGCCTTGCAAAAGCCGCACACGGGGACGGAGCGAGACTCAATTCCAACGCTGCAACTTTTCCCTGCGGTTGGGGGTTTCACTCAGAGCGTGAGACTGCTGGCCGGATATCCTGGTTGCAGACAGTGAGTGAGAGTTTCCTCCAAGCGCCCCGGAAGTGGGCGCCCGCTTGTGTTACCGGACAGAGTGGCAGAGCCAGTGGTCTTTGAGTGGGCGGAAAGCCCACCTGATTATGCTAGCAGCTCTGACTGACTGAGCCTTACCCAGAGCCCTGTGCTGAGTGGAAATAGAGTGGGGAGTTGCCAGCAATTTGAGCCTCTTACTATCCAGGCAGAGGCAGCAGCAACCCTATACCTGGACTATCAGGCTACTAATTGAGGAAGGAAAGACTAGGAGAAAGGCTCCAGGAACACGGACTCTCTCACTGTCGGAGCCTATAAATGCTAATGAGCCTCAACTCCCAACGAGAATAAAGCATAATACATGACATTGCCATAGAGACTTATCAACTGCAAACCTCTACCTGAGCGTGCCAAAGGGGCAGAACCCGGGGTACAGAGTCACCGACCAGGAAGAGGGAGAGAAAAGAAAAAGCAAGAAGATAACCTCTCAAAATCAAGAATAATCTGCAGACTTTATAACCTATCCCATTTTATTATATTTGTTCGTTTGTTTCTCTTATCTTCATTCTTGAGACTTTTTTTTCCTCCTCCAATTTGGCCGATTAACTCTCTACCGGTCTTACTCTCTCCTCTCCTTGAACTACACTACCCATAAGTGTTACATCTCCCATTATCATTTCTCTTCTCTTCCTTTCTCTCTATGAGGGTTGCACTCCAAAACCCTTAACTCTTTCTCTCTCTCTCCTTTCTTTTTTCTTCTTTTAGTGGTTCCCTCTTTTTTTCTCTCTCTCTCTTTCTTTTCTCCCTCTATATTAGTTTCTTCCTTTCTCCTTTACATCTCCTCTCATTCAAACCTCAATAACAAACAAATTATCTTATCTGGGACTCAAACCTATGTTTGTGGCATTTTGGGGGGTTTTTACTTCACCTTTTTAACTCACTAGCAGTGCTCCCATCCCTGGCTCTCCATATTCTCTAGTTCTTGTTCCACTAAATACAATAGGAAGTTTTTAATTTGTCCCCCCATTTTTCCATTTTCCTCTTATTCCTCTCATCATAACTCTTAGAAAACCAACACCTAAAAGCAAATCATTTTATTCTTGACCCAAATTTTTTCCTTATTTGCTTTTTGTGGGTCCATACGCTCTTTTTTTTTTCTTTTTTCTTTTATTTTTTTTCCTTTTTTTTTTTTTTCTTTCTCTCTTTTTTGCCCCTTTATTACTTTTCCCCAATTCAGGCCCTCCATCACAGGCATTGTTTGTTATAACTCACAGTCCACCACAAGATTTTCTCAAGAAAGAGAGGAGAGGAGAAGAGAGGAAAAAAAGAGGGGGGGAATAATTTCCTTTTTTAAAAATTTTTATTTTATTTTATTTTTCTTTATTTCATTATTAATTTTTTTAAAAAAAAACAACTCTTTTCGATTTGTTATTTTTTTATTTTTTTAAACTTTTTATTCTTTATTAAATCTCATTAATACTATCAACAAAACCACCCTCAGATGCCATTAAGGAAGAGAAAATCGAATATCATGGATACAAAAGAAAGAGAGGTAACACAGCTAGATGAGGAAAAATCTATGGAGAAAAAATTTAATATATTGGAAACCTTGGAGCTAAATGACAGAGAATTCAAGATAGAAATCCTAAAAATCCTCCGAGATATACAAGAAAACACAGAAAGGCAATATAGGGAGCTCAGAAAACAACTCCATGAACACAAAGAATATATGTCCAAGGAAATTGAAACTATAAAAACAAATCAAACAGAGATGAAAAACTCAATTCACGAGCTGAAAAACGAAGTAACAAGCTTACCTAATAGAACAGGTCAGATAGAAGAGAGGATTAGTGAAATAGAAGACAAGCAACTTGAGGCACAACAGAGAGAAGAAGAAAGAGACTCAAAAATTAAAAAAAATGAGATAGCCCTACAAGAATTATCTGACTCCATCAAAAAGAATAACATAAGAATAATAGGTATATCAGAGGGAGAAGAGAGAGAAAATGGAATGGAGAACATACTTAAACAAATAATTGATGAGAACTTCCCAAGCCTGTGGAAAGAACTAAAGCCTCAAGTTCAAGAAGCAAACAGAACTCCAAGTTTTCTTAACCGCAACAAACCTACTCCAAGGCATATCATAATGAAATTGACACAAACCAACAGCAAAGAAAAAATTCTCAAGGCAGCCAGGGAAAAGAAGAATACAACATATAAAGGAAGGCCCATTAGATTATCATCAGATTTCTCAGCAGAAACTCTACAAGCTAGAAGAGAGTGGACCCCAATATTTAAAGTCCTGAAAGAGAGGAACTTTCAGCCACGAATACTATACCCATCAAAGCTATCTTTCAAATACGAAGGAGAAATAAAAACATTCACAGATACAGAAAAGATGAGGGAATTTATCATCAGAAAACCCCCACTCCAGGAATTACTAAAGGGGGTTCTCCAATCAGATACAAAGAACAAAAAAAAACAGAGCCACAAGTAAAAGCTCCAAGAAGAACACAATAAAACCAAATTTAAACTGTGACAACAACAAAAAGAAAGAGGGGGAGAAGACGGAGATTAACAGTAGCAAAGGACGATGGAGTGCAAAAGTACTCACAAAATAGTTCGCTACAATGAACAGGGTAGGGACCCTTTTCATTAATCAAAGGTAACCACCATTGAAAAAACCACCACAGAAGCACATGAGATAAAAAAGATAGCAACAGAGGAAAGATGTATGGAATACAACCAAATAAAAACAAAAGATAGAAAAACGAAAGAGAAGGATCAAACAAGACACAAAACTAACAGAAAGCAAGATATAAAATGGCAATAGGGAACTCACAAGTATCAATAATTACACTAAATGTAAATGGATTAAACTCACCAATAAAAAGGCACAGAGTAGCAGAATGGATTAAAAAAGAAAATCCAACTGTATGCTGCCTACAGGAAACTCATCTAAGTAACAAGGATAAAAACAAATTCAAAGTGAAAGGCTGGAAAACAATACTCCAAGCAAATAACATCCAAAAAAAAGCAGGTGTAGCAATACTCATATCGGATAATGCTGACTACAAGACAGGAAAAGTACTTAGAGACAAAAATGGCCATTTCATAATGGCTAAGGGGACACTGAATCAAGAAGACATAACAATTCTTAATATATATGCACCAAACCAAGGAGCACCAAAATATATAAGACAGCTACTTATTGATCTTAAAACAAAAACTGACAAAAATACAATCATACTTGGAGACCTCAATACACCGCTGACGGCTCTAGATCGGTCATCCAAACAGAGAATCAACAAAGACATAGTGGCCTTAAACAAAACACTAGAGCACCTGGATATGATAGACATCTACAGGACATTTCATCCCAAAGTGACTGAGTATACATTTTTCTCCAGTGTACATGGATCATTCTCAAGAATTGACCATATGTTGGGCCACAAAAACAATATCAGCAAATTCAGAAAAATTGAAGTTGTACCAAGCATATTTTCTGATCATAAAGCCTTGAAACTAGAATTCAACTGCAAAAAAGAGGAAAAAAATCCCACAAAAATGTGGAAACTAAACAACATACTTTTAAAAAATGAATGGGTCAAAGAAGAAATAAGTGCAGAGATCAAAAGATATATACAGACTAATGAAAATGACAATACGACATATCAGAATCTATGGGATGCAGCAAAAGCAGTGATAAGAGGGAAGTTCATATCGCTTCAGGCATATATGAACAAACAAGAGAGAGCCCAAGTGAACCACTTAACTTCCCACCTTAAGGAACTAGAAAAAGAAGAACAAAGACAACCCAAAACCAGCCGAAGAAAGGAGATAATAAAAATCAGAGCAGAAATAAATGAATTAGAGAACAGAAAAACTATAGAAAAAATTAATAGAACAAGGAGCTGGTTCTTTGAAAAGATCAACAAAATTGACAAACCCTTGGCAAGACTTACCAAGGAAAAAAGAGAAAGAACTCATATAAACAAAATCCAAAATGAAAGAGGAGAAATCACCACGGACACCGTAGATATACAAAGAATTATTGTAGAATACTATGAAAAACTTTATGCCACTAAATTCAACAACCTAGAAGAAATGGATAAATTCCTAGAACAATACAACCTTCCTAGACTGAGTCAAGAAGAAGCAGAAAGCCTAAACAGACCTATCAGTAGAGAAGAAATAGAAAAAACCATTAAAAACCTCCCCAAAAATAAAAGTCCAGGCCCTGACGGCTATACCAGCGAATTTTATCAAACATTCAAAGAAGACTTGGTTCCTATTCTACTCAAAGTCTTCCAAAAAATTGAAGAAGAAGCAATACTTCCAAACACATTTTATGAGGCCAACATAACCTTCATACCAAAACCAGGCAAGGATGGCACAAAAAAAGAAAACTACAGACCAATATCTCTAATGAATACAGATGCTAAAATACTAAACAAAATACTAGCAAAT
Source organism: Saccopteryx bilineata (assembly GCF_036850765.1). Lineage (NCBI taxonomy): Eukaryota > Metazoa > Chordata > Mammalia > Chiroptera > Emballonuridae > Saccopteryx > Saccopteryx bilineata. The sequence goes on from NC_089495.1 coordinate 164,390,106, forward strand.
CGAATACAACAACATATTAAAAAAATAATACATCATGATCAAGTGGGATTCATCCCAGAATCTCAAGGATGGTTCAACATACGTAAAACGGTTAATGTAATACACCATATCAACAAAACAAAGAACAAAAACCACATGATCTTATCAATAGACGCAGAAAAGGCTTTCGATAAAATACAACACAATTTTATGTTTAAGACTCTCAACAAAATGGGTATAGAAGGAAAATATCTCAACATGATAAAGGCCATATATGATAAACCATCAGCTAACATCATATTAAATGGCACTAAACTGAAGGCTTTCCCCCTTAAATCAGGAACAAGACAGGGTTGTCCACTCTCTCCACTCTTATTTAATGTGGTACTAGAGGTTCTAGCCAGAGCAATCAGACAAGACAAAGAAATAAAAGGCATCCATATCGGAAAAGAAGAAGTAAAGGTATCACTTTTTGCAGATGATATGATCCTATACATCGAAAACCCCAAAGAATCCACAAAAAGACTACTAGAAACAATAAGCCAATACAGTAAGGTCGCAGGATACAAAATTAACATACAGAAGTCAATAGCCTTTCTATATGCCAACAATGAAACAACTGAGAAGGAACTCAAAAGAATAATCCCCTTCACGATTGCAACAAAAAAAATAAAATACTTAGGAATAAACATAACAAAGAATGTAAAGGACTTATATAATGAAAACTATAAACCATTGTTAAGGGAAATCGAAAAAGATATAATGAGATGGAAGAATATACCTTGTTCTTGGCTAGGAAGAATAAATATAATCAAGATGGCTATATTACCCAAAGCAATATACAAATTTAATGCAATTCCCATCAAACTTCCAATGACATTTTTTAAAGAAATAGAGCAAAAAATCATCAGATTTATATGGAACTATAAAAAACCCCGAATAGCCAAAGCAATCCTAAAGAAAAAGAATGAAGCTGGGGGCATAACAATACCTGACTTCAAACTCTATTATACAGCCACGACAATCAAAACAGCATGGTATTGGCAGAAAAATAGACACTCAGACCAATGGAACAGAATAGAAAGTCCAGAAATAAAACCACATATATATAGTCAAATAATTTTTGATAAAGGGGCCAACAACACACAATGGAGAAAAGAAAGCCTCTTCAATAAATGGTGCTGGGAAAACTGGAAAGCCACATGCAAAAGAATGAAACTGGACTACAGTCTCTCCCCCTGTACAAAAATTAACTCAAAATGGATCAAAGATCTAAACATAAGACCTGAAACAATTAAGTACATAGAAGAAGACATAGGTACTCAACTCATGGACCTGGGTTTTAAAGAGCATTTTATGAATTTGACTCCAATGGCAAGAGAAGTGAAGGCAAAAATTAATGAATGGGACTACATCAGACTAAGAAGTTTTTGCTCAGCAAGGGAAACTGATAACAAAATAAACAGAAAGCCAACTAAATGGGAAATGATATTTTCAAACAACAGCTCAGATAAGGGCCTAATATCCAAAATATACAAAGAACTCATAAAACTCAACAACAAACAAACAAACAATCCAATAAAAAAATGGGAAGAGGATATGAATAGACACTTCTCCCAGGAAGAAATACAAATGGCCAACAGATATATGAAAAGATGCTCATCTTCTTTAGCTATTAGAGAAATGCAAATCAAAACAGCAATGAGATACCACCTCACACCTGTTCGATTAGCTGTTATTAGCAAGTCAGGTAATAGCAAATGTTGGAGAGGCTGTGGAGAAAAAGGAACCCTCATCCACTGTTGGTGGGAATGTAAAGTAGTACAACCATTATGGAAGAAAGTATGGTGGTTCCTCAAAAAACTGCAAATAGAACTACCTTATGACCCAGCAATCCCTCTACTGGGTATATATCCCCAAAACTCAGAAACATTGATACGTAAAGACACATGCAGCCCCATGTTTATTGCAGCATTGTTCACAGTGGCCAGGACATGGAAACAACCAAAAAGCCCATCAATAGATGACTGGATAAAGAAGATGTGGCACATATACACTATGGAATACTACTCAGCCATAAGAAATGATGACATCGGAACATTTACAGCAAAATGGTGGGATCTTGATAACATGATACGAAGCGAAATAAGTAAATCAGAAAAAACCAGGAACTGTATTATTCCATACATAGGTGGGACATAATAGTGAAACTAAGAGACATTGATAAGAGTGTGGTGGTTACGGGCGGGAGGGGGGAATGGGAGAGAGATAGGGGGTGGGAGGGGCACAAAGAAAACAAGATAGAAGGTGACAGAGGACAATCTGACTTTGGGTGGTGGGTATGCAACATAATTGAACGACAAGATAACCTGGACTTGTTATCTTTGAATATATGTATCCTGATTTATTGATGTCACCCCATTAAAAAAATAAAATTATAAAAAAAAAAAAAATAACGTGCTTTAACTTTTTAAAATGAATTCTAAAGGACATCTCAACAGCAAAAGTTAAATAGCATCTAGATAAAATATTTAAATAAGGAAGGGAGCATATTTTGAGAACCCCAAATATGAAAAGAGAAAGTTTGTTAAGCACAATAGATCAAGATAAACTAACAAACAAAACAGAAGCAGACACAGAGATGTGAAACAGACTGATAGCTGTCAGAAGGAATGGGGTTTGGAAGGCAAGCTGGAAAAGGTGAAATGATAAAGCATAGATAAAGACTTATACTCACAGACAACAGTGTGGGAATTACAGAGGGGAAAAGGGGTAAGGGAGGTGGAGGAGGGTAGAGGGGGGTAGATGGTGATGGAGAGAGACTTAACTTGGGGTGGCATCCTGTGGAATTGTGCACCTGAAATCTGTACAATTTTATTAATCAATGTCACCCCAATAAATTCAATAAAAGATGTTCAGAAAAAGAATCAAAGCTAAGGAAACTATTAGAAGATTTTCAGATAAGTAAAGTCCCAACTCAACACATCTGCCTATATTATCTTAAAAGCCCATAAAATAAAGGCCCTCTGATTTATAGTTTCTCCTACTTGTTTAACTTAAAGACCTCTATGCACAACTACAACACGCATTCAGTGCTGAGCAGCCATAACAAATAAAAAGGATGAACATGAATTGCAACCATTCAAGCTTAAGAACCATTTCAGCCAACCGAGCTTTACCCATCAGAAAAACAAGTCCACTGCTTTGCCCTTGAGAGTTCCCAGAGGACAGAGTACTAAGGAAAGCAGGGCTAGAAGAGAGTCTGCAGCAAGGCAGGGGGAAGGCGTGGGAGAGCATGGCTGTGCCAACTCAGCAATCAGAAACACTCCCACAGGCAGGGAGCACACGTGAGGCTGCATGTTCACAGGCAGAGGGGTGGATGTCTTGTGCAGCACAGGTGTGGCGGGAACTCTGGAACTGATGGCCGTGGGAGACCAGGAAGGGCGCCAGAGAGCAGAGAGACTTTCCTGAGCATGTCAGTTGGTCAAAAGCTGCTTTGGAAACTGTTAAACACAGACTCCTATTCACAGAACTACTTTTATTGTTTTAGGTAGGAATAAGCTGTTTCTTTAAGTGTTGTAAGGTATCAAAAGTTACAGAAATAATATTAATATTTTAGGAAGCTTAAAGAACATTTTTATTAATTTGGGCTAGGGGCCCAGGCCGGTTGGCTCAGCGGTAGAACATTGGCCTGGCGTGCAGGGGACCCGGGTTCGATTCCTGGCCAGGGCACATAGGAGAAGCACCCATTTGCTTCTCCACCCCCCCTCCTTCCTCTCTGTCTCTCTCTTCCCCTCCCGCAGCCAAGGCTCCATTGAAGCAAAGATGGCCTGGGCGCTGAGGATGGCTCCTTGGCCTCTGCCCCAGGTGCTAGAGTGGCTCTGGTTGCGGCAGAGCGATGCCCCGGAGGGGCAGAGCATCACCCCCTGGTGGGCAGAGCGCCGCCCCTGGTGGGCGTGCCAGGTGGATCCCAGTCGGGCGCATGTGGGAGTCTGTCTGACTGTCTCTCCCCATTTCCAGCTTCAGAAAAATATAAATAAATAAATAAATAAATAAATAAATAAATAAATAGAAAATTTGGGCTAGGTGTGCAGAGAGATTTTGAAAATAATCTTTGTACTTGTGTGATTAGCATCAAAACCCAGGTTGGCCGATGGCATTGTATTATAAATGCAGAGGGGAAGGAGAGTTGAATTCTCTGACCTCCCCCTACACCTGTGAGGAAGCGAGTGAATAGCTAGCCAGGTGCAGAAAGAGAGAGATTAAATTAAACCTTTTCTTATATTAATGGGCCATTTACAGGCATTTGTCCCCATGGAAACTACTCCTCTCCTCCTGAAAGCATGTAGTTAATGTATGTATCTCTGGACAAAGGAATAGTAAATGAACACTAGAAAATATAGGAATGTCTTTTTTTTTTTTTTTTTTTTTTTTTTTTATAATTTTATTTTTTTAATGGGGTGACATCAATAAATCAGGATACATATATTCAAAGATAACAAGTCCAGGTTATCTTGTCGTTCAATTATGTTGCATACCCACCACCCAAAGTCAGATTATCCTCTGTCACCTTCTATCTTGTTTTCTTTATGCCCCTCCCACCCCCTATCCCTCTCCCATTCCCCCCTCCCCCCCGTAACCACCACACTCTTATCAATGTCTCTTAGTTTCACTATTATGTCCCACCTACGTATGGAATAATACAGTTCCTGTTTTTTTCTGATTTACTTATTTCGCTTCGTATCATGTTATCAAGATCCCACCATTTTGCTGTAAATGTTCCGAAGTCATCATTTCTTATGGCTGAGTAGTATTCCATAGTGTATATGTGCCACATCTTCTTTATCCAGTCATCTATTGATGGGCTTTTTGGTTGTTTCCATGTCCTGGCCACTGTGAACAATGCTGCAATAAACATGGGGCTGCATGTGTCTTTACGTACCAATGTTTCTGAGTTTTGGGGATATATACCCAGTAGAGGGATTGCTGGGTCATAAGGTAGTTCTATTTGCAGTTTTTTGAGGAACCACCATACTTTCTTCCATAATGGTTGTACTACTTTACATTCCCACCAACAGTGGATGAGGGTTCCTTTTTCTCCACAGCCTCTCCAACATTTGCTATTACCTGACTTGCTAATAACAGCTAATCGAACAGGTGTGAGGTGGTATCTCATTGCCGTTTTGATTTGCATTTCTCTATTAGCTAAAGAAGATGAGCATCTTTTCATATATCTGTTGGCCATTTGTATTTCTTCCTGGGAGAAGTGTCTATTCATATCCTCTTCCCATTTTTTTATTGGATTGTTTGTTTGTTTGTTGTTGAGTTTTATGAGTTCTTTGTATATTTTGGATATTAGGCCCTTATCTGAGCTGTTGTTTGAAAATATCATTTCCCATTTAGTTGGCTTTCTGTTTATTTTGTTATCAGTTTTCCTTGCTGAGCAAAAACTTCTTAGTCTGATGTAGTCCCATTCATTAATTTTTGCCTTCACTTCTCTTGCCATTGGAGTCAAATTCATAAAATGCTCTTTAAAACCCAGGTCCATGAGTTGAGTACCTATGTCTTCTTCTATGTACTTAATTGTTTCAGGTCTTATGTTTAGATCTTTGATCCATTTTGAGTTAATTTTTGTACAGGGGGAGAGACTGTAGTCCAGTTTCATTCTTTTGCATGTGGCTTTCCAGTTTTCCCAGCACCATTTATTGAAGAGGCTTTCTTTTCTCCATTGTGTGTTGTTGGCCCCTTTATCAAAAATTATTTGACTATATATATGTGGTTTTATTTCTGGACTTTCTATTCTGTTCCATTGGTCTGAGTGTCTATTTTTCTGCCAATACCATGCTGTTTTGATTGTCGTGGCTCTATAATAGAGTTTGAAGTCAGGTATTGTTATGCCCCCAGCTTCATTCTTTTTCTTTAGGATTGCTTTGGCTATTCGGGGTTTTTTATAGTTCCATATAAATCTGATGATTTTTTGCTCTATTTCTTTAAAAAATGTCATTGGAAGTTTGATGGGAATTGCATTAAATTTGTATATTGCTTTGGGTAATATAGCCATCTTGATTATATTTATTCTTCCTAGCCAAGAACAAGGTATATTCTTCCATCTCATTATATCTTTTTCGATTTCCCTTAACAATGGTTTATAGTTTTCATTATATAAGTCCTTTACATTCTTTGTTATGTTTATTCCTAAGTATTTTATTTTTTTTGTTGCAATCGTGAAGGGGATTATTCTTTTGAGTTCCTTCTCAGTTGTTTCATTGTTGGCATATAGAAAGGCTATTGACTTCTGTATGTTAATTTTGTATCCTGCGACCTTACTGTATTGGCTTATTGTTTCTAGTAGTCTTTTTGTGGATTCTTTGGGGTTTTCGATGTATAGGATCATATCATCTGCAAAAAGTGATACCTTTACTTCTTCTTTTCCGATATGGATGCCTTTTATTTCTTTGTCTTGTCTGATTGCTCTGGCTAGAACCTCTAGTACCACATTAAATAAGAGTGGAGAGAGTGGACAACCCTGTCTTGTTCCTGATTTAAGGGGGAAAGCCTTCAGTTTAGTGCCATTTAATATGATGTTAGCTGATGGTTTATCATATATGGCCTTTATCATGTTGAGATATTTTCCTTCTATACCCATTTTGTTGAGAGTCTTAAACATAAAATTGTGTTGTATTTTATCGAAAGCCTTTTCTGCGTCTATTGATAAGATCATGTGGTTTTTGTTCTTTGTTTTGTTGATATGGTGTATTACATTAACCGTTTTACGTATGTTGAACCATCCTTGAGATTCTGGGATGAATCCCACTTGATCATGATGTATTATTTTTTTAATATGTTGTTGTATTCGATTTGCTAGTATTTTGTTTAGTATTTTAGCATCTGTATTCATTAGAGATATTGGTCTGTAGTTTTCTTTTTTTGTGCCATCCTTGCCTGGTTTTGGTATGAGGGTTATGTTGGCCTCATAAAATGTGTTTGGAAGTATTGCTTCTTCTTCAATTTTTTGGAAGACTTTGAGTAGAATAGGAACCAAGTCTTCTTTGAATGTTTGATAAAATTCGCTGGTATAGCCGTCAGGGCCTGGACTTTTATTTTTGGGGAGGTTTTTAATGGTTTTTTCTATTTCTTCTCTACTGATAGGTCTGTTTAGGCTTTCTGCTTCTTCTTGACTCAGTCTAGGAAGGTTGTATTGTTCTAGGAATTTATCCATTTCTTCTAGGTTGTTGAATTTAGTGGCATAAAGTTTTTCATAGTATTCTACAATAATTCTTTGTATATCTACGGTGTCCGTGGTGATTTCTCCTCTTTCATTTTGGATTTTGTTTATATGAGTTCTTTCTCTTTTTTCCTTGGTAAGTCTTGCCAAGGGTTTGTCAATTTTGTTGATCTTTTCAAAGAACCAGCTCCTTGTTCTATTAATTTTTTCTATAGTTTTTCTGTTCTCTAATTCATTTATTTCTGCTCTGATTTTTATTATCTCCTTTCTTCGGCTGGTTTTGGGTTGTCTTTGTTCTTCTTTTTCTAGTTCCTTAAGGTGGGAAGTTAAGTGGTTCACTTGGGCTCTCTCTTGTTTGTTCATATATGCCTGAAGCGATATGAACTTCCCTCTTATCACTGCTTTTGCTGCATCCCATAGATTCTGATATGTCGTATTGTCATTTTCATTAGTCTGTATATATCTTTTGATCTCTGCACTTATTTCTTCTTTGACCCATTCATTTTTTAAAAGTATGTTGTTTAGTTTCCACATTTTTGTGGGATTTTTTTCCTCTTTTTTGCAGTTGAATTCTAGTTTCAAGGCTTTATGATCAGAAAATATGTTTGGTACAACTTCAATTTTTCTGAATTTGCTGATATTGTTTTTGTGGCCCAACATATGGTCAATTTTTGAGAATGATCCATGTACACTGGAGAAAAATATATACTCAGTCACTTTGGGATGAAATGTCCTGTAGATGTCTATCATATCCAGGTGCTCTAGTGTTTTGTTTAAGGCCACTATGTCTTTGTTGATTCTCTGTTTGGATGACCGATCTAGAGCCGTCAGCGGTGTATTGAGGTCTCCAAGTATGATTGTATTTTTGTCAGTTTTTGTTTTAAGATCAATAAGTAGCTGTCTTATATATTTTGGTGCTCCTTGGTTTGGTGCATATATATTAAGAATTGTTATGTCTTCTTGATTCAGTGTCCCCTTAGCCACTATGAAATGGCCATTTTTGTCTCTAAGTACTTTTCCTGTCTTGTAGTCAGCATTATCCGATATGAGTATTGCTACACCTGCTTTTTTTTTGGATGTTATTTGCTTGGAGTATTGTTTTCCAGCCTTTCACTTTGAATTTGTTTTTATCCTTGTTACTTAGATGAGTTTCCTGTAGGCAGCATACAGTTGGATTTTCTTTTTTAATCCATTCTGCTACTCTGTGCCTTTTTATTGGTGAGTTTAATCCATTTACATTTAGTGTAATTATTGATACTTGTGAGTTCCCTATTGCCATTTTATATCTTGCTTTCTGTTAGTTTTGTGTCTTGTTTGATCCTTCTCTTTCGTTTTTCTATCTTTTGTTTTTATTTGGTTGTATTCCATACATCTTTCCTCTGTTGCTATCTTTTTTATTTCATGTGCTTCTGTGGTGGTTTTTTCAATGGTGGTTACCTTTGATTAATGAAAAGGGTCCCGACCCTGTTCATTGTAGCGAACTATTTTGTGAGTACTTTTGCACTCCATCGTCCTTTGCTACTGTTAATCTCCGTCTTCTCCCCCTCTTTCTTTTTGTTGTTGTCACAGTTTAAATTTGGTTTTATTGTGTTCTTCTTGGAGCTTTTACTTGTGGCTCTGTTTTTTTTTTGTTCTTTGTATCTGATTGGAGAACCCCCTTTAGTAATTCCTGGAGTGGGGGTTTTCTGATGATAAATTCCCTCATCTTTTCTGTATCTGTGAATGTTTTTATTTCTCCTTCGTATTTGAAGGATAGCTTTGATGGGTATAGTATTCGTGGCTGAAAGTTCCTCTCTTTCAGGACTTTAAATATTGGGGTCCACTCTCTTCTAGCTTGTAGAGTTTCTGCTGAGAAATCTGATGATAATCTAATGGGCCTTCCTTTATATGTTGTATTCTTCTTTTCCCTGGCTGCCTTGAGAATTTTTTCTTTGCTGTTGGTTTGTGTCAATTTCATTATGATATGCCTTGGAGTAGGTTTGTTGGGGTTAAGAAAACTTGGAGTTCTGTTTGCTTCTTGAACTTGAGGCTTTAGTTCTTTCCACAGGCTTGGGAAGTTCTCATCAATTATTTGTTTAAGTATGTTCTCCATTCCATTTTCTCTCTCTTCTCCCTCTGGTATACCTATTATTCTTATGTTATTCTTTTTGATGGAGTCAGATAATTCTTGTAGGGCTATCTCATTTTTTTTAATTTTTGAGTCTCTTTCTTCTTCTCTCTGTTGTGCCTCAAGTTGCTTGTCTTCTATTTCACTAATCCTCTCTTCTATCTGACCTGTTCTATTAGGTAAGCTTGTTACTTCGTTTTTCAGCTCGTGAATTGAGTTTTTCATCTCTGTTTGATTTGTTTTTATAGTTTCAATTTCCTTGGACATATATTCTTTGTGTTCATGGAGTTGTTTTCTGAGCTCCCTATATTGCCTTTCTGTGTTTTCTTGTATATCTCGGAGGATTTTTAGGATTTCTATCTTGAATTCTCTGTCATTTAGCTCCAAGGTTTCCAATATATTAAATTTTTTCTCCATAGATTTTTCCTCATCTAGCTGTGTTACCTCTCTTTCTTTTGTATCCATGATATTCGATTTTCTCTTCCTTAATGGCATCTGAGGGTGGTTTTGTTGATAGTATTAATGAGATTTAATAAAGAATAAAAAGTTTAAAAAAAAATAAAAAAATAACAAATCGAAAAGAGTTGTTTTTTTTTAAAAAAATTAATAATAAAATAAAGAAAAATAAAATAAAATAAAAATTTTTAAAAAAAGGAAATTATTCCCCCCCTCTTTTTTTCCTCTCCTCTCCTCTCCCCTCTTTCTTGAGAAAATCTTGTGGTGGACTGTGAGTTATAACAAACAATGCCTGTGATGGAGGGCCTGAATTGGGGAAAAGTAATAAAGGGGCAAAAAAGAGAGAAAGAAAAAAAAAGAAAAAAAAAAAAAAAGAAAAAGGAAAAAAAAAAGAGCGTATGGACCCACAAAAAGCAAATAAGGAAAAAATTTGGGTCAAGAATAAAATGATTTGCTTTTAGGTGTTGGTTTTCTAAGAGTTATGATGAGAGGAATAAGAGGAAAATGGAAAAATGGGGGGACAAATTAAAAACTTCCTATTGTATTTAGTGGAACAAGAACTAGAGAATATGGAGAGCCAGGGATGGGAGCACTGCTAGTGAGTTAAAAAGGTGAAGTAAAAACCCCCCAAAATGCCACAAACATAGGTTTGAGTCCCAGATAAGATAATTTGTTTGTTATTGAGGTTTGAATGAGAGGAGATGTAAAGGAGAAAGGAAGAAACTAATATAGAGGGAGAAAAGAAAGAGAGAGAGAGAAAAAAAGAGGGAACCACTAAAAGAAGAAAAAAGAAAGGAGAGAGAGAGAAAGAGTTAAGGGTTTTGGAGTGCAACCCTCATAGAGAGAAAGGAAGAGAAGAGAAATGATAATGGGAGATGTAACACTTATGGGTAGTGTAGTTCAAGGAGAGGAGAGAGTAAGACCGGTAGAGAGTTAATCGGCCAAATTGGAGGAGGAAAAAAAAGTCTCAAGAATGAAGATAAGAGAAACAAACGAACAAATATAACAAAATGGGATAGGTTATAAAGTCTGCAGATTATTCTTGATTTTGAGAGGTTATCTTCTTGCTTTTTCTTTTCTCTCCCTCTTCCTGGTCGGTGACTCTGTACCCTGGGTTCTGCCCCTTTGGCACGCTCAGGTAGAGGTTTGCAGTTGATAAGTCTCTATGGCAATGTCATGTATTATGCTTTATTCTCGTTGGGAGTTGAGGCTCATTAGCATTTATAGGCTCCGACAGTGAGAGAGTCCGTGTTCCTGGAGCCTTTCTCCTAGTCTTTCCTTCCTCAATTAGTAGCCTGATAGTCCAGGTATGGGGTTGCTGCTGCCTCTGCCTGGATAGTAAGAGGCTCAAATTGCTGGCAACACCCCACTCTATTTCCACTCAGCACAGGGCTCTGGGTAAGGCTCAGTCAGTCAGAGCTGCTAGCATAATCAGGTGGGCTTTCCGCCCACTCAAAGACCACTGGCTCTGCCACTCTGTCCGGTAACACAAGCGGGCGCCCACTTCCGGGGCGCTTGGAGGAAACTCTCACTCACTGTCTGCAACCAGGATATCCGGCCAGCAGTCTCACGCTCTGAGTGAAACCCCCAACCGCAGGGAAAAGTTGCAGCGTTGGAATTGAGTCTCGCTCCGTCCCCGTGTGCGGCTTTTGCAAGGCGCTGGGGCGGCCCGAGATTCCGCTTTGGCCCACACAAAGGCCCCTGACTCTGCCCCTCTGTGCGATAACACGGGCGCGCACTGCCGAGGCACTCGGAGGAATCGCTCACTCCTTATCTGCGCGCGCACACCAGGATATGAGGCCGGCCGCGGTTCCTTCTGAGTAAAACCCTCACCAGCACGGAAAATCTCCACCGTTGGAAGTAGTTCTCACTCCCTCCCGTGCGTGGCTTTCCCAGGGCGCTGGGGCTGCCCAGAGACTCTGCCCTCAGCCCACAGAAAGGCCTCTGACCCTGCCTCTCCGTGGGGCAACACGGGCACCCACTTCCGCGGCTTAGGAAGAAATCTCTCTTCCACTAACTGCACACCGACCAGGAGACCGGGTAAAATGGCCGCTCCGCTTGTCTTTCTTTGTTTGGGTTTGGCGCGAGTGTTAGCTTGTATTGCCCGGGTTGCCACAGGATCAGATTTTCCTCGGCTTGGATTTCTGAGCCACAGCCTGGTTCGGCCGTTTTTGCTGCGGCGGCCTGGATCTATTCACCCCCTTTGCCCGCCTCAGTTTCTATATTCACAGTTACCAGAGAAAGCCGCCCTGTTTAGGTTAGTGAGGAAGGCGGAGCATTTCTTACTCCCTATTTCCTTCGGGGTTTGGTTATATATTTAGCCAATTTTTCACTCAATCATACCTTTGGGTGTATTGCGAAGAATCTGGAAGCTCCAAGTATAGGTTTTTCTGTTTCTGGTTGAAGATCTTGTTGAGTTTTGGGGGAGATTTATCGGTATCGCTTCCTACTCCGCCATTACTCTGACGTCATCTCCAGGAATGTCTTTTAATATATAGAGTGACATTTTGACTATTGTGTTACCTTGTAAGTTTTAATGTGTAGAAACGTTTTTTATGAATCCTATAGACAAATGTTATAAACTTGCTAATGAATTGTGTCCCATCCCCCTTCATTCTTTTCCCAAACCTATATAGGAGAAAACAAAGGTTATAAGCTTATGCCATGATGTTAGGCTTTTCCCCCACCCATGTATAATTAAGGGTATATAACCAGCCCTTAAAATATTAATCAGGCACATAATTTGGGACTGCTGCCCCATGTAAGATATATGGGCCAGCATATTAATAAATTTTCTCCTTTAATAAAACTCTTCAAAACTCATCTGGACTTGGTGTCTCTACGAAAACCCACAGAATAGAGGATTGGGTACTCTACAACATAAGGAGCTCTGGACTTTTTTCCAGATTCAGTAAGCATCGTGGATCAACCTACAATTCATAGCACTTTAACTTCATGAAATCCCAGAGTGTTAGAAATAGAAAAGACCTAAAAATCACAATTTGTTCTTCAAATGAGAAAACAAATTCTCAGAATAATGAAGTACTGTCCCCAAGGTCATGCTACCAGTTAAGAACAAAGTGAAAAGATGAACCCAAATTTATGAACTAATCCCTATTATTTTCATCTTATGAAAAACTAACATTGAGTTAATTCTTTTTTTTTTTTTTTTTCTTTAAGTGAGAGGAGATACTGACTCCCGCATGTGACTATACTGGGATCCATCTGGTAACTACTGTCTGGGGCTGATGCTCAAATCAAAGAAGCTATTTTTAGCACCTGAAGCTGATGTGCTGGGACCAACCAAGCTATCCTCAGCACCCGGGCCAATTCTCTAACCAATTGAGCCACTGGCTGTGGGAGGGAAAAGAGAGAAGAGGGAGAAGGAGGGGGAGAGAAACAGATGGTCACTTCTCCTGTGTGCCCTGCCTGGGAATCAAACCCAGGATATCCATATGCTGGGCTGATGCTCTATGCACTGAGCCAGCTGGCCAGGGCAGAGTTAATTCTTAAAAGAAAAAAAGGTCCAGACTGGGGCTGCTGGGTGGATCCCGGTAGGGGTGCATGCAGGAATCTGTCTCTCTATCTCCCTCTCCTCTCACTTGGAAAAAGAACAAAAAAAAGAATTTGAGTTTCAAAAGATCTGAGAGCTACCTCTTTGCCTGCTTCCAGTCCCAAACATGGTGCCTCAAAGTGGCCCTCCTTTCCTACCCTTTCTCTCCATCTCTCACCATCATAGAATTTCAAGGATGGCTATTTTCTAATTATTCCCATTATTTTATGGATGAGAAATCCTGAAGTTCAGAGGGGTGCACGGGGGCATGGAACTGGAAAGGCTGAACTCAGACTCAGAGACTGGCCTCTCTAAATAAATTAGAAAAAATAACAAAGCATGAAAAGTGTTCTCACACTGCAGTCTTGCCCCTTTGATAGAGGCCATTCCTTTTAAGTGTCCTGCAGCGTGGTGCTGTTCCCTTCCAGGTGACCTAATGATGTCCTAACAACCTGGGACACTGACATCAAACAGGGAAGCTGCCTCTTAGGTGTCACTAATGGGAACCCCCCACATTGGTGGACCTTCGACAGAGTGGAATCACCGTGTTCACAAACTGAAGCCCAGTGTGCTAGACTACATGCAGAAAACTAGAGAAAAGGTGCTTGATTTGCCTCCAACCCTGTATCACAATGCTTTTTTGCTTTGTGAGGAGAAGATAAATCGAAGATAAGTAATGGCTTACAAGAAGTATTAAGAGGTGTGTGTACATGTGTACTTGTGTGCGTATGTGTGTAGGGTATGCTGCTGGAAAGAGGGGTGCATGTGGGGTGAAGAAGGGTGAGTGGGGGTTGTGGTGTGAATGCCTGTGGGTGAGTGTAGGTGGCAGATGACTGTGTACAGGTTTTTTCCCTTCCCAAAACCCTATCTGCAGCAAGGCTGGATTGCATCAGCTCCTTGCGGGTATTAAACAGAGAGCAGCGATGGCTATTTCTTCCTTTTATCTAACTCTTTTCTCTTCCTTCAAACAATGCACAGATCAAGGGGTCCTGTGGCAGCACTATGACCCTCCCCCGCTTGATCCCAGAAAGAAAGCGCAGTGTCTCCAAGACTGAGAACTTCTCTCTCATATTTTTTTAAGTGAGAGGCAAGGAGGCAGTGAGGCAGAGAGACAGACTCCCACATCTGCCATGATCAGGATCCACCTGGCAAGACCCCTACAGGGTGATGCTTTTCCCATCTGGGGCCCCTGCTCTGTTGCTTGGCAACTGAGCTATTTCAGCACCTGAGGCAAGGCCATGGAGCCATCCTCAGTGCCTTGGGCCAACTTGCTCAAACCATTAGAGCCATGGCTGTGGGAGAAAAAGAGAGAGATAGGGTGAGAGGAGGTGTGGAGAAGCAGATAGACCAGGCATGGCCAACATATGGCCCACGGGCCAGATCTGGCCCACATAACGAATTTATGCAGCCCGCAATTAAATTTTTAATATTCTCTGCACAATGCACTGTGGAAATGAAATAAGTGGTACTTTTAAATTGTTATACATAAACTACAATAACTAACCATTGTATAACAATGAAAGTTAAAATCTCAGCTACTCAGAAGCAGAAGTGTCTTTGATTATTGGAAATCGAGATATTTAAGAAGATAGTGATATGTGGAAAAGAATTCCGCATGTGACTAATCTAGGGTTAACTTCTAATACTTGGTCAAATGGATTTGCAATACTTCCTTATTTTTTAAAAAAATTCTATTATAAAGATTTACAACTTTAGTACTAGTCTGTACAATTTTTATAAGCAATTGAATACTGGAAAATATGGAAATTAAAAAAAAACTTGCCTAAGAATATTTAGTAATCTTCAGCTCAAATTATATTTGTAAACAAACTCTTTCTTTAATGAATCTAAATAAAAGTACAACAAGATCAAGATTGAATGATTTACATTTGGAGGCTGTGTTAAGAATAGCTACTACAAGTATAGAGCCAGATATTAAAAAAATACTAGGCGATGCAGAGCGCCTCAACACGTCACATTAGTTTTTTTGTTAATTTGTTGTACTAAATTACTTACATTTATTCATAAACAAATTTCATAATAAAACTTTGTTTACTTAAACAAATCATTTTTGTATTTAACATTTTTTAATTTTAATATTTTGTCCGTCCCGTGAAAAAAGTTCTTTTTCTAATCTGGCCTGGGGGCAAAAACTGTTGGCTACGCCTGAGATAGACGCATCTCCTTTGTGCCCTGACCAGGATTCAAACTTAAGACTTCTACACACTGGGCCGATGCTCTACTACAAAGCCAACTGGCCAGAGCCAGAATGAGCACTTCTTAACTCAGCTTGGACTCACAGATAAATAGTTCAGAGGAGGTCTTGTATTATTATCAATGACAGTAAGTTTCTACTGGGTCGCTGTTACATGTCCATAATTAACTGTCACCACTGTTCTTTACAGCACTTCTACACACAGGGCCAAACCATCCTGTCATTCATATGAGGAGATGAAGATGGAAGCTGGTGAGAAGTCAGGTTGACATGTGAACCAAAGAGTGTTTGATTCCAAAATCTGGGCTTGGAAACCACTGGCATAGAGGAAATACTCAGACAGACCTGACATCAGTTCTGGATTCTGCAGGGTCAACCCGCTCCTTGACAAAGTGCAGTTCAAGAATGTGTCAGAATAAAACATCTACCTGGAATGCTGAGGTCACTGGTTCGAAACCCTGGGCTTGCCTGGTCAAGGCACATATGGGAGTTGATGCTTCCAGCTCCTCCCTCCTTCTCTCCCACCCCTCTTTCTCCCTCTCTCTGTTCTCTCTAATATGAATAAAGTCTTTTTTAAAAAGCAAAAAATAAAGATAACTATTTTTTTTAAAAAAGTGGCAGAAACGTCTTGAGCTCCAGAACGCATGCCTGTGAAAAGGGGTCTCGAAAGGCCAGCTCTACGGGTCTCCCTTTCTGGTGCATGTTCAATCAGCTGTGGGGTTTCAGACCTCCCTGACTGGAAAGCCCGGACATGTGGGGCTGGAATAACTGCACAGCTGGCCCGGTTGTAACAAAGGTTGAGAACGGCTGACTGCGTTACTGGGCCCTGTGGCTCTGAAAGTTGAGTGTGCATGAGATCACACAGAGGACTTACTAAACTCAAGTGGGTTGACACCAACCCCAGAGTCTCTGGCTGAGCAGGCTTGAGAAGGGCCTGAGGATCTGAATGTCTAACAAGTCCCAGGTGAGGCTGATGCTGCTGGTCCATGGAGCGCTGCAGTCTTGTCAGAAATCAATTTAAAAAACAAGTAAAATGTAGTGTAGGGTATAGAGGAAGTGGGTTCATCCCACTGTGGGATGTGCAGACGCCTTCCCTGCATAAACGTCACCGTGTCATTTACTCCAGAATGAACGAGATCCAGCCTGTGCCCCATGTTTTATACCTAAAGAGAAATTTCAAGTCTTTGAGTAATTCAGAAGACCTCGTAAATATTCCAGATGGTAGAATATTTTTGCTCAAAGGGACACTGTCTTTGAGTGATCCTGTTCAACAAATGTGACAAGAGGCTTCAGAGCAATAAAAACGACTTAAAGAAAAGCAGACAGCTAGTGCTGCAGAGCCAGGATTGGAATCCAGCTTTCCTAGTTTTCAGTTCTTTAATAAAGAGGAGGTCCAAGGAATGTGGTACTGGGAATCTGAGGTCCTCCTGGCTGGAACCTTAGTGCTGACGGCACCCTAGATGTGCCAGAGCACTGTCTGCCCTGTAGCCACTGATAGGGGCCAAGAGGCTCAGGCCGCCCATGGGCATTAATATACTACAAGGGCAGTGATGCACTTCATACCTCAGAAGTCAGGAATAGGAAGTGTGGACACTGCACCAGTGTCGATCACGTGGGGGCGGAGCCTACCACCTGCCTTGGCTCACTGCTCTCAGCTCATCCTGTGCACTCACTTCCTGTGCATGGCGATTGGGGACTCAGAGTTGGATGTTTGTGACACTGTCAGTCTCTAGCCTGCTTAATTCACTCTCTGAGTGTCACCGGATTGGTCTCCCTTTCTCCACTCTGTTCCTCTTCACCCACATATAAATTAGTCTGACAGGGATGCCTTGTCAGAGCCTGTCTGACCAATTTGTGGTGATTATTTCTGCTGTCTAATCCACTGACCACATGGCCCTGAAACCTGCTAGTTTGATTAGGAAGCCAGAGACAACCACGAACTCAAACCCTGTGAGGGAGTTTTGAGGCACGCACACAACTCCCAAGAGACAGTGACCCGGTGCTCGGAGAAAAGGATAATTAACCACTTAGACACGGGGAGGTAGAGGAAATAGATTCTGCTCATCCCCTGAAAGAACAAATAGAAAGGCAAATAGTGATGTTCACCGCAGAGAGCTGCAGCCACAGCACGATCTCGAGGTTGAGGCTTTCTGGGGACATCCTCGCTGGCTCAGTCACCTGGTGGCTCCAGCCCCGCCACAGGCTGGGCTCCTGGCGACAGAGCTGGTGTCTGTCCAGGAGCCCAGTGCTTTCTCTGTAGGGCCAGGGAGGCCTTGAAGGCACATCATGGGGGGCGTGCCCTGTGTCCCTGCAGGGCCTTCACAGACCCTGTCAGCAATCTGAGCCTCAGTTTCCTCCTAAGTTCTATGAAGCTGGTGACCTGCTGGCCTGCTGCTCTGTTGCTGCTGTGTCCTGGAAGGTGGAGCCCCACCATTTTGTCTCGCTAGTGATGTGATGAGCATTACCTAATGGTGAGGAAAGCCCTGGGGAGAGGAGGGAAGTAATGATGGGTTAAGTGGGGAGGGAAAGGTCACATGATCACTAAATTTAACCCATAGTCCCAAACCAAGTCCACCATCAGTTTTACACAAAGTAAGACCCAAGACAGGCATTTGGGTCATTGTTATTTTATGAATGAGGGTTCTGAAGCAGGAGCGTTAAGCCCTTCGTTCAGGACACAAAGCTGAGGGAAAACTTGGGGTCACTTGTCTCTATAGTGGTGTTGCCTTAGCAAGGGGACAGAGGACCCTGGCCCTTGGGTTCTGAGAGAATACTCTGGCTGTGGCAGCGTACAAGGGTGGCCAGCCTCCTCCTCCCTGTGCCAGGGGCCACACCCTCCATGGAGAGAGAATGTTACTCTAAGGGATCAGAGGTACGTTTGTGGGTAACTGCCTCACATGCCCCTGTTACAGGGGAGATCAAGGTCCCCAACAATGCCATGGATATGCCAGGTAGGTTCTGTGAAGGAAGAACAAGGAAGTGGGTGGTTCTGTCAGGACAGCTGTGAACGGGCACTGATGGGTTCTTTCAGAGCACTGATCCTCCCACACACCTGATGAATCAGTGGTCAGGTCCCTGCAAAATCCTGGTGAGGCTTCTTCTGTCAAGGAATTCTATTATACTGAGTGACCACTGTAAAGACACCTGACAGCTCAAGAAGACTGGGAATTTCTGCCCTTGAATGTAATGTGTCTCTACTTCTTAAGACTTTATAATAACTTTCAATAAAGTACTATACATTTTCATGCTGAAGTTTTACATTTAAAAATATATTCTAGCCTGACCAGGCGGTGACGCAGTGGATAAAGCGTCGGACTGGGATGCTGAGGACTCAGGTTCGAGACCTCAAGGTCACCAGCCTGAGCGCAAGATCATCTGGTTTGAGCAAAGCTCACCAGCTTGGACCCAAGGTCGCTGGCTCAAGCAAGGGGTTACTCAGTCTGCTGAAGGCCTGCGGTCAAGGCACATATGAGAAAGCAATCAATGAACAACTAAGGTGTCACAATGCGCAACAACAAAAAAACTAATAGTTGATGCTTCTCATCTCTTCGTTCCTGTCTTTCTGTCCCTGTCTATCCCTCTCTCTGACTCTCTCTCTGTCTCTGTAAAAAAAAAAAAAAGAAAAAAAATGAATAAATAAAAATATATTCTAGATTCTTCTATCTGTAGGCTACAAAATATTTTAATTGCATTTTCTCACAGTTGTTTGAGTACAAAATATCATGGGCCTTAATATACAGTCCTGGTATTTAACAACAGTGTTAGGTTCTATTATTAGATCTGCTAATTTGCCTATAGAATCTTTGTATTTTCTAGGTAAAGGACCATAACATCTGCAGTAACAGAAGCTTCATTCGTCCCAGCCTTCGGGCTGGGTCATCCTGTGCTCTGGTGGATATACCGCACAGAATGGATGCAAGCGTTGGGTGCTTGGCATCCTTGTCTTGTTTCTAGTTGTAAAGACAATGCTTCTGGCATTTCACACTTAAGTAGAATTTTTTTTTCATTACTTTCTAGCAGGTATCTTTCATCAAATTAAGTTTTTTTTAAATTGATTTCTAGTTTAGTAAGACTTTTTACCATGGAATTATTTTTCAAATTGATCAAATAATTTTCTGCTTTTATTGAGCTAACTATATTTTCATTTTCCCTTATTAAAGTGAATTATATGATTTAATTTTCTGATGTTTAACCAACATTGCATTCTGTAATAATTTCAACTTAGTTATTAGGGTTGCCTTTTTTATAAGTGTTACCTTGTTTAAGCACCTTGTGTTTATGTTTCTGATAGACAGTAGTCTGATTTTCCTTCCCTTTATCTGGTCTGGCATTAGAGTTAGACCAGCTCTATAAAAGGAACCTCTTTCTCTGGAAGGGTTTCCACAGAGCAGGGACTGCCCCTCCCTAGCAAATGACTATGGCTCTGGCCCTGGCCGGTTGGCTCAGCGGTACAGCGTTGGCCTGGCGTGCGGGGGACCCAGGTTCGATTCCCGGCCAGGGCACATAGGAGAAGCGCCCATTTGCTTCTCCACCCCCACCCCCTCCTTCCTCTCTGTCTCTCTCTTCCCCTCCCACAGCCAAGGCTCCATTGGAGCAAAGATGGTCCGGGCACTGGGGATGGCTCCTTGGCCTCTGCCCCAGGTGCTGGAGTGGCTCTGGTCACGGCAGAGCGACGCCCCGGAGGGGCAGAGCATCGCCCCCTGGTGGGCAGAGCGTCGCCCCCTGGTGGGCAGAGCATCGCCCCTGGTGGGCGTGCCGGGTGAATCTCGGTCTGGCGCATGCGGGAGTCTGTCTGACTGTCTCTCCCCGGTTCCAGCTTCAGAAAAGTACCAAAAAAAAAAAAAAATTACTATGGCTCCAAGGTGTTGTGGAGTCTGCATGCCCAGATAGCCGGTGTTAAAATCCCAGCCCTCTGTTTTGCATGAACTGCGTCAGGGCACTTAACCTTCCCATGCCTCTTAACTCACCTTCAGATTGGAGTAGAATACCATCGACAAGGCCAAGCCACTGTGACAGTTAAATAAGTTACTATGTACAAGACACATGTCAATTGTATATAAGGAGGAGCCATCCTGAGTCTTAAAATAACTCACTGCAATTAGAGAGATTCATTTGTGTGAAAAGTTCTAAATACCTATTCACTTTATTTATTTATTTTTATTAAATGTATTAGAGTGACATCAGTTAATAAAATCATATAGGTATCATGTGTACATTTCTGTGATATATGATAATTTAATGACAAAAATGTTTTTTCTTCTCCTTTCAATTTGAAAACTTAAGTTCTCAAATTCATATTTTCTCTTATAAAAAGTTTTAATTCTTTGCTATATTTGTAATTATATTCTACTTTTCATTCTTAATATTGTTTGGGCCATTTCTGCTTTCCTCCCTCAGTTTTGTCTAAGGCCATTCAACAACAAACTTTTGAGTATGGTGATTTTCTCTATTTCATTCATTGCTATTCTTATCCTTCTTACTTCTTCTAATTTCTGGGTTTAATCTGTGGTTCCTTTTCTGACACCGTAAGCTCTGCAGTGAGCTGTTTAATGCTCAGTGCACCTCTCTCCCCAGTACAGACACACAAAACACGCGTTTCCTCCAGGTGCTTCATCAGCAACATCCCTTTGGTTTCTCAGTCGAGGTTTTAGTTCATTTTTATGATTTATCATTGAGTTACAACAGTTTTTGAGTTTTTACTTTCATTTACTCTTTGTTTCATGAGTTACTTACACATATTTTAAAACGTAGTATTTCTAGTAGTGTTGAGGGCTGTTAGCCCTCGTGGTGTTACTGATCTATAACCAAAGCCCATTGTGGTCAGAGTTTGAGGTCTGAACAACACAGAAACAGCCAGCTGAGCTCAGGGTGATGAAAGATTAATTACAAGGTTCACAGGAAAGTGGGAATCAGTCTTGGCATTTCTGGGGAAGACATTCTCATCTTCTCCTGGGAACAGGGGGTGGCTCCGACCCAACCCTTGCTTTCCACTGACTTTCTCCTCCCCCACCTGTGCTTTCCTCTCATCTACCCTCCACTGCTCCCTGGAAGCAGGGCTGGCACGATTCCACACTGGGACTGGACCAAGCCTTCGTAATGCACCTTCTCATTGGCTGCTGGCCTCGCTTTATCTGGACCAGGCTAGATTCTGATCCAATCTGCAGTGCCTGGGATGGCAGGTGTCAGGCCAGAAAGCATACATCCTGTTCCCAATCCCTTAGCCTTAAACTTGCAGGAGCCTTGGCCATGACAACAACAAGTTCCCGGGGGTGGGGGCACTGGCTGCCCACTCAGGTTGGGTCTGTCTCCATGCAGAGCTCTGTGATGACCGAGCATAAGCCCCTACTCTCTTCCTGGCTTTGACTTCAAGAAGCTGAATCATCAGACTTAGGGCATTCCAGGGCACAATAGGTCCCCATTTCCTCCTGCAAGCAGCTTTCCTATAAGGAAAAAGGTATTACTATTACTCAAATGCCTATAGTTATGGCAGAGGACACAGTGGCCAAAGTACTTCAAATGTGTAGGTTAAAAACTAGGCAGCAGGCCTGACTAGGCAGTGGCGCAGTGGATAGAGTGTCGAACTGGGATGCCAAGGACCCAGGTTCGAGACCCCGGGATCGCCAGCTTGAGTGCGGGCTCATCTGGTTTGAGTAAAGCTCACCAGCTTGGACCCAAGGTCGCTGGCTTGAGCAAGGGGTTACTTGGTCTGCTGAAGGTCCACAGTCAAGGCACTTATGAGAAAGCAATCAATGAACAACTAAGGCAGTAATGGGCAATCTTTTGAGCTTGGTGTGTCAAAATTCGCCAAAAAACCAAGCATAACTCGGATGGTGTGTTACTTCGAGATAAAAACCATAATTTCATGATATTTTAGTTTAAATAACAAAAATATATAATTGTAATATATAACTGTATTTAATAAACCAAAAACTAATTATTTAACTTACCTGCTTATTGACTTCTTTGTTTATCTGTCAGTCGGTTTCTTTTGTTGGTCTTGATATTATTTAACTTGTGTGGGGTGCCATGAACTAAGATAAGTGAGGGGGAGGGGGAATTCTTTAACTAACCTGCCTATTAGTGACTTTTTTGTTGCTGAATTTCATTGGCTAATTCCTCAGTTGAAGGTTGGTACTTTGTATACTTCAAGGCCAAGCAAGCGCTACTAACTTCATCTGTCAATCTGTTTCTTTTGTTGGTTTTGATATTATTTAACGCTGAGAATAAGGTCTCACAAAGTATGTAGAGGGAAAAGTTGTGAGTAAAGCCATTGTTCTATTTTTCAGGGTGCTAAAAGTGTCTGGTAATCGGTTCCAGGCACTCCATATTTCCTATTTGTAGTGGCACTCCTCTTGATTCTCCAAGCAGCACCTTTCCAGATTCTTAAGCTTTGACCTCAAGTCAACAAACACCTGAGCCCAGATGCTGTCTTGAAATTCTGCAAGTTGCATCTTATGTAAATTAAGATGGCTGCCGCTATTTCTAATGGCGGGAAACGGCACCCATAGCACATGCCCTCGCCTCTCCCAGCCTCCCCCTCACTTATCTCAGTAATGATGGTCAATTAGAAATCCACGACACCCCAGAACAGTAGATTGGATGATGGTTGCTGTGATTATGTGGCTGTTGGTAATGGCGATCACAGGGCCCCCAGAGATGCATCCCCCACGGCATTCCGCTGCTCCCTGCTCCGCTGGCCAGAAGTGAGGTTAAAGATCCCCTAAGGGCCTAACCGGAAGGCCCAGAACTAGATACTCTGTGCCGGAGTTCTGTTGTTTTGACCTACAGACCTCTCACACAGAGTGTCTGCACTACAGCAAATGCTTTATCCTCAGCTCCTACACCTGGCCGTGCAGGAGCGGGGGATGAAACATCCTCGGCATGCGGCCCCATACTTCTCTGGTATGCGGCCTCGTGTCATTGAAAATGGCTACGCGTGTCAGTGCTGACACGCATGTCATAAGTAAGTCCACCATCACAGAACTAAGGTGTCACAACAAAAAACTAATGATTGATGATTCTCATCTCTCTCCGTTCCTGTCTGTCTGTCCCTATCTATCCCTCTCTCTGGCTCTCTCTCTGTAAAACAACAACAGCAACAAAAACCAAAAACCAGGGAGCAGGACCCTGGGGTGTTTTGGTTCCTCTTTGGAATACACCAGTTTTTCCATGAGGAAGAGGAGAATGACAGAACCGGAATCTTAGGATTCCATGAAACAGAAAGTGTGGCTTCTCTCTCCTCCCCACTACCTTTCTTTTAGCGATGCTTCCCTGGGAGATAGACACAGGCCCTTGGTGGACCTCACTTTCCTGACAGCAGGGGCCTTCTTCCAGTTCTACCAACTGGTGCTTTCAGAAGTAGTACCTACTGGGGTAACGCCATTTCTGCACCTGGGAATTGACATCCCAGTGCTATTTGCCATCAGAATCAAAAGAAACAAAAGAAAAAATAGAAGGAAAGAACACTATCTGCTTTGAAAAATTCACCACTGTGACATGAGCCTGATATTTTTATCTTGAAATGTGGATCATCTTGCAAGAAACCATGTCACAGGGAAAGGCTAAATCTTTTTATTATTGTTACTATTTTTTAATTAATTTATTTTTTATTTATTCATTTTAGGGAAGGTAGAGGGAGATTGAGAGTGAGAGAAAGGGGAGGGGCAGGAAACATCAACTCCCACATGTGCCTTGACCAGGCAAGCCAAGTGTTTTGAACCGGCAACCTCAGCATTCCAGGGTGGCGCTTTAACCACTGTGTCACCACAGGTCATGCCAAGGCTAAATCTTTATTCCAGGGATTTGGCTTTCCCTACTGTGTTCAGTTTAGGATTTAGACAAGAATTAATAAGATGCTATTTCTGGTCTGAAATGACATCATCACAGGAGACACCGCTAGCCTCTGGTTATGGTAAATATAAAATTTTCTCTGAAAAGATTTTTTTTTCTTTTCAGGGAATCTATATTTTGTGAAATAATTTCATCGTAATCCAAAGAGTGTCCATTTTTTGCTTTAAAAGTTTCCTTTCTACACTTCCTCAGAAGATGCATTAAGAAGGAGATAGATTCCTGTCTTGTGTTTTGCTAATAGATAATAGATTTAGGAGAGTATCTTATAATAATTTAATGAATATTTTCTGAAATCATTGCTTATAGGCAGAGAGAAAAATATCATATTCTGTCCTATCAAAATTCTTTTCACCATTTGGTTAAAATATGTCAACACAGAATAACTATATCTGTGGCTAATCTCTAAAAAATACTGTCCAACTGACATCATTTCTATCAACTCTAGGAAAAATTGTCCGTCTTTAGGTTGAAAAAGAAAAAAAATGCTAATGCTTTTTCTTATCAGGAGCAGGATCTTTTAGGGATGGAGGAGAAATGAACTTGGCAATAATCAATATTTCAACTCAGAAGCAGACTGGGCTTGATTTGATCTCTAGAAAATTATGTGATCGTAGCTGGCATCTAACTGAGAAGACCTAATTAGCAAAGTGCTGTCTGCCCTAAGGAGCAGGAGGCAGAGATGAAGAGCAAACTCAGGGAATGTCACTGCCTAATTAAGCCAAAGTGGAGCCTGAGCAGCAGCAGTCCTCATGCTAATTGATCAGAGCAGAGCAGTGCAAGGTACTGCACGTAATAATCAAGAGCATTTTAAAGAGCCGCTAAAAGCCTGACCAGGCGGTGGCGCAGTGGATAGAGCATCAGACTGGGATGCAGAGGACCCAGGTGCGAGACCCTGAGGTCGCCAGCTTGAGTGCGGGCTCATCTGGTTTGAGCAAAAGCCCACCAGCTTGAACCCAAGGTCGCTGGCTCCAGCAAGGGGTTACTCAGTTTGCTGAAGGCCCACTGTCAAGGCACATATGAGAAAGCAATCAATGAACAACTAAGGTGTTGCTTCTCATCTCTCTCCGTTCCTGTCTGTCTGTCCCTGTCTATCCCTCTCTCTGACTCACTCTCTGTCTGTGTAATAAATAAATAAATAAATAGCCTCTAAAAAATAAACTTTCTTGAGGCCAAAGAATAAAATGTATCTATTTTTATTGATATTAATTTATTGTGTTTACATAAATTCTAGTGTCCCCCCCCCGAATGCATCCCCCTCCCCCATATTCCCCTCAACATCTCCCTTGCCCCTCCTCCACACAGCACCCTCCTTCCTTCCCTTCAGGATTATCCCATCCTCTCATCCCCTTTCCTTCTGTCCTCTTTTCCTCTGGTCCCTTTGATCTCTCCTCTGTCTCAATTCTGTTAGTTGAAATTGTTCATTGGATTTCTCAAATGAGTGAGGTCATATAATATTTTTCTTTCTCTGCCTGGCTCATTTCACTTAATATAATAGTTTCCAGGTCCATCCATGTTGTCAAAAAAGGTAAGATATCCATCTTTTTCATGGCCCCATAGTATTCCATTGTGTATATGTACCACAGCTTTTTAATCCACTCGTCCACTGACAAACACTTGGGCTGTTTCCATATCTTGGCTACTGTAAACAACTCTGCCATAAACATGGGGGTACATTTCTTCTTTTAAATCAGTGATATGGTGTTCTTGGGATATATTCCTAAAAGTGGAATGGCTGGATCAAAAGACAGTTCCATTTCTAATTTTTTGAAAAATCTTTATATGGAAAAATGTTTTCCATAGTGGCTGCACCAGTCTGCATTCCAACCAGCAGTGCAGGAGGGTTCCCCTTTCTCCACATCCTCGCCAACACTTATTCTGTGTTGTTTTGTTAATGAGCGCCATTCTGACTGGTGTGAGGTGGTATCTCATTGTAGTTTTAATTTGCACTTCTCTAATGATTACTGATGTTGAACATTTTTTCATCTGTCTCTTGGCCATCTGTATGTCCTCTTTGGAGAAGTGTCTATTCATTTCTTTTGCCAATTTTTTGATTGGATTGTTTATATTCCTGGTGTTGAGTTTTACAAGTTCTTTATAAATTTTGGTTATTAACTCCTTATCAGACATATTGTCGAATATGTTCTCCCATTGTGTGGTTTGTCTTTTTATTCTGTTCATATTATCTTTAACTGTGCAAAAGCTTTTTAGTTTGATATAGTCCCATTTGTTTATCCTGTCTTTTATTTCACTTGCACATGGAGACAAGTCAGCAAATATATTGCTGCGAGAGATGTCAGTGGGCTTACTGCCTATGTTTTCTTCTAAGATGCTTATGGTTACACGTCTTACATTTAAGTCTTTTATCCATTTTGAGTTTATTTTTGTGAATGGTGTAATTTGGTGGTCCAGTTTCATTTTTTTGCAAGTAGTTGTCCAATTTTCCCAACACCATTTGTTGAAGAGACTGTCTTTACTCTATTGTATGCTCTTACTACCTTTGTCAAATATCAGTTGTCCATAAAGGTGTGGGTTTATTTCTGGGTTCTTTGTTCTGTTCAATTGATCTATTTGCCTGTTCTTATGCCAGTACCAAGCTGTTTTAAGTACAGTGGCCTTGTAGTATAACTTGATATCAGGAAGTGTGATACCTCCCTTTTTATTCTTCCTTTTCAAGATTGCTGAGGTTAGTTGTGTTCTTTTTTTTAGTTCCATATAAATTTTTGGAATATGTGTTCTATATCTTTGAAGTATGTCATTGGTATTTTAATTGGTATTGCATTGAATTTATAAATTGCTTTGGGTAATATAGACATTTTAATGATATTTATTCTTCCTATGTAAGTACACAGTATATGCTTCCACTTGTTTGTATCTTCCTTAATTTCTTTTATCAATGTATTATAATTTAAAGGTACAAGTCTTTATTCTCCTTGGTTAAATTTACTCCTAGGTACTTTACTTATTTTTGTTGTAATAGTGAAGGGGATTTTTGCCTTAATTTCTCTTTCTGACAGTTCATTGTTGTTGTATAAAAATGCCTCTGATTTCAGAGTATTCATTTTATATCCTGCCACCTTGCTGAATTCATTTATCAGGTCCAGTAGTTTTTTGACTGTGACTTTAAGATTTTCTATATACAGTATCATATCATCTGCAAATAATGATAAGTTTTACTTCTTCTTTTCCAATTTGGATGCCTTTTATTTCTTCTTGTAGTCTGATTGCTGTGGCTAGGACTTCCAGAACTATGTTGAATAAGAGTGGTGAAAGGGGGTACCCCTGCCTTGTTCCTGATCTTAAGGGGATTGGATTGCTTTTAATTTTTTCCCATTGAGTATGATGTTGGCTGTGGGTTTGTCATAGATGGCCTTTATCATGTTGAGGTATGTTCCCTGTATTCCCACTTTGCTGAGAGTTTTGATCATAAATGGGTGCTGAATTATATCAAATGCTTTTTTTTGCACCAATTGAAGTTATCATGTGGTTTTTCTCCTTTCTCTTGTTTATATGATGAATCATATTAATTGATTTGTGAATATTGTACCAGCCTTGCCTCCCCAGAATATATCCCACTTGATCATGATGTATAATTCTTTTTATGTATTGCTGGATCCAGTTGGCTAATATTTTGTTGAGGATTATAGCATCTGAATTCATTAGGGATATTGACCTATAATTTTCTTTCTTTGTGTTGTCTTTGTCTGGTTTTGGAATCAGAATTATGCTTGCCTCGTAAAAGCTTGGAAGTCTCCTCCTCTTGAATTTTTTGAAATAGCTTGAGAAGGATAAGAGTTAGTTCTTCTTTGAATATTTGGTAGAATTCACTTGTGAAACCATCTGGCCCATGGCTTTTGTTTGTTGGGAGTTATTTGTTAACTGTTTTGATCTCATTTGTGGTAATTGGTCTGTTTAGGTTTTTTGATTCTTCCAGATTGATTTTTGAATAATTATATGTTTCAAAGAATTTGTCCATTTCACTTAGTTTGTCTAATTTTTTGACATGCAGTTCTTCATAGTATTTTCTTACAATCCTTTGTATTTCTGTTGTTATTTCTCCACTCTCATTTCTAATTTTATTTATTTGAGTCCTGTCTCTTTTTTTCTTGTGAGTCTGGTTAAAGGCTTATTGATCTTGTTTACATTTTCAAAGAGCCAGCTCTTGGTTTCATTGATACTCTATTATTTTTTTAGCCTCTATGTCATTTATTTCTGCTCTTATTTTTATTATTTCCTCCATTCGTTTCTAGGAACTTTTTTATTTCTTCTTTGATCTCATTGTTAACCCATTCGCTATTCAATAAAATGCTATTTATTTCCAAGTGTTTGAGTATTTTTCAGTTTTTCTGTTGTGATACTTATTAAATCAAGTTGATCTAGTGTGTTCTTTAAGTCTGCTGTTTCTTTGTTAATTTTCTTTCTTGAGGATCTATCTAATAATGTTAGTGAAATATTGAAATCCCCTACTATTATAGTATGGCTGTTGATCTCGCCCTTTAAATCCATCAAAGTCTGCTTTATATATTTAGGTGCTCCTATATTAGGTGCATAGATATTTATAATGTTTATATCTTCCTGTTGGATTGCTCCCTTTATCATTATGTAGGGACCTTCTTTATCTCTTACTATTGCCTTTGTTTTAAAGTCTATTTTTCAGATATAAGTATTGCTACCCCAGCTTTTTATTCATTTCTATTTGCACAAAATATTTTTTTCCAACCTTTTACTTTCAGTCTATGTGTATTTTTTGTTTTGAGGTGTGTCTCTTGTAGACAGCATATGTATGGATCCTGTTTTCTTATCCACACAGCTACCCTATGTCTTTTGATTGGATCATTTAATCCATTTACATTTAAGGTTATTTTTTTTTTGTATTTTTCTGAAGCTGGAAATGGGGAGAGACAGTCAGACACACTCCCGCATGCGCTTGACCGGGATCCACCCGGCACGCCCACCAGGGGCGACGCTCTGCCCACCAGGGGCGATGCTCTGCCCCTCCGGGGCATCGCTCTGCCACAACCAGAGCCACTCTAGCGCCTGGGGCAGAGGCCGAGGAGCTATCCCCAGCGCCCGGGCCATCTTTGCTCCAATGGAGCCTCGGCTGCAGGAGGGGAAGAGAGAGACAGAGAGGAAGGAGGGGGGGTGGAGAAGCAAATGGGCGCTTCTCCTATGTGCCCTGGCCGGGAATTGAACCCCGGTCCCCCGCATGCCAGGCCGACGCTCTACCACTGAGCCAACCGGCCAGGGCCATTTAAGGTTATTATTGATATGTAGTTGTTTATTGCCATTTTATTCCTTAAAGCTACATTCCTCTTTTACTATATTCTTTTCCCCTTTGTTCTGTTTACAACAGGCCCCTTAACAGTTCGTGCAGCATTGGTTTGGTTGTAATGAATTCTTTGAGTTGTTTTTTTGTTTTCTTTTTTTTTTGTCTGGGAAGCTTTTTATTTCTCCTTCAATTTTAAATGATAGCCTTGCTGGATAAAGAAGTCTTGGTTGTAGGCTCTTGTTCTGCATTACTTTGAATATTTCTTGCCATTCCCTTCTGGACTCAAGTCTTTCTGTTGAGAAATCTGATGTGATTCTTATGGGAGCTCTTTTGTAGGTGATTGACTTTTTTTCCCTTGCAGATTTTAGTATTTTTTATTTATCTTTTAGCTTTGGTATTTTAATAATGATGTGTCTTGATGATTTCTTTGGGCTGTGATGGTGAACCTTTTTATAAAAATCACCCACTTTTGCAGTGCTGGTCAACCTTATCCCTCCCGCCCACTAGTGGGCATTCCAGCTCTCATGGAGGGCCAATCATAGTGTCATTTGATTGCTCCACTCTTGCCTACCATGAAGGCTGGTAGGCCCACTAGTGGGTGGGAGGGGTCAGGTTGACCAGCACTGCAAAAGTGGGTGATTTTATAAAAAGATTCACCATCATGGTCTTTGGGTTTCTCTTTAATGGAATTCTCTGTGCTTCTTGAATTTGTGTGATTTTTTTTTCTGCATCAATCTAAGGAAGTTTTCAACTATGATTTCTTTAAACAGACTCTCTATCCCTTGTTCTTTTTCTTCTTCTTCTTCTTCTTCTTCTTCTTCTTCTTCTTCTTCTTCTTCAGGAACCCTTATGATGTGAATATTTTTTCTCTTTAGGTTTTCACAAAGCACTCTTAGAGTTTCCTCAGACTTTTTGTGCTTCTTTTCTATTTGCTGCTCCACTTCCATGCTTTCATTTATCTTGTCTTCTAAATTGCTGATTTGATCCTCTGCTTTATCCAGCCTGCTTTTAATTGCTTCTAGTGTAATCTTCATTTTTGATATTGTATTTGTCATTTCTGACTGGTTTTTTATATTACTTCAATGTCTTTTTTATGCTTGTTATCTCTTTATTTTGATGCTCATTGTGTCCATCAATTGTTGCTCTACGATCTTTGAGCATTCTAATAATCTTATTTTAAACTCTGCATCTGCTAAGTTGGTTATTTCCATCTCACTCAGTTCTTTTTTGGGGGATTCTCTTATGGATTCATTTGGACTGCCCTTCTCTGTCTTACCATTTTGTCTGTGTATACACTCCTCATTTGGGTGGGTTGTTTGTGAAGCTAGCTAAATCTAGGGTTGGTATTGTCTGCTTCCAATTTCAGTTGTGTTATTTCTAGGTCTTCTTGGGTTGGCATCAGCTGTTGTTTGTAATCTGCTGTAGGCTACTTATCTGCTATCACTGTTCTTTTTGCTATTTGTGTCAGAGTTTTCTATGTCTTAACTGGTTCAGGTGGGAAGAGCCCTTCATTAAGCTTCCACTCTACCAAAGGTTGTCAGGTCCTCAGTGGTAGTGGAAGCCCGGAGCCCTTAGCTGCAGTGGAAACCCAGCAGCCTCAAGAGTGGTCCAAGCAGGTGTGTGCAGGTCCCCCTGCGGTGGCTGCTGAGGAGGTCTGAGCCAATGTGCAGACCCCTAGCAACGTGGACCAGCCCTTAGCAGCAGCAGAGGCCAAAGCAGCCCCAGAATCAGTCTGAACGGGCGTGCACAGGCCCACCCACAGAGGTGAAAGCTGCAGCAGACACTGCAGAGGCCCAAGCCTGTGAGCAGACTTGCCTGTGGCACAGGCCAGCCCTCAGCAGTGATGAAGGCCGGGGCAGCCACAGGTGTTTGAACTGGTGCATCTGGCCACTGAATATGCCTACACTGAACCTCCCTGTCCGGGGCCTGGTACAGATTAGTGGAGGTCATTACCTGTGACTGGCTCTTATCAACCTTTTTGAAGCTACAGGCAATCCAGATCTTGTGGCTGCCTCTGCTGGGTCCAGGTGCCATTGTAAATAACAGCTGTACTACTAGGCTTCCTTTTATCTACTCTTGGCTTGGGGGAAGTTTCTTTAAAAGTTCAATTTCCTCTGAGATCTGCTTTCTGTTGCCTCTTATTGCTGGCTACTTGTTGGGCTGAGTACTGTAACTCAGTGATTAATTATGATATTGGATGTGGCCTACCCCTTAACCTCAGGTGTCATGCTATCCAGAATTTTTATTTATTTATTTATTTATTTATTTATTTATTTATTTATTTAATTCTGTTTTTTTCTTCTTTTTCAGCACTCAGTAGGGTATAGTCACAGGGGTCCAGTGGGTGTGGCCCCTGTGCTCCTGTTGTGTGATCTGTCCACCAGGCCGCCACAGCTATTGCTGCCTGGGGAATTTGGGCTCAGGTGCTGCTGGCACCAGCCCACTTCCACGGCTGCCCCAGCCTCCATTGCTGCTGAGGGCTGGCCTGCACCATGGGTAAGTTTGCTCACAGGCTT
Source organism: Saccopteryx bilineata (assembly GCF_036850765.1). Classification (NCBI taxonomy): domain Eukaryota; kingdom Metazoa; phylum Chordata; class Mammalia; order Chiroptera; family Emballonuridae; genus Saccopteryx; species Saccopteryx bilineata. Next base: position 164,422,273 of record NC_089495.1, read on the forward strand.
GGGCCTCTGCAGCATCTGCCGCAGCTTTCACCCCTGTGGGTGGGCCTGTGCACGCCCATTCAGACTGCTTCCAGGACTGCCTCAGCCTCCGCTGCTGCTGAGGGCTGGTCTACATCACTGGAGCTCTGCACGTCAGCTCAGACCTCCTCAGCAGCCACCACAGGGGGACCTGTGCACACCCGCTGGGACCATCCTTGAGGTCGCCAGGCTTCCACTGCTGCTGAGGATGCACCATGCCATGGACAGGCCTATGCAGCAAGCAGGACTCTGTGTGAACCCAGGCCTCTGCAGCATTTCCTGTGATTTCTGCCTCCGTGGACCGGCCTGCATGTGCTCACTCAGACTGCCCTGGCCTCCACAGCCACATTCTGGCTTATGCCTACCTCCGGCGAGCACTCAGCAGCATGGGGGAGGGTGTAGCTTAGACCTCTGCACTCCCTGTTTGTGTCTCTAATGTGCTGCCTGCCTCTAAACGTCTTTGTTCTAACTGGGGCAGGTGAGCCTCTGGTGGACAGGGTAATTTCTTTTCTTTGCTGGTGATGCTGTTCCCAGGAAAAATGTTCACTTTAGATTTGGGGAGTGACTCAGCCCAGAGGTTAGGGTGTCCATCCCTCAAATTGTCTCTCCCTGTGTCTCTGAGACTACACTCTCCCCTGGCAACCCCAGTCCTCCCAGTGCTTCCCACTCCTGGAGCTCCGGGAAAGTGGCTGTGAGTGAAGCTCTCCATGCAGTCCCTTTAATACGGAGCCTGGGTCTGAGAGTTCTGCCTCCTTCTCTCAAACAGTATCTAGGCTCTTTTCTCAGCCAAATATAGTCTGTTTATAAACCCCTTCTAGGATCCAGGGCTCTAGTCTGGGATTCAGTTTGGGGGCTGAGGACCCACAACTTGCTGGGCAACCCTCCCTGTCATGAAAGTCCCTCCCAGCTGCCGCTTGCTCCTGGGAGCAGGACAACCCTTTCTACATCTCTGTCTTTCCTACCAGTCTCAGTGTGGGTTCTTTGGTGTCCTTGGCTGTAGAATCCTCTTAGTTTAGTCCAAAGTTGGTCTTTCACGATAAGTGTTCTCAGATTTAAGTTGTAATCCACCTTGGTTCTGGGAAGTGGGAGTTAGAGCATCTGCCTACTCTGTGGCTATCTTGTCTCTGGCAAAATGCATCTATTTTAAGTACAGTGTTTAATATGTTTGACATATGTACAAACTGTGTACTCATCCTCATAATCAAGATATCTAACATTTCTATCACCCTTCCCCCTCACATTCTCTCATGTTCCCATGCTTCTTTGTGATCAGTACCCACCAAGTCCTGACCCAGGTAACTGCTGATCTTCTGTTTGTAACAAAAGTTTAGATTTGCTTTTCCTAGAATTTCATATAGATAAAATTATTCCATATGTATACAGTTTTGTCTGGCTTATTTTGCTCAATATACTGTTTTTGAGACATCTATTTTATTCCTTATATCAATAGTCATTCATTTTTATTAACAAGTAGATACTTGGTTTATTTTTGTTGTTTGTTTAATTTTTCCCCAGGTTTTGGCTGCTGCTATTCTAGATTAGTTCAAGAGTCACCATGTTGGTCTAGTCTCTGCCATGCATGGCAGATTGTCTAATTCAGGCTCCCATGAATCCACTTCCGTTTACACTGCAAAGACACCTAGCTTGTTGAAAGAGTCTCCTCCCAAATGAATCCGGGCACTTCTATGCCTTGTCTGACCCATGGAGTGTGGAAGAATGAACACTGTGTGTGGGTCCAAGAGCTTCAGAATAACCTATAGCTCCTATCTTCACCCCTGCAACCCTGAGCTCACTGTGCTGAGAAGAAGTTGGGGCCAGCCTCCTGGAGGATAAGGGGCCACTTAAAGGACACTGAAGTGCCCATGCCAACAGCTCACACTACCTTCCAGCCTCGCCCCCTGGCCCCAGTGCCATCAGTGACTTAGCACATGTGTGAGCCATGGGAACCAAAAGAAGGATTTACCTGGTGGCCAGCCCTCAGATTGGGAAAAGTAAATAACTGTGTTACACCCACTAAATACTGAGGGATAGTTAACTATCTTTTCATGCACAAAGAATTTTCTTTCTTTTTCTTTTCTTTTTTTCTTTTCTTTTTTTATTCAGTGAGAGGAGGAGAGGCAGAGAGACAAACTCCCACATATGCCCCAACTGGGGTACATCTGGTGAGCCCACTAGGGGGCTATGCTCTGCCCATCTGGCACATTGCTCCATTGCTCAGCAATGGAGCTCTTCTTAGTGCCTGAGATGGAGGCCATGGAGCCATCCTCAATGCCTGGGTTCAACTTGTTCCAATTGAGCTATGGCTGCAGGAGGGAAAGAAAGAGAGAGAAAAGAGAAAGGGAATAAGAAGGGGAGGGTTGGAGAAGCAGATAGTTGCCTCTCTAGTGTGCCCTGACCAGAAATTGAACCTGGGACATCCATATTCCAGGCTAATGCTCTACCACTGTGCCAACCAGCCAGTGCACAGAATTTTCACATTGTCTGCTTTCCTTCATCATTCTGGACTTCTGCTCCATTTCTAAAGGTTCTAGGATAGGGGTCAATCCCACTATCTAGAATCATTGCCGTGAAAGTGTTTAGTATCTTTTGCATCATCCATCAGTGAAAGAGACTCAAGCTAAACTAGTGCTACCACCTTATCTATGACAAAACAGATCAAAACTGCCACTTTCTGCATAAGCTCAGAAACAGCTGTGGGGACCCAAAATAAATTTTCCTCCTACTCTTTAAAAAGCTCTGCTGGCTGAACTAATAATCAAATTAACATGAAACATTAACAAGAGAAAGTAACCAAATTTATTATGTATGCCGTACAGGGATCCCATAAGAATGTGAGACCTAGTTCAGATCAAACAATTCAGGTTTATGTGAGATCTAGAGCTAAGGAGAAGGGGCTGTGTGGTTTGGACTTTAAAGAGAAGGAAGACAATTCATGAGGTGATGGAAAAGCAAATGAATGGTAAACAGATGGTTGCTGGGCCATCTTAACAATGGGACACAGAGAGGAACGAGATCAAATAAATGGGTTTTTCTATGCTCACCCCTGTCTATCACACTTAGTTCATAATAAATTACAGTTACTGCAATGATAACTTTCTTCCTTCACCAAGTCCTCTACATAAATTCCTTTTGAGCAGTTAAAGGAAAGTTCGATGCTTCTTTCTGAGTCTTTTGTTTCTTAAAAATAACCAGCTTAAATATCCCAAAAGGCATATTTTGGGCTGGCAAACTCTGCTTTCCTTCACAGATCATAGTAAACTTGAGGTCATCTAGGATGAGAACCTGGGATATGTAGCAAAAGAAGAAGAAGAATTCAGTTCTCTTGTTTTAGTTTTCTGTTACCTTTAATTGGGAAATGCATCTCAAATATCCTACCCACAGAGATGCTTAACATAAAATGCATCAATCTGTCTTAACCTAACCCTTCTTTTTCCACCACATTCTGATTTCTATTCTGTTTTAAATTTTCTAGAATAAATCTTCACAGAATGAGAAAAAGGACTTTCCTAAATGCCACTGAAGTTTCATTTCTGAATAGTGAGAAAATTACTTTCAGATCATTCATTCATTCACTTTAACAGATACATTGTCAGTGCCCTTATATTCTGAGTAGAGTGGTAGAGTCCGTAGAAAGAGTTTTCGACAAGATCTGCTCCCTATTCTCAAGAATCTGCCAGTCTAGTTGGGGAAGCAGACCTTTAAAATAGTCTGAGAACTGTTTAGATCAAGAATATTTATGTGATGAAAGGTACGAGGGGAAGAATACAACCTTTAAGGTCAGGGGAACCTCCTGAGGAATTTGTGAATTAATTGAATCATTCAGTCCTAAAACAATGTGTTAGAGTAAAGTCTTGCCAGTTGAAAAGATTATCATAAGAAAGAACAAAGAAGGGTCTAGGGAGGGAAGGAGGGAGATAGAGATAGATAGATAGATAGATAGATAGATAGATAGATAGATAGATAGAGACTTTAGAGTTAGATTTCAGTTAAGAATCTAGTTTAGGGGGCTAGTGGGATAGAGCAGAGCTATGGGATTGAAGAAGTGTCAGATAAAATCATACCTTTTTTGCTCTGATATGTTTAAAGCATACTGTACAGACAGTTAAAGCTGCTGAAAAACTAATCTGCCAAGTGGCCTAGTCCAATACGCATGTTAAGATCGTATTGAATGAACCCTGTGTAGCAATGGAGGAGATGGGCTGGTAAGAAGGCTCTTGAGAAATTTTGGTGAAAGGTGACAAAGGTCTGAACTAGTATATGGTGGTGAGATGGACAAAAGCAATTGGATTTGAGACATGTTCTGAAGCTGAACTGCTGAGGACTTTGGCAAATGGAAGGAGTCAAGAACTCACCTTTTCTGGCCTGGCTTGGCTGTAGTAAAAAGTACCATTAGTCTGCATTATCTGCCCTGGAAGAGACCAAGGACAGATGGGCACCTCGTGACAGTAACTGTCTTCCTGTCAATTGCTTTGCCTTCCTTCATTGGTGCCTTAGGGTTTCTGCACATACAGGCCCCTCAGCACAGAGGGAAGTACCACACAGGCAGGTCCCACAAACATGAGCTGCATGGTGCTGTGGCTGATGGTGGATTCAGAATGTCACAGATGGTTCTCTTATACTATTAATTCAGATCTTTTCCAGTGCTTGAGCAGTCACAACATGAGCTGGATTTAATGCAGTTCATGAATTAGATAACAGGATTTGCTGAGACTTGACCAAGATTGTCGCTAACTTGATTAGCCCCTGGAACTACAGTTGAATGAGTAGGAAAAAAGGAGCTGCTTGCTCTTTTCTTTGCCCTTGCTAGTTCATTGTTATTCTTTGTCTTTAACTGTCCAGGATTGCTTGGGTCACATCTCACAATCACCACGGTGACAGAAGACTCTGAATAGCCATGGAGCATATGGATTTAAGGACAAAAGAGATAGCTTTCAGGTTTGCTTTTTTATTTGAGCTGCAGATAAACCAATTTCTATATTGTAATGTGCAATAACAAAATGCATTCACCTGTGTGAAGCACCTTATTCTCCTTTCAAGATAGTTTTTGTGATAAATGACCTTTTGGTAATACAAGGACCTTAGTAGTGCAACCCAATGCCATCTTTTCTAGGCCCTCTAGATGGCCTCTAGGAAGTTAGTTACAATGAGACTTAGTTACAACCCTCTCTGTTTAACAGGGGTTTGTTTGTTTTTTTCTTTACACCTTTCTCAGCTCTCTATAAATCAACCCAATACCAACCCCACGGGTAGACCCAAGCAGGATTTAAATTTTTCCCAGCCTCTTCCTCCAAATCAGAAGTAATTTAGACTTGTCACACTTCTGGACTCAGATCAAGGTTTCAGAGAACTCCTGAACCCCAAGTATCCTTTACAGCAGGCCCACCTCAGAGTAGGGCATGCAGAGCATGAGTCCTGATGATCTTCGGAGTGTCCACAGCCCAGCGTGGCTGGAACTCTGGAAGTCTGATCTTGCTTAGGTGTGCTCTGCCTGGTGCTGACCTACCTCCTCTACTGTCTTGGATCTTGTTTTCCTTTCGAACAACCAGAACCCTGCAGTAAAACCAGACCCATTCAGATGGTGCACTGACATGCCAGGCCTCTTCTTTCCTCAGAGCAGGCTACATCACTGCGCAGTGTGTAAGCTGCACACCAGAGGACTCCATAATGGACTTGTACCATATATAACAAGTATAGCCACTTACACAGCCCCTGCTAACTTTGGCCAATCCACTGTCCAAATCAGACCCTAACTAGTGTTCCCTCAATTTTATAAGAATGAATCCCTCTCCCTCCTCCTTGCCTGTCACTTGTGTGTTTTACTCTAGTCTGATTTCCTGCTCTTTGTTCTGGGAGTCAAATTAAGTTCTCTGATTGGCACCACATCTGGAAATGAAGACTTCCCCACTACCTTAGTCACCATGCCCGTGCACTGGGCTGCCTGATGGATATACCCTCAGAAGCTGTGACAAGCCCCTAAGCCTTGCACACACATGAGGCCAGACTTTAAAGCCCACACAAGTGTCTGAGCTGCAAACCAGCACTGGGTGTTCAGGAGACATCACTCAGCAATTCTTCCGATCTATTGCTTTCAAGTGTTAGTCTGCCAAAGTTGTAACTCATGTCAAATGGACGAATGACAACACAGAATTTTGCCCACAAAATTAATTTGTTAATTTTACTTAATTAACAAATATATGACTTAAAAGATCAGTATGACATAGCATGGAAAACTGCTCAGCAATAAAATAATGAACTATTGATTATGCAACAATTGGATGAACTTCAAGAAAATTATGTTGAGTGAAAAAAACTAATATCAAAATCATTCATACTCATGATTCAGTTTAGGTAACGTTCATGAAATACAGCTTATTTTATAAATGTGATCTCATGAATGTTACCTAAAAACTGAATCATATATATTATTTTTCCATGGCTCTACCCCCTAAACCACCTCTACTTTGTAAATCTCTGGTTTATTTATTCATTATAATCAATGAAATAGTCTCTCAGAAATATTTTATATTTTATTTAATAAAATTAATTTGACCTATCTCTTACTAAAGGCTTATAATGTGCCAGGAACATATCTAAGCATTTTATGGGTGTTAACCCATTAGATACTGGCAGGGGAGGTCTGTTCACTCTATAGATAGACAGTCAAAGCACAGATAATTTGAATGACTTGCCACATGTCACCCAGATAGCCCAACCCATTCACTCTCTGGCTTCTTGAGCAATTCCCAAATCTACATCGCCCTATCTCTGCCTCAGTTTAAGGTCAGACTTTATTATTCCTTATATAAGTGATTGTGAAATTCTTCTCACTTTCCTCACTGTCTTTTCTCTAGTTAGTTCTCTCCGAAAATTGCTGATTTCTGATTTCTGCAAGTTTTAGACCATCACTCATACTAGTTCCCTCACTTTTTTTTTATCTCAAATTCTTGTAATCACACAACCATACTCAATAGCTTTAATTCACCTAGCTACTGATTTAACTGTTTCTATTTCATCAGAGCCTTGACCAATGGTCTCTATGCAATATCACATGGCTGCTTACTGCCTTTAGAATAAAGCCCACCCTCATTAGCATAGAAAACAAGGTTAGTCACCACTGGTTCTCATCTACATTATCAGTCTCTTTACTATTTTCTCCGGTAACTCAGGCTTCATTTTAGCCACCCTTAATAACTTAGATTTATTTTTGTATCCCATGCACTTAAGGATGGAAGGAAAAATAAGATGGGTGACAGAAGGGTGACCGAGTAAGTGGATGAATGATGAATGAATGGGGATCAAATAAATGGTTTAAAGGTGCAAAATGAACTTTGAAAAATGGGAAGAGGAGCTGAATTGATTGAAATGTGAAATTTAAAATTATTAAAAATTTACTCCATCTCAGTTATTTCATGCATAGTGTCACTGAATTTGTATAAAATACTATAAAGTAAACATTACTATCCCTTTGCATTAGTGAGAAACTGAGGTTTTTAGAATATAGCAGTTTGTTCAGCAAAGTTGACCCTTGAACAAGGTGGGGACTAAGGCGCTGTCCCTTGCATAATCAAACATCCCTGTATAGCTTTTGACTTCCCCCAAATTTAACTACTAACAGCCCACTGTTGACCAAAAGCATTACTGTTGACATAAACAGCTGATTAACAAATTTTTTGTATGTTATATGTATTACACACTGGATTCTTAAAATAAAATAAGCTAGAGGAAATAAAATATTACTAAGAAAATCATAAGAGATAATATAGTTACAGTATATATTTTAAAAATGCACGTATGAGTGGACCCACACAGCTTAAACCCATGCTGTTCAACGGTCACCTGTATATGCAATGCCAGAACTAGAATTCAAACTTAAGTAGAGTATATCAGAAGTCTATGCTTTTTCAATTGAAATGATTTTAGTTGGGGGCATATTGACAGACAGAGGCCTTAGTAACTGTTAGTGATATCTAGGAAGTAAACAAACGTTCAAATTTAGCGGTCAGGAGAAAAGAACCTGGAGATAAGAATTTGGGCCTAATGGCATATACGTAATACCTGAATGCCCAACATTCAATAATCACAATAAAACCCATACCATGTTGTAAGGTCAGAGGATAATGGGGGATGGTCACATGGGGAACTCAGACCCAAGAACTTTGGCTAGGACCGCCCACAACCAAGTGCGCCAAAGGAGGCTTCACAGGAACCGTTTGGAAAAAAGCAACCGTCTACCAGCCAGTGGGATTTCACCACGTCATGCGTCATGTTAGCTTGACTTTCCTAGAGGGGCCCCTTTAAATATCTCCCACGCGGTTTAATCCTTGCGACTTCCCTGGCCTCCAGCTCTTCCATCTTTCTTTCTCCGGGGCTAGGGAAACTCGCTGGGCAGAATGCACACTCTGTACGCAATAAAGCCTTTTGTTATTCCACACTTGGTGGCTCTGGCCCCTTCCTTCCTTCTCAGCGGGTAAAAATACCTTACACATATGCCAGACACTCCTCTTCTAATTACTGATCAAGATAAAAGAAATGACTGAGGATAGCACAATGACAGAGACCACGAAGACAAATGTGGGCACCCCGGCATTGACGCCCAGCCTGGAGAATGCCCGAGGCACGGCTTAGCAGAGGTGTGTAGGTGGAAAGAGCATCCCAGGTGCGGGGGAGAGCAAGCTTGGATATCTCAGGGAGGAGAGGCAGGCTCGATCCTGGAATGTAAAGAGAAAAGATGAGTGTCTCCCAGGTGAGACTTCGGGAAGGACACAGAGCACGCCTGGTGGACCTTGTTAGGAAATCCGACTCTTTTTCTAAAACAGCAGAGTCCTAGAAAGGCTTCACTCAGGTGGATGTTGTGATTCAGTCTGCACTTCTCCAGGTGCAATCAATTCAGAAATGGACCGAAGGGAATCATTGCAGCCATCCAGGGGCAGCTGCCCGTGACAGAGGCTCGGCGTCCTCTGGAGTGCAGTCCAGGCCTGAACACTTGTTCCCCATCTGCCCTGATGATGCACTTTTCTCAGCAGATTGCAATTATGTATTTTTTAAGTTTTGGTCAGAGAGCTTCATGATCTCAACAGTGTCAGCAGGAGGATCACTCCTCAGAGTACAAAATCAAATCCTCCCTCCACTGTACAATGTTTCTCTGAAGCAGCTAAAGCAGCTACCTGCCCCTGAGCTCTACACCTACTGCTTTGGGCCACCCTGGTGCGAGCCTCTGCAGGCAGCAATTTGTGATGGGTCTAGCGGTTTCTCAAACATACTGGCTCCCCCCACCCCACCAAGCTGAGAACCTCCAACTTGGCTCTGCCCCAGCCAGTGTGAGAAAGCTTGTCACCATCATGAAGATCCTGGCACAACTGATTTCATTTTAATTAACGTATGCTGCCTCTGGTCAGTCTGAGTATTATTACTGTTAAGTGGTCAGCCTCTTTCCAGGATGGCACCTTTTAGGTACAAATTCTATTCATTCTGATCCCACTTTTCACCAGGTGCTGCATTTTCAACCTGAACTGCACATTTTAAATGACAGCACATTAAAAAAAAACTTATTTAAGGAAGCAGGAAGTGGGAAGGAATGAAGATAGACAAAGTAGAAAGAAAAAGACAGTTATCAAACTGATGTCTGAAAGTTGTGGAATGGATTCTGTCCTTATAGTACCTCCTGTAAAATGTTCTTGGGTAATTTTCTCCTTAACCAAAAACATAGAAATTCACATGATACACTAAAACATTGCGTTTTGATTAGTCATCATATTTTCATGTCTAAGCTCGATGCATAGAAGAACACACACAATAAAATAGCAAGCATACTTATTATCAATTATAAATTATGAAGAAAAATTTAGTTAGCAGCTGTTAGTTGTCAAGCTCTATCTTGAAGGCCCAAACATTTCTCACAGAACCAATGGAAAAGGGAAAGCATTTTAGTTTAAACTGATAAAGTGACCACATTGTGAAATCTCTGGGCCATAAATTTGATAATCATTTTTGTATCCTGTTCTAGAATTCCCTCTTGATACACTTATCAAGTGTTTAAATAATTGATATCCTCGATGAGTTACAAGGTGTTGAGATAACTTGCCATAAAGTGTGCAATAATTTTAAAACAAAAGATTCCATAAGTGCCTAAATAATGGTTAACAGAGGAAGCGGGTTTGGGGCGAGCATCCACTGAGGGCTTCCTGGCAGTCTAGGCAGGGGTGGGAGGGAGGCTCAGGTTCCGTTACAGAGAGAGGGCCAGCCCTTCAGCACAGTGAGAGAGGGTCATCTCACTGTTTCCGAGCCTGGTCGGCTTTGCAGGGAGGGTGGAGGACGCCTCACCACTGTCTGCCCTCAGTGGCATATCCCCCTCAAACATTGTTAATAGACCTACGCCTCATTCTCATTGAATGCAACCAAAGACAGAGTATGGGAGCATGGGGGTCACCGGAAGAAATCTAAAAATGTCGTAAAGAGAGAGTGTGAAGAAGCAGATGAACTGCATAGTTTCTGAAACATCCTCAAAATTTGTCTTTTCAGTCTGGCTTTGCACGTATACTAGCAATCAATAGTTTGAAGTTGATTTCTCTGGAAAAGATGAAGTTTGCATTGAGAATTGGGACATGATTTACATGCCTTAGGAAAGCAGGAGATGAGATGGGTAAGCTAACGTTCACTCATGAATGGGGCTCATCATTGTAGAGATATTGCACAAACTTCTCAGAAAGGTGAGATGTCACAAATAAAGGTTTTCTCAAAAAGTTGGTCATTGCTCCAAATGCTGATCAGAACCATCAATGAAGATTCCAAATAGCATGAATGTGACTGTCATAGCCTAGAAATTTTTTATGGTAGATATTTTCATGTGCCAGACACCTCAGAAAACTCTCAGTGATGTTTCTACTAAAAGTCTAGTTTGAATGATGTCACTTCCTGCTAGAATGAATTCATGGCCGAACATTTATATCTGCTGGTAACTAGCCAAATGTACCTACATTTTGAAGCTAACAGATATGGCAAATGATATTTTGGATGACAATTTTTGCTTCTGGTTTGGAATAACTGATTTTGGCATTCTTCGTAGCATGTATTAAATTGCCAACTCTTCAACTTAGTGACAAGGCATTATTTCCAACATGTAAACTTGAATTTCCCAGTGATTTCTGAAAAGAGCATCCAGATAATGTTCTGATGGTTAAGATGTTTGTTATGAGAGAAGGAAGGGGTCCCAGCCCAGCTTTACTTGGCTCGGGGTGTGATGGGGCCCACCAGCCTGCCTTGTGGCTTTCATAGTACACTTGTATGCTGTCTTGCTCACCTGAGTTAGAACATTTGTAGCAGCATCAACAACTAAGGGTTTCTAATTGCTCTATTTAATATGGACACACAAAAGACAAAGAGGGTCAAATAAAGCTACAAACAATTGTTCTTTTGTTGCAACAGTTTTTGTAGTAAAATATCAGGGAACCCAACACCCACTCAATGTGGCGGGACTGTGCTTGGTCTCAGACCTGACAACACCCAATTGTGCAGAACCAAACTGGCAGAACATTTAATGGAATAAATGACACAAGTGTTAAAGAAAAAAACAACAACTCCTTTTTAGCTCCGGAAATTTGGATTTTTGACACCCCCAAAATTAAGGTAAGTGCTAAGATTATAATGATAAAGAAGGTAGATAAAACTCTATATAATAAATAAAGGACTTGAGAAATGCTGAGTACTGTCTACTAAAGATTTAACTGTTATGACAGTGATGGGATACTTCGTAATTTAAATCGAACCTTTCAGTGTAGGGAATTTACTGGAGACCTGAGCAAAGAGAAGACCTCATTATGTGGAACGCCTGCAGAGAATGTGTTTCAGATGCAGGCAACAAATGAGCAAACTTCCAAAAACATCCGTGAGCTGGCATGTGAGCCAAGCAGAGGAAATCAGCGCGGCTAAAGCGGCTGAAGCACAGTGAGCAGGCGGAGGAGGGATGAGGACAGAGTGGGCGGGCGGGCGGCTGAGCTGGGGACCTCAGAAGACAGAGCGACAGATTTGCCTCTCCTCCAATCCCCGTGAGAAGCTTTTGGAGGCTTTCAAATAAGAAAACATTTTTTTTACTCATGTTTTTTAAAAGAGCATTCTTGCTGCTGCGTGAAGAACAGAGTATGGTTGGGGGCACGATCATCACGGGGTGCTTGGTATAAGCTTCTTTTTTTCAAACACATTAAATAGCATTAGCTTCCAGGTCCCAGAATGAGAGGTGTCTAGGGTTCTTATAAACTTCAAAGCTGCTTTATTGAGGCAAAGCTGGGAGAAGTATCTCTGGGGTCACTTAGGGTATAAGAATATAGAAGAGTCATTGTAGTAGTGACTCTCACCCCAAATACTTTCTCCCTGGGAATCAGCAGGACTATATCTGGGGTTTTATTGCATACTGATGGCCAGCTTGTATTCTGCAGAATAAGATGGGGGTGGTGGTGGAGTAAAAAACACTGTGAAGGTGCACAGGCTCACTACAGGACTATAAAATGCTTCTCTTATACTTTATTACTAAGTCAGTTGCTATATTATAACAGGGGATACAACTGAAAAAACTGTTTCAGATCTTATATAAGAAGAAGCCTCTAGGAAAACCCAAAGATACATGAGATACAAAAACAAGGTTACACAAGGAAGTTTAGCTTCTGATAAACATACTTACAGCAAACAAACACATCCTAATTCCTAGTCAAATAAATATAACATTTCATGCTAAAGGCTGATTGACCTTAGTTCCTGTTACACAGTACATCATGTTCAACTTTCAACAATAAATTTAGCTTCTGCTAAAAGACACACACACTGTTTGAAGACACAAACAGACTTACATATGGCAGAGGTGTTACTATTTAATCTCCTGTCTAATTCTGTTTTTACCCCAATGCTTAATAGTAAACTGCAATGGAAAGAAACAGAGGGGAAAATAGTTGATCTCCTTTCTCTAATTTATATTCATCTAGCTTAACTTCCAACCACTGTGATCACAGAAAACACGTAGGATACCTATGCCAAATCTCACATATGTCAGTGGAATAGCAGAGTAATGCAATATATAGAGAAATAGACCCACATAAATATAGTCAACTAAATTTTGACCAAAAAAAAAAAAAAAGCAAAAACAATAAATGGAGAAAAGGTAGGCTTTTAAAGTTTATTTTCAAGTATAGCTGGTACACAATCTTAAATTGGTTACATTAGTTTCAAGTGTACAATATAGTGATTTGACTTTTTTATACATTACAATGTGATCACATTGTTAATTCTAGTAATCATCTGTCACCATGTAAACTTATCACAATGTTATTGATTAAATTTTTCTATCCCTTTTAACCCATCCCCCCTCCTTTCTAATAACCATCCCTTTGGTCTCTGTTTCTATGAGTCTATTTTTGTTTCATTTGTTGGTTTGGTTTTGTTTTTAGATTCCACATATAAGTGAAACCATACAGTATTTGCCGTTCTCTATCTGACTTATTTCACTTAGCGTTATACCTTCTAAATTAATCTATGTTGTTACAAATAGAAAGGTTTTATTCATCTTTATTGCTACATAATATTTTATTGTTTATATATACTACACCTTCTTTATTAACTCATCAATTGATGGACACCAGATTGCTTCCATATCTTGACTATTATAAATAATGCTTCAATTAACATAGGGATGCATTTATCTTTTTGAGTTAGTGTTCTCACTTTCTTTGGATAAATACTCAGAAGGAGAATTTTTGAGTCATATGACCTATTTTTAGTTTTTTGAGAAATCTCCATACATTTTTTTCTAGGGTATGTAACAGTTTGCAGTCTCACCAACAGTGTACGAGGGTGCCTTTTCTCCATATCCTCACCAAACTGTTATTTGTTGATTTTGATACTAGCCATTATGAATTGTGTGAGGTAGTTTCTATTTGTGGTTTTTATTTGCATTTCCCTGATAATTATGATGTTAAGTATGTTTGCATACTTCTGTTGGTCCTCTGCATGTCTTTCTTAGAGAAATGTTTTTTCATATCCTCTGTCCATTTTTCTATGGATTATTTTATATTGAGTTGTATGAGTTTCTTAAACATTTTGAATATCAACCCCTTATCAGATATATCACTTGCAAATATATTTTTTTAGTCAGTAGGTTGCCTTTTTGTTTTGTTGAAGGTTCCTTTCACTGGACAGAAGATTTTTTGTTTGATATAGTAGTATATTTGTTTATTTTTTCTTGTTTCCCTTGCTCAAAAGAATGTGTCCAAAAAAATATACTAAGCCTGACCTGTGGTGGCATAGTGGATAAAGCATTGACCTGGAAATGCTGAGGTCACTGGTTCAAAACCCTGGGCTTGCCTGGTCAAGGCACATATGGGAGTTGATGCTTCCTGCTCCTCCCCCTTCTCTCTCTGTCTCTCTCTCTTCTCTCTCTCTCTCCCTCTCTCTCTCCATTCAAAAAATAAATAAATAAAATAAATAAATTTTTAAAAAAAGTTAAATGTATAAAAAAATATATACTAAAGTCAGATAGTTTATTTCCTATATTTTCTTCAAGGAGTTTTATGGTTTCAAACCTTATATTTAAGTCTTTATTTTAACACATTTTTTAAACTATTTTTATTAAAAAAGTAAAATTATTATTTTATTATTATTTTTTAAAATTATTTTTATTTATTTTAGAGAAGAGTGACAGAGAGAGAGAGAAGGGGGGAGCAAAAAGCATCAACTCCCATATGTGCCTTGACAGGGCAAGCCCAGGGTTTTGAACCGGCAATCTCAGAATTCCAGGTTGACATTTGATCCACTGTGCCATCACAGGTCAGGCCTATTTTAACACATTTTGAGTTTATTTTCTATATGGTATAACAGAGTGGTTCAATTTTTTTTCCATCTACCTGTTCAGTTTTCCCAACGCCACTGATTAAAGATACTGTATATTTTTACCTCTTTTGTCATAGATTAGTTAAGTGGGGCTCTATTTCTAGGATATCTATTTTGTTACATTAAAGTATATGTCTGCTTTTGTCCCAGTACCTACAGTTTTAATTAGTACAGTTTTGTTGTTTAGTTTGAGATCAGGGAGCTTGATATCTCTAACTTTGTTCTTGTTTCTCAAGATTGCTTTGGCTATTCAAAGTCTTTTGTGGTTCCATATAAATTTTAGAATTACTTGTAATTCTATGAAAAATGACATTGGTGTTTTCATAAGAATTGCATTGATTAAGTTTATTTGCATTTATTTCATTGTTATTGATGCAATTTTAAATGGACTTGTGTTATTTCTTTTTCTGATTGTTGATTATTAGTATACACGTATGTGACAGATTTCTACATATTAACTTTGTATCCTATTACTTTATGGAACTATTTTATTAATTATATTAATTTTGGGTGAATTCTTTAGGGTATTATATATACACCCGATATATACCAGAAATGCAAGGTGGTTCAATATCCACACACACAAAAAATGAATGTGATGCATCACATCAACAAAACCAAAGATAAAAATCATATGATTATAAACATGCCATCTGCAAATACTGCCAGTTTTATCTCTGTCATTTCTATCTAGATGCCATTTTTTTTCTGCCTGACTGCTGTGGCTGAGATTTCTAATGCTATATGTTAAATAATAATAGTAAAAATGGGTATTCTTGTCTTGTTTCTGATCTTAGAAGAAACAGTTTAGCTTTTTATCATTGAATAGAATAGTATCTGTTGGCTTGTCATCTACAGTCTTTATCAAGTTGAGGAAAGATCCTTTTATAGCCACTTTATTGAGAGGGTCTTTTTTAAAATTATTATTATAAATGGATATTGAATTTTTGTTAAAGCTTTTTTGCATCTATTGAGATAATCATATGTTTCTTCTTAGTTTTGTTGATGTGATCATCATATTATCATATTAATTTTTTCATGAATATTAAAACCCTTGCATTTCTAGTATAAATCATACTTGAGGGTGCTGTATAATTATTTTAGTGTACTGTTAACTTAATTTTTCTAATGATTTGTTGGGAATTTTGGCATCTATTTCATCAGAGATTTTGGCATGTAATTCTCTTTCGTTATAGTATCCCTCTCTCGTTTTGGTTTCTAGGCACTATTGGCCACATAAAATGCATGTGGAAATATCCCTTCCTTCTCAATTTTTTGGAATAGTATGACAAGGATAGGTAATAATTTTGTTTTAAGTCTTGTAGAATTCACCTGTGAAGCTGTCTGAGCCTAGGATTTGGTTGTTGGTAGTTTTTACAATACATTACTGCTTTAACTTCTTTTTTTTTTCTTTTTTTTTAAATAATTTTATTTTTTTAATGGGGTGACATCAATAAATCAGGATACATATATTCAAAGATAACAAGTCCAGGGTATCTTGTCGTTCAATCATGTTGCATACCCATCACCCAAAGTCAGATTGTCCTCCGTCACCCTCTATCTTGTTCTCTCTGTGCCCCTCCCCCTCCCCCTTTCCCTCTCCCATTCCCCCCTCCCCCCCCCCCGTAACCACCACACCCTTATCAATGTCTCTCAGTTTCACTTTTATGTCCCACCTACGTATGGAATAATGCAGTTCCTGGTTTTTTCTGATTTACTTATTTCGCTTCGTATCATGTTATCAAGATCCCACCATTTTGCTGTAAATGTTCCGATGTCATCATTTCTTATGGCTGAGTGGTATTCCATTGTATATATGTACCACATCTTCTTTATCCATTCATCTATCAAGGGACAACTTTCTTGTTTACATGTCTTGTCCACAGTGAATAATGTTGAGATGATCATAGAGGTGTATGTATCTTTGTATATCAATGTTTTTAAGCTTTTTGGGTAAATATTCAGTAGAGAAATTGCTGGAGTATATAGTAACTCTATTCTTAATTTTTTGAGGAACCACCATACTTTCTTTCATAATGGTTTTACCAGTTTATATTCCCACCATCAGTGAGAGTTCATTTTTCTCCCCAACCTTTCCAACACTTGTTATTACCTTTCTTTCTATTTATTTATTTATTTATTTATTTATTGTATTTTTTGTATTTTTCTGAAGTGAGAAGTGGAGAGACAGAGACAGACACCAACATGCACTCGATCAAGATCCACCCGGCATACCCACTAGGAGGTGATGTTCTGCCCATCTGGGGTGTTGCTCTGTTGCAACCAAAGAAATTCTAGCACCTGAAGTGGAGACCATGGAGCTATCTTCAGTGCCCAGGCTAACTTCGCTCCAATGGAGCCTTGGCTGTGGGAGGGGAAGAGAGAGAGAGAGAGAGAGGAAGGAGAGGGGAAAGGGTGGAGAAGCAGATGGGTGCTTCCTGTGTGCCCTGGCCAGGAATCAAACTCAGGACTTCCACACATTGGGTCAACACTCTACTACTGAGCCAGCCGACCAGGGCTTAACTTTCTTGTTTATAGCAGACAATCTAACAGGTGTGAGGCGGTATGTCATCATAACCTTGATTTGCAATTCTCTAACAGCTAGAGAAGATGAGCATATTTTTATATATCTGTTGGCCATTTGTATGTCTTCTTGGGAGAAGTGTCTGTTCAGATCCTCTCCCCATTTATTAATTGGATTGTTTGCTTCTTTCTTGCTGGGCTTTGATAGTTCTTTGTATATTTTGGATTCTAACCCCTCATCAGAGCTGTTGTTTGCAAAATGATCTCCCATTTAGTTGGCTGCATTTTTGTTTTGTGGTCAGTTTCTTTTGCTGTGTAGAAGCTTTTTAGTTTGATATAGTCCCAGGTCATTGTTGCCTTTATTTCCTTTGCTTTTGGGGTCAAATTCATAAAATGTTCTCTACAGCCAAAGTTCATAAGTTTAGTACCTATGTTTTCTCCTATGTCTTTATTGTTTCAGAACTTATATTTAGGTCTTTTATACATTTTGAATTAATTTTTGTGCAGAAGGACAAACTATAGTCAAGTTTCATTCTTTTGCATGTGACTTTTCAATTTTGCCAGCACCATTTATTGAAGAGTCTTTCTTTTCTGTGTTAATGGGTTCTTTGTTGAAGATTATTTGTCCAAATATATGTGGTTTTATTTCTGGGTTCTCAGTTCTGTTCCATTGGTCTGTATGTCTGTTTTTTTGGCCAATGGCATGCTGTTTTGATTCATGTGGCTCTGTGATATGATTTGAAATCAGGTAGTGTAATACTTCTGGCTTCTTTCTTTTTCTCAAGATTGCTTTGATAATTTGGGAGTTTTAATGATTCCATACAAACCTGGTGATGTTTTATTCTATTTATTTAAAAAATGAGACTAGGACTTTTATGAATATTGTATTAAATTTTTATATGGCTTTAGGTAATATGACCATTTTAACTATGTGTATTCTTTCAATCCATGAACATGGAATATACTTGCATTTTACTGTGTGTTTTTAAAATTTCTTTCAATAATGCTTTATAGTTTTCAGTATATAGGTCCTTCATATCCTTTATTAAATTTATTCCTAAGTATTTTATTTTTTGGTTGCTGCAATTACAAAATGAATTCTTTTTTTGAGTTTTTTTTTAAAGTTTTATTATTGTTGTATAGGAAAGCTGTAGACTTTTGTATATTGATTTTGTATCCTATGACTTTACTTTATTGGTTTATTGCTTCTAAAAGATTTTTGGTAGAGTCTTTGGGGTTTTCTATATACTAGAACATGTCATCTGCAAAAAGTGATACCTTTACTTCTTCTTTCCTGATATGGATGCCTTTCATTTCTTTCTTGCCTGATTGCTCTGGCTAAGACTTCTAGTACTGTATTGAATAAGAGTGAAGAGAATGAGCATCCTTTTCTTGTTTCTGACGTTAGAGCAAAAGCTTTCAGTTTTTTATCATTTAGTATGATTTTGGCTCATGGGTTGTCACATATGGCCTTTATTATGTTGAGGTACTTTCCATCTATACCCATTTTATTGAGTGTTATATCATAAATAGATGTTGTATCTTATCAAATGTTCTTCCTGCATCTGTTGAGAGAATCATGTGATTTTTATCCTTTGTTTTGTTGATGTGATGTAGTATGTTAATAAATCTATGTATGTTGAGTCATCCTTATGCTCCTGGAATAAATCCCATTTGATCATGATGTATTATTTTTTAGTGTGTTGTTGTATTTGATTTGCTAATATTTTCTTCAGGATTTTTGCTTCTGTATTTATTAGAGATATGGGTTTATAGTTTTCTTTTTTGTGTGTTGTTCTTGCCACGTTTTGGTATCATATAATGTGTTAGAGCTATTGCTTCTTCTTTAATTTTTTGGAAGACTTTAAGAAAGATGGGTGACAAATCTTTGAATATTTGGTAGAATTCACTAGTGTAGCCATCTGGTCCTGGAAATTTTTTGTAGGGGAGGTTTTTGATAGTTTCTACCTCTTCCCTGCTTATGGGTCTATTTAGTTTTTCTACTTCATGACTCAGTCTTGGAAGATTGTATAGTTCTGGGAATTTATCCATTTCTTCTAGATTATTGAATTTACTTGTATATAATCTTTTTATAGTATTCTACTATTATTCTTTATATATCTATGATGTCTGTGGTAATTTCTTCTCTTTCATTTTATATTTTTTTATAAGTCATTACATATTTTTCCTTAGTGAGTTTAGCCAGAGGTTTGTCAATTTACTGATCTTTTCAAAGAACCAGTGTTTTGTCATATTAATTTTTTTTCTATATTTTTTTCTTTTATTCATTCAGTTCTGCTCTGATTTTTACTACTTTTTTTCATCTGCTGGCTTTGAGTTGCCTTTGTTCTTCTTTTTCTAGTTCTTTAAGATGTAATATTAGGTTGTTTACCTGGGTTCTCTCTTGCTTCTTGAGATAAACCTATGATGATATAAACTTTCCTTTTATTACTTCTTTCGCTGTAACCTAGAAAGTGTGATATGTCATGTTATTATTCTCATTTGTTTGTGTATATCTTTTGATCTGTGTTTATTTTCTTCTTTGACACAGTCATCTTTTAGAAATATGTTGTATAATTTTCATATTTTTTGTGTTTCATTACTTCCCTTTGGAGTTGAATTCTCTTTTCAAAGCCTTATGGTCAGAGAATATAATTTTAATATTGGTATAATTTTAATATTTTTAAATTTGTTAAAGTGAGTTTTGTGGTCCAGCATGTGGTCTATCCTTGAGAATATTTTATGAGCACTGGAAAGAAATGTATAATCTGATATTCTGAGATGATCTGTTCTGTAAATATCTATTATGTCCATTTGGACTAGTGTGTCAATTAAGGGCAATATTTCTTTATAGATTTTCTGTTTGGATGATCTATCTAATGTCATCAATAGTGTGTTGAAATCTTCAAATGTGATTATCTTTTTGTCTGTGTTTGTTTGTTTGTTTAGTTGAGAGGAGAGGAGATAGTGAGGCAAATTACCACATGTGTCCTGATCATGATCTACCTGGCAACCTCATCTGAGGCCAATGCTTGAGTACTGATCTCACTTGAGGTCACATTCAAACCAATTGAGCCACTAGCTGAGGGAGGGGAAGAAAGAGAGAAGAGGGAGGAAGTATGAAGCACATGGTCACTTCTTCTGTATGCCCTGACCAGGAATTGAACCTGTGACATCCGTATGCCAAGTTGATGCTCTATCCACTGAGCCACTGCTCAGTGTAAATGTTTCTACTTTTAGATCAGTTATTATATGCCATATATATTTTGGTGCTCCCTGATTCAGTGGATATATATTAAGAAGTGTTATGTCTTTTTGATATATTGTCCCCTTTATCATTATGAAATATTCATCTTTGTCTCTTGTTACCTTTGTTGTCTTGATGTCAATGTTGTAAGATATTAGTATGACTACACCTGCTTTTCTTTGGGCATTATTAGCTTGATGAATCATTTTTCAAACTTTCACTTTAAGTCTACTTTTGTCCTTACAACTTAAGCATGCCTCTTGAAGGCAGCATACAGTTGGGTTTTTGCTTTTTGATCCAATCTGCTATTCTGTGCCTCTTTATTGATGAGATTAGTCCTTTTTTACATTTAGAGTAATTATTGATTCTTGAGGATATCCTATTGCCATTTTATGTTTTGTTTTCTGGTAGTTCTGTGTCAGTTGTTTTTGTTTGGTGGTATTCTATACTTCTTTCCCTTGTTTCTTCTTTTTTTGAGCTATGTGTTTTAGAATTGTTTTTTTCATGGTTGGTTACCATTTGAAGAGTAAGAAAAATTTTTTAAGTCTTTTGTCTTATGAGTCTTCTTCCCTCAATCCTCCTTTCTATGTTGGACCTTTTATGTTATTATTATCACAAATTATCCCTGTTTTTAATGTAACTTTGTTGGAACTTTTACTAGTAGATTTGTTTTGTTTTGTTCTTTGTATCTGGTTGAATAACCCCCTTGAGTGTCTTCTGCAGTGGGGGTTTTCTCATGATAAATTTTCTCAGCTTCCACATGTCTGAATAAGGTTTTATTTCTCCTTCATATTTAAAGGATAACTTTGATGAACGTAGTATTCTTGGTTGGTAAGTTCACTCTTTCAGTACTTTGAATATTTGGGTCCACTTTCCTCTGGCCTGTAGAGTTTCTGTTGAGAAGTCAGATGATTACCTGATGGGCCTTCCTTTATATGTAATGTTCTTCTTTTCCCTAGCTTCCTTCAGGATTCTTTCTTTGACATTGATTTTTGATGATTGTATTATGATGTACCTTGAAGAAGGTCTGTTTTGATTGAAGTAATTTAGCATTTGTTTGCTTCTGTGGTTTGAGGATCTAACTTTTTTGCATAGCCTTTGGATGTTCTCCTTGATTATTTGTTTGAATAGGATCCCTATTTCCTTCTTCTTTTCTTATTCTTTTGATATACCTTTTATTCTTATATTGCTCTTTCTAATGGAGCCATACATCTTGTAGAGCTCTATCGTTTTTTAAAATTTGTGAATCTCTCTCCTCTTCTCTCTGTAGCATCTCTAGTTGCCTGTCTTTGACAGTACTGATTCTGCTCTCTATCTGGCCTGTTCTATTAACTAAATTTATTACCTCATTTTTCAATTCATGTGCTGAGCTCTTTATCTCTGGTTCCTTTTGAAAGTTTTAGTCTCCTTGGTGAGTACTCATTTTGTTCATTAATTTCTTTTTGAGCTCATTAATTGCCTAACATTGTTTTCTTGCATCTCATTGAATATATTCAGAGCTTTAATTTTGAATTCTGTATCATTTAACTCCAAGGTTTGCATGTGATTGAGATTGCTCTGGAGAGTTTTCATTTATTTTTTTCTGAACTACATCTCTTTGTTGTGTAGCCATGGTATTTGTTTTTTTCTTCCTTGATGGCAATTGAAAGTGGTATTGTTAAGAAATCTAACAAAAGCAACTAAAAAATTAAAAATTAAAATAACAATAATACAATAAGATCAAAAATTAAAATAATGGAAAGTAAAAGAGAAAACCCAGCAATAAAACTAAGAGCAAATACAAAAAATAAAAACAAACAAAACACCCACTATAAGTTAAAATAAAAATATATATAAAATTTAAAAAAATGAAATTCAAAAAGAAGAAATTTTAGTTTTGAGAGGTTATTCTGTTTTCTTTTAGTAGGTGGTGATGCATTACAAATTTTAGCTTTGTGAAATTTCTAGACTACCTAGTCTCACCTCCACTGAGAAGCTCCTGTCACAATGCTGGAGGCAAAGGTGCAATTATGATGATGGGTGAGGTGTGTTGTGGGGGATTTATGTCTTTACCACTGGTAATATCAGGCTTCCAGGCCCCCCTTTTCATGTCTCAACAGACCAGAGACCAGACACAGAGCACCTTTGTTCTTTAGTGGAGAGAGTGGCTCTGGTAAACTAGCTGTGGGGTTTGTCATTGCCACTCTTTTTACCCACAGGAAAGGAAGGTGGGATCTGGAAAGCTTCAGTGGTGCTCTTTGTTTTCTTCTGTCTCTGTCTGAGTGCAGGCTGCCATCAGACTGTGAAAACACTGGCCATGACTTCTTGTTCTGCCACACTTTGGTTTAGTATCTCCTGCACTGCCCCTCAATCTCACCACTCCTCCCAGCAGAAGAAGACCCAGTCACTCTGAGTTTCTCTCCTCTTTGGAGCCCCCACAGACAAAAACCCAGATAGTCCTGGTTTCTTTCATCTCTGGAGTTGACAGTGAGTGCATCTTATCTTCCACCCCCTTTCTCAACTCTTCCCACTTTTAGTCAATTTTACATAAGGATCTTCTCAGGCAAGCTTGCAAGCCCAGCTAGGGATTTTTACTGTGTTAAAGCTGTTCAATTTGTTAAAATTTCAGGGGGAGAGATCAAAGGTATCCTTCATGCTGCCATTACTCTGATGTTCAATTTTATTTATTTATTTATTTTTGGTATTTTTCTGAAGTGAGAAGCAGGAAGGCAGAGAGACAGACTCCCACATGCACCTGACCAGGATCAACCCAGCAAGCCCACTAGGGGGTGATACTCTACCCATCTGGGGCATTGCTCCATTGCAACCAGAGCCATTCTAGTGCCTGAGGTGGAGGCCATGGAGCCATCCTCAGTGCCCAGGCCAGCTTTACTCCAATGGAGCCTTGGCCAAGGGAGGAGAACAGAGAGAGAGAGAGAAAGGAGAGGGGGAAAGGTGGAGAAGCAGATAGCACTTCTCCTGTGTGCCCTGGCTGGGAATCAAACCCAGGACTTCCACAGCCAGGCTGACACTCTACCACTGAGCCAACTGGCCAGGGCTCAATTTTATGTTTAATTAAACTTTACATTAAATATTGTTTTGTACTAGTTTCAGGTTGGCATTATAGTGTTTATACAACCATATACTTTAGGAAGTATTACCCTCAATATTTTTTTTACCACCTGGCATCACACATAGTTATTATATATAATATTATTGACTATATTTCTTATGCTGTACTTTAAATTTTTATGATTATTTTGTAACTACCAATTTTTTCCTCCTCATCTCTTTACCTAGTCCTTCACTCACCTCCCTTCTGGCACACATCACTCTGTTCTCTTTATCTATGAGTCTATTTCTGTTTGTTTATTTATATTATTCTCAATACTTCACTTAAAAGTGATATCATATTGTATTTGTCTTCCTCTGACTAATATTTCACTTACATGATACCCCCTAATATCATCCATGCTGTCACAAATGGTAAGATTTAATTCTTTCTATGGCTAAGTAATATTTCATTGAATACATGTACCACAGTTTGTTTTTCACTAGTCCACTGATAGGAACTTGGTTTGTTTCCATATCTTAGCTATTGTAAATTAGACTGCAATAAATATAGGATGGTATATATTCTTAAGAATAAATGTTTTGGGATTCTTCAGCTATATACCCAGAAGTGGAATTGCTGGGTCAAAATGCAGTTACATTTTTAATTTCTTGAGGATGCTTCATACTTATTTCTTCAGTGGCTTCACCAATTGGCATTCCCACCAACAGTGCACAGATTCTCTTTCAAAATTTTTGCCAACACTTGTTTGTTGATTTATTGGTGATATCCATCTGACAGCTGTGAGGTGATATTTCGTGTGGTTTTACTTTGCATTTTTCTGATTATTAGTGAAACTGAGCATTCTTTTATATGTCTGTTGGTTATTTGTATGTCTTCTTTGGAGAAGTGTTTATTCAGGTCTTCTGTCCATATTTTAATTAGATTGTTTTTTGATGTCGATGTGAATGAGTTCTTTATAAATTTTAGATATTAACCTCTTATTAGATGTATTATTGACTCATATCTTCTTCCATTCAATAGGTTTTCTTTTTGTTTAGTTGATGGTTTCCTTTGCTCTGAACAACAATAACAAAAAACTTTAGTTTAATGTATTCTTATTTTTTATTGTTCTTTTTTTCTCTTGTTTAAGAAGATATATCAACAAAATATTGCTTAGAGAAATCTCAGAGATTTTACACAAATTGGTTCCATTTTTTATGTTTCTCTTCCTCTTTTTTTTTTCAGTGACAGAGAGAGAGAGTCAGAGAGAGGGATAGATAGAGACAGGAACAAAGAGAGATGAGAAGCATCAATCATCAGTTTTTTGTTGCGACACCTTAGTTGTTCATTGATTGCTTTCTCATATGTGCCTTGACCATGGGGCTGCAGCAGACTGAGTAACCTCTTGCTCGAGCCAGCAATCTTGGGTCCACACTGGTGAGCTTTGCTCAAACCAGATGAGCCCGTGCTCAAGCTGACAACCTTGGGTTCTCGAACCTGGGTCCTCGGCATCCTAGTCCGATGCTCTATCCACTGCGCTACTGCCCAGTCAGGTAAATCGGTTGCATTTTTATACATCAATAATAAACTGTTGGGAAGGGAAACTAAAACAATTTTATTTACAATTTCATCAAAAAATATCCAAAGAATGTATTTAAAATGCATTGTACTTGGAAATTTATAAAACACTAAAGACAGAAATAGAAAAAGATATAAATAAATGGATAGAAAGAATTAATATCATTATAATGTTTATACTACCCAAAACAATCTATAGATTCAACACAATTCCTATCAAAATACCTATGGCATATTTTATAAAACTAACAGAAATAATCCAAAAATTTATACAAAACCATAAAAACCTCTGAATAGCCACAAACTCTTGAGAAAGAAGAACAAAGTTGGAGATATCATGCTACCTGATATCAAACTATACTACAAAACTATATTAATCAAAATGCCATGTTATTGACATAAAAAATAGATATATGGAACGATGGAACAGAACAGAGATTTCAGAAATAAGCGTACATCTATATGCTCAATTAATACATGACAAAGAAGGCAAGAGAATACAATGGGGTCAGTCTATTTAATGAATGGCATTCAAAAAATTGAGCAATACATGCTAAAAATAAAACTAGATCATCTTATATCATATACAAGAATAAACTCAAAATGGATAAAGACAAATTTAAACTTGAAACCCTTATGAAATAATTTGAGAATGATCAGAATTTCGTTTTTCTTTAATGTTTGGTAAAATTCATTTGTATAGCCATTGATCTAGGAAATTGTTTGTTGGACATTTTTTGATTACTGACTTGATTGATAAGTTGTAATCTATCTGTTCAGATATTTTACTTCTTCTTGGTTTAGTTTTTAGGGTATACATTTCTAGGAATTTCTCTCTTTTGTCCAGGTTCTGCAATTTGTTGGCATATACCATTCATAATATTTCCTTATAGTCCTTTGTATTTCTGTAGTGTCAGTTGTTACTTCTCTTCTTTCATTTCTGGTTTTATTTGCTTGGGTCTTCTCTCTTTTATTTTTCCTTGATGAGTCTGGAAATGCTTATCAATCCATTCTAGCCTTTCAAAGAATCAGATCTTGGGTTCATTGATCTTTTGTACATTTTTAGACTTTATTTCACTTCTTTTCACTCTAATCTTTATTATTTTCTTCCTCCTTCTCACTTTGGGCCTTTTTATTGTTATGTTTCTAGTTCTTTTAGGTGTAAGGTTAAATTGTTTATCTGAAATTTTTCTTTTTTCTTGCAGTAGACCTGTAATGCTTTGAGTTTTCCTCTAGGGCTGCTTTTGCTGTGTCCCATGGATTTTGGATTGTTTGGGTCTAATTTTCATTTTTTTAAGGTATATTTTGAATTATTCCTTGATATCATTATTGCCTATTTATTGTTTAGTAACATATTATTTAGCCTCTATTTGTGTATGTTTTAGGTTTTTTTCCTTATAATTGATTTCTAGTTTCATCCTATTGTGATCAAAGAAGGTGCTTGATATTATTTCAATCTTCTTAAATCTATTCAGACTTGTTTTGTGTCCTAACATATAATCTATCCTAGAAAATGTTTTGTGTGCCCTAAGAAAAAATTAATTTTCTGATGTTGTGGAGTAATATGCTCTGAAAAATTCATTAAATCAATGTTGTCTACTGTGTCACATAAGACTGCAGTTTTCATACTGATTTTCTGTCTGAAAGATTTATTCTTTGATATAAATGGGGTGCTAAAATTCCTTATTATGACTATATTGCTACCAATCTTTCCCTTTATGTCCATCAAGATTTGCTTTCTATATTTAAGGGTTCCTATGGTGGGTGCATAAGTGTTTAGAAAGATTGTATCCTCTTGTTGGAGTGATCCTTTTATCATTATGTGATGGCCTTCTTTGTCTCTTAGTATAGGCTTTGTTTTAAAGTTTATTTTGTCTGATACAAGTATTGCTGCTTCAGCTTTTTCTTCATTTTCATTTGCATAAAATATATTTTTTTTTCATCCCTTTACTTTGATCCTCTATGTGTCTTTACTTCTGAGGTGGGTCTCTTGTGGACAGCACCTGAGACTTGTTTTTGTATCCATTCAGCTACCCTATGTTTTTTCTCTTCCAAGTGAGAAGTGGAGAAATATTGAGGCAGACTCTCACATGCACCCAGTATGAATCCACCCAACAACCCCAGTCTAAGGCTGATGTTCAAGAACTGAGCTAATTTTAGCACCCGAGGCTGATGGTCAGATCAACAATGCTATCCTTAGAGCCTAGGGCCATACTCAAACCAATCAAGTCACTGGCTGCTGGAGGGGAATAGGGAGAGAAGAGGAAGAGAGAAGGGAGAGAAGCAGATTATCACTTCTCCTGTGTGCCTTTACAAGAAATTGAACCGAATCATATATATGCCAGGCCAATGCTCTGACTGAGCCACTGGTCAGGGCTGCCCTATGCCTTTTGATGAAATTCATTTAAGTTTGAAGTGATTATTACACTTTATTTTTTATAACTATGCTTCTCTTTTTTCCTTCTTCTTCTTATGTAAGTCCCTTTAACATGTTCTGTAATACTGGTTTTGGTGGTAATAGAATTCTTTGGCTTTTTCTTTTCTGGAAAGCTTATTATTTATCTTTCAATTTTAAATAATACCTTTGCTGGGGAGAGTAGTCTTGGTTGTATATCCTTGCTCCTTTTTTACTTTGAATATTTTAAACCAATCCCTTATAAACTAAAAATTTCTGTTGGGAAATCAACTGAGAGTCTTATAGGAGCTCCCTTGTAAGTAACTATTTTTCTCTTGTTGCTTTTAAGATTATCTTTTGTCTTTAACCTTTGTCCTCTAATTATAGTGTTTATTTATTTTATCTTTTCATTAAATTTGTTGACACTGGTTAACAAAATTATACAGGTTTCAGATGTACACTTTTATAACACATCATCCATACTGTGTTATGTGTTCACTAAAATAAAAGTTGAATTGAAAACTTAAAAAAAAATTATAATGAGTCTTGGTGTTGGCCTCTTTTGGTTCATCTTCTTTGGCACTCTGCATCTTCTAGATTTGTGTGTGTGTGTGGGGGGGGGTTCTCCACCATGTTAGGAAAGTTTTCATCATAATTTTTTTCAAATAAGTTTTTAATTTTGTTTTCTTCTAATACATCTATGATGTGGATGTTGTTATGCTTAATGTTATCCCAGAAGTCGCTTAAACCAGTGGTCCCCAATGTTTTTTGGGCCACGGACTGGTTTAATGTCAGAAAATATTTTCACGGACCAGCCTTTAGGGTGAGATGAATAAATGTATCACGTGACCAAGACAAGCATCAAGAGTGGGTCTTAGATGGATGTAACAGAGGGAATCTGGTCATTTTTTAAGAATAAAACATTGTTCAGACTTCAATATAAATAAAACAGAAATAATGTAAGTTATTTATTCTTTCTCTGTAGACCGGTACCAAATGGCCCACGGACTGGTACTGGTCTGCGGCCTGGGGGTTGGGGACCACTGCCTTAAACTATCTTAATTTCTGTTTTTTTCCTGCTGCTCTAATTCTGTGTTTTCTGCTATATTTTCTCCTAAATTGCTGACTTAATCCTCTGTTTTATTTAATCTAATGTTGATTCTTTCTGGTGTATTCTTCATTTCTAACTGGTTTTTCTTTGTGGTTTCTGTGTATATTTTTTATGCTTGTTCTCTCTTTGTTGAAGTTTTCACTAGGTTCCTTCAACATCTTTATAACCATTGTTTTAAATTCTGTATCTGGTAGACTGCTTGCTTCCATTTCTGTTAGTTCTTTTATTTTAGGATTTCTTCTGTTTTTTCATTTGGGCATGTTTCTTTGTCTTCCCATTTGGCTGCCTCTTATTATTTGTTTCTGCGTGTTAGGTGGATTTGCTATATCTCCCAGTCTTGGTAGAATGGCTTTATGTAGTAGGTGTCTTGTGGAGCTCAGTGGCATAGTCTCCCTGATCAACAGAACACAGTATTTCAGGAATGTCCCTTGTGTAAGTTGCGTGAGCATTCCTGGTGTAGTTTAGTTTTGATTATCCAATTTGTGTGTGTGTGGGGGGGGAGGGTGGCTGATTCTCAGGCTAATTGACTGTGAGAATTGACCTTTACCACTGTACAAGCTGCTGAGCAAGGGATGAGACAGTTTGCCCCAACAAGGTCTGGTGGCCTGTTGAGATCTCTGTTTGTGTGTGCCATTTGTGGAGTTAACTGAGTCATGCTGTGATGTGGTCTGAAACCCACTACCAGGTATACTGCTTTTGAAGTCTGTTGGGAGGAATTCCAATTCAGGTCAATGCCAGGTAAGTGCCTGTGACCAGCCCTGGGATACCTGTTTAAAGCTAAAAATCCACCCATAGTTTATGGCTGTTTTGCTGGGCCAAGTTATTCATGTAATGGGCCACACTGCATATCAAGGCTGGCTTCCATCAGAACCAAACCCAAGGGTATGTTGGCAAAAGGCCCAAAACACCCCGTGATCTGCCAGATGGCTGCTGGCAGAGTCACTGGAAGAACCTTTGGCTGTACATGAGTTGTATGAGGTAGGTTCTCAGTGAGTTACAAGATAAGAGTGAGTGGTGTTCACCAGATTGATACAGATTCAAAATCAGCATCACTGCTGCGTCACAGACCACTTAGTAATGTCCCATGGTACACCAAGACCAACTGCCACCCACTGCATGCTTGCAGTCCTTTGTGATGGGATGGTTCTCAGTATATCATCAGGATGAGGCCAGTGAAGCTCATCCACTCCAAACAAACCGAGACTTGGCTCTGTCAAGGAAGCACTCTGCACAAGAATGGTGACACCAATCAGGTCTGTGAAGGAACTATGGCCCCCTCTCTAGAACCACACAATTTAGTCTCTCCTTGATTCTGACTGGACTTCTTTGAGAGTCTTCCTAGAAAATCTGCAGTATGGGCTCCACCTACCACAGCCAGCTGAAAATTCTGCAGGTCACAAACTTAGCAGGGTGGGGACACTGGTATCAGGAGGGTGGAGTTATTGGATATCCTATAGAGGATATGTGTTGGTGTGCAGGGGCAAGGGGAAAATTGTCCCCACCCTACAGCCACATAACTTAGTCTCTGACACCCACCTGAGTCTTCTCAGACCTCCTCAAAAACCCTACACCATGGGGCCCAGCAGCTGACTTCTTCATAGAACATGAGTTTTGCAGAATGGGTAACAAGAAGTTGGGAAATTGTGGCTCTTACATTCCCCAAACTGATGCCATATGGAAGGGAGTACTGACCTATGAAAGACGGTGTCTGTGTGGTGTGGAAGAGGGATTCAGCACAGGGACCATAGCAGCTGTCCCTTCAGTTCTCTCCCTAGAGCCACACAACCCGGTTTCTCCTCAGATGACTCAAATTTGCCCCGAGCCACCTTTCCTCTTGGAGTCTAGGGTGAGTGACTGAAAATGAGCTTTTGTGAATTCATTGGGCTTTTAAAAGACACCTGGGTTTCTAGCAGACTTTCATTTCTCCCTGTTGGACAGAATCCTCACTGATTTTCACAACTGGATGTTATGTGGGCTCCTCTTGCTTGCTTTGATGCTCTGGGATGTGGAGTGTGGCATGGGATTGTGAGCCAGCATTCCTCAGAGGGAATTTTGAGCAGAGCTATCTCTCTGGATTCTCATCCACTTCATATTAGTGCAAAGCCAGCCCGTTTTGAATCTCTGTCGTTCCTACCAGTCTTAATGTGACTTCTGTAAATCTTTGCTCAGCTAATCTTCAGTTGGTTATTCAAGATAATTGTTCTGTAATTTAGTTGTTATCCCAATTTGGTTCTAGGAGGAGATGAGTGCAACTTCCACCCTCTCCACCACTATCTTGGAATATCTCTAAGTACTCCTTCAATTTCAGTGCTAACAATTGGTCTGTTCAGATTCTCTGTTTATTTCTGGTTTAGTCTTGGAAGGTTATTTGTTTCTAAAAAATTTTCTTTTTTTTTTTTAAGTTGTCAAATCTGTTGCCAGATAACAATTGTTCATAGTGTTCTTTAATAATGCTTTGTATTTCTATGGTGTCAGTTGTAACCTCTCTTCTTTCATTCCTGATTTAATTTATTTGTGTTTTCTTTTCTGTCTAATGAGTCTTGCTAAAGGTTTGTCAATTTTGTTTATCCTCTCAAAAAACAAGTTCTTAATTTCATTAATCTTTTCTATATCCTATTTTATTTCTTCTCTGATTTTAATTATTTCCTTCTTTCTGCTTATTTTGAGTTTTGTTTGTTCCTCTTTTTCTAGTATGTTTAGGGCTAAGATTAGATTATTTATTTGGGATTTTTTTTCCTGCTTTTTGTGGTAGACCTGTATAGCTATAAACTTCCCATTTATAATTGCTTTTGCTGTATCCCATAGGTTTTATAAGGTTGTGTTTTCATCTTCCTTCATCTCAATGTAGCTTTTTATTTCCTGTTTTATTTTCTTTTTGATCCATTGGTTGTTCAGAAGTATGTTGTCTATTCTCCACCTATTTGTGTTATTTTCTAGTTTCCTTTTCCTGTAGCTAATTTCTAGTTTTATGTCACTGTGGTCAGAAAATATGCTTGATATAATTTCAATCTTCTTGAATTTATTGAGTCTTGTCTTGTGGCCTAGTGTATGATCTACTCTGAAAAATATTTTAGTGAACTTGAGAAAAACGTTTAACCTACAGTTCTGGATGAAAAGCTCTGCAAATGTTTACCAAGTCAAACAGGCCTTAATGTGGCACTTAAGGCCATTATTTTCTTATTATTCTTTGTATGGATGATATAGACATTGAGGTTAGTGGAGGATTAAAGTCCCCAATGATTATATGATAGTATTAGTGTTAATTTTTGCTTTTATGTCCATTAATATTTACTTTACATATGTAGGTGTTCCTGTGTTGGATAAAAAGATATAATTTTTTTAAAGTAAAAGGTACAAAGATAGTGAGATAGATTCCACATGCGCCCCAACCAGGATCCACCCAGCAACCCCTGTCTGAAGCAGATGCTTGAATCAACTGAGCTAGTTTTAGCACCTGAGGCTGATATGCTCAGACCAACCTACCTATCCTTAGTGCCTGGAGCAATGCTCTAATCAGTTGAGCCACACTTGCCACTGGAGGGGAAGAGGAAGAGAAGAGAGTGAGGGAGAAGGAGAGAGCAGATGGTTACTTCTCTTGTATGCCTTGACCAAGAATCAAACCTGGGATATCTATACTCCAGGCCAATGCTCTATCCACTGAGCTAACTGGCCAGGGCCAAGATATTTATAATTGTTATATATTTTTCTTGGATTGACCCCTTTAAAATGATGTAACTTTCTTCTTTATCTTTTTTTACATTCTTTGCTTTAAACTCTATATTGTCTGATGTAAGTATTGCTACTTTACCTTTCTTTTAATTTCTATTTGCATGGCATATATTTTCCATCCCTTCATTTTCAGTCTGCGTGTGTCTTTCAATGTAAAGAGAGCTTCTTGTAAGCAGCATATTGATGGGTCATGTTTTTTAATCTATTCTGCCACCTCTTATGTTTTTTGCTTTTTTTATTGAAGCACTAGTCCATTAATATTTAGGACAATTATTAATAGGTATGTACTTATTGCTATTTTATTCATAGTTTTTGGTTGTTTGTTGTTCTCCACTGCCTCTTTCTTGTCTCAAGCTCTTTCCTTTTTATATTGATTCTTTTCAGGTTGTTTTTTTTTTATTGAATTTCTTTCTCTTCATTGTGTGTGTGTGTGTGTGTGTGTGTGTGTGTGTGTGTGTGTGTGTTTTGCAGGGTTATGCTTTATGTTTACCATGAGTTTTATATCTATCCTTCTATATCTATAGTACTTTATTTTAAACTGATGGACATTTAAGTTCAATTGCATTATAAAAACACTACATTTTTATTCCTCCTCTCCTCTTTGTTTTTGATGCCATATTTTACATCTTTTTGTTTTGTTTATTTTGTGACTATTTATTATAGTCATGGTTAATGTGGCTAATATTTTCTTTTAACCCTCCTATTAACTATTTAAGTGGTTAATTCACTTTGATTATTGTATATTTTCCTTTACCAGTGAGAATTTCCTTTTTCCTTTGCTGTATTTTCTTATTTCTGGGTATGGTGTATAAAGAAGACCTGTTAACATTACCTGTAAGGCAGATTGATTGGTGGTGAACTTCATTAATTTTTACTTTCTGAGCCACTTTTTACCTCTCCTTCAATTCTAAATGATAAGCTTGCTGTATAAAGTGTTCCACGTTGTAGATTGTTTTCTCTGAGCACTTTAAGTATTTCCTGCTACTCTCTTTGCCTTGTAAAGTTGTTTCTGAGAAATTAGCTGACAACTTTATAGGGTTTCCCTGATATGTGACTTGTTTTTTTCATTCTTGTTGCCTTTAAAATGGACTCTTTATCTTTACCTTTTGCCACTTTAATTATAATATGTCTTGGTGTGGATAATTTAGGGTTCATCTTGTTTGGGACTCTCCGGTCTCCTTGAACCTAGGTGCCTATTTTCTTCCCTAGGTTAAAAAAGTTTTCAGATATTTCTTCAAATATTTTTCTGCCCCTTTCTCTCCATCTTCTCCTTCTGGAATTCCTATAATCCAAATTCTAGGGTGCTTGATGTTATTCCAGAGATCTCTTATATTACACTCATTTTCTGAAATTTTGGAGAGGTTTCTTGTTCTGATTCAGTGATTTTTATTATTCTATCCTTCAGGTTGCTAATGGGTTCTTCTGTATTACCTAACCTACTTTCAATTTCTCCTAACATATTTTTCATTTCAGCTATTGTACTCCTTATATATGATTGTTTCTTTTTTTTTTTACAATTTTTATCTGCACTAAAGTGTTCTCTGAGTTCCTCTATTGTATTTTCAAGTTTGATGATTACCTTTAGGACTGTTTCTTTGAATGTTTTATTTAATAAATTATTTATAGAAATCTTTTTTATTGTATTTATTAGGTGACAATTTCTTTAGAAATTTTTATTTTCTATTTTTTTGAAATTTTTTATTAAGCAAATTACTATTTCCATTTTATTAGAGTTTTTTTCTCTGGAATTTTCCCTTATTTCTTCTTTTGGGCCGTACTGTTCTGTCTCTCATGTCATTTGACTTTCTCTGTTTGTCCCTATGAGTTGGATAGAAAACTTTCTCTCCCAGTCTTGGAGTAGTGGTTTGTGAGTAGACTGTGTACTAAATAGTTTGGCAGGTCAGTTGTAGTCAAAGTGGTGTCTGGTGCATGTCACCTGAAGAGGTAAGTTCTGGGTGGAGTAGCCTGGTGTGTGCTTCCTTCCTTGTTCTTCTAATTTAAGTGGTGTTGCCTGGTACAGTGAGGCTGCTCTGTGTGCCCTTGGCATGTCTTGCTGCTTCCTCTGTCTATGAAACAAGCTAGGTCTGGGCAACCTTGTTCTACAAGCTTGGGTCTCAAGACCCCATAGGTTCTGTCTTCCTTTCCTGTTGGGGTTGGTCTGCCAGTGACCAGTTCAGTGATATTTTTGCTCCCTTTCAAGGTAGTATAGCTTGTCCTTGATCCACAGGTAACCCTGAATGCATGTGCCCTATTGTTTAAATGGTCCTCACTCAGAAAACAAAATTTAAACAGATTCATAGATACAGAGAACAGACTGATGGTTGCTAGAGGAGAGGGGCTTTGGGGGACTGGGTGAAAAGCTGAAGAGGTTGGTAGTTACAGAATAGCCACATGGATATAAAACACAGCATAGAGAATATAGTCAATAATATTGTAATAACTATGTATG
Organism: Saccopteryx bilineata; assembly: GCF_036850765.1. Classification (NCBI taxonomy): domain Eukaryota; kingdom Metazoa; phylum Chordata; class Mammalia; order Chiroptera; family Emballonuridae; genus Saccopteryx; species Saccopteryx bilineata. The sequence continues at coordinate 164,457,225 of NC_089495.1, forward strand.
GTGACAGTGGGTACTGGAAATATTAGGGAAAATGCTTTTTAAAGTATGTGGTTATCTAATCACTATGCTGTACAACTGAAATGAGTACAAAATGATATTGAATATAAAAAAAATTAAAAGACCCAAGTTTTTAAAAAGATTGAAAAAGTGTAAGTTAGGCTTTAGCAAATAAGTGAAGCATAGGAGTATTTGCAACCCGAAATGTTACTGTAGGAGTTCAGGACATGCCACCCCAAGTTTGCCACTTTGGTGTATTGATTATTGAGCTTTAGGCACTTGCAAAGCAGCAATGCAGAGAAAGGCTTTCCCTAAACTCCCCTTATTTCCTTAAAGACAGATTCTCCAAAAGGAATTCAATTGTCATTGATCCTTCTTGGGATTTCCATCAACTAGGGAAGGCTGACTCATACAGAACAAGACACTAGAAGTGGACACCACACTCAGACAGAATTTGTCACAAGCTGTCATAAATCCCGTGTATTCCTCTAATGACCCATTCATATTTCCTAAAAATGATTCTTCCTTAAGAAGCCTACTTCCCCTATTCAGATATATTTAAGAATCTTCTAATCAACCTTGAGGAGTTACTCTTTTCCCCTAGGTATCTCTCATGTGTACATAAGTTACAAATGTTAATAAACTTCTGGGTTATTTTTTGTTTTTGTTTTTGTTTTTTAAACGATCCACAGTCAGAGCAGGTTCTGGGCAGAGCCACTCGGGGTGCCTATGTCTCAAAGCCCTACTACTAGCTCTGCTCTTTCTCCAGTTGTAGCAGCCTTGCATGCATGTGCCCATCTGTACTTTGGTAATCTCGTGTGTGTGTGTGTGTGTGTGTGTGTGTGTGTGTGCGTGTGTGTGCGCGCGCGCGCGCGCGCGCGCATGCGCACGCGTGCAAACAGCAACACCCCTCTCACTCTGCACAGGTCAGCCCTGTGATTTCAATCGTCCGCAGTCTGCAGTCAGAGTAGCACATAGGTGGCGCTGTTCTGCGTGCCTGCCCAGGTTCCCCCCCCCCCCCCATGTGAAATAGCTTTATTTGGGTAGCTCTGAACTCCCCCTGGTGGGGCAGGAGTTCCCCCATGGTGTACGCAGAGTAGCAACTCATTTCCTCCTCTTGGGGCAGCGCAGCTTGTGAGCAACTCAAAGTCCATTTGACTCCATACTTACTTAACTTGAGCTGAGCAGTCCCACTGTGCATGCAGCAGTACCCCACTATCTCTGCATCATTTATGGACCAAGCAGTTCTGCATGCGGCCACCTCAATGTTTTGTCAGCACCCCACACATTCTAGGGGAGAGAGTCCATGTGTGCACACAGTAGTACCCTATTATTTCCGCACCTTCTCTGGACAGGGCAGCCCTGCAGGTAGATATTGCAGGGTTCTATTGACTCTGCAGTCTTTCGGTACAGTCCTTGTGTGCACAGCCCAATGGCAGTGCAAAGCAGCACCCTGCTGCACCTGCTGGATCAATCTCCAGATGAAGAAGCCTTTCGTATGCATGTTATGCTCATTCTTGTTTCTGCTGGGTCCATCTTTATTAGCATTGGTTAGAGACTGTCCCTCAGGAGAATTTGCTCTAAATATAGGTGTAGATTTGATGTATTCTTATGAGGGGATGAGCCCAGGATCCACCTATACTACCATCTTACCTCCAAACCAAGATAGTCTTTATAACAAATAGCATTAGAACAACTGGACTTCCACAGGCAAAGCTATAATTCTGAATGTGAACCACAAATTCTTCACAAAAAATAACTCTTAATGGATCATAGAGCTATGTAAAATCCTAGAAAATAACATAGGAGAAAAATGTTTAAACTTGAGCATGGTAATTGTCTTTTTAGATATAGCACCAATGGCGTCATACATGAAAGGCGATTAAGGAGCTGTACTTCATTATAAGTAAAATATTTTCTGTGCAAGGACACTATCAAGAGAATAGTAGGCAAGCCACAGACAGAGAAAATATTTGCAAGAGACACATCTGATAAAGGACTATATCTAAAGTATATACAACGAACTCTTAAAGCTCAACCATAAGACAAACAACCCAATTAAAACATGAGCAACAGACCTGAACAGACACCTCACCTAAAAAACTATACAAATGGCAAATAAGCATGTAGAAATGTTTAACCTCATATATCATTAGAGAATAGCAAATGAAAATGGTAGTAAGATACCACTGCCCATCTATTATAGTAGCCCAAACTTAAAATACTGCTAGCAGCATGTACTGAGAAGAATGTGGAGCAACAAGAATCCTCATTTATTGCTGGTGGGAATGCAAAATGGCACAGCCACTTGGCAAGACAATTTAGCAGTTTGTGATAAAACAAGTCCCACTTTTATCATATAATCCAGCAATTGCACTTCTTGGTATTTACCCAAAGATCTTGACAAGTTACATTCACACAAAAAAACCTGTGCATGGATGTTTAAACAAGCTTTATTCATAATTGCCAAAACATGGAAGTAACCGAAGTACCATTTGGTACGCATAATTTGTGGTATAGCTATACAATGGAATATATTCAGTTCTAAAAGAAAAGAGTTATTAAGCCATGAAAAGACAAGAAGAAATTTCAACTACACATTACCAGGTGAAAGAAGCCAATGTGAACATATATTTACTTTATTTTTCCAGTTATATGACATTCTAGAGAAGGTAAAACTGTGGAAACAGTTAAAGTTTTCCAAGAATTAGAAAGGAGAGAAGAAAGAGTAGGCAGAGCACAGAGAATTTTTTTTTTTTTTTGCATTTTTCTGAAGCTGGAAACAGGGAGAGACAGTCAGACAGACTCCCGCATGCGCCCGACCGGGATCCACCCGGCTCGCCCACCAGGGGCGACGCTCTGCCCACCAGGGGGCGATGCTCTGCCCATCCTGGCCGTCGCCATGTTGCGACCAGAGCCACTCTAGCGCCTGAGGCAGAGGTCACAGAGCCATCCCCAGCGCCTGGGCCATCTTTGCTCCAATGGAGCCTTGGCTGCGGGAGGGGAAGAGAGAGACAGAGAGGAAGGCGCGGTGGAGGGGTGGAGAAGCAAATGGGCGCTTCTCCTGTGTGCCCTGGCCGGGAATCGAACCAGGGTCCTCCGCACGCTAGGCCGACACTCTACCGCTGAGCCAACCAGCCAGGGCACAGAGGATTTTTAGGGCAGGGAAACCATTCTGTATGATGCTGCAATGATAGATACACATTATACATTTGTCAAAACCTATAGAATATACAACATCAAGGGTGAATTGTAACGTAACTATGGATTTGGAATAATGATGTATTAAGGTAGATTCACTGATTGTAACAAAGGTACCACTCAGGTGGGATGTTGATAGTGGGGGAGGCTGTGGACATTTGAGGGCTTCCTCTTAAGTTTATTGTAAAACTAAAATGGCTTTAAAAATAAAGTTTATTAATTTAAAAACAACATTTGTCTTACTCCGAGCGGATTGACCCAGTTTTAATATTTTTCCAGATTTTGCTGTTCACAAGCATCATCTGAGATGTTATAAAATTTCAGATTCCTGGCTTTCACACAGAGCAGCAGGATCAGAACTGTTCAGAGAAGAGGCTGGGGATCCACACGTTTAACAAACTTCCCAGATGTTTTTTATTAGTAGAAATCATTTGGAAATGCTTTTATTCTAAATATAATTTTCCCTAGTTATTATGGCCTAAAACAATTGTGTTGTATAATTTTCTAGAACTGAAAATACTTTTCAAAGACTTTTTTTAGTCTCATTTATCCCCGATTTTGACCTCATGAAGAACAGTGAACAAGTTTTTTTCTTTACGAACTTTGGGTGACAGTGTATGAGAACCATGTTTTACCATCATTGTCTGTTGTGATCCAACCCATGAGGAATGTAACCAGAGCCCAAATTGATTAAGAATTTAAAGAGCCTTTATTAGCCGGCGGGCTGACTGTCCGCTGGCAATCCATGCAAAGAAGCAATGAACAGTCCTGCACTCCAGGGGATAGAGGTATTTAAGGGAGAACACCACAAGGTTACAGTTGTTTCAGCATGTTTGCACAATATCTTGCAAAAGTACACATTGTTCTAAAGATAATAAAACCGCCTTCCTGCAATGTCTGCAAGGCTGAAGCACAAAGAACACATCCTGCCTATGTTAGCAAGATTAGATCTGAGCCTAACTGCTGAGGCTTGTAAGAATTTTCTACTTGCAGCTGTAGCTATAAACTAGTTCCTCTTAAACGTTGAGCTAAATTGGGTCAGGGGTCCTTAGCATGGGCTGGCACACCAGCACATTCCCCACTAGTTTAATGGGGAATCAAGTCATTGTTTCCTCATTGGTATGGATGGGCTGATAACGTGTCCTTAGTACTAGAAGCTTTATGGCTTGAATTCTTTTTTGTACATACTGTGTGAGACAGTTAATAATGCATGGACCAATGGTGACCCCCACTATAAGTAAAATGAGGGGTCCGGTAAGAGCAGTAAGCAAAGTGTGAGCCAAGGGGATAAAGAGAATAAATTTTCATACTAATTTCTTTCTGCTTTGCACTTTTCTTCTCTATCCTGGAGTCTTTTTCTAAGTTGGCTGAGACTTTCTCTGCTTACTCCTGAGTGATTAGTATAGAAACAGCAAGTGTCTCCTAAGGCTAGGCAGAGACCCTGTAGGGATCTAATGAGATTAGAGTTAGAAATTTGGGGCCTTCCAAACATTATTTCAAATGGAGTTAAACCTTTTACATAGGGGGTGCACCGGGCTCTGAGGAGGGCAAAGGGAAGAAGACTCACCCAGTTTTTGCCAGTCTCTAACCTAAGTTTGGTTAAAACATCCTTAAGTGTCTGATTCATCCTTTCTACCCGTCCTGAACTCTGCGGCCTGTATACGCAGTGTAAGTTCCATTTTACTCCTATTGCTTTGGCCAGATTCTGGGTTATGGCATCTATGAGAGCTAGGCCATTGTCAGACGCCATTGCAACAGGTAGGCCAAACCTGGGGATAATTTCAGATGAAAGCTTCTTAGTGACTAACTGAGCTGTTTCTGACCGGGTGGGATAGGCTTCTGCCCATCCCGAGAAGGTATCCACAGCTACTAGCAGATACTTGTGCCCCGTGCCCTGTATGCATTTCAGTGAAATCTGTTTCCCATTGTTCGCCTGGTTGCTGTCCTCTTAGTCGGTGTCCAGTCCCTTGGGCTGTTTCTGGGCCGGGGTTGACCTTTGCACATGTCTGGCACCTCCGGCTTGCCTCCTTGGCAACCTGATGCAATCTGGGGATATAGAAATCAGTTCTATGAGTTTAGTCCAGCCAAGGTGGGTCCTGACGTGTAAATCCTGGACTAAGCTCCTGCCGAGTGCCTCAGGGATTAACATCTGGGAGTCCAGCAATACTTTCCAGCCAGACGATCCTCAGTGGCCCTTAAGGAAATTCCTAGAGCTTTGTCCGAATCCAAATATTCTGGGGACGATTGTAGAGTATGTCCTGGCAATACTGGGAGGATGTTGAGGGGCTCCACTGGTTTAGTGCTGTAGCTATAAGCTAGTTCCTCTTAAGCGCTGAGCTAAATTGGGTCAGGGGTCCTTAGCATGGGCTGGCATACCAGCACATTGTCCACACATGGTCAGGTGAAAAATAAGGGAAATATCCTCCCAAGTGAGGGAAAGTGTTCATGTTGCCTTTGTCATTGGAACAGATTTGTCCAGCCAGGCAACCCTTCATTCCTACGACATCATGAATTGTTCTCTGATGAAGATACTCTAAATCTAATGCAAACAGTTACCTTTTTTGTTTGTTTGTTTGTTTGTCTGTTTTGTCTTGGTGGTTTGAAAGAAAAAAATCTCAATATCATTTGTTTGTTTTTAATCATTACATAATATTGGGCCTGAAATAAAAATGAAAACCTAGCTAAACTTTTCTAAACAATATCTCCCCTTTGGAGAGCTGACAAAAGATTCCTTGAAGAGACTGAACCTCCAAAATCAGAGAGAGTCTCTAGCTTCATCCAATCAGAGGAGGGTCGAAGAGACCCTGACAAGCATCCACAAGTACCTGATAGAAACAGCAACTGTGTGTGAAACCACTTTCTTCAGTGAGGTGAGCCAAGTTTTGCTCTTAAGGCTAATGAATGTCCTCTCAAAAAAATCTCCTTTTCTGAATTCACTAAGGGCCCCTATCCTCCCTCTTCCAATATAGGCTGTAATTAGTTACTCTCCACGCATGCTCTCTGATAAGGCTGGCTGAGTCACTGTCATTCTTTCCCATTTGTATGTCACATCTATCTGAACTAAAGGAACTAAGTAATAAAAATGTCTTCCAATGTAAGAGGATAAAAATAACAGAATCCTGGCACTGGGAGGAACCACAAGTACCTTTCAGCCAAATCTCCTCTTTGAACAAATAAGAAAACATATTTTTCTAGTGGGTTCAAGAACAAATCTTATACACATACATAATGTCTTCTAGATGAACACTACTGGGAAGAAAGATAAAGTACTTGCCTTATTAAATAAAGACTGGTAAATCCTAATAATAATAGCAAACAGTCATTAAACACTACCTCCATGCCAGGTACCTCTGAGTGATTTATATGTAGTAAATAATTAATATGTAATTCTAAAAATAACTCCATAGGTTAGAAATAATATTCTCTCTCTTTTACAGGAGTAGAAACCAAGGCACAGGGAAGTTTAGAAACCTGCCCAAGATCACACAGCGAACAAGCGGCAGAGCTGGGATATGACCAGGCATTCTGGCTACCTACTGAACCCCTGCTCTTATCAGAAACAGGAGCTTTTTACCTGGAGCCTTAAAGATGAAAGTATAATAGGACTCAAGACGCAAGAGGAAAGGAAGAAGAGGGCCTTTGACACATTGGCACCAGAATAACAAATGGTATTGGCACAGAAATATTTTCTTGTGTGTTATCCATTTAGGTCAGTCATGATAGGTCCAATAAGCCAAGTTCAGGTACATGCCCTTATGCATATTCTTATTTTTCAATCCACATTAATAGAGTGCTAGAAGCTTTGATAAAATAGACCATTATTCTGGTCTCATGGCTTTTCTGGCTCAGTGAGAGAGCCATGACCATGTTATCGTCCAAAGCAAAGGAAAATGGCAACTGCTGTTAGAGCTGGAAGAAAACACACATACAAGTTTGGAAAGGAGCAGGGCTTGATTGCTGAGACCTGAAGGAGCTAACCAGGGGGTGGGGATGGTGTGGGAGCCCAGCACCATGCAAGGAATGCAGTGCACCAGAGAAGACAAGGTCAGAGGAAAAGGTAAGGCTGGGATTAGGGGCACAATGGGATTTAACTCTTCAAAGTATCTTTTTGAGTGCAGGGAGGAGCATAAATGGCTTCTGCAGATAGGCAACAATGATAACTCAAAAGTAATGTCATGTGGGATGATTATGTTTGATGAGGTGTATAATGCGTAGACTGTCATGCTGCCCTGCTCTGACATGAGCTGGTGTGGACATATATACCTTCTAGGAATCTTAATCTTCTCAGAATTCTTTAAGGATACCTGTGAGCATCAGGAGCAGTAAGCCTTGGTGTAGACAAAGGTCATTTAAGAAGTTCTGGGAAGTTTGAATATCAAACTACACAGTTTTTAGTCAAGTTGCTTAGACCTTTTATAAATAATATGTAAAGTTGTTCATTATCCATTGTGTCCAATAGATAAATAGAATTTCCGAATACTGTATGAGTATATTGGCAATATTCTTTAAAATTTTATTGACTCATGGGTTTTAAAAGACCAATTTTCTTTTCTTTTTTGTGTGTGTTTGTGACAGAGACAGCGAGAGAGACAGAGACAGACAAACAAGAAGGAAGAGAGATGAGAAGAATCAACTTTTCATTGAGGCTCCTTAGTTGTTCATTGATTGCTTTCTCATATGTGCCTTGATGGGGGGAGGTGCTATAGCAGAGCGAGTAACCCCTTCCAGTGACCTCAGGGTTCAAGCCAGCGACCATGGGGTCATGTCTATGATCCTATGCTCAAGCTAGCAACCCCATGCTCAAACTGATGAGCTCTCACTCAAGCTGGAGACCTTGGGGTTTCAAACCTGGGTCCTCTGCATCCCAGTCCAATGCTCTATTCACTGTGCCACCTCCTGGTCAGGCAGGACCAAGTTTTCAATCATCACTAAGACAACAACAAAAAATCCCTTCAAGACAGCACTATCCAACCAAATCCCTCCAAAGAAAAATGCCAGATGCACTTGCTGTGACAGCTGTTTATAAATGGGTGATATTTGCATGTAACAAATAACAAGACAATTACTCTAGCTCATCCAACCACATATTGATAAGCTTCTTTTAAAAAAGTTTTCAGTCATGAAAATAAACTACTTTCTTTCAGTTGTGATTCTTATCAATATTTCTTCTTTTCAGCAAAATGGCTGTCACACAGTCATCACCAAGGTCCCCATCCCTAGACTGAGAATGTGGTCATTTGGGTACTGTTGTTTGTGATGTGGCCATCGAGGCACCCAGGCTCCATTTTCTCTCCTGAAGCCAGGATTCGCACCACAAAATAGTACCTAAACAATGGAAGGCATTCTTTGCTAGCTTAGTTTGAAAGTAAATATAATACTTGGCATTGACATGCATTTATTGAACAAACACTGATATAAAACATTCTTCATGCCAAATATTGTCCTAATTATTTATAAATATTATTCTATAAATATTATTCTATGCTTCTAATAACTCTTTGGGATCCAGACAGGCTAAACAACCTACCCTAACTCACAGAGCTGGAGAGACTGGCTCCCAAGTCTATGCTCTTCCCCACCAAGGTCTGTGTCATCAATCCTCTGATGGCAGTGGCTGCACCAGGTGACTGTTAATCCCCAGAGGCCAGTCACTGAGAGGGGGACCAGAAAAGGGAAAGAGGTTCTGAGGGCAGTGTGCCTCCCTCACTAGGTTGTAGGAAGAGTTACTGAGATGACACACACGGGTCACTGTTAGAGAAAGGGTGGGGAGCCCGGCTTCAAAACTGGACTTTATTTTCTAACTAACTGTGTAAGCTGTGGATGTCACCTTTCCTTCTGTAAATTACATTAGATTCTTTCTCAAGTCCCTTTTCCCATTTTAAACCTTCATATCTAATGATCATCAATATCTTTGTTT